>NC_072009.2:60258333-61536666 GCF_028885655.2 Pongo abelii
CGTGGGATGCAACGTGGACAGGAATGTGGAATGGAAAATGGAATGTAACGTGGAATGGAAAGTGGGATGGAACGTGGAATGGAACGTGGAATGGAAAATCGAAGCGGATGGAATGGAAGGAGGACAGGAATGGAATGGAATGTGGAAAGGAATGGAAATGAATGGAATGGAATGTGGAATGGAATGGATTGGAATATATGGTGGAATGTGTAATGGAATGTAATGGAATCTGGAATAGAATGTGGATTGGAAAGTGGAATTGAATGGAGTGGTATAGAATGGAATGTGGAATGGAATGAAATGGAATGTGTAAAGTAATGGAATTGAATAGAATGTGGAATGCAACGGAATTGAATTCGGAATGGAATGTAATGGAATGTGGAATAGAATGGAATGGAATGGAATGTGGAATAGAATGGAATGGATTGTGGAATGGAATGGAATGAAATGGAAAGGAACGTGAAATGTAAAGGAATGGAATGTGGAACGGAGTGTGGAATGTAATGAAATGGTATGAAATGGAATGTGGAATGGAAAGGAATGGAATGCAGAATGGATTGGAATGGAATTTGGATTGGAATGCGGAATGGAATGGAATGGAATGTGGAATGGAATGTGGAATGGACTGGAATGGAATGGAATGTGGAAAGCAATGCAATACTATGTGGAATGGAGTGGAATGGAATATGGAATGAAACGGAATGGAATGTGGAATGGACTGGATTTGAACATGGAATGGAAAATGGGATGGAACTTGGAATGGAATGGGGAAAGGGAAATGTAATGCAACGTGGAATGGAAAGTGGGATGGGAAGTAGAATGGAACATGGAATGGAACGTGGAAGGGAATGGAATGGATGGTGGAATGGAATGGAAAGGAATGTGGAATGGAAGGGAAATGAATGGAATGGAAATTGGAACTGAATGGACTGGAATGTAGGGTGGAATGTGTAATGGAATGGAATGGAATGTGGAATGGAATGTGGAATGGAATCTGGAATGGAATGGAATGGTATGGAATGGAATGTGGAATGGAATGAAATGGAATGTGGAAAGAAATGGCATAGAATGGAATGTGGACTCGAATGTAATGGAATTTGGAACAGAATGGAATGGAACGTGGAATAGAATGGAATGGATTGTGGAATGGAATGGAATGGAATGGAATGGAATCGAACGTGAAATGGAATGGAATGGAATGTGGAATGGAATGTGGAATGGAAAGGATTGGAATGGAATGGAATGGAATGGAAAGGAATGTGGAATGGAGTGGAATGGAATGGAATGGAATGGAATGGAAGGGAATAAGAAATGGTATGGAATGGAATGGAACGGAATGGAATGAAATGGAATGGAAATTAATGGAATGTGGAATGGAACGAAATGGTATTTGGAATGAAATGAAATGGAATATGGAATGGAATGTGGAATTGAATGGAAAGGAATGTGAAATGGAATGGAATGGAATGGAATGGAATGCAGTGGAATGTGTAATAGAATGGAATGGATTGTGGAATGGAATGAAATGGAATGTGGAATGGAATGTGGAATGGAATGGATAGTTAAACGGAATGGAATGGAATGTGGAATGGAATGGAATGGATTGTGGAATGGAATGAAATGGAATGTGGATTGGAAAGTCGAATGGAAAGGAATGTGCAATGGAATGGAATGGAATCTAGAATGGAATGCATAATGGAATGGAATTGAAAGTGGAATGGCATGTGGTATGGAATGGAATGGAATATGCAACGGAACGGAATGGATTGTGGAATGGAATTGAATGGAATGGTATAGAATGTGGATGGAATGTGGAATGGAATGTGGAATGGACTGGAATTGAACATGGAATGGAACGTGGAGTCGAACGTGGAATGGGACTTGGAATGGAAAGTGCAATGGAAAGTGAAATGGAACGTGGGATGGAAGCTGGAATGGAACGTGGAAGGGAATGGAATGGAAGGCGGAATGGAATGGAATGGAATGTGGAATGGAATGGAATGGCATTTGGAATGGAATATGGAATGGAATGAATTGGAATGTGGAACAGATAGTGGTTTGGAATGGAATGGAAAGTGGAAAGCAATGCAACGCAATGTGGAATGGAATCGAATGGAATATGGAATGGAGAGGAATGGAATGTGGAATGGACTGGAATTGAACAGGAAGTGGAATGTGGGAGTGAATGTGGAATGGAACGTGGAACGGAACGTGTAATGGAACGTGGAAGAGAATGGAATGGAGAGTGGAATGGAATGGAATGGAGTTTGGAATGGAAGGGAAAGGAATGGAATGGAATGTGGAATGGAATGGAAAACGGAATGGAAAGGATTGCAATGTAGAGTGGAATGTGGAATGGAATGGAATGGAATGTGGAATGGAATGTGGAATGGAATGTGGAATGGAATGGAATGGTCTGCAATGGAATGTGGAATGAAAAGAAATGGAATGTGGAAAGGAATGGAACGGAATGGAATTTTGAATGGATTGGAATGGAATACTGAATGGAATGGAATGGAATGGAATGGAATGTGAAATGGAATACAATGGAATTTGGAACGGAATGTAGAATGGAATGGAATGGAATGGAATGGAATGTGGAATGGAATGTGGAATGGAATGTGGAATGGAATGGAATGGAATGGAATGTGGAATGGACCAGAATTGAAAATGGATTGGAATGTGGGAGGGAATGTGGAATGCAACGAGGAATGGAAAAGGGAATGGAAAGTGTAATGGAAAGTCGCATGGAACTTGGAGTGGAACATGGAACGGAACGTGCAAGAGAATGAAACGGAAGGTGGAAAGAAATTGTATGGAATGTGGAATGGAATGGAAAGAAATGCAATGGAATGTGGAATGTAATGGATTGGAATGTAGAGTGGATTGTGAAATGCAATCGAATGGAAAGTGGAATGCAATGTGGAAAGGAATGTTTAATGGAATGGAATGGTCCGCAATGGATTGTGGAATGGAAAGTAATGGAATGTGAAAAGGAATGGAATAGAATGGAATGTGGAAAGAAATGGAATGGATTGTGGAATCAAATGGAATGGAATGTAAAATGGAATGGAAAGGAATGTGGAACAGAATGTGAAATGGAATGGAATGGGATGTGGAATGCAATGTGGAATGGAATGAAATGGAATCTGGAATGGAAAGGAATAGAATGTTGAAAGGTATGGAATGTAATGTGGAATGCAATGGAATGTGGAATGGAATGCAAAGGAATGTGGAATGGAATGCCGAATGGAATGTGGAATGGAATGTAATGGAATTAGGAATGCAATGTGGAATCGAAAGTGAAACGGAATGTAATGGAATTTGTAATGGAATATGGAATGTAATAGAATGGAATGTGGAATGCAATGGAATGGAATGTATAATGGAATGAGTAATGGAATGTGGAATGGAATGTGGAATGGAATGGAATGGCATTGAATGTGGAAAGGAATGGAATGGAATGTAGAATGGAATGTAGAATGGAAAGTGGAATGGAAATTGGAATGGAATGTGGAATGGAATCTGCAACGGAATGGAAAGGAATGTGAAATGGAAAGGGGACTGGAATGTAATGGAATGTGGAAAGCAATGCAATGCAATGCGGAATGGAATGGAATGGGATATGGAATGGAAAGGAGTGGAATGTGGAATGGACTGGAATTGAAATTGGAATGGAATGTGGGATGCAACGTGGACAGGAATGTGGAATGGAAAATGGAATGGAACGTGGAATGGAAAGTGGGATGGAACGTGGAATGGAACATCGAAGGGGATGGAATGGAAGGAGGACAGGAATGGAATGGAATGTGGAATGGAATGGAAATGAATGGAATGGAATGTGGAATGGAATGGATTGGAATATATGGTGGAATGTGTAATGGAATCTAATGGAATGTGGAATAGAATGTGGATTGGAAAGTAGAATTGAATGGAGTGGTATAGAAAGGAATGTGGAATGGAATGAAATGGAATGTGTAAAGTAATGGAATGGAATAGAATGTGGAATGCAACGGGATTGAATTCTGAATGGAAAGGAATGGAATGTGGAATAGAATGGAATGGATTGTGGAATGGAACGGAATGGAATGGAAAGGAACGTGAAATGGAAAGGAATGGAATGTGGAACAGAGTGTGGAATGTAATGAAATGGAATGAAATAGAATGTGGAATGGAAAGGAATGGAATGTGGAATGGTATGGAATGGAATGTGGAATGGAATGGAAAGTGAAATGGAATGGAATGTGGAATGGAATGAAATGGAACGGAATTTGAAATGGAGTAGAATAGAACATGGAAAGGAATGGAATGGAATGTGGAATGGAAAGTGAAATGGAATATAATGGAATGTGGAATGGAATATGAAATGGAATGGAATGAATGTATTCGGAAATGGAATGTGGAATGGAATTTGGAACGGAATGTTGAATGGAATGTGGAATGGAATGGAATGGAATTTGGAATGGAATGTGGAATGGAATGGAATGAAATGTGGAATGGAAAGTTGAATGGAATGGAATGGAATGGAATGTGGAAGGCAATGCAATGCAATGTGGAATAGAGTGGAATGGAATATGGAATCGAATGGAATGGAATGTGGAATGGACTGGAATTGAACATGGAATGGGACGTGTGATGGAACGTGGAATGGAATGGGGAATGGAAAATTGAATGGAAAGTGGAATGGAAAGTGGGATGGAAAGTGGAATGGAATGTGGAATGGAACATGGAAGGGAATGTAATGAAAGGTGCAATGGAATGGAATGGAATGTGGAATGGAATGCAAATGAATGAAATGGAATGTGGAATGGAATGGATTGGAATGTAGGGTGGAATGTTGAATGGAATGTAAAGGAATGTGGAATGGCATTTGGAATGTAATGTGGAATGCAATGGAATGGTATGGAATAGAATGTGGAATGGAATAAAATGGAATGTGAAAGGAATGGCATAGAATTGAATGTGGAATGGAACGGAATGGAATTTGGAATAGAATGGAATGGAATGTGGAATAGAATGGAATGGATTTTGGAATGGGATGGAATGGAATGGAACTTGGAATGGGATGGAATGGAACGTGAAAGTGAATGGAATGGAAATTGGAATGGAATAGAATGGAACGTGGAATGGAATGGAATAGACTGGAACGTGGAATGGAGTGGAAGGCAATGGAATGTGGAATGTGATGGAATTGAAAGAGGAATGCAAGGGAATGGAATGAGGAATGGAATGGAATGGCATGGAATCTGAAATGGAATGTGCAATGGATTGGCATGCAATGCGGAATGGAATGGAATGTGGAATGGAATGGAAAGGATTGTGGAATCAAATGTGGAATGGAATGGAATGGAATTTGGAATGGAAAGTGGAATGGAATACAATGGAATGTAGAATGGAATAGATTGGAATTTGGAATGGAAAGTGGATTGGAATGGAATGGAATGTGGAATGGAATGGAATGGAACGGAACGTGAAATGGAATGTGGAATTTAACGTGGAATGGAAACTGAAATGGAACGTGCAATGGAAAGCTGAATGGAATGGAATGGAATCTGGAATGAAATGTGCAATAAAATGGATTGGAATGTGGAATGCAATGTGGAATGGAATGGAATGGAACGTGGAATGGAACGGAAAGGAATGTGGAATGGAATGGAAGGGAATGTGGAATGGAATTTGGAATGGAAAGGAATGGAATGTGGAATTGAATGTGGAATGGAAAGGAATGGAAAGTGGAATGCAATGAAATGGAATGTGGAATGAGATGGAATGGAAAGTGGAATGGAATGTGGAACGGAATGGAATGGTATGTGGAGTGCAATGTGGAATGGAATGGAATTTGAAATGGAATCGAATGGAATGTTAAACGCAATGGAATGGAAAGTGGAATGAAATGGTAAGGAATGTGGAATGGAATAGAATGTAATATGGGATGGAACGCGGAAAGGAATGGAATGTGGAATGGAAAGGAATGGAATGGAATACGCAATGGAATTGAATATGGAATGGAAGGCAATGGAATGTGGAATGAAATGTGGAATAGAATGGAATGGAATGTGAACTGCAATGGAATGGAATGTCGAAAGGAATTGAATGCAATGTAGAATGGAATGTGGAATGGAATGTAAAGGATTGTGGAATGGAATGGAATGGAATGTGGAATGGAATGTGGAATGGAATTGAATGGAATGCGGAATGGAATGGAAAGGAATCTGGAATGGAATGGAATGGAATGTGGAATGGAACGTGGAATGAAATCGAATGGAATATGGAATGGAATTTGGAATGGAAAAGAATGGAATGTGGAATTGAATGTGGAATGGAAAGGAATGGTATTTGGAAGGGAATGTGGAATGTAATGAAATGGAATGTGGAATGAGATGCAGTGGAATGTGGAATGGAATGTGGAACGGAATGCAGTGGCATGTGGAATGGAATGTGGAATACTTGGAATTTAATGTGGAATGGAATGGAATGGAATTAGAATGGAATGTGGAATGCAAAGTAATGGAAAGTGTAATGGAATATGGAATGGGATGGAATGGAATGTGGAATTTAAAGTGGAATGGAATGGAATGGAATGCAAAATGGAATGTGGAATTGAATGGAATGGAATTTGGAATGGAATGTGTTATGGAATGGAATGGAATGTTGAATGGTATGTGGAATGGAATGTGAAATGCAACGGAATGGAAAGTGGAATGGAATGGAATGGAATATGTAATGGTATAGAATGGAATGTGGAATGGAACGTGTACTGGAATGGAATGTGGAATGGAATGGAATGGTATACGGAATGGAATTGAATGGTATACGGAATGGAATTGAATGTGAAATGGAATGGAATGGAATGTGGAATGGAATGTGGAATTGAATGGAATGCAATATGTACTCCAATGGAATGGAATGTCGAAAGGAATGGAATGGAATTTGGGATGGAATGTGAAATGGGATGGAAAGGAATGGGTAATGGAATGTTGAATGGAATGGAATGGACTGCAGAATGGAATGTGGAATTGAATGTAATGGAATGTGGAATGGAATGTGGAATTGGATGGAATGGAATGTGGAATGGTATGTGGAATGGAACGTGGAATGAAGTGGAATGGAATGAGGAATGGAATGGAATGGAAAGCTGAATGGAATGTGGAATGGAAAGGAATGGAATGCAATGTGGAATGGGATGGAATGGAATGGAATGAAATGTGAAAAGGAACTTGGAATGGAATGGAATGGAACATGGAATAGAATGGAATGGAAGGTGAAATGGAATGGAATGGAACGTCGAATGGAATGGAACGGAATTTGGAATTGAATGCAATGGAATGGGGAATGTAATGGAAATGAAAGTAGAATTCAAAGGAATAGAATGTGGAATGGAATTGAATGCAATGTGGATTGGAATGTAATGGAATGCGGAAAGGAATGTGGAATGAAATGGAATGGAATGTTGATGCAATGGAAAGAATGTGGAATGGAATGTGGAATGCGATGAATTGGAATGTGGAATGGAATGGAATGGAATGTGTAATGGAATGTGGAAAGGAAAGGAATGGAATATGGAATGGAATGTGTAAAGCTTGGAAAAGAATGTGGAATGGAATGGAATGGAATGTGGAATAGAATGTGGAATGGAATGGAATATAGTGTGGAATGGAATCTCGAATGCCTTGTAATGGAATGTGGAATTGAATATGGAATGGAATGGAGTGTAATGGAATGGAATGTGGAATGGAATGCAGTGGAATTGAATGGAAGCAAATGTGGAATGGAACATGGAATGGAATGGAGTGGAATGGAATGGAATCAAATGTGCAATGGAACGTGGAATGGAATGGAGTGCAATGGAACGCAATGTGGAATGGAAAGGAATGGACTGTGGAATGGAATATAATGTGAAATGTGATGTGGAATGCAATGGAATAAAATGTGGAAAGGAATGTGGAATGGAATGTGGAATGGAATGTGGAATGGAATGGAATGGAATGTGGAATGGAATGTGGAATAGAATGTGCAATGGAATGGAATGGAATGGAATGTGGATTGGACTATGGAATGGAATGGAATGTGGAATGGAATGGAATGGAATGGAATGCAATGTGGAATGGAATGGAATGGAATGTGGAAAGGAATGGAATTGAAAGTGGAATGGAATGGAATGGAACGTAGAATGGAATGGAATGGAACACGGAATGGAATTGAATGGAATCGAATGTGGAATAGAATGGAGTGGAAGTTGGAATGGATGGGAATGGAATTGAATGGAATGTGAAATGGAATTAAATTGAATGTGGAATGGAAGAGAATGGAATGGAAAGGTATGTGGAAAGGAACGGAATGGAATATGGAATGGAATGTGGAAACGAATGGAATGGTATTTGCAATGAAATGTGGAATGGAAGAGAATGGAATGGAAAGATATGTGGAAAGGAACGGAATGGAATATGGAATGGAATGTGGAAACGAATGGAATGGTATTTGGAATGGAATGTGGAATGGAATAGAAAGACACGTGGAATGAAATGGAACAGAATGTGTAATGAAATGAGGAATGGAACGTGGAATATAATGGAATGGAATGTGGAATATAATGGAATGGAATGTGGAATGGAAAGGAATGGAATGGAATTTGGAATGGAAGGGTATGAAATGTGGAATGGTATGGAATGCAATGTGGAATGGAATGGAATGAGGAATGGAATTGAATGGAATGGAATGTGAAATGGAATGGAATGGAATGTGAAACGTAATGGAATGGAATACAATGTAGAATGGAATAGAATGGAATGTAAAGGAATGTAGAAAGGAAAGGAATGTAAAGTGGAATGGAATGTGTAATGGAAAGTGGAATGGAATAGAATGGAATGTGGAATGGAAAGTGGAATAGAATGGAGTGGATTCTGGAGTGGAATTGAATGGCTTGTGGAATGGAATGGAATAGAAAGGAATGTCTAAAGGAAAGCATAATTAAATGGAATGGAATATGGATTAGAATGGAATGGAATATGGAATTGAACGTGGAATTGAATGGAAAGGAAATCAATGGAATGTGGAACGGAATGTGGAATGCAATGGAATGGAATGGAATGGAATCTGGAAAGGAAGGTGGAATGGAATGGAATGGAATGTGGAATGGAATGTGGAATGCAATGCGGAATGGAATGGAATGGAATGTGGAATGGAATGGAATGGAACGTGGAATGGAATGTGGAGTGGAATGGAATGGAATTTGGAATGGATTGTAATGGAATGTGGAATGGAATGTGTTATGTAATGGAATAGAAAATGAAATGGAGTGGAATGGAAAGTGGGATGGAATGCAGAATGGAATGGAGTGGAATGTGGAATGCAATGGAATGTAATGGACTGTGAAATGGAAACAGAATGGATTGTTTAATTGAATGGAATGGAACGTGGAATGGAAAGTAATGGAAAGGAATGGAATGGAATGTGGAATGCAATGTGGAATGGATGGTGGAATGGAATGTGGGATAGAACGTGGAATGGAACGTGGAAAGGAATGTGGAATGGAATGTGGAATGGAATGGAATGGAATGGGTAATGGAATCCAATGGAATGGAATGTGGAATGGAATGGAATGGAATGTGGAATGGAATGAAAAGGAACCTGGGATTGAATGTGGAATAGAATGGAATGGAACGCAGAATGGTATATGAAAATGAATGGAATAAAATGTTGAATAGAAGATGGAATGGAACGTGGAATGGAAAGTGGAATGGAACGTAGAGTGGCACGTGGAATGGAATGTGGAATGGAATGGAATGGAATGTTAATGGAATGTGGAATGGAATTGAATGGAATGTGGAATGGAATGGATTGCAACGTTGAATTGAATGTGGATAGGAATGGAGTGGACTGTGGAATTGATTGGAATTGAATGTGGAATGGAATGTGGAATGGTATGGAATGTGGGATGGTAAGTGGAATGGAATGCAATGGAATGTGGAATGGAATGGAATGGAATGGAATGTGGAATGGAAAGATGAATGGAATGGAATGTGCAATGGAATGTGGAATGGAATGGAATGGAATGGAAAGTGGAATGGAATGTGGAATAGAATGGAAAGGAATGGAATGTGGAATGGAATGGAATGGAATTTGGAATGTGGAATGGAAAGATGAATGGAATGGAATGTGCAATGGAATGTGGAATGGAATGGAATGGAATGGAAAGTGGAATGGAATGTGGAATAGAATGGAAAGGAATGGAATGTGGAATGGAATGGAATGGAATTTGGAATGGAATGTGGTATCTAAGGGAATGGAATGTGGAATGAAAAGCAAAGGAATGTTTAATGGAATGGGAAGGAATGTGGAATGCACTCTGGAATGGAATGGAATGGAATGTGGAATGAAACGTGAAATGGAATTGAATGGAATGTAATATGGATTTGAATGTGGAACGGAAAGGAGTGGAATGTGGAAAGGAATGGATTGGAATCGAATAGAATTTGAAATCGACAGGAATGGAATGTGGAATGGAATCAATGGAATGTGGAATTGAATGTGGAATGGAATGGAGTGGAATGTGGAATGCTATATCAAATGGAATGGAATGGAATGTGGAATGGAATGGAATTTGGAATGGAATGGAATGGAATGTGGAATGCAAAGTGGAATGCAATGTAGTGGAACATGGAATGGAATGTGTAATGGAATAGAGTGGAATGTGGAAAGGAACGTGGAATATAGCCTGGCATGGAACGGGGAATGGAATGTGGAATGTAATGGAATGGAATGTGAAATGGAACGTTAAATGGAACGTGGAATGGAACCTGGAATGGAATGGAATGTGCAATGGAATGTGGAATGGAACATGGAATGGAACGTGGAATGGAACCTGGAACGGAATGTGGAATGGAACGTGGAATGGAATGTGGAATGGATGGTGGAATGAAACATTGGATGGAACTTGGAATGGAATGTGGAAAGGAATGTGGAATGGAATGGAATGGAATGTGGAATGCAATGGAATGGAATATGGAATGGAATGTGGAAAGGGGTGGAATGGAATGTGGTATTGATTGGAACGGAATGGAATGTGGAATGGAATGGAATATAATGTGTAACGGAATGTGGAATGGAAAGGAATGAAACGTGGAATGGAGGGTGGAATTGAATGAGAACTGGAACTTGGAAAGGATCGTGGAATGGAAAGAGGAATGGAACATGGAATGGAATGTGGAATGGAATGTGGAATGGAATGCAATGTATCGTGGAATGGAATGGAATGGAATGTGCCGTGGAATGTGGAAAGGAATGGAATGGAATGTGCAATGCTATGTGGAATGGGGTGGAATGGAACCTGGAAAGGAACGTGGAATGGCACGTGGAAAGGAATGGAATGGCACGGAATGGAATGTGGAATGGAATGATATCGAATGGAACGAGGAATGAAATGGAATGGAAAGTGGAATGGAATGGAATGGAACCTGGTATTGAAAGTGGAATGGAACGGAATCGAACGTGGAAAAGTATGTGAAATGGAATGGAATAAAATATGGAATAGAACGTGGAATGGAACGTGGAATGAAAGTGGAATGGAACGTGGAGTGGCACGTGGATTGGAATAGAACGTGGAATAGAATGTGGAATGGAAAGTGTAATGGAATAGAATGGAATGTGGAATGAGATGGAATGGATTGTGGAGTAGAATTGCATGGCTTGTGGAAAGGAATGGAATGGAAAGGAATGTGGAATGGAAAGCGGAATGAAATGCAATGGAATGTGGAATCGAAAAGAATGGAAGGTGGAATACAACGTGGAATGGAATGCAACAGAATGTGGAATGGAATGCAACAGTTTGTGGAATGGAACTTGGAATGGAATGGCGAATGTGTCGTGGAATGGAATGGAATGTTGAATGGAATGTGGACCAGAATGTGGAATGGAATGGAATGGAATGTGGAGTGGAAAGTGGAATGAAATGGAATGCAATGTGGAAAGGAAAGGAAAGGAATGTGGAATTGATTGGAATGAAATGTGGAATGGAAAGGAATACAAAGTGGAATGGAAAGTGGAATGGCACATGGAATGGAAAGTGCACTGCAACGAGGAGTGGAACATGGAAAGAACTGTGGAATGGAATTGAATGGAATGTGGAATGGAATGTTAAATGGAATGTGGATTGGAATAGAATGGAATGTGGAATGGAATGTGAAATGGAATGGAAGAGAATGTGGAGTGGAATGGAATGGATTGTGGAACGGAATGGAATGTAGAATGGAATGGAATGTGGAATGGAAGGGAATGCAATGTGGAAACCAATGTATTGGAATGTGGAACGCAATGTGGAATGGAATGGAATGGAATGTGGAACGAAATGTGGAATGGAATGCAATGTGGAATGGAATGGAATGGAATGAAATGAAATGTGGAAAGGAGTGGAATGCAATGGAATATGAAATGGAAATTGAATGGAATGTTTAATGGAATGGAATGGAATGTGGAATGAAATGGAATGGAATGTGGAATGGAAAGGAATGTGGAATGGAATGTGGAATGGATTGTGGAATGGAATGGAATGGAATTTGGAATGGATTGTAATGGAATATATAATGGAATGTGTCATGTAATGGAATGGAATGTGAAATGGAATAGAATGGAAATTGGGATTGAATGCAGAAAGGAATGGAACGGAATGGAGTGGAAAGTGGAATGCAATGGAATGTAATGGAATGTGAAATGGAAATAGAATGAAATATTTAACGAAATGGAATGGAACGTGGATTGGAATGTGGAAAGGAAAGGAATGGAATGGAATGAAATGGAATGCGGATTTCAAAGGAATGGAACGGAATGCGGAATGCAATGGAATGGAACCGAATGAAATGTGGAATGCAAAGGAAAGTGGAAAGTAATATAATGAAACAAGGAATCGAATGGAATGGAAAGTGGAATGGAATGTGGAATGCAAGTGAGTGTGTAATGGAATGTGGAATGGAACGTGCAATGGAATGTAGTGGAATGGAATGTGGAATGCAATGCAATGGAATGGAAGATTTAATAGATTGGAATGGAATGGAATCGAATACGGTATGGAATGGAATGGAATTCAATGTGGTATGAAATGTAATGGAATGTATAATGGAACGCGGAATGGAATGGAAAAGACTGTGGAATGGAATGGATTGGAATGTGAAATGGAACGTGGAATGAAATGTAATGGAATGCGAAATGGAATGGAATGGAACTTGGAATGGATTGCAATGGAAAGTGGAATGGATTGGAAAGGAATGTGGAATGCAATGGAATGGAATGCGGAATGGAATGGAACTGACCCTGGAATTCAATGGAATTAAATGTGGAATGGAATGGAATGGCACAGAATGCGGAATGGAATGTGGAATGGAATGGCATGGAATGTGCAATGCATTGTGGAAAGGAATGGAATGGAAAGTGGAATAGAATGGAATGGAACGTGGAATGGAATGGAATGGAATGGAATGTGCAATGGAAAGGAATGGAATGGCGAATTGAATGGAATGGAATGTGGAATGGAATGAAATGGAATGGAATGTTTAATGGAATGGAATGGAATGTGGAGTGGAATGGATTATGGAATGGAATTTGCAGTGGAATGTGGAATGGAATGGAATGGAATGCAGAATGGAATGTAATGGAATTTGGAAATGATTCGAATGGAATTGAATGAGGAAAGGAATGTGAAATGAAATGTGGAATGTAATGGAATGGAATGTGTAATGGAATGGAAAGGAATGTGGAATGGAATGTGGAATGGAATGTGGAATGGAATGTGGAATGGAAAGGAATGGAATGTGGATTGGAATGCAACGGAATGTGGAATAAAATGAATTGGTATGGAATGTGGAATGGAATGTGGAATGGAATGGAATAGAATGTGGAACAGAAAGGAGTGGAATGGAATGTGGAATGGAATGTCGAATCGAATGGAATAAAATGTGGAATAGAGCAGAATGGAGTGGAATGTGGAATGGAATGTGAAATGGAGTGGAATAGAATGTTAAATGGAATGTGGATTGGAATTTGGAAGGGTAAGTGGAATGCAACGTGGAATGGGAAGTGGAATGGAATGGAATGGAACGTGTAATGGAATGTGGAATTGAATAGAAAGAAATGTGGAATGGAATGGAATGCAATGCGGAATGGAATGGAATTTAATGTGGAATGGAATGTGGAAAAGAAACTGGAATGGAAAGGAATGGAATGTGGAATGGAACGTGGAATGTAATTGATTGGACCTTGGAATGGATCATTGAATGGAACGTGGAATGGAATGGAAAGTAATAGGGAATGGAATGGAACAGAATGTGGAATGGAATGGAAAGAGGAATTGAATGGAATGCAATGTGAAATGGAATGTGGAACAGAATGTGAAACTGAATGGAATGGAATGTGGAATGGAATGTTGTAAGAAATGAGGAATGGAATATGGAAAGGAATGGGGAAAGAAAAGTGAAATGGAACGGAATGGTATGTGAAATGGAATGTGGAATGCAATGGAATGGAATGTGAGATGGATTGGAATGGAATGTGGAACGGAATGTAGAACCGAATGTGAAAAGGAATGTTCAATGGAATGTGGAAAGGAATCTGGAATTTAACCGAATGGAATGTGAAATGGAATGTAATGTGAAATGGAATGGAATGGAATGTTTAATGGAATGTATAATGAAATGCAATGGAATGTGGAATGGAATGTGGAAAGGAATGTGGAACGAAACCGAAAGGAATGTGGAATCGGATGTGGAATGGAGTGTGGAATGGAATGGAACGGAATGTGGAATGGAATGGATTATAATGTTGATTGGAATGGGGAATGGAATGTGGAAGGGAATGTGGAATGGAATGTGGAAGGGAATGAGGAATGGAATGGAACGGAATGTGAAATGGAATGGAATGGAATTTGGAATGGTATGTGGTATGGAATGGAATGGAATGTGGAATGGAATATGGAAAGGAATGTGAAATGGAACGGAATGGAATGTGGAATGGAATGTGGAATGCAGTGTGGAATGGAATGTGGAATGGAGTGTGGAATGCAATGTTGAAAGGAATGGAATGGATTGTGGAACAGAAGGTGGAATGGAATATGGAATGGAATGAAATGGAATGCAGAATGGAAAGTAATGGAATGTGGAATGGAATTGAATGGAATGGTGAAAAGAATGGAATGGAAAGAAGTGTGGAATAGAATGGAATGGAATGTGGAATGGAACGGAAAGGAGTGTGGAATGGAATGGAATGGAATGGAATGTGAATTGAAATGTGGGATGTAACGTGGAACGGCACGAAATGGAACCTGGAACGGAATGGAATCGAACGTGGAATAGAATGGAATGGAACGTGGAATGGAATGCAGAATGGAATGGAATGTAACGTGGAATATAACATGGAATGGAATAGAATGGAACGTGGAATGAATGTGGAATGGAACTTGGAATGGAATGGAATGGAACGTGGAATGGAACGTGGAATGGTATGGAATGGAAAGTGGAATGGAACGTGGAATGGAACGGTTATTGGAAAGTGGAATGGAACGGAATGGAATGTGGAATTCAATGTAGAATGGAATGGAATGGAATGTTGAATGGATGGTTGAATGGAATGGAATGGAATGTGGCATGAAATTTGGAATGGACTGTGGAATAGAATGTGGAATGAAATGAATGTAATGTGGAATGGAATGTGAAATGAAACGTGGAAGGGAATGGAATGGAATGTGGAATGGAATGAAATGTAATGTGGAACAGAATGGAATGGAATACGGAATGGAATGGAATGGAATGGAATGTGGAATGGAAAGGAATGGAATTGAATGGAAAGGAAAGTGGAATGGAATGCAATGTAACGTGGAAAGGAATGGATTGGAATGTGGAATGGAATGTGGTATGGAATGGAATGGAATGGAATGTGGAATGGAAGGAACGAAATGAAATGGAATGTGGAATGGAACGTAATGGAATGGAATGGAATGTTTAATTGATTGGAAAGGAATGTGGAATGGAATGTGGAATGGAATGAGATGGAATGTGGAATGGAATCTGGAATGTAATGGAATGAAATGGAATATGGAATGGAATGGAATGGAGTGGAATGGAAAGTCGAACGGAATGGAATGGAATGTGGAACGGAATGGAATGGAATGTAGAATGGAATGGAATCTGCTATGGAATGTGGATTGGTATGGAATGGAATGTTGAATGGAATGTGAAATGGAATGGGATGGAATGTAGAATGGAATGTGGAATGCGATGGAATTGAATGGAATGTGGAATGCTATATAATGTGGAACGGAATGGATTGGAATGTGGAAAGGGGTGTGGAGTGGAAAGGGGTGTGGAATGGAAAGGAATGGAACGTGAAATGGATTGTGGAACGGAACGTGGAACGGAACGTGTAAGGGAATGCAATGGAATACAACGTGGAATCGAATGCAATGTTATGTGGAGTGGAATGGATTGGAATGTGGAACGGACTGTGAAATGGAATGGAATGGCACGTGAAATGGATAGTGGAACGGAACGTGGAACGGAATGTGTAATGGAATGCAACGTGGAATGTTATGGAATGTGCAATGGATAGGAATGGAATCTTGAATGGAACGGAATGGAATCGAATGGAATTTGGAATGGAATCGAATGGAATGGAATGTGGAATGGAATGGAAGGGAATGTGGAATGGAATATGGAATGGATTGGGATGAAAAGTTGAATGGAATGTTGAATGGAATGGAATGCAATGTGGAATGGAATGTCGAATGTAAGGTAATGTAATGGGGAATGGATTGTTGAATGGAATGGAATGGAATGTGTAAAGGAATAGTGTGGAAAGTGGAATGGACTGCAATGGAATTGAATGGAATGTGAAATGCAATATGGAATGGAATGGAATGGAATGCGGAATGGAATGGAATGTAAAGTGGAATGGAAAGGAATGGAATGGAATGGAATTTGGCATTGAATATAATGGAATGTAGAAAGGAATGGAATGGAAAATGGAACAGAATGTATAATGGAATGGAATAGAATGTGGAATGGAATGTGGAGTGGAATGGAATGGAATGCAGAATGGAATGTGGAATGGAATGGAATGGAATTTTTAATGGCCTGGAATTGAATGTGGTATGGAAGTCAATGAAATTTGTAATGGAGTAGAGTGGAATGTGGAATGTAATGTAATGGAAGGGAATGGAATGTGGAATGGAATATGCAATAGAAAGCGGAATAGAATGGAATGGAATGTGGAATGCAATGGGATGGAATGTGGAATGGAATGGAATTGAATGGAATACGGAATGGAAAGTGGAATGGAATGGAATGGAATGTGGAATTGAATGGAACGGAATGTCGAGTGTAATTTGGAATGGAATGGAAAGGAATTCAGAACGGAATGGAAAGGAATGGAATGGAATGTAGTGGAAAAGATCGTGGAATGGAACCTGCAGAGGAACGTGGAATGGAATGTGGAATAGAATCGTATGCAATGTGGAATGGAATGTGGAATGGAATGGAATGGAATTTGGAATGGAATGTGGAATGGAATTGAATGGAACGTGGAATGGAATGGAATGCAGAGGAATGTGGAATGGAATGGAGAGGAATGGAATGGAATGGAATGTGCAATGGAATGGAATGGAATAGAATGGAATGTGGAATGGAATGGAATGGAATTTAGAATGGAATGTGGAATGGAATGGGATGTAGAATGGAAAGTGGAATGGAAAGGGATGGAAAGTGGAATGGAATCTGAATGTAATGGAATGGAATGGAATGTGGAATGGAATGGAATGGAATTGAATTTGGGTCGGAATGGAATGGAATTTGGAATGGAATGGAATGGAATGTGGAATGGAATATGGAATTGAATGGAATGTGGAATGTAACATAATGGAATGTGTAATGGAAGGGAATGGAATGCGGAATGGTGAGGAATGGAATGTGGAATGGTGAGGAATGGAATATGGAATGGAATGGAATGCAATGTGGAATGCAATTGAATGGGTTGAAATGGAAAGAGGAATGGAATTGAATGGAATGTGGAATGGAATGTGGAATGGAAAGTGGAACAATGTTGAATGCAATGTGGAATCGAATGTGGTAAACAATGGAGTGGAATGTGGAATGGCATGGAATGGAATGTGAAATGGAATGGAATTGAAGGGAATGAAATGTGGAATGGAGTGGGATGGAATGTGGAATGGAATGGAATGCATTACGGAATGGAATGAAAAGGAATGGAATGTGGAATAAAATGGAATCTAATGGAATGGACTGGAATGGGGAATGGAATGGAAATTAATGCGGAATGGAATGGAATGAAATGTTGATGAAATTTGGAATGGAAAGTGATGGAATGTGGAATGGAATGTGGAATGGAAACGAATAGTATGGAATGTGGAATGGAGTGGAATATAATCGAATATGGAACCGAATGGAATTGAATGTGGAACGGAATGGAATGGAATGTGGAATGGAATTGAATGTGGAACGCAATGGAATGGAATGTGGAATGGAATGGAATCTGGATTGGAAAGTGAAATTGAATGTGTAATTCAATGGAATGTAATGGAGTGTGGAGTGGAATGGAATGTGGAATGCAATGGAATGGAATGCGGAATGGAGTTGAATGGAATGTGGAGTGGAATGGAATTCATTGTTAAATGGAAAGGAATGCGGAATGCAGTGGAATGGAATGGAACGATAATGGAATGGAATGGAAGGGAATGTGGAATGGAATATGGAACAGAATGTGGAATGGAATGTAGAATGGAATATGGAAGGGAATGGAATGGAATGTGGAATGCAATATGGAAAGGAATGTGGAATGGAATGAGGAAAGGAATGTGCAATGTAACTTAATGGAATGTGAAATGGAATGGAATGAAATGTGGAATGGAATGTGCAAAGAAACTTGGAGTTTAACGGATTGGAATGTGGAAGGGAATGTGGAGTAAAATGTGGAATGGATTGTGGAAAGGAACGGAATGGAAAGTGCAATGGAAAGTGGAAAGTATTGTGGAATGGAACGTAAAATGGAAAGTATTGTGGAATGGAACTTAAAATGGAACATTCCATTCCTTTCCATTCCATTCCATTACACATTCCATTCCACATTCCATTCTCGTCCATTCCTCATTGCATTATATTCTATTCCACATTAAATTCTATTCAATTCCATTGCACTTGCCTTTCCAATCCATTCCAAGTTCCATTCCATTACATTCCACATTCCTTTCCATTCCATTCCACATTCCATTCCACATTCCAGTCCTCTCCATTCCACATTATATTCCATTCCATTCCTCTTTCAATTCCACTTTCTATTCCACGTTCAATTGCACGTTCCATACACGTTCCATTCCACATTCCATGCCACGTTCCATTCCAGGTTCCATTCCATTCCATTAAACATTCCATTCCATTCCATTCCACATTCCATTCCATTCCTTTCCAATCCATTCCACATTCCATACCTTTCCATTCCACATTGTATTACACATTAAATTCCACATTCCAATCCACATTCCATTCCACATTCCATTCCCTACTATTGCACATTCCATTCCATTCAACGTTCCATTCCAAATTCCGTTATATACCATTACACATTCCATTCCACATTGCATTCCATTCCATTCCACACTCCATTCAACATTCCATCCAATTCCATTCCATATTCTGTTTCATTCCATTCCACATTCCATTCCATTCCAGTCCACATTCCATCCCATTGCATTACACATTGCATTTCATATTCCATCCCATTCCATTACATATTCCATTCCATTCCACATTCCATTCCATTCCATTACATATTCCATTCCATTCCACATTCCGCTCCCTCCCATTAAACCTTCCCTTCCATTCCGTTTCACATGGCATTCTATTCCATTCCATTCCACATTCCATTCTAATCCATTCCACTTTCTATTCCATTCAACTCCAGTCTATTCCAGTCCACATTCCATTCCATTCCATTCCATTCCATATTCCATTCAATTACATTTAACATTCCTTTCCATTCCATTCTACATTCCATTATATTCCATTCCACATACCATTACATTCCATTCCACATTCCATTCCACGTCCCGTTCCATTCCATTCCATTCCATTCCACGTCCCGTTCCATTCCATTCCATTCCATTCCACCTCCCGTTCCATTCCATTCCATTCCATTCCACGTTCCGTTCCATTCCATTCCACATTCCATACCACATTCCTTTCCATTACTTTCCACATTACATTCTATTCCATTCCACATTCCATTCTATTCCATTAAACATTCCATTCTATTTCCATTTCACATTCCATTCCATTCCACATTAAACTCCATTCTGTTACATTAAATTCCACATTCCATCCCAATTTCCATTCCATTCCATTCCATTTCACATTCAATTCCAATCGATTCCACATTCCATTTCACATTCCATTCCATTCCATTCCATTCCACATTCCATTCCATTCCATTAAACATTCCATTCTATTTCCATTTCACATTCCTTTCCATTCCATTCCACATTCCATTACATTCCGTCCCATTCCACTCCACATTCCACTCCATTCAATTCAATTCCACATTCCATTCCGTACCATTCCATGTTCCATTCCACATTCCATTCCACGTTCCATTCCACGTTTCTTTCCATGTTCCATTCCACATTCCATTCCATGTTCCATTCCACATTCCATTCCATTCCATTTCACGTTCCATTCCTCATTCCTTTCCAAGTTCCATTGCAAGTTCCTTTCCACATTCCACTCCGCGTTCCATTCCTTTCCATTCCACGATAAATTCCACGTTCCATTCTACATTCCATTCATTTCCATTCCACCTTCCCTTCCACATTCCATTCCATTCCATCACACTTTCCATTCCATTCCATTCCCTGTTCCATTCCACATTCCAATACACATTCCATTCCACCTTCCATTCCACGTTCCATACCATTAGATTCTGCATTCCATTCCATTCCATTCCACATTCCAATCAGTTCCATTCCATTCCATATTCCATTCCACATTCCATTCCATTACATTACACGTTCCATTCCACGTTCCATTCCATTCCATTCCTCGCTCCATTCCATCTTACATTCCAAGTTCCTTTCCACCTTCCATTCCGTGATCCATTCCATTCCATTCCACGTTCCATTCCACGTTCCACTCCTCATTTCATTCCACATTCCATTAAACATTCAATTCCACATTCCATTCCATTCCATTCCACATTGCATTCCATTGCAGTCCACCATCCTTATAACATTCCATTCCATTCCATTTAAACGTTCCGTTCCATGCCATTCTGCATTCCATTCCACCTACCATTCCATTCAACTTTCCCTTTAAACATTCCATTCCATGCCATTCCACATTCCATTCCAACTTCCGTTCCATTCCACATTCAATTCCACATTCAATTCCACCCTCGATTCCATAGCATTCCACATTCCATTCCATATTCAGTTACATTCCATTGTACGTTCCATTCCACTTTCCATTCCACGTTCAATTCCACATTCTATTCCACATTCCATACCATTCCATTCCATTCCACATTCCATTCCACATACGATTCCATTGCATTCCACATTCCATTCCACATTCTATTCCACATTCCATTCCACATTCCATTCCATTCCATTCCACGTTCCATTACACGATACTTTCCACATTCCCTTCCACGTTCCATTCCACGTTCCATACCATTCCCTTCCACGATCCGTTCCACTTTCCATTCCATTCCATTCCACGTTCAATTCCACATTCCATTGCACATTCCATTCCACGTTCCATTCCACATTCCCTTACACGTTTCATTCCACATACTATTCCATTTTCCATTCCATTCAATTCCACGTTCCATTCCACATTCCTTTCCAATCCATTCCATGTTCCGTTCCATGTTCCATCCCTCATTCCGTTCCACATTGCATTCCATTGCATTCCACATTCCACTCCACATTCCATCCCATTCCATTCCACATTCCATTCTACATTCCTTTCCACATCCCATTGCACTGCATTCCAAAATTTATTCCACATTCCATTCCATTCCAGTCCACATTCTATTCCACATTCCATTCCCAATTCCATTCAATTCATTTCCACATTCCATTACACATTGCATTCCATTGCATTCCACATTAAATTCCACATTCCAATCCATTTTATTCCACATTTCATTCCAAATTGTATTCCAAATTCTCTTTCACATTCCATTACGTTCCATTCCACATTGCATTCCACATTCCATTCCATTCCATTACACATCCAATACCACATAACGTTACACATTCCATTCCATTCCATTCCACATTGCATTCCACATTCGATTCCATTCCATTACATGTTCCATTCCATTCCATTCCGCATTCCATTCCACATTACATTCCACGTTCCATTCCATTCCATTCCACGTTCCTTTGCACTTTCCATTCCACATTCCATTCCATTCCATTCCACGTTCCATTCCACATTCCATTCCTTTTTCCAGTCCAAGTTCCATTCCACGTTCCATCCCACGTTCCATTTCTTTCCATTCCACTTTAAATTCCACTTTCCATTCCACATTCCATTCCATTTCATTCCACATTTCATTCCAATCAATTACACGTTAAATTACATTCCATTCCAGGTTCCATTCCACATTTCTTTCCACATTCCATTCTACATTCCATTCCACATTCCATTCCATTCCATTCCACTTTCCATTCTACATTCCGTTCAATTCCATTCCCTTCCACATTCCATTCCATATTCCATTCCATTCCACTCCACATTCCTCTCCACGTTCCATTCAATTCCATTCCTCTCTCCATTCCAACTTCCATTCCACGTTCCATTCCACGTTCCATTCCACTATCCATTCCATTCCATTCAACGTTCCATTAAATATTTCCCTCTGCATTTCATTCCACATTCCATTAAACATTCAATTCCACATTCCCTTACCTTCCATTCCACTTTGCATTCCATTGCATTCCACATTCCATTACACATTCCATTCCATTCCATTTACACCTTCCATTCCATGCCATTCCACCTCCCATTCCACATTCCATTCCATTCCACATTCCATTGAACATTCCATTCCAAACTCTATTCCACAACATTCGACATTCCATTCCACATTCCTTTACATTGCATTGCACGTTCCATTCCACTTTCCATTGCACCTTGAATTCCACATTCCAATCCATTCCATTCCATTCCACATTCCATTCCACATACCATTCCATTGCCTTCCACATTCCATTCCACATTCAATTCCACATTCCCTTCCACATTCCATTCCATTCCATTCCACGTTCCATTCCACGATTCATTCCACATTCCATTCCATGTTCCATTCCACTTTCCATTGCATTCCATTCCAAGTTCCATTCCACTTTCCATTGCATTCCATTCCACGTTCCATTCCACATTCCATTGCACATTCCATTCCACGGTCCATTCCACATTCCCTTACATGTTTCATTCCACGTACCATTCCATGTTCCATTCTGTTCCATTCCACATTCCATTCCACATTCCATTCCATTCTATTTCACATACCCATCAATTCCTTTCCACATTCCTTTCCATTCCATTCCATTCCAAATTCCATTCCACATTCCATTCCATTCCATTTCACATACCCATCAATTCCTTTCCACATTCCTTTCCATTCCATTCCATTCCACATTCCATTCCATTCCATTGCACATTCCATTCCATTCCAATCCACATGGCATTGCATTCCATTCCATTCAATTCCACATTATATTCCACATTCCATTGCATTCCTTTCTATATTCCATTCCATATTACATTCCATTACATTCCACATTCCATTCCATTCCATTCCCCATTCCTTGCAGATTACATTCCATGTTCCATTCCAAGTTCCATTCCACATTCCATTCCACGTTCCACTCCATTGCATTCCATGTTCCATTCCGTTCCATTCCATGTTAAATTCATTCCTTTTCTCATTCCATTCCACATTCCATTTGAATTTCCTTTCCACATTCCATTGCACATTCCGTTCCATTCCACTCCGTCCATTCCACATTCTATTGCATTCCAATCCACATTCCATTCCATTCCATTCCTCATTCCATTCCATTACATTCCACATTCCATTCCATTCCATTATACATTCCATTCCATTCCCGTACACATTCCAATCCATGCCATTCCATTCCATTCTACATTCCAAAATTTTCCATTCGATTCTACATTCCATATGATTCCATTCCATTCCACATTCCATTTTTTCAATTCCACATTCCATTCCATTACACATTCCATTGCAAACCATTGCATTCCACATTCTATTCCACATTCCTTTCCTTTCCATTCCACATTCTATTCCATTCCATTCGATTGCATTCCACGTTCCATTCCACATTCCATTCCTTTCAATTCCACATTCCATTCCACATTCAATTCCATTCCATTACATTACACTTTCCATTCCACATTCCATTCCGTATTACACTCTGTTCCATTCCACATTGCATTCCACATTCCATTCCACATTCCATTCCATTCCATTCCACATTCCATTCCATATTCCATTCCACATTCTATTCCATTGCATTCCACTTTCCATTCCACATTCCATTCCATTGGATTCCCCATTCCATTCCAAATTCCATTCCATTTTATTCCACATTCCATTCCATTCCATTCCACGTTCCATTCCTTTCAATTGCATTCTACATAACATTTCTTTCCATTCCTCATTCCATTCCATTGCATTCCATTCCTTTCCACATTCCATTCCAATCCATTCCACGTTCCCTTTCATTCCACACCACATTCCATACCATTCTCTTCCAAGTTCAATTCCATCCCATTCCATATTCAATTCCATTCCATTCCAATCCATTCCACAATCCATTCCACATTCCATTCCATTCCATTCCACATTCCATTCCACATTCCATTCCACATTCCATTCCATTCCATTCCACATTCCATTCCATTCCATTCCACATTCTATTCCATATTCCATTGAATTCCATTCCCTATTTCATTCCACATTCCATTCCACGTTCTGTTCCACCGTCCATTCCACGTGCGATTCCATACCATTCCACTTTCCATTCCATTCCATTCCACGTTCCATTTCATTCTATTCCACTTTCCATTCCCCCTTCCATTCCACATTCCATTTCGCATTCCATTTCACATTCCATTGCATTCCATTCCATTTAATTCCACATTCCATTCCTTTCCATTCCACATTCCATTCTATTCCATTCTACATTCCATTCCATTCCACATTCCTTTCCATTCCACATTCCATTCAACATTCCATTCCATTCCATTACACAATACATTCCACATTCTAATCCATTGCATTCCACATTCCATTCCAAAATACTTTCCACAATCCATTGCATTACATTCCAAATTCCATTCAACATTCCATTCCACTCAATTCCACATTCCATTCCATTCTATTCAACATTCCATTCCAGATTCCATTACACATTCCTTTCCCCATTCCATTTCATTCCATTACTCATTCCATTACACATTCCATTCCACATTCCAATCAACATTCCATTCCATTCCATTCCACATAAGATTCCACATTCCTTTCAGCATTCCATTCCACACTCCATTCCATTCAACTCCGCATTCCATTCCTTTCCATTCCATTGCATTCCATATTCCATTCCTTTGCCTTCCACATTCCATTCCATTCAACTCCACATTCCATTCCATTCCCTTCCACATTCCATTCCTTTCCAATCCACATTCCATTCCATTCCACATTCCATTACGTTCCATTCCATTCCAGATTCCGTTTTATTTCATTCCTCATTCCATTTCACATTCCATTCCATTCCATTCCACATTCCATTAAAATCCATTCCATTTCAAATTCCATTATATTCCATTCCACATTGCATTATACATTCCATTCAAATGCATTCGACATTCCATTCCACATTCCATTCCATTCCCATCCACATTCCATTCCATTCCATTCTACTTTCCTTTCCAGATTGCATTCTACGTTCCTGTCCATGTTCCGTTCGAAGTTCCATCAGATGTTGCCTTCCACGTTCCATTCCATTCCATTGCACATTCCATTCCACATTCCATTCCACTCCAGTCCTCATTCAATTCCACATTCCATTCCATCTTCCAAACCATTCCATTCCACAATCCATTCCATTCAATTCCACATTCCCTTCCACATTCTATTCCACTTTCCATTCGGTTCCATTCCACATTCCCTTCCACACTTCATTCTACATTCCATTCCACATTCCATTCCGTTACATCCACATTCCATTCCACATTGCATTCCGTTCCATTCCACACTCCATTCAACATTCCATTCCACAATCTATTCCATTCCATTCAACATTCCATTCCACACTCCATTCCACATTCCATTCCAGAATCCTTTCCAGATCCCATTCCTCATTCCATTCCGTTCCATTCCACATTCCATTCCACAACACATTGCGCTTTCTATTCCACATTCCATTCCATTCCATTCCGCATTCCATTACATTCTGTTACGCATTCCTTTCCATTCCACATTCCTTTCTATTCCATTAAATTGCATTCCATTCCAAATTCCATTTCATTCCGTTCCATTCCATTCCACATTCCCTTCCACTTTCCATTCCATTCCAGACCACATTCCATTCCACTTTCCATTCCATTCAATTAAACATTTCATTCCACATTCCATTCCAAACCATTCCACATTCCATTCCATTCCATTCCATTCCACATTCCATTCCATTCCATTGCACATTCCATTCCACATTCCATTGCACATTCCATTCCACATTCCATTTCATTCCATTTCACATTCCCATCAATTCCTTTCCACATTCTCTTCCATTCCATTGCGCATTCCATTCCATTCCATTCCACATTCAATTCCATTCCATTGCATATTCCATTCCATTACAATCCACATGGCATTGCATTCCATTCCAATCCACATTATATTCCACATTCCATTGCAATCCATTCCATATTCCATTCCATATTACAATCCGTTACATTCCACATTCCATTCCATTCCATTCCCCATTCCTTCCACATTATATTCCAAGTTCCATTCCAAGTTCCATTCCACACTCCATTCCACGTTTCATTCCTTTGCATTCCCTATTCCATTACACATTCCATTACCCATTCCATTCCATTACAATCCACATTCCACTGCACAATCCATTCCAGAATCCATTCTATTCCATTCCACGTTCATTTCCACATTCCATTGCACATTTCATTCTACGTTCCATTACACATTCCATTCCACTTTCATTTCCAAGTTACATTCCACGTTCATTTCCATTACATTCCACGTTCCATTCCACATTCCATTCCATTCCATTCCACATTCCATTTCACATTGCATTCCTCCCTCCATTCCATTCCATTCCACATTCCATTCCATTCCATTCCATATTCCATTCCACATTCCATTCCATTCCTTTCCACATTCCATTCCATTCCATTCTACATTCCGTTTCACATTCCTTTCCATTCCTTTGCACTTTCCATTACAATTTCCTTTCCACATTCCATTACATTCCATTTAACGATCCATTCCACATTCCATTCCATTCCATTCCACATTCCATTGCACATTCCATTCCTCATTCCATTCCATTCCATTCCATTCCATTCCACGTTACATTCCACATTCCATTCCATTTCACTGCACTTTCCATTTCACAATCCATTCCATTCTATTCTGCATTCCATTCCATGTTCCATTCCAAATTCTGTTCCCCGATCCATTCCATTCCATTTCACATTCCATTCCACATTCCATTCCACATTGCATTCCATTCCACATTCCATTCCACATTCCTTTTCACATTGCATTCCATTTCATTCCACATGCCATTCCATTCCATTCCACATTCTATTCCATATTCCATTCCTTTCCTTTCCACATACTTTTCCACATTACATTGCACGTTCAATTCCATTCCAGTACACGATCCATTACACATTCCCTTCCATGTCCATCCCATTTCATTCCAAGTTCCATTCCATATTCCATTCCTTTCCATTTCACTTTGAATTCCACATACCCTTCCACATTTCATTCCGTTCTTTACAAATTCCATTCCACATTCCATTCCACATTCCATTCCATTCTATTCCACATTGCATTCCACATTCCATTCTGTTCCATTCCACATTCCATTTCCCATTCCATTCCACATTCCGTGCCATTCCATTCCATATTCCATTCCATTCCTTTCCACATTCCATTCCATTCCATTCCACATTCCATTCCACCTTCCATTAAATTTTACATTCTATTTTCCATTCCACATTCCATTCCATTCAATTCCACGTTCTATTCCACATACCTTTCCATTCCATTCCACTTTCCATTGCACTTTCTATTCCACTTTCAATTCCACTTTCCAATCCACAATCCATTGCACATTCGATTCCACATTCCATTCCACATTCTAACCATTTCACTCCACATTCCACTCCACATTGCACGGCATTCCATTCCATATTCCATTTCATTCCACTCCACATTCCACTCCACATTCCATTCTATAACATATTCCACTGCACATTACATTACACATTCAATTCCATTCCATTCCACATACATTTCCACGTTCAATTCCACGTTCCATTCCACATTCCATTGCACATTCCATTCCACTTTCCATTACACTCCATTCCACTTTCAATTGTAGTTTCCATTCCTCGTTCCATTAAACGTTCCATTCTATTCCTTTCCACATTACATTTCACTCCATTCTACATTCCAATCCACATTCCTTTCCACATTCCATTTCACATTCCAGTCCACATTCCACTTCACTTTCCAATCCATCCCACTTTACATTGCATTCCAATCCACATTCCTTTCCATTCCATACCACCTTCCATTGCATTCCATTTCACAATCCATTCCACATTGCATTCCACATTCCATTCCATTCCACATTCCATTCCATTCCATTGTATTCCACATTCCATTCTGTTCAGTTCCAGATTCCATTCCATTCCATTCCACATTCCATTCCACATCCCATTCCACATTCCATTTCACATTCCATTCCACGTTCCATTCCATTCCACATTCCATTCCATTCCATTCCACATTCTATTCCACGTTCCATTACTTTTCTTTCCATATTCTGTTCCATTCCATTCGATATTCCATTCTACATTCCATTTCATTTCATTCCCTATTCCTTTCCATTCAATTCCTCATTTCCTTACATTCCAATGCATTCCTCATTCCATTCCATTCCATTGCCGTTCCGTTCTATTCCATTCCTTTCTATTCCACATTCCATTCCATTCCATTTTACATTCCATTCCATTCAATTCCACATTCCATTCCACATTCCATTCCATATTCTAATCCATGTTCCATTCCATTTCATTCCACATTCCATTCCATTCCACTCCTCATGCCATTCGTTTCCATTCCACATTCCATTCCACATTCCATTCCATTCCATTCCACATTCCATTCCGTTCCATTCTACATTGCATTCCACATTCCTTTCCATGCCATTCCACATTCCATTCCACATTCCTTTTCACATTCCATTCCAAATTCCATTCCATTCCATTCCTCATTACATTCCACATTCCATTGCATTCCTCTCCACATTCCATTCCTCATTCCATTCCACTTTCCAATTCACATTCCATTCCTTTCCATTCCACATTCCATGCACATTCGTTTACATTCCAGTCCATAATCCATTCCTCGTTCCATTCCATTCCATTCCACATTCCATTCCGTTCCAAACCACATTACATTCCACATTCCATTATACATTACATTCCAAATACCATTTCATTCCATTCGATATTCCATTCCACTTTCCATTCCAAATTGCATTCCATTCCTTTCCACGTCCCATTCCACATTCCATTCCAAATTGCATTCCACGTTCCATTCCATTCTATGCCACGTTCCTTTCCATTACATTCCACGTTCCATTCCACTTTCCCTTCCACATTCCATTCCACATTCCATTACATTTTGCATTCCATTCCATTCCACGTTACATTCCACGATCCATTCCATTCTTTTCCCCTTTCCATTCCACATTCCATTCCACATTCTATTCCACCTTCCATTCGTCGTTCCATTCCATTCAATTCGACTGTGATTTCCACTTCCATTCCATTCCATTCCACATTCCGTTTCACATTTCATGCCACGTTCCATTCTACTTTCGATTCCACGTTCCATTACAAGTTCCATTCCAATTTCCATTCCACGTTCTATTGCATTCCATTCCATGTCCCATTCCGCATTCCATTCTATTGCATTCTACATTTTATTCAACATTCCATTCAACATTCGATTCCACATTCCATTCCATTCCATCCCACCTTCTATTCCATTCCACATTCCATTCCACTTTCCATTCCATTCAATTCCACATTTCATTCCATTCCATTGCAATCCACATTCCATTCCATTCTATTCCGCATTCCATTCCATTCTATTCCATTTCATTCTGCATTCCATTCCATTCCATTCCACGTTCCATTCCATCCCATTCCACTTTCCATTCCACATTTCATTCCACATGCTATTCCAAGTTCCATTTCATTTCATTCAATATTCCATTCCAGTCCATTCCACATTCCATTACACGTTCTATTCCATTCCATTCCACATTCCATTACATTCCATTCCTCATTCCATTCCATTCAATTCCTCATTTCATTCCATTCCATTGCATTCCACATTCCATTCATTTCCATTACACATTCCATTCCATTCATTTCCTCATTTGATAACATTCCGTTGCATTCCACATTCCATTCCATTCCATTCCCAGTCCATTCCATTCCATTTTGTTCCACATTCCATTTCATTCCATTCCAGATTCCATTCCATTCCATTCCACATTCCATTCCACATTCCGTTCCACATTCTATTGCAGTTTCCATTCCATTTCATTCCACATTCCATTCCATTCAATTCCACATGCCATTCCATTCCATTCCACACTCCATTCCTCATTCCATTCCATTCCATTCCATTCCACATTGCATTACTTTCCATTCCACATTGCTGTACAGATTCCTTTCCATTGCATTCCATATTCCATTCCACATCCCATTCCATTCCATTCCACATTCCATTCCACATTCCATTCAACATTCCATTCCACATAACATTCCTTTCCATTCCAAGTTTAATTTCACGTTCCATTCCATTCCATACCACATTCAATACCTTTCAACTTCAAATTACTTTCCACATTACATTACATTCCATTACACACTCCATTGCACATTCCATTCCTCATTCCATTCCATTCCATGCCACATTTCATTCCAAGATCCAATCCATTCCTTTCCACGTTCCATTCTATTCCATTCCACTTCCATTCCACGTTTCATTGCACATTCCATTCCACATTCCATTCTGTTCAATTCAACATTCCATTCCATTGCATTCCACATTCCATTTCATTCCATTCCATGTTCCATTCCAGATTAAATTTCACATTCCATTCCACCTTCCATTCCTTTCCATTACCCATTCTGTTCCCCATTTGATTCCATTCCATTCCACTTCCCATTCCATTCAATTAAACATTCTTTCCATTCGATTACATTCCATTCCACATTCCATTCCATTCCATTCCGCATTCCATTCCATTCCACATTCAATTAAGTTCCATTCCACATTCCATTCCATTCCATTCCACATTCCATTCCGTTCCAATCCAGTCCATTCCATTCCACATTCCATTCCACATTCCATTCCCTTCGATTCTACATTCCATTTCATGGCATTCCACATTTCGTTGCATGTTCCATTCCACGTTCCATTCCATGATCCATTCCATTCCATTCCATTCCACATTCCACACCATTCCATTCCATTTCATTACGGATTCTATTCCATTCAATTCCACATTCTATTCCACACACCATTCCGTTCCACTGCACACCCCATTCCATTCATTTCCACATTCCATTCCTATCCAATCCACTTTACATTCCATAGAAAATTCCGTGTTCCATTCCACAATCCATTCCACTATCCATTCCATTCCATTCCACGTTCCATTCCACGGTTGATTCCTCTTTCCATTCTACATTCCATTACACGTTCCTTCCCATTCAATTCCAAGTTCCATTCCACTTTCCAATCCATTGCTTTCCACGTTCCATTCCACATTGCATTCCATTCCATTTCACATTCCATTCCACATTCCATTCCGTTCCATTCCACATTCCATTCCACATTCCATTCCACATTCCATTCCATATTCCATTACATTCCATTCCACACTGCTTTCCACATTCCTTTCCACATTCAATTTCTTTCCATTCCACTTTCGATTCCACATTCCATTCCATTCCATTCCACATTCCATTCTACATTCCTATCCATTCCATTCCAAGTTCTATTCCACGTTCCATTCCTCATTACATTCCAGGTCCTATTTCACATGCCATTCCTTTCTGTTGCACGTTGCATTACACATTCAATACCAATCCACTCCACATTGCAGTCCACGTTCCATTCCACATTCCAGTCCACATTCGATTACATTCCATTCCATTACACATGGCATTCCATTCCATTTCACATTCCATTCCATTCCGTTTCACATTCCATTCCATTTGATTACATTCCACATTCTATGCCATTCCACATTCCATTCCATTCCATTCCATTCCAAATTGAACTTCATTCATTCCACATTGCATTCCATTCCATTTCACATTGCATTCCATTCCATTCTATTCCACATTCAATTCCATTCCTTTCCATTCCATTCCACATTCCATTCCACATTCCATTCCATGTTCCATTCCATATTCCATTCCATTCCACATTCCTTTTCACATTCCATTCTAAATTCCATTCCATTCAATTCCACATTCCATTCCACATTCCATTCCATTGCATTCCACAGTCAATTCCACATTACATTACATTCCATTACACGTTCCATTACGCATTCCATTCTATTTCATTCCACATTAAAATCCACATTCCATTCCACATTGCATTCTACATTCCCTTTCACATTCCATTCTACAGTCAGTTCCACATTACATTCCGTTCTATTTCACATTCCACTCCGAATTCCATTCCATAACTTTCCACTTTCCATTCCATTCCATTACACTTTCCCTTCCATTCTGTTCCACGTTACATTCCACATTCCATTCCACAATCCATTCCATTCCATTCCACATTCAATTGCATTCCATTCCACTTTCATTCCACATTCTATTCCACATTCTATTCCACGTTCCATTCTATGTTCCATTCCACGTTGCAGTCCACGTTCTATTCCATTCAATTTTACGTTCCATTCCATTGCACTCAACGTTAAATTTCGTCCCGTTCCACATTCCACGTTCCCTTCCACATTCCATTCCACTTTCCATTCCACATTCCAATCCGTTCCATTCCACAATCTATTCCACATTCCATCCCACATTCCCTTCCATTCCATTCCACATTCAATTACATTCCATTCCACTTTCATTCCACATTCCATTCCACGTTCCATTCTATCTTCCATTCCACGTTCCATTCCACTTTCTATTCCATTCCATTCTACGTTCCATTCCATTGCATTCCACGTTCGATTTCATCCTGTTGAACATTCCATTCCACATTCCTTTTCACATTCCATTCCACATTCCTTTTCACATTCCATTCCACATTAAGTTTCACCTTCCATTCCATTCCATTCCATTCAATTCCATATTCCATTCCATTCCATTCCACATTCCCTTACATTCAATTCCACATTCCATTCCGTATTCCATTCCACATACCATTCCATTATTTTCCACATTCCCTTCCATTCCACATTCCATTCCATTCCTTTCTCTTCCACATTCCCTTCCATTCCATTCCGCATTCCATTCCATTATATTCCACATTCCATTCCATTCCTCTCCGCATTACACTACATTCCATTACATTCTAAATTCCATTCCATTCCACATTCCATTCCACTCCATTCCACAGTCCATTCCATTCAATTCCACATTCCATTCCACATTCCACTTCACGTGGCATTCCACGTTGTATTCCACGTTCCATTCCAATTTCCATTCTCTTCCATTCCACATTCCATTCCATTCCATTCCACCTTCCATTCCACGTTCCATTCCACATTGCATTCCAAGTTCTATTCCATTCCCCTCCACTTTCCATTTCATTGCATTCCACTACGCATTCCTTTCCATTCCATTCCATTCCACATTCCATTCCGCATTCCATTCCCTTACATTACAGATTCCATTCCATTCCATTCCACATTCCATTCCACGTTCCATTCCACGTTCCATTCCAAGTTCCATTCCATTCCATTCCACATTCCCTTCCACATTGCATTCCATTCCAGTCCATATTCCATTACACATAGCTTTCCATTTAAACATACCGTTCCTTTCCATTCCACATTGCATTCCACATTCCATTCCATTTCACACTCCATTCCACATTCCATTCCACATTGCATTCCACATGCCAATCCATTCCATTCCACGTTCCATTCGACGTTCCATTCTACCTTCCATTCCGCATTCCATTCCACATTTCATACCATTCCATTCCACAAACCATTCAACATTCCATTCCATTGCTTTCCACATTCCAATCCAGATTATATTCCACATTCCATTCCAAATTCCGTTGAATTCCATTTCTTTCCATTCGACGTTCCATTGCACATTCCATTGCATTACATTACACGTTCCATTCCACATTCCATTCCGTTCCATTCCACATTCCTTTCCACAATCAATTCCACGTTCCATTCCATTCAATTCCGCCCTCAATTCCCCATTCCATTACACATTCCATTCCCCATTCCATTCCCCAATCCATTCCGGAATCCATTCCATTCCATTTCACGTTCCATTCCACCTTCCATTGCACGTTGCATTCCACGTTCCATTCCACATTCCATTCCACATTCATTTCCAAGTTCTATTCCACGTTCCATTCCACATTCCATTCCACATTCCATTCCACATTATATTCCATTCCTCATTGCATTCCTCCCTCCATTCCATTCCATTCCACATTCCTTTCCACATTCCTTTCCATTCCATTCCACATTCCATTCCATTTCATTCCACATTCCATTCCACATTCCATTCCATTCCATTCTACATTCGGTTTCGTATTCCATTCCATTCTATTGCACATTCCATTCCACTTTCCTTTCCACGTTCCATTCCGCATTCTATTTTATTCCTTTCCACATTCCATTCCACATTCCATTCCATTCCTTTCTACATTCCATTTCACATTCCATTCCATTCCGTTCCACATTCAATTCCATTCGGTTCCATATTCCATTATATTCAATTCCATTCCAAATTCCATTCCATTCGATTCCATTCCACATTGCATTTGACATTCATTCTCATTGCATTCCAAATTCCGTTCAACTTTACATTCCATTACATTCCACATTAATTTCCATTCCATTCCACATTTCATTCCATTCCATTCCATTCCATTCTATTTCACATTCCATTCCATTCGATTCCATTCCTTATTCCACTCCATTTCATTCCACATGCCATTCTATTCCATTCCATTCCGTTCTGTTCCACATTTTATTCCATTCCATTCCATTCCATTCTATTCCACATTCCATTCCATTCGATTCCATTCCATATACCACTCCATTTCATTCCACATTCCATTCCATTCCATTCCACATTCCAATCCATTCCATTCAATTCCATTGCACATTCGGTTCCATCCCATTCCACATTCCATTCCGCATTCCCTTCCATTCCATTGCACTCCATTGCACATTCCACTCCATTCCATTACACATTCCATTCAATTCCTTTCCACATTCCATGGCATTCCATTCAACATTCCATTCAATATTCCAATCCATTCTACATTCTGTTCCATTCCATTCTACATTCCTTTCCATTCCATTCCACATTCCATTCCAGTCCATTGCATTCCATTCCTTTCCATTCCACATTCCATTCCATTCCATTCCACATTGCGTTCCACAATAAATTCCATTCCATTCTATTCCATTCCTCAGAACATTCCATTCCATTCCACATTACATTCCATTCCACATTCCTTTCCATTCCATTCAACAATCCATTCCACATTCCTTTCCATTCCTTTCCACATTCCATTCCATTACATTCCACTTTCCTTTCCACATTCCATTCTGTTTCATTCCACATTCCATTCCACATTCCTTTCCACATTTAATTCCACGTTCCATTCCACATTTCATTCCACATTCCATTCCAATCCATTCCACGATCCATTCCACATTCCGTTCCACATTGCACTCAGAGTTCCATTCCATCCCATTCCTGATCCTTTCCACGTTCCACTCCATTCCATTCCACATTCCATTCCACATTCCATTCCAAATTCCATTAAACTTTCCATTCCATTCCATTCCACAATCCATTCCACGTGCCATTCCGTTCCATTCCACTTTCCATTCTGCACTCCATTACATTCCATTCAATTTAATTCTACATTCCTTCCCATTTCATTCCATATTCCATTCAATTCCATTCCAAATTCGATTCCATTCCGTTCCACATTCCATTGCATTCCATTCCACATTCCATTCCATTCTTTCAACATTCCGTTCCATTGCATGCCACTTTCCATTCCACATTCAATGCCACATTCCATTATATTACATTCCACAATCCATTCTATTGCATTCCACCTTCCATTCCATTCCATTCCACATTCCATTCTACACTCCATTCTATTAGCATCTACATTCCATTTGTATTCCATTCCATTCCGTTCAACATTCAGTTGCATTCGGTTTCATATTCCATTTTATTCCGTTCCACTCCACATTCCATTCCACATTCCATCTCATTCCATTCCAAATTCCATTCAACATTCCAATCCATTTCATTCCACATTTATTTCCATTTCATTCCACATTCCATTCCATTCCATTCCATTCCATTCCATTCCATTCTATTCCACATTCCATTCCATTACATTCCATTCCATATTCCATTCCATTCCATGCCACATTCCATTCCATCTCCTTCCACTTTCCATTTCATTCCATTCCATTTCACATTCTATTCCATTCCATTCCACACTCCATTACATTCCATTCCACTTTCCATTATACTTTCCATTCCACATTCCATTCCATTCCATTGCATTCCATTGCACATTCCACTCCATTTCATTACACATTCCATTCAATTCCTTACCTCATTCCATGGCATTCCATTAGATATTCCATTCCTATCCATTCCATATTCCATTCCGCATTCCATTTCAATCCGCATTCCATTCCACATTCCTTTCCATTCCATTCTATATTGCATTCCATATACCATTCCATTCCATTCTACATTCCATTCCATTTCATTCCACATTCCATTGCATTCCATTCAACATGCAAGTCCATTCCATTCCACATTGCATTCCACATTAAATGCCATTCCCTCCCTATCCATTCCTGAGTCCATTCCATTCCATTCCACATTCCATTCCATTCCACTCCACATATCATTACACAGTCCGTTCCATTACATTCAACAATCAATTCAACATTGCATTCCATTCCTGTCCAAGTTCCATTCCACATTCCATTCCATTCCATTCCAGTTTCCATTCCACATTCCATTCAACATTCCCTTCAGTTCCATTCCAGATTCCTTTCCATTCCATTCAATTGCCTTCCACATTATTTTCTAGATTACGTTCCATTCCTTTCCACGTTCCATTTCACGTTCCATTCCACGTTGAATTCGAATCCATTCCAAATTCCATACAATTCCATTCCACATCCTTTCCACATTACATTCCACATTCCATTCCAAATTTCATTCCACGTTCCATTCCAATCTATTCCACGTTCCTTTCCGCGTTCCATTCGACATTCCATTCCACATTGCACTCAAACTTCCATTCGTTTCCATTCGGCGTTCCATTAAACTTTCCACTGCATTCCATTCCACATTCCATTCGTTTGCATTCCACATTCCATTCCACGTTAAATTCCACATTCCATTCCACATTCCATTCCATTACATTGCATAATCCATTCTAGATTCCATTCCATTCCATTCCACTTTCCATTCCACATTCCATTCCTTACTATTCCACATTCCATGCCACATTCCATTCCATTCCATTACACTATCCATTCCAAATTCCATTCCATTGCACATTCCATTCCACTTTCCATTCCATTCCATTCAATTTCTTTCCACATTCCTTTCCATTTCATACCACATTCCATTCAATTCCATTCTACATTCCATTCTGTTCCATTCCATATTCCATTCCATTCCTTTCCATATTCCATTCCATTCCATTCCACATACCATTCCATTCCATTCCACATTCCATGCCACATTACATTCAATTCCATTCCACATTCCATTCCATATTCCATTCCACTACTTTCTACCATCCATTCTCATTCCACTACTTTCCGTTCCACATTCAATTGCATTCGGTTCCGTATTCCATTATAATCCATTCTATTCCACATTCCATTCCATTCGATTCCATTCCACATTCCAATCCACATTCCATCGCATTGCATTCCAAATTCCATTCCATTTCATGCAACATTAATTTCCATTCCTTTCCACATTCCATTCCATTCAATTCAATTCCATTCTATTCCACATTCCATTCCATTCCATTCCATTCCGTATTCCCTTCGGTTTCATTCCACATTTTATTCCATTCTATTCCACATAAAATTCCATTCCATTCCATTTCACATTCCATTTCATTCCATTCCAAATTCCATTCCATTCCATTCCAAATTCCATTCCATTTCATTCCAGTTTCCATTGCACATTCCATTACATTCCATTGATTTCCATTCCACATTCCACCCCATTCCATTACACATCCCATTCAATTCCTTACCACATTCCATTCCATTCGATTCCATTCCACATTCCAATCCACATTCCATCGCATTGCATTCCAAATTCCATTCCATTTCATGCAACATTAATTTCCATTCCTTTCCACATTCCATTCCATTCAATTCAATTCCATTCTATTCCACATTCCATTCCATTCCATTCCATTCCGTATTCCATTCGGTTTCATTCCACATTCTATTCCATTCTCTTCCACATAAAATTCCATTCCATTCCATTTCACATTCCATTTCATTCCATTCCAAATTCCATTCCATTCCATTCCAGTTTCCATTGCACATTCCATTACATTCCATTGATTTCCATTCCACATTCCAACCCATTCCATTACACATCCCATTCAATTCCTTACCACGTTCCATGGCATTCCATCAAACATTCCATTCCAATCCATTCCACATTCCATTCCGCATTCCATTCCATTCCATTCCGCACTTCATTCCACATTCCATTCCTTTCCATTCTGCATTCCATTCCATAACCTTTCCATTCCATTCTACATTCGTTTCCATTCCATTCCACATTCCATTCCACATTCCATTCTATTCAATTCCACATTCCATTCCACATTAAATTCCTTTCCATTCCATTCCTTTTGTCAGTCCATTCCATTGCATTTCACATTCCATTCAATTCCACTCCACATTCAATTCCACATTCCGTTCCATAATATCCAACAATCCATTCGACATTCCATTCCATTCCTTTCCACTTTCCATTCCACATTCCATTCCATTCCATTCCACTTTCCTTTGCAAATTCCATTCCACATTCCATTCAGTTACATTCCACATTCGATTCCATTATACTCAATTGCATTCCACATTCCATTCCATGCCATTCCATGTTCCATTCGTTCCATTCCACATTCCAATCCATTCCTTTCCACATTCAATTCCATTACCTTCCACATTCCATTCAATTCCATTCCACATTGCATTGCACATTCATTTCCACATTCCTTTCCATTCCATTACAGCCACATTCTATTCCACATTCCATCCCATTCCATTCCACATTCCATTCTACATTCCGTTACATTCCATTTCACATTCCATTCCATTCCATTCCATTCCATTCCACATTATTTTCCATTCCATTCCAATCAATTCCACATTATTTTCCTTTCCATTCCATTTTAAATTCCATTCCATTCCAATCCATTCCACATTCCATTCCATTACATTCCACATTCCATTCCACATTCCATTCCATTTCATTCCACATTCCATTCCACATGGCATGCCATTCCATTCCATATCCCATTCTGCAATCGTTTCCATTCCATTGCACATTCCATTCCATTCCATTCCATTCCACATTCCATTCCATTCCATCGAATTCCACGTTCCAATCCATTGCATTCCAAATTCCATTCCATTCCTTTCCACATTCCATTAAATTTCATTCCACATTCCATTCCACATGGCATGCGATTCCATTCCATATCCCATTCTGCAATCCTTTCCATTCCATTGTACATTCCATTCCATTCCATTCCATTTAACATTCCATTCCATTCCATCGAATTCCACATTCCAATCCATTGCATTCCACATTCCATTCCATTCCATTCCACATTCCTTTCCATATTCCAATCCATTTCATCCCTCATTTCATTCCACATTCTATTCAATTCTATTTCTCATTCTATTCCACATTCCATTTCACATTCCAATCCATTCCTTTACACATTTCATTCCACTTTGCATCACATTACATTCCAAATTCCATTCGACAATCCTTTCCTTTCCTTTCCACATTGCATTCCACTCCATTCCATTCCACATTCCATTCAATTCCACTACACATTCCATTCCACATTCCGTTTCAGTCCCTTCAACAATCCATTCCGCATTCCATTCCATTCCTTTCAACAATCCATTCCACAATCCATTCCATTGCATTCCATTCCACATTCCGTTCCATCCCATTCCATTCCACATTCCATTCCATTCCATTCTATTCCACTTTCCATTCCATTCCATTCCATTCCACATTCCATTCCAAATTCCATTTCATTTCATTGCAGATTCCATTCCACATTGTATCCCATTCCATTCCATATTCCTTTCCGCAATCCTTTCCTCTCCATTGCAGATTCCATTCCATTCCATTCCATTCCACATTCCATTCCATTCTATTCCACATTCCATTCCATTCCATTCCATTCCACATTGTATTCCACATTCCAATCAATTTCTTTCTATTCCATTCCACATTCCATTCCACATTTCAATCCATTTCATTCCACATTCCATTCCACATTCCATTCAATTCTGTTTCTCATTCTTTTCCACATTCCATTCCACATTCCAATCCATTCTATTCCACATTCCATTCCACATTGCATCCCATTCCATTCCATTCTCCATTCGACAATCCTTTCCATTGCATTCCTCATTCCATTCAACACCATTGCATTCCCCATTCCATTCCATTCTACTGAACATTCCAATCCACATTCCTTTCCACTGAATTCAACAATCCATTACACATTCCATTAAATTCTTTTCCACATTCCATTCAATTCCATCACACATTACTTTCCATTCCATTCAATTGTATTCCACATTACATTCTACATTCCGTTCCATTCCATTCCACATTCCATTCTACGTTCCACTCCATTCCATTGCACATTCCGATTCATTCCATTCCACATTCCTTTCCACATTCCATTCCGTATTCCATTCCACACTGCACTCAAAGTTCCATTCCATTACATTCCGTGTTCACTTCTACGTTCCACTCAATACCATTACACGTTCCATTCCACATTCCATTCCTTTGCATTCCACGTTCCATTCCACATTCAATTCCTCATTCCATTCCACAGTGCATTCCATTCCATTGCATATTCCATTCTTCAATCCATTCCATTCCATTCCACATTCCATTCCACATTCCATTCCTTTCCATTCCGTATTGCATGTCACATTGCATTCCATTCCATTCCACAATCCACTGCACATTCCATTCCATTCCATTCCACATTCCATTCCACATTCCATACCATTCCATTCAATATCATTCCGAATTCCTTTCTATTTCATTCCACACACCATTCAATTCCCTTCCACATTCCATTCCATTCCATTCCACATTCCATTACATTCCTTTCCACATTCCATTCCATTGCAATCCACATTCCATTCCATTCCATTCCACAATCCATTCCACATTCCATTCTATTCCATTCCTCATTCCATTCCATTCCATTCTGCATTCCGTTCCACATTCCATTCATTACCGTATACATTCCATTCCACATTCCTTTCCATTCCACTCCATCTTCAATTCCATTTGGTTCCATATTTTATATTGCATTCCATTCCACATTCCATTCCATTGTATTCCATTCCACATTCTATTCCAGATTCCATCCCATTCCATTCCAAATTCCATTCAACATTGCATTCCGTTCCATTCCACATTAATTTCCAGTCCATTTCACATTCCATTCCATTCCTTTCCATTCCATTCTCTTCCACATTCCATTCCATTCCATTCCATTCCATATTCCATTCCATTCCATTCCACATTCCATTCCATTACATTCCGTATTCCATTCCAATCCATTCCATTCCATTTCACCTTCCATTCCATTCCATTCCACATTCCATTCCAATGCAGTCCACTGTCCATTCCAAATTCCATTCCACGTTCAATTCCATTCTATTGCATTCCATTGCATATTCCACTCCATTCCATTAAACATTCCATTTAATTCCATGCCACATTCCATGGCATTCCAATAAAGATTCCATTCCTATCCATTCCACATTTCATTCCGCTTCCCATTTCATTCCATTCCGCATTCCATTCCACATTCCATTCCATTCCATTCTACATTCCATTCCATATTCCATTCCATTTCACATTTCATTACATTCCATTCTAGAGTCCATTCCACAATGCATCCCATTCCATTCCACATTCCATTCCATATTCCTTTCCATTCCATTCCTCATTCTATTCCATTCCATTCCTTTCCACATTCCATTCCGTTACATTGAATTCCCCATTCCATTCCATTCCACATTCCATTCAATTCCACATTCCATTCCATTCCATTCCATTCCACAATCCATTGCACATTCCAATTCATTGCATTCCACATTCCCTTCCACATTCCATTCCATTCAATTTCTCATTCCATACCACATTCCATTGAATTTCATTAGACATTCCATTCCACATTTCATTCCATTTCATTTCACGTTCCATTCCATGTTCCATTCCACGATCCATTCCATTCCATTCCACATTCCATTCATTTCTATTCCATTCCTCTTTTCATTCCATTCAACATTTCATTTCTCGTTCGACTCCATTCCATTCCACTTTCCATTCCACTTTCCCAAACATTCCATTCCATTCCCTTTCACGTTCCATTACACGTTCTAGTCCACTTTCCTTTCAACGATCCATTCCACACTCCATTCCATTCCACAATCCATTCCATATTCCATTCAATTCCATTTCACATTCCAATAAATTCAATTCCACTTTCCATTCCACATTCCATTCCAAATTACTTTCCATTCCATACAACGTTCCATTCCATTCAATTACACACTCCATTCCAATTCCATTTCATTTCATTCCACATTCCATTCGACATTCCATCCCATTTCATTCCACATTTCATTACATTGCATTCCTTATTCCATTCCATTCCATTTCTCATTCCATTCCGTTCCAATTTCCATTTAATTCCATTCCATTCCCTTCCATTCCTTTTCAAATTATATTCCATTCCATTACACATTCCATTCCATTCCGTTCCATTCCACTTTCCATTTCATATTCCATTCCACATTCCATTCCAGACTCCATTCCACATTCCATTCCATTTCATTTCACAATCCTTTCCATTCCATTCCATATTCCATTCCACATTCCATTCCATTCCATTCCACATTCCACTCCATTCCATTCAGCATTCCTTTCAATTCCATTCCATTCCATATTCCATACCACTCCATTCCACATTCCATTCTTTTCCATTCCACATTCCATTCCATTCCATTCCACATTCCATTAATTTCCATTCCATTCCATTACAGATTCCATTCAGCGTTCCATTCCTTTCCAATACACATTCCCTTCCATTACATTCCACATTCCATTCCACGTTCCTTTCCACGTTCCATTACACGTTCCATTCCACGTTCCATTTCACGTTCCATTCCATTCCAATCCACATTTCATTCCACATTGTATTCCATTCCATTCCGCCTTTCAGACAAAACAATTCCATTCTATTCCACATTCCATTGTATTCTATTACACATTCCATCCCACATTCCATTTTCCATTCCATTCCACATTGCATTCCACCTTCCATTCCACATTCCATTGCATTAAACTTTCCATTCCACTTTCCATTCCATTCCATCCCACTTTGCATTCCACTTTCCTTTCCATTCTTTTCTAGTTTCCTTTCCGTTCCATTCCACATTCCATTTCACATTCGATTACTTTCCATGCCACATTCCATTCCTTTCCTTTCCATTCCATTCAACATTGCATTCCTCTTTCCGTTACTTTCCATGGCACATTCCATTCAACATTCCATGTAACATTCCATTCCATTCCATTCCACATTCCATTCTATTACCTTACACGTTCCTTTCCACATTCCATTCCATTCCACTCCACATTCCATTACTTTCCTTTCCACGTTCCATTCCATTCCATTTCACATTAAATTCCACGTTAAATTCCATTCCATTCCATATTCCTTTCCCTTCTATTCCACATTCGGATCCACATTCCATTACATTCCATTCCTATTTCCATTACATTCCATTTCACATTCCGTTCCACTCCAGGTTCCATTTACTTCAATTCTGTTCCAATTCTTTCCACATTCCATTCCATTTCATTCCACACTCCGTTACATTCCATTCGTCATTCCTTTCCATTCCATTTCATATTCCATTCCATTCCACTTTCCATTGAATTCCATTCCATTCCATTCAACTCCACATTCCATTCCAATCCATTCCACATTGCATTCCACTCCATACCATTCCATTCCTTTCCAATTTCCATTCCATTCCACATCCCATTCCATTCCATTGCATTCCATTGCATTCGACATTCCATTCCATTCCATTCCGTATTCCATTCCATTCCACTCAACATTCGTTACCACTACATTCCACATTCCATTCCATTCTACTCCACATTCCATTCTGTTCCATTCCTTTCCAAATTCCCACCAATTCCACATTGCATTCCTCATTCCATTCCATTCCATTTCACAATCCTTTCGATTCCATTCCACTTTACATTCCATTCTATTTCACGTTCCATTCCGCATTCCATTCCACATTCCATTCCACGTTATTGTCCACATTCCATTCCATGTCCATTCCACATTCCAATCCATTCCATTCCACATTCCAATCCACATTGCATTCCACTCCACTGCACATTCCATTCCACAATCCATTCCATTCCGTTTGACATTCCGTTCCATTCCATTCCACATTCCATTACATATTCTGTTCCATTCCATTCCATTCCACATTCCATTCCATTACATTCCACATTAAATTCCATTCAATTCCATTCCACATTCCGTTCCATTCCATTTCATTTCACTCCACATTCCATTACTTTCAATTCCAGATTCCATTTCATTCCATTCCACATTCCATTCCATTCCTTTCCCTTACATTCCACATTCCATTGTATTCCATTCCACGTTCCAAAACATTCCCTTCCATTCCACATTCCATTATATTGCATTCCACTTTCCATTCCATTGCATTCCATTCCACATTCCTTTCCATTCCATTCCAAATTCCATTCCACATTCCATTAGACATTCCATTCCATTTCAATCCATTCTACATTCCATTCCATTCCATTCCTCATTCCATTCCACATTCAATTCCATTCCATTCCACTTTCCATTACATTCCATTGCACATTCCATTCCTTTCCATTACACATTCCATTCTATGGTCTATTGCATTCGTTTCCACATTCCATTCCTAGTTCCATTCCATTCGTTTCCACATTCCGTTCCACTTTGCATTGCAGATTCCATTCCACGTTCCATTCTACATTCCATTCCAGACTACATTCCACATTCCATTCCATTCTATTCCACATTCCATTCCACATGGCACTCCACATTCCATTCCATTCCATTCCATTCCAATTTCCATTCCACTTTCCATTCCACATTCCATTCCACATACATTTCCCTTCCATTCCACGTTACATTTCACGTTCCATTCCATTCCATTCCACTTTTGATTCCACATTCCATTCCACATTCCTTTATATTCCACATTCCATTCCAAATTCCAAGGCTTTCCTTTCCACATTCCATTCCACTTTCCATTCCATTCCATTCCACATTCCCCTCCATTCCAATCCACATTCCTTTCACATTCCATTCAATTGCATTGCTCATTCCATTCCACATTCCATTCCGTTGCATTCCACGTTTCATAACACATTCCATTCCATTGCCTTCCACATTCCATTCCACGACAAATTCCACATTCCATTACACGTTCCTTTCCATTCTATTCCACGATCAATTCCACATTCCTTTCCATTCCATTCCACGTTCTATTGCGCATTCTGCTTCACATTCCATTCCACCATTCATTCCACCTTCCATTCCATGTCCCATTTCATTTCATTCCACGTTCCATTCCATTCCATTCACGTTCCATTTCATTCAATTCCACATTCCGTTCCACATTCCATTTCACATTCCATTCCAGATTCCATTTCACCTTCCATTCCATTCCATTCCATTCCATTACACATTCCATTCCATTTCATTCGACTTTCACTTCCATTACATTCCACATTCCATTCCACGTTACATTCCACGTTCCATGCCACTTTCCATTCCACGTTCCATTTCACTTTCCATTCCATTCCATTCCACATTCCATTCCACATTCAATCAAATTCCATTCCACATTCCATACAAACCAATTCCATTCCATTCCACATTCCATTACATTCCATTCCACTTTCCATTGCACATTCCAATCCTTTCCATTCCACATTGCATTTCTCTTTAGATTCCACATTCCATTGCATTCAAATTTCCATTCCACATCCATTGCATTCCATCCCACATTGCATTCCACATTCCATTCCATTCCTTTCCACATTCCTTTCCATTCCATTCCACTTTCCATTCCACATTTCATTGCATTCCATTCCACTTTCCATTTCACATTCCATTCCATTCCGTTCCACAATCCATTCTATACCTTTCCACGTTCCATTCTACGTTCCATTCCACGTTCCATTCTACCGTCCTTTCCACATTCCATTCCATTCAATTCCACGTTCCATTCAATATCATTCCACGTTCCACTTCATTCCATTCCACATTGCAATCAACGTTCCATTTCACATTCCATTACACATTCCATTTCTCATGCCATTTCATTCCATTCTATTCCATTGCACATTCCCTTCAATTCCATTGCACATTCCATTCCACATACCATTCAATTCCATTCCACATTCCTTTCCATTTCATTCCACATTTCATTCCATTCCATTCCAAATTCCATTCCATTCCATTCCACGTTCCATTTCATTCCATTCTATTCCACATTCCATTCCATTCCGTTCCACATTCCACTCCATTCCATTCCACTTTCCATTCCACATTCAATTCCATTCGATACCACATTCCATTCCACATTGCACTCCATGTTCCATTCCACATTCCTTTCCACTTTGCATTCCATTCCATTCCACGTTCCATTCCATTCCATTCCACGTTCCATTCCATGTTCTATTCCATTCCATTCCACATTTGATTCCACATTCTATTCCATTCTATTCAACATTCCATTCGACATTCCTTTCTATTCCACTCCACATTCCATTTCACATTCCATTCCGTTCCATTCCACATTCCATTCCACATTCCATTCCACGTTCCAAACAACGATCCATTGCATTCCTTTCCACGTTCCGCTACACTCCATTCCACGTTCCAGTTCATTCCATTGCACATTCGTTTCCACATTCCTTTACACATTCCATTTCACATTCCATTCCATTCCATTCTAATCCACATTGCATTCAATTCCAATCCACATTCCGTTCGATTCCATTAAATGTTCCATTCCATTCCACATTCCATTCCATTCCATTCCATATTCTATTCCGTTACATTCCACATTACATTCTGTTCCATTCCACATTCCATTCTACATTCCAATCCACATTCCATTCCATTTCATTGTATTCCACATTCCGTTCCATTCCATTTCACTTTCCATTCCATTCTATTCCACATTCCATTCCATATTCCATTTCAGATTCCTTTCCACGTTCCATTCCTTTCCATTCTACTTTGCATTCGATTCAATTCCGCATTGATTTCCAGTCCATTCCATTCCTCACTCCATTCCATTCCATTCTGCATTCCATTCCATGGCATTGCATTCCATTTTATTCCACATTCCATTCCACATTCCTTTCCACGTTACATTCCACGTTCCATTCAAAGTTCCATTTCTCGTTCGATTCCTCATTTCATTCCATTCCATTCCACGTTACATACCATTCCATTCCATAGTCCATTCCACGTTCCATTCCATTCCATTCCACGATCCATTCCACCTTCCTTTCCACATTCCATTTCACATTCCTTTCAATTCCATTCCACTTTCCATTCTTTTCCATTATACATTCCATTTCACTTTCCATTCCATTCCATTCCATATTCCATTCCTCATTCCATTCCATTAAATTCCACATTCCATTCCACCTTCTATTCCACATTCCATTTCACATTCCATTCCACTCCACTACACATTCCATTCCATTCCATTCCACATTCCATTCCACATTCCATTCCACATTCCATTCCACATTCCATTCAGCATTCCATTCCATTCCATTCCACATTCCATTGCACATTCCATTAAATTCCATTCAGCATTCCATTCCACGTTCCATTCCACGTTAAATTCCATTCCGTTCCATTCCATTCCACTTTCCATTTCATTCCATTCCACATTCCATTCCACAATCCATTTCACATTCCATTCCATTCCATTACACATTCAATTCATCATTCCATTACACATTCCATTTCACATTCCTTTCCACCTTCCAGTTCACATTCGATTCCATTCATTTCCATTCCACATTCCATTCCACTTTCCATTCCATTTCTTTCCACATTCCAGAAGACATTCCTTTCCATTTCATTCCACATTCCATTCCACGTTCCCTTCTAAGTTCCATTACCTGTTGTAATCCATTCCATTCCACGTTCCATTCCTTTCCATTCCACATTGCATTTCAATCCATTCCACATTGCATTTCTCATTACGTTTCACATTCCATTCCAAATTCCATTTCACATTACATTTCTCATTCCATTACATTATATTCCATTACAATCCACATTCCTTTATATTCCAATGCACTTTCCATTCCTTTCCATTCCACGTTACATTCCATCTCACATTCCATTCCATTTCATTCTACATTCCATTGCATTACATTCCACATTCCTTTCCACATTCCATTCCACTTTCTATTCTATGACATTCCACATTCCACTCCATTCCATTCCACATCCTATTCTATTCAATTCCACATTCCATTCCATTCCATTCCAACCCGAATTCCATTCTAGATTCCATTCCACGTTCCATTCCATTTCATTCCACTTTCCAATGCAGTCCATTTAACATTCCAGTAAATTCAATTCCAAATTCCATTCCATTCCATTCCATTCTATTCCATTCCGCAATCCATTCCACTCCATTCCGCATTGCATTCCATTCCATTCCATTCCAAATTCCATTCCATTCCCTTCTATTCCATTCCATTCCATTCCACATTCCATTCCCTTCCGTTCCATTCCATTCCGCATTCCATTCTATTCCATTCCGCATTTCATTTCAATCCATTCCATTCCATTCTGAATTCCATTCCTTTCCATTCCATTCCACAGTCCATTCCATTCAATTAAACATTCCATACCATTCCATTCCACAATCCATTCCATTTCATTCCACGTTCCATTCAACATTCCATTCCATTTGATTCTATTCTACATTCCATACCACTCCATTCCCTTCCATATTCTATTCCTTTCCATTCCACATTCCATTCTGTTCCATTCCACATACCTTTCAAATCCACTGCACATTCCATTCCACTTTCCTTTCCACATTCCATTGCACATTCCATTCCACGTTCCATTCCGCGTTGTATTCCATTCCATTCCACATTCCATAACATTCCATTCTGTTCCATTCCACATACTTTCAAATCCACTGCACATTCCATTCCACTTTCCTTTCCACATTCCATTGCACTTTCCATTCCACGTTCCATTCCGCGTTGTATTCCATTCCATTCCACATTCCATAACATTCCATTCCCTTCCATTCCCAATTCCATTCCATTCCATACCATTCCAAATTCCATTCCATTCTATTCCATTCCACATTCCATTCCTTTCCATTCCAGATTCCATTCCACATTCCACTTAACGTTCCATTCCAAATTCCATTCCACTTTCCATTTCACGTTCCACTCCATTACATTCCATGTTCCACTCAACTTTCCATTCCGCATTTAATTCCAGTTTGCATTCCACGTTCCATTCCATTCCATTCAACGTTCCATTCCATCTTCCATTCCATTACTTTCCATTCCAGATTCCATTCCGTATTCCATTCCACGTTCTATTCCACATTCCATTCCACGTTCTTTTCCACGTTCCATTCCACATTCCATTTCACTTTCCATTCAATATTCCATTCCACATTCCTTTCCATTCCACATTCCATTCCAGTCCATTCCAATTTCCACATAACATTCCGTTCCATTCCACATTAAATTCCACGTTCCATTCTATTCCATTCCACTCTCGATTCCACATTCCACTCCACATTGCTTTCCATTCCACATTCCATTCCAAATTCCATTGCATTCCTGTCCACGTTCCATTCCTCTTTGCATTCCATTCCATTCCACATTCCCCTCCATTCCAATCCACATTCCATTCCACATTCCATTCGATTCCATTGCTCATTGTTTTCCACATTCCATTACATTCCATTACGCATTCAATTCCACATTCCATTCCATTCCTCTCCACATTCAATTCCACATTCCATTCCATTCAATTTCACTTTCCATTCCACGACCAATTCCGCATTCCATTACACTTTCCTTTCCATTCCATTCCACGATCCCTTCCACGTTCTATTCCATTCCATTCGACGTTCCATTCCGCATTCCATTGCACATTCCATTCCACGTTCCATTCCAAATTCCTTTCCACGTCTCATTTCATTCCATTCCACATCCCATTCCATTCCATTCCACATTCCATTCTATTCCATTCTACATTCCGTGTCATTCAATTCAACATTCCATTCTTCATTGCATTTCACATTCCATTCCACATTCCATTTCACATTCCATTCAATTCCATTCCATTCCGTTCCACATTCCATTGCATTCCAACCCACACTCCCTTCCATTACATTCCACATTCCATTCCACCTTCCATTCCACCTTCCATTCCACTTTCCATTCCACGTTCCTTTCCACATTCCTTTTCACATTCCATTCGATTCCATTACACATTCCATTCCTTTCCATTATACATTCCAATCCACATTCTTTTCCATTCCAGATTTCATTCCTTTCTATTATACATTCCATTCCATTGTATTATACATTCCATTCCGCATTCCATTCCATTCCATTCCATTCCACATTCCATTCCACCTTCTGTTCCACATTCCATTTCACATTCCATTCAATTCCATTCCACATTCCGTTGCATTCCATTCCACATTCCATTCCACATTCCATTCCTTGTTCTATTCCATTCCATTCCACATTCCTTTCCACATTCCATTCCATTCCATTCTACATTACACTCGACATTCCATTCCATTCCTCTCCACATTCCATTTCACACTACATTCCATTCCATTCCACATTCCATTCCACATTCCATTCCACGTTCCAATCCACGTTCCATTGCATTCCATTCCACGTTCCACTGCACTCCGTTCCTCGTTACAGTTCATTCCATTCCACATTCGTTTACACATTCCATTACGCATTCAATTTCACATTCCATTCCATTCCATTCCATTCCACATTTCATTCCATTCCATTCCACATTCCTTTAAACAATCAATTCCACATTCCATTCTACGATCCATTCTATTCCATTCCACATAACATTCCGTTCCTTTACACATTCCATTCTGTTAAATTCCACATTCCTTTCCATTCCATTCCATTCCAAATTCCATTCCACGTTCCATTCTACGTTCCGTTCCATTTCATTCCACATTCCATTCCATTCCATTCCACATTCCATTCCATTCTATTCCATTCCACATTCCATTTCATTACATTCCACATTCCATACTATATTCCATTTCACTTTCCATGCCACACTCCATTTCGCATTCCATTCCTTTCCATTACATTCCACATTCCTTTCCGTTCCAATCCATATTCTATTGCCCTCCATTCAACGTTGTATTTCATTCCACATTCCATTGCATTCCACATCCCAATCCATTCCATGCCGGATTCCATTCCATTCCATTCCACATTCCATTCCACATTCCATTCCATTCCATTCTATACCGCATTCTATTCCCCATTCCCTTCCACATTCCATTCCATTTTCGATTCCACGTTCCACTCCATATTCCATTCCACGTTCCAATCCATTCCATTCCATTCCGCATACCACATTCCATTCTATTACATTCCATTCCGCATTCTATTCCACATTCCATTCCATTCCATTCCACATTCCAATCCATTACTTTCCACATTCCACCACATTGCATTCCACATTCCATTCCATTCAATTTCACGTTCCATTCCACGTTCCACTGCACGTTCCATTTCACGTTCCGTTAAAAGTTCCATTCCACTTTCCTTTCCACCTTCCACTCCATTCCATTCCATTCCATTGCACATTCCATTCCATTCCACTCCACTTTCCCTTCCATTCCATTCCACATTCCATTCCACATTCCATTCCGTTACATTCCACATTTCATTCCACACTTCATTCCACATTCCATTCCACATTCCATTCCGTTCCATTCCACATTCCATTCCACATTTCATTGCACATTCTATTCCACATTCTATTTCACACCCAATTCCACATTATATTTCATATTCCGTTCCATTCCATTCCCCATTCCATTCCATTCCATTCCACATTCCATTCCATTCCTTTCCACATTTCATTCCACATTCCATTTCACTTTCCATTTCATCATGTTCCACGTTCTATTAAACATTCCATTCCACGTCCCATTACTTTCCATTCCAAGTTCAATTCCACATTCAATTCCATTTCATTTCACTTTCCATTCTACATTCCATTCCACATTCCGTTCCGGTCCATGCCACATTCCATCCCACACTCCAATCCGTTGCATTCCACATTGCATTCGAAACTCCATTTCTCATTCCATTCCATATTCAATTACACATTTCATTCTGTTCCATTCCACGTTCTATTCCACACTCCTTTCCACAATCCATTCCACATTCCATTCCTTTGCATTTCTCATTCCTTTCCACATTCCCTTCCACATTCCATTCCACATTCCTTTCCATTCCATTCCATTAATTTCCATATTCCATTCCTTTCCATTCCACATTGCATTCCACGTTTCATTACACTTTCCATTCCGCGTTCCATTTGATTCCATTCCACATTCCATTCCATTCCATTCGACTTTCTATGCCATTCAATTCCATATTCCTTTCCAAATTAAATTCCATTCCATTCCACCTTCCATTCCACATTCCTTTCCACGTTCCATTCCACATACCATTACATTCTATTCCACATTCTGACCAATTCCGTTACATATTCCGTTTCATTCCATTCCGAATTTCACTCCACATTCCATTCCATTCTGTTCCACATTCCATTGCATTCCATTTCATTCCAGTCCACATTGCATTCAATTACATTACATTGCACATTTCATTCCATTCCATTCCATTCAACATTCCATTCGATTATGTTCCACATTCCATTCCATTGCATTCCATTCCACATTCCATTCCATTCCATTCCACATTCCATACCATTCCATTTCACATTCCCTTCCATTCCATTCCACATTCCCTTCCATTCCATTCCACCTTCCATTCCATTCCATTCCTCATTCCATTCTATTCCATTCCACGTCCTATTACACTTTCCACTCCACGTTCCATTCCATGTTCCATTCCATGTTGCCTTCCAATTTCCTTTCCACATTCCATTCCATCCCTTTCCATTCCATTACACATTCCGTTCCATTCCATTCCACATTCCATTCCATTCCATTCCACGTTCCATTCCATTGCACATTCCTTTCCACATTCCATTCCACATTCCATTCCATTCCATTATACTCCATTCCATTCTATTCTATTCATTTCCATTACATTCCACATGGCATTTCATTCCATTACACCTTCCCTTCCATTCCACTGCATTCCAGTCCACTTTCCATTTCGTATTCCATTCCATGTTCCTTTCCACGTTCCATTCCCCATTGCATTCCATTGCCATGCATTCCACTCCATTCCATTCCGCATTCCATTCTACATTCCATTCCATTCCATTCCATTCAATTCCACTCCATTCCAGTTCACATTCCATTCCACATTCCATTCCATTCACCTTCCTTTCTATACCTTTCCACATTCCATCCCATTCCATTCTCTCCCATTCCACATTCCATTCCACTTTCCATTCCACATTCCGTTCCATATTCCATTCCATTTTGCATTCCACATTCCATTCCTCATTCCATTACATTTCATTCCATTCCACTTTCCATTACATTTTTATTCCACTTTCCATTCCACATTCCTGTCCATTCCATACCACATTCCATTCCATACCATTCCATTCCATTCCATTCCACATTCCATTCCACATTCCATTCCATTCAATTTCAGATTCCATTTATTTCCATACCATTCCATTCCACATTCCATTCCATTCCATTTCACATTCCATTCCACTTTCAATTCCACATTCCATTTCACATTCCATTCCATTCGATTCCACATTCCATTCCATTAACTTCCATTCCATTCCACATTCCATTCCACATTCCACTCCACATTCCATTTCACCTTCCATTCCATTCCATTCCAATTTTCCATTCCACTTTCCATTCCAATCCATACCATTGCACTTTCTATTCCATTACATTCCATATTTCATTCCACTTTCCAACGCATTCCATTCCACATTCCACTCCATTCCATTTCACATTCCATTATATTCCATTCGTTTCCACATTCCATTCCATTCCACTCCATTCCACATTGCATTCCATTCCATTCCTCATCCCATTCCAGATTCCATTCCACCTTCCATTCCATTCATTTCCACATTCCATTCGACATTCCATTCAATTCCACAATCCATTCTGCATTGCATTCCTTTCCACATTCCATTCCATATTCCATTCCATTCCATTCCACATTCCATTCCAAAGCATTCCACATTCCATTCTAATCGATTCCACTTTCCATTCCACATTGCATTCCTCGTTCCATTCTAGGATATATTTCCTGTGCCATTCCATTCCGCTCCATGTTCCATTACACATTCAATTGCAATCCTCTCTACATTGCAGTCCACATTCCATTCCGCATTCCAGTCCCCATTCCATTACATTCCATTCCGTTCAACATGCCACTCCATTCCATTCCACATTCCGTTCCATTCCATATCGCATTCCATTCGTTTTCATTACATTCCACATTCTATTCCATTCCACTTTTCATTCCATTTCATTCCACATTCCATGCCATTCCAACGCATTCAATTCCACATTCTGTTCCATGCCATTTCGTTCCAATTTCTATTGCATTCCACATTACGTTCCATTCCTTTCCACATCCCATTCCATTCCATTCCATTCCATTTTTCAATCAATTTCATTCCATACTACATTCCATTCCATTTCACTCCAATCTACAATCTATTCTATTCCGCAACCGAACCCATTCCACATTCTATTAAATATTCCATTATATTCCATTGCACGTTCCATTCCATTCCATTCCACATTCCATTCCATTCCATTCCACATTCCATTGCAAATTGCATTTCATTCCATTCCACTTTCCATTCCACGATCCATTCCACATTCCATTGCACCTTCCATTCCACATTCCATTCCACGTTCCACTCCATGCCATTCCATGTTCCATACTACGTTCCATTCCATGCTATTCCATGTTGCATTCCACATTCTGTTCAACATTCCATTTCACGATCCATTCCTTTCCATTCCACATTCCATTTCTGATTCCATTCCACATTCCATTCCATTCCATTCCACATTCCATTCCACATTGATTCCATTCCAGTCCACATTCCTTTCCATTCCATTTAAACAATTCATTCCTTTCCATTCCACATTGCATTCCTCGTTCCATTCCGCATTCCTTTCCATGTTGCATTCCACGTTCCATTCTATTCCAATCCACATTCCATTCCACATTCCATTCCTTTCCATTACACATTCCATTCCATTCCATTCCACATTCTATTCCTCATTATATTCCATGCTGCATTCCACATTGCATTCCACGTTCCTTTGCATGTAGCATTCCAAGTTCCATTCCACGTTGCATTCCCTTCCATTCCACGTTCCATTCCACATTGCATTCCATTCCATATTCCATTCCATTCCATTCCACTTTCCAATCCTTTCCAATCCACGTTACATTCCATTCCACATTCCATTCCACATTACATTCCATTCCATTATACTCCATTCCTTTCCATTCTATTCCATTCCATTCCATTCCACATGCCATTCCATTCCATTCCACATTCCATTGCCCTTTGCGTTTCATTCCATTCCACTTTCCATTCCACGATCCATTCGGCATTCCATTGCACATTCCATTCCACATTCCATTCCACGTTCCAATCCATGCAATTCCATGTTACATACTAGCTTTCATTCCATGCCATTCTATGTTCCATTCCACATTCCGTTCCCCGTTCCATACCACGTTCCATTCCACATTCCATTCCACGTTCGCTTGCACCATTCATTACAAGTTCCTTTCTACGTTCCATTCCACATTCCATTCCAAGTTCCATTCCACGGTCCATTTGAAGTTCCTTTCCACGTTCCATTCCTTTCCATTCCACATTCCATTCCACTCCACTACACTTTCCATTCCACTCCACTACAATTTCCATTCCACAATCCATTCCACATTACATTCCACATTCCATTCCACATTAAAAGGCGTTCGATTCCACATTCCATTTCTCATTCCATTCCACATTGCAGTCCACATTCCTTTCCATTCAATTTCACATTCCATTTCATTGCATTCCATTCCATTCCGCATTCCATTCCTTTCCATTCCATACCAATTTCCATACGATTCCATTCCATTCCACTTGCCATTTTTTAATTTCCACATTCCATTCCATTCCATTCCACATTCCATTGTATTCCATTACATTCCACATTCCATTCAATGTTCCATTCCATTCCATTCCACATTCCATTCCCTTCCATTACACTTTCCATTCCACATTCCATTCCACATGACATTCCATTACTTTCCACATTGCATTCCACATTCCATTCCACATTCCATTCCATATTCCATTCCACATTCCATTCCACATTCCATTCCATTCTATTCCACATTCCATTCCATTCCATTCCACGATCTATTCCATTCAATTGCGTTAAACATATCATTCCATTCCATTCCGCATTCCATTACATTGCATTCCATTCTATTCCACATTCCATTCCAATCCATTCCACATTCCATTTCATTCCATTCCACATTACATTACATTCCACTCCAAGTTCCATTCCATTCCATTCCACATTCCATTCCATTCCATTCCATTTCTTTCCACATTCCATAGAATTGCATTCCATTCCACATTCCATTACTTTCCGTTCTGCATTCCATTCCAATATATTCTGCATTCCATTCCATTGCATTCCACATTCCATTCCACATCCCTTTACATTCCACTCCACATTCCATTCCCCGTTCCATTGCACATTCCATTTCACGTTCCATTCTACGTTCCATTCCACATTCCATTGCATATTCCATTCCATTCCTTTCCACATTACATACCATTCCATTGTATTCTATTCTACTTTCCATTCCATTCCAATCCACATTCCATTCCACATTCCATTCCATTCAACTACACGTTCCATTCTGTTCCATTGCACATTTCCTTCCATTCAATTCCACATACTTTCCATTCCATTCCACATTCCATTGCGTTCCATTCCACATTCCATTCTATTCCATTCCACATTCCATTCCATTACATTTCACATTGCCTTCCATTCCGTTCTATTCCACATCCAATTCCATTCCATTCTACTTTCCAATGCATTGCATTCCATTCCATTCCATATTACATTCCATTGCATTCCACATTCCATTCCATTCCACTCCATTCCATTCCACATTCCATTCCACATTCCATTAATTTCCATTCCATTCCTTTCCACGTTCCATTCCACGTTCCATTCCACGTTCCATTCCATTCCATTCCATTCCACTCCATGTTCCATTCCATTCCATTCCACGTTCCACACCATTCCAGTCCACGTTCCATTCTGTTCCATTCCACGTTCCATTCCATTCCATTCGACATTCCATTCCAATCCATTACTTTCCAAGCTCCATTCCATTCCATTCCACGTACCATTCCCCGTTCCATTCCATTGCATTCGACATTCCATTAAACAATCCATTCCAAAATCCATTCCATTCCATTCCACGTTCCATTCCATTCCATATTCTACTCCATTCCATGCAAATCCATTCCAAATTCCATTGCACATTCCAATCAATTCCACTCCACATCCCATCGCATTCCATTCCACATTCCATTACATTCTATTCCACATTCCATTCCATTCCCTTCCACATTGCACTCCATTCCACATTCCATTCTAGCTTCCTTTCCATTATATTCCCCATTCCATTCCATTCCATTCCACAAACCATTCCACTCCATTCCACGTTGCATTCCATTCCATTGCAATCCATTCCAAATTCCTTTCCACGTTGCATTCCAATCCACTCCACATTCCATTCCATTCCATTCCACATTCCATTCCATTCTATTTCACATTCCATTCCATTCCCATCCACATTGCACTCCATTTCACATTCCATTCCAGCTTCCTTTCCATTCCATTCCCCATTCCATTCCATTCCATTCCACAGTCCATTCCACTCCATTCCTCATAGAATTCCATTCCATTGCAATCCATTCCAAATTCCATTCCACATTGCATTCCAATCCCCTCCACATTCCATTCCATTCCATTCCACATTCCATTCCATTCCATACCATTCCATTCCACTCCACATTCCATTCCATTCCATTCCACTCCACATTCCATTCCATTCCATTCCACGTTCCCTTCCAATCCACATTCCATTCCATTCCGTTCCACATTCCAATTCACATTCCCTTCCTTTCAATTCCACATTGCATTCCATTCCTTTCCTTTCCATACGATTCCACATTCCATTCCACGTTCCATTCCATTTCATTCCACATTCCATTCCACGTTCCATTACACTTTCCATTCCACGTTCCATTCCACTTTCCATTTGATATTCCATTCCATTCCTTTCCACGTTCCACTACTGTGCATTCCACGTTCCATTTCATTCCATTCCACATCCCGTACCACATTCCATTTCACATTCCATTCCACATTCCATTTCACCTTCCATTCCATTCCATTCCATTCCCCATTGCTTTCCTTTCCAATCCATATTCCATTCCATGCCATTCCACGTTGCATTTCATTCCCGATTTCTTTGAATTCCTCATCACATTCCTTTCCGTTCCACATTCCATTCCTGTCAATTCCACACTCCATTCCACATTCCATTCCATTCCTTTCTATTACGCATTCTATTCCTCAATCCATTACATGTTTGATTCCACGTTCCACTCCATATTCCATTCCACATTCCATTCCACTCCATTCCATTCAACATTCCATTCCATTCCATTCAATTCCGCATTCCACATTTCATTCCAGTCAATTCCATTCCACATTCCATTCCACATTCCATTCCGTTCCATTCCACATTCCATTCCACATTCCATTCCATTCCATTCCACATTCCATCTCACATTCCATTCCATTCCATTCCACATTCAACACCATTCCATTCCATTCCAAATTCCATTCCTTTCCTATCCACATTCCATTCCATTCCATTTCACATTCCATTCGATTCCATTCCACATTCCCTTCCATATTCCATTCCATTCCATACCACATTCCATACCACATTCCATTTCACATTCCATTGCACGTTCCTTTCCACGTTCCATTCCACATTCCATTCCATATTCCATATCTTTCCATTCCACATTCCATTCGACATTGCACTCCACTTTCCATTCCACATTCCATTCCACGTCTCATTTCCTTCCATTCCGCCTTCCATTGCTTTCCATTACACTTTCCATTCCATGGTCCAATCCATTCCATTCCACATTCCATTACACATTCCATTGCATTCCATTTCACATTCCATTGCACGTTCCATTCCACATTCCATTCCACAATCCATTCCACATTCCATTCCAGTACATTCCATTTTCCATTCCACGTTCCCATCCACTTTCTTTTCCACATTCCACTCCATTCCATTCCGTTTTCCATTCCACATTCCATTCCACTTTACATTCCACTTTCCATTCCATTCTTTTCCACATTCCATTACACATTCCATTCCACTTTCCATTCCATTCTTTTCCACATTCCATTACACATTCCATTCCACATTCCATTCCATTCCATTTAATTCCACATTCCATTCCACATTCCATTACATTCCATTCCACATTCCATATCATATTCCATTTCACATTCCGTTCCTCATTTGACTCCATTTCATTCCACCTTCCATTCCATTACATTCCACATTCCATTCCACATTGCATTCCATTCTAATCCATATTCCATTACTCATTCCATTCCACGTTCCATTCCACTTTCTATTTCACATTCCATTCCGCATTCCATTCCACATTCCATTCCATTCCATTCCACTTTCCATTCCACTCCATTCCACGTTCCTTTCCACGTTCCATTCCACGTTCCATGCCACTTTCCATTCCATTATATTCCATGTTCCGTGCCATTCCTTTCGACATTTCTTTCCAAATTCCATTTCACATTCCATTACAAATTCCATTTCCCATACCGTTAAATTCCTTTGCACATTCCATTCCACATTCCACACCATTCCATTCCATTCGAAATTCCATTCCTTTCCATTCCAATTTCCATTCCATACCATTCCACCTTCAATTCCATCCCATTCCATTCCACATTCCCTTTCACATTCCAATCCACATTCCATTCCATTTCATTTCACATTCCCTTCCACATTCCATTCCTTTGCTTTCCACTTTGCATTCCATATTCCATTCCACATTCCATTCCATTCCTTTCCACATTCCATTCCACATTCCATTCCATCGCATTACACTTTCCATTCCAAATTCCATTCCATTGCATTCCACATTCCATTTCACATTCAATTTCATTCTATTCCACATTCCATTCCATTCCATGTTCCATTCCTTTCCATTGCATTCCACATTTCATTCTATCCCATTCTGCATTCCATTCCATTCCATTCCACATTCCATTCCATTCCATTCCATTCCATTCCATTTTCCCTTCCATTCCATTGCATTCCACCATTCATTCCATTCCACTCTGCATTCCATTCCATTCCATTCCACATTCCATTTCATTCCACTCCAAATTACATTTCTTTCCATTCCCCACTACATTCCACATTCCATCAAACGTTCCATTCCACATTCCATTCCACTTTCAATTCCACGTTCCTTTCCATTCCATTCCACCTTCCATTCCACGTTCCAATCCACATACCTTTGCACATTCCATTCCACGTTCCATTCCATTCAATTCCACATTCCATTCCACATTCCATTCTACAATCCATTACATTCCATTCCACATTCCTTTCCACAGTCCATTCCACATTCCATTCTGCACTCCATTACATTCCATTCCACATTCCATTCCACTTTCCATTTCACATTCCATTCCATTCCACTTTCCACTCCACATTCCATTCCACTCCATTCCACATTCCATTCCATATTCCATTCCATTCCACTCCACTTTCCATTCCATTCAATTCCACATTCTATTCCAATCCACATTCCTTTCCATTCCACATTATATTCCATTCCATTCCACATTCCTTTCCATTCCATTCCACTCCATTCCACATTACATACCATTCCCTTCCATTCAACACAGAATTCCATTCCATTCCATATTCCATTGAATTTCATGCCACATTAAATTCCATTCCATTCCACATTCCATTCCACATCCATTTCCTTCCATTCCAGATTCCATTCCATTCCCTTCCATATTCCATTCCACGTTCCATTCCACGTTTCATTCCTCGTTCCATTCTACTCAATTTCACATTCCATTCCGGATTCCATTGCATTCCTTTCCTCATTCCATACCATACCATTACATTCCATTCGGTATTTCATTCCATTCCTATCCAGATTCTATTCCAGATTCCATTCCGACCCATTCCATATTCCATTCCACATTCCATTCCATTCCATTCCACATTGCATTCCGTTCCTTTCCGCATTCCATTCTTTTACATTCCACATTATATTCCACATTCCATTCCACGTTCCATTCCACATTCCATTCCACTTTCCGTTGCACGTTCCATTCCATTGCATTCCACATTCCATTCCACGTTCCATTCCACATTTAATTCCACATCCCATTCCATATTCCATTCCTTTCAATTCCACAATTTATTCCACATTCCAATCCATTCCATTCCACCTTCCATTTGACGTTCCATTCCACGTTCCATTTCACGTTCCATTCCACATTCCATTCCTTTCCATTCCACATTCCATTCCACATTCTATTCCCTTCCATTTCACAATACATTCCACATTCCATTCCATTCCATTCCATTCCACATTCTGTGGCATTCAATTACACATTCCTCTCCATTCCATTTCATTCCATTCCACATTCCATTCCATTGCATTCCACAATCCATTACTTTCCATTCCACATTCCATCTCATTCCATTCCACATTCCAATCGATTCAATTCCACATTTCATTCCATTCCAATCCATTCCACAATCCATTCCATTTCATTCCACATTCCATTCCCCATTCTATTCCATATTACATTTCACGTTCCATTCCATTAAATTCTGCATTCCATTCCATTGCATTCCACATTCCATTCCATTCAATTCCACCTTCCATTCCACTCCATTCCATTTCTTTCCACATTCAATTCCATTCAAATCCACATTCCATTCCATTCCATTCCACATTCCATTCTATTGCATTCCACATTCCATTCCATTGTATTCCACATTCCATTCCATTACATTCCACATGCCATTCCATTCCATTGCCTTCCAGTTTCCAAACATTTCCATTGCATTTCAAATTCCAGTCTTTCCGTTACATATTCCATTCCATTCCATTCCGCATTCCATTCCATTCCATTCCCTTCCATTCCACGTTCCATTCCATTCCATTCCACATTTCATTCCATGTTCCATTCTACGTTCCACTCCATTTTGCATTCCAAGTTCAATTAAAAGTTCAATTCCGTTTTCCATTGCATTCCATTCCACTTTGCATTCCACATTCCATTCCATTCCATTCCTCTTTCCATACCACTAAGTTCCATTCTATTCCAAGTTCCATTCCATTCCATTCCGCATTCCATTCCACATTCCGTTGCATTCCGTTCCACATTGCATTCCACATTCCATTCCCTTCTATTCCACATTCCATTCCATTCCATTCCACATCCCATAAATTTCCTTTCAACATTCCATTCTTCATTACATTCCACGTTCCATTTCTAATTCCATTTCACATTCTGTTCCATGTTCCATGCCATTCTATTCCACATTCCATTCCATTCCATTCTGCATTCCATTCCATTCCATTTAATTCCATTCCACATTCCATATCATTCCATTCCTCCTTCCATTCCATTCCTTTCCACATTCCAGTCCACATCCCATTGAATTCCACTCTGCATTCCATTCCATATTCCATTGCATTCCATTCAACATTCCATTACATTCCAATCCACATTCCATTCCACATTCCATTCCATTCTATTGCCCTTTCTATTACACATTCCATTCCACATTCCATTCCATTCCATTCCACATTCCATTCCACATTCCATTTCATTCCATTCCACGTTCCAATCCACATTCCATTACATATTCCATTCCACATTCCATTCCACATTCCATTCCAGGTTGATTATATGTTCCATTCCCATTCCATTTCACATTCCATTCCACTTTCCATTCCACATTCCATACCACGTTCCATTCCAATTTCAATTCCAAGTTTCATTCCAGTTTCCATTCTATTCAAATCCACATACCATTCCAAATTCCAGTATATTCCATTCTATTCCACTCCATTCCATTCCACATTCCATTCCAATCCATTCCACATTCCATTTCCTTACATTCTACATTCCATTCTCTTCCATTCCACATTCCATTCAATTCCATTTCACATTCCATTCCATTCCATTCCATTACATTCCTTTCCATTGCATATTCCATACTATTCTATTGCATTAAACACTCCTTTCCTTTCCATTACAAATTTCATTCCTTTCTGTTCCATGTTCCATTCCATTCCACTCCATATTCCATTCCATTCTATTCCACATCCCATTCAAAGTTCCATTCCACGTTCCATTTCTCCTTCAATTCCAAGTTCCATTCCACGTTCCATTCCATTACATTCCACCTTCCATTAAACGTTCCATTCCACGTTCCATTCCGTTTTGCGTTCCTCGTTCCATTCCATGTACCATTCCACGTTTCATTCCATTCCATTCCACATTGCATTCTAATCCATTCCACCTTCGATTCCACGTTCTACTCCATTCAATTCAACGTTCCATTCCACTTTCCATTCCATTCCATTCCACCTTCCATTCCACATTCCACTCCATTCCATTCCATTCCACATTGCATTCCATTCCATTCCACATGCCATTGCACATTTCATTTCATTCCATTCCTGTCCATTCCACATTAAATTCCACATTCCACATTCCATTCCACGTTCCATTCTGTTTCCCATTCCATTACATTTCACATTGCATTCCATTCCATTCCACATTCCATACCATTCCATTCCATGCCATTTCATATTCCATTCCATTCCATTCCACATTCCATTCCATTCCATTCCACATTCTATGCAAAATTCCATTCCATTCCATTCCACATTCAATTCCACGTTCCATTCCATTCCCTACCATATACAATTCTACATTCCATTCCATTCCCTTCCACATTCCATTCCATTCAATAGACCATTCCATTCATTCCCATTCCACATTCCATTCCACATTTCATTCCATTGCTTTCCACATTTCACTCCACATTCCATTCCACATTCCACTCCACATTCCACTCCACTTTCCATTCCGTATTCCATTAAATTCCATGCCATTGCACATTCCATTCCACATTCCTTTCTATTCCATTCCACATTCCATTCCACATTCCATTCCATTCCATTCCACTTTCAATTCCGCATTCCATTCCTTTCCATTCCATTCCACATTCCATTCCACATTCCTTTAAATTGCATTCCACATGCCATTTCACATTTCATTCAATTCCATTCCTGTCCATTCCACATTAAATTCCACATTCCACATTCCATTCCACGTTCCATTCCACTTCCCATTCCATTCCATTCCACATTTCATTCCGCGTTCCATTCCATTTCCCATTCCATTCCACGTTCCATTCCATTTCCCATTCCATTCCATTCCACATTGCATTCCATCCCATTCCACATTCCATTCCATTCCATACCACATTCTATGCCAAATTCCATTCCATTCCGCATTCCATTCCATTCCATTCCATTGCGTTTCTATTCCATTGCATTCCACATTCTATTCCTCATTCCACTCCATTCCATTCAACATTCCATTCCTTTCGTTTCATCATTCCATTCACTTCCATTCCACATTTCCTTTCATTCCATTCCATATTCCATTTCACATACCATTCCATTTCACATTCCATACCATTCTATTCCATATTCCATTCCATTCCACATTCCATTCACTTCCATTCCACATTCCATTCCCTTTCATTCCATTCAGCTGCACATTCCAATCCACATTAAATTCCATTCAATTGCACATTCCATTCCACATTCCATTCCCTTCCATTCCACATTCCATTCCATTCCAATCCATTCCATACGACATTCCATTTGATTCCGTTCCATTCCACATTCCTTTCCACATTCCGTACCATATTCGATTCCATTCAATTCCAGTTTCCGTTACATTACATTACACATTCCATTCCACTTTCCGTTCCATTCCATTGCACGTTCCAATCCACTTTCCTTTGGACGTTCCATTCCACGTTCCATTCCATTCCATTCCATGTTGCATTCCATGTTCCATTCCATTCCATTCCACATTCCATTCCATTCCTTTCCACGTTCCATTACATTCCATTCCACGCTCCTCTCCACTTTTCATTACACATTCCATTCCACGTTCCATTCCAATCCATTCCATGTTCCATTCCATTCCATTTCACTTTCCATTTCATTCCATTTCACTTTCCATTCCACATTCCATTTCACTTTCCACTCCATATGCAATTCCATTCCATTCCACGTTCCATTCCATTCCATTCCACATTCCATTCCATTCCATTCCATATTCCATTCCATTCCATTTCACTTTCCAGTCCATTCCATGCCATTCAGTTGCACAATCCAATCCACATTCTATTCCATTCCATTGCACATTCCATTCCACTTTCAATTCCCTTCTATTCCACATTCCATTCCATTCCTGTCCATTCCATACCACATTGCATTCAATTCCATTCCATTCTACATTCCATTCCATTCCATATTCGATTTCACATTCCATTCCATTCCACAAAACATTCCATTCCGTTCCACGTTCCATTCCATTTCTTTCCATACCATTCCATTCCACATTCCATTCCCTTTCATTCAATTCCTCATTCCATTCCTTTCCATTACATTCCACATTCCATTCCATTCCATTCTACATTCCATTTCACAATCCATTCCATTCCATTCCACATTAGACTACACATTCCTTTCCACTTTCCTTTCCATTCTATTGCAAAATCCTTTGCACATTCCATTCCATTCCACATTCCAATCCACATTCCATACCACATTCCATTCCATTCGATTAAACATTCCATTCCATTACATTCCACAGTCCGTTCCTCACTCTATTCCACTTTCCATTCTATTCCATTCCACGTTCCATTCCACTTTCCTTTGGTCATTCCATTCCACGATCCATTCCTCGTTCCATTCCATTCCATTCCACGTTGCATTCCATGTCGCATTCCATTCCATTCCACATTCCATTCCATTCCATTCCGCATTACATTCCACTACTTTCCACATTCCATTCCATTCCATTCCACCTTCCCTTCCACTTTGCATTGCACATTCCATTGCATGTTCCTTTGCATTCCATTCCACTTTCCATTCCATTCCATTCCACGTTCCATTTCATTCCATTCCAAGTTCTATTCCGCATTTCATTTCACATTCCATTCCGCGTTGCATTCCATTCCATTCCACATTCCATGCCATTTCATTCCACTTCCCATTCTATTCAATTCCACCTTCCATTCCATTGCATGACATTCCATTCCTAATTCCATTCCATACCATTCCGCATTCCATTCCATTAAATTCCACATTCCATTTCATTCAACTCTACTTTCCATTCTATTCCACTCGACATTCCATTCCATTCTTTTTCATTCCGCATTCCATACCATTCCTTTCCATTCCACATTGCATTCCTTTCCATTCCACATTCCATTCCATTCGATTTCACATTACATTCCATTCCATATTGCACACCGCATTCTATTCCCTTCCATTCCACATTGCATTACATTCCATTCCACATTCCATTCAATTTCATTCCATCCCATTCCACATTATATTCCGCATTCTATTCCCTTGAATTCCACATTCCTTTCCATTCCATTCCACATTCCATTCCACTTTCCATTCCACCTTCCATTTCATGATCCTTTGCCTTTCATTCCATTATATGATTCATTCTATTCCATTCCACGTTCCATTCTACGTTCCACTCCATTTTCCATTTCATGTTCCGTTTCATTCCATTTGATGTTCCATTCCACATTCCATTCCACATTCCATTCCAACTTCCTTTCCATTCCATTCCTTTCCATTCAACTTTTCATTCCATTCAATTCCTCTTCCCGTTCCATTCAATTCCTCATTCCATTGCATTCCTTTCCATTCCAGGTTCCATTCCATTCCATTCAACGTTCGATTCCACTCCATTCCACGTTCCATTCCACGTTCCCTTCTACTTTCCATTCCTATCCTTTCAACTTTCCATCCCATTCCATTCCACTTTCCATTTCATTCCATTCCACATTCCATTCCACATTCCATTTCACATTCCAATCCACCTTCCGTTCCATTCCATTACACGTTCAATTCCATTCCATTCCACGTTCCATTCCACATTCCATTTCACTTTCCACTACATACCATTCCATTCCACTCCACATTCCATGCCATTCCATTCCACCTTCCATTCCACGTTCCATTTCACATTCCATTCCACATTCCATTCTACATTCCATTCAACATTCCATTGCACATTCCCTTCCATTCCATTCCACATTCTATTCCTCATTCCATTTCATCCCATTCCACATTCCATTCCATTCCACTTCACTTTCCATTCCACATTCCACTACATTCCATTCCACATTCCATTAAAAATTCCATTCCACAATCCATTCCCTTCCATTCTACATTCCATTCCACCTTCAATTCAATTCCAGTACAAGTTCCATTCCACGTTTCATTCCACATCCCATTCCAAGTTCCATTCCAGGTTCCATTCTACGTTCCATTTCATTGCAGTCCATGTTGCATTCCATTCCATTCCATGTTCCTTTTCATTCCTTTTCACATTCCATTCCACATTGCATCTCACATTCCATTCCACATTCCATTTCACAATCCATTCCATTCCACATTCCATTCCATTCCATTTCATTCCACATTCCATTGCATTCCATTCCATTTCATTCCGTATTCCATTCTTTCCTTTCCACATTCCATTCCATTCCAATCCACATTCCATTGCATTCCATTCCATTCCATATTCCAATCCACATTCCATTCCACCTTCAATTCAATTCCAGTCCAAGTTCCAGTCCACGTTTCATTCCACATCCCATTCCAAGTTCCATTCCAGGTTCCATTCTACGTTCCATTTCATTGCAGTCCATGTTATATTCCATTCCATTCCATGTTCCTTTTCATTCCTTTTCACATTCCATTCCACATTGCATCTCACATTCCATTCCACATTCCATTTCACAATCCATTCCATTCCACATTCCATTCCATTCCATTCCATTCCACATTCCATTACATACCATTCCATTCCATTCCGTATTCCATTCTTTCCTTTCCACATTCCATTCCATTCCAATCCACATTCCATTGCATTCCATTCCATTCCATATTCCAATCCACATTCCATTCCACATTCCATTCCACATTCCATTCCCTTCCATTGTACATTGCATTCCATTCCAATCTTTTCCATTCCACTTTCCATTCCACTTTCATTCCACATTCCATTCCACAGTACATTCCGTTCCATTCCACGTTGCATTCCACATTCCATCCCTCATTCCAATCCATTCCATTCCACGTTGCTTTCCACATTCCATTCCACATTCAATTCCATTCCATTCCACATTCCTTTACACATTCCATTCCACTTTCCATTCCATTGCATTCCACATTCCAATCCACATTCCATTCCTTTCTATTCCACATTCCATTCCATTCCATTCCACCTTCCATTCCATTCCATTGCATTTCACATTTCTTTCCATTCCATTCCTCATTCCAGTCCATTCTATTCCATTTCCTTCCACATTCCATTCCATTCCATTCTATTCCATATTGAATTTCAATCCATTCAACATTCCATTCCATTCCATATTCCATTCCACATTCCATTCCATTCCATTCCACATTCCATTCCGTTCCTTTCCGCATTCCATTCTTTTACATTCCACATTATATTCCACATTCCATTCCTCATTCCATTCCACTTTCCGTTGCACGTTCCATTCCATTGCATTCCACATTCCATTCCACTTTCCATTCCACATTTCATTCCCCATTCCATTCCACCTTCTATTCCTTTCCATTCCACAATCCATTCCACATTCCAATCCATTCCATTCCACATTCCATTTCACGTTACATTCCACGTTCCATTTCACGTTCCATTCCACATTCCATTCCTTTCCATTCCACATTCCATTCCACATTCCATTCCACATTCTATTCCCTTCCATTTCAGAATACATTCCACATTCCCTTCCATTCCATTCCATTCCACATTCTGTGGCATTCCATTACACATTCCACTCCATTCCATTCCATTCCATTCCACATTCCATTCCATTCCATTCCACAATCCATTACTTTCCATTTCACATTCCATCTCATTCCATTCCACATTCCAATCCATTCCATTCCACATTTCATTCCATTCCAATCCATTCCACAATCCATTCCATTTCATTTCACATTCCGTTCCCCATTCTATTCCATATTCCATTTCACGTTCCATTCCATTAAATTCTGCATTCCATTCCATTCCAATCCACATTCCATTCCACATTCCATTCCACATTCCATTCCTTTCTATTCGACATTCCATTCCATTCCACCTTCCATTCCATTCCATTGCATTTCTCATTTCTTTCCATTCCATTCCGCATTCCAGTCCATTCCATTCTTTTCCATAATGAATTTCCATCCATTCCACATTCCATTCCGTTCCATACCAAATTCCATTCCGTTTCATTCCACATTCCATTTCATTCCATTCCGTTCCATTCCACATTCCATAGCATTCCATTCCTTTCCACATTCCAATACTTTCGGTTCCGGTTTCCATTCCTTTTCATTCCACTTTCCTTTCCACATCCCTTTCCATTCAGTTTCACATTCCATTCCACATTCCATTCCACATTCCATTACATTCCTTTCCATTCCATTCAGTTCCACATACCAATCCACATTACACTCCATTCAATTGCACATCCCATTCCACATTTCATTCCCTTCCATTCCACCTTCCATTCCATTCCAATCCATTCCATACCACATGCCATTAAGTATTCCATTCCATTCCTTTCCACATTCCATACCATTCCATTGCATTCCATTCCACATTCCATTCTGTTACATTCCGCATTCCATTCCACATTCCATGGCATTCAAATCCACATTCCATTCCATTCCATCCAACCTTCCATTTCATTCCACATTCCATTCCATTCCATTCCACATTCTATTTCATTAGATTCCACATTCCATTCCTTTCAATTCCACATTACATTCCACATTCCATTCTGCATTCCATTCCATTCCATTGCATTCTATTCCACATTCCATTACATTTCACTTTCCTTTTGAGTCAATTCCATATTCCATTTCACATTCCATTCCACACTCCACTCCACGTTCCTTTCAATTCCATTCCACATTCCATTGCATTCCATTCCATTCCACATTGAATTCCACATTCCCTTCCCTTCCATTGTACATTCCATTCCATTCCATTCCTTTCTGTTCCACTTTCTGTTTCACTTTCCATTCCACATTCCATTCCACAGTACATTCTGTTCCATTCCTCTGCATTCCACATTCCATTCCTCATTCCATTCCATTCCATTCCACATTCCGTTACACATTCCATTCCACTTTCTATTCCATTGCATTCCACAATCCAATCCACATTACATTCCATTCCATTCCACATTCCATTCCATTCCATTAAACATTCCACTAAATTCTTTCCACAGTCAATTCCACATTCCATTAAATTCCATTAAACTTTCCACTAAATTCCATTCCACACTCAATTCCACATTCCATTCCACATTCCATTCCGTTCCAATCCACATTCCATTCCTCATTCCATTCCATTCTTTTCCACAATCCATTCCACATTCCATTCCACATTCCATTCCACATTACATTCCGTTCCGTTCCACATTGCACTCCACTTTCCATTCCATTCCATTCCACATTTCATTGCACATTCTATTCCATTCTATTCCACGTTCCATTCCACGATACTTTCCAAAAACCATTCCACATTTCATTCTCCAGTCCATTTCACATTCCATTCCACATTCCATTTGATATTCCATTCTGTTCCATTCCACATTCCATTCCACATTGCATGCCACATTCCATTCCATTCCATTCCACATTCCATTACACACTCCATTCCACGGTCCATTCCATTCCATCACGCATTCCATTCCACTTTCCATTCCATCCAATACCGCGTTGCATTCCACTTTGCATTCAACATTCCATTCCAAATACCATTCCGATCCATTCCACATTACATTCCACATTACATTCCAAATTCCATTCCTTTCCATTCCACATTCCATTGCATCTCATTCCACATACCTTTCCACATTCCATTCAATTCCATTCCATATTTCATTCAATTCAATTCCACATTCCATTCAACCTTCTATTCCACATTCCATTCCACATTCCATTCCATTTCATTCCACATTCCATTCCATTCCATTCCACGTACCATTCCAAGTTCCTTTCCACTATATTCCACGTTCCATTCGACAATCCATTCCGCATTCCATTACACTTTCCATCCTTTCCATTCCATATTCCATTACACATTCCATTCCACATTCCATTGCGTTCCATTCCACATTCCATTTAACACTCCATTCTGCAATCCATTACATTTCATTCCACATTCAATTCCACAATCCATTCCATTACAATCCACATTCTGTTCCACTTTCCATCCCATTCCATTCCACATTCCATTCCACATTGCTTTCCATTCCAGTCCACATCCCTTTCCACATTCCATTGCATTCCTTTCCACATTCCATTCCATTCAATTACACATTCCATTCCACCTTTCATTCCACATCCCATTCCTTTCCATTCCACATTCCATTCAATATTCCATTCCACACTGCATTCCATTCCTTTCCACATTGCATTCCACATTCCTTTCAACATTGCATTCTCATTCCATTGCATTTCATTCCACATTCCATTCCACATCCCATTGCATTCCAATACACATTCCATTCCACATTCCATTCCATTCCACATTCCTTTTCACATTCCAGTCCGCAGTCCATTCTGCCGTCCGTTCCACTTTCCATTCCACATTCCATTCCACTTTCCATTCGCATTCCATTGAATTTCGTCCCACATTGCATTGCATTTCGTTCCAAATTGCATTCCACAATCCATTCCATTCCAATTCACATGCCATTCCACATTCCTTTCCATTCCATTCCATTCCACATACCACTTCACATTCCATTCCTGATTTCATTCTGCAGTCCACTCCATTCCATTCCACGTTCCATTCCATTGCAATCCACGTTTCATTCCACATTGCATTCCATTCCATTCCACTTTCCATTCCACATTCCATTCCTTTCCTTTCCATTCATTTCCACGTTCCATTCCACATTCCATTCCATTCCATTCTACTTTCCATTCCACATTCCATTCCACATTCCTTACCATATTCCATTCCATTAGATTCCATTCCATTCAATTGCATGTTCCATTCCAATTTCCATTATATTCCATTCCACATTCCATTCTATTCCATGCCACATTCCATTCCTTTCCAATCCACATTTCATTCCACATCTGCTTCCATTCCGTTTTACATTCCATTCCACATTCCATTCCACATTCCATTCCATTCCATTCCATTCCATTCCACATTCCGATCCATTCCATTCCATTCATTCCACGTTCCATTCGACGTTCCATTCCATTCCATTCCACGTTCCATTCCACACTCAGTTCCACATTCCATTCCACATTCCATTCCTTTCCATTCCACATTTCATTCCACATTCTAACCCACGTTCAATTGCACATTCCATTCCACCTTCCAATCCACGTTACATTCCACTTTCAATTGCAGTGCATTTCACGGTCCATTCCACATTCCATTCCATTCCACATTCCATTCCATTCCACATTCCATTGCATTCCATCCCATGTTCCATTCCACGTTCCATTCCATTCCATTTCTCGTTCCATTCCATTCCATTTCACGTTTCATTCCAAATTCCAATCCACTTTCCATTCCACATTTCATTGCATTCCATTCCATGTTCCTTTCCACTTTTCATTCCTCGTTCCATTCCATTACATTCCACGTATCATTCCACATTCCATTGCATTCCATTCCAAGTTCGATTCCACACTGCATTACACATTCCATTCCACCTTCCATTCCGTTCCATTCAACATTCCATTCTATTCCATTCCACGTTCCATTCCACCTTGCATTCCACATTCCATTCCACTTTCCTTTCCACGTTCCATTCCATTCCATTCCACGTTTCATTTCACATTCCATTCCATTCCATTCCACATTACATAGCATTCCATTCTATTGCATTCCAATTTCCATTCCGTTCCATATGACATTCTATTCCACATTCCAATCCATTCCATTCTCATTCTTTTCCATTCCATTCCACATTCCATTCCATGTTCTATTCCATGTTGCATTCCACGTTCCATTCCACTTTCCATTTCTCATTGCATTCCTTAACGTTCCATTACGTTTTGGATTCCATTCCATTAAATTACACATTCTATTCCACATTCCATTCCATTACATTCCACATTCCATTCCACATTACATTCAATTCCATTCCATATTGCACTCCATTCCATTCCAGATTCCATTCCTTTCTATTCCAATCCATTCCACATTCCATTCCTATACATTTCATTCCATTCCACATTCCATTCCACACTCCATTCCACATTCCATTCCATTCCATTACACATTCCATTGCATTCCATTCCACTTTCCGTTGCACGTTCCATTCCACATTCCATTAAACATTCCATTCCGTTCCATTGCATTACATTCGACGATCCATTCCACTTTCCATTCCGCATTTCATTCCGTTCAATTCGACAATCCATTCCAAATTCCATTACACTTTCCATTCCTTTCCATTCCATATTCCATTCCACATTCCATTCCACAATCCATTGCGTTCCATTCCACAGTCCGTTTAACATTCCATTCTACATTCCATTGCATTTCATTTAACATTCCATTCCACTATCCATTCCATTCCATTCCACATTCCATTCCACTTTCCAAACCATTCCATTCCACATTGCATTCCACCTTGCATTCCATTCCAGTCCACATCCCATTCCACATTCCATTCCATTCCTTTCCACATTCCATTCCATTCCATTACACATTCCATTCCACCTTTCATTCCACATCCCATTACATTCCATTCCATATTTCATTCGACATTCCATTCCACATGGCATTCCATTCCATTCCACATTGCATTCCACATTCCATTCAACATTGCATTCTCATTCCATTGCATTTCATTCCACATTCCATTCCACATTCCATTGCATTCCAATACATATTCAATTCCGCATTCCATTGCATTCCATTCCATTCCACATTCCGTTCCACATTCCACTCCACAGCCCATTCCGCAGTCCATTCCACTTTCCATTCCACATTCCATTCCACGTTCCATTCGCACTCCATTGAATTTCATCCAACATTGCATTACATTTCGTTCCAGATTGCATTCCACAATCCATTGCTTTCCAATTCACATGCCATTCCACATTCCATTCCATTCCATTCAATTCCATTCCACATTCCACTACACATTCCATTCCTCATTCCATTCCGCAGTCCACTCCATTCCATTCCACTTTCCATTCCACATTCCTTTCCACATTCCATTCCACATTTCATTCCATTCCATTCCATTGCATTACACATTCCATTGCACCTTCCATTCCACATTCCATTCCACATTCCTTTCCATTCCATTCCACTTTCCATTCTACATTCTATTCCACATTCCATTCCACGTTCCATTCCACATTCCATTCCTCATTCCATTCCACATTCCATTCCACGTTCCATTCCACATTCCATTCCACGTTCCATTCCATTCCATTCCACGATCCATTCCACATTTCACCCCATCCATTCTGCTTTCCATTCCACATTCCATTCCACGTTCCATTCCGCTTTCCATTCCATTGCAATCCACTTTTAATTCCACATTGCATTTCATTCCGCGTTCCATTTCACATTCCATTCCACGTTCCATTCCACGTTCCATTCCACGATCCTTTCCATTCCATTCCACGATCCATTCCACGTTCCAGTCCACATTTCTTTCCACATTCCATTAAGCAATCCATTCCACATTCCATTACCTACCATTCCACATTCCATTACATTCCATTCTGCATTGCATTCAATTGCAGCCCACATTCCATTCCATTCCATTTAAACATTCCTTTCAATTCCATTCCACATTCCATTCCACCTTCCATTCCATTCAACATTCCATTCAATATTCCATTTCGCATTCCATTCCACACTCCATTCCATTCATTCCACATTCCATTCCACACTCTATTCCATATCATTCCACATTCAATTCCACTTTCCATTCCACCTTCCATTCTATTCCATTCCATTACATTCCACATTCCATTCCAGATTGCATTCCATTGCATTCCACATTCCATTCCACATTCCATTCCACCTTCCATTCCACATTCCATTCCACACTCCATTCCACATTCCATTCCATTCCATTACACATTCCATTGCATTCCATTCCACTTTCCGTTGCACGTTCCATTCCACATTCCATTAAACATTCCATTCCGTTCCATTGCATTACATTCGACGATCCATTCCACTTTCCATTCCGCATTTCATTCCGTTCAATTCGACAATCCATTCCAAATTCCATTACACTTTCCATTCCTTTCCATTCCATATTCCATTCCACATTCCATTCCACAATCCATTGCGTTCCATTCCACAGTCCGTTTAACATTCCATTCTACATTCCATTGCATTTCATTTAACATTCCATTCCACTATCCATTCCATTCCATTCCACATTCCATTCCACTTTCCAAACCATTCCATTCCACATTGCATTCCACCTTGCATTCCATTCCAGTCCACATCCCATTCCACATTCCATTCCATTCCTTTCCACATTCCATTCCATTCCATTACACATTCCATTCCACCTTTCATTCCACATCCCATTACATTCCATTCCATATTTCATTCGACATTCCATTCCACATGGCATTCCATTCCATTCCACATTGCATTCCACATTCCATTCAACATTGCATTCTCATTCCATTGCATTTCATTCCACATTCCATTCCACATTCCATTGCATTCCAATACATATTCAATTCCGCATTCCATTGCATTCCATTCCATTCCACATTCCGTTCCACATTCCACTCCACAGCCCATTCCGCAGTCCATTCCACTTTCCATTCCACATTCCATTCCACGTTCCATTCGCACTCCATTGAATTTCATCCAACATTGCATTACATTTCGTTCCAGATTGCATTCCACAATCCATTGCTTTCCAATTCACATGCCATTCCACATTCCATTCCATTCCATTCAATTCCATTCCACATTCCACTACACATTCCATTCCTCATTCCATTCCGCAGTCCACTCCATTCCATTCCACTTTCCATTCCACATTCCTTTCCACATTCCATTCCACATTTCATTCCATTCCATTCCATTGCATTACACATTCCATTGCACCTTCCATTCCACATTCCATTCCACATTCCTTTCCATTCCATTCCACTTTCCATTCTACATTCTATTCCACATTCCATTCCACGTTCCATTCCACATTCCATTCCTCATTCCATTCCACATTCCATTCCACGTTCCATTCCACATTCCATTCCACGTTCCATTCCATTCCATTCCACGATCCATTCCACATTTCACCCCATCCATTCTGCTTTCCATTCCACATTCCATTCCACGTTCCATTCCGCTTTCCATTCCATTGCAATCCACTTTTAATTCCACATTGCATTTCATTCCGCGTTCCATTTCACATTCCATTCCACGTTCCATTCCACGTTCCATTCCACGATCCTTTCCATTCCATTCCACGATCCATTCCACGTTCCAGTCCACATTTCTTTCCACATTCCATTAAGCAATCCATTCCACATTCCATTACCTACCATTCCACATTCCATTACATTCCATTCTGCATTGCATTCAATTGCAGCCCACATTCCATTCCATTCCATTTAAACATTCCTTTCAATTCCATTCCACATTCCATTCCACCTTCCATTCCATTCAACATTCCATTCAATATTCCATTTCGCATTCCATTCCACACTCCATTCCATTCATTCCACATTCCATTCCACACTCTATTCCATATCATTCCACATTCAATTCCACTTTCCATTCCACCTTCCATTCTATTCCATTCCATTACATTCCACATTCCATTCCAGATTGCATTCCATTGCATTCCACATTCCATTCCACATTCCATTCCACCTTCCATTCCACATTCCATTCCATGCCATTCCACGTTGCATTCCACATTCCATTCCACATTCATTCCACGTTCCATTCCACGTTGCATTCCAATGCATTCCACGTTCCATTCCACTTTCCATTCCATTCCATTCCTTGTTCCATTCCACATTCCATTGTACATTCCATTCCAGGTTCCACTCCACGTTCCATTCCACTTTCAATTCCATGTTCCATTCCAGGTTCCATTCCATTCAAGTTCCATTCCACGTTCTATTCAATTCCATTCAACTTTCCATCCCACATTCCTTTCCGCGATCCATTCCACATTCCATTGCACATTGCATTCCACGTAACATTCCAAATTCCATTCCGTGTTCCATTCCTTTAAATTCCACGTTGTATTCCACATTCCATTCCTTTAAATTCCACGTTGCCTTCCACATTCCATTCCACTCCATTCCGTGTTCCATTCCACATCCCAATCCACAATCCATTCCATCCCATTCCACATTCCGTTCCAGATTCCATTCCATTCCATCCCAAATTTCATTCCATTTCATTCCACATAGCATTCCACATTCCGTTTCATTCCATTCCAGATATCATTCCACATTCCGTTTCATTCCATTCCACATTGCATTCCACATTCCTTTCCAATCCATTCCACATTCCATTCCATTTCATTCCACATTCCAATCCACATTCCATTCCACATTGCATTCCACATTCCCTTTCACATTCCATTCGACATCCCATACCACATTTTATTCCACATTCCATTCCATTCTATTCAACATTCAATGACGCATTCCATTCCATTCTATTCCTCGCTACATTCCATTCCATTCCACATTCCATTCCACATTGCATTTCACATTCCATTCCATTCCATTCCACTTTCCATTCTACTTTCCGTTAGATGTTCCATTACATTCCATTTCACGTTCCATTCTGCATCCATTAGAGGTTCCATTCTGCGTTCCATTCCACATTCCACTCCATTCCATTCCACGTTACATTCCATATTCCATTTCATACCATTCCACATTCCATTCCTTTACATTCAACATTCCATTCCATTCCATTCCACGTTGCATTCGACGTTTCAATCCAAGTTCCATTCCTTTCCATTGGACGTTCCATTCCATTCCTTTTCACGTTCCATTTCATTGCATTGCACGTTCCATTCCAGATTCAATTTCACATTCCTTTCCACCTTCCACTCCATTCCATTCCATTGCACATTCCATTTCGATCCATTCCGCTTTCCATTCCATTCAATTCCTCATTCCATTCCATTGCACATTCCATTGCATACCATTCTTCGTTCCATTGCATTCTAATCCTTTCCACATTTGGTTCCATCCCATTCCAGATTCCATTCCATTCCATTCCACATTCTATTCTTCATTCCATTCCACATTCCATTCCATTTCATTCCACATTCCATAGCCTTCCATTCCTCATTCCATTCCATTCCTTTCCACATTCTATTCCATGTTCAATTCAATGTTCTGTTCCAAGTTCCATTCCGTTCCATTCCATTGAATTCCATTCTGGATTCCTTTCCAGTGCATTCCACATTATATTCGCATTCCATTCCTTTCCATTCCACATTCCTTTCCATTCCATTCCACATTTCATTCCTTTCTATTCCACATAACATTCCACTTTCCATTACACATTCCATACTACATTACAATCAACGTTCCACACTACGATCCACTCAATTCCATTCCACATTCCATTCCGTGTTCCATTCCACATTCCATTCCGACTTCCATTCCTTTCCATTCCATTCCATTCAACGTTGCATTCCACGTTCCTTTACATAAACTTCCTCATTCCTTTCCATTCATTTCCGTTTCATTCCATTCCACATTTCGTTCCACATTCCATTACCTTCCATTCCACATTCTTTACCATTCCATTGCACATTCCATTCCACGTTCCTATCCACGTTCCTTTTCTTGTTCCATTCCATTCCAATCCATTCCATTCCGGATTCCATTCTGTTCCATTCCAAATTCTCTTCCACATTCCATTCCTTTCCATTCCAAATTCTCTTCCACATTCCATTCCTTTCCTTTCCACATTTCATTCCACCTTCCATTCCGTTAAATTCCACATTACACTCTATTCCATTACACATTCCATTACTTTCCATTCCAGATTACATTCCAAATCCCATTCCACCTTCCATTCCAGATTCCGTTCCATTCCATTCCACGTTCCATTAAACGTTCCATTCCACACTACATTCCACATTCCATTCCACTCCATTCCACATTCCATTCCAAATTCCCTTCCACATTCCATTCCTTTCCACATTCAATTCCATTCCATTCCAAATTCCATTCCACATTGCATTCCATTCCACATTTCATATCATTCCATTCCATATTCCATTCCACATTCCATTAAATTCCATTCCACATTCCATTTTATGATCCATTCCTTTCCATTGCACATTCCATTTCACATTTGGTTCCACATATCATTCCATTCCATTCCATTCCACATTCCATTCCACATTCCATTCCATTCCACATTCCATTCCATTCCACATTCCATTCCATTCAATTCCACATTCCCTTACATTGCATTTCACAATCCTCTCCATTCCATTCCATTCCAGTTTCCATACCTTCCCATTCAATTCCATCTTCCATTATTTCCATTACACATTCCATTACATTCCATTCCACATTCCATTCCATTCCATTCCCTTCCATTAAACATTCCATTCCATTCCATTCCACATATCATTCCATGTTCCATTCTTTGTTCCATTCCACGTTCAATTCCACGTTCCATTCCACGTTCCATTGCATTCCATTCCACATTCCATTCCACATTATATTCCATTCCATTCCACATTCCATGCCACTAAATTCCATTCCATTACATATTCCATTCCATTCCATTAAACTTTCCATTCCACATTCCGTTGCATTCCATTCCACATTCCATTCCGCATTCCATTCCATTCTATTCCACATTCCATTCTACATCCCATAACTTTCCATTCAAAATTCCACTCCACTTTCCTTTCAACGTTCCCTTCCACATTCCATATCACATTCCATTCCACGGTCTATTCCATTCTATTCCACAATCCTTTCCATTCCATTCCACATTCCATTCCATTCCCTTCAATTTCATTCCACTTTCCATAGCATTCTAATCCCCATTTCATTCCATTCCATTCCACATTCCATTCCACATCCCATTGAATTCCATTCGACATTCCATTCAACACTCAATTCCATTCCATTCCACATTCCATTACATTCCAGTCCACATTCCATTCCACTTTCCATTCCATTCTATTGCCCATTCTATTACATTTTCCATTGTACATTCCAATCCACTACATTGCACATTCCATTCCACATTCCATTCCATTCCAGTTCACGTTCCATTCCATGTTCCATTCTACATTCCAGTTCAGGTTCCATTCCATGTTAAATTCCACGTTTCATTTCACATTCCATTCCACGTTCCTTTCTGCAATCCAATCCATCCCATTGCACATTTCATTCCATTCCATTCCACATTCCATTCCGCATTCTATTCCACAATCCATTCCACATTCCATTCCATTCCATTCCATTCCACATTAAATTCCACATTCCATTCCATTCCATTCCACATTCCATTCCACTTTCTATTCCCCATTCCATTCCACCTTCCGTTCCACTCCATTCCATGTTTCCTTTCACATTCCATTCCACATTCCTTTCCAGTCCATTCAACATTCCATTCCACATTCCATTTCACATTCCATTCCAAATTCCCATACATTCCTTTCGTCTTTACATTTCATTCCACGTTCCCTTCCACGTTCCATTCCATGATCGACTCCACGTTCCATTCCATTCCATTCCACGTTCCATTCCACATTCCATTCCATTCCATTCCATTTTCTGTTCCCCATTCCATTCCACATTACGTTCCACATTACATTCCTTTCCATTCCACTTTCCATTTCATTCCATTCCACATTCCAATGCATTCCAATCCACATTCCATGCCATTGCACTCCATTCCGCATTCCATTCCGTTTCTATCCACCTTCCATTCCACATTCCACTCAACATTTCATTCCACATTCCATTCCATTCCATTAAACATTCCATTCCACATTTCAGTGCATGCCATTCCACATTCCACTCCATTCCACTCCACATTCCATTTCACATTCCGCTCCATTCTTTTCCACATTCCATTCAACATTCCACTCAACATTCCACTCCACATTCCATTCCATTCCTCATTCCATTCCACATTCCATTGCATTCCATTCCATATTCATTCAATTCCACTCCACATTCCATTCCACATTCCATTCCATTCCACTCAACATTACATTGCACATTCCATTCCACATTCCATTCCATTCCATTTCACATTCCATTGCAGGTTCCATTCCATTCCACATTCCGTTACACCTTCCATTCCATTCCATTCCACTTTCCATTCCACTTTCCATTCCACATTCCATTCCACATTCCATTCCACATTCCACTGCGTTCCATTACACATTTCATTCATCATTTCATTCCACTATCCATTCCACGTTCCATTCAACGTTCGATTCCACGTTCCATTCCATTCCATTCCACGATCCCTTCCTTTCCTTATCGCATTTCATTCTACGTTCCATTCCACATTCCATTCCACATTCCAGTCCACATTCCATTCCATTCCACGTTCCATTCCACATTTCATTCCGTTCCATTCTATTCTACATTGAATACCATTGCATTCCACATTCCATTGAATTCCATTCCACGTTCCATTCCACTTTCGTTTCCATTCCATTACACATAACATTCCATTCCATTCCACATTCCTTTAAGGTGCATTCCATATTCCATTCCATTCAATTTCACATTCCTTTACACTACATTGCATTCCACATGCGATTACATTCCATTCCGCATTCCATTCAATTCCATCCCATTTTATTCCACATTCCATTCCATTCCATTCTATTCCACATTCCATTCCACATTCCATTCCACATTCCATTCCACATTCCATTCCGTTCCATTGAACATTCCATTCCACATTAAATTCCCTTCCAATACATTATATTCCACATTCTCTTCCATTCTAATCCGCATTCCATTCGAAATTGCATTCCATTCCATTTCATGCTCCGTTTCACATTGCATTCCACAGTACATTCAAAATTGCCTTTCGCATTCCATTGCGCATTGCAATCCATTCCCTTCCACATTCCATTCCACATTCCAATCCATTCCATTCCACTTTCTATTCCATTACTTTACAAATTCCAATCCTTTCCACATTCCATTCCATTCCATTTTACGTTCCATTCGACATTCCATTCCACATTCCATTCCACTTTCCTTTCCTTTCCATTCCACATTCCATTCCACACTCCACTCCTCAATTCATTCCACTTTCCACACCTTTACACTCCACATTCCATTCCGCATTCCATTGCATATTCCATGCCATTCCATTCCTCTTTCCATTCCATTCCTTTCCACATTCCATACCATTCCATTCCACGTTCCATCCTACATTCTATTGCAAGTTCCTTTCAATACCATTCCAGGTTTCTTTCCACATTCCATTATATTCCATTCTACATTCCATTCTATATTCCATTCCATTCGATTCAATATTCCATTCCTTTGCATTCTGCTTTCCATTCCATTCCATTCCACATTCAATAACGTTACTTTCCACTTCCATTCCATTCCATTCCACATTCCATTGCACATTCCATTCCATTCCATTCCACATTCCATTTCATTACACATTCCATTCCATTCCGTTCCACATTCAATTCCATTCTGACCCACTTTCAATTCCATTCCATTCGATTCCATTCCACATTCGATTCCATTCCGTTCCATTCCATTGCATTACACTTCAAATACCATTCCACATTCCATTCCAATCTATTCCACAATCCATTCCACATTACATTCCATTCCATTCCAATCCATTCCACAATCCATTCCACATTCCATTTCATTCCATTACACATTCCATTCAATTCCATTCCATTCCGTTTCACTTTCCATTCCACATTCCATTTCAATCCGTTCCCCAAGAAGTTCCACGTTCCATTCCATTCCATCCCACATTGCATTCTATTCCACATTCCATTCCATTCCACTCCACGTAGCATTCCATTCCATTCCACATTCCATTCCATTCCATTCCACATTCCATTCCACTCCATTTCACATGGCTTTCCAATCCATTCCACATTCCATTGCATTGCATTCCACATTCCATTCCACATTCCACTCCATTCAATTCCACATTCCATTCAACTCCATTCCACTTTCAATTCCATTCCATTGCATATTCCATTCCATTCCATTCCATTCCACATTCCATTCCATTCCATTCCCATGCATATTCTGTTCCACATTCCATTCCATTGCATTCCGTTCCACATTGTATTCCATTCCGTTCCATTTCACATTCCGTTGCATTCCATTCCACATTCCATTGCATTCCATTCCACATTGCATTCAATTCCATTCCATTCCACATTTCATTTCAATCCATTCCATTCCACATTCCATTCCATTCCACATTAAATCCTACCCCATTCCACATTCCATTCCATCCCATTCCACATTCCATTAATTTCCATTCCGTTCCATTGAACATTCCATTCCACTTTCCATTCAATTTCATTCCAAATTTTATTCCACATTCCGTTTCATTCCATTTCACATTGCCTTCCATTCTATTCCATCCCATTGAACGTCCCATTCCATTCCATTCCACATTGAATTCAATTTCAATCCACATTCGATTACATTCCATTCTGCATTCCATTCCATTCCATTCCATTCCAATCCATTCCACGTTGCATTGCATTCTATTCCATTTCACATTCCATTCCATTCCATTCCACATTCCATTCCGTTCCATTCCATTTCATTTCAAACTCCATTCCAGATTCCATTCAAATGCATTCCACAATCCATTCCACATTCCATTCCATTCCATTCCACACTTCATTCCATTCCGTTCCTTTCCACATTCCATTCCATTCAATTTCACACGGCATTCCATTCTATTCCACATTGCATTCCATTCCATTCCATTCCATATTCCACTCCATTCCAATCCATATTAAATTCCATTCCATTCCACATTCCGTTCCATTCCATTCCATTCCTTATTCCATTCCATTGCATTCCATATTCCGTTCCATTCCATTCCATTTCTTTCCACATTCCATTCCACATTGAATTCCATTCCATTCCATATTCCATTCCACTTTCAATTCCATTCATATCCACATTGCATTCCATTCCATTCCTTTAAACATTCCATTCCATTCCATTCCAAATTCCATTCCATTCCATTCCAGATACCATTCCACATTCCATTACATTCCATTTTACATTCCATTCCATGATCCATTCCATTTCACATTCCATTCAACATTCCATTCCATTGCATTCCACATTCCATTGCACATTGCAATGCGTTCCATTGCAAATTCCTTTCCATTCCTTTCCATTCCACATTCCATTCCACTTTACATTCCATTCTATTCCAAATTCCTTTCCTTTGCATTCCACATTCCATTGCATTCCATTGCACATTAAATTCCATTCCGCATTAAATTCCATTCCTTTCCATTCAAATCCCACTTCCATTCCACATTCCATTCCATTCCATTGCACATTCCATTACATTCCATTCCACTTTTCATTCAACTCCATTCCATTCCAAATTCCAATCTATTTATTCCACATTGCATTTGTTTACATTCCACAATGCATTCCATTCCATTCTCTTCCACATTCAGTTCCATTCCATTAAATATTCAATTCCATTACATTCCACCTTCCATTTCATTCCATTCGTTTTCACTCCATATTTCATTCCACTGCATTCCACATTCCATTCCATTGCATTCCATTCCATTCCACAATCCATTCCACATTCCATTCCATTCCATTCCACAATCCATTGGATTCCATTCCTTATTCCATTCCATTCCATTCCAGTTGGCATGCCCTTCCATTCCATTCCACATTGCATTTCATTCCAGTTTATTCCTCACTCTATTCCATTCGATTCCACGTTCCATTCCGTTCCATTCCACATTGCTTTACATTCCATTACATTCCACATTCCATTCCACATTCCATTCCATTCCATTCCAGATTCCATTCCATTCCATTCCACATTCCATTGCACATTCCAATTCATTCCATACCACATTCCTTTCCAAATTCCATCCCATTCCATTCCGCATTCCATTCCTTGATACATTCCATTCTACATTCCATTCCACGTACCATTCAATACCATTCCACAATCTATTCCACATTCCATTCCATCTGATTACACATTCCACTCCATTGCATTCCACTTTCCATTCCATTCCATTCCACATTCTGTTGCATTCCATTCCACATTCCACTCCATTCCATTACATTCCATTCCATTAAATTTCACAATCCATTCCTTTCCATTCCACGTTCCACCTCATTCCATTCCACATTCCAGTCGATTCCATTCCACATGTCATTCCATTTCAGTCCGTTCCACAATCCATTCCATTTCATTCCGCCTTCCATTCCACATTCTATTCCACATACCATTCCACGATCCATTCCATAAAATTCCGCGTTCCATTCCATTCCATTCCACATTCCATTCCATTCAATTCCACATTCCATTCCATTCCATTCCATTTCATTCCAAATTCAATTCCTTTCCAATCCACATTCCATTTCGTTCCATTCCGCATTCCTTTCAATTCCATTCAGCATTCCATTTCATTCTTTGCCACATTCCATTCCATTATATTCCACATTCCATTCCATTCCTTTCCATTCCAGTTTCCATAACTTTCCATTCCATTCCAAATTCCATTCTTCCCATTACACATTCCATTATATTCTATTCCACATTTCATTCCATATTCCATTCTATGTTCCATTTCACGTTCCATTCCACATTCCATTAAAGGTTCCATTCTACGCTCCATTGCATTCCATTCCGCATTCTATTACACCTCACTTTCCATTCTATTCCACATTCCAGAAAATTAAATTCCATTCCACATTCCATTGCATTCTTTTCCACATTCCATTCCGCATTCCATTCCCTTCGTCCACATTCCATTCCATTCCGTTCCACATCCCATCACTTTCCATTCAACATTCAATTCCACGTTCCATTCCATATTCCATTTCACATTCCGTTCCACGTTCCATTCCATTGTATTCCACATTCCATTCCATTCCATTCCACATTCCATTCCATTCCATTTAATTCCATTCCACATTCCATGTCAATCCATTCCACATTCCGTTCCATTCTATTGCCCATTCTATTAAACATTCCATTCCACATTCCATTCCGTTGCATTGCACATTCCATTCCACATTCCATTCCATTCCACGTTCCATTCCACATTCCATTCCACATTCCAATCCACATTCCATTCCACGTTCCATTCCAGGTTCCATTCTACGTTCCATTACACATTCAATTTCACATTCCATTCCACGTTCCATTCCAAATTCCATACCATGTTCCATTACACTTTCAATTCCAAGTTCTATTCCACGTTGCATTCCCTTCAGATCTCCGTTCCATTCCAAATTCCATTCCATTCCATTCTATTCCATTTCATTCCATTCCAAATTCAATTCCATTCCGTTCCATTCCACATTCCATTTCATTGCATTCCACATTCCATTCTATTCCATTTCACTTTCCATTCCATTCCGTTGCACATTCCATTCCCCTCCATTCCATTCCAATCCATTCCATTCCATTCGATTCCACATTCCATACCATTCCATTGCATTCCACATTCCATTCTATTCCATTCCACATTCCATTCCATTCCGTTGCACATTCCATTCCATTCCATTCCATTCCATTCCATTGCATTCCACATTCCATTCCCTTCCATTCCACACTCCATTCCATTCTATTCCATATTCCATTCCAAGTTCTATTCCACGTTCCCTTGCAACTTCAATTCCAAGTTCCGTTCCACGTTCCATTCAAGGAACCATTCCAAGTTTCATTCCATTCCATTCCACAACCCATTCCACTCCATTCCAAATTCTATTCCACATTCCACTCCATTCCCTTCCGCATTCCATTCCACATTCCACTCCATTCCATTCCACCTTCCATTCCACATTCCACTCCATTCCATTCCATTCCATTCCATATTGCATTCCATTCCATTCCGCTATCCATACCACATTCCAGTGCCTTCCATTCTACCTTCCTTTCCACATTCCATTCTATTCCATTCCAACATCAATTTCACATTCCATTCCATTCCATTGGACATAGCATTCAATTCCAATCCACATTCCATTCCATTCCATTCCATTCCAACTGCAATTCCACATTCCATTCCATTCCATTCCATTCCACATGTCATTCCACATTCCATTCCTTTCCATTCCACATTCCATTCCATTCCACTGCACATTCCATTCCACATTCCATTGCAGATTTCATTCCACATTCCATTACACATTCCCTTCCGCATTCCATTCCATTCCATTCCACTTTCCATTCCACACTCAATTCCTTTCCATTCCACATTCTATTCCACATTCCATTCCACATTCCCTTCCATTCCATTCCACATTCCATTCCATTGTATTCCACTTTCCATTCCATTCCATTCCACATTCCATTCTACGTTCCGTTGCATTCCAATCCACATTACATTCCACATTCCTTTCCATTCCATTCCCCATTCCATTCCACATTCCATTCCATTCCACATTCCATTCCACATTTCCTTCCAAATTCCGTTCCATTCCATTCCACATTCCATTTCACTTTCCATTCCATTCCACTCCAAATTCCATTCCACATTCGATTACTTTCTTTCCACATTCAAATCCATTGCATTCCTCATTCCTTTCCACATTCCATTCCATCTTTTATTTCATTCCATTCCACGTTTCATTCCAACTTCCATTCCACGATTCTTTCCCCTTCCCATTCGATGTTCCATTCCATTCCATTCCATGTTCCATTCCAACTTCCATTCGACATTCCATTCCATTCCATGCCACACTTCTTTTCACACTCCATTCCATATTCCATTCTACATTCTATTCCACATTGCATTCGTCATTTAATTCCTTTCCATTCCATTCCATTCCATTCCACATTCCTTTCAAAATTCCATTGCATTCCACAGTCCATTCTATTCCACATTTCATTCCACATTCCATTCCATTCCATTCCTGTCCATTTCACATTAAATTCCACATTCCACATTCCATCCATGTTCCATTCCATGTTCCACTTCTTTCCATTCCAGATTACATTCCATTCCTTTCCACCTTCCGTACCATTCCTTTCCGCATTCAGTTCCATTCCATTCCGCATTCAAATCCAGATTCCATTCCATTCCTCACCACATTCAATTCCAAATTCCATTCCATTCCTTTCCACATTCCATTCCATTCCTTTCCATTCCACATTCCCTTCCATTGCATTCACATTCTATTACTCATTCCATTCCATTTCATTCCACATTCAATTTCAGATTCCATTCCATTCCATTCCATATTCCATTTCATTCCATTGAATATTCTATTCATTTCCATTCGACATTCCATTCCATTCCTTTCCAGATTTCATTCGACATTCCATTCAACATTCCACTCCACATTCCATTCCACATTCCTTTACGCATTCCGTTCCTTTCCATCCCATTCCATTTCTCATTCCATTCCACATTCCATTCTGTTCTATTCCACATTCCATAACACATTCCTTTCCACTTTCCATTCCACATTCCATTCCATTCCATTTCATTCCACATTCCATTCCACATTCCATTCCATTCCATTCCACGTTACATTCCACATTCCATTCCATTCCATTCCACATTCCATTCCACCTTCCATTCCACATTCCATTCCGTTCCATAACACATTCCTTTCCATATACCATTCCACATTCGATTCCATGATCCATTCCTTTGATTTCCACATGCTACTCCACATTGCATTCCACATTCCATTCCACATTCTCTTCCACATCGCAGTCCACATTCCATTCCATTCCATTCCACATTCCATTCCATTCCATTCCTCATTGTTTGCCACATTCCATTCCACATTCCATTACAATCCATTCCAGATTCCTTCCCACATTCCATTCCATTGCATTCCACATTCTCTTCCACATTCCTTTCCATTCCATTCCACATTCCATTCCACATTCCCTTCCACTTTCCATTCCACTCCATTCCACTTTCCATTCCACATTCCATTTCACATTCTATTTCACATTCCATTCCAGAATCCATTCCATTCCATTCCACATTCCATTCCATTGCATTTTACATTCCTTTCCATTCCATTTCACATTCCATTCGACAATCCATTGCATTCCAATTCACATTACATTCCACATTCCTTTCCATTCCATTCCCAATTTCATTCCACATTCCATTCCACAGCCCATTCCATTCCATTTCACATTGCATTCCACATTCGCTTCCACATTCCATTCCATTCTATTCCACATTCCATTCCACATTCCATTCCATTCCATTCCGCATTTGATTACACATTCTACTACACTTTCCCTTCCAAATTCCATTCAATTCCATTCCACATTCCATTCCACATTCGATTACATTCATTTCCACTTTCCATTCCATTCCATTCCACATTCCATTCCACATTACATTCCACCTTCTATTCCATTCCATTCCACGTTTTATTCCACCTTCCATTCCAGGTTCATTCCTCTTTCCATTCAAAGTTCCATTGCCTTCCATTCCACGTTCCATTCCAACATTCATTCCACGTTAAATTCCAACATTCATTCCACTTTCCATTCCATTCCATTACACTTTCCATTCCACATTCCATACCGCATTCCATTCCACTTTCCATTATGTTCCATTCGACATTAAATTCCCCATTCGTTTTCACATTCTATTCCACCTTCCATTTCACATTCCTTTCATTTCTATTACACATTCCATTACACATTCCTTTCCACATTCCATTCCACATTCTATTCCATTACTTTCCATTCCACATTCCATTCCACATTCCATTGCATTCCATTCCACGTTCCATTCCACATTCCATTCCACGTTGCATTCCACGTTCCTTTCCATTCCATTCCACGTTCCATCCCACATTCCATTCCACATTCCATTCCACATTTCTTTCCTTTCTATTCCACGTTCTACCCCTATTTGCATTCCATTACATTCCACTATCCATTCCATGTTCCATTCCACATTCCATTGCATTCCATTATACATTCCATTCCTTTCCACATTCCAAAACATTCCATTCCACATTCCATTCCACCTTCCTTTCCATTCCACATTCCATTCCACATTCCATTCCATTCCATTCCATATTCTATTCCACTTTCCCTTCCATTACATTCGTCATTCCATTCCATTCCATTGCACATTCCACATTCCATTCCACATTCCATTCCACGTTCCATTCCATTCAATTCCACGTTCCATTCCACAATCCATTCCATTGTATTTCACGTTCCATTCCGCATTCCATTCCACGTTCCATTCATCATTCCATTCCTCATTCCATTCCATAATCCATTTCATTCCATTCCACATTTCATTCCACATTCCAATGAATTCCACGTTCCATTCCTTTCCATTCCACAATCCCTTCCGCATTCCATTCCATTCCATTCCATTCCATTCCATTCCATTCCACATTCCATTCCACTTTCCTATCCATTCCATTCTATTCCATTCCACATGCCATTCCACTTACCAATCCATTCCATTCCAAATTCGATTACATTCCTGTCCACATTTGATTCCATTCCATTCCACATTCCATTCCACAGTCCATTCCACCTTCTATTCCATTCCATTCCACATTTCATTCCACCTTCCACTGCACCTTCCTTTCCACTTTCCATTCTACGTTCCATTCCTTTCCATTCCACGTTGCATTCCAACATCCATTCCACATTCCGTTCCTTTCCATACCATTCCAGTCTACATTCCATTCCCTTCCATTCCACGTTCCATTCCATTCCATTCCACGTTCCATTCCACATTCCATTCCACTTTCCATTCGTTGTTTCATTACAAGTTCCATTCCATTCCACCTTCTATTCCACATTCCACTCCATTTCATTACACTTTCCATTCCACATTCCATACCACATTCCATTCCACTTTCCAGTACGTTCCATTCCGCATTAAATTCCACATTCCATTTCACATTCTATTCCACATTCCATTCCACGATCCATTCCGTTCTATTACACATTCCATTACACATTCCTTTCCACTTTCCATTCCACATTCTATTCCATTACATTCCATTCTACATTCCATTCCACATTCCATTGCATTCCATTCCATGTTCCATTTCATTTGATTACACATTCAATTCCACATTCCATTTCACATTCCATTACACCTTCCTTTCTATTCCATGCGTTTCCAATCCTCATTCCATTCCACTCACTTCCAATTCCCCTTCCATTCAATTCCTCATTCCTTTCCATTCCATTCCATTCCATTCCATTCGTCTCCATTCCATTTCACGTTCCATTCCATTCCATTCCATTCCATTCCACATTCCATAGCATTCCATTGATTTCCACTTTTCATTCCACATTCCATTCCCTTCCATTCCACATTCCATTCCCTTCCTTTCCACATTCCATTCCACATTCCATTCCATTCCCCTCCAAATTCCATACCATTCAATTCCATTCCATACCCTTCCATTTGACATTCCATTCCACGTTCCATTGCATTCCATTCCAAATTCCATACCATACTATTTCATTCCATTCCTGATTCATTTCCACTCTGTTTCACCTTCTATTTCACATTCCATTCCATTCCATTCCACATTCCATTCTACATTTCATTTCAATCCATTCCACATTCCATTCCTTTATATGCCACATTTAATTCCATTCCATTCCCCATTCCATTCCGCATTCCATTCCACATTCCATTCCATTCTGTTCCACATTCTATTCCATTCCACATTCCATTCCACGTTCCATTTCACATTCCGTTGCATTCCACTTCACATTCCATTACACAATCCAATCCAATCCATTCCCATTCCGTTCCATATTGCTTGCCATATTCGATTCGTTTCCATTCCACATTCCATTCCATATTCCATTCCTGTCCATCCCACATTCCATTCCACATTCCAATTCATTCCATTCCGCGTTGCATTCCACGTTCAATCCCACTTTCAATTTCACGTTCCATTCCACGTTCCATTGCATTCCAATCCACATTCCATTCCATTCCATTACACTTTCCATTCCTCAAACAATTCCGTTCCGTTCCACATTCAATTCCACATTCCATTCCGTTCGATTCCACATTCCATTGGAATCCATTTGACATTGCTTTCCACATTCCATTCCATTCCATTCCACATTCCATTCCATTCAATTCCACATTCCACGCCACATTCTATTCCAGATGGCATTCCACATTCCATTCCATTCCATTCCACATTTCATTCAACATTCTATTCCACTTTCCATTCCACATTGCATTCCATTCCATTCCACTTTCCTTTCCACATTCCATTCCACATTCCTGTCCACATTATATTCCGTTCTATTCCACTTTCTATTTCACATTCCATTCCACATTCCATGCCATTCCATTCCACATTTCATTCCACGTTCCATTCTACATTCCATAACACATTCCATTCCATTCCATTCCATTCCACATTATATTCCACAAGTAATTCTATTCCTTTTCACTTTCCATTCCACATTCCTTTCCACATTCCATTCCATTCAATTCCACCTTCCATTGTAAGTTACATTCCATTCCATTCCACGTTCCATTCCACGATCCGTTCTACTTTCCATTCCACATTTCATTTAACATTCTATTCCTTTCCATTTCACATTGCATTCCACATTCCATTCCATTATATTGCACATTCCATTGCACATTCCATTCCTCTTTTCATTCCTTTCCATCCCACATTACATTCCACATTCATTCCATTCCGTTCCCCGTGGCATTCCACGTTGCATTCCACGTTCCATTCCACGTTCCATTGCACGTTCCATTCCACGTTCCATCACATTCCATTCCACATTCCATAGCATTCAATTCCATTCAACTCCACAATCCATTCCATTCCTTTCCACATTCCATTCCACATTCCATTCCTTTCCATTCTATTCCACATTCTACTCCATTCCATTCCACATTCCATTACATTCCATTCCATGTTCCATTCCACAATCCTTTCCACATTCCATTCCACATTCCATTGCGCGTTCCATTCCATTCCATTCCACATCCCATTCCATTGCTTTCCACATTCCATTCAACTCAATTCCACATTTCATTCCATTACACTGCATTCCACCTTCCACTCCATTCCATTCCACATTCCATACCACATTCCATTCCACATTCTATTACCCATTCCATTCCATTACATTCCGTTTTCTATTTAATTCCAGTCGATATTCCATTGTACGTTGCATTCCATTGCATTCCACATTCCTTTCCTTTCAATTCCAAATTTCTTTCCATTCCATTGTATTCCACATACCATTCCATTCCTTTCCCATTCCATTCAATTCCTTTCCATTCCATTCCACATACCATTCCATTCGATTCCACTTTCCATTCCATATTCCATTCCATTACATTTCATTCCGTGTTCTATTTAATTCCAGTCGACATTCCATTGTACGTTGCATTCCATTGCATTCCACATTCCTTTCCTTTCAATTCCAAATTTCTTTCCATTCCATTGTATTCCACATACCATTCCATTCCTTTCCCATTCCATTCAATTCCTTTCCATTCCATTCCACATACCATTCCATTCGATTCCACTTTCCAATCCATATTCCATTCCATATTCTTTTGCACGTTCCATTCAATTCCTTTCCATATTCCTATCCATTCAATTCCTCATTTGTTTACATTCCATTGCATTCCACATTCCATTCCATTCCATTCAAATTCCATTCAATTCCATTGCATTCTATTCCACCTTCCTATCCATTTCTTTCCACATTCCATTCCATTCCATTCCACGTTTCATTCCACATTCCATTCCATTGCATTCCACATTTCATTACACGTTCCATTCCATTCAATTCGACGTTCCATTCCATGTTCCATTCCAAATTAAATCCATTCCTTTCCATTCCATTCCACATTTCATTCCACAATCCATTCCACATTCCATTCCATTCCATTCCACATTCCATTCCACATTGCATTCCACAATCCCTCCCACATTCCATTCCATTCAATTCCACATTTCATTCCACATTTCATTCCACATTCCATTCCTCCTTCCATTACACATTCAGTACCACGTCCCATTCCACTTTCCCTTCCATTACATTCCACGTTCCTTTCCACATTCCATTCCATTCCATTCCACATTCCATTCCACATTCCGTAACACATTACTTTAGATTCCATTACACATTGCATTCCATTACATTCCACATTCTTTTCCACATTCCACTCTACGTTCCATTCCATTGCATTCCACTTTCAATTCCTCTTACCATTGTACATTCCATTAGACTTTCCATTCCACGTTCCATTCCATTCCATTCCATTCCACATTCCATTCCAAATTGCATTCCATTCCATTCCACGTTCCATTCCATTCCATTAGACGATTCATTCTATTCCATTCCACGTCCCATTCCACGTTCCATTCTACGTTCCATTTCATTCCATTCCTTTCCATTCCACATTCCATTCCATTCATCTCCACTTCCCATTCCATTCAATTCCAAATTCCTTTCCATTCCATTCCACGTTGCATTCCATTCCATTCCACATTTATTCCATTCCATTTCAAGTACCATTCCACGTTCCATTCCCCTTTCCAGTCTATTCCTTTCCACGTTACATTCCATTCCATTCCTCTTTCCATTACATTCCGTTCCAAGTTCCATTCAACATTCCATTTCACTTTCAATTCCACCTTCCATTCCATTCCATTCCATGTTCCATTTCTTTCCATTCGACATTCCATTCCACATTCCATTTCACATTCCATTCCACCTTTAATTCTATTCCATGCCTTTCCAAACCTCATTCCATTCCATTCAATTCCAATTCCCATTCCATTAAATTCCTAATTCCATTCCATTCCATTCCATTCCTTTCCGTTCCACGTTCCATTCCATTCCATTCCATTCCATTCCACATTCCATAGCATTCCATTCCTTTCCACTTTTCATTCCTCATTCCTTTCCACATTCCATTCTATTCCATTCCAATTTCCATTCCCTTCCGTTACTCATTCCATTCCACATTCCATTCCAAATTGCATTCCATTCCATTCCACGTTCCATTCCATTCCATTAGACGATTCATTCTATTCCATTCCACGTCCCATTCCACGTTCATTCTACGTTCCATTTCATTCCATTCCTTTCCATTCCACATTCCATTCCATTCATCTCCACTTCCCATTCCATTCAATTCCAAATTCCTATCCATTCCATTCCACGTTCCATTCCATTCCATTCCACATTTATTCCATTCCATTTCAAGTACCATTCCACGTTCTATTCCACTTTCCAGTCTATTCCTTTCCACGTTACATTCCATTTCATTCCTCTTTCCATTTCATTCCGTTCCACGTTCCATTCAACATTCCATTTCACTTTCCATTCCACCTTCCATTCCATTCCATTCCATGTTCCATTTCTTTCCATTCGACATTCCATTCCACATTCCATTTCACATTCCATTCCACCTTTCATTCTATTCCATGCCTTTCCAATCCTCATTCCATTCCATTCAATTCCAATTCCCATTCCATTATATTCCTCATTCCATTCCATTCCATTTCATTCCATTCCATTCCACGTTCCATTCCATTCCATTCCATTCCATTCCACATTCCATTGCATTCCATTCCTTTCCACTTTTCATTCCTCATTCCTTTCCACATTCCATTCCATTCCATTCCAAATTCCATTCCCTTCCATTACTCATTCCATTCCACTTTCCATTCCATTCCATTCCAAACTCCATATCATTCCACTCAATTCCATTTCTGATTCCTTTCCACTCTGTTTCACCTTCTGTTCCACATTCCATTCCATTCCCATTCCATTCCACATTCTATTCTACGTTCCATTCCATTCCATTCCACATTCCATTCCATTCCATTCCAATCTATTCCAATTTCCGTTACATTCCATTCCTCATTGCATTGCATTCCATTGCACATTCCATTCCACATTGCATTCCACATTCCACTCCACGTTCCATTCGATTCCATTCCATTTCACTTTCTGTATCATTCCATTGCACATTCCTTTCCACTCCGTTCCATATTCCATTTTAGATGTTCTTCCATTCCATTCCATTCCACATTCCATTTCACAATCCATTACATTGCTTTCCACATTGCATTCCACATTTCTTTCCACATTCCATTCCACATTCCATTCCACTATTTTGCACCTTCCATTTCACATTCCATTCCGCTTTGCATTCCTTTCCATCCCACATTACATTCCACATTCCATTCCATTCCCTTCCAAGTGGCATTCCACGTTCCATTCCATGTTCTATTCCACATTCCATTACCTTCCATTCTACATTCCATACCATTCCGTTCCACATTCCATACCATTCCATTCCATTCCATTCCACAATCCATTCCATTCCATTCCACATTTCATTCCACATTCCATTCCACATTCCTTTCCGTTCCATTCCACATTCTATTGCATTCCATTGCACATTCCTTTCCACTTTCCATTCCCTTCCATTCCACATTCCATTCCTTTCAAGGTTCCCTTCCAAATTCCATTCCACATTCCATTCCACATTCCATTCCATTCCATTCCCCGTTCCACTCCACATTCGTTTTCACAGTCCATTCCACATTCCATTCCATTCCATTCCACATTCCATTCAATTCCATTCCACATTCCATTCCACTTTCCATTAAACGTTACATACCATCATCCATTCCACATTCCATTTCATTCCATTCCACATTCCTTTCCATTCCATTCCACTTTCCATTGAACTTTCCATTCCTCTTTCCATTACACATTACATTCCTTTCCATTCCACATTACATTCCACATTCCATTCCACATTCCGTTCCACATTCCATTGCATTCCAATCCTTATTCCATTCCATTCTAATCCACATTCCATTCCATATTCCATTCCATTCAATGACAAATTCCATTGCAGATTCCACTCCACATTCCATTCCATTCCACTTCACATTCATTTCCACGTTCCATTCCATGTTCCATTCCACCTTCCATTTCACATTCAATTCCACGTTCCATTCCACGTTCCATTCCACATTCATTTCCACATTACATTCCTTTCCATTCCGCATTCCATTCCACATTCCATTCCATTCCACATTCCATTCCATATTCCATCCCATTCAATTCCAAATTCCATTCCACATTCCATTCCACGTTCTATTCCACGTTCCATTCCACTTTCAATTCTACTCCATTACAGATTCCATTCCATTCATTTCCCCGATTCATTTCACTACATTCCACATTATAGTCCATATTCCATTCCACATTCCATATCATATTCCAGTCCACATTCCACTTCGCTTTCCATTCCATTCCACATTCCATTCCATTCCAATCCACTTTCCATTCCATTCTAGTCCACCTTCCTTTCCATTCTCTTCCTCATTCCATTCCACTTTGCATTCCACATTCCATTCCTTTCCACATTCCATTCCACATTCTTTTCCATTCCATTCCACATTCCATTCCGTTCCATTCCACAGTCCATTCCACATTCCTTTCCACATTCCATTCCACATTCCATTACACGTTCCATTCCGTTCCATTCCACATTTCATTCCATTCCATTCCACATTCCATTCCACTCAATTCCACATTTCATTCCATTGCACTGCATTCCACATTCCACTCCATTCCATTCGACATTCCATTCCTTTCCATTCCATTCTATTCCACTTTCCATTACATTCCATTCCACATTCCATTCGATTACATTCCACATTGCATTCCATTCCTTTCCCATTCCATTCTATTCCTTTCCATTCCATTCCACATTCCATTTCATTCCAATCCACATTCCATTCCATTCCATTCCACATTCCATTCCATATTTTTTGCGCGCTCCATTCAATTCACGATCCATTCCCTACTACATTCCAGATTCCATTCCACATACCATTACACGTTCCATTTGAGGATGCATTCCACATTCCGTTGCATGTTTCATTCCATTCCATTTCGCGATCTCTTCCACATTCCATTCCACGCTCCGTTCCACATTCCATTCCATATTCAATTCCATTCCATTCCACATTTCATTCAGGATTCCATTACACATTCCATTCCATTCCATTTCTCATTCCATTTGACATTCCATTCGACATTCCAGTCTAAATTCCATTCCACATTCTATTCCACTCCATTCCACATTTCATTCCCCTTACATTCCACTCTGTTCCACATTCCATTCCATTTCATTCCGCATTCCATTCCACATTCTATTCCACATTCCATTCCTTTCCATTCTATTCCACATTCTATTCCACTCCATTCCACTTTTCATTCCCATTACATTCCATTCTGTTCCACATTCCATTCCATTGCATTCCGCTTTCCATTACACATTCTATTCCACATTCCATTCCATTCCATTCTATTCCACATTCCATTACATTCCATTCCTCATTGCATTACATTTCATTCCACATTCCATTCCACATTGCATTCTACATTCCATTCTACGTTCCATTCGATTCCATTCCATTTCATTTTCTGTGCTATTCCATTCCATTCCACTCCGTTCCATATTCCATTTTAGATGTCATTCCATTCCATTCCATTCCACTTTCCATTTCACTCTCCTTTCCATTGCTTTCCACATTGCATTCCACATTTCTTTCCACATTCCATTCCATATTCCATTCCATGTTCCATTCCAGATTTCGTTCCACGCTCCATTCCAAGTTCCATTCCATTCCATTCCATTGCATTCCACGTTCCATTTCGCATTCCATTCCACATTCCATTCCACGTTCCATTTCACAATCCATTCCACATTCTATTCCATTCCAAATTCCATTCCACATTCCATTCCATTCCAATCCAGAGACAATTCCTCATTACATTCTATTCCATTCCACATTCCATTACACGTTCCATTCCACAACCCACTCCACATTCCATTTCACGTTCCACTCCATTCCATTCCATGGTCCATTCCACTTTCCATTCCATTACATTCCCCGTTCCATTCCACTTTCCATTCCAAATTCCATTCCATTACATTACACATTCCATTCCTCATTCAATTCCATTCTATTCCACATTCTATTCCATTCCATTCCACGTTGCATTCCATTCCATTGAATTCCACATTTCATTCCATTCCATTCCGCATTCCATTCCATTCCATTCCACATTCCATTCTATTCTATTCCATTCCAAATTTCTTTTCTTTTCATTCCATTCCACATTATATTCCATTCCATTGCAAGTTACATTTCTTTCCATTCCTCATTTCATTTCACAGTCCATTCCATTGCATTCCACATTCCATTCCACATCTCTTTCCCTTCAGATTCACATTCCATTACACATTGCACTCTATGTTCCATTCCACATGCCATTACGTATTCCAATCCATTCCTTTCCACATTCCATACCATTCCATTGCATTCCATTCCACATTCCATTCCATTCCACTCCGCATTCCATTTCATTCCATCCAACCTTCCATTCCATTCCACATTCCATTCCATTCCATTCCACCTTCCATTTCATTAGATTCCACATTCCATTCCATTCAATTCCACATTGCATTCCACATTCCATTCCGCACTCCATTCCATTGCATTCTACTCCACATTCCATTCCACATTCCAGTCCACTCCATTCCACATTCCATTTCATTCCAACCCAGAGTTCATTTGACATTTCATTTCATTCCATTGCACATTACATTCCACATTCCATTCTACAATCATTTCCACATTCCATTCCATGCCACTCCGGATTCCATTCCACATTCCATTCCATTCCATTCCACATTCCATTCCATTCCATTGTATTCTGTTCCACGTTTCATTCCACATGGCCTTCCATTCCATTCCTCATTCCATTCCACATTCAATTCCATTGTATTCTATTCCACGTTTCATTCCACATTGCCTTCCATTCCATTCCATGTTCCATTCCACATTCAATTCCACATTCAAGTCCACATTCCATTCCGTTCCATTCCACATTCTATTCCACATTACATGCCACGTTCAATTCCACATTTCATTCCACGTTGCATTCCACTTTACATTCCATATTCCATTCCATTCCATTTCACGTTCCATTCCACATTCCACTCCATTCCATTCCACTTTCCATGCCACAATCCATTCCAACTTTCACTCAACATTCCATTCCACATTCCATTAAAGTCCATTCCACATTCTATTCCACATTCCATTCCATTCTTTCCATATTCCATTTCACTTTCCATTCAACTTTACATTCCACATTTCATTCCACGTTACATTCCATGTTCCATTCCATTCCATTTCACGTTCCATTCCACATTCCACTCCATTACATTCCACTTTCCATCCCACAGTCCATTCCAAATTTCACTCAACATTCCATTCCACATTCCATTAAAGTCCATTCCACATTCTATTCCACATTCCATTCCATTCTTTCCACATTCCATTTCACTTTCCATTCCACTTTCCATTCCACATTCCTTTCCACATTGCATTACACTTTCCATTGCTTTCCATTCCATATTCCATTCCACATTCCAATGCACATTCCATTGTGTTCCATTCCACATTCCATTCCACATTCCATTCTACATTCCATTACATTCCTTTCCACATTCCATTCCACATTCCATTCCATTCCATTCCACATACTTTTCCACATTCCCTCCCATTCCGTTCGACATCCCATTCCACATTCCCTTCCCTTCCTTTCCACATTCCCTTCCATGGCAATACACATTCCATTCCACATTTCATTCCACATCCCATTCCATTCCATTCCACTTTCCATTCCACATTCCATTCAAAATTCCATTCTCATTCCTTTGAATTTCATTCCACATACCATTCCACATTCCACTGTATTTCATTGCACATTCCGTTTCACATTCCAGTCCTTTGCATTCCATTCCACTTTCCATTCTTCAGTCCATTACGCAGTGCATTCCACATTCCATTCCACTTTCCATTCTACGTTCCCTTCTCATTCCATTGAATTTCATTCCACATTCCATTGCATTTCTTTCCACATTCCATTCTGCAATCCATTGCATTCCAATTTACATGCCATTACACATTCCATTCCATTGCATTCCACATACCATTACACATTCCTTTCCACATTCCATTCCGCATTCCATTCCATTTCATTCCACTTTCCATTCCATTGCAATTCACGTTTCATTCAACATATCATTCCATTCCATTCCACATTTCATTCCACATTCCATTCCACATTCCATTCTGTTCCATTCCATATTCCATTCCACATTCCATTCCATTCCATTCCACATTCCATTCCATTCCGTTAAAATTCACGTTCCATTCCAATTTCCATTAAATTCCATTCCATATTCCATTCTATTCCATTCCACATTCCATTCCATTCCAATCCACGTTTCATTCCACGTTTCATTCCATTCCATTCCACCATGCATTCCACATTCCATTCCACTTTCCTTTTCACGTTCCATTCCACATGGAATTCCACCTTCCATTCCACATTCCATTCCATTCCACATTCCATTCAACATTCCATCCCAATCCATTCCACTTCCCATTCCACATTCCGTTCCATTCCTTTCCAGATTCCCTTCAATTCCATTCAACATTCCGTTCCGCATTCCATTCCACTTTCCTTTCCACATTCCATTCGACTTCATCCCATGTTCCAGTCCCCATTCCATTCCAGTCCACTCCACTTTGAATTCGACATTCCGTTCGACATTCCATTCCACATTACATTCAACATTCATTTCTCATTCCAGTGCATTTTATTCCACATTCCATTCCACATTCCATTTCGCAGTCCATTCCAAATTGCATTCCACATTCCTTTCCACATTCCATTTTGAGTTCCATTGCATTCCATTCCATTGCACAATCCACTCCACATTCCATTCTATTCCATTACACGTACCATTCCATTACATTCCAGGTTCCATTCTACATTCCATTTCACTGTAAAATCCACCTTCCGTTACATTCAATTCCTTTCCATTCCACATTCCATTCCATTCCACTGTACATTTCTTTCCATTCCATTCCACTTCCAATTCCTTTCAATTCCACATTCCATTCTATTCCATTACTTTGTATTCCACATTCCATTCCATTCCATTCCACATTCCATTCCTATTCCATTCCATTCCATTCCACAGTCCATTGCAATTCCATTGCATTCTATTACGCCTTCCATTCCACATTGCATTCCACTCCAATCGGCATTCCTTTCCATAGTCCATTCCAATTCCATTCCATTCTATTCCACATTCCATTCCACATTCCATTCCATTCTATTCCAGGTTCCATTCCCATTCCATTCCATTCCATTCCACATTGCATTCGACATACCATTCCTTTCCATTCCACATTCCATTCCTCTTTCCTTTCCTTTCAATTCCACTTTGCTTGCCATCCGTTCCAAATTGCATTCCATTCAATTCCATACCACATGCCATTCAATTCCATACCATTTTACGCTTCATTCCATTCCACATTCCATAAAATTCCTTTCCAAATTCCATTCCATTACATTCCTCATTCCATTCCATTCCACATTCCATTCCATTCCATTCCATTCCTTTTCCATTAGATTCCGTTCCACTCCATTCCACTTTCTATTCCATTCCACATTCCATTCCATTCCATTCCATTCCCTTTCCATTCCATTCTATTCCACATTCCTTTCCATTCCACATTCCATCCCATTCAATTCCACATTCCATTCAATTCCATTACATTCCTATTTCCACTAGATTCCACATAACTTTCCATTCCACATTCCATTCCACATGCCATTGCATGTTCCATTCCACGTTCCATTCCATATTCCACTCCATTCCATTCCACATTCAATTCCATTCCATTCCACAGTCCTTTCCTTTCCATTCCATTAAACTACCCATTACATTCCACTCCATTCCACCTTCCATTTCACTTTCCATTCCACTTTCCATTCGACATTCCACTCCACCTTGCAATCCATTCCATTCCAGGTTCAATTCCGCATGCCATTCCATTCCATTCCATTCCACTTTCCATTCTAATCCATTACACATTCCATTCCACATTCCATTCCATTACATTCCACATTCCAGTGCACATTCCATTCCAATCCATTCCACTTTCAATTCCATTCCATTACTGTATCCATTCCACATTCCATGGATTTCCGTTCCACATTCCAATCCACATTCTATTCCATTCCATTCCATTCCACATTCCATTCCATTCCATTTCACTTTCCATTCCACATTCCTTTCCATTCCATCCCACTTTGCATTCCATTCCATTCCTCATTCGATTCCACATTCCATTCCACATTCTATTCCTTTCCATTCCTTTCCAAATTCCATTCCATTCAATTCCACATACCATTCCATTCCACATTCCGTTCTACATTCCACTCCATTCCACATTCCTTTCCACATTCCATTCCATTTCATTCCACAGTCTATTTCAAATTCCATTGCATTCTATTCCACATTCCATTCCACATTCCATTCCACTGCATTCCACATTCCATTCCACATTCCATTCCACATTCCATTCCATTTCATTCCACATTGCTTTCCATTCCATTCCATTCCATTCCTTTCCATTCCATTCCATTGCATATTCCATTCCATTCCATTCCATTCTACATTCCCTTCCATTCCATACTGGATACCATTCAATTCCATTCCACATTCCATTACACATTGCATTCATTTCCATTCCAGATTCCTTTGCACATTCCATTCCACATTCCATTCCACAATCCCATCTGTTCCATTCCACATTCCTTTCCATTCCACATTCCTTTCCATTCCATTCCTCTTTACATTCCACATTCCATTCCATTCCTTTACACATTCTATTCCATTCCATTCCACATTCCATTCCATTCCACGTGTCATTGCATTCCATACCACATTCCATTCCACATTCCATTCCTTTCCATTCCACATTCCATTCCACATTCCATTCCATTCCATTTCACATTCGATTCCATAGTTCATTCCATTCCATTCCACTTTCCATTCCACTCCATTCCATTCCATTCCATTCCTTTCTATATTCCATTCCAAGACATTCCACATTCCATTCCTTTCCATTCCATTCCACATTCTGTTCCATTGCACATTCCATTCCATTCCAATCCGTTCCACATTCAGTTTCATTCCACATTCCATTCCAATCCATTCCACATTCCATTCTGCATTCCATTCCATTCCGCATTCCATACACTTTTCCATTCCATTCCATTCCAAATTCCATTCCATTGCATTCCGATTTCCATTCTAACCCATTCCACGTTTCATTCCACTTTGCATTCCACTTTCTATTACACCGACATTCCATTCCATTCCACCTTCCATTACCCTTTCCATTGCAATACTTTACACATTGCAGTCCACTTTCCATTCCACATTCCAGTCCACATTCCATTACATTCCGTTTCATTTCACATTACATTCCATTCTTTCCACATTCCATTCCATTCCATTTCACATTCCATTCCACTTCATTCCATTCCACATTCTATTCCATTCCACATTCCATTCCATTCCATTCCACATTCCATTCATATCCATTCCGTTGCATTCCATTCCACATTCCATTACATTACATTTCATTCCACTGTCTAATCCATTCCACTTTCCATTCCATTCCATTCCACATTCCATTCCATTCCATTCCACATTCCATTCCATTCCATTCCACGTTCCATTCCATTCCAATAAACATTCCACTCCACGTTCCATTACACGTTCCTCTCCATTCCTTTCCACGTTATATTACACATTCCATTCCATTTTATTTCACGTTCCTTTGCAGATTCCATTATACCTTCCATTCCACATCCCATTTCATTCCATTTCGCATTCCATTCCATTCCATTCCACATTCCTTTCCATTCCAAGCCTCATTCCATTCCAATCCATTACATTGCTTTAGATTGCACATTCCGTTCCATTCCATTTCATTGCACTTGCTATTCCATTCCACATTCTGTTCCATTCCATTCCACATTCCATTGCATTGCATTTCACATTCCATTCCATTCCATTCTTCATTCCGTTCCATTTTACTCCATTCCACATTCGATTCCGTTACACAATCCATTCCATTCCACATTCCATTCCAGATTTTATTACATTCCTTTCCACCTTCCATTCCATTCCCCATTCCATTTCATTGTATTAAACATTCCACTCCACATTCCATTCCATTGCATTCCATTCAGTTCCATTCAGTTCCATTCAATTCCATTCAGTTCCATTCCATTGCATTCCACATTCCATTTCACATTCAATTCTATGATCCTTTCCACATTCCATTCTTTGTTCCATTCCACGTTCCATTCCACTTTCCATTACACGTTCCATCCCATTCCATTCCACGTTCCATTCCACATTACATTCCACATTCCATTCCACGCTGCATTCCACATTCCATTCCAAATTCCATTCTACGTTGCATTCCGTTCCATTACACTTTAAATTCCCAATTGCATTCCATTCCATTCCACATTCCATTTCACATTCCATTCCATTCCATTCCACATTCCATTCTACAATTTCCATTCCACATTGCATTCCTCATTGCATTCCACATTCCAGTCCATTCCATTCCACATTCCATTCCACATGCATTCTATTCCAGTCCACATTCCTTTCCACATTCCATTCTATTCCATTCCACATTCCAATATATTCACATTCCATCAGATTCCATTAAACATTCCATTCCACATTCCATTCCATTCCATTCCATTCCACTATCCATTCCTTTCCACATTCCATTCCTCATTCCATTCCATTCCATGCGACATTCCATTACGTTCCACATCCCGTTCCATTCCATTCCATTCCACATTCCATTCCATTCCAAGCCTCATTCCATTCCAATCCATTACATTGCTTTAGATTGCACATTCCGTTCCATTCCATTTCATTCCACTTGCTCTTCCATTCCACATTCTCTTCCATTCCATTCCACATTCCATTCCATTGCATTTCACATTCCATTCCATTCCATTCTACATTCCATTCCATTTTACTCCATTCCACATTCTATTCCGTTACACAATCCATTCCATTCTACATTCCATTCCAGATTTCATTACATTGCTTTCCACCTTCCATTCCATTCCACATTCCATTTCATTCTATTAAACATTCCACTCCACATTCCATTCTATTGCATTCCATTCAGTTCCATTCAGTTCCATTCATTTCCATTCAGTTCCATTCAATTCCATTCAGTTCCATTCCATTGCATTCCACATTCCATTTCACATTCAATTCTATGATCCTTTCCACATTCCATTCTCTGTTCCATTCCACGTTCCATTCCACTTTCCATTACACGTTCCATCCCATTCCATTCCACGTTCCATTCCACATTACATTCCACATTCCATTCCACGCTCCATTCCACATTCCATTCCAAGTTCCATTCTACGTTGCATTCCATTCCGTTACACTTTCCATTCCCAATTGGATTCCATTCCATTCCACATTCCATTTCACATTCCATTCCGTTCCATTCCACATTCCATTCCACAATTTCCATTCCACATTGCATTCCACATTGCATTCCACATTCCAGTCCATTCCATTCCACATTCCATTCCACATGCATTCCATTTTAGTCCACATTCCTTTCCACATTCCATTCTATTCCATTCCACATTCCAATCTATTCACATTCCATCAGATTCCATTAAACATTCCATTCCACATTCCATTCCATTCCATTCCATTCCACTATCCATTCCTTTCCACATTCCATTCCTCATTCCATAAGACATTCCATTACGTTCCACATCCCGTTCCATTCCATTCCATTCCACGTTCCATTCTATTCCATTCCACGTTTGATTCTACTCCATTACACGTTCCATTTCATTCTACATTCCATTCCACATTGCATTCCATCCCATTCCACATTCCATTCCATTCCATTACACGTTCCCTTCCATTCCATTCCTCATTCCATTTCATTCCATTCCATTTCACATTCCATTTCATTCCACGTTCCTTTTAATTTCATTCCATTCCATTACATTACTTTCCTCATTCAATTCCACTCCATTCCAAATTCCATTCCATTCCATTCAATTGCATTCCATTCTACATTCCATTCCATTGCATTCAATATTTCATTCCATTCCATTACATTCCATTCCACATTCCATTCCAATCCATCCCACATTCCATTCCATTCCGCATTCCATTCCATTACACATTCTATTTCACATTCTTTTCCATGTCACATTCCTTTCCGTTGCATTCCATTCTACATTACGTTCAATTCCATTCCATTCCACATTCCATTCCATTCCATTGCACATTCCAATCCATTCCATTACACTTTCCATACCTTTCCATTCCACATTCCATTCCACATTCCATTCTACTCCATATTCCATTCCACATACCATTCCACATTCCTTTCCCTTCGTTGCTATTCCATTCCACATTACATTCCACATTCCTATCCACTCCATTTGACATTCTATTCCACATTCCATTCCATTCCATTCCACTTTTCATTCCTCATTCCGTTAAACTTTCCAGTCCATGTTCCTTTTCACGTTCCATTGCGTGTTCCTTCCCATTACATTCCACTTTCCATCGCATTCGAAATTCCATTCCATTCCATTCCAACTTCAATGCCATTCAATTCCACATTTCTTTCCATTCTATTCCATTGTACATTCCGTTCCACATTGTATTCCATTCCATTCCACTTTCCATTACATTCCATTCCACGTTCCATTACATTCTACTCCATTCCACATTCCATTCCATTCCATTCCATTCCACATTCCATTCCATTCCAATAAACATTCCACTCCACGTTCCATTCCACATTCCTTTCCATTCTGTTCCACGTTATATTAAACATTCCATTCCATTTTATTTCACGTTCCATTGCAGATTCCATCATACATTCCATTCCACATGCCATTTCATTCCAATTCACATTCCATTCCATTCCATTCCACATTCCGTTCCATTCCATTCCACATTCCATTCTATTTTCTCTTCAATTCCATTCCTCTCCATTCCACATACCTTTACACATTCCATTCGTCATTCCAATGCATTCGATTCCACATTACATTCTATTTCATTTCACAATTCATTACATTCCATTCCTTTTTCCATTGCAGTGCATTTTAAATTCCATTCCATTCCACGTTCCATTTAATTCCATTGCATTCCTTTCAGTTCCTTTCCACATTCCATTCGTTTCAATTCCGCATTCCAATCCATTCTACTCCGTTCCAATCCATTCCACATACCATTCCATTCCGTTCGGCATTCCATTCCATTGCATTCCGCATTCAATTCCATTCCATTGCACATTCCGTTCCATTCCATTCCCTGTTCCATTCCATTGCATTCCATTCTGCATTCGATTTCAAATTCCATACCATTCGATTCCACATTGCATTCCATTCCATTCCAAATTCCATTCCAAATCCCATTTCATTTCTTTCCACATTCCATTCCACATTCCATTGCATTCCATACCACTTTCCATTACATTCCATTCCTTATTCCATTCCATTCTATTTCACATTCCATTCTATTCCGTGTCCTATTTAGTTACCTACCATTCCATTAAATTCCATTCCACATTCCATTCCATTCCGCATTCCATTCCATTCCATTCGACGTTCCATTCCACTCCATTCAACGTTCCGTTCCACATTACTTTCCACGTCCTAATCCACGTTCCTTTCTACGTTACATTCCACATTCTACTACATTATAGTCCACATTCCATTCCAATCCATTGCACTTTCCATTCCTCATTCCATTCCATTCAATTCCACATCCCATTGCATTCCATTCCACATTCCATTCCTTTCCATTAATCATTCTTTTCCACATTCCATCAGATTCCATCACACATTCCATTCCACATTCCATTCCTTTCCACATTTCATTCCCTTCCATTCCATTCCACATTCCATTCCAATCCATTCCATTCACCATTCCATTGCATTCCATTCCATTCACAGTTCCATTCCATTCCGTTCCATTCCACGTTCCATTCCATTCCATTCCACATTCTATTCCATTGCATTCCTTTAAACATTCCATTCCATTCCACATTCCATTCCATTGCATTTCACTTTACATTCCATTCTATTCCATTCCACATTCCAATCCACATTGCATTCCATCCCACATACCATTCCATTCCACTGCATCCCCTTCCAAATTCCATTCCATTCAATTCCCTTCCACATTCCATTCCACATTGCATTCCATTCCATTCCACTTTCCATTCCATTCCATTCCAATTTGCATTGTATTCCTTTCCATTCCACATTCCGTTCCATGCCATTCTGCATTCCATTGCATTCCATTCCATTCCACATTCAATTCCATTCCAATCCACATTCAATTCCTTTCCATTTCATATTCCACATTCCATTCCACGTTCCATTAAACTTTCCATTAAACATTCCATTCCACGTTACATTCCATTCCATTCCACGTTCCATTCCACATTTCATTCCACATTCCATTTCATTCCACCTTCCATTCCATTCCATTCCACATTTCATTCGATTCCATTACACATTCCATTCCTTTCCATTCCATTCCACATTCCATTCCATTCCATTCCATTCCATTCCACATTCCGTTCCTTTACTTTCCACATACCATTCAATTCAATTCCTTTCCACGTTCCATTCTTTAAACATTGCATTCCATTCCATTTCATTCCCCTTTGAATTCCATTCAATTTCACATTTCATTACCCCTTCTATTCCGTTCCATTTCCATTTCATTTCATTGCAATCCACATTCCATTCCACTCCATTCCATTCCACTCCACATTCCATTCCACTTTCCATTCCATTCCATTCCAAATTCCATTCCATTCCATTCCACATTACATTACATTCCATTCCACAGTTCATTCCATTCCACATTCAGGTTCCATTCCATTCCTTACACATTCCATTCCACATTCCATCCCACTAAACTTTCCAATCCATTCCACATTCCATTCCATTCCATTGAATTTCACATTCCATTCCATTTCACATTCCACTCCATTCCATTCCACATTCCATTCAATTCCATTCCACATTCCATTCCATTCCACTCCTCATTCTATTCCATTGCATTCCTTTAAACATTCCATTCCATTCCACATTCCATTCCATTGCATTTCGCTTTACATTCCATTCTATTCCATTCCACGTTCCAATCCACATTGCATTCCATTCCGTTCCACTTTCCATTTCATTCTATTCTGGTTTCCTTTCCATTCCACTTTCCATTCAATGTCATTCTTCATTCCATTCCATTCTATTCCTTTCCACATTCAATTCCATTCCAATCCACATTCGAATCCATTCCATTCCATATTCCACATTCCATTCCACGTTCCTTTCCACTTTCCATTCCATGTTGAATTCCACTTTCCATTCCATTCCAATCCACGTTCCATTCCACACTGCATTCCACATTCCATTCCATCCCATTCCTCTCAGTTTCACATTCCATTCCATTCCATTGCACATTCCACTCCATTCCATCCCATTCCACATTCCATTCGATTCCACATTCCATTCAATTCCATTGCATTTCCCTTTCTATTTCATTTCATTGCATTCCGTTTCACATTCCATACCGCATTCCATTCCATTCCACATTCCATGCCATGCCATTGCATTCCACATTCCATTCCATCCCAATCCATTTCATTCCACATTCCATTCCATTGCATTCGATTCCGTTCCTTTCCATTCCATTCCGCATTCCGTTCCATTCCATTCCACATTCCGTTCCTTTCCATTACACATTCTATTCCATTCCATTCTATACCCACATTCCATTCCATTCCACATTCCATTTCGTTCCACTCAATTCCGGATTCCATTCCATTCCAATCCATTCCATTCAACATACCATTGCACACTCCATTCCATTCCACATTCCATTCTATTCCATTCCACATTCCATTCCATTACATTCCGTTTCATTCCACATTCCATTACACATCATTCCATTCCATTCCACTTTACATTCCATTCCATTCCGTATTTTATTCCATTTCATTCCATTCCATTCCACATTTGTTACCATTCCATTTCACATTCCATTCCATTCCATTCCACATTCCATTCTTTGCATTTCACATTGCACTGCATTCCAATACATATTCCTGTCGGTTCCTTTCCACTTTGCTTTCCATTCCGTTCCACATTCCATTCCATTCCATTCCACATTGCTTTCCATTCCGTTACCCATTCCATTCCATTCCATTCCATCGCATTCCACATTCCATTCCATTCCTTTCCACATTCCATACCATTCCATTAAAATTTCCATTCCATTCTATTCCACATTACATTCCATTCCATTCCACATTCCTTTCCATTACCTTCGATATTCCTGTCCATACCATTCCATATTCCATTCCATTCCATTGCGTTCCTTTCCACATTCCATTTCATTCCTTTCCTTTCCATTCCACTTTCCATTACACATTCCATTCAATTCCACGTTCCATTCCATATTCCATTCCATTCCACATTCCTTTCCATTCTATTCCTTTCCACATTCCACTCCATTCCATTCCATTCCATTCAACATTCGATTCCATTTCCGATTGCATTCCATTCCTCTTCACATTTCATTCCATACCATTCCACATTCCATTAAATTTCAGTCCACATTCCATTCCATTCCTTTCCAAATTCTATTCCATTTCATTCCATATTCCTCTCCATTCCATTCCACATTCCATTGCATTCCATTCCACATTCCATTCCATTCCACTGCATTCCATTCCACATTCCATTCCATTTCATTCCATTCCACATTCCATTCCTTTCCATTCCATTCCACATTCCATTCCATTCCATTCCACATTCCATTCCTTTCAATTTCCTTCCACATTCCATTCTACCTTGCATTCCATTCCTTTCCACTTTCCATTCCATTCCATTCCAATTTCCATTCCATTCCACATTCCATTCCTTGTCATTCTGCATTCCATTTCATTCTATTCTTTCCACATTCAATTCCATTCCAATCCACATTCAATTCTATTCCATTACGTATTCCACATTCCATTCCACGTTCCATTAAACTTTCCATTAAGCGTTCCATTCCACGTTCCATTCCATTCCATTCCACGTTCCATTCCACATTACATTGCATTCCATATTCCATTCCATTCCATTCCACATTTCATTCGATTCCATTCCACTTTCCAATCCGTTCCATTTCAATCAAATCCACATTCCAATCCATTCCGTTGCACATTCACTTCCATTCTTTTCCATTCCACATTCCATTGCATTCCACATTCCATTCCATTCCTTTGCATTTCCCATTCCATTCCATTCCATTTCACATTGCATTCCACATTCCATTCCATTCCGTTCGATTCCATTACTTTCCATTCCATTCCACATTCCGTTCCATTCCATTCCACATTTCGTTCCTTTCCATTACACACTCTACTCCATTCCATTCCATTCCACATTCCATTCCATTCCACATTCCATTCCTTTCCAGTCCATTCCAGATTCCATTCCATTCCATTGCATTTGATTCCGCATTCCATTGCACATTCCATTCCATTCCACCTTTCATTCTATTCCATTCCATTCCATTCCATTCCATTCCACATTCCATTACACATCATTCCCTTCCATTCCACATTCCATTCCATTCCATTCCATATTCCATTCCATTTCATTCCATTCCATTGCAGATTCCTTTCGTCGTTCCATTGCATTCCATTCCACATTGCATAGCATTCCATTCCACATTCCATTCCATTCAATTCCACATTCCATTCCATTCCATTCCATATTCCTGTCCATTCCTTTCCAAGTTCCTTTCCATTCCATTCCACATTCCATTATATTCCATTCCATTCCACATTCCTTTACATTCCATTCCATTCCACTCCACATTCCGTTCCATTCCATTCTATATTCCATACCATGCCATTACACTTTCCAATCCTTTCCATTCCACATTACATTCCATTCCATTCCTCATTCTATTCCATTAATTACCATATTCCTTTCCATACCATTCCATATTCCATTACGTTCCATTCCATTCCATTCCTTTCTACATTCCAATCCATTAAATTCCTTTCAATTCCACATTCCATTTCACATTCCTTTCAATTCCGCATTCTATTCCATATTCCATTCAATTTCGTTCAATTCACCATACCATTCCATTCCATACCACATTCCATTCCATTCAATTCCATTCAATTCCATTCCACATTCGATTCCATTTCTCATTTCATTCCATTCCACTCCACATTTCCTTCCATACCATTCCACGTTCCATTCAATTCCATTCCACATTCCATTCCATTCCATTCCGAATGTTTTTCCTTTCGATTCCATATTCCATTTCACTCCATTGCACATTCCATTGCATTCCATCCCACATACCATTCCATTCCACTGCATCCCCTTCCAAATTCAATCCCATTCAATTCCCTTCCACATTGCATTCCACATTGCATTCCATTCCATTCCACTTTCCATTCCATTTCATTCCAATTTGCATTGTATTCCTTTCCATTCCACATTCCATTCCATGCCATTCTGCATTCCATTGCATAACATTCCATTCCACATTCAATTCCATTCCAATCCACATTCAAATCCTTTCCGTTCCGTATTCCACATTCCATTCCACGTTCCATTAAACTATCCATTAAACATTCCATTCCACGTTACATTCCATTCCATTTCACGTTCCATTCCACATTTCATTCCACATTCCATTTCATTCCACCTTCCATTATATTCCATTCCACATTTCATTCGATTCCATTACACTTTCTGTTCCATTCCTTTCCATTCCATTCCACATTCCATTCCATTCCATTCCATTCCATTCCATTCCATTCCATTCCATTCCACATTCCGTTCCTTTCCATTCCACATACCATTCCATTCAATTCCTTTTCACGTTCCATTCCTTTAAACATTGCATTCCATTCCATTTCATTCCCCTTTGAATTCTATTCCATTTCACATTCCATTCCACCTTCTATTCCATTCCACATTCCATTTCATTTCATTGCATTCCACATTCCATTCCATTCCATTCCATTCCACTCCACATTCCATTCCGCATTCCATTGCATTCTATTCCAAATTCCATTCCATTCCATTCCACATTACATTCCATTCCATTCCACAGTTCATTACATTCCACATTCAGGTTCCATTCCGTCCATTACACATTCCATTCCACTTTCCATCCCATTATACTTTCCATTCCATTCCACATTCCTTTCCATTCCATTCTATTTCAGATTCCATTCCATTTCACATTCCACTCCATTCCATTCCACATTCCATTCAATTCCATTCCACATTGCATTCCATTTCATTATATGCCATTCCACATTCCATTGCATTCCATGAAACATTCCATTCCATTTCGTTACATTACATTCCACGTTCCCTTCCATTCCATTCCATTCCATTACATTGCACATTCCATTCCACATTCCATTGCACATTTCATTCCACATTCCATTCCACATTCCCTTCCGCATTCCATTCCATTACATTCCACTTTCCATTCCACACTCCATTCCATTCCATTCCACATTCTATGCCACATTCCATTCCACATTCCATTCCATTCTATTCCACATTCCATTCCATTGCATTCCACATTGCATTCCATTGCATTCCACATTCCATTCCATTCCATTCCACGTTCCATTCGATTTTCCGTGGCATTCCAATCCCCATTCCATTCCACATTCCATTCCATTCCACATTTACATCCACATTCCTTTCCATTCCATTCCACATTCCATTTCACTTTCCATTCCATTCCACTCCAAATTCCATTCCACATTCGATTACATTCCTTTCCACATTCAATTTCACTGCATTCCACACTCCATTCCACATTCCATTCCATCTTTTATTTCATTCCATTCCATGTTTCATTCCAACTTCCATTCCACGTTGCATTCCACTTCCCATTAGTTGTTCCATTGCATTCCATTCCACGTTCCTTTCCAACTTCCATTCCACATTCCATTCCATTCCATGCCACACTTCATTCCACATTCCATTCCATATTCCATTACACATTCAATTCCGCATTGCATTCGGCATTTAAATCCTTTCCATTCCATTCCATTCCACGTTCCATTCAATTCCGTTACATTCCACATTCCATTCTATTCCATTCCACATTCCATTCCACATTCCATTCCGTTTCATTCATGTCATTTTCACATTAAATTCCAAATTCCACATTCCATCAATATTCCATTCCATGTTCCACTCCTTTCCATTCCACATTACATTCCATTTATTTCCACATTCCATACCACTCCATTCCGCATTCAATTCCATTCCATTCCGCATTCAAATCCAGATTCCATTCCATTCCACACTGCATTAAATTCCAAATTCCACTCCATTCCTTTCCACATTCCATTCCATTCCTTTCCATTCCACATTCCATTCAATTGCATTCCACATTCTATTCCTCATTCCATTCCGTTTCATTCCACATTCAATTCCACATTCCTTTCCATTCCACTCCACATTCCATTCCATTCCATTGAACGTTCCATTCATTTCCATTCCACATTCCATTCCACATTACATTCCATTCCTTTCCACATTTCATTCCACATTCCTTTCAACATTCCACTTCACATTCCAATCCACATTCCATTCCGCACTCCATTCCATTCCATTTCACATTCCTTTCCACATTCCATTCTGATCTTTTCCACATTCCATTACACACTCCTTTCCACATTCCATTCCACATTCCATTTCATTCCATTCCATTTCACATTCCTTTCCACATTCCATTCCACATTCCATTCCATTCCATTCCATGTTTCATTCCAATTCAATTTCCACGTTACATTCCACATTCCATTCCATTCCACATTCCATTCCATGTTCCATTCCACATTCAATTCCATTCCTTAACACATTCCATTCCATATTCCATTCTACATTCCTTTCCACGATCCATTCCTTTGAATTCCACATGACACTCCACATTGCACTCCACATTCCATTCCACATTCTCTTCCACATTCCAGTCCCCATTTCATTACATTCCAGTCCACATTCCATTCCACATTCCATTCCATTCCATTCCTCATTCTTTACAACATTCCTTTCCACATTCCATTCCATTCCAGATTCCTTTCCACATTCCATTCCATTACAATAAACATTCTATTCCACTTTCCATTCCATTCCATTCCACATTTCATTCCACATTCCCTTCCACATACCATTCCATTCCATTCCACTTTGCATTCCACATTCCATTCCATTCCATTCCACATTCTATTTCACTTTCCATTCCAGAATCCATTCCATTCCGTTCCACATTGAATTCCATGGCATTTCACATACATTCCATTCCATTTCACATTCCATTCGACATTCCATTGCATTCCAATCCACATTACATTCCTCATTCCTTTCCATTCCATTCCCAATTTCATTCCACATTCCATTCTACATTCCATTCCATTCCATTCCACATTCGATTCCACATTCCACTACACATTCCCTTCCACATTCCATTCAATTCCATTCCACATCCCATTCCACAATCCACTCCACATTCCAATCCACATTCGATTACATTCCTTTCCACGTTCCATTCTATCCCATTTCATATTCCATTCCACATTACATTCTACATTCTATTCCATTCCATTCCACGTTTCATTCCACCTTCCATTCCAGGTTCCATTCCACTTTCCATTCGACTTTCCATTCCACTTTTCATTCCACTTTCCATTGCATTCAATTCCACGTTCCATTCCAACATTCATTCATCGTTCCATTCCATTCCACCTTCCATTCCAGATTCCTTTCCATTCCATTATTCTTTCCATTCCACAATCCATACCACATTCCGTTCCACTTTCCATTATGTTCCATTCCACATTAAATTCCACATTCCATTTCACATTCTATTCCACATTCCATTCCACATTCCATTCGATTCTGTTCCATATTCCATTACACTTTCCTTTCCACATTCCATTCCACATTCTATTCCATTAACTTCCATTCCACATTCCATTTCATATTCCATTCCACATTCAATTGCATTCCATTCCACGTTCCATTCCACATGGCATTCCACATTGCATTCCAAATTCCATTCCACAATCATTTCCACATTCCATTCTATTCCATTCCACATTCCATTCCACATTCCAATTCATTACATTCTAGTCAATTCCACATGCCATTCACATTCCAATCCATTCCATTCCACATTCCATTCCACATTCGATTACATTCCTTTCCACATTCCATTCCATTCTATTCCACAGTCCATTCCACCTTCTTTTCCATTCCATTCCACATTTCATTCCACATTCCATTTCACATTCCTTTCCACATTCCATTGCATTGCATTCCACATTACATTCCATTACATTCCACATTCCTTTCCACTTTCCATTAAACGTTACATACCATGCTCCATTCCACGTTCCATTTCATTCCATTCCACGTTCCATTCCACATTCCTTTCCATTCCATTCCACTTTTTCTTTGCACTTTCCATTCCACATTCCATTCCACATTACATTCCCTTAAATTCTACATTACATTCCACATTCCAGTCCACATTCCTTTCCACAATCCATTGCATTCGAATCCTTATTCCATTCCATTCTACTCGACATTCCATTCCATATTCCATTCCATTCCATAACAAATTCCATTGCCGATTCCATTTCACATTCCATTCCATTCCACTCCACATTCATTTCCACGTTCCATTCCATGTTCCATTCCGCATTCTATTTCACATTCAATTCCACGTTCGATTACACGTTCTATTCTAAATTCAATTCCACATTCAATTCAACATTACATTCCTTTCCATTCCACATTCCATTCCACATTCCATTCCATTCCATTCCACATTCCGTTCCATATTCCATCCCATTCAATTCCAAATTCCATTCCACATTACATTCCACGTTCCATTCCACGTTCCATTCCACTGTCCATTCTACTCCATTACACGTTCCATTCCATTCATTTCCCCGTTTCATTTCACTACTTTCCATATTATAGTACACATTCCATACCACATTCCATATCACATTCCAGTCCACATTCCACTTCGCTTTCCATTCCATTCCACATTCCATTCCATTCCAATCCTCATTCCATTCCAATCTAGTCCACCTTCCATTCCATTCCATTCCTCATTCCATTCCACATTGCATTCCACATTCCATTCTTTTCCACATTCCATTCCAGAACATTTTCCATTGCACTCCACATTCCATTCCATTCCATTCCACATTCCATTCCACATTCCATTGCACGTTCCATTCCATTCCATTCCATATTGCATTCCATTCCATTCCACATTCCATTCCACTCAATTCCACATTTCATTCCATACCACTGCATTCCACATTCCACTCCACTACATTCGGCATTCCATTCCATTCCATTTTATTCTATTCCAGTTTCCATTACATTCCATTCCACATTCCACTCCATTCTATTCCACATTCCTCACCACATTCCATTCCACATTCTGTTACTCTTTCCATTCCATTTCATTCCTCGTTCTATTCCACTCCATTCGACATTCCATTGTACTTTCCATTCCATTCCATTCCACATTCCTTTCCATTCACTTCCTAATTCCTTTCCTTTCCATTGCATTCCACATACCATTCCATTCCATTCCCATTCCATTTAATTCCTTTCCATTCCATTCCACATTCCATTTCATTCCATTCCACATTCCATTCCTTTCCATTCCACATGCCATTCCATATTTTTTGCACGCTCTATTCAATTCACGATCCATTCCATACTGCATTCCAGATTTCATTCCACATATAATTACACGTTCCATTCGAGCATCCATTCCATGTTCCATTGCACGTTGCATTCCATTCCATTTTGCGATCAATTCCACAATCCATTCCACACTCCATTCCACATTCCATTCCACATTCAATTCCATTCCATTCCACTTTCCATTGCACATTCCATTCCAGATTCCATTCCACATTACCTTGCACATTTCATTCCATTCCATTCCATTCCTTTCCATTCCATATTCCATTCCATTCCAATCCACATTCAATTCCATTCCATAGCATTCCACATTCCATTCCATAACATTTCACATTCTATTTCATTTTCCATTCCACATTCCATTCCAGTACATTCCACTTTCCATTCCATTCCATTCAATATTCGATTCCACATTCCATTCCACGTTCTATTACTTTCCATTCCTTTCCAAATTCCATTCCATTCCATTCCACACACCATTCCATTCCACATTCCATTCGACATTCCATTCCATTCCATTCCATTCCACATTCCATTCCACATTCCATTCCTTTTCATTCCACAGTCCATTTCTAATTCCATTGCATTCTATTCCACATTCCATTCCACATTCCATTCCATTGCATTCCACATTCCATTCCACATTCCATTCCATTTCATTCCACAATGCTTTCCATTCCATTGCATTCCATTGCATTCCATTCCATTGCACATTAGATTCCATTCCATTCCGTTCCACATTCCCTTCCATTCCATACTGATTACCATTCCATTCCATTCTACATTCCATTCCACTTTGCATTCCTTTCCATTCCAGATTCCTTTGCACATTCCATTCCACATTCCGTTCCACAATCCCTTCTGTTCCATTGCACATTCCTTTCCATTCCATTCCACTTTCCATTCCACATTCCATTCCATTCCTTTATAGATTCTATTCCATCCCATGCCACATTCCATTCCATTCCACTTTCCATTCCAAATGACTTTGCATTCCATACCACATTCCATTCCACATTCCATTCCATTCCATTACACATTCCATTCCACATTCCATTTCATTCCATTTCACATTCCATTCCACCATCCATTCCATTCCGTTCCACATTCCATTCCATTCCACTCCACATTCCATTCCATTTCATTCCATTCCATTCCATTCCATATTCCATTTCATGACATTCCACTTTCCATTCCTTTCCATTCCATTCCACATTCTGTTCCATTCCACATTCGATTCCATTCCAATCCGTTCCACATTCAGTTCCGTTCCACATTCCATTCCCTTCCATTCCACATTCCATTCTGCATTCCATTCCTTTCCGCATTGCGTACACTTTTCCATTCCATTCCATTGCATATTCCATTCCATTGCATTCCACTTTCCATTCTAATCCATTCTACGTTCCATTCCACTTTCCATTCCAATATCTATTACACTGCCATTCCATTCCATTCCATGTTCCATTACACTTTCCATTACAATACTTTCCACATTGCAGTCCACTTTCCATTCCACATTCCAGTCCGCATTCTATTCCATTCCATTGCATTTCACATGCCATTCCATTCCATTGAGCATTCCATTCCATTCCATTTCACATTCCATTCCACTTCATTCCATTCCACATTCTATTCCGTTCCACATTCCATTCCTTTCCATTGCACTTTCCATTCATATCCATTCCGTTGCATTCCATTCCACATTCCATTCCATTCCATTTCATTCCACTTTCTAATCCATTCCGCATTCCATTCCATTCCACATTCCATTTCATTCCATTCTACATTCTCTTCTATTTCACTCCATTCCACATTCTATTCCATTACACAATCCATTCCATTCCACATTCCATTCCACATTCCATTACATTACATTCCACCTTCCAATCCATTCCACTTTCCATTTCATTCCTTTAAAGATTCCAGTCCACATTCCATTCCATTCCATTGCATTCAATTCCACATTCCATTCCATTGCATTCCACATTCCATTTCACATTCATTTCCATGTTCCTTTCCACATTCCATTCCTCGTTCCGCTCCACGTTCCATTTCACGTTCCATTCCATTTTCCTTTCCATTCAATTCCACGTTTCATTCCACATTCCATTCCACATACCATTTCACATTGCATTCTGTTCCATTACACAATCCATTACACAATCCATTCCATTCCATTCCACTTTCCATTCCACATGCCATTCAACATTCCATTCCACATTAAATTAAATTCCATTCCACATTGCATTCCACATTCCATTCCGTTCCACATTGTATTCCACATTCCTGTCCATTCCATTCAATTCCACATTGCATTCCACATTTCATTCCATTCCATTTCACATTCCATTCCACATTTCATTGCACTCCATTCAACTTTCCATTCCATGATCCATTCCACATTCCTTTCCACATTCCATTCCACTTTCCATTCCTTTCCATTCCATGTTCTATTCCACGTTCCATTAGACGTTCCATTCCACGTTCCATTCCATGTTCCATTCTATTACATTCCACTTTCCGTTTCATTCCACATTACATTCCTTTCCATTCCACATTCCATTCCACAATACATTGCATTCCATTACACATTCCATTCTGTATTCCATTCCATTCCATTCCACATTTCTTTCCACACTGAATTCCATTCGATTCCACTTTCCATTGCACATTCCTTTCCACGTTCCCTTCCATGTTCCATTCCAGGTTCCATTGCACGATCCATTCCATGCCATTCCACCTTCCATTCCATTCCATTCCACATTCCATTTCATTCCGTTCCAAATTCCATTCCACATTCCATATCACATTCCATTCCACATTCCATTTAACCTTCTATTGCTTTCCATTCCATTCCACTTTCCTTTCCCTTCCATTCCACATTCCATTCCATTCCACTACATATTCCATTCCACATTATATTCCACATTCCATTCCATTCCATTCCATTCTATTGCACGTTCCATTCCATTCCGTTCCATTCAACATTGCAAACTTTTCCATTCTACATTCCATTCCATTCCACATTCTATTCCATTGCATTCCACATTCCATTCCACATTCCACTCAACATCCATTCCATGTTCCATTCCATTACATTCCACGTTTCTTTCCACTTTCCTTTCCATTCCATTCCAATTTCCATTCTATATTCCTTTGCACATTCAGTTCCACTTTCCATTGCACAATCCATTCCACGTTGCAATCCAGGTTCCAATCCAAGTTGCCTTCCACATTCCTTTCAATTCCATTCCACTTTCCATTCCACGTTCTATTCCAGTATAAATTCCACATTCCATTCCGCATTCCACACACCATTGCATTCCATTCCTTTCCACATTCCATTGCACATTCCCTTCCACATTTCACTCCTTTCCATTCCACATTCCATTCCATTCCATTCCACATTATATTCCATTTCATTCCACATTGTATGGCTCATTCAATTCCATATTCCCTTCCACATTCCATTCCATTCCATTCCACCTTCCATTCCATTCCATTCCACGTTACATTTCATTCCGTTCCACATTCCATTCCACATTCCATTTCACATTCCATTCCACATTCCATTCCACAATTTCCATTCCACATTGAATTCCACATTGCATTCCACATTGCATTCCATATTCCATTCGATTCCATTCCACATTCCATTCCACATGCATTCCATTCCAGTCCACATTCCATTCCACAATCCATTACATTCCATTCCTCATTCCATTGCATTCCATTTCACATTCCTTTCCACGTTCCATTCCACGCTTCATTCCACATACCATTCCAAGTTCCATTATACGTTGCATTCCATTCCATTACACTTTCCTTTCCCAATTGCATTCCATTCCATTCCACATTCCATTTCACACTCCATTCCTTTCCATTCCACATTCCATTCCACAATTTCCATTCCATATTGCATTCCACATTGCATTCCATATTCCATTCCATTCCATTCCACTTTCCATTTCACATTTCATTCCGTTCCATTCCACATTCCATTCCACAATTTCCATTCCACATTGCATTCTACATTGCATTCCATATTCCATTGCATTACATTCCACATTCCATTCTACATGCATTCCATTCCAGTCCACAATCCATTCCACATTCCATTCCATTCCATTCCACATTCCAATCCATTCCATTCCACATTCCATTACATTCCATTCCTCATTCCATTGCATTCCATTTCACATTCCATTCCATACCACCTTCCATTTAGTTCCATTCCTTTCCCTTCAATTCCTTTCCACATTCCATTCCTTTCCTTTCCATTCCATTCCATTCCATTGCATTCTGCATATCATTCCATTCCACATTCCATTCCATTCCATTGCATTCCACATTCCATTCCATTCCATTCCACATTCTAATTTTTGCATTCCATTATATATTCCATTTCACATTCCATTCCATTCGATTTCACATTGCATTCCATCCACTCAACATTCCTTTCCACATCCCATTCCATTGTATTCCACATTGAATTCCACTTTCCATTGCATTCCATACCACATTCAATACCATTCCATTCCTTATTCCTTTCCATTCTATTTCACATTCCATTCCATTAGAAGACCTATTTAATTCCATTCCATTCCATTCCACATTCCGTTCCATTCCACATTCCATTCCATTACATTCCACGTTCCAATCCACATTCAATTTCACGTTCTAGTATATGTTCCAGTACACCTTTCATTCCACATTCTACTACATTCTATTCCAAATTTCATTCCACTCCATTCCACATTCCGTTCCTTATTCCATTCCATTCGATTCCACATTCCATTCCATTCCATTCCACATTCCATTCCACTTTCCATTCCATTCCATTCCACATTCCAGTCCACATTCCATCAGATTCCTTTAAACATTCCATTCCACATTCCATTCCATTCCATTCCATTCCACTATCCATTCCTTTCCACATTCCATTCCTCATTCCATTCCATTCCATACCACATTCCATTCTGTTGCAAATCCGGTTCCATTCCATTCCATTCCACGTTCCATTCAATTCCATTCCACGTTTGATTCCACTCCGTTACACGTTCCATTTCATTCTACATTCCATTCCGCTTTGCATTCCTTTCCATTCCACATTCCATTCCATTCCATTACACATTCCATTCCATTCCATTTCACATTCCATTTCATTCCACGTTCCATTTAATTTCATTCCATTACATTACATTACTTTCTTCATTCAATTCCATTCCATTCCAAATTCTATTCCATTCCATTCCATTGCATTCCATTCTACATTCCATTCCATTCCATTCAACATTTCATTCAATTCGATTACATTCCATTACACATTCCATTCCAATCCATCTCACATTCCATTCCATTCCGCATTCCATTCCATTAGACATTCTATTCCACATTCTATTCCATTTCACATTCCATTCCATTGCATTCCATTCCACATTACATTCAATTCCATTCCATTCCACATTCCAATCCATTCCATTACACTTTCCATACCATTCCATTCCACATTCCATTCCACATTCCACTCCACTCCATATTCCATTTCACATACCATTCCACATTCCTTTCCATTCGTTTCTATTCCATTCCACATTGCATTCCACATTCCTTTCCACTCCATTTGACATTCTATTCCACATTCCATTCCATTCCACATTTCATTCCTCATTCCATTAAACTTTCCGCTCCACGTTCCTTTCCACTTTCCATTGCACGTTCCTTCCCATTACATTCCACGTTCCATTGCATTCGAAATTCCATTCCATTCCATTCCACCTTGAATGCCATTCCATTCCACATTTCTTTCCATTCAATTCCATTGTACATTCCGTTCCACATTGCATTCCATTCCATTCCACATTCCATTCCATTCCATTCCATTCCACATTCCATTCCATTCCATTCCATTCCACATTCCATTCCATTCCAATAAACATTCCACCCCACGTTCCATTCCACCTTCCTTTCCATTCCGTTCCGCATTATATTACACATTCCATTCCGTAGTATTTCACGTTCCATTGCAGATTCCATTATATATTCCATTCCACATCGCATTTCTTTCCATTTCACATTCCATTCCACATTCCATTCCATTCCACATTCCGTTCCACATTCCATACTATTCCACATTCCACTCCATCTCCCATTAAATATTCCATTCCACTCCATTTCACATTCCATTCCACATTCCATTTCATTCCATTATAGATTGCATTCCTCTTTCCATTCCACGTTGCTTTCCACATTCTATTGCAAGTTCCATCTATTTACATTCCACGTTCCATTCCATTTCATTCTCTCTTCCATTCCATTCCATTCCACCTTCAATTCCATTCAATTCCACGTTGCACTCCACGCTGCATTCCACGTTTCTTTCCATTCCATTCCACGTTCCGTTACACATTCCTTTCCATGACATTGCTGTTCCTTTGCAGATTCCATTCCACTTTCCATTCCATATCCCTTTCCAATCCATTCCACATCGCGTTCCATTCCATTCCACCTTCCATTTAATTCCATTCCACATTCCATTCCATTCCGTTCCGCATTCCATTCCATTCCATTCCACATTCCATTCCGTTCCATTCCACATTCCATTCCACATTCTCTTCAATTTCATTCCACTCCATTCCACATTCCATTTCACATTCCATTCCTCATTACAATCCATTCGGTTCCACATTACATTCCGTTTCATTCCACAATCCATTACATTCCATTCCTTATTCCATTGCATTGCATTTTACATTCCATTCCATTCCACTTTCCATTTAATTCCGTTGCATTCCATTCAATTCTTTCCACATTCCATTCCTTTCAATTCCACATTCCAATCCATTCCACTCCATTCCAATCCGTTCCACATTCCATTCCATTCCATTCCGCATTCCATTCCATTCCATTCCACATTCAATTCCATTCCATTCCACGTTCCATTCCATTGTATTCCATTCTGCATTCCATTTCACATTCCATTCCATTTGAATCCACATTGCATTCCATTCCATTACAAATTCCATTCCAAATCCCATTCCATTTCTTTCCACATTCCATTCCCCATTCCATTGCATTCCATAACACTTTCCATTACATTCCATTCCTTATTCCATTCCATTCTATTTCACATTCCCTTCCATTCCATGTCCTATTTAATTACATTCCATTCCATTAAATTCCATTCCACATTCCATTCCATTCCACATTCCATTCCATTCCATTCGACATTCCATTCCACTCCATTCAACCTTCCATTCCACTTTCCATTCTACGTTCTAGTCCACGTTCCTTTCTACATTCCATTCCACATTCTACTACAATATATTCCACATTCCATTCCAATCCATCCCACTTTCCATTCCTCATTCCATTCCATTCAATTCCACAACCCATTGCATTCCATTCTACATTCCATTGCATTCCATTCCATATTCCATTCCACATTCCAACAGATTCCATCACACATTCCATTCCGCGTTCCATTCCTTTTCACATTTCATTCCATTACATTCCATTCCACATTCCATTCAATTCCATTCCATTTCACATATCATTCCTCTCCATTGCACATTCCATTCCATTGCATTCCATTCCATTCACCATTCCATTCCATTCCATTCCACATTCCATTCCGTTGCATTCCTTTCCATATTCCATTCCATTCCGCATTCCATTCCACATTGTATTCCATTCCTTTCCACATTCCATTCCACATTCCATTTCACTTTCCATTTCATCACATTCCACTCGCCGTTCCTTGTTCCATTCCACGTCCCATTACATTCCATTCCACGTTCAATTGCACATTCAATTCCATTTAATTTCACTTTCCATTCTACGTTCCATTCCACATTCCATTCCGTTGCATTCCACATTCCTTCCCACACTCCAATCCGTTCCATTCCACATTGCATTCCAAACTCCATTCCACATTCCATTCCACATTGAATTACAAATTCCATTCTGTTCCATTCCACATTCCATTCCACATTCCTTTACTCATTCCATTCCACATTCCATTCCGTTAAATTCCTCATTCCTTTGCACATTCTGTTCCATATTACATTCCATATTCCTTTCCATTCCATTCCATTCCATTCCACATTCCTGTCCACATTGCATTCTGCTTTTCATTCCACTTTCCATTTAACGTTCCATTTCATTCCATTCCACATTGCATTCCACAGTCCTTTCCTCATTCCATTCCACATTCCATTCCTTTGCATTCCTCATTCCCTTGCACGTTCCGTTCCATATTACATTCCATATTCCTTTCCATTCCATTCCATTCCTTTCCACATTCCATTCCATTCCATTCTACATCCCTTTCCACATTGCATTCCATGTTTCATTCCAATTTCCATTTCACGTTCCATTTCATTCCATTCCACATTCCATTCCACGTCCCAATCAATTCCATTCGGCCCTCCATTCCACCTTCCATTCCTCCTTCCATTCCACGTTCCATTCCATGAACCGTTCCATTCCATTTCCCAATCCATTCCATGTTCCTCTTCACATTTCATTCCACATTCCATGAAACATTCCATTCCATTCCAAATTCCATTTCATTCCATTCCACATTGCATTCCATTGCAGCCCACATTCCATTCCACATTCCATTCCATTCCATTTCAACATTCCATTCCATTCCATTTCACATAACACTCCACCTTTCATTCCTTTCAACATTCCATTCAACTTTCCATTCCACATTCCATTCCACTCTCAATTCCATGCATTCCACCTTCCATTCCACACTCTATTCCATATCATTCCAAATTCAATTCCACATTCCATTCCACATTCCATTCCATTCCACTTTGCATTCAACATTCCATTCCACTTTCCATTAGATGATCCATTCCACATTCCACTGCACATTGCATTCCACGTAACATTCCACATTCCATTCCACGTTCCATTCCACATTCCATTCCATGTTCCAGTCCATTCAATTCCACGTTCCATTCCACATTCCATTCCACTCCATTCCACGTTCCATTCCACATACCATTCAACATTCCATTCCACATGCCTTTCCATTCCATTCCATTCCACATTCCATTCCACATTCCATTCCATTCCATTTCACATTCCATTCCATTCCATTCCACATATCATTCCACATTCCATTCCATTCCATTCTAGATATCATTCCACATTCGATTTCATTACATTCCATGTTCCATTCCACATTCCTTTCCAATCCATTCCACCTTCCATTCCACATTCCATTCCATTTCATTCCACATTCCAATCCACATTCAATTCCACGTTGCATTCCACATTCCCTTTCAAATTCCATTCAACATCACATACCACATTCCATTCCACATTCCATTCCATTCTATTCCACATTCCATATCACATTCCATTCCGTTCCTTTCCATGCTACATTCCATTATGTTCCACATTCCATTCCACATTGCATTCCACGTTCCATTCCATTCCATTCCACGTTCCATTCTACTTTCAATTAGAAGTTACATTCCATTCCATTTCACTTTCCATTCTACGTTCCATTAGAGGTTCCATTCCGCGTTCCATTCCACGTTCCATTCCATTCCATTCCACGTTACATTCCATATTCCATTCCATTCCATTCCACATTCCATTCCTTTCCATTCAACATTGCATTCCATTCCATTCCACGTTCCATTCCACGTTCCATTCCATGTTCCATTCCACGTTCCATTCCATTTCATTTCAGGTTCCATTCCATTCCTTTTCACGTTTGATTTCATTCCGTTTCACGTTCCATTCCAGATTCAATTTCACATTCCTTTCCACCTTCCATTCCATTGCATTCCATTCCACATTCCATTTCAATCCATTCCACTTTCCATTCCATACAATTCCACATTCCCTTCCGTTCCATTCCATTCCATTCCACATTCCATTGCATACCGTTCTGCATTCCATTGCATTCCACTCCATTCCACATTCGATTCCATTCCTTTCCAGATTCCATTCCATTCCATTTCGTATTCTATTCCACATTCCATTCCACTTTCCATTCCGTTCCATTCCACATTCCATTGCCTTCCATTCCTCAATACATTCCATTCCTTTCCACATTCTATTCCACGTTACATTCAATGTTCCATTCCACGTTCCATTCCATTCCGTTCCATTCCATTCCATTCTGGATTCCTTTCATTCCATTCCTCATTACATTAGCATTCCATTTCATTCCATTCCACATTCCATACCATTCCATTCCTCATTCCATTCCACTCCATTCCACATTCCATTCCTTTCCATTCCACATAGCATTGCACTTTCCATTACACATTCCCTACCTCATTACAATATACGTTCCATACTACGTTCCACTCCATTCCATTCCACGTTTCCTTCTGCGGTCCATTCCACATTCCATTCCACATTCCATTCCACTTTCCATTCCATTCCATTCCACGCTCCATTCCAACTCCCATTCCTCGTTCCATTCCACATTCCATTCCACGGTCCAATCCATTCCATGGCCCGATCCATTCCACGTTCCAGTCCACAATCCATTCCACATTCCATTAAACTTTCCATTCTACATTCTTTTACATTCCATTCCACTTTCCATTGCATCCATTCCACATTGCATTCCATTGCAGCTCACATTCCATTCCACATTCAATTCCATTCCATTTAAACACTCCATTCCATTCCATTCCACATTCCATTCCACCTTCCATTCCATTCAGCATTCCATTCAACTTTCCATACCACATTCCATTCCACACTCTCTTGCATGCATTCCTCATTTCATTCCACACTCTATTCCATAACATTCTACATTCAATTCTACATTCCATTCCACATTCCATTCCATTCCTTTCCATTACATTCCACATTCCATTCCACATTCCATTCCACATTTCATTCAATTTCACTCCAAGTTCCATTGCACATTCCATTCCACATTGATTCCACGATCCATTCCACGTTACATTCCAATCCATTCCACGTTCCATTCCACTTTCCATTCCATTCGATTCCACTTTCCATTCCACATTCCTTTGTACATTCCATTCCAACTTCTACTTCACATTCCATTCCACGTTCCATTCCACGTTGCATTCCACTTTCCATTCAATTCAAGTTCCATTCCACATTCTGTTCCATTCCATTCCACGTTGCATTCAACTTTCCATTCCACATTCCATTCCACGTTCCATTTCACATTCCATTGCACATTGCATGCCACGTAACATTCCACATTCCATTCCACGTTCCATTCTACTTTCCGTTCCATTCCTTTCCACTTTCCATTCCACATTCCTTTGTACATTCCATTCCAACTTCGACTTCACATTCCATTCCATGTTCCATTCCACGTTGCATTCCACTTTCCATTCAATTCAAGTTCCATTCCACATTCTGTTCCATTCCATTCCACGTTGCATTCAACTTTCCATTCCACATTCCATTCCACGATCCATTCCACATTCCATTGCACATTGCATGCCACGTAACATTCCACATTCCATTCCACGTTCCATTCTACTTTCCGTTCCATTCCTTTCCACTTTCCATTCCACATTCCTTTGTACATTCCATTCCAACTTCGACTTCACATTCCATTCCATGTTCCATTCCACGTTGCATTCCACTTTCCATTCAATTCAAGTTCCATTCCACATTCTGTTCCATTCCATTCCACGTTGCATTCAACTTTCCATTCCACATTCCATTCCACGATCCATTCCACATTCCATTGCACATTGCATGCCACGTAACATTCCACATTCCATTCCACGTTCCATTCCACATTCCATTCCATGTTCCATTCCATTCAATTCCACGTTCCTTTCCACATTCCATTCCACTCCATTCCACGTTCCACTCCTCATCCCATTCCACCTTCCATTCCACATTCCATTCCATTCCACATTCCATTCCATTCCATTCCATTCCACCTACCATTCCATTCCATATTGAATACATTCCATTCCATTCCACATTCCATTACACATTGGATTCCGTTCCATTCCAGATTCCGTTGCACATTCCATTCCACATTCCTTTCCACAATCCCTTCCGTTCCATTACACTTTCCTTTCCATTCCATTCCACTTTCCATTCCGCATTCCATTCCATTCCACCTTCCATTCCATGCCAGTCCATATTTCATTCCACATTCCATTCCATACCATTCCACATTCCATTCCACTTTCGATTCCATTCCATTCCATATTGCATTCCATTCCATTCCACATTCCATTCCACATTCCATTCCATTGCTTTCCATTCCACATTTCATTACACCTTACATTCCATTACATTCCGCATTGCATTCCATTCCATTCCATTCCTCTTTCTAATCCACTTTCCATTCCATTCCATTCCACATTCCATTCCACATTTCATTCCATTCCATTCCACATTCGATTCCACATTCCATTCCATCTTCTATTCCGTTGCATTCCACATTCCATTCCACGTTCCATTCCATTCCATGCCACACTCTTTTGCATTCCATTCAACATTCCATTCCATTCAATTCCACATTCCATTACATTCCATTCCATTTCCTTCCACATGGTATTCCATTCCAATCCATATTGCATTCCAATCCTTTCCACATTCCATTCAATTCCATTTCACATTCCTTTCCATTGTGTTCCACATTCCAGTGCATTGCGTTTCACCTTCCATTCCAATCCATTCCATTACAGTTTCGATACCTTTCCATTCCATTCCATACTCCATTCTTTCCATTACACATTCCATTCCATTCCATTCCACTTTCCATTCCATTCCATTCCCTTCCATTCCACATTCCATTCCATTCCTTTCCACATATCTTTCCATGTTCCATTCTTCGTTCCATTCCATGATCCATTGCACGTTCAACTCCACGTTCCAATCCATGTTCCATTGCATTCCATACCACATTCCATTCCACATTTCATTGCTTTCCATTCCACATTCCATACCAGTAAATTCCATTGCATTCCATATTCCATTTCATTCCATTAAACATTCCATTCCACATTCCTTTGCATTGCATTCCACATTCCATTCCGCATTCCATTCCATTCTATTACACATTCCATTACATTGCATTCCACATCCGATAACTTTCAATTCAAGATTCCATTCCACATTCCATTCCATGTTCCATTCCACATTCCATATCACATTCCATTCCAAGTTCCATTCCATTCTATTCCGCAATCCATTCCATTCCATTCCACATTCCATTCCATTTCATTCAATTCCATTTAACATTCCACAGCATTCCTTCCCACTTTCCATTCCATTCCAGTCCACATTCTATTCCACATCCCATTGAATTCCAGTCTGCATTCCATTCCACCTTTCATTCCATTCCATTCCACATTCCATTACATTCCAATCCACATTCCGTTCCATATTCCATTCCATTCTTTTGACCATTCTATTACACATTCAATTCTACATTCCTATCCATTCCATTGCACATTCCATTCCACATTCAATTCCATTCCATTACACGTTCCATTCCACTTTCCATTCTACATTCCATTGCAGGTCCATTCCACGTTCCATTCCAAATTCCATTTCACATTCCATTCCACTTTCCTTTCCACAATCCAATCCAACCCCATTCCACATTCCTTTCAATTCCATTCCACATTCCATTCCACATTCTATTCCACATTCCAGTCCACATTCCATTCTATTCCATTCCACGTTAAATTCCACATTCCATTCCATTCCATTCCACATTCTATTCCCCATTCCATTCCACCTTCCGTTCTATTCCATTCGATGTTCCATTCCACTTTCCGTTCCATTCCATTCCATGTTCCATTCCACCATACGTTCCATTCCATTCCATGTTCCCTTCCACATTCCATTCCACATTAATTTCCACATTACATTCCACGTTCCATTCCACATTCCTTTCCATTCCATTCCACATTCCTTTCCAAATTCCCATACATTGCATTCCTCTTTTCATTTAATTCCACATTCCCTTCCCCTTTCCATTCCACGTTCCACTCCATGATCCATTGAATTCCATTCGACGTTCCATTCCACATTCCATTCCATTACATTACTCTTTCCATTCCCCGTTCCATTCCACATTCCATTCCACGTTACATTTCTTTCCATTTCACATTCCATTCCATTCCATTCCACATTCCATTCCACATTGCAATGCATTCCATTCCACATTCGATTCCATTCCACTCCACATTCCATTCCATATTCCATTCCGTTTCTATCCACATTCCATTCCACATTCCACTCAACATTCCATTCCACATTCCATTCCATTCCATTGCACATTCCATTCCATTTCTCATTCCATTCCACATTCAATTCCATTCCATTCCACATTCCATTCCATTCCACTACACATTCCATTCCACATTCCTTTCCATTCCCCTCCACATTCCATTGCACATTCCATTCCGCATTCCATTCCATTCCATTTCACATTAATTTCCATTCCATTCCACCTTCCTTTCCATTCCATTCCATTATATTCTATTCTGCATTCCATTCCATTCCATTCCATTCCATATTCCATTCCATTCCATTCCACATTCCATTCCATTCCATTCCACATTCCATTCCATTCCATTCGGTTCCATTTCACCTTCCATTCCATTTCATTTCACCTTCCATTCCATTCCATTCCTCATTCCATTCTTTTCCATTCCACTTGCCATCCCACTTTCCATTCCACATTCCATTCCATTCCATTGCATTCCATTCCGTATTCCACTCCATTCCATTACAAATTCCATTTAATTCCATTCCATATTCCATGGCATTCCATTAAGCATTTCGTTCCAATCCATTCCACATTCCATTCTGCATTCCATTCCATTCCATTCTGCATTCCATTTCACATTCCGTTCCATTCCATTTTACTTTCCATTCCATATTCCATTCCATTCCACTCCACATTCCATTACATTCAATTCCACATTCCATTCCACTTTGCATCCCATTCCATTCCATATTACATTCCACAATGCTTTCCATTCCATTCCACATTCCATTCCATTCCATTGAAATCCACATTCAATTCCATTCCATTCCACATTCCATTACATTCCATTCTACATTGCATTCCATTTCATTCCACATTCCTTTGCATTCCACTTTCCATTCCATTCCATATTCCATTTCATTCCTTTCCATTGAATTCCAAATTCCATTCCACATTCCATTCTATTTTCCGTACCATTCAATTTGATTCCATTCCACATTTCACTCCATTCAATTCCAAATTCAATTCCCCAATCCATTCCACATTCCATTCCCCAATTCATTCCATCGCATCCCACATTCCACTCCACTATCCATTCCACATTCCATTCTATTCAATTCCACATTCCACTCGCCATTCCATTCCGCATTCCGTTCCACATTCAATTCCACATTCCATTCAACAATCCCTTCCAAATTTCATTCGAATCCATTCTATATTCCATTCCGTTCCTTTCCAGATTGCATTCCATTCCACTTTCCATTGCATTCCACATCCCTTTCCATTCCATTCCGCATTCCATTCCATTCCATTCCACATTCCATTCCATTTCATTCTATTCCACATTCTATTCCACATTCCATTCCACATTCCATCCCATATTTCATTGTACGTTCCACTCCATCTTCTATTCCATGTTCCATTCCATTCCATTCCATTCTACATTCCATTCCGTTCCATTCCGCATTCCACATTCCATTCCATTCCATTCCACATTCCATTCCATTCCATTCCATATTGCATTCCATTCCATTCCACGTTACATTCCACATTCCATTCCATTCCATTTCATATTTCATAACTTTCCATTAAATTCCAAATTCCTTTCCTTTCCATTCCACAATCCATTCCATTGCATTCCACATTCCATTCCATTCCATTCCACATTCCAATCCACATTCAATTCCATTCCACACCACTTTCCATTCAACATTGCATTCCACGTTCCTTTTCACGTACCATTCCATGTTCCATTCCACGTTCCATTCCACGTATAATTCCACATTCCATTCCATTCCATTCCACATTCCATTCCACATTGCACTACACCTGCCATTCCACATTCCATTCCACGTTTCATTCCCTTCCATTCCACCTTCCATTCCAATCCATTCCACATTCCATTCCATGTTCCATTCCGTTTGAATGCTCTTTCCTTTCCACATTCCATTCCATTCCATTCCATTCCACGTTCCATTCCACATTCCATTCCACATTCCATTTCATATTCCATTCCACGTTCCATTCCATTCCACTCCACGTTCCATTCCACGTTCCATGCCACGATCCATTCCATGTTCCATCCCACGATCCATTCCATGTTCCATCCCATTTCATTCCAAGTTCCATTCCATTCCATTCCACCTTCCATTCCACATTCCATTTCACATTCCATTCCATTCAATTCCACATTCCATTCCATTCCACATTCCATTCCATTCTATTCCACATTCCATTCCACATTCCACTCCATTCCTTTCCGCTTTCCATTCAACAATCCCTTCCACATTCCTTTCCATTCCATTCCACATTCAATTGCATCCAATTCCACATAGCATTCCATTCCTCTCCTCATTCCATTCCACATTCCATTCCATTCCATTCCACATTCCATTCCACATTCCATTCCACATTCCTATCCATTACATTCCACACTCCATTCCGCATTCCAATGCATTCCATTCCACATTCCATTTCTCGTTCCATTCCACGTTCCTTTCCACACTGCATTCCGCATTGCATTCTACGTTTCATTCCATTCCATTCCACATTCCATTCCACATTCCACTCCATTGCTTTCCTCATTCCATATCTCGTTCCATTCACATTCCATTCCATTCCATTCCATTCCATATTCCATTCCACATTCCACACCATTCCACGTTCCGTTGCATTCCATTCCCCATTCCATTCCATTCAATTCGACACTCCATTCCACATTCCGTTCCACATTTCATTCCACATTCCATTCCATTCCACATTCCACTCCACATTCCATTACAGGTTACAATCCACGTTCCATTACACTTTCCATTCTATTCCATTCTGCGATCCATTCTATTCCGTTCCCCATTCCATTTCTATGCATTCCACATTCCATTCCACATTCCATTTCACTTTCCATTCCATTCCATTACACATTCCATTGCACTCTGTTCCACATTCCATTCAATTCCATTCCACTTTACATTCCGTTCCACATTCCATTCAATTACTTTCCACATTCCATTCCATACCATTCCACATTCCATTCTGTTACGTTCCACATTCCATTTCACATTCCATTCCATTCCATTCCACATTCTATTCTATTCCATTCGACATTCCATTCCATTTCAATACACAATACACTCCATTCCAGGTTTCATTCCAACTTCCATTCTATTTCAATCGACATTGCACTCCATTCCACATTTCATTCCACCTTCCATTCCATTCTATTCCACATCCATTCCATTCCACTACACATTCCATTCCTTTCCATTCCACATTGCATTCCATTCCTTTCCACATTCCATTCCATTCCATTCAATTCCAAATTCCATTCCACATTCTATTCCATTCCACTCCACATTCCACTCCATTCCATACCATTTCATTCCACGTTCCATTCCATGTTCCATTCCTCGTTCCTTTCCATTCCACTCCACGTTCCATTGAACGTTCCATTCAACGTTCCATTCCACGATCCATTCCATTGAATATCACATTCCATTCCTTTCCATTCTATATTCAATTCCATTCCGTTCCACATTCCATTCCATTCCATTTCATATTCCTTTCCATTCCATTCCACATTCCTTTCCATTCCATTCCACATTCCATTCCGTTCCATTCCATATTCCGTTCCATTCCATTCCATATTCCATTACATTCCATTCCACATTAAATTCCATTGCATTATATTCCATTCCACATTCCCTTTCACATTCCATTTCACATTCCTTTATATTCCATTCCACATTCCCTTCCATTTCATTTCACATTCCCCTGGATATTCCATTCCACATTCCATTCCATTGCATTCCACATTCCATTCCACATTCCATTCCAATGCATTCCATATTCCATCCCTCATTCCATTCCATTGTATTCCACATTTCTTTCCATTCCATTCAACGTTCCTTTCCAATGCACTGCATTCCATATTTCAGTCCATTCCATTCCTCATTGCATTCCTTTCCATTCCCTACAATTCCACATTCCATTCAATTCCACTACATTCCACATTTCATTTCATTCCATTCCGCATTCCATTCCATTACATTCCACTTTCTATTATATTCCATTCCAATCCATTCTATTCCACATTCCATTCCATTCCACTTCGTTCCAATTTTTATTGCATTCCACATTCCGTTGCATTCCTCTCCACATTCCTTTCCTTCCATTCCATTCCAATACTCATTCCCTTCCATTCAATTCTACATTCCATTCCATTTCACTGCGTTCCACATTCTATTCCATTCCACATCCCATTGCATTCCACATTCGTTTCCACATTCCATTCCAAATTCCATTACATTCCATTGCACATTCCATTCCAATCCATTCCACATTCCATTTCATTCAATTAAACATTCCACTCCACATTCCATTCCATTCCATTCCTCTTTCCATTCCATTCCATTCCACATTGTATTCCATTCCATTCCATATTCCATTCCATTCCATTCCACATTCCATTCCACATTCTATTTCACATTCCGTTCCATTCCGTTCCACATTTCACTCCATATTCCTTTCCATTTCATTCCACCTTGCATTCGATTCATTTCCACTTTTGACTTCATTCCGTTCCACATTCCATTCCACACTACATTTCACATTCCATTCCACATTCCATTTCACATTCCTTTCCATTCCATTCCATTCCATGCCATTCCATTCCACATTCCATTCCATTCCATTCCACATTCCGTTCCATTCCCTTCCACATTCCATTCCATATTCTATTCCACATTCTGTTCCATTCCATTCTATTCTACTTTCCATTCCATTTCTTTCCACATTGCATTGCATTCCATTCCACATTCCTTTGGACATGCCATTCCACATTCCATTCCACGTTCCATTCCACATTCCATTCCACATTCCACACCATTACATTACACATTCCATTCCATTTCATTCCACATTTCTCTGTACATTCCATTCCACTCTATTGCATTCCACGTTCCATTCCACATTCAATTCCACTGCATTCCACATTCCATTCCATATTCAATTCCACATTCCATTGTATGATACATTTCACATGCCATTGCACATTCCATTTCAGGTTCCATTCCACGTTCCATTCCATTCCATTCCACGTTCCATACGATGTTCCATACCGATCCATTCCACTTGCCAATCCATTGCATTCCACGTTCCATTTCATTTCATTCCATGTTCCATTCCAGATTCCATTTCACATTCCATTCCGCAATCCATTCCATTCCACATTCCATTAAGTTCCATTAAACGTTCCTTTAGATTCTATTACACATTCCATTACTTTCCTTTGCTTTCCACATTCCATTACATGACTTTCCATTCCACATTCCATACCATTCCAGTCAAATCCACATTCTATTCCATTCCATTCCACATTCCATTCCTTTCCAATCCATTCCATTCCGTTCCACATTCCATTCCCTTCCATTATACATTCCATTTCATTCCATTCCACATTCCATTCCACGTTCCATTCCACGTTCCATTCCATTCCATTCCACATTCCATACCATTGCTTTCTATTTCATTCCGGATTCCATTCCATTCCATTCCACATTCTATTCCACATGCCATTCCATTCCACTTCATATTCCATTCCATTCATTTCCACATTGCATTCACTTACAATCCACATTATATTCCACATAACATTCCTTGGTCCATTCCACGTTCCATTCCAGGTTCCATTCCATTCCATTCCATGTTCCATTCCAAGTTCCATTCCACTTTCCATTCCACATTCCATTACACGTTCCTTTCCATTCCATTCCATGTTCCATTCTACTTTCCATTCCATTCCATTCCACATTCCATACCATTCCATTACACATTCCATTCCACATTCCTTTCCACATTCCATTCCACATTGCATTCTATTCCATTCCACATTCCATTGCATTCCATTCCATTCCATTCCATTCCAAATTCCTTTCCACATTCCATTCCCTTCCATTCCACTTTCCATTGCATTCCATTCCACATTCCATTCCCCGTTCCATTCCACGTTCCATTCCACATTCCATTCCATTCCATTCCATTACTTTCGATTCTGAATTCCTTTCCATTCCATTCCAAATTATATTCGACATTCTATTTCCTTCCATTCAACATTCCATTCCATTGAATTCAACATTCCATTCCATTCCATTCCACATTCCTTTCTACCTGCGTTCAATTCCATATTCCATTACTCGTTCCATGCCATTCCATTCCACTTTCCATTTGATTCCACTCCATTACACTTTCCATTCCACATTCCATTTCAGATTCCATTCCAATTTCATTTCATTCCATTCCATTCCATTCCACATTCCACTCCTTTCCATACTGATTTGCATTCCATTCCATTGAATTCTTCATTCCATTCCATTCCATTCCCCTTTCCATTCGATACCATTCCGCGTTCCATTCCATTGCCTTCCATTCCATTCCACTTTCGTTTCCATTCCCTTGCAAATTCCATTGCATTCCATTCCACTTTCCTTTCCACATTCCATACCATTCCATTCCATTCTACATTCCAATCCACATTCCCTTCCATTGCATTCTAAATTCCATTCAATTTCATTCCATTCCATTACACATTCCATTCCAGATTCCATTACCTTCCATTTCACATTCCATTCCATTTCATTCCACATTCCATTCCACGTTCCATTCAACGTTCCATTCCACGTTCCATTCAATTCCATTGTATTCCATTCCATTCCATTCCATTCTGGATTCTTTGCATTGCAATGCAAATTTTACTCGACATTCCGTTACACTCCATTCCACATTCCATTCCATTCGTTTCCTTTCCACATTCCATTCCACGTTCCGTTCCACTTTCCATTGCACATTACATTCCACATTCCAATCGACATTCAATTCCACATTCCATTCCACATTCCATTCCATTCCATTATACATTCCATTCCACATTGCATTCCTTTTCATTCCACATTCCATTCGGGATTCCATTCCACATTGCATTCCCCATTCCCTTTCTCACTCCTTTCCATTCCGTTACACATCCCATTCCACAGTCCATTTTATTCTATTACACATCCCATACCACATTCCATTCCACATTCCATTCCATTCCATTCTGCATTCCATACCACATTCCATTCCATTGCATTGCACGTTCAATTCCATTACATTCCACATTCCATTCCTCATTCCATTCCACGTACCATTCCATTTCATTCCATGTTACATTATACTTTCCATTAGACGTTCTGTTAAATTGCATTCCACGTTAATTTCTACATTCCATTAGAGGTTCCATTCTGCATTCCGTTTCACGTTACATTCTATTCCATTCCACATTACATTCCATATTCCATTCCATTCGCTTCCACATTCCATTCCATTCCACTCAACATTCCATTCCATTCCACTCCATTCCACATTCCATTCCATGTTCTCTTCCACGTTCCGAGCCACTTTCCATTCCACGAACCATTCCATTGCATTCTACTTTTCATTCCATGTTCCATTCCATTCCATTCCACGTTTCATGTCATTCCATTCAACGTTCCATTTACTTCCATTCCACTTTCCATTCCACATTCCATTTCACATTCCTTTCCAATTCCATTCCATTCCATTCCATTCCATTCCATTCCACTTTCCATTCCATTCCATTCCACTCTCCATTCCATTCAATTCCACATTCCATTCCATTCCATTCCATTCCATTCCATTCTATTCCATTCCATTCAACTTTCCATTTGATACCATTCCGCATTCCATTCTATTCCATTCCGTTCCATTCAACTTTCTTTTCCATTCCCTTGCACATTTTATTGCATTCCATTACACATTCCTTTCCATTTTCCATACCATTCAATTCCATTCCACTTTCCATTCCACATTCCATTCAACATTCCATTCCATTCCATTCCACATTCCATTGCATTCCATTCCATTCCATTCCACATTCCTCTCCACATTCTATTCCCTTCCATTCCACATTCCATTGCATTCTATTCCACATTCCATTGCACGTTCCATTCCATATTTCATTCCACGTTCCATTCCATTCTATTCCATTCCATTCCTTTCGATTCGATTCTGAATTCCTTTCCATTCCATTCCAAATTATTTTCGACATTCCATTCCATTCCATTCAACATTCCATTCCATTCCATTCCACTGTCCTTTCTACGTTCCATTATGCGTTCAGTTCCACGTTCCATTCCACGTTCCATGTCATTCCATTCCACTTTTCATTTCATTCCATTGCATTCCACTTTCCATTCCAAATTACATTTCACATTCCATTCCAGTTGCTTTCCACTGAATTCCATTCCATTCCGCATTCCATTCCACTCCATTCCTCTTTGCATTCCATTCCATTCAATTCCACATTACATTTCACTCCATTCCATTGCATTCTTCTTTCCATTAGATAACATTCCGCTTTACATTCCATTCAATTCCATTCCATTCCATTCCACTTTCATTTCCATTCCCTTGCACATTCCATTGCATTCCATTTCACATACCATTCAACATTCCATACCATTCCATTCCATTCCACATTCCATTCCACATTCCATTCCATTCCATTCCACATTTCATTTCACATTCCATTCCACATTCCATTCCATTCCATTCCACTTTCCATTGCATTCCATTGCATTCCATTCCACATTCCTTTCCACTTTCCTTTCCCTTCCATTCCACATTCCATTGCTTTCCATTTCACATTCCTTTCCACATTCCTTACCATTCCATTCCATTCAATATTCCATTCCACATTCCATTCCATTCCATTCCACATTTCATTCCATTCCACTCCATTCTGTTCCACATCCCATTCCCTTCCATTCCACATTCCATTGCATTCCATTCCACATTCCATTCCACGTTCCATTCCACATTCCATTCCACGTTCCATTCCACGTTCCATTCCATTCCATTATATTACATTCCATTCGATTCTGAATTCCTTTCCATTCCATTCCAAATTATATTCGACATTCCATTGCATTCCATTCAACATTCCATTCCATTCCATTCCACGTTTCTTTCCACTTTCCATTCTGCGTTCTATTGAATGTTCTATTCCACTTTCCATTCCATTCCATTCCATGTTCCATTTCATGTTCCATTCCATTTCATTCCACGTCCCATTCCATTCCATTCCACATTTCTTTTCATTCCATTCCACTTTCCATTCCGCATTCCATTTCACATTCCATTGCACCTTCCATTCCATTCGATTCCATTCCATTCCATTGCATTCCACATTCCTTTCCAAACCATTTCGCATTCAATTCCTTTCCGTTCCATTCTACAATCGAATCCATTCCATTCCAAATTGCATTCCATTCCATTACACACTCCATTCCACATTCCATTCCATTCCATTCCAAATTGCCTTCTATTCCATTACACATTCCATTCCACATTCAAGTCCATTCCATTCCATTGCCTTCCACATTCCATACCATTCCATTAAATTCCACATTCCATTCCACATTCCATTCTGCATTCCATTCCATTCCATTCCACATTCCTTTCCACATTCCATTCCACTTTCCATTGCATTCCATTCTATTCCACATCCCTTTCCACCTTCCATTCCATTGCTTTCCACATTCCATTCCGCATACCATTCCACATTCCATTCCATTCCATTCCACGTTCCGTTCCACTTTCCATTCCATTCCATTCCACGTTCAGTTCCACATACCATTGCACATTCCATCCCACTTTCCATTGCCCATTCCATTCCGCGTTCCAATCCATTCCATTCCACTTTCCATTCCACATACCATTCCATTCCATTTCATCTTGCTTTCCATTCCATTTTCCATTTCACTTTCCAATCCACACTGCATTCCACATTGCAATCCTTTCCATTCCACGTGCCACTCCTCATTCTTTTCCAGATTCCATTCTATATTCCTTTCCATTCCATGCCATATTACATTACGTTCCATTCCACATTCCATTCCATTCCATTCCACTTTCCATTCCGCATTCCATTTCATTCCATTCCACATTCCATTCCACTTTCTATTCCATTCTATTCCATATTCCATCCAACATTGCAATCCATTCCATTTCACAATCAATTCCATTCCATTCATATTGCATTCCACATTCCATTACACTTTCCGTTCCATTCCATTGAACACTCCACTCGATCTTCCATTCCACGTTCAATTCCACGTTCAATTCCATTCCATTCCATGTTCCATTCCAAGTTCCACTCCACATTTCATTCCACATTCCATTAAACATTCCATTCCACAATCCATTCCACCCTATTCCACCCTCCATTCCACGTTCCATTCCACATTCCTTTCCACGTTTCATTCCATTCCATTCCACGTTACATTCCACATTCTATTCCATTGCATTCCACATTCCATATCATTCCATTCTATTCGATTCCACATTCCATGCCATTCCATACCACATTCTATTCCACATTCCAATCCATTCCATTCTTATTCTTTTCCATTCCATTCAACTTTCCATTCCACGTTCCATTCCCCGTTCCATTCCGCGTTCCATTTCCCATTTCATTCCATTCCATTCCATTCCATTCCATTCCGGATTCCATTTCATTGCATTAGACATTCTATTCCATTTTCCATTCCATTCCATTCCACTTTCCATTCCATATTATATTCTATTGCATTCCACATTCCACTCCTTTCCATTCCACATTCCATTTCTTTCCATTCCACGTTACATTGCACATTTCATTCCATCTTTCTTTCAACATTCGATTCTACTCCATTCCAAATTCCATTCCATTCCATTCCAAATTCCATTCCACATTCCATTCCACATTACATTTCATTCAATTGTACATTTCATTCCATTCCATTCCACTTTCCATTTGACGTTCCATTCCACTTTCCATTCCACTTTCCATTACAAGTTCTGGTACATCCCATTCCACGTTCCTTTCCATTGCATTCCACTGTCTATTCCACATTCCATTCCACATTACTTTCCACAATCCATTCCATTCCATTCCATTCCATTCCACGTTCCATTCCTCATTCCATTCCACATTTCATTCCTTTAAATTCCACATTCCTTTCCACATTCCTTTCCACATTCCATTCCACATTCCATTCCATTCCATTCCATTCCATTCCATTCCACATTCCATTACACATTCCATTACACCTACCATTCCAAATTCCATTCCATTCCATTCCGTTAAATTCTACATTCGATTCCACATTCAATTCCACATTCAATTCCACATTGATTTCCATTCCATTCCAGGTTCCATTCCACATTCCATTCCACATTGTATTCCACGTTCCTTTCCATTCAATTCCACGTACCATTCCACTTTGCATTCCATTCCTTTCCACATTCCATTGCACATTCCATTCCACGTTCCATTCCACATTCCATTCTGCGTTCCATTCCACATTTCATTCCACATTCCATTCCATTCCACATTTCATTCCACATTCCATTCTATTCCTTTGCACGATCCATTCCACATTCCATTCCATTCCATTCCATTCCACTTTCCATTCCACATTCCATTCCATTCCAATCCACTTTCCATTTCACATTGCTATCCATTCCATGTTCCATTTCACATTCCATTTGACATTCCATTCGACATTGCACTCCGTTCCATTCCACGTGCCATTCCACATTGCATTCCACATTCCATTCCAATTTCCATTGCATTCCATTCCACATTGCATTCCATTCCTTTCCACATTCCATTGCATTCCATTCCACATTCCATTCCACATTCCATTCCACATTCCATTCCATTACATTCCCCTTTCCTTTCCACATTCCATTCCGTTCCATTACCCATTCCTTTCCACTTTCCTATCCATTGCATTCTACATTGCACTCCATTCCATTCCACATTCTATTCCACATTCCATTCCACGTTCCATTGCATTCCATTCCACGCTCCATTCCACCTTCCATTCCATGTTCCATTCCACGATCCATTCCACTATCCATTCCATTCAATTCCACGTTCCATTCCATGTTCATCTCCAGATTTCATGCCACATTCCGTTAAACATTACATTCCACATTCCATTCCATTCCATTCCACATTTCATTCCATTGCAGTCCACATTCCATACCACATTCCATTCCATTTCATTTAAACATTCCAATCTATTCCATTCCACTTTCCATTCCACCTTCCATTCCATTCCACATTCCATTCCACACTCCATTCCTCCCTGCATTCCTGACCATTCCATATTCCATTCCACATTCTGTTCTATTCCATTCCACGTTCCATTCCACGTTCCATTCCACATTCTATTCCACTTTCCATTCGAAGTTCCATTCGATTCCATTCCACATTCCATTCAACTTTCCATTCCATTCCATTCCAGTTTCCTTTCCACATTCCATTATACATTCCAACCCAAGTTCCATTCAACATTATATTCCCCGTTCAACTTTCCATTATATTCAAGTTTCCATTATATTCAAGTTCAACTTTACATTATATTCAAGTTCCATTTTACATTCACTTCCATTCCATTCCATGTTCCATTCCAAATTTCATTCCACATTTCATTCCACGTTCCATTCCACATTCCATTGCACATACCATTACACGTCTCATTTCACATTCCATTCTAATTTCCATTCCACGTTCCATTCCATGTTCCATTCCATTGATTTCCACATTCCATTCTACCTTCCATTCCATTCCATTCCAAGTTCCATTTAACATTCCATTTCACATTCCATTCCACATTGCATTCCATTGCATTCCACATATCTTTCCAAATTCCATTCCATTCCATTCCGCATTACCTTCCACATTCCATTCCATTCCATTCCTTATTCCTATCCACATTCCATTCGATTTTATTCCACATTCCATTCCACATTCTATTCCACATTCCATTCCACGTTCCATTTCATATTCCATTCCACGCTCCATTTCACTTTCCATTTCACATTGCATTCAATTCCATTCCATTCCATATTCATTTCCTTTCCATTCCACATTCCAATCCATTCCATTACACATTCAATTCCATTACATATTCCATTCCATTCCACTCCATTCCATTGCACATTCCATTCCATTACACATTCCATTTCATTCCATTCCCTTCCATTCCACATTCCATTCCATTCCACATTCCATTCCATTACACATTCCATTCCATTACACTCAACATTCCATGGCACATTCCATTCCTTTCGTTTCCACATTCCAATCCATTAAACTTTCCATTCCATTCCACATTCCATTCCAAGCCATTCCATTCCACATTCCATTCCATGCCATTCCATTCCACATTCCATTCCATGCCATTCCATTCCACATTCCATTGCATTCTACCTTCCCTTCCATTCCATTCCATTCTGCATTCCATTCCATTACACATACCATTCCATTCCAATCCATTGCTCATTCTTTTCTACTTTCCAGTCTACGTTCCATTCCACATTATATTCCATTCCATTCCACATTCCATTCCATTTAATTCCAACTTCCTTTCCATTCCATTCCACACCCCGTTCCATTCCATTCCACATTCCATTCCATTCCATTTCACCTTACTTTCCATATTCTATTCCACTTTCCATTCCACGTTCCATTCCATGTTTCATTCCACTTTCAATTCCATTCCATTCCACACTCTATTCCAAATTCCATTCCATTCCATACCACATTCCATAACTTTCCATTCCATTCCATTCCACCATCCATTCCATTCCTTTCCACATTCCATTCCACCTTTCATTCCATTCCATTCTACGTTCCATTCCATTCCACTCCACATTGCATTCCACATTTCATTCCATTCCTTTTCACATTCAATTCCACATACGATTGCAGTCCATTCCACATTCCTTTCAACATTCCATTCCACTTTACATTCCATTCGATTGCACGTTCCCTTCCACGATCCATTAGACTTTCCATTCCATGTTCCATTCCATTACATTCTACGTTCCATTCCATATTGCATTCCGTTCCATTGCACATTCCATTCCTTTCCACATTCCATTCCACATACCATTGCTTTCCATTCCACATTCCATTCCATTCCATTTCACATTTCATTACACGTTCCTTTCCATTCCTTTCCACATTCCTTTCCACATTCCTTTCCACGTACCTTTGCATGTTCCATTCCAGGTTCCATTCCAAGTTCCATTCGATTCCACTACAACTACAATTCCATTCCATTCTACGTTCCATTTCATTCCATTCCACTTTCCATTCCACATTCCATTCCACATTCCATTTCAGCTTCCATTCCATTCCATTCCACATTCCATTCCATTGCATTCCGCATTTCATTGCATTGTATTCCACTTTCTATTCTGCATTCCATTCCACATTCCATTCAATTCCATTCCATTCCACATTTAATTACAGTCCATTCCACATTCCATTACATTCCATTCCATGTTCCATTCCATTCCGTTCCATTCCACATTCCTTTCCATTCCATTCCACATTCTATTGCACATTCCACTACATTGCATTCCATTCCACCTTGCATTCCACATTCCATTCCATAGCATTCCACATTCCATTCCACATTCGATTACACCTTCCATTCCACCTTCCATTCCAGGTTCCATTTCACTTTCCATTCCACATTCCTTTCCACTTTCCTTTCCACGTTCCATTCCATTACATTCCACGTTCCATTCCACATTCCATACCATTCCTTTCCACGTAAAATGCCATTCCATTCCACGTTCCATTTCATTCCATTCCATTTTCCATTCCACATTCCATTTCACATTCCATTGCACCTTCCGTTGCTTTCCATTTCCCATTCTATTCCCCATTACATTCCATTCCATTCCACTTCCCATTCCATTCAATTCCACATTCATTTCTATTCCATTATATTCCATTCCTCATTCCATTCCATTCCATTCCGCATTCCACTCCAATCCATTCCATTTCAATTTCCATTATGTTCGATTCCACATTCCATTCCATTCCATTACACATTTCATTCCACTCCATTCCATTCCACATTCCATACCATTCCATTCCATTCCACATTATATTCCATTCCATTCCACATTCCATTCCACATTCCATTCCATTCCTTTTCATTCCACATTTAATTCCACATTCCATTCTTTTAAATTCCAATTTCGTTTCCATTCCATTCTGCATTCCATTCCATTCCATTCCATATTCCATTGGACATTCCATTTCATTCCATTCCACATTCCATTCCACTCCATTCCACATTCCATTCCATTCCATTCAATTCCATTCTGCATTCCATTCCATTCCATTCCTCATTACATTGCACACCATTCCACAATCCATTCCGTTACATTCCATTTCACATTGTGTTCCATTCCACATTCCATTCCATTCCAATCCAAATTCCATTCCATTCCATTCCATTCCTCTTTCCATTCCATTCCTTTCCATTCCACATTCGATTCCATTTCATTCCTTTCCACTTTGCATTCCATTCCACATTCCATTACATTCAATTCCATATTCCATTCCGTTCCATTCCATTCCAGTCCAGGTACCTTTCCATCCATTCTTTTCGATATTCTATTCTATTCTACACTCCATTAAATTCCATTACAAATTCCAGTACATTCCCTTCCATTCCATTGCACATTTCATTACATTCCGTTCCACATTCCATTCCATTCCACAACCTATTCCATTCCACATTCCATTACACATTGCATTCCACATTCCGTTATACATTGCATTCCACATTCCATTAGAATTTCCATTCCCTGTACCATTCCACATTCCTTTCCACGTTGCATTCCACGTTCCATTACACATTACATTCCATGTTCCTTTCCACTTTCCATTCCATATTCCATTCCATTCCATTCCACCTTCCCTTCCATTCCAGTCCACATTCCATTCAACATTCCATTCCATTCCATTACACATTCCATTCCACTTTCCATTTCATTCCATTCCACATTCCATTCCACTTTACCTTCCATTCCATTACACATTCCAATCCATTCCATTCCATTCCACTTTCCATTCCATATTCCATTCCATTCCATTCCACATTGCATTCCACATTACTTTCCACATTCCATTCCACGTTCCATTCCACATTCCATTCCACATTCCATTCCACGTTCCTTTCCATTCCATTCCATTCCACATTCCATTAGGCATTCCATTCCTTCCACATTCCATTCCGCTTTCCATTCCATTCCACATTCCATAAACATTTCCATTACATTCTATTCCACTTTCCATTCCATTGCGTACCACTTTCCTTTCTAATCCATTCCACGTTCCTGTCCACTTTACTTTCCATGTTCCATTATATGTTCTATTACACATGCTATGCCATTGCATTCCACTTTCCATTACAGATTTCATTCCAATACATTCCACTTTGCAGTCCACCTTCCATTCCACATTCCAGTCCACATTCCATTCCATTCCATTTCAAATGCCATTCCATTCCATTCCACATTCCTATACATTTCATTTCACTTTTCATTCCAATTCATTCTCTTCCACTTTCTATTCCAATCCACATTCCATTCCATTCCATTCCACATTCTATTCCAATTCATTCTGTTCCATTCCATTCCACATTCCATTCCATTCCATTGCACATTCCTCATTCTATTCCATTCCACAATCCATTCCATTCCACATTCCATTCCACATTCCATTCCACATAACATTACATTCCATAACACTTTCCATTCCATTCCACATTGCATTTCAATCCATTAAACATTCCACTCCACATTCCATTCCATTCCATTGCATTCAATTGTACATTCCATTCCATTGCATTCCAAATTCCATTTCACATTCATTTCCACGTTCCATACCACATTCCCTTCCTCCTTCCATTCCACGTTCCATTTCACGTTCCATTTCACTTTCCTTTCCATTCAATTCCACGTTCCATTCCACATTCCATTCCATACTATTCCAATTTCTTTTCCACATTCCATTGCACATTTAATTCCACATTACATTCTTTTCCATTCCACATTCCATTCCACAATCAATTACACAATCCATTCCATTCCATTCCACTTTCCATTCCACATTCCATTGCACACTCAATTCCACGATCCATTGCACAATCCATTCCACGATTCATTCCCATTCCAATCCATTGCTTTTCACATTCCATTCCACTCCTTTACACATTCCATTCCATTCCATTCCACGTGCTATTCCACATTCCATTCCACATTACATTCCAGATTCCATTCCACATTCCATACCATTCTATTCCACATTCTATTCCACATTCCATTCCTTTCCATTCCACTGTCCATTTAACTTTCCATTGCATCTTCAATTCCACTTTCCATTCCACATTTCATTCCACATCCCATTCCTTTCCATTTCACAATCCATTCCGTTTCATTCCATTCCACATTCTACTCCAATCCACATTCCATTCCAATGTATTCCACGTTCCATTCCACATTACATTCCACATTCCGTTTCACCTTCCATTCCAGTCTATTCCACATTCCATTCCTTTCCATTCCACTTTCCTTTCCATTCCATTCCATTTTACATTCCATTCCTTTCCATTCTACTTTCCATTCCATTCTATTCCACTTTCCAATCCATTCCATTCCATTCCATTCCATTCCACATTCCATTCCCTTCCATTCGAAATTCCTTTCCATTCCATTCCACATTCCAGTCCACATTGCATTCCACTGCAGGTTCCATTACACGTTCCGTTTCGTACCATTCCACATTACATTCCATTCAATTCCACATTCCATTCCATTCCATTCCCTTAAATTCCGCATTCCATTCCATTCCATTCTGCATTCCCTACCATTCCATTAAATTCCACATTCCGTTCCATTCCATTCCACATTTCGTTCCACATTCCATTCCACATTCCATTAATTTCCATTGCATTCCACATTCCATTCCTCATTCCATGACATTCCAAAACATTCCATTATACAGTCCATTCCATTCCACTCCATATTCCATTCCACATTCCAATCCATTCCATTCCATATTGCATTCCATTCCATTCCACATTCCATTCCACGTTTCATTCCACTTTCCTTTCCATTTCATTCAACCCTCCTTCCCAAATTCCATTCCACGTTACATTCCACATTCCATTCCACGATCCATTCCATTGCATTCCACGTTCCATTCCACGTTCCACTCCACGTTTCATTCCACATTCCATTAAACATTCCATTCCACATTCCATTCAATTCCATTCCACAAAGCATTCCATTCCACATTGCATTCCATTCCATTCCATTCCACATTCCATTCCATTCCACATTCCAATCCATTCCATTCCATTCCACATTCCATTCAATTGCATTCCATTCCACATTAAATTCCATTCCACCTTCCATTCCATTCCATTCGGTTCCACATCCCATTCCATTCCACATACCATTCCATTCCATTCCATTGCTCACTTATTTCCACTTTCCAATCTACTTTCCATTCCACATTCTATTCCGTTCCATTCCACATTCCATTCAATTCAATTCCAACTTCCGTTCCATTCCATTGCACATTCCGTTCCATTACAGTCCGCATTCCATTCCAGTGCATTCCACATTCCATTCCATTCCATATCATTCCCAGTTCCTTTCTGTACTCCATTCTACGTTCCATTGCACGTTCCATTCCACGTTGCATTCCACTTTCAATTCCAATCCATTCCACACTCTATTCCACATTCCATTCCATTCCGTTCCACATTCCATTCCATTGCATTCCATTCCATTTCATACCATTCCACATTCCATGCCATTCCAATCCACTTTCCATTCCATTGCACATTCCATTCCATTCCATTCCACATTCCATTCCATTCCATTCCACATTCCATGCCATATTCCTTTCCATTCCATTCCATTTCACATTCCATTTCATTTCATTCCCTTCCATTCCACATTCCAATCCATTCCATTCCATTCCATCCCATTCCATTCCATTCCATCCCATTCCATTCCAAATTCCATTTCACATTCCGTTCCACATTCCATTCCTTTCCATTCCATTACACTCCACGTTATAATCCATTCCATTTAATTCCACATTTCATTCCACTTTCCACTCCATTTTCACTTACATTCCATTGAATTCCTTTCCAAATAACATTCCTTTCCATTCCACATTGCAACCCATTCCATTCCAAATTGCATTCCATTCCTTTCCACATTCAATTCCATTCCATTCCATTCCACATTCCATTCCATTCCATTCCACATTCCATTCCACTCCATTCCATTCCACATTCCATTCCACATTCCAATGAGCATACCTTTCCACATTCCTTTCAATTCCATTCCACATTCCGTTCCACAGTGCATTTCATTTCAGTGCACATATGATTGAACATTCCATTCCGTTCCATTTAAACATTCCATTCCATTCCATTCCACATTCCATTCCACATTCCATTCCATTCCGCATTCCATTCCACATTCCATTCCAGGTTCAAATCCATTCCATTCCACATTCCATTGCATTCCATTCCACATTCCATTCCATTGCATTCCACATTCCATTCCATTGTATTCTATTCCTTTTTCCATTCCATTCCATTCAACATTCCATTCCATTCCATTCCACATTCGATTCTACATACCATTCCACATTCCATTCCGCATTCCATTCCACTATCCATTCCATTCCATTCCACATTCCATTTCATTCCATTCCACATTCCATTCCACATTCCATTGAGCATACCTTTCCACATTCCTTTCAATTCCATTCCACATTCCATTCCACAGTGCATTTCTTTCCAGTGCACAAATGATTAATCATTCCATTCCATTTCATTTAAACATTCCATTCCATTCCATTCCACATTCCTTTCCACCTTCCATTCCATTCCGCATTCCATTCCACATTCCATTCCTGGTTCCAATCCATTCCATTCCACATTCCAATGCATTCCATTCCACATTCCATTCCATTCCATTCCACATTCCATTCCATTCCGTTCCACATTCCATTCCATTGTATTCTATTCCTTTTTCCATTCCATTACATTCAACATTCCATTACATTCCATTCCACATTCGATTCTACATACCATTCCACATTCCATTCCGCATTCCATTGCGCTATCCATTCCATTCCATTCCACATTCCATTCCATTCCATTCCACATTCCATTCCACTGCATTCCACATTCGATTCCACATTCCATTTCACATTCCATTCCACGTTCCATTCCACGTTTCATTCCACTTTCCATTCCATTCCATTCCATTCCACGTTCCATTCCAGTTTCCATTCCATTCCATTCCACGTTCCATTCCACATTACATTTTACATTCCAATCCAAGTTCCATTCCACATACCATTCCAAGTTCCATTCCATGTTCCATTTCACGTTCTATTGCATTCAAGTTCCATTCCACATTCCATTCCTTTCCATTCCATTCCACTTTCCATTCGACATTCTATTCCAGTGAATCCCACATTCCTTTCCATATTCTATTCCACATTCCATTGCATTTCTTTCCATGTTCTAATTCTTTCCAATCGACATCTCATTCTACGTTACAATCCTTTCCATTCCACATGCCTTTCCATTCAATTCCTCATTTCTTTGCATTCCATTGGTTTCCACATTCCATTCCATTCCATTCCCATTCCATTCAATTCCATTGCATTCTATTCCACATCCCATTCCATTCCATTCCACTTTCCATTCCATTCCATTGCACTATCCATTCCACATTCCATTACATATTCTTTTCCACGTTCCATTCCTTTTCACTCCACATTTCATAACGTTCCTTTCCATATGTCATTCCATTCCATTCCACATTCCATTACACACTCCATTTCATTCAATACCCCATTACTTTCCACTTTCCATTCCATTCCATTACACATTCCTTTCCACATTCCATTCCATTCCATTCCACATTCCATTGCGTTCCATTTCACTTTCCATTCCATTCCATTTCACATTCCATTCCATTCAATTCCACGTTGCATACCTTTCCATTCATTTCAACATTGCATTCCGTTACATTCCATTCCATTTCCTTCCACATATGTTCCATTCCATTAAACATTGCATTCCACTCCGTTCCATTCCGCATTTCACTGCACATACATTTCCATTCCATTCCACATTCCATTCCACATTCCATTCCATTCCATTCTACATTCCATTCCACATTCCATTCCATTCCGTGCTACATTGCATTCCACATTCCATTCCATTCCATTCCAGATTCCATTCCACTATCCATTCTATTCCACATTCCATTTCATTCCATTCCACTTTCCATTCCACATTCCATTTCACATTCCATTCAAATTCCATTCCATTCCACTCCAATCCATTCCACATTCCACTCCATTCCATTCCACTTTCCATTCGATTCCATTCCATATTCCATTCCACATTTTATTACACATTCCATTCCATTCCTTTCATTATTCCATTCCACTCCATTGCATTCCATTCCATTACATTACACATTCCATTCCACATTTCATTGCCTTCGATTCCACATTCCATTCCATTGCATTCCACATTCCATTCCACGTTCCTTTCCAAATTCCATTCCATTCCATTCCACTTTCCTTTAAATATTCCATTCCACATTCTATTCCGTTCCATTCCGGATGACATTCCAATTTCCTTTCCACATTCCATTCCACATTCCTTTCCATTCCATTCCATTCCACATTTCTTTCCACATGCTATTCCCCATTCCATTCCACATTCCATTCCATTCTATTCCACATTCCATTCCACATTCCATTCCATTCCATTCCTCGTTGCATTCCACGTTCCATTCCATTCCATTTCACATTCCATTCTGCATTGCGTTCAACGTTCCATTCCATTCCATTCCACGCTCGATTCCACCTTCCATTCCAGGTTGAATTCCACGTTCCATTGCGCGATGCATTCCATTCCATTCCACGTTCTATTCCATTCCATTCCACGTTCCATTCCATTCCATTCCACCATCTATTCCCCCTGTCATTCCACATTCCATTCCACAATGCATTTCATTCTTTGCACGTTCCATTCCACCTTCCACTACATATTGCATTCCACTTTCCATAAACTTTCCATTCCATGTTGCACTCCACATTGCATTCCATTCCACTCCACATTCCCTTAAACATTCCATTACACTACCTTCAATAATTTCATTCCACTCCACTCCACATTCAATTCTACATTCCATTCCATACCACATACCACTGCACACTCCATTCCACATTCCATTCCATTCCATTCAAGGTTCCATTCTACGTTCCATTCCTCATTCACTTCCACATTCCATTCCACATTCCTTTCCATTCCACAATCCATTGCATATTCAATTCCTTTGCATTCCACATTCCATTCCACTTTCCATTCCACTTTCCATTCCACATTAAATACCATTCCGTTGCATTCCATTCCGTGATCCATTCTATTCCATTTCACATTCTATTCCACATTCCATTCCTTTCCATTGTACTTTCCATTACTTTCCATTCCACATTACATTCCATGTTCCAATCCACGTACCATTCCACATTGCATTTGACGTTCCATTCCATGTTCCATTACACATTCCATTCCACATTCCTTTCCACGTTCCATTCCATTCCATTCCAGTTTCCATTCCAAGATCAATTCTATTACATTCCACGTTCCATTCTGCATTCCATTGCACATTCATTTCCACTCTCAATACCACCTCTCATTCTGCGTTTCATTCCACATTCCATTCCACATTCCGTTCCACATTCCCGTCCATATTCCATTCCATTACATTCCACATTACATTCCCCTGCAATCCACGTTCCATGCCATTCCATATTCCATTCCATTCCTTTCCACATTCCATTCCATTCCATTCCACATTCCATTCTACATTGCATTCCATTCCAGTCCACATCCCATTCCACATTCCATTCAATTCCATACCACTTTCCATTCCATTCGATTCCACATTCCATTACGCATTCCATTCCACCTTCCATTCTATCCCATATTGCATTATATTCCATTCCACATTCCATTTCATTCCATTAAATTACACATTCCATTCCATTCCATTCCAAATTCCATACCATTCTATTCTATTCCACATTCCATTCCTTTCCATTCCACAATCCATACCACTCCACTTCATTCCACGTTCCATTCATTTCCATTCTACATTTCATTCCATTCCATTCCACATTGCATTTCATTCCATTCCATTCCATTCCTCATTCCATTCCCTTCCATTCCATGTTCCTTTCCGTTGCATTCCACATTCCATTCCACATTCCATTCCATTCCGGATTCCTTTACATGTTCCATTCCGTTTCATTCCACATTCCATTCCATACAATTGCACATTCGATTCCATTCCATTCTCTTCCATTCCCCATTCCATTCCATTCCACTCCGGATTCCATTCCATTCCATTCCGTTCCACATTCAATTCCATTACATTAAATTTCACATTGCATTCCATTCCATTCCACATACCATGCCAATCCATTCAACATTCCATTCCATTGTATTCCATTCAATATTACATACCATTCCATTCTATTCCATATTCTAATGCATTCCATTCCATTCCATTCCACATTCCATTCCCTTGCATTCCACATTCCTTTCCGTTCCATTCCACATTCAATTCCACGTTCCATTCCACGTTCCATTCCATTGAATTCCACATTGCATTCCATTCCTTTCAACATTCCATAACTTTCCATTCCCTTGCATTCCGCATTCCGTTACATTCCATTCCACATTTTATTGTCATTCCATTCCATTCCATTCCACATTCAATTTCACAATCTATTCCATTCCATTCCACATTCCATTCCATTCCATTCCACATTCAATTCCATTCCATTCAACGTTCCATTCCACATTCCATTCCATTGCATTATACATTGCATTACACGTTCCATTCCACATTCAATTCCACAATCCATTGCGTTCCATTCCACATTCCATTCCACATTCCATTCCACTTTTCATTGCATTACATTCCACATTCCATTCCAGATTATATTTCACATTCCATTCCACATTCCATTACCTTCCATTCCACCTTCCTTTCCAGTTTCCATTAGACGTTTCATTCCACATTTCACTCCATTCCTTTCCACATTCCATTCCACATTCCATTCCACTTTCCATTCCTTTCCATTCCATTCCACATTCTATTCCACATTCCATTACTTTCCATTCCACATTCAATTCCACATTCCATTCCATTCCATTCCACATTCCTTTCCACATTCCAATCTGTTCCATTCAATATTCCAATCTATTCAATTCCACATTATATTCCACGTTCCATTCCACATTCCATTCCATTTCATTTAACGCTCATTTCCAAAGTCTTTTCCCGTTCCATTCCACGATCCATTCCATCGCATTCCACGTTCCAATCCACGTTACACTCCACATGTCTTTCCACATTCCTTTAACATTCCATTCCACATTCCATTCCATTCCATTCCACATTTCATTCCGTTGCAGTCCACATTCCATCCCACATTCCTTTGCACAACATTTAAACATTCCCTTCAATTCCATTCCAAATTCCATTCCAGCTTCCATTGCCTTCCACATTCCATTCCACATTTCATTCCATACAATTCCACATTGCATGCCACATTCTCTTCCATTCCCTTGCACGTTCCATTCCACGTTCCATTCCACATTCAATTCCACATTCCATTCAACATTCCATTCCATTCCATTACATTACATTACGTATGGTTTTCCACATTCCATTCCATTGCATTCCACATTCCATTCCATATTTCATTCCATACAATTCCACATTACATTCTACATTCTGTTCCTTTCCATTCCACGTTCCATTCCACGTTCCATTCCACATTCAATTCCACATTCCATTCAACATTCCATTCCATTCCATTCCATTCCATTACATATACTTTTCCACATTCCATTTCATTGCATTCCACATTCCATTCCACATTCCATTCCACAATCCATTCCATTCCGTTCCACGTACCATTCCACATTCCATTCCACGTTCCATTCCATGTTCCATTCCATTCCATTCTAAGTTCCATTCCGCTTTAATTTAAATTCCATTGCACGTTCCATTCCACATTGCATTGTACATTCCACTGTAACTTCCATTCCACATTCCATTCCCCGTTTCCTTCCACATTCCATTCCATTCCATTCCATTCCATTCCATTCCATTCTGAAATCCTTTCCATTCCATTCCATATTTTATGCGACATTCCATTGCTTTCCATTTCACATTCCATTCAATTCCATTCCATATTCCATTCCATTCCATACCATATTCCATTCCATTCCACATTCCATTCCTTTCCATACCACTTTACATTCCACTTTCCATTCCACGTTCCATTCTGCATTCCATTCCACGTTCCATTCTAAGTTCCATTCCACTTTCCATTCTACTTTCCATTTCATTCCATTCCACGATCCATGCCATTCCAATCCACGTTCCATTCTACTTTCCATTAGACTTTCTATTCTGTTCCATTCCACGTTCCATTCTACATTCGATTAGTGGTTCCATTTCACTATCCATTCTACTGTCCGTTCCACTCCTCTCCACGTTACATTCCATATTCCATTCAATTCCATTGCGCGTTCCATTCCATTCTCTTCAACATTCCATTCCATTCCATTCGACATTGCATTCCACGTTCCATTCCATGTTCCATTCCACGTTCTATTCCACATTGCATTCCACTCCATTCCACTTTCCATTCCACGTTCCATTACATTCCATTACAATTTCCATTCCATTCCATTCCAAGTTCCATTTCATTCAATTCCATTCCACATTCCATTCCAAGTTCCATTCCACGTTCCATTCCACGTTCCATTCCATTCAATTCCAAGTTCCGTTCCACATGCCATTGCATTCCACTTTCCTTTCCACATTCCATTCCACACTCCATTCCACGTTACATTCTGTTCCACTCCACATTCCATTACACATCCCATACCACATTCCAATCCATTCCATTTCACTTTCACTTTCACGTTCCATTCAACATTCCATTCCACATTCCATTCCATTCCATTCCACATTCCTTTTCACGTTCCATTCCATTCCATTCCACGTCGCATTCCACATTCCTTTCCTTTCCTTTCCAAATTGCATTCCGCATTCCTTTCTATTCAATTACACACTCCATTCCACAATCGATTCCATTCCATTCCACTTTCCATTCCACTTTCTATTCCACATTCCATTCAACATTCCATTCCACGTTGCACTCCATTCCATTCCAGGTTCCATTCAATATTCCATTCCATTGAATTTCACATTCCATTCCATACTACATTCCATATTCCATTCCACATTCCATTCCACGTTCCATTTCACAATCCATTCCACATTCCATGCCATTCTACATTCCATTCCACAGTCCATTCCATTCCATTCCTGATTCCATTCCTCATTACAATCCATTCCATTCAACGTTCCATTACACGTTCCATTCCACAATTCACACCACTTTCCATTCCACGTTCCATTCCACTTTCCGTTCCATTCCATTACCCGTTCCATTCCACGTTCCATTCCACTTTCCATTCCACTTTCCATTCCATTCCACTCCCCATTCTATTCCGCATTTTATTCCATTTCATTCCACTTTCCATTCCACATTCCAATCCACATTCCATTCAATTCCATTCCACATTCCATACCATTCCACTCTGTTCCATTCCACAATCCATTCCATTCCTTTCCAGATTCCATTCCACACTGCATTCCGTTCCCTTCCACATTCCATATCATTCCATTCCATTCCATTACAGAATCGATTCCATTCCATTCCACATTCCTGTCCACGGTACATTGCACATTCCATTCCTCGTTCCATTCCACGTTCTATTCCACGATACATTCCACCCTCTATTTCATTCAATTTCAAGTTCCATTCCACATGCCATTCCATTCCACTTTACTTTCCACGTTCCTTTCCACATTCCATTCCATGTTACATTCTTTTCCATTCCACATTCCATTCCACATTCCATTCCACATTTCATTGCATTCCGTTTCAGTTTCCATTCCACGATCCATTCAACATTCCATTCCACATTCCATTCCATTCCATTACACATTCCAATCCATATTCCATTCCATTACAGATTCGTTTCCATTCCATTCCCCATTCAATTCCATTCAATTCCACATTCCAATAAATTCCATTGCATTCCATATTGTATTCCATTCAATTCCACATTCCATTCCATTCCATTTCGTTCAATTCCAGATTCCAATCCACATTCAATTCAATTCCATTCCACATTCTATTCCATTCCATTCCACATTCTATTCCACTCCATTCCACATTGCATTTCATTCCATTCCATTACACATACCATTCCATTGCATTCGTTTCCATATTCCATTGCATTCCATTCCACTTTGCATTCCATTCCCTTCTACTCCACGTTCCATTCCATTCCATTCCATTGAACATTCCATTCCACATTCCATTACATTGAATTCCACATTCCATTCCATTGCATTCCACATTCCATTCTATTGCATTACACATTCCATTCATTTCCATTATACATTCAATTCCGTTCCACAATGCATTGCTTCCTTTCAAATCAAATCCAAATTCCATTCCACATTCCATTCCATTCCATTCCACATTCCATTCCATTCCATTCCACATTCCATTCCATTCCATTCCACATTTATTTCCATTCCTTTGCATTCTCTTCTAAATTCCATTCCACATTAAATTACATTGCATTTAACATTCCATTCCATTCCATTAAACATTCAATTCCTTTCCAGTCCACATTCCATTCAATTAAATATTCCATTCCATTCCATTCCACATTCCATTCCATTCCTTTGCACGTTCCATTGCATTGAAATCCACATTCCATTCCAGTCCATTCCACATTGCATTGCATTCCAATCCATTCCACACTTCATTCCATTCCATTCCATTCCACACTTCATTCCATTCCATTGCACTTTGCATTCCATTCCATTACATTCCACTTTACATTCCATTCCATTCTACTTTCAGTTCCATTACATTACTCTTTCCATTCCATTCCATTCCATTCGATATTCCATTCCATTGCATTCCACATTCCATTCAATTTCATTCCATTCCATTCCACATTCCGTTACATTCCTTTCCACATTCCATTCCATTCCATTCCACATTCATGTTCATTCAATTCCACATTGCATTCCATTCCATCCCTTTAAACATTCTATTCCATTCCATTCCAAATATATTCCATTGCATTCCACTTTCCATTCCACATTCCATTCCATTCCATTGTACATTCCATTGTACGATCCATTCTATTTCACATTCCATTCAACATTCCATTCCATTACATTCCACATTCCATTCCACATTCCATTCCATTCCATTCCAAATTCCATTCCATTCCTTTCCATTCCACGTTCCATTTCACTTTAAATTCCATTCCATTTCACATTCCTTTCCTTTCCATTCCACATTCCATTCCATTCCATTCCACATTACATTCCATTCCACATTGCATACCATTCCACATTCCATTCCATTCCTTTCCATTTAAATCAATCTTCCATTCCACATTCCATCCCATTCCATTGAATATTCCATTACATTCCATTCCACATTCTATTCCATTACATTCCATTCCACATTCAATTCCATTCCCTTCCACATTCCATTCCACTCCATTCTATTCCAAATTCCATTCCATTCATTCCACATTGCTTTCCATTACCTTCCACATAGCATTACATTCCATTCTACTCCACATTAAATTCCATTCCAATCCATATTCAATTCCATTCCTTTCCACCTTCCATTCCATTCAATACCATTCCATTCCATATTACATAACATTCCATTCCACATTCCGTTCCATTCCATTCCATTACATTCGAAATTCCATTCCACATTCCATTCCATTCCACATTCCATTCCATTCCATTCCACATTCCATTCCATTCCATTCCACTTTGCATACCATTCCATTCCATTCCATATTGCATTTCATTCCAGTCTTTTCCACATTCCATTCCATTACATTCCACGTTCCGTTCCATTCTATTCCACATTGCTTTCCATTCCATTCCATTCCACATTCACTTCCATATTCGTTTCCATTCTATTCCACATTCCATTTCCCATTCCATTCCATTCCATTCCACATTCCGTTCCACATTCTATTCCATTCCATTCCACATTCCATTGTACATTAAAATTCATTCCATGCCACATTCCATTCCATTCCAAATTCCATTCCATTCCATTCCACAATCCATTCCATGATCCATTCCATTCCACATTCCATTCCACATACCATTCCATTCCATTCCACAATCCATTCCACATTCCATTCCATTCCATTCCACTTTCTTTCTATTCCATTCCATTCCACATTCCATTACATCCGATTCCACATTCAACTCCATTCCATTAAATATTCCATTACATTCCATTCAACAAACGTTCCATTCCATTCCATTCCACATTGCATTCCAATCCATCCACATTCCTTTCCATTCCATTCCACATGCCATTCCATTCCATTCCACTCCACATTCCTTGCCATTTCATCCACATTCCATTCCATTACATTTCGCATTCATTTCCATTCCATTCCACTTTCCATTCCATTTCATTCCACATTCCATTGCATTCCATTCCACATTTCTTCCAGTTCAATTCCATTCCTCATTTTCTTGCCTCCAATTCCATTCCATTGCACATTCTATTCCACATTCCATTCCATTCCATTCTACATTCCATTCAATTCCATTCCACATTCCATTCCATTCCACATTCCCTTCCTCATTCCATTCCATTCCATTCAACGTTCCATTCCATTCCACATTGCATTTCACATTCCATTCCATTCCATTGCATTCGACACTGCATTCAACATTTCATTCCACATTCCATTCCATTCAATTCAACATTACATTCCCCATTTCATTCCATTCAATTCCACGTAGAATTCCCCATTCCATTCCACATTCCGTTCCCTATTCCCTTCCATACCATTCCACATTTCATTCCAAAATCCATTCCATATTGCATTCCGTTCCATTCAACATTCCATTCCACATTCCGTTCCATTCCATTCCACATTCCATTCCATATTCGATTCCATTCCATTATACATAAAATTCCACATTCCCTTCCATTCCATACCACGTTCCATTCCACATTCCATTCCTTTCCATTCAATTCCATTCCATGTTCCATTCCATTCCATTGCATTCCTCATTTCATTCCATTCCATTCCGAATTGCATTCCATTCCATTCCTTTCCACATTCCATTCCATTCCATTACATTACATTCCACATTTCATTTCATTTCATTCAATTCCACATTACATTCCACATTCCATTCCATTCCATTCCAAGTTCCATTCCATTCCATTCCACATTCCATTCCATTCCATTGCATTCCACATTCCATAGCATTCCATTCCATTCCACTTTTCATTACTTTCCTTTCCTCATTCCATTCCATTCCATTCCCTGTTCCTTTCCATTGCATTCCACATTCCATTCCACATCCCTTTACATTCCATTCCACATTCCATTCCACCTTCCCTTCTACCTTCCATTCCACATTCCATTTCATATTCCTTTCCACTCATTTCCACATTCCATACCATTACATTACATTCTATTCCACATTCAATTAAATTCCTTTCCATATTCTATTCGAAATTCTATTGCATTCTATTCCACATTCCATTACGTTGCATTCCACGTTCATTCCATTCTATTACACATTACATTCCTTTCCATTACACATTTGATTCCGCTTTCCATTAAACTTTCCATTCCAAATACCCTTCCAAGTTCCATTCCATTCCATTTATCATTCCATTCTTTTCCATTCCACGTTGCATTCCACATTACATTTTGCATTCCATTCCACCTTCCATACCACGTTCCATTCCATTCCATTACACGTTTCATTCCATGTTCCGTTCCATTGTATTTCACATTCCATTCCACATTCCATTCGACATTCCATTTCATGTTCCATACCACGTTCCATTCCACTCAACTCCACCTTCCATTCAACATTCCATTACATTCCATTCTACGTTCCACTCCACATTCCATTTCACATTCCATTCCGCGTTCCATTCCACATTCCATTCCACATTCTATTCCACGTTCCATTCCACATTCCATTCCATTCCATTCCACAATCCATTGGATTCCAATCCACATTCCATTCCATTGCATTCCACTTTGCATACCATTCCATTCCATTCCACATTGCATTTCATTCCAGTCCATTCCACATTCCATTCCATTCCATTCCACATTCCATTCCATTCAATTCCACATTGCTTTCCATTCCATTCCATTCCACATTCCCTTCAATATTCGTTTCCATTCTATTCCACATTCCATTTCACATTCCATTCCATTCAATTCCTTTCCATTCCACATTCGGTTCCACATTCCATTCCATTCCATTCCACATTCCATTGTACATTCCATTTCATTCCATGCCACATTCCATTCCAAATTCCATCCCATTCCATTTCACATTCCATTCCATGATCCATTCCATTCCACATTCCATTCCTCTTACCATTCCATTCCATTCCACAATCCATTCCACATTCCATTCCATTCCATTCCACTTTCTTTCTATTCCATTCCATTCCACTTTCCATTCCTTTCGATTCTACATTCAACTCCATTCCATTAAGTATTCCATTCCATTCCATTCAACAAACATTCCATTCCATTTCATCCAAATTCCTTTCCATTCCATTTCGCATTCATTTCCATTCCATTCCACTTTCCATTCCATTTCATTCCACATTCCATTGCATTCCATTCCACATTTCTTCCAGTTCAATTCCATTCCTGATTTTCTTGCATCCAATTCCATTCCTTTGCACATTGTATTCCACATTCCATTCCATTCCATTCTACATTCCATTCAATTCCATACCACATTCCTTTCCATTCCGCATTCCCTTCCTCATTCCATTCCATTCCATTCAACATTCCATTCCATTCCACATTGCATTCCACATTCCATTCCATTCCATTCCATTCAATATTCCATTCCATTCCACATTGCATTCCACATTCCATTCCATTCCATTCCATTCCACACTGCATTCAACATTCCTTTCCTTATTCCATTCCATTTAATTCCACATTACACTCCCCATTCCATTCCATTCAATTCCACATTGAATTCCCCTTTCCATTCCACATTCCTTTCCCTATTCCGTTCCATTCCGTTCCACATTCCATTCTAAAATCCATTCCAAATTCCATTCCGTTTAATTCAACATTCCATTCCACATTCCATTCCATTCCATTACACATTCCATTGCATATTCGATTCCATTCCATTATACATACAATTCCACATACCATTCCATTCCATACCACATTCCTTTCCACATTCCATTCCTTTCCATTCAATTCCATTCCATGTTCCATTCCGTTCCATTCCATTGCATTCCACATTTCATTCCATTCCATTAGAATTCCATTCCATTCCATTCCTTTCCACATTCCATTTCATTCTTTTACATTCCACATTTAATTTTATTTCATTCAATTCCACATTACTTTCCACATTCCATTGCATTCCATTCCAAGTTCCATTCCATTCCATTCCAAATTCCATTCCATTCCATTCTATTCCTTTCCACATTAGATAGCATTCCATTCCATTCCACTTTTCATTACTTTCCGTTCCGCAATCCATTCCATTCCATTCCCTGTTCCTTTCCATTGCATTCCACAGTCCATTCCACATCCCTTTACATTCCATTCCACATTCCATTCCATTCAATTACATATTCCATTACTTTCCATTCCACATTCCATTCCATATTCCATTCCATGTTCCATTGTGCGTTCCATTCCACTATTCATTGCATGTAACATTCCATTCCATTCCACTTTCCATTCACCATTCCATTTTATATTCCACTGCATTGTATTCGACATTCCATTCCACATTCCATTCGACATTCCATTCCATATTCCATTCCATTCCGTTCCACATTCCATTCCTCATTCCATTACATTCCATTCCAGATTCCATTCCCTTCCACTCCACAATCCATTCCACATTCCATTCCATTCCATTGTCTATTCCCTTCCACTTTCCATTCCATTACACTCCACCTTTTATTCCAAATTCCATTCCGTTCTATTCTACATTCCGTTCCACTTTCCTTCCAACATGCCTTTCCACATTCCATTCCATTCCATTCATCTTTCCGTTCCACAGTCCATTGCATTCCATTCCACATTCGATTCCACATTCCATTGCATTCCATTCCACATTCCATTCCATTCCACTGCACATTGCATTCCACGTTCCATTCCATGTTCCATTCCACGTTCCATTCCACTTCCCATTCCACTGCATTCCGTGTTCCATTCCATTCCATTCCACGTTCCTTTTCATTCTGATTTCGCATTTCTTTCCACATTCCATTTCACGTTCCATTCCACATTCCATTTCACTTTCCATTCCATTGCATTCCATTCCATTCCACATTCGATGCCATTCCATTCCATATTCCATTCCACGTTTCATTTCACATTCCAGTCCACATTCCATTCCACATTCCATTCAAATGTCCATTGCGCATTGTAATCCAAACTGTTCCACATTCCATTCCTCATTCCATTTCATTCCATTTCACATTCCATTCCATTCCACTCCACATTGCATTCCACATTCCTTTCCATTCCATTCCACATTCCATTCCCAATTCCATTCCACAATCCAGTCCCTTCCATTCCGCATTCCATTCCACGTTCAATTACATTCCTGTCCACCTTCCAGTCCACGTACCATTCCACATTCCATTCCAAGTTCTATTCCGCATTCCTTTCCACGTTTCATTTCATTACATTCCATGTTCCATTCCATTACATTCTACTTTCCTTTTCTTTTCATTTCAAATTCCTTTCCACATTGCATTTCGCATTACATTCCACATTCCATTTCACATTCCATTCCATTCCATTGCATTCCATTCCATTCCACATTCCATTCCATTCCATTCCACTTTCCATGCCATTCCATTCCATTCTGCATTCCATTGTTTCCATTCTTCATTCCATTCCATTCCATTCCACATTCCATTGCATTCCATTCCATTCCACATTCCATTCCACATTCCATTACATTCCATTGTACATTCCATTCCATTCCGTTCCTTTCATTTCCACGTTCCGTTCCACTTTCCATTCCATATTCCATTCTACAGTACATTCCGTTCAATTCCACATTGCATTCCACATTTCATTCCACATTCCATTCCATTCCATTCCACAATCCATTCCATATTCCATTCTATGTTCTATTCTGCGTTCCATTTGACAATTCATTTCACGTTCCAGTCCATTCCATTCCACTTTCCATTCAACATTCCACTTCACATTCCATTCCATTCCATTCCACATTCATTTCCATTCAATTCCGCATTGCGTTCCATTCCATCCCTTTAAACATTCCATTTAATTCCATTCCAAATATATTCCATTGCATTCCACTTTCCATTCGACATTCCATTCCATTCCATTGTACATTCCGTTCCACGATCCATTCTATTTCACCTTCCATTCAACATTCCATTCCATTCCATTCCACATTCCATTCCGCATTCCATTCCATTCCATTCCACATTCCATTCCATTCCTTTCCTATCCACATTCCATTTCACTTCAAATTCCATTCCATTTCACATTCCTTTCATATCCATTCCACATTCCATTCCATTCCATTCCACCTTCCATTCCATTCCACATTCCATACCATTCCACATTCCATTCCATTCCTTTCCATTCAAATCCAACTTCCATTGCACATTCCATTCCATTCCATTGAATATTCCATTACATTCCATTCCACAATCAATTCCATTCCCTTCCACATTCCATTCCACTCCATTCCATTCCAAATTCCATTCCACTCATTCCACATTGCTTTCCATTACATTCCACATTGCATTACATTGCATTCTATTCCACATTAATTTCCATTCCATTCCATATTCAATTCCATTCCTTTCCACCTTCCATTCCATTCAATTGCATTCCTTTCCATGTTACATAACATTCCATTCCACATTCCGTTCCATTCCATTCGATTCCATTCGAAATTCCATTCCACATTCCATTCCATTCCACATTCCATTGGATTCCATTCCACATTCCATTCCATTCCATTCCACTTTGCATACCATTCCATTCCATTCCACATTGCGTTTCATTCCAGTCCATTCCACATGCCATTCCATTCCACGTTCCATTCCATTCAATTCCACATTGCTTTCCATTCCATTCCATTCCACATTCCCTTCCACATTCGTTTCCATTCTATTCCACATTCCATTTCACATTCCATTCCTTTCCATTCCACATTTGGTTCCACATTCTATTCTATTCAATTCCACATTCCATTGTATATTCCTATACATTCCATGCCACATTCCATTCCATTACAATTTCCATCCCATTCCGTTCCACATTCCATTCCATGATACATTCCATTCCACATTCCATTCCACATATCATCCCATTCCATTCCACAATCCATTCCACTTTCCATTCCTTTCCATTCCACATTCCATTGCATCCGATTCCACATTCAACTCCATTCCATTAAATATTCCATTCCATTCCAATCAACACACATTCCATTCCATTCCATTCCATTCCACATTCCATTCCATTCCACATTGCATTCCAATCCATCCACATTCCTTTCCATTCCTTTCCACATTCCATTCCATTCCACATTCCTTCCCATTTCATCCACATTCCATTCCATTCCATTCCATTTCGCATTCATTTCCGTTCCATTCCACTTTCCATTCCATTTCATTCCACATTCCATTGCATTCCATTCCACATTTCTTCCAGTTCAATTCCATTGCTCATTTTCTTGCATCCAATTCCATTCCATTGCTCATGCTATTCCACATTCCATTTCATTCCATTCTACATTCCATTGAATTCCATTCCACATTACATTCCAATCCACATTCCCTTCCTCATTCCATTCCATTCCATTCAACATTCCATTCCCTTCCACATTGCATTCCACATTCCATTCCATTCCATTCCATTCCACACTGCAATCAACATTCCATTCCACATTCCATTCCATTCAATTCCACATTACATTCCCCATTCCATTCCATTCAATTCCGCATTGAATTCCCCATTCCATTCCACATTCCATTCCCTATTCCGTTTCATTCCATTCCACATTCCATTCCAAAATCCATTCCAAATTCCATTCCGTTCCATTAAACATTCCATTCCACATTCCATTCCATTCCATTCCACATTCCATTCCGTATTCGATTCCATTCCATTATACATACAATTCCACATTCCCTTCCATTCCATACCACGTTCCATTCCACATTCCATTCCTTTCCATTCAATTCCATTCCATATTCCATTCCATTCCATTGCATTCCACATTTCATTCCATTCCATTCCATATTCCATTCCATTCCATTCATTTCCACATTCCATTCCATTCCATTACATTCCATATTTCATTTCATTTCATTCAATTCCACATTACATTCCACATTCCATTCCATTCCATTCCAAGTTCCATTCCATTCCATTCCACATTCCATTCTATTCCATTCCATTCCTTTCCACATTCCATAGCATTCCATTCCATTGCACTTTTCATTACTTTCCGTTCCACATTCCATTCCATTCCATTCCCTGTTCCTTTCCATTTCATTCCACATTGCATTCCACATCCCTTTACATTCCATTCCACATTCCATTCCACCTTCCATTCTACCTTCCATTCCACATTCCATTTCATATTCCATTCCATTCATTTCCACATTCCGTACCATTACATTACATTCTATTCCACATTCAATTAAATTCCTTTCCATATTCTATTCGAAATTCTATTGCATTCTATTCCACATTCCATTACATTCCATTCCGCGTTCATTCCATTCTGTTACACATTACATTCCTTTCCATTCCACATTTGATTCCACATTCCATTAAACTTTCCATTCCAAATACCCTTCCAAGTTCCATTCCATTCAATTTCTCATTCCATCCTATTCCATTCCATGTTGCATTCCACATTACATTCCACATTCCATTCCACCTTCCACACCACGTTCCATTCCATTCCATTCCACTTTTCATTCCAAGTTCCATTCCATTGTATTCAACATTCCATTCCACATTCCATTCGACATTGCATTTCATGTTCCATTCCACGTTCCATTCCACTCAACTCCACCTTCCATTGAACATTCCATTACATTCCATTCTACGTTGCACTCCACATTCCATTGCACATTCCATTCCGCGTTCCATTCCACATTACATTCCACATTCTATTCCACGTTCCATTCCACTTTCCATTCCATTCCATTCCACGTTCCATTACACATTCCATTGCACATTCCATTCCATGTTCCATTCCACTATCCATTCACGTTCCATTCCACGTTCCATTCCACATTCCATTGCAAGTTCCTTTCCACGTTGCATTCCACTTTCCATCATACGTTCCTTTCCACATTCCATTCCATTATATTCCACGTTCCATTCCACATTTCACTGCATTCCATTCTACATTCCATTCAACATTCTTTTCCCCATTCCATTCCAGTTTCCATTCCATTCCATTCCGGATTTCTTTCCACATATCATTGTCTTCCATTCCACATTACCTTCCACATTCCATTCCACTTTCCACTCCACGTTCCATTCTACATTCAATTCCATAAGATTCTACGTTCCATTCCATTCACTTCCATGTTCCATTACATTCTATTCCACGTTGAATTCCACATTCCATTCCACCTTCCAATTCGCATTCCATTTCGCATTCCATTGCATTCCATTTCATTGCATTCCACATTCCATTCCCCATTCCATTCCGCAGTCCACTTCGCATTCTTTTTCGGATTCCATTCCATTCCATTCCATTCCATTCCATTCCATTCCACATTCTATTCCATTCCACTCCACATTCTTTTCCATTCCATTCCACTTTCCTTTCCATACCACAATCCATTCCATTACATTCTGAATTCTTTCAACATTCCCTTCTTTTCCATTCCACGTTCCATTCCATTCCATTCCGCATTCTGTTCCATATATCCTTCCTTTACATTCCTCATTCCCTTGCTTTCCATTCCACATTCCTTTCCATTCCATTCCACCTTCCATTCCACATTTCCTTCCTTTCCATTCCACGTCCATTCCACTCCATTCCACATTCTATTCCACATTCCATTCTACATTCCATTCCACATTCCATTCCACTTTCCTTTTGACGTTTCATTCCATTCCATTACATTTTCCACTCCTTTGCTTTACACATTCCATTTCATTCCATTCCACTTTCCATTTCACATTCCATTCAACATTCCGTTTCGCATGGCCCTCCATTCCACTCCACATTCCATTCCATTCCAATCTATATTCCATTCCATTCTATTCCACGTTGCATTCCATTCCACATTCCATTGAAATCGGCATCCCATTGCATTCCACGTCCCTTTTCATTGCATTCCACATTCCACTCCATTCCATTCCACATTCCGTTCCATTCCATTCTATTCCACATTGTATTCCTCATTCCATTCCTTATTCCATTCTGTGTTGCATTCCATTCCATTCCATTTTTTTTCCATTCCATTGCATACCGCATTCCACATTCCATTCCATTCCACATTCCATTCCATTCTTTTACAGATTCCTTTCCATTCCACATTCCATTCCACATTCCATTCCTTTCCATCCCACACTCCATTCTATTACATTCCACATTCCATTCCATTCCATTCCACATTCCATTCCAGATTAAATTGCATTCCACACCACATTCCATTCCATATTCCATTCCACGTTCCCTTGCAAATTCCATTTAACTTTCCATTACACTTTCCATTCCATTCCATTGCATCTTAAATTCCGTGTTCCATTCCATATTCCATTCCACATTCCATTGCATGTTCCATTCCAATTCATTCCATATTCCTTACCATTTCATTCATTCCATTCCGCAATCCTTTCATTTCCATTCCACGTTCTACTCCAAGTTCCATTCCATTCCATTCAACATTCCATGCCACATTCAATTCCATTCCATTCCACATTCCATTTCACACTCCATTTCATATTCCATTCCATTCCATTCCGCATTCCATTTCACATTCCATTAGACATTCCATTCCGTTCTATTCCACATTCCATGACACGTTCCTTTCCACATTCCATTTCACAATCCTTTCCATTCCATTCCATTCCACATTCCATTCCACATTCCATTACACATTCCATTCCATTCCATTCCACATTCCATTTCACGTTCCATTCTACATTCCTTTCCGTTACATAACATGTTGCATTCCATATTCCATTCCACATTGCATTCCACGATCCATTCTGTTGAATTCCATATGCCAGTCCACATTGCATTCCACATTCCATTCCACATTCTATTCCACATTCCACGCCACATTCCATTCCACTCTTTTCCACATTCCATTCCACATCCCATTCCATTCCATTCCACGTTCTCTTCCACATTCCATTCCACATTCCATTTCATTCCATTCCAGATTACTTTCCACATTCCATTCCTTTCCATTCCGCATTCCATTCCACATTACATTCCATTCCGTTGCATTCCACATTCCTTTCCACATTCCCTTCCGTATTCCATTGCATTCCACTTTCCATTCAGCATTCCATTCTATTCCATTCCACATTCTATTCCACATTCCATTACACAATCCATTCCATTCCATTCCACATTCTATTCTATTGCATTCCACATTCCATTCCTTTCCACTCCACGTTCCATTCCACATTCCATTGCATTCCATTCCATTCCTTTACACATTCTATTCCACATTCCATTCAATTCCATTCCACATTCCATTGCACATTCCCTTCCACATTCCATTCCATTCCATTCCACATTCCATTCAACATTCCACTCCTCAATTCTTTCCACATTCTATTACAATCCTTTCCACATTCCATTCCTTTCCATTCCAAATTCCATTCCACCATCTATTCCATTCCATTCCACGTTTCATTCCACCTTTCTTTCCACGTTCCATTCCACATTCCCTTCGATGTGCCATTCCATTCCATTCCATTCCACGTTCCTTTACAACTTCAATTCCACATTCCATTCCACTCAATGCCACACTTCATTCCACATTCCGTTCCAAATTCCATTGCACTTTCCATTCCATGTTCCATTCCGCATTCCATTCCGTTTCATTCCTCCTTCCGTTCCATCCTAGTACATTCCACATACCATTCCATTGTATTCCATTCCACCTTCCATTCCACATTCTATTCCATTCCATTCCTGTCCATTCCATATCAATTTCTACATTCCACATTCAATTCCACGTTCCATTCCATGTTCCATTCCATTCCATTCCCCATTGCATTCCATTCCTTTCCAATTTCCATACCATTCCATTCCATATTCCATTCCATTGCATTCCGCATTCTATTACAAATTCCAGTCCATTCCCCTGCAGATTCAATTCCAAATTCCATTCCATTCCTTTTCACATTCCATTCCATTTCTTTCCATTCTTCATTCCATTCCCTTGCATTCCACATTCTATTCCTAATTCCATTCCCTTCCATACCACTTTCCATTACATTGCATTCCACATTTCATTCCATTCCATTCCACATTACATTCCACTTAATTCAACATTCCATTCCACATTCCATCACATTCCAATCCACATGACATTCCACATTCCATTTCACTGCATTCCACATTCCATTCCACATTCCATTCCACATACCATCACATTCCATTCCACATGACATTCCACATTCCATTTCATTGCATTCCACATTCCTTTCCACTTTCCACTCCACATTCCATTCCACAATCCATTCCACATTCCCTTCCACATTCCATTCCATTCCATTCCCCATCCCATTCCACATTCCATTCCATTACTTTATACATTACACTCCACATTCCATTCCACAATCCCTTCCACATTCCATTCCATTCCTTTCCTCATTTCATTCCACATTCCAATCCATTCCATTCTATTCTATTCCACATTTCATTCCACATTTGATTTCTTTCCTTTCCACATTCCATTCCATTCCATTCCACCTTCTATTCTATTCCATTCCACGTTTCATTCCACCTTGCCTTCCTTGTTCCACTCCACTTTCCATTCCACTTTCCATTCCATTCTACTCCATTCCACATTCCATACCATTCCATTTCATTCCATTTCACAATCCATTCCATTCTGTTCCACGTTCCATTGTACTTTCCATTCCACATACCATTCCGTTCCATTCCACATTCCATTCCGTTCCATTACACCATCCATTGCATTCCACTTGACATTGCTTTCCACATTCCATTCCTTTCCATTCCATATTACATTCCATTCATTTCCACATTCCCTTCCACGTTCTATTCCACATTCCATTCCACATTCCGTTCCATTCCATTCTATATTCCATTCCATTCCTTTAGACATTCTATTCCACATTCTATTCCACACTTCTTTCCACAGTCAATTCCATTCCATTTCACATTTCATTCCACATTCCAATCCACTTTCCATTCCACATTGTATTCCATTCCATTTCACTTTCCTTTCCACGTTCCATTTCACATCCCATTCCACATTATATTCCGTTCTATTCCACATTCCATTTAACATTCCATTCCATATTCCATGACTTTCCATTCCACATTCCAGTCCACACTCCACTTCACTTTTCATTCCATTCCACATTCCATTCCATTCCAGTTCGCATTCCATTCCATTCCATTCCTCATTCCATTCCATATTACAGTCCACATTCCATTCCTTTCTACTCCACATTCTATTCCATTCCATTACACATTCCATTCCATTCCATTCCACATTCCTTTCCACAATCCATTCCAGATTCCAGTCCATTCCAATCCACATTCCATTCCACTCCATTCCACATTTCATTCCATTGCATTGCATTCCACATTCCTCTCTGTTGAATTCGGCATTCCATTCCTTTCCATTCTATTCCATTCTATTCCACATTCCATTATATTCCATTCCACATTCCATTCCATTCCATTCCACATTCCATTTCACATTCCATTCCACATTCTTTTCCGCATTCCATTCCATTTCATTCCACTTTCTATTCAATTCCATTCGACATTTCATTATACGTTCTGTTCCATTACATTCCACATTCCTTTCCATTCAATTCCTCGTTTTTTACCCTTCAATTGCATTCCACATACCATTCCATTCCATTCCACTACACTCCATTCTATTCCACATTCCATTCCATTCCATTCCACTTTCCATTCCACATTCCATTCCATATTCTTTTCCACGTTCCATTCAATTCCATTCTATATTACTTTTCTTAAATTCCTCATTTGTTTCCATTCCGTTGCATTCCGCATTCCATTCCATTCCATTCCCATTCCATTCAATTCCATTCCATTCTATTCCACATTCCATTCCATTCCATTCCACATTCCTTTCCATTCCATTTCTCTTGCCATCCCACATTCCATTCCATTCCACTTTCCATTCCACCTTCCATTCCATTTCATTTCACATTCCATTATACGTTCCGTTCCATTCCATTCGACATTCTATTCCATGTTCCATTCCAAATTCCATTCCATTCCTTTCCATTCCGTGCCACATTTCATTCCATATTCCATTCCACATTCCATTCCGTTCCATTTCTCACTCCATTACACATTCCATTCCACATTCCCTCCCACATTCCATTCCATTCAATTCCACTTTTTATTCCCTTTTCCATTCCATTATATTCTACATTATATTCCACATTCCATTCCACATGCCCTTCCACATTCCCTTTCATTCCATTCCACATTCCAGTCCGCTTTGCAATCCATCCATTTCCACATTCCATTCCACATTTGATTACATTTTTTCCACGTTGCAATCCATTCAATTCCACATTCCATTCCACGATCTATTCCATTCCATTCCACGTTTAATTTCACCTTCCATTCCACGTTCCACTCCACATTGCATTCAATTCCGTTCCACATTCCATTCCACATTCCATTCCTTTGCACATTCCTTTCCACATTCCATTCCACATTCCATTCCTTTCCACCTTCCATTTCATTGTATTCCAAATTGCATTGCACATTCCATTCCATTGCATTCCACATTCTATTCCATTCCATTCCAAATTGCATTACACATTCCATTACACGTTCCATTCCATGATCCATTCCACATTTCATTCAAAACTCCATCCCATTCCATTCCTCATTCCATACCATTCCATTCCACACTGGATTCCAATCCATTCCATTCCACATTGTATTAATCATACCATTGCATTCCATTACACATTCCGTTGCATTCCATTCTACATTCTATTAATCATTCCATTCCATTCCATTACACATTCCATTCCACATTCCATTCCATTCCATTCCACATTACATTCCTGTCCATTCCGCATTACATTCCACATTCCATTCGAGGTTCCTCTCCACATCCACTTCCATGTTCCATTCCACGTTCCATTCCATTACATTCCACTTTCCATTCCACATTCCATTTCACATTCCTTTCCAGTTTCCATTCAACGTTCCCTTCCATTCCATTCCACGTTTCATTCCACGATCCATTGCATTCCATTCCACGTTCCATTCCACATTCCATGTCACATTCCATTCCACGCTGCATTCCACATTCCATTCCACGTTCTATTCCAAGTTCCATTCCACGTTCCATTCCATTCCACTGCTTGTTCCACTCCACATTGCATTCCATTCCATTCCACTTTCCATTCCACATTCCATTCAACATTTCATTCCACATTCCATTCCGTCCCATTCCACATTACATTCCACCTTCAATTCCACATTCCATTCAACATTCCGTTACATTCCATTCCACATTCCATTCCTCATTGCATTCCATTCCAGTCCACATTCCATTCTACATTCCATTCCACATTGCATTCCATTCCAGTCCACATTCCATTCTACATTCCATTCCACATTGCATTCCATTCCAGTCCACATTCCATTCCACATTCCATTCCATTCCATTACACATTCCATTCCTTTCCATTCCACATCCCATTCCATATTCCATTCCATGTTCCATTGTGCGTTCCATTCCAGTATTCATTGCACGTAACATTCCATTCCATTCCACTTTCCATTGACCATTCCATATTTCATTCCACTGCATTCCATTCGACATTCCATTCCACATTCCATTCGACATTTCATTCCATATTCCATTCCATTCTGTTCCACATTCCATTCCTCATTCCATTTCATTCCATTCCAGATCCCATTCCATTCCACTCCACAATCCATTCCACATTCCATTCCATTCCACTTTCCATTCCAAATTCCATTCCACATTCCATTCCATTCCATTCCCTATTCCCTTCCACTTTCCATTCCATTACACTCCTCCTTTTATTCCACATTACATTACATTCTATTCCACATTCCATTCCACTGTCCTTTCCACATGCCTTTCCACATTCCATTCCATTCCATTCATCATTCCGTTCCACAGTCCATTGCATTCCATTCCACATTCCATTCCACATTCCATTCCATTCCATTCCACATTACATTCCATTCCACTGCAAATTGCATTCCACGTTCCATTCCATTTTCCATTCCATGTTCCATTCCACGTTCCATTCCACTTCCCATTCCATTGCATTCCGTGTTCCATTCCATTCCATTCCACGTTCCTTTTCATTCTGATTCGCAATTCTTTCCACATTCCATTTCACGTTCCATTCCACATTCCATTTCACTTTCCATTCCATTGCATTCCATTCCACTCCACATTCGATGCCATTCCATTCCACATTCCATTCCACGTTCCATTTCACATTCCAGTCCACATTCCATTCCACATTCCATTCAACTGTCCATTGCGCATTCTAATCCATACTGTTCCACATTCTATTCCTCATTCCATTTCATTCCATTTCACATTCCATTCCATTCCACTCCACATCCCATTCCAGATTCCTTTCCATTCCATTCCACATTCCATTCCAAATTCCATTCCACAATCCAGTCCCTTCCATTCCGCATTCCATTCCACGTTCAATTACATTCCAGTCCACGTTCCATTCCACGTTCCTTTCCACATTCCATTCCAAGTTCTATTCCGCTTTCCTTTCCACGTTCCATTTCATTGAATTCCATTTTCCATTCCATTGCATTCCACGTTCCTTTTCTTTTCGTTTCAAATTCCATTCCACATTGCATTTCACATTCCATTCCACATTCCATTTCACATTCCATTCCATTCCATTCCATTCCATTCCACATTCCATTCAAGTCCATTCTACTTTCCATACCATTCCTTTCCATTCCGCATTCCATTGTTTCCATTCTACATTCCATTCCATTCCATTCCACATTCCATTGCTTTCCATTCCATTCCACATTCCCTTCCACATTCCATTACATTCCATTGTACATTCCTTTCCATTCCGTTCCTTTCAGTTCCACGTTCTGTTCCACTTTCCTTTCCATATTCCATTCTACAGTACATTCCGTTACATTCCACATTGCATTCCACATTTCATTCCACATTCCATTCCATTCCATTCCACATTCCATTCCATATTCCTTTGCATGTTCTATTCTGCGTTCCATTTCACTATTCATTTCACGTTCCAGTCCATTCCATTCCACTTTCCATTCAACATTCCACTTCACATTCCATTCCATTCCATTCGACATTCCATTCCATATTCTATTCGACATTCCATTCCATATTCCATTCCATTCCATTCCACATTCCATTCCTCATTCCATTCCATTCCGCTCCACATTCCATTCCATTCCATTCCACTTTCCATTCCAAATTCCATTCCACATTCCATTCCATTCCATTGCCTATTCCCTTCCACTTTCCATTCCATTACACTCCACATTCCATTCCACATTCCATTCTGTTCTATTCCACATTCCATTACCCTTTCCATTCCACGTGCCTTTCCACATTCCATTCCATTCCATTCCTCATTCCATTCCACAGTCCATTCCATTCCATTCCAAATTCCATTCCATTCGATTCCATTCCATTCCATTCCACATTCCATTCCTTTCCATTACATTCCACATTCCCTCCATATTCCATTCCACGTTCCATTCCATGTTCCATTCCATGTTCCATTCCATGTTCCATTCCAAGTTCCATTCCTCTTCCCATTCCATTGCATTCCGTGTTCCATTCCATTCTATTCCACGTTCCTTTTCATTCTGATTCGCTTTTCATTCCACATTCCATTTCACGTTCCATTCCACGTTCCCTTTCACTTACCATTTCATTTCATTCCATTCCATTCCACATTCGATGCCATTCCTTTCCACATTCCATTCCACGTTCCATTTCACATTCCAGTCTACATTCCAGTCCACATTCCATTCAACTTTCCATTGCAATTTCTATTTCATTCTGTTCCACATTCTATTCCTCATTCCATTAAATTTCCTTTCACATTCCATTCCATTCCACTCCACGTTCCAATCCACATTCCTTTCCATTCCATTCCACATTCCATTCCAAATTCTATTCCACAGTCCACTCCGTTCCATTCCACATTCCATTCCACGTTGAATTACATTCCAGTCCACGTTCCATTGCACATTCCATTCCACATTCCTTTCCAAGTTCTATTCCACTTTCCATTCGACGTACCATGCCATTGCATTCCATGTTCCATTACATTACATTCCACGTTCCTTTTCATTCCGTTTTAAGTTCCATTCCACATTGAATTTCATATTCCATTCCACATTCCTTTTCACATTCCATTCCTTTCCATTCCATTCCATTCCATTCCATTCCACATTCCATTTCATTCCATTCCATTCCACTTTCCGTCCCATTCCATTCCATTCCGCATTCCATTCTTTCCATTCCACATTCCTTTCCATTCCATTCCACATTCCATTGCATGCAATTCATTTCCACATTCCATTCCACGTTCCATTCTCTTCCATTGTACATTCCATTCCATTCCATTCCTTTCCGTTCCACATTCCGTTCCACTTTCTATTCCACATTCCATTCTACAGTACATTCCATTCCATTCCACGTTGCATTCCACATTTCATTCCGCATTCCATTCCATTCCATTCGACATTCTATTCCATTCCATTCTACATTCAATTCCATATTCCATTCCATGTTCCATTCTGCTTTCCATTCCACTATTAATTGCACGTTCCATTCCATTCCATTCCACTTTCCATTCAACATTCCATTTCACTTTCTATTCCATTCCATTCGACATTCCGTTCCACATTCCATTCTACATTCCATTCCATATTCCATTCCATTCCGTTCCACATTCAATTCCTCATTCCATTTCATTAGATTCCACATTCCATTCCTTTCCACTCCACATTCCATGCCACATTCCATTCCATTCCACTCCACTTTACATTCCAAATTCCATTCCACATTCCATTCCATTCCATTCCCTATTCCCTTCCACTTTCCATTCCATTACACTCCACTTTCAATTCCACATTCCATTCCGTTCTATTCCACATTCCATTCCACAGTCCATTCCATTCCATTCCACATTCCATTCCACATTCAATTCCATTCCATTCCACATTCCCCCCATATTCCATTCCACGCTTCATTCCATGTTACATTCCATATTCCATTCCACTTTCCATTCCACTTCACATTCCACTGCATTCCGTGTTCCATTCCATTACATTCCACGTTTCTTTTCATTCCGATTCGCAGTTCATTCCACATTCCTTTTCACGTTCCATTCCACATTCCATTTCACTTTCAATTCCATTCCATTCCATTCCATTCCACATTCGATGCCATTCCATTCCACATTCCATTCCACGTTCCATTTCACATTCCTGTACACATTGCATTCCACTTTCCATTCAACTTTCCATTGCACAGTCTATTCCATTCTGTTCCACATTCCATTCCTCATTCCATTTCATTGCATTCCACATTCCATTCCATTTCACTCCACATTCCATTCCACATTCCTTTCCATTCCATTCCACATTCCATTCCAAATTCCATTCCACAATCCACTCCGTTCCATTTCGTATTACCTTCCACGTTCCATTAGATTCCAGTCCACTTTACATTCCACGTTCCATTCCAAGTTCTATTACACTTTCCATTCCACGTTCGATTCCATTGCATTTCATGTTCTGTTCCATTACATTCCACGTTCATTTTCGTTACGTTTCAAATTCGTTTCCACATTGCATTTCACATTCCTTTCCCCCTTCCGCTTCACATTCCATTCCATTCCACACCATTCCTTTCCACATTCCATTCCATTCCATTCCACATTCCATTCCATTCCATTGCATTCCACCTTCCATACCATTCCATTCCATTCCGCATTCCATTCCAATCCACGTTTCGTTCCACATTTCATTTCATTCAATTCCACATTGCATTCCACTTTCCATTCCACATTCCTTTCCACGTTCCATTCCACATTGAATTCCACATTCCATTCCACATTCCATTCCATTCCACATTCCTTTCCACATTCCATCCTATTGCATTCCACATCCCATTACACATTCCATTCCATTCCGTTCCACATTACCTTCCATTCCATTCAACAGTCCATTCCGCATTCCATTCCTCTTTCTTTTCCACGTTCTATTTGATTTCATTCCATGTTCCATTTCACATTCCATTCCATTCCATTCCACTTTCCATTCCACATTCCCTTTGACATTCCATTACACGTTACATTCCACATTCCATTCTCATTCCATTGCATTTCATTCCAAGTTCCATTCCACACTCCATTCCACATTCCATTCCACCTTCCACTCCATTTCATTCCACACGCTATTCCACAATCCATTGCACATTCCATTCCACTTTCCATTCCACATTCCATTAATGTCCATTCCATAGTACATTCGGTTCCATTCTACATTCCATTCCACATTCCATTCCATTCCGTTCCACATTCCATTCCATTACACTCCACAATTCATTCCACATTCCCTTCCTTTCCATTCCACATTCTATTTCATGTTCCGTTCAATTCCATTCCACGTTTTATTCCACATTCCGTTCCACTTTCCATTCCACATTCCATTCCGTTCCATTCCGCATTCCATTCCACATTCCATTCCACATTCCAATCCATTCCATTACACTTTCCATTACATTATAATCTACTTTCCATTCCATATTCCATTCTCATTCCATTGCATTAAATTCCACATTCCATTCCACATTCCATTCCATTGCATTTCACATTTCATACCACATTCCATTCCATTGCATTTCACATCCAATTTCATATTCCATTCCATTCCATTCTATTCCACATTGCATTCCATTCCATTCAACAATCCATTCCACATTCCATTCTACATTCCATTCCAGGTTCCATTCCGTTGCATTCCAAATTCCAATCCATCCCATTCCACATTCCATTCCATTCAAATCCACATTCCATTCCATTGCATTCCATTCCATTCCACATTTCATTCCATTCGATTCCATTCCATTCCGTTCCACATTCCACTCCATTCCATTGCATTCTGCATTCCATTCCATTCCATTCCATTCCTTTCCATTCCATTCCATTCCACCTTCCAGTCCATCGCTTTTCATTCCACATTCCAGTCCATTCCTTTGTATTCCACATTCCATTCCATTCCATTCCACCTTCCATTACATTCCATTAAACAATCCATTCCACATTCCATTCCACATTCCATTCCATGTTCCATTCCGTTGCATTCCACATTCCAATCCATTCCATTCCACATTCCATTCCATTCAAATCCACATTGCATTCCATTGCATTCCATTCGATTCCACACTCCATTCCATTACATTCCATTCCATATTCCATTCCATTGCATTCCGCATTCCATTCCATTCCATTCCATTCCATTCCACATTCCAGTCCATTCCATTGCATTCCACATTCCATTCCATTCCATTCCACAATCCATTCCATTCCATTCCATTGCATTCCATTCCACATTCCATTCCACTTTCCATTCCACGTCACATTTGATGTTTCATTCCACGTCCCATTCCATGTTCCATTGCTTTCTACTCCACATTGCATTCCATTCAATTCCAAATTCCATTCTATTCCATTCCACATTCCATTCCACGTTCCATTCTATTCCATTCAATGTTCCTTTTTGTTCCATTCAACGTTCCATTCCACGTTCCTTTCCCCAATCCTTTTCACATTGCATTCCAAATTCCATTCCATTCCATTCAACAATCCATTCCATTCCATTCCATTGCATTCCGTTCTACATTCCATTCCACTTTCCATTCCACGTCGAAGTCAATGTTCCATTCCATGTCCCATTCCACGTTCCATTCCTTTCTATTCCACATTCCATTGCATTCCATTCCAAATTCCATTCTATTCCATTCCACATTCCATTCCACGTTCCATTCAATTCCATTCAACTTTCCATTCCATTCCATTCAACGTTCCATTCCACGTTCCATTCCCCATTCATTTCCACACTGCCTTCCAAGTTCCATTCCATTCCCTTCCACTTTCCATTCCTCGTTCCATTCCATTCAATTCCACGTTCCATTCCACATTGCATTCCTTTCCATTCCACTTTCCATTTCATTCCATTCCACATTCCTTTCCATTGCATTCCTCATTCCATTCCACGATCCATTCCACGTTGAATTCCATGTTCCATTCCACTTCCCATTCCACGTTCAATTAATTACCATTCCGGATTCCATTCCATTCTATTCCACATTCCGTTCCATTTCATTCAACGTTCAATTCCACCTACCATTCCACCTTTCATTCCGCTTTGCATTCCAAGACCTATTCCATTCCTTTCCACATTCCATTCCATTCCATTCCATGTTCCATTCCACTTTCCATTCCACATTCCATTCCATTCCATTCCACATTCCATTCCATTCCATCCCACTTTCCATTCCACATTCCATTCCACTCCATTCCACATTCCATTCCACGTTGCATTCCACATTCCATTCCATTCCATTCTGCGATGCATTCCACACTCATTTCCACATTCCATTCGACATTCCATTCCTGTCCAATCTACATTCGATTTCACTTTCCATTCCATTCCATTCCACTATCCATTCCACATTCCGTTCCACATCCCATTCCACATTAATTTTCGTTCCATTCCACATTCCATTCCAAATTCCATTCCTTTCCATTCCACATTACATTCAATTCCACTACACATTCCTTTCCACTTTCACTTCCATTCCATTCCATACTCTATTGCAAGTTCCATTCCATTCAATTCCATGATCCATTCCACGTTTCATTCCACATTCTATTCCACATTCCATTCCACATTCAATTACGTTCCATTCCACATTATATTCCACATTCCATTGCATTTCACATTCAATTCCACAGTGCATTCCACCTTCCAATCCATTGAATTCCATATTCCATTCCATTCCGTTCCATTCCATTGCATTTCACATCCAATTCCACAGTGCATTCCACATTCCAATCCATTGAATTCCACATTCCATTGCACAATCCATTCCATTGTATTCCTCATTTCATTCCACATTCCATTCCGCATTTCATTCCTCATTCCATTCCATTCCATTCCACATTCCATTCTATTCTATTCCACATTCCATTCCATTCCATTCTATATTGTATTACTGATTCCATTCCTTTCCATTCCATTCTTGTCAATTCCGCATTCCATTCCACATTCCATTCCTTTCCATTCCACATTCCATTCCACGTTCCATTCCACGTTCCATTCCATTCCATTCCACATTGCATTCCATTCCATTAAACATTCCATACCATTCCACCTTGCATTGCATTCCAATCCACATTCCATACCATTCCAATCCATTCCATTCCACATTCTATTCCACATTCCATTGCATTCCATTCCATTCCACATTCCATTCCATTCCATTCGACATTCCATTCCATTCCATTCCATTTCACATTACATTCCGTTGGATTCCTCATTCTTTTCCACATTCCATTCCATTCCATTCCACATTCTATTCCATTCCATTGCACATTCCACTCACTTCCATTCCACATTCCATTACACATTCCATTCCACGTTCCATTCCACATTCCATTCCACGTTCCATTCCACGTTCCATTCCATTCCATCCCACTTTCCATTCCAAGTTCCATTCCACAATCCATTCCACATTCCATTCCATTCCTTTCCTTATTCCTTACCATTGCATTCCATTCCATTCCGCATTCCATTCCTTTCCATTCCACATTCTACTCCACATTCAACTCCATTCCTTTCCACATTCCATTCCAGATTCCATTCCATTCCATTCCACATTCCATTCGATTCCGTGTTTCATTCCACGTTTCATTCCGTTCCTTTCAACGTTCCATTACGCATTCTATTCCGCATTCCATTCCACTTTCCATTCCACTTTCCATTACACATTCCGTTCCATTCCATTCCACTCTGCATTCTACATTCCATTCCACATTACATTCTGTTCCATTCCACATTTCATTCCACATTCCATTCCTTTCCATTCCACATTCCATTCCATTCTATTCCACGTTCCATTCCACGATACATTCCACAATCCTTTCCACATTTCATTCCACATTCCAATTCACATTCCATTCCACATTCCATTTCATATTCCATTCCACACTCCATTCCACATTCCATTCCACATAACATTCCATTCCATTCCACATTCCATTCCACATTGCATGCCACATTCCATTCCATTCCATTCCACATTCCATTACACATTCAATTCCACGGAGCATTCCATTCAATCACACATTCCACTCCACATTCCGTTACATTCCTTTGCGTGTTGCATTCCACGTTCCATTCCACGTTCCATTGCAGATTCCATTCCATTGTATTGCATACTCCATGGCATTCCATACCATTCCATTCCACAATCCATTCCATTCGTTTCCACTTTCGATTCCACATTCCACTCAACATTCCATTCTGTTCCATTCCACGTTCCGTTCCTCAGTACGTTCCACACTCCAATTCACATACCATTCCGCTCCATGCCACATTACATTCCACATTCCATTCCTTTGCATTCCACATTCTATTCCATTCCATTCCTCATTCCATTGCATCCCATCTCGTTCCATTCCACATTCCCGTCCATTCCATTCCACATTCCTGTCTCTTCCCCTTTCCATCCCACATTCTATTCCACATTCTTTTCCACGTTCCATTCCATTCCATTCCACACTCCATTCCATTCCATTCCACGTTCCATTCCACGTTCCATTCCACGTTCCATTCCATTACAATCCAGGTTCTGTTCCATTCCATTTCACGTTCCATTTCATTCAATTCCACGTTCCATTTCATTCCATTTCACTTTCCATTCCACATTCCATTTCACATTCCATTCCATTCTATTCCATTGCATTCAACATTCCTTTCCATTCCAATCCACATTCCATTCCATTACATTTAACAATCCATTCCTTTCAAAATTCCATTCCATTCCATTCCATATTCCATTCCATTCCATTCCATATTCCATTCCATTCCATTCCACATTCAATTCCACCTTCCATTTCATTCCATTCATTTCCACATTCCATTACATTCCAATCCACATTCCATTTCACATTCCATTCCATCTTCCTTTCCTTTCCCTTCCATTCCATTCCACATGACATTCCATTCCATTCCACTTCCCATTCCATTGAATTCCACATTCCATTCCATTGCATTCCATTCTACATTCCATTCCAATTCATTATATTCTATTCCACATTCCATTCCATTCCATAACATTCCATTTCACATTCCGTTCCATAGCATTCCACTTTCCATTCTAATATATTCCACGTTACATTCCACGTTCCATTGCACGTTCTATTCAACGTTCTTTTACACATCCCATTCCATTCCATTCCACGTTACATTCCACGTTCCATTGCACGTTCTATTCAACTTTCTTTTACACATCCCATCCCATTCCATTCCACGTTCTATTACACATTTCTTTAAATTCCATTCCACATTCCATTGAATTGCTTTCCACACCACAGTCCACATTCCATTCCACATTCCAGTCCACTTTCCATTCCATTCCTTTCCACATTTAATTCCATTAGATTTCATTCCATTCCATTCCTTTCATTCCACTTTCCATTCCACATTTCATTCCATTCCATTCCATTCCACATCCCATTCCGTTCCATTCCACATTCCATTCCATTGTATTCCATTTACCATTCCACATTCCATTCCATTGCACATTGCATTCCACACTCCCTTACAAATCCATTCCATTCCACATTGCATTCCTTTATATTCCATTCCACATTTGATTCCACTTTCCATTCCATTCCACATTCCATTCCATTCCATTCCACATTCCATTCCATTCCATTCCACATTCCATTCCATTCCATACCAAATTCCATAATAATCCATTCCACATTCCATTCCATTTTATTCCATTCCACATTCTGTTTCATTCCACATTCCATTTCTTTCAATTCAACATTCCATTCAATTCCATTCCTTTCCATTTCACATTCCATTCCATTCCATTCCATTCCACATTCAATTCCACTTCATTCGATTCCACCTTCTATTCCATTCCTCATTCCATTCCATTCCTTTCCATATTCCTTTGAATTCCATTATATTCCATTCCCCATTCCATTCAATTCTTTTCCATTACACATTCTATTCCATTCCACATTCCATTCCATTCCATTTCACATTCCATTCCATTCCATTCCATTCCATTACACATGATTTCCATTTCATTCCATTCCATTTCATTCCATTCCACATTGTATTCAATTACACATTCCCTTCCTTTCCATTCCACCTTCTATTCCACTTCATTGTATTAAATTCCAATCTATATTCCATTCCATTCCATTCCATTCCAAATTCTATTCCATTCCATCACACATTCCATTACATTCATTTATTGCATTCTATTGCATTCCATTCCACATACCATTCTTTCCACGTTCCATTCCACATTCTATTCCACTTTACACTCTGTTGCACTCCACATTCCAGTCCACATTAAATTCCGCATTCCATTCCATTCCATTCCATGTTCCATTCCACTTTCCATTCCATTCCTTTCCATGTTCCATTCCATTCCATTCCACATTCCCTTCCACATTTCTTTCCATTCCATTTCACATTCCATTCCATTCTATTCCCCATCCCATTCCACATTTCATTCCATTCCATTCAACCTTCCTTTCCACATTCCATTCCATTCAATTCAACATTCCTTTCAATTTCATTCCTTTCCATTTCTCATTCCATTCCATTCGATTCCACATTCAATTCCACTTCATTCGATTCCACCTTCTATTCCATTCCACATTCCATTCTATTCCTTTCCATATTCCTTTCAATTCCATTAAATTCCATTCCCCATTCCATTCAATTCTTTTCCATTACAAATTCTATTCCATTCCACATTCCATTCCTTTTCATTTCACATTCCATTCCATTCCATTCCATTCCATTCCATTACAGATGGTTTCCATTTCATTCCATTCCATTTCATTCCATTCCACATTCTATTCAATTACACATTTCCTTCCTTTCCATTCCACCTTCTATTCCACTGCATTCTATTAAATTCCAATCTATATTCCATTCCATTCCATTCCATTCCAAATTATATTCCATTCCATCACACATTCCATTACATTCGTTTATTGCATTCTATTGCATTCCATTCCACATACAATTCTTTCCACATTCCATTCCACATTCTATTCCACTTTACATTCTGTTCCACTCCACATTCCAGTCCACATTAAATTCCACATTCCATTCCATTCCATTCCACGTTCCATTCCACTTTCCAATCCATTCCATTCCATTCCACATTCCCTTCCACATTCCTTTCCATTCCATTTAACATTCCATTCAATTCTATTCCCCATCCCATTCCACATTTGATTCCATTCCATTCAACTTTCCTTTCTACATGCCATTCCGTTCCATTCCATTCCTCAATCCATAACGAATTCCATTGTACATTCCATTGCACATTCTATTCCATTCCATTCCACATTCCATTCCATAAATTCCACATTCCATTACACATTCCATTCCATTCCATTGCATTCCACATTCCATTACACATTCCATTTCACATTCCATTCCATTCAATTCAACAATCAATTCCACAATCCATTCCATTCCATTCCATTCCATGTTCCACTCCATGTTTCATTCCACATTCCATAACACATTCCATTCCGCATTCCATTCCATTCCTTTCCACTTTCCATTCCACATTCTATTCCATTCCGTTCCACATTTCATACCATTCCATTTCATTCCATCCCGCATTCGTTTCCCTTCCATTCCACATTCCATTCCAAATTCCATTCTACAATCCATTCCTTTCCTTTCCATTCTATTCCAGATTCCATTCCACATTCCATTCCACATTAAATTCCACATTCCATTCCTTTACATTTCACATTCCATTGCAAATTCCTTACCATATCTCATTCCACATCCCCTTCCATTCCATTCCATGTTCCATTCCATGTTTCATTCCATATTCCATAACACATTCCATTCCGCATTCCATTCCATTCCTTTCCACGATCCATTCCACATTCCATTCCATTCCATTCCACGTTTCATACCATTCTATTTCATTCCATCCCACATTCCATTCCCTTCCATTCCACATTCCATTCTGCAATCCATTCCTTTCCTTTCCATTCTATTCCGGATTCCATTCCACATTCCATTCCACATTAAATTCCACATTCCATTCCTTTACATTCTACATTCCATTGCAAATTCCTTTCATTATCCCTTTCCATATTCCATTCCATTCCATTCCATTCCATTCCACATTCCCTTCTGCATTCCATTCCACATTCCATTCCACAGCCCATTCCATTCCATTCCACTTTCCTTTCCGCATTCCATTCCATATTCCATTCCATTCCATACTACATTCCATTCCACTTTCCATTACATTCCTTTCCACCTTCCACTCCACATTCAATTGCACATTGCATTCCACCTTCCATTCCACATAGCATTGCACGTTCCATTCCATTCCATTCCATGTTGCATTCCAAATTCCATTCCATTCCATTCCATTCTCCTTTCCAAATTCCTTTCCACGTTCCATTCCACGTTGCGTTCAATTCCATCGCACTTTGCATTCCACTTTGCATTCCTTTCCTAGTTCTATTTCAAATTCCCTTATACATTGCATTCCACATTGCACTCCGTTCTATTCCACGTGCCACTCCACATTCCATTCCATTCCATTCCAGATTCCATTCCATTCCACTTTCCATTCCATTCCTTTCCACATTCCATTCCACATTCCATTCCATTTCATACAACATTTTATTCCACATTTAATTCCATTCCATTCAACTTTCCATTCCACATTTCAATCCATTCCATTCCACATTCCATCTCATTCTATTCCACATTCCATTACACATTTCATTCCACATTCCATTCCATTCCATTCAACGCTCCATTCCACCTTCCATTCTACATGGCATTCCACGTTCCATTGCACTACTTTCCACGTTGCATTCCACGTTGCACTCCACATTTCATTCCTCATTCCATTAAACATTCCAATCTACATTCCATTCCATTCCATTCTACGTTCCATTCTACGCTCCATTCCACCTTCCATTCCACATTCCATTCCACGATCCATTGCATTCCATTCCACGTTCCATTCCACATTCCATTCCATTCCATTCCACAGTCCATACCTTTCCATTCTATTCCATTCTACATTCGATTCCATTGCATTCCAGATTCCTTTCCTCATTCCATTCCATTCCATTCCACATCCCATTCCCCTTCCATTCCACATTCCATTCCCCTTCCATTCCACATTCCATTCCACTCCATTCCACTTTCCATTAAACGGTGCATTCCACATTACTTTCTTCGTTCCATTCAACGTTCCATTTCAATTTCCATTCCACTTTCCCTTCCATTACATTCCACGTTCCATTGCACATTCCATTCCATTCCATTCCACTTTCTATTCCACATTCTATTCCACATTCCATTCCTTTCCATTCCACATTCCTTTACATTCCATTCAACTTTCCATTCCATTGAATTCCACATTCCATTCCATGTTCGATTAGATTGCTTTCCATTTAATTTTCCCCATTTCATTTCACATTCCATTCCACATTCCATTCCGTTCCATTCCACGTTCCATTCCACATTCCATTCCTCATTCCTTTCCTTTCCATTCCATTCCACATTCCATTCCCTTCCATTCCACATTACATTCCACGGTCCATTGCATTCAATTCCACATTCCATTCCCTTCCATTACACATTCCATTCCACGTTCCATTCCACCTTACATTCCACGTTCAATTGCATTCCATTCAACATTCCAAAACATTCCATTCCATTCCATTCCGGATTCCATTCCACTGCATTCCACACTCTATTCCACATTGCATTACATTCCATTCCACATCCCATTCCACACTCCCTTCCATTCCATTCCACATCCCATTCCACATTCCCTTCCATTCCGTTCCATATTCCATTCCATTTCATTGCACATTCCATTCCTTTCGATTCCACATTTCATTCCACATTCAATTCCACGTTCCATTCCACGTTCCATTCCATTCCTTTCCACATTAGTTTCTACATTCCATTCCATATTCCTTTCCAGATTCCATTCTGTTCCTAGCACATGCCATTCCACATTCCATTCCACATTCTATTCCATATTCCATTCCATTCCATTCTATTCCTCATTCCATTCCGCATTCTTTTCCACATTCCATTCCACATTCCATTCCATTCCACATTGCATTCCATTCCATTCCACCTTCCATTCCATTCCATTCCACATTCCATTCCACCTTCCATTCCACATTCCATTCCATTTCTTTCCACAATCCCCTCCACATTCCATTATATTGCCTTCCATGTTCGATTCAACTTTCCATTCCCTTTCATTCCACACTGCATTCCACCTTTCATTGTACGTTCCCTTCCATGTTGCATTCCATAATCCTTTCCATTCCATTCCACGTTCCGTTCCACTTTCCATTCCACATTCCATTCCATTGCATTCCACTTTCCTTTCCATTGCATTCCATTCAACATTCCATTCCACTTTACTTTCCATTCCATTCCACGATCCATTCCGTTCCATTCCACCTTCCATTTCGTTGCATTCCACAATCCATTCTGCATTCCATTTCACTTTCCATTCCACGTTCCATTTCACATTCCATTCTGTTACTTTTCATTCCATTCCACATTGTATATTCCCTTCAACTTTCCACACCACATTCCATTGCACATTCCATTCCGTTCCATTCCACTTTCCATTCCACATTCCATTCCTTTCCTTTCCACATTGCATTCCATTTCATTCCCCCTTCCATTCCATTCCTTTCCACATTCCATTCCACATTCCATTCCACATTCCTTTCCATTTCATTCCACGTTTCATTCCACATTGCATTCCATTCCTTTCCACGTTCCATTCCACTTTCCATTCCACGTTCCATTCCATTCCATTCCACACTCCATTCCACCTTCCCTTCTATGTTCCATTCCAAGTTCCATTCCAAGTTACATTTTACATTCCATTCAAAGTTCCATTCCACATTCCATTCCAAATTCCATTCCACGTTCCATTCCACGTTGCATTCCATTCAAATTCCCTTTCAAATTCCATTGCATTCAATTAAATTCCACTTTCCATTCCACATTCCATTCCAGTGCATTCCACATTCCATTACACATTCCATTCCACTTTCCATTCCATTCTTTTCCACGTTACATTCCATGTTCCATTAGACGTTCCATTCCACGTTCCATTCCACGTTCCACTCCATTCCATTCCACTTTCCATTCCCTATTCCATTCCATTCCATTCCACAGTCCATTCCATTCCATTCCACGCTCCATTCCACTTTCCATTCCACGTCCATTCCACGTTCCATTCCACGTTCCTTTCCACATTCCAATCCATTCCATTCCACGTTCCATTCCACATTCCAATCCATCTTCCATTCCACGTTCCAGTCCACGTTCCAGTCCACGTTCCATTCCTTTCCATTCCACGATAAATTCCACGTTCCATTCCAAATTCCATTCCATTCCATTTCAACTTCCTTTCCACATTCCATTCCATTCCCTTATACTTTCCATTACATTCCATTCCAGCTTCCATTCCACATTCCATTCCACATTCCATTCCTCTTTCCATTCCATTCCATTCCACATTCCATTGCATTCCTTTCCACTTTCCATTCCACATTCCATTCCATTCCATTCAACATTCCTTTCCACATTCCATTCCATTCCATTACACTTTCCACTCCATTCCATTCCAGCTTCCATTCCACATTCCATTCCACATTCCATTCCACATTAAATTCCTCTTTCCATTCCATTCCATTCCACATTCCATTGCATTCCAATCCACTTTCCATTCCACATTCCATTCCATTCCAGATTCCATTCCACATTCCGTTCCATATTCCATTCCATTCCATTCCACATTCCATTCCACGTTCCAATCCATTCCATTCCTTGCTCTATTCCACCTTCCATTCCACATTCCATTCTACTTTCCATTGCACGTTCCGTTCCATTCCATTCCACTTTCCTTTACACTTTGCACTCCTCATTTCATTCCAAATTATGTTAAACGTTCAATTCCACATTACATTCCATTCCATTCCACATTACATTCCATTGCAGTCCACATTGCTTTCCACATTCCAATCCATTTAATTTAAACATTCCATTCCATGCCATTCCACATTCCATTCCATCTTCCATTCCATTCCACATTCCATTCCAAATTCCATTCCACACTCGATTCCATACCGTTCCACATTCCATTCCACATTCTCTTACATTCCATTGCACGTTCCATTCCACTTTCCATTCCACGTTCAATTCCACTTTCTATTCCACATTCCATTCCTTTCCATTCAATTCCATTCCATTCTATTCCACCTTCCATTTCACATAACATTCCATTGCATTGCATATTCCATTCCACATTCAATTCCACATTCCTTTCCACATTCTATTCCATTCCATTCCATGTTCCATTCCACGTTGCATTCCACATTCCATTCCACGTTTCTTTCCATGTTCCATACCATTCCATTCCACATTCCATTCCACTTTCCATTCCATTCCATTCCACGTTCCATTCCACATTCCTTTGAACATTCAATTCAACGTTCCATTGCCCATTCCCTTACACATTTCATTCCACGTACCATTCCATGTTCCATTCCATTCCATTACACTTACCATTCCGTCTTCCATTCCATTGCATTGAACGTACAATTCCACATTCCTTTCCATTCCATTCCACTTTCCATTGTACATTACATTCCACATTCCACTCCACATTCCATTCCATTGCATTCCACATTCCATTGAACATTGCATTCCATTCCATTCCATATTCCATTCCATTCCATTCCACATTCCATTCCATTCGATTCCACATTCTATTCTACATTCCATTCCACATTCTATTCTACATTCCATTCCACATTCCATTCCATTCCATTCCACATTCTATTCTACATTCCATTCCACATTACATTCCATTATTTTCCACATTCCATTCCACATTTCATTCCACATTGCATTCCAAATTCCCATTCACATTCCATTCCTTTCCATTCCACATTCCATTCCACATTCCATTCCATTCCATTCCATTACACATCCCATACCACATTCCATTCCACATTCCATTCTATTATGTTTCACATTGCATACCACATTCAGTTTCATTCCATTCTACGTTCCATTGCATTACATTCTACATTCCATTCCACATTTCATTCCACGTTCCATTCCATTCGAATACACTTTCCATTCCACGTTCCATTTCACTTTCCATTCCATTACATTCCCATTTCCCTTCTACATTACTTTCAGTTCCATTCCATTCCACATTCCATTCCACTTTCCATTCCATTCCATTCCACATTCCGTTCCAGATTCCATTCCATTTCATTCGACATTCCATTCCACATTCCATTCCATTCCATTCCACATTCCGTTCTACGTTCCCTTCCATTCCATTACACTTTCCATTCCATACCATTCCACATTCCATTTCACATACCATTCCATTCCATTTGACATTCCATTGTACTCCATTGCACATTTCATTCCATTCCATTCCACATTCCTTTCCATTGCTTTGCACTTTCCATTCCTTTCCACAGTCCACTCCACATTACATTCCATGTTTCTTTCCATTCCATTCCACGTTCCATTCCACGATCCATTCCATGCTCCACTCCATTCCTTTCCACGTTGCATTTCACATTCCATTCCACTACATTTCAAGTTCCCTTCCGCATTCCATTCCACATTCCTTTCGACTTTCCTTTGCATTCCATTCCACATTCCATTCCACATTCCACTCGGCATTCCATTCTACATTCCATTCCACATTCCATTCCAGATTCCATTCCATTCCTTTCCGCATTCCATTCCACATTCCATTACACTTTCCTTTACAAGTTCCATTCCCCGTTCCATTCCACTTTCCATTCCATTCCATTCCTCGTTTCATTCCACATTCCATTCCATTACATTCCACTTTCCATTCCACATTCCATTCCACATTCCATTCCACATTCCATTCCACGTTCCATTCCATTCCATTCCACATTCCATTCCACATTCCATTACACGTTCCATTCCAAGTTCCATTCCCCGTTCCATTCCACTTTCCATTCCATTCCATTCCTCGTTTCCTTGTATATTTCTTTGCATTACATTCCACTTTCCATTCCACATTACATTCCACATTACATTCCACATTACATTTCGTTCCATTCCATATTCCATTCCACATTCCATTCCACATAACATTCCATTCCCTTCCATATTCCATTCCATATTCCATTCTACATTCCATTCCATTCCGTTCCATATTCCGAAGCACATTCCATTCAACATTCCATTCCACAGTCCTTTCATTTCGATTCTACATTACTTTCCACATTCCACTCCATTCCATTCCACATTCCATTAAACATTCCATTCCACATTCCATTCCATTCCTTTCCACATTCCATTACACGTTGCATTGAATTCTATACCACGTTAAATTGCATGATACATTCCACTTTCCATTCCATTCCGTTCCATATTCCGAAGCACATTCCATTCAACATTCCATTCCACAGTCCTTTCGTTTCGATTGTACTTTACATTCCACATTCCACTCCATTCCATTCCACATTCCATTAAACATTGCATTCCACATTCCATTCTATTCCTTTCCGCATTCCATTACACGTTTCATTCCATTCTATACCACATTAAATTCCATGATACATTCCACATTCCAGTCCACATTCCATTCCAAATTCCATTTCACATTGCATTCCACATTCCATTCCACATTCCATTCCACATTGCATGCCACATTCCATTCCATTCCATTCCACATTCCATTCCACATTCCATTCCACGGTCCAATCCATTCCATACCACATTCCATTCCACATTCCACTACATTTCATTCCACGATGGATTCCACGTTCCATTCCACGTTCCATTCCACGATCCATTTCACGTCCCATTCCATTCTATTGCTCATTCCATACCATTCTATACCATTCCATTCCACAATCCATTCCATTACATTCCACTTTCGATTCCACATTCCATTCCACATTGCATTCGGTTCCATTCCACATTCCATTCCGCACTCCATTCCACATTCCATTCCACTTAACATTACTTTCCATTCCACTTTCCATTCCATGTGCCATTCCACATTCCATTCCATTTCATTACACATTACATTGCATTCCATTCCACATTCCTTTACACATTCCATTCCATTCCATTCCACTTTCCATTCCATTCAATTTCACATTCCATTCCACATTCTATTCCACATTCCATTCCACGTTCCATTCCATTCCATTCCACATTCCATTCCATTCTACGTTCCATTCCATTCCATTCCATGTTCCATTCCAATTTCCATTAAATTCCATTCCACATTTCAGTCTATTTCGGTCCACATTCCATTCCACTTTCCATTCCACATTCCATTCCACATTCCCTTCCATTCCATTACACGTTCCATTCCACTCTCAATTCCACATTCCATTCCACATTCCTTTCCTTTCCATTCCACATTTCATTCCACTTTCTATCCCATGTTCAATTCCACATACCGTTCCACGTTCCATTCCACGTTACATTCCACGTTCTATTCCATTGCATTTCACTTTCCATTCCACATTCCATTCCATTCTATTCCAAATTCCATTTCACATTCCATTTCTCTTTTCATTCAATTCCATTCTGCGTTCAATTCTACTTTGAATTCCATTCCATTCCACGTTCCATTCCACATTCCATTGCATTACTTTCCAAGTTCCAATCCACACTATATTCCACATTCCATTCCACATTCTTTTCCGTTCCATTCCACATTCCTTTCCACAATCCATTCCATATTCCAATCCACTTTCCATTCCACATTCCATGAAATTCCCTGCCAAATTCCATTCCACATTCCATTCCATTCCATTCCACACTCCAGTCCACCTTCCATTCCACATTCGATTCTACTTTCCATTCCACGTTCCATTCGATTTCATTCCATGTTCCATTCCATGATCCACTCCATGCCATTCCACTTTCCCTTCCACATTCCATTCCACATTGCATTCCGTTACATTCCACGTTCCATTCCACTCTCAATTCCACATTCCATTCCACATTCTTTTCCATTGCGTTCCACATTTCATTCCACTTTCTATCCCACGTTCAATTCCACATTCCATTCCACGTTCCATTCCATGTTACATTCCACGGTCTATTCCATTGCATTTCACGTTCCATTCCACATTCCATTCCATTCCATTCCAAATTCCATTCCATATTCCATTTCTCTTTCCATTCAATTCCATTCCGCGTTCAATTCCACTTTCAATTCCATTCCATTCCACAGTCCATTTCGCATTCCATTGCATTACACTCCATGTTCCATTCCACATTATATTCCACATTCCATTCCTCATTCTTTTCCGTTCCGTTCCCATTCCATTCCACAATCCAATCCATATTCCAATCCACTTTCCATTCCACATTCCATGAAATTCCCTGCCATATTCCATTCCACATTCCATACCATTCTACACTCCATTCCACATTCCATTCCACATTCCATTCTATTTCAGTCCACCTTCCATTCCGTATTCGATTCCACTTTCCATTCCACCTTCCATTTGATTTCATTCCATGTTCCATTCCTCATTCTATTCCTTGCCATTCCACTTTCCATTCCACATTTCATTCCACATTACATTCCGTTCCATTCCACGTTCCATTCCGCATTGCATTCCATTCCGCTCCACATTCTATTCCATTACACTCCATATTTCTTTCCACATTCGCTTCCATTCCATTCCACATCCTATTCCACTTTCCATTCCATTGCATTCCATTCCATTCCACTTTCCATTCCACATTCCATTCCATTGCATTCCATTCCACGTTCCATTCCACGTTCCATTCCACCATCCTTTCCATTGCTTTCCACGGTCCTTTCCACACTCAATTCCACATTCCATTGCACATTCCATTCCATATTCCATGCCACGTTCAATTCCTCATTCCTTTCCAGGTTCCATTTCACGTTCCTTTCCATTACATTTCACGTTCCATTCCATTCCATTTCAAGTCTCATTCCACATTCCAATCCAGTTTCCATTCCACATTCCATTCCATTCCATTCCACGTTCCATTCCACGTTCCATTACAGGTTCCAATCCATTGCATTCCACGTTGCATTCGACATTATATTGAATTGCATTCCTTCCCATTCCACATTCCATTCCACAATCCATTGCAAATTCCATTCCACTTTCCATTCCACATTCCATTAAATTCCGTTCCACATTACATTCTGTTCCATTCTACATTCCATTCCATTCTGTTCTACTTTCCATTCCATTGCACTCCACATTTCATTCCACATTCCCTTCCATTCCATTGCACATTCCATTCCATGTTCCATTCCATTCCATTCCATGTTCCATTCCACGTTTCATTCCACATTCCATTCCACATTCCATTCCATATTCCATTCCTTTCCATTCCGAATTCTATTCCACATTCCATTCCTTTCCATTCCGAATTCTATTCCACATTCCATTCCACATTCGAATCCATTCCATTCCACATTATATTCCACATTCCATTTCATTCCATTCCATATTCCATTCTCATTCCATTGCATTCCAATCCACATTCCATTCCACATTCCATTCCATTCCATTTCACATTTCATACCACATTCCATTCCATTGCATTCCACATTCCTTTCCACATTCCATTCCATGTTCCATTCTGCATTAAATTCCACGTTCCATTCCATGCAATTCTCTGTTCCATTCCATTCCATTCCACTTTCCTTTTCATTCTGTTCCACATTCCATTCCACATTCCATTTCATATTCCGTTCCACATTCTTTTTCAATTTCCTTTCCATTAAATTCCTTTCAATTCCACATTCCAATCCATTTAATTCCACATTTCTTTCCACATTCCATTACATATTACATTCCATTCCAATCTATTCCACATTCCATTCCTTTCCATTAAACAATCCATTCCACATTGCATTCCACGTTCCATTCCACGTTCCATTCCGTTGCATTCCACATTCCAATCCATTCCATTCCATATTCCCTTCCATTCAAATCCACATTCCATTCCATTGCATTCCAGTGCATTCCGCATTCCATTCCATTCCTTTCCATTCCATTCCATTCCGTCCCATTCCATTCCACATTCCATTCCATTGCATTCTGCATTCCATTCCATTCCATTCCATTCAATTCCATATTCCAGTCCATTCCTTTGCATTCCACATTCCATTCAATTCCATTCCACATTCCATTCCATTGCATTCCACATTCCATTCCATTCCATTCAACAATCCAATCCACATTCCGTTCCGCATTCCATTCCACGTTGCATTCCATTGCATTCCACATTCCAATCCATTCCATTCCACATTCATTTCCATTCAAATCCACATTCCATTCCATTGCATTCCATTCCATTCAACATTCCATTCCCTTCCATTCCATTCCATTCCGTTCCATTCCATTCCATTCCACATTCAATTCCATTGCATTCCGCATTCCCTTCCATTCCATTCCATTCACTGCCACATTCCAGTGCATTCCATTGCTTTCCACATTCCATTCCATTCCATTCCACAGTCCATTCCTTTCCATTCCATTCCATGCCAGTCCATATTCCATTCCACTTTCCATACCACGTCGCATTCGATGTTTCATTCCACGTCCTATTCAATTCCATTCCACATACCATTCCACATTCCATTCCACATTCCATTCCACGTTCCATTCCACCTTCCATTGCACGTTCGATTCCACTTTCCACTCCATGTTCCTTTCCATTCCATTCCGCGTTCTATTCCACTTTGCATTACACATTACATTCCACATTGCATTCCAAGTTCCCTTCCCCTTTCATTTCCAGTTTCTGTTCCAACTTCCATTCCACGTACCATTTCACATTCCATTCCACATTCCATTTCCTTCCATTCCACATTGCATTCCACGTTCCATTCCACGTTCTGTTCCACGTTCCTTTCCACCTTGCATTGCACGTTCCATTCCACTTTCCACTTCACGTTCCATTTCATTCCTTTCCACGTTCCATTCCACTTTCCATTCCACGTTCCATTCCAAGTTCCGTTCCACCTTCCATTCCACTTTCCATTCCAACTTCCATTCCACTTTCCATTTCACATTGCATTCCACATTAAATTTCATTCCGTTCCACGTTCCATTCCACATTCTGTTCCACGTTCCTTTCCACCTTGCATTAGACATTCCGTTCCACTTTCCATTCCCTTCCATTCCACATTCCTTTTCACGTTCCATTAGATATCATTCCACTTTCCATTCCATATTCCATTCCAATGCATTCCACATGCCATTCCATTCCATTCCAAATTCCATTCCACTTTGCATTCCATTTCATTCCACATTCCATTCCATTACATTGCACGTTCCATTCTACATTCCTTTCCCTTCCACATTCCGTTCAATTCCATTACATTCCGTGTTCCATTCCATTCCATTCCACCTTCCATTCCATTGCATTCCAGTTATATTCCATGTTCCATTCTATTCCAATACATTCCACATTCAATTCTATTTTTTTCCACATTCCATTCTACCTTCCATTCCATTCCATTCCCCATTCCGTTCCATTAAATTCCACATTCCATTCTGTTCCATTACGTTCCACATTCCATTCCATTTCATTCCACATTCCATTCCACATTCCATTGCATTCCATTCCACGTTCCATTCCATTCCATTCCACATTCAATTCCTCATTCATTTCTATTCCATTCCACATTCCATTCCATTCCATTCCACATTCCATTCGATTCCATTCTACATTCCTTTCCTCATTCCATTCCATTCAATTCCACATTCCATTCCAATCCATTCCACATTCCATTTGATACCACATTCCATTCCTTTCCATTCCATTCCACTTTCCATTACATTGAATTCCACCTTCCATTTCATTCCATTCCACGTTCCATTCCATTCCATTCCATTGCACGTTCCATTCCACATACCATTTCATTCCATTACACATTCCACTTCATTCCATTCCACATTCCATTCCGCATTCCATTCCATTCCATGCCACATTTAATTCCACTTTCCTTTTCATTCCATTCCACATTCTTTTCCACATTCCATTCCATTTCTTTCCATTCCCTTCCACATTCCATTCCACCTTCCATTCCATTACACGTTCCATTCCATTGCATTCCACATTCCATTCCATTCCACATTCCATTCTATTCCATTCCACATTCCTTTCCATGCCATTAAACTTTCCATTCCACTTTCCATTCCAGTCCATCCCACAATCCTTTCCATGCCATTCCACATTCCATTCCACCTTCCATTCCTTTCCATTTCACATTCCTTTCCTTTCCAATTCATTCCAGTCTACATTCCATTCCACTGCATTGCATTCCACATTCCATTCCATTGCATTCCACACTCCTGTCCATTCCATTCCACATTCCATTCCATCCTACGTTCCATTCCAATACCTTCCACTATTCTTTCCATGTTCCATTCCACGTTCCATTCCATGTTCCATTCCGCTTTCCATTCCACATTCCATGCCATTACATTCCACGTTCCATTCCATTCCATTCCATTCCACGTTCCATTCCACTTTCCATTCCAAATTCCATTCAAATCCACTCCACACTCCATTCCATTCCATTCCACTTTCCATTCCATTCCGTTCCATTCCCTTCTATATTCCAATACACATTCCTTTCCATACCATTGCATATTCCATTCCATTCCATTCCACATTCCATTTCACATTCTATTCCAATGCATTCCACTTTCCCTTCCATTCCATTCCTCATTCCATTCCGTTCCATTCCACATTCCATTCCATTCAATTCCACATTACACATTGCATTCCATGTTACATTCTAGGTTCCATTCCACATTCCATTCCACCTTCCATTCCATGTTCCATTCCATTCCATTCCACGTTCCATTCCATTCCATTCCACGTTCCATTCCACTTTCCATTCCATTCCATTCGACATTCCATTCCATTCCACGTTCCATTCCATTCCATTCCACCTTCCATTCCACATTCCATTCCATTCCATTCCACTTTCCGATCCACATTCCATTCCTTTCCATTCCATATTCCATTCCACGTTCCATTCCATTGTATTACACATTCCTTTCCACATTCCCTTATACATTCCATTTCAACCGATTCCATTCCACATTCCATTCCATTCCACTCCACTTTCCGTTTCATTCCTATCCACATTCCAATCCATTCCATTCGCTTCCATTCCAGATTGCATTCCACATTCAATTCCAATCCATTCCATTTCACTTTCCATTCCATTCCATTCCACATTCCATGCCATTCCATTCCACGTTCCATTCCATTCCATTGCGCATTCCCTTCACACAATCCATTCCATAATCCATTCCATTAGATTCCAATCCACTTTGCATTCCATTCCATTCCATTCCACATTCCATTCCATTCTATCGCATTCCATTGCACATTGTATTCCACATTCAACTCCATTCCATTTCATTGCACATTCCATTCAATTCCATACCAAATTCCATGGCATTCCAGTCCACATTCCATTCCTTTCTATTCCATTCCACATTCCATTCCACATTCCAATCCATTCACCATACTATTCCACGTTCCTTCTCATTCCATTCCAATTTCCATTCCATTCTATTCCATATTCCATTCCATACCATTTCATATTCCATTCCATTCTTTTACACATTCCATTCCACATTCGATTCCATTCCATTCCACATTCCATTCCATTCCACATTCCATTCCATTCCACTTTCCATTCCATTCCACATTCCATTCCACGTTCCTTTCCATTCTATTGCACATTCCATTCCACTTTCCATTCCATTCAATTCCATTCCATATTCCATTCCATTCCATTCCATTCCACATTCCATTCCATTTGATTCCACATTCCATTCAATTCCATTCCTTTCCATTTCAAATTCCATTCCACAATCCATTCCATTCCATTCCAATTCCTATTCCAAGTTCCATTCCACATTCCATTCCACGTTCCATTCCGCATTGCATTCCACATTCCGTGCCATTGCATTCCACATTCCAATCCATTACATTCCATTCCATTCCACATTCCATGACACATTCCATTCCATTCCATTCCAAATTCCATTCCTTTCCTATCCAAATTCCATTCCATTCAATTCCACTTTTCATTCCACTCCATTCCATTCCATTCTACTTTCCATTACACATTCCATTCCACTCCATTCCACATTTCATTCTATTCCATTCCTTTCCATTCCACATTCCATTCTATTCCACATTCCATTCCATTCCATTCCACACTCTTATCCGTATTCCATTCCACATTACACTCCATTCGTTTCCATTTCAGTTTCCATTCCATTCCATTCCACTTTCCGTTTCATTCCATTCCATATTCCATTACATTCCATTCGATTCCATTCCACATTCTCTTCCATTACATTCTACTTTCCATTCAATTCCTTTCGACATTCCATTACATTCCAATCGATTCCATTCCACGTTCCATTCCAATCCATTCCATTCTCTTCCCCCTTCCCTTGAAAATTCCTTTCCATTCCATCTCACATTCCATTGCATTCCATTCCAAATTCCATTCCATTCCATTCCTCATTCCATTCCATTCCATTTCACATTCCACTCCATTTCATTCCACTTTCCATTCCATTCCAGTTGGCATTCAATTCCATTCCACATTCCATTCCATTCTATTTCTCATTGCATTCCATTCCATACCATTCCTTTCCATTCCATTCCGTGTTGCATTCCATTCCATTCCACGTTCCATTCCATTCTATTCCACATTCCATTGTAAATTCCATTCGACTTTCCATTCCTTGCCATTCCGTATTCCATTCCAGATTCCATTCAATTCCATTCCAGTCCATTCCATATTCCATTCCATTCCTTTCCATTCCACATTCCAGTCCATTCCATATTCCATTCCATTCCTTTCCATTCCACATTCCAGTCCATTCCATAACACATTCCATTCCATTCAATTACATATTCCTTTCCATTCCAATGCTCATTCCACCTTCCATTCCACTTTCCATTCCTTGTTCGATTCCACTTTCCATTCCATTCCACTTTCCATTCCACGTTGCATTCCATTCTGTCTTTCTTTCAATTCCACATACCATTCCAAATTTCATTCCACATATCATTGCATTCCATAACACATTCAATTCCATTCCACATTCCATTCCTTTCCGTTTCACATTCCACATTCCGTTCCATTCCATTCCATATTCTACATTCCATTCCACTTTCCATTCCATGGTTGATTACACATTCCTTTCCACATTCATTCCATTCCATTCTGTGTTCCATTTAACTTTCCATTCCATTCCATTCCACTTTCCATTCCACTTTCCATTCCATTCTATTCCATGTTCCAATTCACATTCTATTCCATTCCATTCCATATTCCATTCCATTACATTCCACATTCCATTCCATTCCACATTCCATTCCACATTGCTTTCCATTCCATTCTACATTCCATTCCACTTTCCGTTCAGTTGCGTTCCACATTCCATTCCATTCCATTCCATTCCACAATCCATTCCACATTCCTTTCCGTGCCATTCCCGTTTCCATTCCACATTCCATTCAATTCCAATCCATATTCCTTTCCATTACATTACATTCCATTCCAGTCCTCATTCCATTCCATTAAATTCCATTCCACATTCCATTCCATTCCATTCCATTCTACATCCCATTCCATTCAATTCCACATTCCATTAAATTCCATTCCACTTTGCATTCCATTCCATTCCACGTTCCATTCCATTTCATTCCATGTTCCATTCCACGTTCCATTCCATTTTCCCTTCAATGTTCCATTCCACATTCCATTCCATTCCATTCCACATTTTATTCCATCTCATTCCACATTCCATTTCGCATTAAATTCCATTCCATTCCACATTCCATTCCACATTCCATTCCCCTCCCTTCCACATTGCATTCCACATAGCATTATATTCCATTCAACATTCCTGTCCATTCCATTCCACATTCTGTTCCATTCCATTCTATTCCACATTTAATTCCATTCCATTCCACATTCTTTTCCATGCCACTCCACATTGCATTCCATTCCTTTGCATTCCACATTCCATTCAAAATTCCATTCCACATTCCATTTGATTGCATTCCACATTGCATTCAATTCCGTTCTACATTCCATTCCATTCCATTCCACAATCCTTTCCATTCCATTCCATTCCTTTACACATTCCATTCCAAATGAATTTCCATTCCACCTTCCATTCCACATTCCATTCCTCAGTCCATTCCTTTTCATTCCACATTCCATTCCAGTTTCCATTTCATTTCTTTCCACAATCCATACCAAATTCCATTCCACAATCCATTCCACAGTACAGTCCATTCCGGAATCCATTCCACATTCCATTCAAACTTCCATTCCATTTCACGTTGCATTCCACATTCCATGTCATTCCATTCCAGAGTCCATTCCATTCTATTCCACATTCCATTCCATTGCATTCCACTTTACATTACTTTGCATTCCACATTCCACTCCATTTCATTTCACATTGATTCCATACCATTCCATTCCATTCCACATTCCATTCCATTCCACGTTCCATTCCACTCCATTCCATATTCCATTCCACATTCCATTCCACTCCATTTCACATTCCATTATATTCCTTCCGTTCCATTCTACATTCCATTCCCATTCCATTTCACTTTCAATTGCAGGTTCCATTCCACGTTCCATTTCACGTTACATTCCACATTCCATGCCACATTTCATTCCAATCCATTTCATGTTCCATTCCACATTCTATTCCATTCCATTCCGCATTCAATTGCATTCCATTCCACGTTGTATTCCACATTCCACCCCATTGCATTCCACATTCCATTCCATTCCATTCCATTCCATTCCGCATTTCATACCATTCCATTCCATATTCCATTCCGTTGCATTACACATTTCATTCCATTCCATTAAACATTGCCTTCCATTTCGTTCCATTCTACATTCCATTCTATTCCACATTCCATTCCATTCAATTCCACATTCCGATCCATTCCATTCCGTACCATTCCTTGTTCCATTCCATTCCGTGCCATTCCACATTCCATTCCATTCCACTCCACATTCCATTCACGTTCCATTCCACGTTCAATTCCGCGTTCCATTCTACATTCTATTCCGCGTTCTGTTCCTAGTTCCAATCTCTTACATTCTATTTTCTGTTCCACTTTCCATTCCACGTTCCACGTTCCATTACACTTTCCATTTCATGTTCAATTCCACTTTCCATTCTATTGCATTCCACCGTCCATTCAATGCTCCATTCCACATTCTTTTCCATTCCATTCCACATTCCATTAAACATTCCTTTCCTTTCCATTCCACATTCCCTTCCACATTGCATTCCATTATATTCCACTTTGCATTCCACGTATCATTCCATTCCATTCCACACTCCATTCCATTCCATTCCACGTTCCTTTCCATTACATTCCCATCCATTCTACATTGCATTCTATTCCACTACACCTTCCATTCCACATTCCACTCCAATTCATTCCACATTCCATTCCACATTCCATTCCATTCCATTCCATGCCAAATTCCATTCCATTCCATTCCACACTCCATTCCTCATTGCATTCTATATTCCATTCTGTGCCATTCCACGTTCCATTCCAGTCCATTACACATTCCATTCCATTCCATTCCACAATCCATTCCATTCCACATTTCATTCCATTCCACATTCCATTCCACATTGCATTCCATTCGATTCCACATTTCATTCTTCATTCCATTCCATTCCCTTCAGCATTCCATTGCATTCCATTCAACATTCCATTCCATTACATTACTTTCCACCTTCCATTCCATTTCATACTGCATTTCATTCCATTCCATCATTGCATTCCACATTCCATTCCACTCCATTCGACATTGCATTGCACATTCCTTTCATTTCCATTCCGCATTCCATTCCATTCCATATTCCATGACACATTCCATTCCATTCCATTCCACATTCCATTCCACATTCTTTTTGATTCCATTCCACATTGCATTACATTCCAGTCCACTTGCCACTCCATTGCATTCCACATTCCATAACATTCCAATCCACATTCCATTCATTCCCTTCCATATTCCGTTCCATTCAATGCCATTCTACATTCCATTTCCTTTCACCTTCCATTCCTTTCCATTCCACATTCCATTCCACTTTCAATTTCCCTATCCTTTCCATTCCATTCCACTTTGCTTTAAAGGTTCCATTTCACGTTCCATTCCACGTTCCATTACACTTTCAATTCCAGATTCCATTCATTTCTATTCCAGTTTCCATTCCATATTCCATTCCACGTTCCATTCCACATGCCATTCAACATTCCATTGCACATTCCATTCCACATTCCGTTCCATGTTCCATTCCATTCCATTCCCCTTTCCATTACACGGTCCATTCCTTTCCATTCCACCATTCCATTCCACATTTCAATCCATTCCATTTCACATTCCATTCCGCATTTCATTCCAGAATCCATTCCACATTCCATTCCATTCCACGTTCCCTTCCACATTCCTTTCAACATTCCATTCTTTTCCACGTTCCATTCCACATTCCATTCCATTCCATTCCACATTCCATTCCACATTCTATTCCACATTAAATTCCACATTCCATTCCATTCCATTTCAAGTTCTCTTCGACCTTCCATTCCACCTTCCATTCCAGATTCCATTCCAGTTTCCATTCCACACTCCTTTTCATTCCATTCAACATTCCATTCAACAATCCTTTAAACGTTCCTTTTCACAATCCATTCCACATTCCATTCCATTCCATTTCACGTTTCATTCCATTCCACTTTCCCTTCCACATTCCATTCCGTGTTCCACTCCACATACCATTCCATTCCATTCCACCTTCCATTCCATATTCCATTCCATTCAATTCCACTTTCCATTCCACATTCCATTCCATATTCCACTGAAGATTCCATTCTACATTCTATTCCATTCCATTCCACATTCCATTCCATTGCATTCCATTCTATTCCACCTTCCATTGCATGACATTCCATTCTGTATTCCATTCCATTACATTCCATATTCCATTCAATTACATTCCACATTCCATTCCACATGCCATTCCTCATTATATTCCACGTTGACTTCCATTCCATTGCACATTCTATTCCATTCCATTCCACATTCCATTACAATTAATTCCACATTTCATTCCATTCCGTTGCATTCCACATTCCATTCCATGCCATTCCGCATACCATTCCATTCCATTCTATTCCACATTCCATTCTATTACATTCCACATTTCATTCAATTACTTTCCACATTCCATTCCACATTCTATTCCATGTTGCTTTCCATTCTCTTCCATATTCTATTCCGTTACATTCCACGTTCCATTCCATTCAATTCTACATTCCATTCCATTTCATTGCATTCCACATTCCATTCCATTCAATTCCGCTTTCCAAAATATTCCATTCCATTATATTACACATTCCTTTCCATTACACTCCACATTCCATTCCCTTCAATTCCACATTCCCTTCCACATTCCATTCCACATTCTTTTCCACATTCCATTCCATTCCATTCAGCATTCCATTCCATTCTATTCCACATTCCATTCCTTATTCTATTCCTTTCCTTTCAACTTTCCATTCCGCATTCCATTCCATTCCATTCCACATTTCATTCCACGTTCCATTCCATTTTCCAATGCACGATCCATTCCACATTCTGTTCGACATTCCTTTCAACGTTCAATTGCATTCCAATCCACTTTCCATTGCATTCTATTCCACATTGCACTTCACATTCTAATCCATTCCATTCCACATTGCATTCCACATTTCATTTCACATTCCATTCCACATTCCACTCCATTCCATTCCACAATCCATTCCAATTTCCATTCCATGTTCCATTCCACGTTCCATTCCACTCCATTCCATGATCCATTTCATTCCATTCCACTTTCCATTTCACATTCCATTCCACATTCCTTTTCACATTGCATTCCATATTCCATTTCACTTTCCATTCCATTCCACTCCATTACACTACAAATTCCATTCCATGCTAATATACATTCCATTCCATTCCAATACACATTCCATTCCATTCCACTCCACGTTCCTTTCCGTTCCACATTCCATTCCATTCCGTTGCAGTTTCCATTCCATTCCATTCCACATTCCATTCCATTACATTCCACATTCCATTCCACATATCATTCCATTCCATCCTATTCCACATTCCATTCCATTCCATTCAATTCCACATTACATTCCATTTCATGCCACATTACTTTCCACTTTCCATTTCACATTCCAATCCACTCCATTCCACATTCCTTTCCACACTGCATTCCACATTGCATTCCACTCTCCATTACATTCCATTCCTCATTCCATTACACATTCAATTCCATTCCATTCAATTTCACATTCCATTACATTACATTGCATTTTACATTCCATTCCATTCCATTCCGCATTAAATTCCATTGCATTCCATTTTATTCCCCATTCCATTCCATTCCACTCTATTGCACAATCCGTTCCATTCCATTCCACACTCCATTCAATTACATTCCATGTTCCATTCCACATTACATTCCACATTCTATTCCAAGTTCCATTCCACATTCTTTCCACTTTCCATTCCATTCCATCCCACATTCCATAACAAGTTCCATTCCGTGCCATTCAACATTCCATTCCACGATCCTTTCCCTTAAATTCCACATTCCATTCCACTTTCTATTCCGTTGCATTCCACCTTCCATTCCACGTTCCATTCCACGTTCCATTCCACGATCCTTTCCACGTTCAATTCCACATTCCATTCCATTCCTTTCCATATTCCATACCATTCCATTCCATTCCATTCCACAATCCATTTCACAATCCATTCCATTCCATTCCATATTTCTTTCCACATTCCGTTCCACATTCCATTCCATTCCATTCCACATTCCATTCCATTCCACATTCCATTCCATTCCATTCCACTTTCCATTCCACATTCCCTTCCATTTCATTCTATTCCATTGCATTCCATTCCACATTCCATTCCATTAAAATCCTCTCCACATTCCATTTTATTCCATTACACATTCTATTCTATTCCTTTCCAAATTCCAATACATTCCATTGCACATTCCATTCTATTCCATTCCATTTCATTCCACATTTCACACCATTCCATTGCATTACATATTCAATTCCTTTAAATTGCAGTATCCGTTCCACTCCATTCCACATTTAATTTCATTCCATTCAAACTTCCATTCCATGGTCCATTCCACATTCCCTTACATTTCATTCTATTCCATTGCATTCCATTCCGCATTCCATTCCATTCCACATTCCATTCCATTCCATTCCACATTCCGTTCTATTCCATTCCATTTACCATTCCATTCCATTGCACATTACATTCGATTCAACATTCCATAGAATTCCATGGCATTCCACATTCCATTCCTTTCCATTGCACATTCAATTCCATTCCATTCTACGTTCCATTCCATTCCCTTCCACAATCCATTCCATTCCATTCCGCCGTTCATTCCACGTTAAATTCCAGGTTCCATTCCACGTTGCATTCCACGTTCCATTCCACGTTTCATTCCATTCCATTCCACATTCCATTCCATTCCATTCCACCTCCCATTCCACATTCTACTCCACTCCTTTACACATTCCTTTCCACATTCCATTCCATTCCATTCCTCGTACCATTGCATTCCATTCCACGTTCCATTCCATTCCATTCCACATTCTATTCCACATTCCATTCCATTCCATTCCACCGTCTATTCCACATTCCATTCCATTGAATTCCACCATCTATTCCACATTCCATTTCATTCCATTCCATTCTGCATTCCATTAAATTTCATTTCAAAATCAATTCCAATTCCTATTCCACATTCCTTTCCACATTCCATTCCACGTTCCATTCCATTCCATTCCATCTTCAATTCCACATTCCATTCCATTTCATTCCATTCAACATTCCATTCGATATTCCATTCCATTCCATTCGATAATCCATTCCATTCCCTTCCACATTCCATTCCATTCCATTCCATTGAATTCCATTCCATTCCACATTCCATTCTTTTCCATTCCACATTCTATTCCACGCTCCTTTGCGCGTTCCATTCCACTTTCCATTCCACGTTCCTTTCCACATACCATTCCACATTAAATTCAACATTCCATTCCAAATTCCTTTTCATCCCATTCCAGATTCCATTCCACATTCCATTTCATTCCATTTCCACATTACATTCCATTCAACTTCACATTCCACTTCACATTCCATTCCACATTGCATTCCACATTGCATTCCACATTGCATTCCACGTTCCATTATATTCCAGTCCACGTTCCATTATATTCCAATCCACGTTCAATTCCACTTTCCATTCCACATTCCATTCCACATTCAATTCCACATTCTATTCCGTTCAATTCTGCATTACATTCCACATTACATTCCACATGCCCTTCCACATTCCATTCCATTCCATTCCACATTCCATTCCATGTGATTCCGCATTCCATTGCATTCCATTTCACATTCCTTTCCAACCCATTCCGCATTCCACATTTCATTTCACCTTCCATTCCACGTTCCATTCCACATTCCATTCCATTTTCCATTCCATTCCATTCCGTGTTCCATTCCACATTTCATTCCACATTCAATTCATTCCATAGCACGTTTCATTCCATTACATTCCACATTCCATTCCTTTCCATTACATTTCCATCCACGGTCTTTCCATTCCATTCCACATTCTGTTCAATTCTATTCCACATTCCCTTCCATTCCATTCCACATTCCATTCTTTTCCATTCCATTCAGCATTCGATTCCATTCCACATTCCATTCCGTTCCATTACATTCCCGATTCCATTCCATTCCATTCCATTACACTTTCCATTCCATTCCATTCCTTTCCACATTCCTTTCCATTCCAATCCACTTTCTATTTCATTCCACTCCACATTCCACATTCCATTCCAAGTTCCATTCCACTTTGCATTCCACATTCCATTCCAATTTCCTTTCCAATCCATTCCACGTTCCATTCCACTTTGCGTTTCTTTCCATTTCACATTCCTTTCCATTCCATTCCACATTCCATTCCGCATTCAATTCCGTTCCATTCCACATTATATTCCATTCAGTTCCACATTCCATTACATGTCCCATTCCATTGCATTCCACCTTAAATTCCACGATCCATTCCACATTCCATTCCACATTCTTTTCCATTCCATTTCTCATTCCATTTCACATTCCATTCCATTCCACTCCACATTTCATTACACGTTCCATTCCATTGCATTCCACCTTCCATTCCACGATCCATTAAACATTCCATTACACATTCCATTTCACATTCTGTTCCATTCCATTTCTCATTCCATTCCACAATCCATTCCATTCCATTCCTCATTTCATTTCACGTTCCATTCCATTTCATTCAATGATACATTCCACATTCCATTCCACCTTCCATTCCAAATTCCATTCCATTCCATTCCACATTCCATTCCATTCCACATTCCATTCCATTCCACATTCCATTCCATTTATTCCATTCCATTCCACATTCCATTCCATTTCATTCCATTCTGTTAAACATTCCATTCCTCTTTCCATTCAATTTCACATTCCATTCTGTAACATTCCACATTCCATTCCATCCCATCCAATTCCATCCCACCCCATTCCATCCCACATTCCATTCCTTTCCATTCCACAGTCCATTCCATTCAATTCCACATTCCATTCCATTCCGTTACATTGCTTTCCACATTGCTTTCCATTCCATTCTATTCCACATTCCATTCAATTCTACGCTGCATTCCATTCCATTCCATTCCATTCCTCATTTCATTCCATCTTCCTTTCCATTCCATTCCACATAACATTCCATTCCATTCCTCTTTCCATTCAATTCCATTCCACATTACTTTCACTTTCATTCCACATAATTTTCCCTTCCATTCCTGTCAATTCCACATTCCATTCCATTCCGCATTCCATTCCATGGGATTCCGCATTCCATTCCATTCCATTTCACATTCCATTCCATCCCATTCCACATTCCACATTTCATTGCACCTTCCATTCCACGTTCCATTCCACTTTCCATTCCATTCCATTCCACGTTCCATTCCACATTCCAGTCATTCTATTGCACATTTCATTCCATTACATTCCACATTCCATTCCTTTCCATTCCATTCCATTCCACATTCCTTTCCATTCCATTCCATTACATTCCACATTCTGTTCAATTCTATTGCACATTCCATTCCATTCCATTCCACATTCCATTCTTTTCCATTCCATTCATCATTCGATTCCATTCCACATTCCATTCCGTTCCATTACATTCCAAATTCCATTCCATTCCATTCCATTACAGTTTCCATTCCATTCCGTTCCTTTCCACATTGGAATTCATTCCAATCCACCTTCTATTCCATTCCACTCCACATTCCACATTCCATTCCAAGTTCCATTCCACTTTACATTCCACGTTCCATTCCACTTTCCATTCCATTCCATTCCACGTTCCATTCCACTTTCCGTTTCTTTCCATTTCACATTCCTTTCCATTCCATTCCAGTTTCCATTCCGCATTCAATTCCATTCCATTCCACATTATATTCCATTCCATTCCACATTCCATTACATGTCCCATTCCATTGCATTCCAACTTAAATTCCACGATCCATTCCACATTCCATTCCACATTCTATTCCATTCCATTTCTCATTCCATTCCACATTCCATTCCATTCCAGTCCCCATTTCATTACACGTTCCATTCCATTGCATTTCACCTTCCATTCCACATTCCATTTCACATTCTGTTCCATTCCATTTCTCATGCCATTCCGCAATCCATTCCATTGCATTCCTCATTTCATTTTACGTTCCATTCCATTTCATTCAACGATACATTCCTCATTCCATTCCACATTCCATTCCATATTCCATTCCATTCCATTCCATTCCACATTCAATTCCATTCCAATCCACTTTCTAATCCATTCCACTCAGCATTCCACATTCCATTCCAAGTTCCATTCCGCTTTCCATTCCAAGTTCCATTACACCTTCCATTCCACGTTCCATTCCACCTTCCATTCCATTCCATTCCACGTTCCATTCTTCTTTCCATTTCTTTCCATTTCACATTCCTTTCCATTCCATTTCACATTCCATTCCATTCCATTCCACATTCCATTACATGTTCCGTTCCATTGCATTCCACCTTCCATTCCATGCTCCATTCGACATTCCATTCCACATTCCATTTCACATTCCATTCCATTCCATTTCTCATTCCATTCCACATTCCATTCCATTTCATTCCACATTTCATTACACGTTCCATTCCATTCCATTCAACGGTACCTTCCACATTCCATTCCACATTCCATTCCACATTCCATTTCACATTCCATTCCATTCCATTTTACATTCCTTTCCACATTCCATTCCACTTTCCATTCCACATTCCATTCCACTTTCCATTCCATTCCATGCCATATTCCATACCACATTCCATTGCATTCCCTTCCACGAGGCATTCCACGTTCCATTCCAGGGTGCATCCCACGATCCATTCCACGTTCCATTCCACATTCCTTTTCATTCCATTCCAGTTAACTTTCCATTCCACATTGCATTCCGTTACATTCCATTCCATTACACATTCCATTCTATTCCTTTCCACATTGCATTCTCATTCCATTGCATTTCATTCAGCATTCCTTTACACATTCCATTCTATTCCATTCAACGATTCATACCACATTCCATTCCATTCCATTCTATTCCGCATTCCATTCCACTTTCCATTCCGTGATAAATTACACGTTCCATTGCAAGTTCCATTCCATTCCTTTCCACATTCCATTCCATTCCTTTCCACTTTCCATTTCATTCAGTTCCACATTCCATTCCACAATGCATTTCACATATTTTTCCACATTCTATTTCACTTTCCGTTCCATTCCATTACACATTCCATTTTGTTCAATTCCACATTCCATTCCATTCCATTCCATTGCACATTCTATTCCATTGCATTCCACATTTCATTCCACATTCCATTCCATTCCATTCCACGTTCCATTTTACGTTCCATTCCTTTCCATTCTACATCTCATTCTGTTCCATCCTACATTCCATTCCGCTCTACTTTCTATTCCATTCCATTCGACATTCCATTCCTCATTCCATGCCACGTTGAAATCCGTGTTCTATTCCGCGTCCCGTTCCACGTTGCATGCCTTTCAATTCCAAATTCCATTCCATTCCATTGCACAGTCCATTCTTTTCCATTACTCGTACATTTCGACATTCCATTCCACTGTCCATTCCATTGCATTCCACGTTCCATTCCACTTTCCATTCCATTCCATTACACGTTCCATTCCACATTCCGTTCCATTCCACATTCCATTCCATTTCATTTTACGATGCATTCCACATTCCATTGCTCGTTGCATTCCGCATTCCATTCCGTTCCATAATGCGTTCCATTCCACATTGCATTCCACTTTCCATTCCGTTCTTTTCCACATGCCACTCTATATTCCAGTCTGCATTCCACTGCATTCCATTCCACGTTCCATTCCACATTCCGTTCCTTTCCTTTCCACGATACTTTCCACATTCCATTGCACATTGCATTCCACATTCCTTTCCATTCCATAAAGCGTTCCATTCCACATAACATTCCACATTCCATTCCGTGGAATTCCACATGCCACTCCACATTCCAGTCCACATTCCATTCCATACCATTCCACATTGCATTCCACATTCCATTCCATTCCATTCCATATTCCATTGCACTACCCATACCATTCCGTTCCATTCAACTTTCTATTCCACATTCCATTCTAAATTCCTTTCCATTCCATTCCATATTCCTTTACATTGCATTGCATATTCCATTCCACATTCCATTACATTGCATTCCACATTCTATTCCACATTCCATTACATTCCATTCCACTTTCCATTACATTCAATTCCACATTACATTCCATTCCATTCCACATTCCTTTCCACATTACTTTACATTTCATTTCACATTCCATTCCACATTTCATTCCACATTCCATTCCCCATTGCCTACCGTTCCATTCCACATTCCCTTCCACATTCCATTACAATCCATTCCACATTCCATTTCTCATGCCATTCCGCAGTGCATTCCACGTTCCATTTCACATGCCATTCCACAGTCCATTCCACAATCCATTAAACGTTCCATTCCATTCTATTCCACTTTCCATTCCATTCCAGTCCACATTCCATTCCATTCCTCATCCCATTCCACATTGCCTTGCATTCCGTTTCACATTCGAAACCAAATTCCATTACACATTCCATTCCAATCCATTCCACATTCCATTTCATGTTCCATTCCGCAGTGCATTCCACATTCCATTAAAATTCCATTCCATTCCATTCCATGTTCCAGTCCAGTTTACATTGCTTTCCATTCCACGTTCCATTCCACTTTCCATTGCACATTCCATTCCAAGTTCCATTGCACTTTCCATTCCACGTTCCATTCCATGTAGTATTCCAAGTTCCATTCCATTCCATTCCACGTTACATTCAACATTCCATTCCATCCCATTCCACGTTCTATTCTGTTCCATTCCACTTTCCATTCCACATTCCATTCCACCTTCCATTCTACAATCCATTCCTTTCCATTCCATTCCATTCCACATTCCATTGCACACTCCATTCCACATTGCATTCCGTTCCATTCCACATTCCATTCCACATTCCTTTCCACATTCCACTCCATTCCATTCCATTCCACATTCCATTCCACATTTTATTCCACTTTCCATTCCATTCCATTACACATTCCTTACCACATTCCATTCCACATTCCATTCTATTCAATTCCACGTTTCATTCCACATTCCATGTCACATTCCACTTCATTCCTTTCCAGTTTCCATTCCACTATCCATTCCATTCGATTCCATGCTCAATTCCACGTTGCATTCTACTTTCCATTCCACTTTGCATTCCATTCCATTAAATGTTCCATTCGACTTTCCATTGCATATTCCATTCCACGTTCCATTTCATTGCATTCCACGTTCCATACCACATTCCATTGTACTTTACATTCCAAGTTCCATTCCACATTTCTTTCCATGTTCCATTCCACATTCAATTCCATTCGATTCCACGTTCCATTCCACATTGCATTCCACATTCCATTCCTCATTCCATTCCACATTCCATTGCAAATTCCATTTCACGTTCCATTCCACATTCTATTCCAGTTTCCATTCCATGTTCCATTCCATTCCATTGCACGTTCCATTCCACATTCTGTTCCATTCCATTCCAAGATCCATTCCACATTCCATTCCAGATTCCATTCCACATTCTTTTCCACTTTCCATTCCATATTACATTCCACATTCCCTTTCACATTCCATTCCGTTCCATTCCAGTGTGCATAACACATTCCATTTCATTCCATTCCACATCCCATACCACACTGCATTCCATATCCCATTCCATTCCATTCCACATTCCATACTGCATTCTATTCCATTCCATTCCACGTTTAATTCTACCTTCCATTAGACATTCCATTCCATTCCATTCCACATTCCATTCTACATTACATTAGACGTTCCATTCCATGTTCCATTCCACGTTCCATTCCATTCCATTACACTTTACATTCCATATCCCATTCCATTACTTTCCATTTAATGGAAAGTGGAATATAATGTGGAATGGAATGGAATGGAATGGAATGTGGAATGGAAGTGAATGTCATATGGAATGAATTCGAATGTTGAATGTATTCCTTTCCATTTCACATTCCTTTCCACTTTCCATTTTGTGAAATGGAATGGAATATGGAGTGGAATTGAATAGAACGGAATGTGGAAAGGAATGTGTAATGGAATGGGATGGAACGTGGAATGGATAGTAGAATGGAATGGAATGGAATGTGGCAAGGAAGGTGGAATGGAATGTAATGGAATGTGGAATGCAATGTGGAATGGAATGTGAAATTAAATGGAATGGAATGCATTGCAATGTGGAATGGAATGGAATGGAACGTGGAATGGGATGTGGAATGTTATGGAAAGGACTGTGTAATGGAACTCATAGGAATGTGGAACGGAATGTGAAATAGAACGTGTCATGGAATCGAATGTAGTAAGGAATGGGCTGGAACGGAATTTGGAATAGAATGTGTAATGGAATGGAATGGAATGTGCAACAGAATGGAATGGAATGTGGAATGGAACGGAAAGGAAAGTGGAATGCAATGGAATGTGGAATGTAATATGGAATGGAATGGAATGCAATGTGGAATGTGGAATGGAATGGAATGTGGAATGCAATGGAATCAATGTCGAGAGGAATGTGGAATGGAATGTAATGCAATGTGGATTCGAATAGAATGGAATGTGGACTGGAAGAGAATGGAATGTGGAGTGGAATGGAATGCAATGTGGAATGGAACGTTTAATGGAATGGAATGGAATGTGGAATGGAATTGAATTTGGAATGGAATGGAGTGGAATGGAATTTGGAATGGATTGGATTGGAATGGAATGGAATTTGGAATGGAATGGAAGGGAATGGAATGTGGAATGGAGTGGAATAGAATGTGCAATGGAATGGAAAGGAATGTGGAATGGAATGGAACGGAATGAGGAAAGGAAATTGTAATGGAATGCGGAATGTAATGTGGGATGGAAAGGAATGCGACGTGGAAAGCAATGCGGAATACAATGGAATGGAAGGTGGAATGGAAAGGAATGCGATGTGGAATGGAATGTGGAATGGAATGGAATGGAAGGTGGAATTGAATGGAATACAATGTGGAATGGAATGTACAATGGAATGGAATGAAATGTGAAGTGGAATGTTGAATGGCATTGAATGCAATATGGAATAGGCTAGAATGGAATGTGAAATCGAATGTGTATTGGAATGGAAAGGAATGTGGAATGGAATGTGGAATGGAATGGAATGGAATGTGTAATGGAAACGATTGGAATGAGGAACGGAATGTGGAATGGAATATGGAATGAAATGTAATTCAATGTGGTATGGAATGGAATGGAATGTGGACTGGAAAGGAATGGAATGCGGAACGGAATGGAAAGGAGAATAATGTGGAATGGAATATGTAATGGAATGGAAAGTAAAGTGGAATGGAATGTGGAATGGAAAGGAACGGTATGTGGAAGGGAAAGTGTAATGGAATAGAATGGAATTTGGAATGCAACGTGTAATGGAATGGAATGGTATGTGGAAAGGAAAGTGGAATGGAATGTGGAATGGGAAGAGGAATGTAATGGAACGTGGAATGGAATGTGTAATTGAAAATTGAGTAGAATGGAATGTTGAATAAATTGTTGAATGGAAAGTGGAATGGAATGTAGAATGGAATAGAATGGAATGTAGAATGGAATGTGGAATGAGATGGAAATGAATGTGGAGTGGAATGGAATGGAATGGAATTTGTAATGGAACGTTGAGTGTAATGGAACGGAATGGAATGTGAAATGGAATGTGGAATGCATTGGAATGGAATGTGAGATGGATTGGAATGGAATGTGGAACGGAATGTAGAACCGAATGTGAAACGGAATGTGAAATGGAATGAGGAAAGGAATCTGGAATTTAACGGAATGAAATGTGAAATGGAATGGAATGGAATGTTTAATGGAATGTGTAATGAAATGGAATGGAATGTGGAACGGAATGTGGAAAGGAATGTGGAAGGCAACCGAAAGGAATGTGGAATCGGATGTGGACTGGAGTGTGGAAAGGAATGTGGAATGGAATGCAGTGTGGAATAGAAAGTATTGGAATGGAATGTGGAATGGAATGGAATTGAATGTGGAATAGAAGGGAATGGAATGGAATCTGGAATGGAATGTCGAATGGAATGGAATAGAATTTGGAATAGAACGGAAAGTAATGGAATGTGGAATGGAATGTGAAATGGAGTGGAATACAATCTGAAATGGAATGTGGATTGCAATCTGGAAGGGTAAGTGGAATGCAACATGGAATGGAAAGTGGAATGGAATGGAATGGAGCGTGTAATGGAATGTGGAATGGAATGGAAAGGAATGTGGAATGGAATGGAATGCAAGGCGGAATGGAATGGAATTTAATGTGGAATGGAATGTGGAAAGGAAAATGGAATGGAATGGAATGGAATGTGGAATGGAATGTGGAAATTAATTGAATGGACCTTAGAATGGATCATACAATGGAACGTGGAATGGAATGGAATGGAAAGGGGAATGGAATGGAATGGAATGTGGAATGGAAAGGAATGGGGAATGGAATGGAATGGAAGGTGAAATGGAATGTGTAACGGCATGTGAAATGGAATGGAATGGAATGGAATGTGGAATGGAATGTTGAACGGAATGAGGAATGGAAAATGGAATGGAATGTGGAAAGAAAAGTGGAATGGAACGGAATGGAATGTGAAATGGAATGTGGAATGCATTGGAATGGAATGTGAGATGGATTGGAATGGAATGTGGAACGGAATGTAGAACCGAATGTGAAACGGAATGTGAAATGGAATGAGGAAAGGAATCTGGAATTTAACGGAATGAAATGTGAAATGGAATGGAATGGAATGTTTAATGGAATGTGTAATGAAATGGAATGGAATGTGGAACGGAATGTGGAAAGGAATGTGGAAGGCAACCGAAAGGAATGTGGAATCGGATGTGGACTGGATTGTGGAAAGGAATGTGGAATTGAATGCAGAATGGAATGTGGAAAGGAATGTGGAATGGAACGGAACGGAATGTGGAATAGTATGAGGAATGGAGTGTGGAATGGAATATGGAATGGAATGGACTGGAACGTGGAATGGAATGTGGAATGGAATTTGGAATGGAGTGTGGAATATAATGTGGAATGGAATGGAAAGGAAGGTGGAATGAAATGTGGAATGGAATGTGGAATGGAGAGTGGAATGGAATGTGGAATGGAATGGAATGGAATGTGAAATGGAATTTGGAATGGAATGTGGAATGGAATCTCAAATGTAATGGAATGGAATGTGGAATTGAACGTGGTATGTAATGGAATGGAACGTGGAATGGAATTTGGCATGGAATGGAATGGGATGTGGAACGGATTGTGGACTGGAATGTGGAATGAAATGTGGAATGGAATGTAGATTGGAATGTGGAATAGAACATGGAATGGAACCTGGAATGGAAAGGAATGGGCCGTGTAATGGATGGTGGAATGGAATGGAATGTGGAATGAAATGTGGAATGGAACGTGGAATGCAAAGTGGAATGGAATGGAATGTGGAATGCAGTGTGGAATGGAATGTAATGGAATGTGGAATGGAATGGAATGGAATGTGGAATGGAATGGAATGGAATGGAATGTAGAATAGGAAGTGGAATGGAGTGTGGAATGGAACGGAATGTAATGTGGAATGGAATGTGGAATGGAATGCTGAAACGAAAGTGGAATGGAATGGAATGGAATGTGGAATGTAACGTGGAAAGATTTTGAATGGAACTTGGAATAGAACGTTGAATGGAACGTGGAATGGAATGTGGAATGGAACGTGGAATGCAAAGTGGAATGGAATGGAATGTGGAATGCAGTGTGGAATGGAATGGAATGGAATGTGGAATGGAATTTAAAGGAATGTGGAATGGAATGTCCAATGGAATGTGGAATGGAATGTGCAATGAAATATGGAATGAAACGGAATGGAATGTGGAATGGAATGTGGAATGGAGTGTGGAATGGAATGTATAAAGGAACGGAATGGAATGTGAAAAGGAATGTGGAATGGAATGTGGAATGGAGTGTGGAATGGAATGTATAAAGGAACGGAATGGAATGTGAAATGGAATGTGGAATGCAATGTGGAATAGAATGTCAAATGTAATGGAATGGAATGTGGAATTGAGCGTGGAATGTAATGGAATGGAACATAGAATGGAATGTGGGATGGAATGGAATGGAATGTGGAATGGAGTGTGGAATGGAACGGGGAATGGGATGTGGAATGGAATGTAGTGCAATGTGGAATGCAATGTGAAATGGAGTGTAATGGAATATGCAATGGAATTTGGATTGGAATGTGGAAAGGAATGTGGAATGGATCGTGGAATGGAACGTGCAATGGAATGGAATGAAACGTGTAATGCAATGTGGAATGGAATGGAATGGAATGTGGAATGGAAATGAATGGATTGTAGAATGGAATATGGAAAGGAATGTGGAATAGAATGGAATGTAATGGGGAATGGAACATGGAATTTAATTGAATGGACCTTGGAATGGAACCTAGAATGGAACGTTGAATGGAATGTGGAATGGAATGGAATGGAATGTGGAATGGAATGGAATGGAATGTGGAATGTATTGGAATGGAATGTGGAATGGAATGGGGAATGGAATGGAATGGATTGTGAACCGGAATGTGGAATGGAATGGAATTCAATGTGGAATGGAATGGAATGGAATGTGGAATGCAATGCGGAACGGAACATGGAATGGAATGTGGAAACGAATGTGGAATTGAACAGAATGGAAGGTGAAATGGAATGTTTAACTGAATGGAATGGAATTTGAAATGGAATGGAATGGAATGTATAATGGATTGGAATAGAATGGAATGGAATGTGGAATGGAAACGAATGGAATGTGCAAAGGAATATTGAATGGAATGTAATGGATCATGGAATGGAAGGTGGAATGGAACGTGGATTGGAAGGTGAAATGGAACTTGGAAGGGAATGCAATGCAACGTGGAATGAAATGGAATTGAAAGTGGAATGGAATGGAATAGCATGTGCAATGGAATTGAACGGAATGTGGAATGGAATGTGGAATGGAATGGAATGGAATTTGGAATGGAATGCGGAATGGAATGGGATGCAATATGGAATGTAAAGGAATGGAATTTGGAATGGGATGTGGAATGGAATGGAATGGAAAGTGCAATGCAATACGGAAATTAATAAAATGGAATGTGGACTGGAATGTGAAACGGAATGGAATGGAATCTGGAAAGCAATGGAATGGAATGTAATGGAATGTGGAATATGGGAAGGAATGGAATGGAAAGGAACAGAATTTGTAATGGAATGGAATGGAATGGAATGTGGAATGGAATGGAATGGAATCTGGAATTCAATGGAATGGAATCTGGAATTCAATGGAATGGAATGGAATGGAATGTGGAATGGAATGGTATGGAAAGGAACAGAATGTGTAATGGAATGGAATGGAATGGAATGTGGAATGGAATGGAATGGAATGTGGAATGGAATGGAATGGGATGTGGAAAGCAATAGATTGGAATGTGGGAAGCAATGTGGAATGGAATGGAATGGAATGCGGAAAGGAATGGAATGGAACGGAACGGAATCTGGAATGGTATGGAATGGAATGGAATGTCAAGTGGAAATAGAATGGAATGTTTAATGGAATGGAATTGAATGTGGACTGCAATGGAAAGGAATGTGGAATGGAATGGGATGGAATGTGGAATAGAATGGAATTGAATGTGGATTGGGATGTGGAATGCATTGTGTAACGGAATAGAATGGAATGTGGAATGGAAAGAGGAATGGAACTTGTAATGGAATGGAATGGAGCGTGGAATGGAACGTGGAATGTAATGGGGAAAGGAATGTGTAATGAAATGGAATGTGGAATGGAATGCAAAGGAATGTGGAATGGAAAGTGGAATGGAATGGAATCGAATATGGAGTGCAATGTGGAATGGAATGTGGAATGGAATGGAATGGAATGTGGAATGGAATGTGGAATGTAATATGGAATAGAATGTGGAATGAAATCTGGAATGGAATGTAATGGAATGGAAGATGGAATGGATCGTGGAATGGAATGGAAAGGAATGTGGAATGGAATGTGGAATGGAACGGAATGTGGAATGGAATGGGATGTGTGATGGAATGGAATGGAATGTGGAATGGAATGTAACGTAATGTGGAATGGGATGTGTAATTGAATGGAATAGAACGTGTAATGGAACGTGGAATGGAACATGTAACGGAACGTGCAATGGATAGTGGAATGGAAGGTGGAATGGAATGACTAATGGAATGGAATGGAATGTGGAATGGAATGGAATTTTATGGAATGTGGAATGGAATGTGGAATGGAATGTGGAATGGAATGGACTGGAGCGTGGAATAGAATGGAATGGAATGTGGAATGGAATGGAATGAAATGGAATGGCATGTGCAATGGAAAGGAATGGAATGTGGAATCGAATGGAATGGAATGTGGAATGGAATGGAATGGAATGGAATGTTTAATGGAATGGAATGGAACGTGGAGTGGAATGGAATATGGAATGGAATTTGGAGTGGAATGTGGAATGGAATGGAATGGAATGCGGAATGGAATGTAATGGAACGTGGAATCGATTGGAATGGGATTGAATGAGGAAAGGAATGTGGAATGATATGTGGAATGTAATCTAATGTTGAATTTAATTCTATTCAATTCCACATTCCATTTCACATTTCATTCCGTTCCATTCTATTCCATTGCATTCCATTCCACATTCCTTTCCATTCAATTCCAGATTCCATTCCATTCCATTCCACATTCCATTCCATTGTATTCCACATTCCATTCCACCTCCCTTTCCACGTTCCATTCCACCTTCAATTCAATGTTCCATTCCACATTCCACGTTCCATTCCACGTTCCATTGAACATTCAATTCCCCGTTCCATTCTATTCCATTCCATATTCCATAACATTCCATTCCGTTCCATTCCACAATGCATTCCATTGCATTCCACATTCCATTCCACATTCCATTTCGTTCAATTCCACATTCCATTCCACACTCCATTCCACATTGCATTCCACATTCCATTCCGTTACATTCTGCATTTCATTCCACACTCCATTACTCATTCCATTCCACATTCCATTCCAGTCCATTCCACATTCAATTCCAAATTCGATTCCGTTTCATTCCAAATTCCATTGCATTCCATTCAACATTCCTTTCCACAATCCAATCCATTCCATTCCACATTCCATTCCATTCCATTCCAACTTCCATACCACATTCTATTCCACATTCCATTCCACATTCCATTCCATTGCATTCCACATTCCATTCCACATTCTAATCCCCATTCCATTCCACATTCCATTCCATTCCATTTCATGTTCCCTTCCACATTATATTCCACATTCCATTCCAAAATCCATTCCACATTCCATTCAACATTCCTTTCCATTTCATTCAACATTCCATTCCACATTCCGTTTCACATTGCATTCAACTTTCCATTCCACATTCAATTTCACATTCCTTTCCACATTACCATACATTCCATTCCACTTTTCTTTTCATTCCATGTTCCCTTCCATGTTCCATTCAACGTTCCACTCCACGTCCATTCCATTCCTTTCCACATTCCATTCCATTCCATTACACTTTAAATTCCACTCTCCATTCCACATTGCATTCCACATAACATTCCATTCCATTCCACATTCTATTCCATTCCACTCCACATTAAATTCCACATTCGATTCCATTCCTTTAAACATTTCATTCCACATTCCAGTCAACATTTCATTGCACATTCCATTCCATTCAATTCCATGTTCCATTCCACGTTCCATTCCACGATACATTCTATTCCATTCCACTTTCCATTTCATTCCATTCCACTTTCCATTCCACATTCCATTCCACATTCCATTTCACATTCCATTCCACCGTCCACTTCACTCTCCATTCCATTCCATTCCATTCCATTACACATTCCATTGCATTAAAATCCACATTCCATTCCATTTCATTCCACGTTGCATTCCGTTCCACATTCCATTCCATTCTGTTCCGCATTCCAATCCATTCCAATACACATTCCATTCCATTACATTCCACATTCCATTCCAGGTTTCATTCCATTCCATTCTATGCCACATTCCATTCCATTCAATTCCACATTACATAGCATTACATTGCGCATTCCATTCCACATTCCATTCAACATTCCATTCCACATTCCATTCCACAATCCATTCCATTCCATTCCACATTCCATTGCACATTGCAGTCAACATTCCATTCCATTCCACATTCCTTTCCAAATTCCGTTGCATTCCATTCCACATTCCATTCCATTCCACTCCACATACCATTCCACATTCCATTACATTCCATTGCACATTCCATTGCACATTCCATTCCACAATTTATTCCATTCCACATTTTATTCCATTCCATTCGACATTCCATTCCACGTTCCATTCCATTCCACATTCCATTCCGCATTCCATTCCATTCCACTTTCCATTCAACTTTCCGTTAGACAATCCATTCCACATTCCATTCCAAACCATTCCACATGGCATTCGGTTCCATTGCACATTTCATTCCATTGCAAGTTCCATTCCATTCCCCATTCCATTCCACATTCCACTCCATTCCATTCCATTCCACTCCACATTCCATTGCATTCAATTCCACATTACATTCCAGTCCATTCCCTATTCCATTCCACAATCCATATCCTTCCATACCACGTTCCATTCCACATTCCATTCCTCATTCCATTCCATTCGATGCCTTTCCATTCCATATTCCATTCCGCATTCCATTCCACATTCCATTCCATTCCATTTCACATTACATTCCACATTCCCTTCCATTCCATTCCATTCCACGTTCCATTCCACATTCCATTCCACATTCCATTCCGTTGCATTCCATATTGCATTCCTTTCCATTCCACATTTCATTGCATCCAAAATTTCATTCTATTCCATTCCATTCCATTCCACATTCCATTCAATTGCATTCCATTCCTTTCCATTCCATATTTCATTCCATTGCATTCCATTCCATTCCACATTCTATCCCACATTCCATTCCATTCAATTCCTTTCCATTCCACTCCATTCCACACTCTGTTCCATTCCCTTCCATTCTTCATTCCATTCCATTCAATTCCAATACAAATTCCATTCCATTTCGTTGCACATTCCATTCCATTGCAATTCACATTCCATTCCATTCCACCCCACATTCCATTCCATATTCCTTTCCATTCAATCCCATTTCATTCCGTTCCATTCCATTCCATATTCCATTCCATTTCATTCCATTCCATCCCATTCCATCTTCCACCTCATTCTATTCCATTCCATTTTCCATTCCATTCCATTCCTCATTCCATTCCATTCGATTCCACATTACATTTCATTCCATTTCACGTGCCATTCCATTCCATTCCATTCCACATTGCATTCCATTCCATTTCAAATTCCATTCCATTATTTTCCAAAATCAATTCCATTCCATTCGACATTCTGCTGAATTCCATTCCATTCCACATTCCCCTCCATTCCTTTACAAATTCCATTCCACTTTCCATTCCACATTCCATTCCACATTCCATTCCATTCCATTCCTCTTTCCACTTCATTCCATTGCATTGCACATTCCTTTCCATTCCATTCCGCATGCCAATCCATTTCATTCCACATTCCAATCCATTCCATTTCACATTCCATTCCATTCCATTCAGCATTCCATTCCATATCGCATTCCATTCTATTACATTCCATTGCATTCCACATTCCATTCCATTCCATTCCATTCCACTTTCCTTTCCATTCCATTACTCATTCCATTCTATTCCATTCCACATTCCATTCTGTTCCATTTCAAATTATATTCCTTCCATTCCATTCTCTTCCTTTCCACATTCCATTCCATTCCATTCCACATTCCATTCCATAACTTTCCATTACAGATTCTATTCCACTCCATTCCTCGTTGCGTTCCACGTTCCATTACACATTCCATTGCATTTCATTCCACATTCCATTCCATTCAATTTCAAATTCCCTTCCATTGCATTCCACTCCATTCCATATTCCAATCCATTCCACTTCAAATTGCCTTTCCCTCCATTCCATCCCATTCCACAATCCGTTGCTTTCCATTACACATTACAATCCATTTCATTCCACGTTCCACTCCATTCCATTCCATGTTCCCTTCCACATTCCATTCCACTTTCCATTCCATTCCATTTCACATCCAATTCCATTCTATTAAACTTTCAATTCCACGTTTCATTCCAATCCATTCCATTTTCCATTCAACATTCCATTCCATTGCATTCCTCATTCAACTTCTTTCCTTTCCATTCCACATTCCACTCCATTCCATTCCACGTTCCATTCCACATTCCATTCCACTCCATTCCACTTTCCATTCCACAATCCATTCCATATTCCTTTCCACATTCCATTCCATTCCTTTCCGCGTTACAATCCATTCCATTCCATTGCATTCCACACTCCTCCCCATTCAATTCCACATTCCATTCCACATTCCACTCTATTCCATTCCACATTCCATTCCACATTCCTTTCCATTCAAATCCGCATTCCACTTCATTCCATTACAAATTCCATTCTATTCCATTCCACATTCTATTGCATTCCATTCCACCTTCCATTCCACATTCTCCTCCATTCCATTACACATGCCATTACGCATTCTATTCCATTCCTTCCGACATCAATTCCATTCCATTCCATTCCACATTCCTCTCCATTTAATTTCACATTTCATTCTATGCCTTTCCACATTCCAATCCACATTCCATTCCATTCCATTCCATTCCACATTCCATTCCATTCCATTCCATTCCACATTCCATTGCATTGCAGTCGACATTCCATTCCATTCCACATTCCATTCCATTCCTTTCCATTCCATTCCATTCCATTCCACATTCCATTGCATTCCATTCCGTGCCACATTCCCTTTAATTCCATTCCACATTCCATTCAAAATTCCCTTCCATTGCATTCCACATTCCATTCCTTTATATTAACTTCAATTCCAAATTCCATTCCACATTCCCTTCCATGCCTTTCCACTTTCCATGGCTTTCCATTCCATTCCATTCCATATTCCATTCGATTCCATTGTACATTCTATTCCATTCCATTCCACATTCCACCCCATTCCATACCACATTCGATCCCAATCCATTCCATTACATTCCTTTCCACATTCCATTCCATTCCATGTCCCATTCCACTCCATTCCACATTCTGTTCCTTTCCATTCAATATTCCATTCCACTCCATTCCACATTCCATTGCACTTCCCACCCACTCCATTCCACATTCCATTCCGTTCTATTCCATTCCATTCCACATTCCGTTCCATCCCATTCCATTCCATTCCATGTTCCATTCCGTTCCTTTCCACATTCCATTGCATTCCATTCCACATCCCATTCCATTCGTTTACATTCGCTTCCATTCCACATTCCATTCCATTCCGTTCCATTCCACAATCCATTCCATTCCATTCCACATTCCATTACATTCATTTCCATTCCATTTCATTTTCCATTGCATTCCATTGCACTTTCCTTTCCATTCCATTCCATTCCACATTCCGTTCCTTTCCATTTCACATTCCTTTCCATTCCTTTACATTCCATTTAGCATTCCATTCCATTCCACAATCCATTCCAGATTCTAATAAATTCCATTCCACGTTCCATTCCACATTCAATTCCATTCCATTCAACATTCCATTCCATTCCATACCACATTGCATTCCATTCCATTCCACGTTGCATTCCATTCCATTCCACATTCCATTCCAAATTCAATTCCATTCCATTCCAAATTCCATGCCATTCCATTCCACATTCCTTTCCATTCTATTGCACATTCCATGCCACATCGCATTCCACGTTCCATTCCACGTTCCATTCAATATTCGTTTCCATTTTCTACTCCAAGTTCCACTTCACCTTCCATTGCATTCCATTCCACATTCCATTCCACATTCCATTCAACGTTCCATTCCATTCCATTCCACATTCAATTCCGTATTCCATTCCGCATTCCATTCCACATTCCATTCAACGTTCCGTTCCATTCCATTCCACATTCCATTCCACGTTCCATTCCCTTCCAATCCACATTCTATTCCTCATTCATTTTCACGTTCCATTCCATTCCGTTCCACATTCCATATCACATTCCATTCCATTCCATTCCACATTCCAGTCCACATTACATTCCCTTCCATTCCACATACCATTCCATTCCTTCCACATTCCAATCCATTCCACTCCACATTGCATTCCACATTCCATTTCATTCCATTCCTCATTCCATTCCATTCCATTACATTACATTCCGTTAAACATTGCATTCCAAATTCCCTTCCATTCCATTCTGCATTCCATTCCTTTCCATTCCATTCCATTCCATATTCCATTCGATTCCATTCTACATTCCATTCCATTCCATTCCACATTCCACTCCATTCCATTCCACATTCCACTCCATTCCATTACACATTCCATTCAATTCCATTCCACTACATTACATTGCTTTCCACATTGCATTCCATTCCTTATTCCATTCCATTCCATTCCATATTCCATTCCTTTCCATTGCATATTCCATTCCATTCCATTCCACATTCCATTCCACATTAACATCCATTACATTCCACATTCCATTCCTTTCCATTCTGTTCCACATTCCATTCCATTCCATTCCACATTGCATTCCAAATTCCCTTCCATTCAATTCTGCATTCCATTCCATTCCATTCCATTCCATTCGTTTCCATTCCCTTCCATTCCACATTCCATTCCATTGCATTCCATTCTGCAATACATTGCATTCCATTCCACATTCCATTCCATTCAATTCCATTCCATTGTACATTCCATTTCATTCCATTCCATTCAATTCCATTCCATTGTACATTCCATTTCATTCCATTCCACTGCATTCCATTCCATTCCAATGCATTCCATTCCACATTCCATTGCATTCCATTCCACACTCCAGTCCATTCCATTCCATATTCCCTTCCACATTCCACTCCATTCCATTCCAAATTCCATTCAACATTCCATTCCTCATTCCATTCCAATCAATTGCACATTCCACTCCTTTCCATTCCATTACATATTCCATTCCGTTCCACTCCACATTCCATTCGAAATTCCATTCCATTCCATTCCATTCCATTCCATTCCACATTCCATTCCGCATTCCATTGCATTCCATTAAATATTCCTTTCGAAACCATTGCACATTCCACTCCATTCCATTCCGTTTCACTTTCCATTCCATTCCACTCCAGATTCCATTCCAAATTCCATTCCTTTCCATTCCATTCCATTCCCTGTGCCATTCAGCATTCCATTCCTTTCCCCATTCCTTTCTATTCCATTCCTCATTCCATTCCATATTCCATTCCATTCTCATTCCATTTCATATTCCTTTCCAACATACATTCCACGATCCATTCCACGTCCGATTCTACGTTCCATTCCGTTCCATTCAACATTCCATTCCACATTGCATTCCATATCATTCCACATTCCATTCCACATTCCATTCCATTCCATTCCATTCCACATTCCATTCCATTCCATTCCACACTCCTCTCCATTCCATTTCATATTCCATTCCACAATCCAATCTATTCACATCCTCATTCCATTCCACATTCCATTCCGCATTCCTTTCCATTCCTATCCACTTTCCATTTCATTCCATTACAAATGCCATTCCATTCAATTCCACCTTCCATTGCATTTGATTGCACTTTCCATTCCACATTCCACTCCTTTCCTTTCCACATTCCATTACAAATTCCATTCCATTACTTTCTACTTCAATTCCTTTACATTCCATTCCTCATTCAATTCCCTTCCATTCCACATTCCATTCCATTCCATTTCATATTCCATTCCACATTCCATTCAATTCCATTCCATTCCAAAATTCCATTCCATTCCACTGCAAATACCATTCCATTCCTTTCCACATTCCCTTCCATTCCATTCCACTTTCCATTTAAATTCCCTTCCATTCCATTACACATTCCTGTCTTTTCCATTCCATTCCATTCCATATTCCATTCTATTCCGTTCTGCTTTCCATTCAATTCCACATTCCACTCCATTTTTTCCACAGTCCATTCCATTCCATTCCATTACGTTTCTTTTCACATTCCATTCCATTCCATCTGCCTTTCCATTCCATTCCACATTCCATTCCTTTCCATTCAATATTGCATTCCATTCCATTCCATATTCCGTTCCACATTCCCATTCATTCCATTCCACCTACCATTCCTTTCACTTCCATTCCATTCCACATTTCATTCCATTCCATTCCATTCCACATTCCTTTGCATTCCATTCCACATTGCATTGCATTCTGTTCCACATTCCATTCCATTCGTTTCCATTCCCTTACAACCCACATTCCATTCCATTCCGTTACATTCCGCAATCCTTTCCATTCCATTCCACATTCCATTCCATTCAATACCATTCCATTGCACTTTCTATTCCATTTCATTCCATTCCACATTCCATTCCTTTCCAATTCACATTCCATTCCACTCCGTTCCAATCCATTTAACATTCCATTCCATTCCACATTCCATTCCAGATTCTATTCCTTTCCATTCCACATTCCATTCCACATTAAATTCCATTTCACTCCATTCCACATTGCATTCCATTCCATTCCAGGTTGCAATCCATTCCATTCCACATTCCATTCCTAATTCAACTCCATTCCATTGCACATTTCATTCCATTCCGTTCCACATTCCTTTTCGTTCCATTCCACATTCCATGCCACATTCCATTCCACGTTCCATTCCATGTTCCATTCGATGTTCATTTCCACGTTCTACTCCACGTTCCACTTCAACTTCCATTGCCTTCCATTCCACATTCAATTGCACATTCCATTCAACGTTCCATTCCATTCCATTCCACATTACATTCCACATTCCATTCCGCATTCCACTCGACATTCCACTCAACGTTCCATTCCATTTCATTCCACATTCTATTCCACCTTCCATTCCATTCCGTTCCCCATTTCATTACACATTCCACTCCACGTTCAATTTCAGGTTCCATTCCTTTCCAATCCATATTCCATTCCAAATTCCTTTCCATTCCATTTCAAATTCCATTTCACTTTCCACTCCTTTCCTTTCCGCATTCCATTCCAAATTCCATTCCATTCCATTCCACATTCCATTCCACTTTCCATTCCATTCCATTCCACATTCCATGCCATTCCTTTCCATTCCGTTCCATTCCATTCCATTCCACATTGCATTCCAAATTCCCTTCCATTCCATTCTACATTCCATTCTTTTCCATTCCATTCCACTCCATTCCTTTTTCCATTTGATTCCATTCTACATTCCATTCCATATTCCGCTCCATTCCATTCCACATTCTGCTCCATTCCATTCCATCTTCCATTCCATTCCATTCCACATTCCATTTCTTTCCATTCCACATTCCATTCCATTCCACATTCGCATCCATTCCATTCCACATTCCATTCCTTTCCGTTTCATTCCATTCCACATTTCATTACATTACATTACATTCCCCATTCCATTCCTTTCCTTTCCACATTCCATTGCATTCCATTCCGCATTCCATTCCTTTCTTTTCTATCCCCTTTCTTCCACATTCCATTCCATTCCATTCCATTCTTCAATCCATTCCATTCAATTCAATATTCCATTCCATTTAATTCCATTCCATTCAACATTGTGTTCCACATTCCATTGAGTTTCATTTCACATTCCATTCGATTCCATTCCATTTAACATTCCATTCCATTCCACATTCCATTCCAGGTTCCATTCCATTTAACATTCCATTCCATTCCACATTACATTCCAGATTCCATTCCATTCCATTGTACATTCCATTCCACATTCAATTCCATTTCATTCTATATTCCGTTCCGTATTGCATTCCATTGCATTCTACATTGCATTGCCTTCCATTCCACATTCCATTCCAAATTCAAATCTATTCCATTCCACATTCGATTCCACATTCCTTTCCAATCCATTCCGCATTCCATTCCACATTCCATTCCACATTCCATTCCATATTGCATTCCACGTTCCATTCCAGGTTCCTTTCCACGTTCCACTCCACGGTCCTCTCCACATTCCATTCCACTTCATTCCACATTCCATGCCACGTTCCATTCCACATTCCACTAAACGTTCCATGCCATGTTCCTTTCCACGTTCCACTCCACGTTCCACTCCACCATCCATTCCACGTTCCTTTCCACGTTCCACTCAACGTTCCACTCCACCATCCATTCCATTCCATTCCACATTCCATTCCATACTCCATTCAAGGTTCCATTCCATGCCATTCCTCATTCCATTCCACATTCCATTCCACACTCTGAAAAATATTCCATTACATTACATTCCACATTCCATTCCAAATTCCACTCACGTTTCCATTCCATTCCATTCCGCATTCCATTCCAGATTCCATTCCATTCCATTCCACATTCCGTTCCACATTCCATCCCACATTCAATTCCACGTTCCATTCCATTCCATTCAACGTTGCATTCCACATTCCATTGCATTCCATTCCATTCTTCATTTTACTGCGTTACATTCCACATTCCATTCCATATTCCATTCCATTCCATTGCACCATCCACATTATTCAATTCCATTGCACATTCCATTCCATAGCGTTCCACATTCCATTCTATTCCATTTCACATTCCATTCCATGCCATTTCATATTCCATTCCATTACTTTCGAAAATCCATTCCATTCCATTCCTCATTCCAATCCATTCCCTTCCATTTCACATTAAACTCCATTCCATTCCAAATTCCATTCCACTTTCCATTCCAGTTTCAATTCAACTTTCCATTACACATTCCATTCCTTTCCACCTTACACTACATTCCATTCCATTCCACATTCCTTTCCATTCCATTCCACATTCCAATCCATTTCATCCCACATTCCATTCCATTCCATTTCACAATCCATTCCATTCTATTCAGCATTCCATTCCACATTCCATTCCATTCCATTCCATTCCACATTCCATTCCATTACATTCCACATTCCTTTCCATTCCCTTTCACATTCCTTTCCATTCTATTCCACAGTCCATTCCATTCCATTTTAAATGATATTCCATTCCATTCCATTCCCTTCCATTCCACTTTCCATTCCATTCCATTACACTTTTCATTCCATAACTTTCCATTACATATTTCATTACACTCCATTCCACGTTCCATTCAATGTTCCATTACAAATTCCATTCCATTCCATTCCACATTGCATTCCATTCCATTGGAATGTGAAATGGAACGTGGAAAGGAATGGAAAGTGGAAATGAATGGAAGGGAATGTTTAATGGAATGGAATGGAATATGGAATGGAATGCAATGGAATGTGGAATGGAATGTGGAGTGGAATGTGGAATGGAATGTGGGAAGCATCGTGGAAAGGAATGGAATGTGGAATGGAAATTGGTATGGAATGGAATGGAACGTAGAATGGAAGGTGCAATGAAACACGGAATGGAATGGAATGGAAAGTGGAATGAAAAGGAATTGAATGTGGAATGGATTGTGGAATGGAATGGAATGGAATGGAATTCAATGTGGAATGGAATTGAATGCAATGTAGAAAGGAATGGAATGGAATGGAATGTGGAATGGAATGGAATGTGGAACGGAATTTGGAGAGGACTAGAACGTGGAATGGAATGTGGAATACAATGTGGAATTGAATGGAATGGAATGTGCAATGGAATGTGGAATGGAATGTGATGGAACGTGGAAAGGAACGTGGAATGGAATGTAGAATGGAATGTGGAATATAATGTGGAATGTAATAGAATGGAATGTGTAATGGAATATATTGTAATGGAATGGAAAGTTGATGGGAACCTGGAATGGAACGTGGAATGCATTGAAGAATGAAACGTGGAATTGTGCAATGCAATATGTGAAATACAATGTGGAATGGAACGTGGAATGAAATGGACAAGAAAGTGGAATGGAATGTGGAATGGAATGTGCAATGGCACAAGGAATGGAAATGGAATGGAAAGTGGAATGGAATGGAATGCAATGTTGAATGAAACGTGGAATGGAACGTGGAATGGAATGGAATGGAATGGAATGTAGAAAGGAATTGAATTAAATGTGGAAAGTAAGGAGGACAGGAATGGAATGCAATGTGGAAGGGATTGTGGAATGGAATGGAATGGAACGTGGAATTGATTCTGGAATGGAATCTGGAATGGACAGTGGAATGGAATGGAATTGCTCTTGCAATGGAAAGTGGAAAAGAATGTGGACTGGAGTGGAATGGAATGTGGAATGGAACGTGGAATGGAATCAAATGGTATGTAGATTGGAATGAGTAATGGAATGTGGAATGGAATGTGGAAAGGAATGGAATGGAATGGAATGGAATGTGGAATAGAATGTGGAATGGAATGTGGAATGGAAAGTGGAATGCAATGTGGAAGGGAACGTGGAATGGAATGGAATGGAATGAAATGTGGAATGGAATGGAATGTGGAATGGAAACGAATGGAACGTGGAATGGAATGTGGAATGGAGTGGAATGGAATGTGGAATGGAATGGATTGGAATGGAATGGAAATTGAAATGGAATGGATTGGAATGGAATTTGAAAATGAATGGAACGGAATGTGGAATGGAATTGAATGGAATGTGGAATGGAATGTGGAATGGAATTAAATGGAATATTGAATGGATTATGAAATGGAATGGAATGAAATGTGGAATGGAACGTGTAACGGAACGTCAAATGGAACGTGGAACGCAACCTGGAATGAAATGTGGAATGGAATGGAATGGAACGTGGAATGGAAAGTGGAATGGAAAATGGAAATGAATGCAGTGCAATGTGGAATGGAATTGAATGGAATGTTGAATGGAAACGACTGGAATGTAGAATGCAGTGGAATAGAATCTGGAATGGAATGTGGAATGGAATGGAATGGAATGTGGACTGCAACGGAATGGAATGGAATGGAAGGTGGAATGGAATTGAATGGAACATAGAATGGAATGTGGAATAGAAGGGAATGGAATGTGGCATGAAACCTGGTATGGAATGGAATGGAATGTGGTATGGAATGGAATGGAATGTGGAATGGAATGGAATGGAATGTGGAATGGAATGTGGAATGGAACGGAATTTAATGGAATGGATTGTGGAATGAATTTGAATGCAATGTGGAATGGAACGGAATGGAATGCACAATGGAATGTGAAATGGAATGGAATGGAAAGTGGAATGGAAAGTGGTATGGAATGGAACGGTATGTTGAATGCAATGGAATGGAGTGGAATGTGAAATGGAATGGAATAGAATGTGGAATGGAATGGAATGTGAAAAAGAATGGAATGGAATGGAATGTGGAATGGAATGGAATATGAAAAAGAAAGGAATGGAATAGAATGTGGAATGCAATGCAATGTGATGGAATTTAATGGAATGGAATGGAATGCAATGAAGGCAATGCGGAATGGAAGATGGAATGGAATGTAAACGAACGTGGAATGGAATGGAATGCAATGTAATGTGGAATGCAATGGAATGGAATGTGGAATGGAATGCAATGGATTGTGGAAAGGAATTGAATGGAATGTGGAAGGGAATGGAATGGAATATGGAAGTTAATGGAAAGGAATGTGAAAAGGAATGGAATGGAATGTGGAATGGAATGGAATGGAAAGTGAAATGGAATGGAATGGAACGTGGAATGGAATGGAATGGAATTTGTAATTGAATGGAATGGAAGGGATGTGGAAAGGAATGGAATGGAATGGAATGTGGAATGCAATGTACAATGGAATGTAGAATGGAATGCAAAGGAATTTGGAATGGAATTGTATGGAATGTGGATTGGAATGGAATGCAATGTGGAATGTGGAATGGAATGGAATTTAATGTGGAATGGAATGGAGTGGAATGTGAAATGGAATTTGGAATGGAATGGAGTGGCGTGTGCAATTGAATGGAATGGAATGTGAAATGGAATGGAATGGAATGTGGAATGGAATGTGGAATGATATGGAATGGAATGTGTAATAAAGTGTATAATAGAATCTAATGGAACGTGGAATGCAAGGTGGAATGGAAGGTGGAATATAATGTGGAATGGAATGTGGAATGGAGTGGAATGGAATGTGGTATATTATGGAATGGAATGTGGAAAGGAGTGGAATGGCATGTGGAATGAAGTGGAATGGAAAGTGGAATGGAACTGGATGAAACTTGGAATGGAATGTGGAAGGGATCATGGAATGGAATGTGGAATGGAATGGAAAGCAGTGGAATGGAGTTTAAAATGGAATGGAAGGAAATAATTTGAAATGAAATGTAACGGAATGTGGAATGGAATGCATTGGAAATTGGAATGGAATGGAGTGAAGTGGAAGGTGGAATGCAACGGAATGGAATGTGGAATGCAATGTGGAATGGAATGTGGAATGGAACAGAATGTAATGCGGAATGGAATGTCAAATGATATGGAACGGAATGTAGAATGGACTGTGGAACGGAATGTAATGGAACGTGGATTCGAACGTGGAAGGGAACATGAAGTGGAACGTGGAAAGGAACTTGGAATGGAACGGGGAATGGAACGTGGAAGGCATTGCGGAATGGAATGTGGAATTTAATGGAACGGAATGGGGAATGGAATGTGGAATGGAATGGGGAATGGAATGCAATGGAATGTGCAACGGATTGTGGAATGGAATGTGGAATGCAATGGAATAAAATGTGGAATGGAATATGCAAACGAACGGAGTGGAATGTGGAATGGAATATGGAATGGAATGTGGAAAAGAACGGAATGGAATGTGGAATTGAATGTGGAATGGAATGTGGAAGGGAACATGGAATGGAACGAGGATTGGATAGGATTGGAACGTGGAATTGAATGTGGAATGGAATAGAATGGAATGTGGAACGGAACAAGGAGTGGAATAGAATAAAATGTGGAATGGAATGAAATGGAATGTGGAATGGAATCTGGAACGGAATGGAATGAAATTTGGAATGGAATGCTCAATTTAATGTTCAATGGAATGTGGAATGGAAAGTGGAATGGAAAACGGAATGGAAAGTGGAATGGAAAATGGAATGGAAAGTGGAATTCAACGTGCAATAGAATGTGGAATGGAATAGAATGTAGTGTGGAATGCAATGGAATCCAATGGAATGGAATGGAATGTGGAATGGAATGGAATGGAATGTGGAATGGAATGGAATGGAATGTGAAATGGAATGTTGAATGGCATGGAATGGAATGGAACGTGGAATTGAAGATGGAATGCAATGGAATGGAATGTGGAATGGAATGAAGAATGGATTGTGGAATGCATTGTGCAGTGCAATGGAATGGAATATGGAATGGAAGGGAATGGAATGGAACGTGGAATGGAAGGTGGAATTGAATGGAATTTAATGAGGAATAGAATGTGAAATGGAATGGAATGGAAAGGAATGGAATGTGGAATTGAAAGGAATGGAATGTGGAAAGTAATCGATTGGAATGTGGAGTGGAATGGAAAGGTATTGAATGGAATGTGGAATGCAATGCAATGGAATGGAATGGAATGTGGAATGGTATGGAGTGGTATTTGGAATGGAATGGAATGGAATGCGGAATGGAGTGGAATGGAATGAAATGAGGAATTGAAGTTGTAGTGGAACGGAATGGGATGTGGAAAGGGAAGTGGAAAGGAGTGGAGTGGAATGTGGAATGGAAGGTGGAATTCTATGGAATGGATTGTGGAACGGAATGGAATGAAACGTTGAATGGAAGGTGGAATGGAATGGAACGGATTGTGGAATGGAATGGAATGGAATGTGGAATGGAACGTGGAATGGAAAGTGGAAAGCAACATGGAATGCGATGTGGAGTGGAATGTGGAAATGAATGGAATGGAATGTGGAATGGAATGGAATGGAACTTGGAATGGAATGGAATGGTACGTGGAATGGAAAGGAATAGAATGTGGAATGCAATGGAATGGTATTTAATGTGGAATGGAATGGAATGGAATGGAATAGAATGTGCAATGGAATGGAATGGAATGTGGAATGGAATGGAATGGTATGGAATGTGGAATGGAATAGAATGGAATGTGGAACGGAATGGAATGCAATGTGGAGTAGAATGGAATGGAATGGAATGTGGAATGGAATGCAATGGAATTGAATGAAATGTAATGGAATGTGGAATGGACCTAGGAATGGAAGTTCGAGGGGAATGGAATGGATTGTGGAATGGAATGGAATGGAACGTGGAATGGAAAGGAATGCAATATGTAATGGAAAGGAAGGTAATGTTGAATGCAATGGACTGTTATGGAATGTGGTATGGAATGGAATGGAAAGGAATGGAATGTGCAATTGAATGGATTAGAATGTGGAATGGAATAGAATAGAATATCGAATTGAATGGAATGGAATGTGGAGAGGATTGGAATGGAATGGAATGTGGAAAGGAAAGCAACGGAATAGAATCAAATGGAATGCAATGTGGAACGGAACATGGAATGGAATACAATGAAATGGAATGTGGAATGGAATGGAACATGGAAGGGAACGTGAAATGGAACGTCGAATGGAATGTGGAATATAACGTGGAATGGAATGTGAAATGGAATATGGAATGGAACGAAGAATGGAATGGAATGGAATGTGGAATGGAATGTGGAATGGAATGTGGTATGGAACGTGGAACGGAACCTGGATTGGAATGCAATGGAATGTCGAATGGAATGTTGAATGGAACGTGGAGCAGAAAGAGGAATGAAATGGAATGGATTGTGGAATGGAATGTGCAATGAAATGGAATGGATTCTGGAATGGAACGGAATGGAATGGAATGGAACGTGGAATGGAAGAGAAAGTAGTGGAATGGAATGTGGAATGGAATGGAATGAGATACGTATCGGAATGTGGAAAGGGATTGAATGGAATGTGGAATGGAACGTGCAATGCAATGGAATGGAATGTGGAATGGAATGGAATGGAAAGTGGAATGGAACGTGGAAAGGAATGTAATGGAACGTGTAGTGGAATGGATTGGAATGTGGAATGGAACGTGTAATGGTATGGTATGTAATGTGGAATGCAATGGAATGAAACGTGGACTGGAACGGAATGCAATATGGAGTGGAAAGTGGAATGGCACGTGGAATGGATTGGAATGGAATGTAGAATGGAATACAATGGAATGGAATGTGCAATGGAAAGGAATGGAATGTGGAATGGAATGGAATGGGATGTGGAATGGAGTGGAATGGAATGTGGAATTGAACGTGGAATGGATTGGAATGGAATGTGGAATTGAACGTGGAATGTATTGGAATGGAATGTGGAATGGAATGGAAAGGAACATGGAATGGGACGGAATGAAATGTGAAATGCATCGTCGAATTGAATGGAATGGAACGTGGAATGCTATGGAAAAGAATGTGGAAGGGAAAGTGGAATGGAATTTAATGGAACATCGAAAGAAATGGATTGGAATTTGGAATGGAATGTGGAATGCAAACTGCAATGGAATGGAATGTGGAATGGAATGTGGAATAGAATGTGTAATGGAATGGAAAGGAATGGAATGTGGAAAGGAATGGAATAGAATGAGGAATGGAATGGAATAATATGTGCAATGCAAAGTGGAATGGAATTTGGGATGGAATGGAATGGAATGAGGAATGGAATGTGGAATGGAATGGAATGAAATGTCGAAAGAAACGTGGAATGAAATGGAATGGATTGTGGAATTTAAAGGAATGGAATCTGGAATGGAACGTGGAAAGGAATGGATGGTGCAATGCATTGTGCGATGGAATGGAATGGAATCCAGAATGGAACGAAATCTAGGATGGAATGTGGTATGGAATGAAATGCAATGTGGAATGGAACTTGGATATTGAATGTGGAACGGGACGTGGAATGGAATGGAATGTGGAATGGAACGTGGGAGGGAAAGTGTAATTGAATGGAATGTCTAACGCATTCTGGAATGGAATTTGCAATGGAATATTGAATGGCCTGTGTAATGGAATGTGGAATGGAATGGACTGAAATGTGGAATGGAAAGTGGAGTGGAATGGAATGGAATGTGGAATGGAAAGTGGAATGGAAAGGAATGGATTGTGGAATGGAATGCTATGGAAAGTGGAAAGCAATGGAATGGAATGTTGAATGGAAACTGGAATGGAATGGAATGGAATGTGAAATGGGATGGAATGGAATGGAATGTGGAATAGAGAGAAATATAATGTGTAATGGAATGTGGAACGGAATTGAATGTAATGGAATATGGAAAGGAATGTGCAATGGAATGTGGAATGGAATGTGCAATGGAAAGGAATAGAATGTGGAATGGAATGTGGAATGGAAAGGAATGGAGTGTGGAAAAGAATGTGGAATGGAATGGAATATAATATTGAATGGAATGTGGAAAGCAATGGAATGTAATGTGCAATGGAAAGGAATGTGGAATGGAAAGTGGAATGGACTGCTATGAAATGTAGAATGGAATGTGGAATGGAATGGAATGGAATGTGGAATGGAATGGAATGGAATGTGGAATGGAATGAGAAATGGAATGGAATGGAATGTGGAATGGAATGGAATGGATGTGGAAAGGAATGTGGAATGAAATGGACTGGAATGTGGAATGGAATGTGGAAAGGAATGTGGAATGGAATGGAATGGAATGTGGAATGGAAAGGAATGGAATGGAATCGAATATGGAATGGAATGTGGAATGGAATGGATTGGAATGTGGTATGGAAAGTTGAATGGAAAGTAACGCGGCCTGAAATGGAATGTAATGCAATGTGTAAAGGAACGTGGAACAGAATGGAATGGAACGTTGAATGGAATACAACAGAACGTGCAATGGAGTGGAATGGAATGTGGAATGGAATGCAATGGAAAGTGGAATGGAATGGAATGTGGAACTGAATGTGGAATGTACTCGAATGGAAATTGGAACGGAATGGAATGGAATGGAACGGAATGTGCAAAGAAATGTGGAATGGAATGGAATGTGGAATGGAAATTGGAATGGAATGGAATGGAATGTGGAATGGAAAGTGGAATGCCCCGTGGAATGAAAAGGAACAGAATGCGCAATGGAATGGAATGGAATGTGTAAAGCTATTTGAGATGGAGTGGAGAGAAATGTGGAATGGAATGGAATGGGATGCGAAATGGAATGGAATGGAATATGGAATGGAATGTGGATTGGAAATTAAATGGAATACAATGCAATGTCGAAATGAAAGTGAAATGGATTGGAATGGATTTTGAAATGGAATGGAATGGAATGTGGAATGGAATGGAATGTGGAATGGAATATGGAATTGAATGTAATGGAATGAGGAATGGATTGGAATGTGGATTCGAATGGAATGGAGTTGAATGGAATGTAGAATGTAAAGGAATGGAATGTAGAATGGAATGGAATAGAGTGGAATGTGACATGGAATGGAATTGATTGTGGAATGGAATGTGGAATGGAATGCAGTAGAATGTGGAATGAAATGTAGAATGGAATGGAGTGGAATGTGAAATGGAGTGGAATGGAATGTTTAATTGTATGAAATGGAAAGGGGAATGGAATGTGGAATTGAATGGGATGGAATGTGGAATGGAAACTGGAATGGAAAGTGGAAAGGAATGTGGAATGGAATGGAATGGAATGTGGAATGAATGGAACAGAATGTGGAATGGAATGCGGAATGGAATGGAATGCAATATGGAATGGAATGTGGAATGCAATGGAATGGAATATGGAATGGAATGTGGAATGGAAACGAATGGAACGTGGAATGGAATGTGGAATGGAGTGGAACGGAATGTGGAATGGAATGGATTGGAATGGAATGGAAATTGAATTGGAATGGATTGGAATGGAATTTGAAAATGAATGGAACGGAATGTGGAATGGAATTGAATGGAATGCGGAATGGAATATGGAATGGAATTAAATGGAATATTGAATGGATTATGAAATGGAATTGAATGAAATGTGGAATGGAACGTGTAACGGAACGTCAAAGGGAACGTGGAACGCAAAGTCGAATGAAACGTGGAATGGAATGGAATGGAACGTGGAATGGAAAGTAGAATGGAACACGGAAATGAATGCAGTGCAATGTGGAATGGAATTAAATGGAATGTTGAATGCAAACGACTGGAATGTAGAATGCAGCGGAATAGAATCTAGAATGGAATGTGGAATGGAATGGAATGGAATGTGGACTGCAACGGAATGGAACGGAATGGAAGGTGGAATGGAATTGAATGGAACATAGAATGGAATGTGGAATAGAAGGGAATGGAATGTGGCATGGAACGTGGTATGGAATGGAATGGAATGTGGTATGGAATGGAATGGAATGTGGAATGGAATGGAATGTGGAATGGAATGTAATGGAATGTGGAATGGAATGTGGAATGGAACGGAATTTAATGGAATTGATTGTGGAATGAAATTGAATGCAATGTGGAATGGAACGGAATGGAATGCACAATGGAATGTGAAATGGAATGGAATGGAAAGTGGAATGGAAAGTGGTATGGAATGGAACGGTATGTCGAATGAAATGGAATGGAGTGGAATGTGAAATGGAATGGAATAGAATGTGGAATGGAATGGAATGTGAAAAAGAATGGAATGGAATGGAATGTGGAATGGAATGGAATATGAAAAAGAAAGGAATGGAATAGAATGTGGAATGCAATGCAATGTGATGGAATTTAATGGAATGGAATGGAATGCAATGAAGGCAATGCGGAATGGAAGATGGAATGGAATGTAAACGAACGTGGAATGGAATGGAATGCAATGTAATGTGGAATGCAATGGAATGGAATGTGGAATGGAATGCAATGGATTGTGGAAAGGAATGGAATGGAATGTGGAAGGGAATGGAATGGAATATGGAAGGGAATGGAAAGGAATGTGAAAAGGAATGGAATGGAATGGAATGTGGAAAGGAATGGAATGGAATGGAAAGTGAAATGGAATGGAATGGAACGTGGAATGGAATGGAATGGAATTTGTAATTGAATGGAATGGAAGGGATGTGGAAAGGAATGGAATGGAATGGAATGTGGAATGCAATGTACAATGGAATGTAGAATGGAATGCAAAGGAATTCGGAATGGAATTGTATGGAATGTGGATTGGAATGGAATGGAATGTGGAATGGAATGTGGAATGATATGGAATGGAATGTGTAATACAGTGTATAATAGAATCTAATGGAACGTGGAATGCAAGGAGGAATGGAAGGTGGAATATAATGTGGATTGGAATGTGGAATAGAATGTGGAATAGAATGGAGTGGAATGTGGAATCTAAAGTGGATTGGAATGAAATGGAATGTGGAATGGAATAGAGTAGAATGTGGAATCGAATGTGGACTGGAATAGCAATGGGATATGGAATGGAATGTGGACTGAAATGAAATGGAATGTGGAATGGAACGGAATATAATGTGGAATGGAATGTGGAAAGGAATAGAATGGAATGAGGAACGGAATGTAGAATGGAATGAAATGGAATTTGGAATGGAATGTGGAATGGAATGTGAAATGCAATGTGGAATGGAATGTGAACTGCAATGTGGAATGGAATGTGAACTGCATTATGGAATGGAATGGAATGGAATGTGGAACTGTATGTGGAATTGAATGGATTGGAATGTGGAGTGGATCATGGAATGGAATGTGGAATGGAAGTTGGAAAGGAACGTGGAATGGAAATGTATTCAATGTGGAATGGAATGCGGAACGGAATGAGGAATGGAAAAGAATGGAATGGATGGAATGGAATGGAATGTGGAATGGAATGTGGAATGGAATGTGGAATGGATAGTGGAATGGAAAGTAATGGAACATGGAATGGAATATGGAATGTTATGTGGGTTGGAACGTGGAATAGAATGAGGAATGTAATGGAAAGGAATGTGGAATGGAATGTGGAATGGAATGTGAAATGCAATGTGGAATGGAATGTGAACTGCATTATGGAATGGAATGGAATGGAATGTGGAATGGTACGTGGAATTGAATAGAATGGAACGTGGAATGGAACGTGGAATGGAATGGAAAGAAACGTGGAATGGAAAGTGGAATGGAATGTGGACTGGAAATTGGAATGGAATGTGGAATGGAATGGAATGGAATGTGGAATGGAATGTAAAGGGTTGTGGAATGGAATGTGGAATGGAATGTAAAGGCTTGTGGAATGGAATGTGGGATGGAATGTAATGGGTTGTGGAATGAAATGTGGAATGGAATGTGGAAAGGAATGTGTAATGGAACGGAATGGAATGTGCAATGCAATGTGGAATGGAGTGTGGAATTGAATGTGGAATTGAATGGAATGCCATGTGGAATAGAGTAGAATGGAATGTGGAATAGAATAGAATGGAATGTGGAATGGAATGTGGAACGGAATGTGGAATGGAATGTGGAATGGAATGTGGAATGAATGTGGAATGGAACGGAATGGAATGTGAAATGTAATGTGGAATGGAATGGGGAACGGAGTGTTGAAAATAAAATGGAATGGAATGGAATGGAATGCAGAATGGAACGTGGAATGATATTGAATGGAACTTGGAATGGAACATTCAATGGAACGTGGAATGGAATGTGGATTGGAATGGAATGGAATGTGTAATGGAGTTTAATGGAACATGGAATGGAATGTAGAATGGAAGGCGGAATGGAAGGTGGAACAGAATATAGAATGGAAAGGAATGGAATGTGAAAAGTAATGTGGAATGGAATGGGGATCGGAGTGTTGAAAAGAAAATGGAATGGAATGGAATGGAATGCAGAATGGAACGTGGAATGATATTGAATGGAACTTGGAATAGAACGTTGAATGGAACGTGGAATGAATGTGGATTGGAATGGAATGGAATGTGTAATGGAATTTAATGGAACATGGAATGGAATGTAGAATGGAATGCGGAATTGAAGGTGGAATGCAATGTAGAATGGAAAGGAATGGAATGTGGAATGGAATGTGGAATGGAGTGTGGAATAGAATGTGGAATGGAACACAATGGAATGTGAAATGGAATGTGGAATGCAATGTGGAATAGAATGTCAAATATAATGGAACGGAATGTGGAATTGAACGTGGAATGGAATGGAATGGAACGTGGAATGGAATGTGGGATGGAATGGAATGGAATGTGTAATGGATTCTGGCATGGAATGTGGAATAGAAAGCGGAATGGAATGGAGTGGAATGTGGAATAAAATGTGAAATGGAGTCTAATGGAATGTGAAATGGAATTTGGATTGGAATGATGAATGGAACGTGGAATGGAACGTGGAATGGAATGAGGAATGGAATGGAATGGAACGTGGAATGGAATGTGGGGTAAAATGTAACGGAATGTTGAATGGAATGGAATGGATTGTGTAATGGAATGTGGAAAGGAAAGTGGAATGGAATGGAATATGGAAATGTAAGTGGAATGGAATGCAATGTAATGGGGAATGGAACGCGGAATTTAGTTGAATGGACGTTGGAATGGAACATAGAATGGAAAGTGGAATGGAATATGAAATGGAATGTGGAATGGAATGGAAAGGAATGTGTAATGGAATGTGAAACGTATTGTGGAATGGAATGTGGAAATGAATCTGGAATGGAAATGAATGGAATGTGAAATTGAATTGAATGGAATGTGGATGGAATGTGGAATGGAATGGAAAAGAATGTGGTATGGAATGTGGACAGGAATGTGTAATGAAACGGAATGGAACTTGGAATGGAATGTCTAATGGGGAGTGGAATGGAATGTGGAAAAGAATGCGGAATGGAATGTGAAAAGGAATGTGGAATGGAAAGGAATGGAATGTTGAATGGAAAGTGGAATGGAGGGTCGATTGGAAAGGTGTGCAAAGTGGAGTGGAATGACAAAAGTAATGGAATGAAATGTGAAATGGAATGCGGAATGGATTGTGGAATGGAATGTCAAATGTAGTGGATTAGAATGTGGAATTGAATGTGGAATGGAATGGAATGGACCGTGGAATGGAATGTGGGATGGAATGGAATGCAATGTGGAATGGATTGTGGAATGGAATGTGGAATGGAATGTGGAATGGAATGGAGTGGAATGTGGAATGGAATGAGAAATGGAATGTAATATAATGTAATGGAATGTGAAATGCAATGTGGATTGGAATGTGGAATGGAACGTGGAATGGAAAGTGGAATGGAATGTGTAATGGAATGGAATGGAACGCGTAATGGAAAGTGGAATGAAATGTGGAATGCAATGGACTGGAATGTGGAATGGAATGTGGGATTGCATGGAATGCAACGTGGAATGGAAAGTGGAGTGGAATGGAAAGGAATGTGGAATGGAATCTGGAATGGAACGGAATGTGGAATGGGAAGTGGAATGGAATGGAATGGATTGTGGAATGGAACTTGGAATGGTATGGAATAGTACACGCAAGGGAACGAGGAAGGGAACGTGGAATGGAACGTGGAATGCAATGTGCAATGTAACGGGGAAAGGAATGGGCAATGGAATGTTAAATGGAAAGTGGAATGGAACGGAATGGAACGTGGAATGGAACGTGTAAAGGAATAAAATGCGACGTCGAATGAATGTGGAATCGAAAGTGGAATTGAATGTAATGGAATGTGGTATGGAATGGAATGAAAGGTGGAATGGAAAGTGGAACAGAATGGATGCAACGCGGAATGGAATGTGGAAATGAATGTGGAATACAATGGAATGGAGTCTGGAATAGAATGGAATGAAACGTTTAATGGAACATGGAATGGAACGAGGAATGGAATATTTAATGGAAAGTGCAATGGAAGGTGGAATGGAATGGAAAGGATTGTATCATGGAACGTGGAATGGAATGTGGAATGGAACATTGAATGGGATGTGGAATGGAATGTGGAATGCAATGTAATGGAATGTTGAATGGAATGGAATAGAACATGCAATTGAAAGGAATCGAATGTGTAATGGAATGGAATGGAATGTGGAATGCAAACGAATAGTACGGAATATGCAATGGAATGCAATGGAATGGAATGGAACATGGAGTGGAAAGGGATGGAATGTGGAATGGAATGGAATGGAAAGTGGAATGGAATGCAAAGGAACGTGGAATAGAATATGGATTAGAATGTGGAATGGAATGGAATGGATTGTGGAATGGAATGGAAAGGAATGTGTAACAGAAAGGAACAGAATGAAATGGAATGCGGAATGGAATGGAATGGAATGTGGAATACAATGGAATGGAAAGGAATGTGGAATTGAATCGAATGAAAAGTGGTATGGAAAGGGATACTATATGGAATGGAATGGAATGCAAAGTTGAAGAGAATGTGGGATGGTATGTGGAAAGGAATGTGGAATTCAACGGAATGGAATGTAGAATGGAATGTGGAATGGAGAGTGGAATGAAATGTGGAATGAAACGGAATGGAATGTGAAATGGAATATGGAATGGACACTGGAAAGGAATGTGGAATGCAAAGGAATGGAATGTGGAACGGAATCTGCAAAGGAATATGGAATGGAATGGAATGGATTCTGGAATGTAATGGAATGGAAAGTATGGAATATGGAACTCAATGGAATGGAATGTGGAATGGAACGTGGAAAAGAATGTCGAATAGAATATGGAATGGAATCAGGAATGGAATGTGGAATGTTATTGAATTGAATGTGGAATGGTATGGAATGGTTTGTGGAATAGAATGGAACGTAATGGAATGGAATGCGGAGTGGAATTGAATGGAATGTGTAATGCAATTTAATGGATTGAAATGTGGAGTTGAATGGAATGCAATCTGTAATGGAGTGGAATAGAATGAGGAATGGAATGGAATGAATGTGAAAGAGAATGTGGAGTGGAATGTGGAATGGAATACAATGGAACGTGGAATGTAATGGAACGAATGTGGAATAGAATGGAATGGAATGGAATGTGGAATAGAATGGAAGGCAATGGAATGGAGTGCGTAATGGAATGGAAAGCAATGTGGAATAGAAGGGAATATAATGGAACGTGGAATAATATGTGGAATGGAATCTGGAATGGGATGTGGAATGTGATTGAATGGAGAGAGGAATTTAAAGGAATGGAATGTGGAATAGAATGTAATGGAATGGAATGTGGAATATAATGGAATGCAATGGAATGGAATGTCAAATGGAATGAAATGGAATTTGGAATGGAATGTGGAATGGAATTTTAAGGAATGTGGAATGGAATGCAATGGAATGTGGAATCAAACGCGGAATAGAATGGAATGGACTGTGGTGTGGAACGTGGAATGGAACGTAATGGAATGGAATGTCGAATGGAATGGAATGGAGTATGGAATTGAATGGAATCTAATGAAATGTGGAATGGAATGGAATGGAATTTGGAATTTAATGAACGGAATGGAATGTGGAATGGAATGGAATGGAATGTGTAGTGGAATGCAATGGAATGAAATGTGGAATGCAATATGGAATGGATTGGGAGGCAAAGTGGTATGGACTGTCGAATAGAATGGAATGGAATGTGGAATGGAATGTGTAATGGAAAGGAATGGGGAAAGGAATGGATTGGAGTCTGGAATGGAATGGAATGGAAGCGAATGTGGGATCGAACAGAATGGAATGGAATGGAAAGGGGAATGGAATGGGGAATGGAATGGAATGGAATGGAATGGAATGTGGAATGGAATAGAATGGAATGTAGAATGGAATTTGGAATTGAATGGGATGGAATGTGGAACGGAATGGAATGGAATGGAATGTGCAATGGAATGGAATGGTATAGAATGGAGAATGGAATGAATGGAATGTGAAATGAAATGTTGAATGGAATGTAATGGAATGTGGAATGGAATGTGGATGGAATGGAATGGAATGTGGAATGGAAGGTTGAATGGAATTTATTGGAATGCGGAATGGAATGTTTATCGGAACAGAATGTGTAACTTAGTGGAAAGGAATGTGTAATGGAATGTGCAATGAAATGGGATGCAATGTGGAATGGAATGTGGTATGGAATGGAATGAAATGTGCAATGAAATGTGGAATGAAAAGGGCTGGAATGTAGAATAGAATGTGGAATGGAAAAGAACGGAATGTGGAATAGAATGGGGTGGAATGAGGAATGGAAAGTGGAATGGAAAGGAACGGAATGTGGAATGGAATGGAATGGAACGTAGAACGCAATGGAATAGAATGTGGAATACAATGGAATGGAATGTGGAATGGAAAAGAAAGGAATGTGGAATGAAATTGAATGGAATGGATTGGAACGTGGAATGAAATGTAGAATGGTAAGTGGAATGGAATGTGGAATGGAATAAAATGGAATGTAGAATGGAATGGGGAATGGAATTGAATGAATTATGGTGTGGAAAGTGGAATGGAATGAAATGGAATGTGGAATAGAATGTGGAATAGAATGGTTTGGAATGTGGCATGGAATGTGGAATGAAATGTGGAATAGAATGTGGAATGGAATGGAATGGAATGTGGAACAGAATGTGAAATGGAAGGTGGAATGGAATGGAATGGAAGGTGGAATTGAATGGAATGGAATGTAGAATGGAATATGGAATGAAATGGAATGGAATGTGGAATGGAATGTGGAATGCAATGTGGAATGGAATGGAAAGGAATGGAACGTGTAATGGAACTTGGAATGGAACGTGGAATGGAAAGTGGAATGGAACGTGGAATGGAGAATGAAATGGAACCTGGAATGGAACGTGGAACAGAATGTGCAATGGAACGTGGAATGGAACGTGCAATGGAACATGTAATGGAATGAGGAATGGAATGTGTAATGAAATCTCGAAAAGAATGGAATGGAAAGTGGAATGGAATGTGGAATGGAATGCAGAATGCAATGTGGAACGGAATGGAATAGAATGGAACTTTTAATGGAACCTGGAATGGAATATGGAATCGAAAGTGGAATGGAACGCGAAATGGAACGTGGAATGGAATGTGGAATGGAACGTGGAATGGAACGTGGAATGGAACATGGAATGGAACGTGCAATGGAAAGTGGAATGCAATCTGGAATAAAATGGAATGCAAAGTGGAATGGAACGTGGAATGCAATGGAATGGAATGTGGAATGGAATGAAGAATTGAACGGGATGGAATGTGGAATGGAATGGAATGGAATAAGGGATGGAATGGAATGGAAAGTGGAATGCATAGTGGAATAACATAGAATGGAACATGGAATGGAAATGAATGGAAGGTGGAAAGGAATGGAATGGAACGTGAAATGGAATGGAATGGAAACCAATGTGGAATTGAATGGAATGTGGAATGGAATGGAATGGAATGTGGAATGGAATGGAATGGAATGTGGAATGGAAATGAAAGAATATGGAATGGCATGGAATCTGTAATGGAATACAATGGAATGTAGAATGGGCTGGAATGGATTGTGGATTGCAATGGAATGGAATGGAATGAAGAAATGTATGTGGAATGGAATGGAATGGAATGTGGAATGGAATGTAACGGAATGTGGCGTGGAATTTGGAATTGAATAGAATGGAATGTGGAAGGGAATGGAATGGAATGGAACGTGGAATGAAATGAAATGGAACGTGGAATGGAATGGAATAGAAATTGGAATGGAATGGAATGGAAAGTGGAATGGAATGGAATGGAAAGTGGAAACGAATGGAATGGAGTGGAATGTGGAATAGAATAATATGTGGAATGGAAAAGAATGGAACATGGAATGTAATGGAATGTGGAATGGAATGTGGAGTGGAAGAGAGTGAAATGTGGAACTGAATGTGTAAGGCAATGGATTGGAATGGAATGTGGAATGGAAAAGAAAGGAATGAGGAATGGAATGGCATGGAATGTGGAGTGGAATAGAATGGAATGGAATGCGGAATGGAAAGTGGAATGGAATGTTTAATGGAATAAGGAATGGAATAGAACGGAATGTGGAATGAAATGTGCAATGGAATGGAATGGAATATGGAATGGAATGCAATGGGATACAATGCGGAATGAAATGCAATGGAAAGTGGAATGGTATCCAATTGAAAGGAACTTGGAAAGGAAAGTGGAATGCAATGGAAAGGATCGCAGAATGGAATGCAGAAAGGAATGAAACATGGAATGGAATGTGGAATGGAATGTTGAATGGAATGTGGAATGGAAAGGAAAGGTATCCAGAATGGAACGTGGAAAGGAATGGAAGGTGGAATGGAATGTGGAATGGAATGAAATGGAATGGAGTGTGGACTGGAATGGAATGGAATGGAATGTAGAATGGAAAGTGGAATGGAATGGAATGCAAAGTGGAATGGAATGTGTAATGGAATGGAATGGAATGTAGAATGGAATGTGGAATGGAATGGAAAGGGATGTGGAATGGAATGGAAAGGAATGTGGAATGGAACGTGGAATGGAATGTGGAATGGAATGAAATGGAATGTGGAATGGAATGCAATGGAATGCGGAATGGAATGTGGAATAATCCAATGGAAAGGAATTTATAATGGATTGTGGAATGGAATGTGGAATGGAATGGAATGGAATGCATTGAGGAATGGAATGTAAAGGAATGTAGAATGGAATCGAAAGGAATTTGGAAAGGAGTGGAATGGAATGCAATGTGGAATGGAATGGAATGCTATATAATGTTGAATGGAATGGAAGTAGTGTGGAATGGAAAGCAATGGAAGGTGGAATGGAATGGAAAGGAATGTGGAATGGAATGTGGAATGGAATGGAACGGAATGGAATTGAAGTTGGAATGGAATGGAATGGAATGGAAGATGGAATGGAATGGATTTGAATCTGGAATGGCATGGAATGGAATGTGGAATGGAATGGAATGGAATGGAATGCAATGTGCAATGGAATGGAATACAATGCTGAATGGAATAGAATGGAATGTGGAACACAATGGAATGAAACGAAATGTGGAATGGAATGGAATGGAATGGAATGAAATGTGGAATGGAATAGAATGAAATGTGGAATGCAATGCAATGAAATGTAGAATGGAACAGAATGGAATGTGGAATCGAATATAATGGATTGTGGAATGGAATGTTAAATGGAATGCAATGGAATTGAATGGAATGTGGAATAGAAGGGAATATAATGTGGAATGGAAAGGAGTGGAATGTGGAGTGGAAAGGAATGGAATATGGAAAGGAATGGAATGGAGTGGAATCTAGAATTGAATGGAATTGAATGTGGAATGGAAAGGATTGGAATGTGAAATGGAATATAATGGAATTTGGAATGGAATTTCGATTTGAATGGAAAGGTATGGAATGGAATGTGGAATGGAATGGAAAGTGGAAGGAATGTAATGCGGAATGGAATGGAATGGAATATGGAATTGAATGTAATGGAATGTGTAATGGAATGTGCAATGCAATGGAATGTGCAATGGAAAGGAATGGAATGTGTACTGGAAATGAATGGAATGCAATGTGTAATGGAATGCAATGGAATGTGGAATGGAATGGAATGGAATGGAATGGAATTTGGAATGGAATGAAATGGAATGCAATGTGCAATGGAATGGAATGCAATGTGGAATGTAACATAAGGGAGTGTGGAATGGAATGGAATGTGGAATGGAATGTGGAATGGAATTGAATGAAGTGGAATTGAATATGTAATGGAATGGAATGGAATATGGTATGGAATGGAATGGAATGGAATAGAATGTGGAATGGAATGGAATTGGATGTGGAATGGAATGGAATGGAATGTGGAATGGAATGGAATGGAATGTGGAATGGAATGGAATGGAATATGGAGTGCAATGCTGAATGGAATGTAATGAAATCTGTAATGGAATGGTAAGGAATGTGGAATGAAATGGAATGGGATTCAATGTGGAATGGATTGGAATGTAATCTGGAATGGAATGTAATGAAATGTGGAACAGAATGGAATGGAATGTGGAATGGAATGTGTAATGCAATGTGGAATGGAATGGAATGGAATGTTGAATGGAATGGAATCGAATGTTGAATGCAATCTGGAGTGGAAGGGGATGGAATGGAATGTGGAATGGAATGGATTGGAAAGTGGAATGTAATGGAATGGAATGGAATTTGGAATGGAATCGAATTGAATGTGGAATGGAATGTCTAATAGAGTGGAATGCAATGTGGAATGGAATGGAGTGGAATGTGGAATGAAATCTGGAATGGAATGAGGAATGGAAATTGGTTTGGAACGTTGAATGGAAAGTCCAATGGAATGAGGAATGAAATCAAACGGAATGTGGAATGGACGGGAATGCAATGGAATGGAATGGTATGTGAAATGGAATGGAATGCAATGTGGATTAGAATGCCATGAAATGTGCAATGGAATGCAAGGAAATGTGGAACGGAATGTGAAATGGAATGAAATGGAATGGAATGGAAAGTGGAATATTATTGAAACGAATGGAATGTGGAATGGAATGGAATGGAATGGGGAATTGAATTGAATGTGTAATGCAATGTAATGTGGAAATTAATGGAGTGGAATCTGGAAACAATGGAAAGGAATGTGGAATGGAATGGAATGGAGCGGAAAGGAATGTGAAATGGAATTGAATACCTTGTGTAATGCAACATGGAATGGAACGCGGAATGGAAAGTGTATTGGAATGTGGAACAGAATCTGGAATGAAAGGGAATGGAATGGAAGGTAAAGTGGAAAGGAACGGAAGGGAATGGAATGGAATGTGGAATGGAATGGAATGGAATGTAGTGCAATGGAATAGAATGTATAATGTAATGTGGAATGGAACGCGGAAAGGAGTGGAACTGAACGTGGAATGGAATGAAATGGAATGGTATGGAATGCGGAATGGCGTGTGGAATTAAATGAAATGACGAATGCAATGGAAGGAAATGAGAAATGGAAAGTGGAATGGAATGTGGAATGGAATGGAATGTGGAATGGAATTGAATGGAATGTGAAATGGAATGTGCAATGGAATGGAATGGAATGTGCAATGGAATGCGGAATGGAATGGAATGCAATGTGGAATGGAATGTGGAATGGAATGAAATGTGGAATGGAATGGAATGGAAAGTGGAATGGAATGTAGAATGGAATGTGGAATGTAATGGAATTGAAACTGGATTGCAATGGAATGAAATGTGGAATGTAATGGAATGGCATGGAATCTGGAATGGAATTTCGAATGAAATGGCATTGAATGATTAATGGAATGGAATGGAATGTGGAGTGGAATGGAATTGAATGGAATGTGGAATGGAATGGAATGTGGAATGGAACGGAATGGAATAGAATGGAATTTGGAGTGGAATTTGGAGTGGAATGAAATAGAATGTAATTTCGACTGGAATTTGGAATGAAATGGAATGGAATGTCGAATGGAATGGAATGGAATGTGGAATGGAATGGAATGGAATGTGGATTGGAACGTGGAATGGAACGTGGAATGGAACATGAAATGGAAAGTGCAATGGAATGCGGAAAGGAATGTAATGGAATGTGGAATGTAATGTGGAATGGAATGGAATGGAATGGATAGGAATGGAGTTTCAAACCGAATGGAATGGAATGTGCAATAGAATGGAATGGAATGTGAAATTTAATGCAATGTAAAATGGAATGGATTGTGGAGAGGAATGCAGTGGTTTGTGGAATGGAATATGAAATGGAATGGAATGGAACGTGCAATGGATCGTGGAATGGAACATGGAATGGAAGGTGGAATGGAACGTGGAAAGGAATGCAATGCAACCTGGAATGAAATGGAATTCAAAGTGGAATGGAATGGAATGGAATATGCAATGGAAATGAATGGAATGCGGAATGGAATGGAATGGAAATTGGAATGGAACGTGGAATGGAATGGGATGGAAAGGTATGGAACATGGAAGGGAAAGTGGAATGGAATGGAATGGAATGTGCAGTGCAATGTGGAAAGGAATGACATTGAAAGTGGAATACAATGTGGAAGGGAATGGAATGGAATGTGGAATTCAATGGAATCGAATGCAATGTGGAATGGAATGTAACGGGACGGAATGTGGAATTGAATGGAATGAAATGGAATATGGAATGGAATGGAATGGAATGTGGAAAACAATAATTTATAACGTGGGACGCAATGTGGAATGGAACAGAAGGGAATGTGGAATGGAATGTCGAATGGAAAGGAATGGATCAGAATGTGAAATGGAATGGAATGGAATGGAATGTGAAATGGAAATAGAATGGAAGGTTTAATGGAAAGGAATTGAATGTGGAATGGAATAGAATGGGATGCGGAATGGAATGGAATGTGGAAGGGAATGTAGAATGCAATGGAATGGAATGTGAAATGGAATGGAAAGGAATGTTTATTAGAATGGAATGGAAAGTGGAAGGAACGTGGAAAGGAATCTGGAATTGCATGGAATGGAGTCTGGAAAGGAACAGGGAATGGAATGGAATGGAATGTGGAATGGAATGGAATCTAATGAAATCTGGAATGGAATGGAATGGTATGTGGAATGGATTGCAATGCAAAGTGAAATGGAATGGAATCTAGTGGAATGTGGAATGGAATGGAATGGAATGAAGAATGGAATGCAATGTGGAATGGAACAGAATAGAATGTGGAATGGAATGGAATGGAGTGTGGAATGGAATGTGGAAAGGAATGGAATGTGGAATGGGATGGAATGTGGAATGGAATGGAAGGGAATGAGGAATGCAATGTGCAATGGAATGTGGAATGGAATGGAACGTGGAATGGAACTGACTGGAATGTGGAATGCAATGTGGAAGGAAATATGGAACGGAATGGAATGGAATGTGGAATGGAAGGTGGAACGGAAAGTGCAATGTAATGTAATGTGGAATGGAAGGGAATGCAATATGGAATGTGGAATGGAATGGAATCTGGAATGGAATGTGGAAAGGAATGGAATGGAATGTGGAATGGAATCTTGAATGGAATGTGGAATGGAATGGAATGTGGAATGCAATGGAAAGGAATGAAACGGAATGTGTAATTGAATGTGAAATGGAATGAAATATGGAATGCAATGGAAAGGAAAGAAATGGAATCTGTAATAGAATGTGAAACGGAATTTGGTATGGAATGAAATGGAGTGTGGAATCGAATGCAGAATGGAAGGGAATGGAATGTGGAATGGAAGGGAATGGAATGTGGAATGGAAGGGAATGGAATGTGGAATGGAAGGGAATGGAATGTGGAATGGAAGGGAATGGAATGTGGAATGGAATGGAGTGGAACCTCGAATGGAAGGTGGAATGGAACCTGGTAAGAAATGTGGAATGGAATTGAATGTGGAATGGAATGGAAGGGATTGTGGAGTGGAATGTCTAGTGGAATGTAATGGAATGTGGAATGGAATGTTGAATGGGATGGAATGGAATGTGTAATAGAATGTGGAATGGTATGGAATGGAATAAGGAATGGAATGTGGAATGAAATCGAATAGAATGTGAAATGGAATGTGGATTGGAATATAATGGAATGTGGAATGGTATGAGGAATGGAACAAGGAATGGAATGAAATGGAATGTGGAATGGAATGGAATATAATTTGGAGTCGAATGCGAACAGAATGTGGAATGAAAAGTGGAAATGTACGTGGAATGGGAAGTAATGGAAAGTAGAATGGAATGTGGAATGGAATGTGGAATGGAACGTGGAATGGAACGTGGAATGGAATGGAATGGAACGTGGAATGGAACGTGGAATGGAATGTGGAATGGGATGTGGAATGGAAGGTGGATTCAAATGTGGACGGGAAAGGAAAGGAAAATGTAATGGAAAGGATTAGAATGAGGAATGGAATGCAATGGAAGGTGAAATGGAAAGTGCAATGGAATGGAATGGAGTGTGGAATAGAATGTGGAATGGAATGGAATGGAATCTGGAATGGAATGTGGAATGGGCCGGAATGGAATGGAGTGGAATGTGTTATGGAATGTGGAATTGAATTTGGAATGGAATGCGGAATGGAACGTGGAAAGGAATGGAATGTGGAATGGAATGTGGAATGGAATGGAATGGAATGTAGAATGGAATGTGGAATGGAATGGAATTTTTAAAGGGACTGCCATGGAATGTGTAATGGAATATTGACTGTAATAGAAAGCAATGTTGAATGCAATGTGGAATGGAATACAATGGAAATGGAATGGCAAGTTAATGGAATGTGCAGTGAACTGTGTAGGGGAACGTGGAATGGAACGTGGAAAGAAATGTAATGGATTGTGGAATAGAATGTGGAATGGAATGGAATGGAACGTGGAATGGAATGTGGATTGGAATGGAATGGAATGTGGTAGGCAATATGGAATGGAATGGAATGGAAAGTTTAATGGAATGTGGTATGGAAGGTGGAATGGAATAGAATGCAAAGGGGAATGGAAGGTGGAATGGAACGGAATGGAATGAGGAATGGAATGTGGAATGGAATGGAATGTGGAATGGAATGGAATGGAACGTGGAATGTAATGTGGAATGGAATGGAATGGAATGTGAAATGGAATGTGGAATGGAATGGAAAGTGGAAAGGAATGGAATGGAAAGTTTAATGGAATGGAATGTGGAATGGAATGCAATGGAATGTGGAATGGAATGTGGAATGGAATGTGGAAAGCAAAGTGGAAAGGAATGGAATGTGGAAAGGATATTGGAGTGGAATGGAATGGAAAGTAGAATGGTACATGCAATGAAACATGGAATGGAATGGAATGGAAGGTGGAATGAAATGGAATGGAATCTGGAAAGGAAGGTGGAATGGAATGGGATGGAAGGTGGAATGGAACGTGTAGTGGAATCGAATGGAAGGTGGAATGTAATGGAATGGAATGTGGAATAGAATGTGGAATGGAATGTGTCAAGCAACGAGGAAAGCAATGGAATGAGGAATGGAAATTGGAATGGAATTCAATGGAACGTAGAAAGGAACGTGCAATGAAACATGGAATGGAATGGAATGGAAGGTGGAATGAAATGGAACGGAATGTGGAATCGAATGTGGAATGGAAAGGAATGGAACGTGGAATGGAACATGCAATGGAATGGAGTGGAAGGTGGAATGGAATGGAATGTGGAATGGAATGAGGAATGGAAATGAATGGAATGGAATGTGGAATGCAATGTGGAATGGAATGTGGAATGGAACCTGGAATGGAATACAACGATCAATGGCATGTGGAATGGAATGTGGAATGGACTGGAATGGAATGTTAAATGGAAAGTGGAATGGGATGGAATGGAACGTGGAATGGAACGTGGAACGGATTAGAATGTGGAATGGAATGTGGAGAGAACGTGGAGTGTAATGGAATGGAATGTGCAATGAAATGTGGTATGGAATGGAATGGAACGTGGAAAGGAACGTATAATGGAATGGAATGGAATGTGAAATGGAACGTGGAACGGATTAGAACGTGGAATGGAATGTGTAATACAATGTGGAGTGGAATGGAATGTAATGTGCAATGGAATGTAGAATGGAATGTAGAATGGAACTTGGAAAATAATGTGGAAAGTAATAGAATGGAATGTGGAATGGAATATATTGGAATGGAAAGGAACGAGGAAATTAATGTGTAATGTTATAGAATGGAATGAGGAATGGAATGTAGAATGCAATATATTGGAATGGAATGGAACATGGAAGGGAACGTGGAATGAAACGTCGAATGGAATGTAGATTGGAACGCGGAATGGAATGTGCAACACAACGTGGGATGGAACGTGGAATGAAATGGACTGCAAAGTAGAATGGAAAGTGGAACGGAATGTGGAATGGCACGTGGAATCCAAATGGAATGGAATGTGGAATGGAATGGAATGGAATGTGGAATGGAATGTGGAATGGAACGGAAAGGAACGTGGAATGGAACGTGGAAGGGAATGTAGAATGGAACGTGAAATATAATGTGGAATGCAATGTGGAATGGGATGTGGAATGGAATGGAATGGAATGGAAGGGAATGGAATGGAATGTGGAATGGAATGGAATGGAATGTGGAACGGAATGGAATAGAATGTGGAATGGAATGTGGACAGTAATGGAATGCAATGTGCAAGGGATTGTGGAATGGAATGGAATGGAATGTGGAATCGATTCTGGAATGGAATGTGGAATGGAACTTGGAATGGAATGGAATTGCTAGTGGAATGGAAAGTGGAATGGAATGTGGAATGGAATGCAGTGGAATGTTAAATGGAATGGAGTGGAATGTCGATTAGAATGTGGACTGGAATGGAATGCAATGTGGAATGGAATGTGGAATGGAATAGAATGGAATGCGGAATGGAATGAGGAATGGAACGCGGAATGGAATATGGAATGGAATGGAATGGAATGTGGAACGGAATGTGCAATGGAATGTGGAATGGCATGGAATGAAATGTGAAAAGGAAAGTGGAGTGCAATGGAAAGGAACATGGAATGGAATGAGGAATAGAATGGAAATCAATGTGGAATGGAATGGAATGAAATATGAAATGGAATGTGGAGTTGAATGGAATAGAATGTGGAATTTAATGCATTGGAATTTGGAATAGAATGTGGAAAGAAATTGAATGGAAAGTGGAAAGGAATGTGGAATGGAAAGTGGAATGGAACCTTGAATGCAATGGAATGGAACGTGGAATGGAATGTGCAATGCAATGTGGAATGTAATGGAATGAAATGTGAAATGGAATGTGGAGTGGAATGGAATGGAATGTGGAATGAAATGCAAAGGAATGCGGAATGGAACGTGGAATGGAATGGAATGGAAGGGAGAACAGAATGTGGAATGCAATGGAATGGAATGTAGAATGGAATGTGCAATGGGATCTGCAATCAAATGGAATGAATTGTGAAATGGAACGCGGAATGGAATGGAATAGAACGTAGAACGGAATGTGGAATGGAATGGAATGGAATGTGGAATGGAATGTGCAATGGAATGTGCAATGGAATGTGGAGTGGAATTGAATGAAATCTGAAATGGTATGTGCAGTGGAATGGAATGGAATGTTGAATGGAATGCAAGGGAATGTGGTATGTTATGTGGAATGGAATGGAATGGAATATGGAATGCAATGTTGAGAGGAATGTTGAGTGCAATGTGGAATGGAATGCGGACTATAAAGGAATGCAATGTCGATTTCAATGTGGAATGGAATGTGGAAAGGAAAGTGGAATGGAATGGAATAGAATCTGGAATGGAACGTAGAATTGACTGAAAAGGAACGTGGAGTGGAACGCGGAATGGAACGTGGAAGGGAAAGTGTAAGTGAATGAATTGTGAAATGGAATGTAAAGGAAAGTGGAATTGAAAGTGAAATGGAATGTGGAATGGAATGGAATGGAATGTGGAATGGAATGGAATGGAAAGTGGAATTGAATGTAAAGAAACGTATAATGGAATGTGCAATGGAAAGGAATGTAATGGAATGCAACGTGGAATAGAATGGAATGGTATGCAATCTGGAATGGAATGAAATGGAATATGGAAAGGAATGAAATGGAATATGGAAAGGAATGTAATGGAATGGAATGTGTAATGGAATGGAATGCAGTGCAATTTGGAATGGAATGCAGGGGAATATGGAATGTAATGGAGTGGAATGTGGAATGCAATGGAATGGAACGCAATTTGGAATTTAATGGAATGGAGTGTGGAATGGAATGGAATTGAATGTGGAATGGAATGGAATGGAATTTGGAATGGAATGGAAGGGAATGTGGAATAGAAGGTGGAATGGAAGAGAAAGGAATGTGGAAAGGAATGTGGAATGGAATGTGGAATGGAATGTGTAAGGGAACATGGAATCGAATGCAATGGAATGTTGAATGGAATGTGGAATAGAACGTGGAATGGAATCTAATGGAATGTGGAATGGAATGAGGAATATAATGTGGAATGGAATGTAGAATGGAATCAATTGGAAGATGGAATGGACCAGAATGAAACGTGGAATATAATGGGCAATGGAACGTGGAATGGAATGCAACGGAAAGTGGAATGGTGTGTGTAATGGAATGTGGACTGCAACCGAATGGAATGTGTTGGAATGTGGAATGGAGTGTTGAAAGGAATGTGGAATGGAATGGAATGGAAAGTGGAATGTGCTGTGTAATGGAATGTGGAATGCAACGGAATGGAATGTGGAATGGAATATGGAATGGCGTGGATTGCAATGTGGAGTGGAACGTGGAAAGGAAAGTGGAATGGAACGTGGAATGGAATGTGAAATATAACGTAGAACGGAATGGAATGGATCACGGAATGGAATGTCTAATGGAATGGAATGGAACGTGAAAAGGAATGTGGGTTGGAATGGAATGGAATGTGGAATGGAATGTGTAATGGAATGTGGAATAGCATGGAATGGAATGAGGAATGGAATGGTGTGTGTAATGGAATGTGGAATGGAATGGAATGTGGAATCGAATGTGAAATGGAATGGAATGGAATGTGGAATGGAATGTAATGGAATGTGTAATGGAATGCGGAATGCAATGGAAAGGAATGTGGAATGGAATGGAATGGAATGTGGAATGGAATGTTCAATGGAATGTAGTGGAAATCGGAATGGAATATGGAAAGGAACGAAATGGAATGGAATGGAATGTGGAATGGAATGTAATGGATTGCAGAATGGATTGTATAATGGAAAGGAATGAAATGTGGAATGGAATGTTGAATGGAATGCGGAATGGGAAGTTGAATGGAATTGAACGGAATGTGGAATGCAATGTGGATTGGAATGTGGTATGGAAGGGAATGGAATGTGGAATGGAATGTGGAATGGAATGGAATGGAAAGTGAAATGAAACGTTGAATGGAACTTGGAATGGACCTTAGAATGGAAAGTGGAATGGAATGGAATTTGGAATGCAATGGAATGGAATGTCATATGGAATGTGGAACGGAATGCAATAGAAAGGAATGGAGTGGAATGTGGAATGGAAAGTGGAATGGAATGTGGAATGGAACTTGCAATGGAATGGAATGAAATGTGGAATGGAAAGGAATGGAATGTGGAATGGAATGTGGAATGAAGTGTGTAATGGAAGGTTTAATGGAATGTGGAATGGAACAGAATGGAATGCAGAGTGGAATGTGGAGTGGACAGTTCAATGGTATGTTGAATGGAACGGAATGGGAAGTGCAATGGAATGTGGAAAGGAATGTAAAATGGAATGCAATACAATGTAGAATGGAACGTGGATTAGATCATGGATTGGTATGGAATGGAACCTGGAATGTCATGTGGAATGGAATGTGGAATTGAACGGAATGGAATGTGGAATGGAACTTGGAATGGTATGCAATAGAACGCATAATGGAACATGGAATTGAAAGTGGAGTGGAATGTGGAATGGAATGTGGAATGGAACTTGTAAAGGATTGTGCAATGGAACGTGGAATGGAACGTGGAATAGAATGGAATGGAACGTGGAATGGAATGGAATGGAATGGAAAGTGGAATGGAATGGGTTGGAAAGTGGAATGGAATGGAGTGGAATGTAATGTGGAATGGAATGGAATGTAATGTGTAACGGAATGGAATGGAACATGGAATAGAATGTGGAACCGAATGTTGAATGGAAAGTGGAATGGAATGGAATAGAACGTGGAATAGAATGGAATGGAATGTGGAATGGATTGTGAAATGGAATGTGGAATGGAATGTTGAATGGAATGGAAAGGAATGTGGAATGGAATGTTGAAGGGAACATGGAATGGAATGGAATGGAATGTGGAATGGAATGTGGAATAGAATGTGGAAAGGAATGTGCAAAGGAGTGGAATGGAATGTGGAATGGAAAAGAATGGAATGTGGAATGGAACGTGGAATGGTATGCAATAGAACGCATAATGGAACGTGGAATGGAAGGTGGAGTGGAATGTGGAATGGAATGTGGAATGGCACTTGGAAAGGAATGTGCAATGGAACGTGGAATGGAACGTGGAATAGAATGGAATGGAACGTGGAATGGAACGCGGAATCGAATGTTGAAAGGAAAGTGGAATGGAATGGAATGGAACGTGGAATAGAATGGAATGGATTGTGGAATGGATTGTGAAATGGAATGTGGAATGGAATGTTGAATGGAATGGAAAGGAATGTGGAATGGAATGTGGAAGGGAACAAGGAATGGAATGGAATGGAATGTGGAATGGAATGTGGAAGAGAATGTGGAAAGGAATGTGCAATGGAGTGGAATGGAATGTGGAATGGAACAGAATGGAATGTGGAATGGAACGTGGAATGGTATGCAAAAGAACGCATAATGGAACGTGGAATGGAAGGTGGAGTGGAATGTGGAATGGAATGTGGAATGGCACTTGGAAAGGAATGTGCAATGGAACGTGGAATGGAACGTGGAATAGAATGGAATGGAACGTGGAATGGAATGTGGAATCGAATGTTGAAAGGAAAGTGAAATGGAATGGAATGGAACATGGAATAGAATGGAATGGATTGTGGAATGGATTGTGAAATGGAATGTGGAATGGAATGTTGAATGGAATGGAAAGGAATGTGGAATGGAATGTGGAAGGGAACATGGAATGGAATGGAATGGAATGTGGAATGGAATGTGGAATAGAATGTGGAATGAAATGTGCAATGGAATGGAAAGTGGAATGGAATGGGTTGGAATGTGGAATGGAATGGAATGGAATGGAATTTAGAATGGAATGGAATGGAATGTGGAACGGAATGGAATGGAACATGGAATGGAATGTGGAATGGAATGTTGAAAGGAAATTGGAATGGAATGGAATGGAATGGAACGTGGAATAGAATGGCATGGATTGTGGAATGGAATGTGAAATGGAATGTGGAATGGAATGTTGAATGGATTGGAAAGGAATGTGGAATGGAATGTGGAACGGAACATCGAATGGAATGGAATGGAATGTGGAATGGAATGTGGAATAGAATGTGGAATGGAATGTGCAATGGAATGGAATGGAATGTGGAATGCAATGTGGAATAGAATGTGGAATGCAATGTGGAATGGAAGGGAATGGAATGGAATGTGGAATGGACCGGAAAGGAATGTGGAATGGAACGTGGAATGGAATGTGGAATGGAACAGAATGGAAAGTGGAATGGGGTGTGTAATGGAATGTGAAATGCAATGGAATGGAAGTGGAATGGAATATGGAATCGGGTGTGTAAAATAATGTGGAATGGAATGGAATGGAATGAGGAGTGGAATATGGAATGGAGTGGAATGTAACGTGAAATGGAACGCGGAATGGAACGTTTAATGGAACGTAGAATGGAATGTGTAATGGAACGTGGAACAGAATGGAATGGATCATGGAATGGATTGGGATGGAAAGTGGAATGGAATGTGGGATGGAATGAAATGGAGTGTGTAACGGAATGTGGAATGGCAAGGAATGGAATGTGAAATGGAAGGGAATGGATTGTGGAATGGAATGAAATGGAATGTGGAATGGAATGGAATGGAATGTGGAATGGAATGGAATGGAATGTGGAATGGAATGGAATGGAATGTGGAATGGAATGGAATGGATTGTGGAGTGGAATGTTCAATGGAATGGAATGGAATTCATAATGAAATGTGGAAAGGAATGGAATGGAATGGAATTAAATGTACAATGGAATGTAATGGAGTGCGGAATGGAATTTATAATGGAAAGGAATGGAAAGCGGAATGGAATGTTGAATGGAATGTGTAATGGGAAGTAGAATGGAGTGGAATGGAATGTTGAATGGAATGTGGATTGGAATGTGGTTTGGAAGGAAATGGAATGTGGAATTGAATGTAGAATGGAATGACGAAAGGAAAGTGGAATGGAATGGAATGGAATGTGGAATGGAACATGAAATGGAATGGAATGGAAAGTGGAATGGAACGTGGAATGGAACATGGAATGGAAGGTAGAGTTGAATGTGGAATGGAATGGAATGGAATTTGGAATGGAATGGAATGCAATGTGGAATGGAATGTGGAACAGAATGGAATGGAATTTGGAATGGAATGGAATGGAATGTGGAACAGAATGGAATGTGGAATTTAAAGTGGAGTGGAATGTGGAATGGAACATGGAACGGAATGGAATGAAAAGTGCAATGGAATGCATTGGAATGTGGAATGGAATGTGGAATCTAATGGAATGGAATGTGAAATGAATTGTGGAATGGAATGTGGAATGGAATGTAGAATGGAACAGAAGGTAATGCGAAGTGGAATGTGCAGTGGAGTATGCAATGGAATGTGGAATGGAAAGAAATGGGAAGTGGAATGGAATGTGGAATGGAATGTGGAATGGAATGTGAAATGGAATGGAGTACAACGTGGAATAGAACATGGATTAGATGGTGGATTGGAATGGAATGGAATGTGTAAAAGAGTGGAATGGAATGTGTCAAATAATGGAATGAAATATGGAATGGGATTTGGAATGGAATGGAATGGAATGTGGAATTGACTGGAATGGAATATGAAATGGAATATGGGACAGAATGTGAAATGCAATGTGGAATGGAATGTGGAACACAGTAGAATGGAACGTGGAATGGAATGGAATATAATGTGGAATGGAACGTGGAATGGAACGTGGAATGGAACGTGGAAAGGAACATGGAATGGAATGTGGTATGTAAAATGGAATGGAATGTGGAATTGAACGTGGAAAGGAATGTGGAACCGTTTGGAACTCAATGCGGAATGTAATGTGGAATTAAGTGGAATGGAACGTGGAAGGCAACATGCAAATGAATGGAATGGACCGTGGAAAGGAATGGAATGAAACACGGAATGGGATGTGGAAAAGAACGTGAAGTGCAACGGAAAGTGGAATGGTGTGTTTAATTTAATGTGGACTGCAACCGAATGGAATGTGTCGGAATGTGGAATGGAGTGTTGAATGGAGTGTGGAATGGAATGGAATGGAAAGTGGAATGCGGTGTGTAATGGAATGTGGAATGCAACGGAATGGAATGTGGAATGGAATATGGAATGGCGAGGATTGGGATGTGGAGTGGAACGTGGAAAGGAACATGGAATGGAACGTGGAATGGAATGTGAAATATAACGTAGAACGGAATGGAATGGATCATGGAATGGAATGTCTAATGCAATGGAATGGAACGTGAAATGGAATGTGGGTGGGAATGGAATGGAATGTGTAATGGAATGTGAAACTGAATGGAATGGAATGAGGAATGGAATGGTATGTGTAATGGAATGTGGAATGAATGGAATGGAATGGGAAATCGAATGTGAAATGGAATGGAATGGAATGTGTAATGGAATGTGGAATGCAATGAAAAGGAATGTGGAATGGAATGGGATAGAATGTGGAATGGAATGTTCAACGGAATGTAATGGAAATCAGAATGGAATATGGAAAGGAACGAAATGGAATGGAATGGAATGTGGAATGGAATGTAATGGATTGCAGAATGGATTGTATAATGGAAAGGAATGGAATGCGGAATGGAATGTTGAATGGAAGGCGGAATGGGAAGTTGAATGGAATTGAATGGAATGTGGAATGCAATGTGGATTGGAATGTGGTATGGAAGGGAAATGAATGTGGAATGGAATGTGGAATGGAATGGAATGGAAAGTGAAATGAAACGTTGAATGGAACTTGGAATGGACCTTAGAATGGAAAGTGGATTGGAATGGAATGGAATGGAATTTGGAATGGAATGGAATGGAATGGAATGGAATGTCATATGGAATGTGGAACGGAATGCAATAGAAAGGAATGGAGAGGAATGTTGAATGGAAAGTGGAATGGAATGTGGAATGGAACTTGGAATGGAATGGAATGAAATGTGGAATGGAAAGGAATGGAAGGTGGAATGGAATGTGAAATGAAGTGTGTAATGGAATGTGTAATGGAATATGGAATGGAACGGAATGGAATGCAGAGTGGAATGTGTAGTGCAGAGTTCAATGGAATGTGGAATGGAACGGAATGGGAAGTGGAATGGAATGTGGAATGGAATGTGAAATGGAATGGAATACAATTTAGAATGGAATGTGGATTAGATCATGGAATGGAATGGAATGGAATATGGAAAGCAATGGATTGGAATGTGGGAGGCAATGTGGAATGGAACGAAATGGAATGTGGAAAGCAACAGAATGGAATGGAATGTGTAATGGTATGGAATACAATGAAATGTGAAGTGGAAATAGAATGTAATGTTTAATGGAATGGAATAGAAAGGAAAGTGCAATGGAATGTTGAAAGGAATAGAAAGGAACGTGGAATGGAATGTGGAAGGGAAGGGAATGAAAAGTTGAATGGAATGTGGAATGGAGCAGAATGGAATGTGGAACGCAAAGGAATGGAATGTGGAACGGAATGGAATGCAATCTGGAATGGAATGGAATGGAATGTGGAATGGAATGGAATGTGGATTGGAATCTGGAATGCATGGAATAGAATGGAATGTGGAATGGAATGGAATGGAATGTGCAATGGAATGTGGAATGCAATTGAATGGATTGTGGAAAGAAATGTGGAAAGGAATGGATCATGGAAAGTAATGGAATGGAATGTGGCATGAAAAGGAATGGAAGGTGGAATGGAAAGTGGAATGGAATGGAATGTGATTTGGAAAGGAATGGTTTGTCGAACGCAACGTGCAATGCAAAGTGGAATGGATTGGAATGGAATATGGAATGGAATGTGGAATGGGATGCAATGGAATGAAACGGAATGTGGAATGGAATGGAGTGGAATGTGGAATTGAACGGAATGCTATGTGGAATGGACTAAGGAAACGCTTGGAATGGATTGGTATGGAAAGTTGAATGGATCGTTGAATGGATTGGAAGGGAATAAGGAATGGAAACTGAAATGGAATGTAATGGAATGTAATGGAATGTGGAATGCAAAGGAATGGAATGTGGAATGGAGTGGAATGGAATGCAATGTGGAATGGATTTGAGCAGAATGGAATTTAATGGAATGCAGAGTGGAATGGAATGGAACGAGGAATGGAATGCAATGGAATGCGGAATGGAATGGAATGGAATGTGGAATGGAATGGAATGCGGAATGGAATGGAAAGGAATGCGGAATGGAATGGAATGGAATGCGGAATGGAATGGAATGGAAAGAGAAATGGAATTGAATGGAATATGGAATGGGATGGAATGGAATGTGGAATGGAATGGAAAGGAATGTGGAATCAAATGTGCAATGGAATGGAATGGAAAGTGGAAAGGAATATGGAAAAAAAAGTGGACTGTTATGTGGAATGGATTGGAATGGAATGTGGAATTGAATGGAATGGAATGTGGTATAGAATAGAACGGAATATGGAATGGAATGTGGAATGGAAGGGAATGTGGATTGGAAAGGAATGGAAAGTGGAATGGAATGGAATGGAATTGAATGTGCAATGGAACGGAATGGAATGTTGAATGGAATAGATGGGAATAAGAAATGGAATGGAATGGAATGTGAAATGGAATCTGGAATGGGATGGAATGGAATTGAATGGAATGTGGAAAGTAGGGAGTGGAAACTGGAATGTAACTGAATTGAATGTGGAATGGAATGTGGAATGGATCGGAATTGAATGTAATGGAATTCAATGAGGAATACAATGTGGAATGTATTGGAATGGAATGTGAAATGCAATGTGGAATGGAATGTAATGGAGTGGAATGGAATGTAGAATGGAATAGAATGGAATAAGTAATGGAATGGAATGGAATGTGTAATGGATTGGAATGGAATGGAATGGAACAAAGAATGGAATGGTATGGAATGCGGAATGGAATGGAATGGAATATGGAATGGAATAGAATTGAACAGGGAATGCAATGGAATGGAATGTGGAATTGAATGTGGAATGGAAAGGAATGGAAAGTGCAATGGAATGTGGAATGGAATGGAATGGAATGTGGAATGCAATGTGGAACGGAATGGAATGGAATGGGGATTTGAATGGAATGGAATGAAGTGTGGAAAAGAAATGAATGGAATGGAAGGCAATTAGGAATGGAGTGGAATAGAATGTGGAATTGAATGCAGGGGTACGTGCAAAGGAATGCACTGGAATGTGGAATGGAATGTGGAATGCAGTGGAATGGAAAAGAATGCAATGTGGAAAGGAATAGAATGGAATATGGAAGGAAATGGAATGTGAACCGGAATGGAATTGAATGTTTCATGGAATGGAATGGAATGTGGTATGGAATGGAATGGAGTGATGAAGGGAATTCAGAATTGAATGGAAAGGAATGGAATGGAATGTAGAATGGAATGGAATGGAATGTGGAATGGAATGGAATGGAAAGCGGAATTGAATGTATAGTAATGTGGAATGGAATGTGCAATGGAACGGAATGGAATGGAATGCAACGTGGAATGGAATGGAATGGAATGCAATCTGGAATGGAATGAAATGGAATATGGAAAGGAATGTAATGGAATGGAATGTGTAATGGAATGGAATTCAGTGCAATGTGGAATGGAATGCAGGGGAATATGGAATGTAATGGAGTGGAATGTGGAATGCAATGGAATGGAACGCAATTTGGAATTTAATGGAATGGAATGTGGAATGGAATGGAATGAAATGTGGAATGGAATGGAAGGGAATATGCAATGGAATGTGGAATGGAATGGAATGGAATTGTATGTGTAATGGAATTTGCATTTGAATGGAAAGCAATGGAATGGAATATGTAATGGAAAGAATGTGGAATGGAATGGAATGTGGAATGGAATGGCATGTGGAATTGAACGTAGTGGAATATGGAATTGAATGTGCAATGGACTGGAATGGAATAGAATGGAATGTGGAATGCAATGTAATGGAATGCAATGTGGAATGGAATGCAATGGAATATGGAAAAGAATGGAATGGAATGGAAGGTGGAATGGAATGGAATGGAATGCAATGTGGAATGGAATGCAGTGGAATATGGAACGGAATTGAATGGAATGTGAATTGGAACGGAATGTAATGAAATATGAAATGGAATGGAATGGAATGGAATGTGGAATGGAATGTTGGATGGAAAGAAATGGAATGTGGAATGGAATGAGGAATGGAATGCAATGGAATGGAATGTGGAATGGCATGGAATGGAATGGAATGTGGAATGGCATGGAATGGAAAGGAATGTGGAATGAAATGAAATGGAATGTGGAATGGAATCGAATGGAATGTGGAGTGGAATAGAGTGGAATGTGGAATGGAACGCGGAATGGAAAGCAATGGAATATGGTACGGATTGGAATGCAATGTGGAATGTAATGGAATGGAATGTGTAATGGAAAGGAATGGTATGTGGAAGGGAATGGAATGGAATGTGGAATGGAATGTGGAATGCAGTGGAATGGAATGGAATGTGGATTGGAATGGAATGTAGATTGGAATGTGGAATGGAATGGATTGGAATGTGGAATGGAATGTGGAATGGAATGGATCGCAGATTGAAATGTGGATTGGAATGTGGAAAGGAATGGAATGTAGAATGGAATGGATTAGATTATTAAATGGAATGGAATGCAATGTAATATGGAATGGAATGGAATGGAATGTCTAATGGAATGTGGAATGGAAGGGAATGTGGAGAGGAATGTGGAATGGAATGGATCGTGGAATGGAATTTGGAATGGAATGTAATGGAATGTGGAATGGAATGTGGATTTGAACAAAATGGCATGTGGAATGGAATGTGGAATGGAATGTGGAATGGAATGGAAATGATTGTGGAATGGAAAGGAATGGAATGTGGAATGAAGTGGCATGTAATGCAACGTGGAAAGGAATGGAATGGAATGTGGAATGGAATTGAATTGAATATGGAATGGAATTGAATGGAATGGAATGTGGAATGGAATGGAATTGAATGTGGAGGGGAATGGAATGGAATGTGGAAAGGAATGGAATGGAATATGGAATGGAGTTTGGAATTGAATGGAAAGGAATGCAATGGAATGTGGGATGGAATGGAATGTGGAATGCAATGGAATATGGAATGGAATGGAATGGAATGTGGAATGTAGCGGAATCGGATGAGAAATGTACTGGAATGGATTGTGGAATGGAATGGAATGGAGTGGAAAGTTGAAAGGAATGGAGGGGAAAGTGAAATGGAGTTGAATGGAAAGTTGAATGGAATGGAATGGAATGTGAAATGGAATGGAATGGAATCTGGAATGGAATGGAATCAGATATGAAATGGACTGGAATGGATGGTGGAATGGAATGGAATGGATTGGAAAGTGGAATGAAATGGAATGCAAAGTGGAATGGAATGTAGAATGGAATGTGGAATGAAATATGTAATGGAATGAAATGTTGAGTGGAAGGGAATGAAATGTGGAATGGAATGGAAAGATTGGAATAGAATGTAGAATTCAATGGAATGGAATGTGTAATGGATTGGAATGGAATGTGGAATGGAATGGAATGGAATGCAATGTGGAATTGAGAGTTGAATGGAATGGAATAGATTTTGGAACGGAATGTGGAATGGAAAGTGCAATCGAATGTGGAATGGAATCGTCAACGGAATAGAGTGGAAAGTGGAAAGAAATGGAGTGGAATGTGGAATGGACTGGAATGCAATACGGAATGGAGAGTTGAATGGAAAGGAATGGAATGTGGAATGTAATGTGGAATGGAAAGGAATGGAATGTGGAGTGGAATGTGGAAAGTAATGGAATGAAACGTGGAATAAAATGTGGAATGGAATGGAATAGAACATGGAAACGAATGTGGAATGGAAAGTGGAATGGAATGTGGAATGGAATGGAATGGAAAGGAATGGAATCTTTAATCGAATGAAATGGAATGTGGAAAGGAATGGAATTGAATGGAATGTGGAATGGAATGGAACGCAATAGATTACAATGAGGAATGGAATGGAATGGAATCGAATGTGGAATGGAATGAAATGGATTGTGCAATGGAATGGAATTTAATCTGGAATGGAATGCAATTGAATGTGGAATGGAATGTGAAATGGAATTGAATGGAACGCAGAATGGAATGTGGAATAGAATGGAATGGAATTTGGAATGGAATGTGGATAGGAATGTAGAATGGAATTTGGAATGGAATGGAGTGGAATGTTAAATGTAATGGAAAGGAATGTGGAAAGAAATGGAATTGAATATGGAATGGAACATGGAATGGAATGGAATGGAATGTGGAATACAATGTGGAATGGAATGGAATGGAACGTGAAATTGTTCATGGACTGTAACTTGGAATGAAAAGAGGAAAGGAACGTGGAACACAATGTGGAATGCACATTGGAATGGAAAGTGGAATGGAATGGAATTGAATGTGGAATGGAATGGAATGGAATGTGGAAAGCAACGGAGTGGAATGTGAAATGGAATGGAAATGAATGTGAAATGGAATGGAATGGAAAGTGGAATGCAAGGTGAAATGGAACGGAATGGAATGGAACAGAATGTGGAATGGAATGGAATGGAATGGAATGGAACGTGGAATGGAATGGAATGGAATTGGATGTTAAATGTAATGTAATGGAAAGAGGAGTGGAATGGAATGGAGTGGAAAGTGGAACGGAATGGAATGGAAAGTGGAATGGAATGGAATTGAATGTGAAATGGAATGGAATGGAATGGAATGGAATGTGGAATGGAATGGAATCGGATGTGAAATGGACTGGAATGGAAGTGGATTGCAATGGAATGGAATGTGAAAAGGAATGGAGCGGAATATGGAACGGAATGTGGAATGTAATCTGCAATAGAATGTGGAATGGAATGTGGAATGGAAACGAATGCAACATACAATGGAATGTGGAATGGAATGTGGAATGGAATGTGGAATGGAATGGAATGGAATGTGGAATGGAATGGAATGGAATGTGGAAAGGAATGGAATGGAATGTGGAATGGAATGGAATGGAAGTTGGAATGGAATGGAATGGAGTGGAATGTGGAATGCAATGGTATGGAACGTGGAAAGGAATGAGGAATGGATTGTGGAATAGAATCTGCAATGGAATGAAGTGGAATGTGGAATAGAATTTAGAAAGGAATGGAGTGGAATGTGAAATGGAATTGAATGGAGTTGAATATGGAATGCAATGCAAAGGAATGTGGAATGGAATGGAATGGAGTGAGGAAGGGAATTTAGAATTTAATGGAAAGGAATGGAATGGAATGTGGAATGGAATGGAATGGAATGTGGAATGGAATGGAATGGAAAGCGGAATTGAATGTAAATTAATGTGGAATGGAATGTGCAATGGAACGGAATGGAATGGAATGCAACGTGGAATGGAATGGAATGGAATGCAATCTGGAATGGAATGAAATGGAATATGGAAAGGAATGTAATGGAATGGAATGTGTAATGGAATGCAATTCAGTGCAATGTGGAATGGAATGCAGGGGAATATGGAATGTAATGGAGTGGAATGTGGAATGCAATGGAATGGAACACAATTTGGAATTTAATGGAATGGAATGTGGAATGGAATGGAATGAAATGTGGAATGGAATGGAAGGGAATATGCAATGGAATGTGGAATGGAATGAATGGAATTGTATGTGTAATGGAATTTGCATTTGAATGGAAAGCAATGGAATGGAATATGTAATGGAAAGGATGTGGAATGGAATGGAAAGTGGAATGGAATGGAATGGCATGTGGAATTGACCGTAGTGGAATATGGAATTGAATGTGCAATGGAATGGAATGGAATAGAATGGAATGTGGAATGCAACGTAATAGAATGCAATGTGGAATGGAATGCAATGGAATATGGAAAAGAATGGAATGGTATGGAAGGCGGAATGGAATGGAATGGAATGCAAGGTGGAATGGAATGCAGTGGAATATGGAATGGAATTGAATGGAATGTGGATTGGAACGGAATGTAATGAAATGTGAAATGGAATGGAATGGAATGGAATGTGGAATGGAATGTTGGATGGAAAGAAATGGAATGTGGAATGGAATGTGGAATGGCATGGAATGGAATGGAATGTGGAATGGCATGGAATGGAATGGAATGTGGAATGAAATGAAATGGAATGTGGAATGGAATCGAATGGAATGTGGAGTGGAATAGAGTGGAATGTGGAATGGAACGCGGAATGGAAAGCAATGGAATATGGTACGGATTGGAATGCAATGTGGAATGGAATGGAATGGAATGTGTAATGGAAAGGAATGGTATGTGGAAGGGAATGGAATGGAATGTGGAATGGAATGTGGAATGCAGTGGAATGGAATTAAATGTGGATTGGAATGGAATGTAGATTGGAATGTGGAATGGAATGGATTGGAATGTGGAATGGAATGTGGAATGGAATGCATCGCAGATTGAAATGTGGATTGGAATTTGGAAAGGAATGGAATGTAGAATGGAATGGATTAGATTATTAAATGGAATGGAATACAATGTAATATGGAATGGAATGGAATGGAATGTCGAATGGAATGTGGAATGGAAGGGAATGTGGAGTGGAATGTGGAATGGAATGGATCGTAGAATGGAATTTGGAATGGAATGTAATGGAATGTGGAATGGAATGTGGATTTGAACAAAATGGCATGTGGAATGGAATGTGGAATGGAATGTGGAATGGAATGGAAATGATTGTGGAATGGAAAGGAATGGAATGTGGAATGAAGTGGCATGTAATGCAACGTGGAAAGGAATGGAATGGAATGTGGAATGGAATTGAATTGAATATGGAATGGAATTGAATGGAATGGAATGTGGAATGGAATGGAATTGAATGTGGAGGGGAATGGAATGGAATGTTTAATGGAATGGAATGGAATATGGAATGGAGTTTGGAATTGAATGGAAAGGAATGCAATGGAATGTGGGATGGAATGGAATGTGGAATGCAATGGAATATGGAATGGAATGGAATGGAATGTGGAATGTAATGGAATTGGATGAGAAATGGACTGGAATGGATTGAGGAATGGAATGGAATGGAGTGGAAAGTTGAAAGGAATGGAGGGGAAAGTGAAATGGAATTGAAAGGAAAGTTGAATGGAATGGAATGGAATGTGAAATGGAATGGAATGGAATCTGGAATGGAATGGAATCAGATATGAAATGGACTGGAATGGATGGTGGAATGGAATGGAATGGATTGCAAAGTGGAATGAAATGGAATGCAAAGTGGAATGGAATGTAGAATGGAATGTGGAATGAAATATGTAATGGAATGAAATGTTGAGTGGAAGGGAATGAAATGTGGAATGGAATGGAAAGATTGGAATAGAATGTAGAATTCAATGGAATGGAATGTGTAATGGATTGGAAAGGAATGTGGAATGGAATGGAATGGAATGCAATGTGGAATTGAGAGTTGAATGGAATGGAATGGATTGTGGAACGGAATGTGGAATGGAAAGTGCAATCGAATGTGGAATGGAATATTCAACGGAATAGAGTGGAATGTGGAATGAAATGGAGTGGAATGTGGAATGGAATGGAATGCAATACGGAATGGAGAGTTGAATGGAAAGGAATGGAATGTGGAATGCAATGTGGAATGGAAAGGAATGGATTGTGGAGTGGAATGTGGAAAGTAATGGAATGAAACGTGGAATAAAATGTGGAATGGAATGGAATAGAACGTGGAAACGAATGTGGAATGGAAAGTGGAATGGAATGTGGAATGGAATGGAATGGAAAGGAATGGAATCTTTAATCGAATGAAATGGAATGTGGAAAGGAATGGAATTGAATGGAATGTGGAATGGAATGGAATGAAATAGATTACAATGAGGAAAGGAATGGAATGGAATCAAATGTGGAATGGAATGAAATGGATTGTGCAATGGAATGGAATTTAATCTGGAATGGAATGCAATTGAATGTGGAATGGAATGTGAAATGGAATTGAATGGAACGCAAAATGGAATGTGGAATAGAATGGAATGGAATTTGGAATGGAATGTGGATAGGAATGTAGAATGGAATTTGGAATGGAATGGAGTGGAATGTTAAATGTAATGGAAAGGAATGTGGAAAGGAATGTAATTGAATATGGAATGGAACATGGAATGGAATGGAATGGAATGTGGAATATAATGCGGAATGGAATGTAATGGAACGTGAAATTGTTCATGGACTGGAACTTGGAATGAAAAGAGGAAAGGAACGTGGAACGCAATGTGGAATGGACATTGGAATGGAATGTGGAATGGAATGGAATTGAATGTGGAATGGAATGGAATGGAATGTGGAATGCAACGGAGTGGAATGTGAAATGGAATGGAAATGAATGTGAAATGGAATGGAATGGAAAGTGGAATGCAATGTGAAATGGAACGGAATGGAATGGAATGGAATGTGGAATGGAATGGAATGTGAAATGGAACGGAATGGAATGGAATGGAACGTGGAATGGAATGGAATGGAATTGGATGTTAAATGCAATGGAATGGAAAGAGGAGTGGAATGGAATGGAGTGGAAAGTGGAACAGAATGGAATGGAAAGAGGAATGGAAAGGAATTGAATGTGAAATGGAATGGAATGCAATGGAATGGAATGTGGAATGGAATGGAATCGGATGTGAAATGGACTGGAATGGAAGTGGATTGCAATGGAATGGAATGTGGAAAGAAATGGAGTGGAATATGGAACGGAATGTGGAATGTAAACTGCAATAGAATGTGGAATGGAATGTGGAATGGAAACGAATGCAACATACAATGGAATGGAATGTGGAAAGGAATGGAATGGAATGTGGAATGGAATGGAATGGAAGGTGGAATGGAATGGAATGGAGTGGAATGTGGAATGCAATGGTATGGAAAGTGGAAAGGAATGAGGAATGGATTGTGGAATAGAATCTGCAATGGAATGAAGTGGAATGTGGAATAGAATTTAGAAAGGAATGAAGTGGAATGTGAAATGGAATTGAATGGAGTTGAATATGGAATGGAATGCAAAGGAATGTGGAATGGAATGTGGAATGGAATGGAATGGAATGCCGAATGGAAAGTGGAATGGAATGAAATGGGATGTGGAATGAAATGGAAAAAAGGTGGAATGGAATGTGGAATGGATTGTGGAAAGGAAAATGGAATGGAATTGAATGGAAGATGGAATAGAATGGAATGGAAAGTGGAATTGAAAGCAATGGAATGTGGAATGGAATGTAATGGAAGGAAATGCAATGTGAAATGAAATGGAATGGAATGTGGAATGGAATGGAATGTGGAATGGAATCTAATGCAGTCGAATGTGGAGTGGAATGGAATGGAATGCAATGCGGAATGGAATTTGGAATGGAATGTGGAATGGAATGTGGAATGGAATGAAGTGGAATGTGGAATGGAATGTGGAATGGAATGGAATGGAATGTGGAATGGAACGGAATGGAACGTGGAATGGAAAGTTGAACGGCTTGTGGAATGGAAAGTGGAATGTAATGGAATGGAATGTGGAATTCAAAGTGGAATGGAATGGAATGGTAGATAGAATGGAAAGTAGAATGGAACGTGGAAAGGAACGTGGAATGGAATGTGCAATGGAAAGTGGAATGAAATGTGTAATGGAATGTGAAATGGAAAGTGGAATGTAATGGAATGGAAAGGGGAATGGAATAGAATGTTGAAATGAATGTGAAATGGAAAGTGGAATGGAACGTGGAATGGAAAGTGTAGGGGAAGATAGAATGGAACGTGGAATGGAACGTGGAATGGAATGGAATGCAATGTGGAATGGAATGAGGAACGGAGTGGAATGGAATGTGGAATTGAATGGAATGGAAAGTGGAATGGAATGTGGAATGGAAAGGAATGCAATGTGGAATGAATGAGGAATGGAATGTGGAATGGAATGGAATGTGGAATGGAATGCAATGGAAGGTGGAATGGAATGGAATGGACTGGAATGTGGAATGGAATGGAATGGAATGTGGAAAGGAATATGGAACGGATTGTGGAATGGAATGTGGAATGGAGTTAAGTGGAATGTGGAATGGAATGTGGAATGGAAAGGAGTGGAATGTGGAATGGAAAGTAATGGTGTTGAATGAGGTATGGAATGGAATGGAATGTGGAATGGAAAGTGGAATGGAATGGAATGTGGAATGGAAAATGGAATGGAAAGGAATGGGATGTGGAAAGGAAAGGAATGAAAAGTGGAATGGAATGTAGAATGGAACATGGAATGGAATGGAAAAGAAGGTGGAATGGAATGGAATGGAATGTGTAATGGAATGCAACAGAATGTGGAATGGGTTGGAATGGAAGGAAAGGCAATTTGAAATGCAATGGAATGGAATGTGGAATTGAATGGAATGGAATATGCAATGGGAAACACTGGAGTGGAATGTGGAAAGCAATCTGTAATGGTATGTGGAATCGAATGTGGAATGAAATGTGGAATGGAATGAAGTGGAATGTGGATTGGAATGTGGAGTGGAATGCAATGGAAAGTGGAATGGAATGGAATGGGCAGTAATGTGTAATGGAAGGGAATGGAATGTGGAATGGAATGTGGAGTGAAATATAATGGAATGTGGAATGGAATTCGTAAAGTAATGGAACACAAAGCAGAATAGAACGTGGAATGGATTGTGGAATTGAATGTGGAATGGAATTGAATGGAATGGAATGTGGAAAGGAAAGTGGAATGGAAAGGAATGGAATGTGGAATGGAATGTTGAATGGAAAGTTGAATGCAACTGAATGGAACGTGGAATGGAACGTGGAATGGAATGGAATGGAATGTGGAATGGAATGTTATGGAATGGAATGTGGAATGGAATAGAATGCAATGGAATGGAATTTGAAAAGGAATGCAATGGCATGTCGAATGGAATGGAATGGAATGTGTAATGGAACGTGGAACGGAATGTGGAATGGATTGGAATGGAATATGTAATGGAAAGTTATGGGATGGAATGTGGAATTGAATGGGATGGAAAGTGGAATAGAAGGGAATGGAATGGAATGGAACATAATTTGAGAAGGAATGGAATGGAATGAGGAAAGGAATGGAAAGGAATGTGGAATAGAATGGAATGGAATGTGGAAAGGAACAGAATGGAACGGAATGGAATGTGGAATTCAATGCTGAATGGAAAGGAATGGAAAGTGAAATGGAACGGAATGGAGCGTGGAATGAAATGGATTGGAAAGTGGAATGGAATGGAAAGGAATGTGGAATGGAATGGAATGAAGAGGAAGGTGGAAAGGAATGGAATGTGTAATGGAAAGAGGAATGGAAAGTGGAATGGAATGGAGTTGAATGTGAAATGGAATGGAATGGAGTGGAATGTGTAATGGAATGGAATGGATTATGGAAAGTAATGGAATGGAATTTGAAATGGCATGGAATGGACTGTGCAATGGAATGGAATAGAATGTGGAACGCTATGGAACGTAATGGGGAATGGAATGCAATGAAGTGGAAGCTGCAATGGAATGGAATGGAATGTGGAATGGAATGTGGAATGTAACGCAGTGGAATAAAGAATGGAATGGATTGGAATGGAATATGGAATGGATCATTGAATTGAATGGAATGGAATGGAACGTGGAATTCAATGTGGAACGGAACGTGGAATGGAATGCAATGGAATGTGGAAAGGTATGTGGAATGAAATGGAATGGAAAGGTGAATGGAATGTGGAATGGAATGTGGAAAGAAATGGAAAGGAACGTTGATCAGAGAGTGGAATGGAACGTGGAATGGAATGTGGAATGGAATGGAATGGAACGTTGAAAGGAATGTGGAATTGAATGTGGAATGGAATGGAATGGATGGTGGAGTGGAACGTTGAGTGGAAGGTAGAAAGGAACGTGGAATGGATGGTGGTGTGGAACGTGGAAAGGAACGTGGCATGCCACGTTTAGTGGAACGTGGAATTGAATGTGGCATGGAATGTGGAATGGAGTGGAATGGAATGTGGAGAGGAACGTGGAGAGGAACGTGGAAAGGAACTTGGAATAGAACGTGTAATGGAACATGGAATGTAATGTGGCATGGAATGTGGAGGGGAATGCAGAATGGATTGGAAAGCAATGTGGAATGGAATGTGGAATTTAATGGACTTGAATTTGGAATGGAATGTGGAAAGGAAGGAAATGCAATGTTAAATGGAATGGAATGCAATATGGAACGGAATAGAGTGGAAAGTGGAATGAAATGGAATTGAATGTGGAATGGAATGTACAATGGAATGGAATGGAACCTGGAATGAAATGTTAAATGGAATGGAATGGAATGGAATGTGAAATGGAACTCAATGGAATGTGTAATGCAATGTGGAATGGAATGGAATTGAATGGAATGGAATGCAATGGAATGTACAATGGAATGGAAATGAATGGAATGGAATGTGGAATTGAATGGAATGGATTGAAGAATGGAATGGTATGGAATGGAAAGTGGAATGGAAGGGAAAGGAAACGAAAGGAATGGAATGCGGAATGGAATGCAATGGAATGTGGAATGGAACGGAATGGTATGTGGAATGGAATGGAATGGAATGGTATGGAAAGGAATGTGGAATGGAATGAAACGGAAAGGAATGGAATGTGGAATGGAATGGATGCGAATATGGAATGGAATGAGGAATGGAATGGAATGGAATCTGGAGTGGAAAAAATGGAATGTGGAATGGAATGGAATGGAACATGGAATGGAATGGAGTGGAATGTGGAATGGAATGGAGCTGAATACGGAATGAAATGGAATGGAAGGTAGAATGCAATCAAATGGAAAATGGAATGGAATGGAAAGGAATGGAATGTAGAATGGAATGGAAGGGAATTTGGAATGCAATGTGGAATGGAATGGAATGGAATAAAAAGTGGAATGGAATGGAATGGAATGTGGAATGCAATAGAATGGAATGGAAAGTGGAATAGAAGGGAATGGAATGGAATGGAACATAATTTGAGAAGGAATGGAATGGAATGAGGAAAGGAATGGAAAGGAATGTGGAATAGAATGGAATGGAATGTGGAAAGGAACAGAATGGAACGGAATGGAATGTGGAATTCAATGCTGAATGGAAAGGAATGGAAAGTGAAATGGAACGGAATGGAGCGTGGAATGAAATGGATTGGAAAGTGGAATGGAATGGAAAGGAATGTGGAATGGAATGGAATGAAGAGGAAGGTGGAAAGGAATGGAATGTGTAATGGAAAGAGGAATGGAAAGTGGAATGGAATGGAGTTGAATGTGAAATGGAATGGAATGGAGTGGAATGTGTAATGGAATGGAATGGATTATGGAAAGTAATGGAATGGAATTTGAAATGGCATGGAATGGACTGTGCAATGGAATGGAATAGAATGTGGAACGCTATGGAACGTAATGGGGAATGGAATGCAATGAAGTGGAAGCTGCAATGGAATGGAATGGAATGTGGAATGGAATGTGGAATGTAACGCAGTGGAATAAAGAATGGAATGGATTGGAATGGAATATGGAATGGATCATTGAATTGAATGGAATGGAATGGAACGTGGAATTCAATGTGGAACGGAACGTGGAATGGAATGCAATGGAATGTGGAAAGGTATGTGGAATGAAATGGAATGGAAAGGTGAATGGAATGTGGAATGGAATGTGGAAAGAAATGGAAAGGAACGTTGATCAGAGAGTGGAATGGAACGTGGAATGGAATGTGGAATGGAATGGAATGGAACGTTGAAAGGAATGTGGAATTGAATGTGGAATGGAATGGAATGGATGGTGGAGTGGAACGTTGAGTGGAAGGTAGAAAGGAACGTGGAATGGATGGTGGTGTGGAACGTGGAAAGGAACGTGGCATGCCACGTTTAGTGGAACGTGGAATTGAATGTGGCATGGAATGTGGAATGGAGTGGAATGGAATGTGGAGAGGAACGTGGAGAGGAACGTGGAAAGGAACTTGGAATAGAACGTGTAATGGAACATGGAATGTAATGTGGCATGGAATGTGGAGGGGAATGCAGAATGGATTGGAAAGCAATGTGGAATGGAATGTGGAATTTAATGGACTTGAATTTGGAATGGAATGTGGAAAGGAAGGAAATGCAATGTTAAATGGAATGGAATGCAATATGGAACGGAATAGAGTGGAAAGTGGAATGAAATGGAATTGAATGTGGAATGGAATGTACAATGGAATGGAATGGAACCTGGAATGAAATGTTAAATGGAATGGAATGGAATGGAATGTGAAATGGAACTCAATGGAATGTGTAATGCAATGTGGAATGGAATGGAATTGAATGGAATGGAATGCAATGGAATGTACAATGGAATGGAAATGAATGGAATGGAATGTGGAATTGAATGGAATGGATTGAAGAATGGAATGGTATGGAATGGAAAGTGGAATGGAAGGGAAAGGAAACGAAAGGAATGGAATGCGGAATGGAATGCAATGGAATGTGGAATGGAACGGAATGGTATGTGGAATGGAATGGAATGGAATGGTATGGAAAGGAATGTGGAATGGAATGAAACGGAAAGGAATGGAATGTGGAATGGAATGGATGCGAATATGGAATGGAATGAGGAATGGAATGGAATGGAATCTGGAGTGGAAAAAATGGAATGTGGAATGGAATGGAATGGAACATGGAATGGAATGGAGTGGAATGTGGAATGGAATGGAGCTGAATACGGAATGAAATGGAATGGAAGGTAGAATGCAATCAAATGGAAAATGGAATGGAATGGAAAGGAATGGAATGTAGAATGGAATGGAAGGGAATTTGGAATGCAATGTGGAATGGAATGGAATGGAATAAAAAGTGGAATGGAATGGAATGGAATGTGGAATGCAATAGAATGGAATGTGGAATGGAATGTGGAAAGGAATGGAGTGGAATGTGAAACGGAATTTGGAATGGAATGGAATGTGGAATGGAATATGGAATGGAATGGAATGGAACGTGAAATTGAATGTGGAATGGATTGTGGAATGGAGTGTGGAATGGAATTGAATGGATTGTGGAATAGAATGTGGAATGGAATGTGGAATGGAGTGCAATTGAAGATGAAGTGGAACGTAGAGTGGAACGTGGAAATGAACGTCAAATGGAACTTGGAATGGAACGTGGAATGGAATGTGGCATGGAATGTGGAATGGAATGGAAAGGAATGTGGAATGGAATGGAATGGAATGAGTAATGGAATGGAAAGCAATGTGGAATGGAATGGAATGGAATGGAATGTGGAAAGAATGGAATATAATGTGGAATGGAATGTAGAATGGAATCGAATAGAATCTGGAATGGAATGGAATGTTAAATAGAATGGAATGGAGTGGAATGGAATGTGAAATGGAAAGGAATGGAATATGAAATGGAGTGTGGAATGGAATGGAATGGCATGGAAATTGCAATGGAATGGAATTGAATGGAATGGAATGAGTAATGAAAAGGAAAGGATTGTGGAATGGAACGGAATGGAATGGAATGTGGAATGTCAGCGAATGGAAATTAATGGAATGGAATGTGGGACAGAATGCAAAGGAATGTTTAATGGAATGGAATGGAATGTGGAATGGAAAGGAATGGAAAGGAATGGAATGTGGAATGGAATGAATGGGAATGTGGAACGGAATGGAATGCAATGTTGAATGGAAAGGAACGGAATGTGGAATGGAATGGAAAGGAGCATGGAGTGGAACACAATTTGGAAAGAAATGTAATGGAATGGAATGGAATGGAATGTGGAAAGAAATGGAGTGGAATGTGGAATGCAATGCATTGCGGAATGGAATAGAATGGCATATGGAAGGGAATGGAATTGAAAGGAAAGAAGTGTGGAATTGAATGGAAGGGAATGAGGAATGGAATTTGGAATTGCATGGAATTGAAAAGAATGGAATGTGGAATGGTATGGAAGGGAATTTGGAATGGAATGTGGAATTGAATTGAAGGGAATGAGGAATGGATTGGAATGGAATTTGGAATGGAATGGAATCGAATGTGGAATGGAATGGAATGGAATTGAATGGAATGTGGAATGGAATGTGGACTGGAATGGAATGGAACGTGAAATTGAATGGAATGGAATGTGGAATGGAATGGAATGGAATTGAATTGGAAACGAATGGAATGAAGTGGAATTGAATGGAACGTGGAATGGAGTGGGGAATGGAACGAGGAATGGAAAGTGGAATGGAACGTGGAATGGAATGTGCAATGGAACGTGAAATAGAATAAGGAAAGGAATGTGGTGTGCAATGCAATTGAATGTGGAATGGAATGTGGAATGGAATGAAATTGTATGGAATCTGGAATTCAATGGAAGGGAATGTGGAATGCAATGTGGAATGGAATGGAAAGGACTGTTTAATGGAATGGAATGGAATGTGCAATGCAATGGAATTTGGAATGCGGAGTGGAATGGAATGGAATTTGAAATGCGGGAGAGAATGGAATGCAATGGAACGTAGAATGGAATATGGAATGGAACGTGGAAAGGAATATGGAATGGAATCTGGAAGAGAATGTGGAATAGAATGGAATGGAATGGAATGTGGAATGGAATGTGGAATGGAATGGAATGGAATGTGGAATGGAATGGAATGGGATGTGGAATGCAATGGAATGTGGAATGGAATTCATCGTGGAATGGAATGGAATGGAATATGTATTGTAATGGAATGGAATGTGTAATGGAATGTGGAAAGGAAAGTAATGGAATGTGGAATGGAAGGTGGAATGGCATGCAACGGAATGTGGAATTGAATGGAATGTAATTTGTAATGGAATTAAATGGTATGTGGAATGGAATGGAAAGGAATGTGGAATGGAATGTGTAATAGAATGTGGAATGGAATAGAGTGGAATGCGGAATGGAATATGGAATGGAATGGAGAGGAGGGTGGAATGGACTGGAATGTAATGTGGAATGGAATGTGGGATGATATGGAATGCAATGTGCAATGGAATGTGGAAAGAAATGGAATGGAACGTGGAATGGAACGTGGAATGGATCTTGGAATGGAATGTCAAATGGAATGAGGAATGGAATGGAATAGAATGGGGAATGGAATGGAATGCGGACTGGAACGTGGAATGGAATAGAACGGAAAGGAATGGAATTTGGAATCGAATGTGAAGTGGAATGGAATGGAATGTGAAGTGGAATGGAACGGATTGGAATGGAGTGGAATGTGCAATGGATTGGAATGGAATGTGGAATGGACTGGAATGGAATGCGCAATGGAATGTGGAATGGAATGGAATGGAATGGAATGTGGAATGGAATATGGAGTGGAATGGAATGGAATATGTAATGGAAAGGAATGGAGTGGATTGTGCAATGGATTGGAATGGAATCAGGAATGGAATGTAGAATGGAATTTGGAATGGAATGGAGCGGAAAGTGGACTGGAATATGGAATGGAATGGACTGGATTGTGGAATGTAACGGAATGGAATATGTAATGGAAGGCAATGAAATGGAATGGAAGGTGAAATGGAACTAAAGGGAATGTGGAATACAATGTCGAATGGAATCGAATTGAATGGAATGGAATAAAATGGAATTTACAATGGAATGGAATTGAATGGAATGGAAGGTGGAATGGAATGGAATGGATTGCAGAATGGAATGGCATGGAATGGATTGTGGAATGGAAGGGAATGGAAACGAATGGAATGGAAAAGAATGGAATGCAGAATGGAATGGAAGGGAATTTGGAATGCAAGGTTTAACGGAATGGAGTTGAATGCAATAGCATTGAATGTGGAAAGGAATGAAATGGAATGTGGAATGGAATGGAATGTGGAATGGAATGGAATGGAAATAATGTAATGTAGAATGCAATGGATGTTAATGTGGAATAGAATGTGGAATGGAATGGAATGCAATGTGGAAGGGAAAGGAATGTAATGTGGAATGGAATGGAATGGAATAAGGAATGGAATGGAATGTGGAAAGGAAAGTAATGTAGAGGAATGTAATGGAATGGAATGTGGAATGGATTGGAGTGGATTGTGGAATGGAATGGATTGGAATGTAGAATGGAATCGAATGGAAAATGGAATGGAAAGGAATGGAAAGGAATGGAATGCGGAATGGAATGGAAGGGAATTTGGAATGCAATGTTTAACGGAATGGAATGGAGTGGAATGTGGAATGGAATCGAATGGAATGTGGAATGGAATTAAATGGAATGTGGAATATAACGTGGAATGGAATGGAATGTGGATGGAATGGAATGGAATGTGGAATGGAATGGAAAGGAATGTGGAAAAGAATGTGGAATGGAACGGAAAGGAACGTGAAATTGAAAGTGGAATGGAATGTGGAAGGGGATGTGGAATGGAATGAGGAATGGAATGTGGAATGAAAGGGAATGGAATGTGGAATGGAATGTGGAATTGAATGGAATGGAATGTGGAATGGAATGTGGAATGGAATGGAATGGAACGTTCAATGGAATGTGGAATGGAATGCGGAATGGATTGCGGAATGGAATGTGGAAAGGAATGTGGAATGGAATGCAATGGAAGGAGAAGAGGAACGTGGAGTGGAAAATGGAAAGGAATGTCGAATGGAACGTGGAATGGAACGTGGAATGGGATGTGGCATGGAATGTGGAATAAAATGGAAAGGAATGTGGAATGCAATGGAATGGAATGCGGAATGCAATGGAATTGAATTTGGAATGGAACGTGGAATGGAATGGAATGCAACATGGAATGGAATGGAATTCAACGTGGAATGGATTGGAATGCAATGTGGAATGGAATGGAATGGAATGTGGAATGGAATGGAATTGAATGTGGAATGGAATGTGGAAGGGAATGGAAAGGAATCTATAATGGAATGTGGAATGGAATGGAATGTTAAATCTAATGGAATTCAATGGAAAGGAATGTGAAATGGAAAGGAATGGAAGGTGGATTGGAATGTGGAATGGAATGGAATGGAAAGGAAAGTGCAATGGAATGCAATGGAAAATGCAATGGAATGGAATTGAATGTAATGGATTGTGGAATGGAATGGAATGGACTGTGGAATGGAACGGAATGGAATGGAACGTGGAATGGAATAGAATGAAATGTGAAATTGAACGGAGAAGAATGTGGAATGGAATGGAATGGAATCGATGTGGAAAGTAATGGAATGGAGTGCATACTGGAATGTGTAAAGGAAAGGAATGAAATGTAGAATGGAAGGTGGAAAGGAATGCAATGTAATGTGGAATTGAATAGAATGGAATTCGTAATGGAATGAAATGGAATGTGGATTTGAATGGAAAGGAATGTGGAATGGAATGTGGAAGGGAGTAGAGTGGAATGTGGAATGGAATGCGGAATGGAATTGGGTGGAGGGTGGAATGGAATGGAATGGAATGCACTGGAATGCGGAATGGAATGGAATGGAATGTGGAAAGGAATATAGAATGGATTGTGGAATGGAATGTGGAATGCAGTGAAATGGAATGTGGAATGGAATGTGGAATGGAATGGAGTGGAACGTGGAATGGAAAGGAATTAAGTTGAATGAAGAACGGAATGGAATGGAATGTGGAATATAAAGTGGAATGGAATGGAATGGAACGTGGAATGGAAAGTGGAATGGAATGGAATGGGATGAGGACTGGAATGGAATGGAAAGTGGAATGGAATGTGGAATAGAACATGGAATACAATGGAATGTAACGTGGAATTAAATGGATTGCAATGTGTAATGGAAAGCAACGGAATGCGGATTGGGATGGAATGGAAGGAAAGGCAATTTGAAGTGGAATGGAATGGAATGTGGAATGGAATGGAATATAATGGAATGGAATTTGAAATGGAATGGAATGGAATGAAATGGTATGTGGAATGGAATGAAATGGAATGTGTAATGGAACATTTAACGAAACGAGGAATGGAGTGGAATGGAATATGTAATGGAAAGTTTTGGAATGGAATGTGGAATGGAATGGAATGGAATGTGGAATGGAAGGGAAAGGAATGGAATGGAATATAATATGAAATGGAATGGAATGGAATGTGGTAAGGAATGGAATGGAATGTGGAATGGAATGGAAAAGAATGTGGAATGGACTGTGGAATGGAATGTTGAATGGAATGTGTAAAGGAATGTGGAATGGAAGGGAATGGAATGTGAAATGGAATGTGGAATGGAGTGTGGAATGGAATGTGGAAAGGAAAGGAGTGGAACTTCGAATGGAATGTGGAATGGAATGTGGAATTGAATGTGGAACAGGACGGAATTGAATGTGGAATGCAATGTGGGATGGATTCTGGAATGGAGTGTGGAATGGAATGTGTAATGGAACAGAATGGAATGTGAAATGGAATTTGGAATGGAATGTGGAATGGAATGTCAAATGAAAAGTAATGGAATGTGCAATTGAACACGGTATACAATGGACTGGAACGTTTAATGGAATGTGGCATGCAATGGAATGGAATATGGAATGGAATGTGGAATGGAATTTGGAATGGAATGTGGACCGGAATTTGGAATGGAACGTGGAATGGAACCTAGAATGAAACGTGGAATGGAATGGAATGGAACGTGTAATGGAATGTGGAATGGAATGAAATGTGGAATGAAATGTGGAATGCAATGTGGAATGAAATGTGGAATGGAATGGAATGGAATGTATAATGGAATGGAATGGATTGCGGAATGGAATGGTGTGGAATATGGAACGGAATGTGGAATGCAATACGGAATGGAAGGGAAATTAATGTGGAATGGAATGGGGAATGGAATGTTGAATGGAAAGTCGAATGGAATGGAATGGAATGTGGAACGGAAAGTGGAATGATATTTAATGGAACTTGGAATAGAACGTTGAAAGAAACGTGGAAAGGAATGTGGAATGGAAAGTGGAAAGGGATGGAACGGAATTGGGAATGGAATGCAATGGAATGTGAAACGGAATGCAGAATGAAATGTGAAATGGAATGTGGAACGGAATGGATTGCAATCTGGAATGGAGTGGAATGGAATGTAGAATGCAATGCGGAACGGAATGTGGAATGGAATGTGTAAAGGTATGTGGAATGAAATGTGGTATGGAATGCAATGGAATGTGGAATGGAATGTGACATGGAATGGAACTGAATTTATAATGGAATGTGGAACGACATTTGGAACAGAATGAGGAATGGAATGTGGAAAGGAATCTGGAATGGAACTGAATGCAGTGTGAAGTTGTATGGAATAGAAGGTGGAATGGAATGCAACGGAAAGTGGAATGGAATGGAATGGAATGTGGAATGAAATGTGGAGTAGAATGGACTGGAATGTGGAATACAATGGAATGGCACGTGAAATGGCATGGAATGGAATTGAATGTGCATTGGAATGGAATGGAATGTTGAATTGAAGGGAATGGAATGTGCAATGCAATGGAATGGAATAAGGAATGAAATGGAATGGAATGTGAAATTGAATGGAATTGAATACAGCAAGGAATGGAATTGAATGTGGAATGGAATAGAATGGAACAAAACGTGGAATGGAATGCAGTGGAATAGAATGTGGACTTGAATGCAATGGAATGGAACAGAATGTGGATTCCAATGGAATGGAACGTGGAATGGAATGTGGGATGAAATGGAAAGGAATGTGGAATGGAAGGGAATGGAATGTGGAATGGAATGGAATGGAATATGCACTGGAATGTGGAATGGAATGTGGAATGGAATGGAATGGAATGTATGGAATGTGTAATGGAATTGAAAGGAATGTGGAATTCAACCTGGAATGGAATGGAATGGGATGTGGAATGCAAAGTGGAAAGTAACGTGAAATGGAATGGAATGGAATGTGGAATGGAAAGTGGAATTCAATGTGGAAAGAAATGGAATGCAATGTGGAATGGAATGTGGAATGGAAAGGAATGGAATGGGGAATGGAAAGGAATGGAATATGGAATGGAACGTGGAATGGAACATCGAATAAAATGGAATGGACTGTATAATGGAATGTGGAATGGAATGGAATGGAATGGAATATGGAATGGAACGTGGAATGGAACATCGAATGAAATGGAATGGAACGTACAATGGAATGTAGAATGGAATGGAATGGAATGTGGAGTGTAATGTGGAATTCAATACGGAATGGAATGGAATGGAATGTGGAATGGAATGCAATGAATTGTGGAATGGAATATGGGATGAAATGGAATGGATTGTGGAATGGTATTTTGAATGCAAGGTGGAATACAATGCGGAATGGAATGCAATGGAATGTGGAAAGGAATGTGGAATGGAATGTGGAATGGAACGGAAGTAATGTGGAAAGCTATGTGTAATGGAATGTTGAAAGGCAAGTGAAACGGAATTTAATGGAACGTGGAATGGAAAGTGGAATGGAAAGAAATGGAACAAGTAATGGAATGTGGAATGGAATGTTTAAGGAAACAGAATGGAATGTGGAATGGAAAGTAGAATGGAATAGAATACATTGTGGAATGGAAAGGAATGGAATGTGGAATGGAATGTGGAATGGAACAGAATGGAATGTGGAATGGAATTTGGAATGGAATGGAATGGAAATTGGAATGGAATGGAATGGAATGTGGAATGGAAAGCAGAATGGAATGGAATGGAATTTGAAATAGAATGGAATGGAATGGTATGGGATGTGGAATGGAATGGAATGGGATGAGGAATCAGATGTAGAATGGAATGGAATGGAACGTGGAATGGAACGTATAATGGAATGTGCAATGGAAAGTGAAATGGAACGTGGAATGGAATGACTAATAGAATGGACAGGAATGTGGAAAGGAATGGAATTTAATGGAATGTGGAATGGAATGTGGAATGGAATGGAATGGAAAGTGTAATGGAATGGAATGGAACGTGAATGGAATGGAAAGTGCAATGGAATGTAATGGAATTTGGAATGAAATAGAATGGAATGTGGAGTGGAACGTGGAATGTAAGGTGGAATGGCATGGAATGGAATGTGGAATGAAATGGAATGGAACGTGATATAGAATGTGGAATGCATTGTGGAAAGTCATGGAATGGAATGTGGAATGGAATGTGGAAAGGAATGTGGAATGGAATGGAATGGAATGTGGAATGGAAATTTGAATGGTAGGTTGAGCAGAATGTGGAATGGAATGGAATGGAATATGGAATGGAATTTGGAATGAAACGGAAGTAATGTGGAAAGGTATGTGTAAAGAAATATTGAAAGGAAAGTGGAACGGAATTGAACGGAATGTGGAATGCAAGGTGGAATGCAACGTGGAATAGAATGCTTAATGGAACGGAATGGAATGGAATGGAATGGAATGGTATGGAATGTGCAATGGAATATAATTGAAAGTGGAATGGAATGGAATGTAGAATGGAATGTGGAATGCAATGTGGAATGGAATGTGGAATGGAATGTGGAAAGGAAAGTGGAATGGAAAGTGGAATGTAACGTAGAATGGAACGTGGAATGGAATGTGGAATGGAATAGAATGGAATGTGGAATGGAATGGAATGGAATATGGAAGGGAATAGAATGGAATGTGGAATGGAATGGAATGTAAGGGAATGTGGAATGGATAATAATGGAATGGAAATTGGAATGGAAATTCGTGGAACGGAATGTTGAATGGAAGTTGGAATGGAATGGAATGGAATGTGGAGAAGAATGTGGAATGGAACGTGGAATGGAATGGAATGGAATGTGGAATTGAATGGAATGATACGTGGAATGGAATAGAAAGGAATGTGGAATGGAATGTGGAATGGAATGGAATGGAATGGAATGTGGAATGGAATTGAATGGAATGGAATGTGGAATTGAATTTGTAATGGAATGGAGTGGAATGTGGAATGGAATGCAAAGGAATGTGGAAAGAATTGTGGATTGGAATGGAACGGAATATTGAATGGAATTGAAAGAAACGTGAAAGGGATCGTGGAATGGAACAATGAATGGAAAGTGGAATAGAAAGTGGAATGGAATGGAATGGAATGTGGAATGGAATGGAATGGAATGGAACGTGCAAAGGAAAGGAATGGAATGTGTTTTTGAAAGGATTGGAATGTGGAATGCAATGGAATGGTATGGAATATGGAAAGGAATGGAATGGAATGGAGAGGAATGTGGAATGGAATGCAAAGTAATAGAATGGAATGGAATGGAATGGTATGTGGAATGGAACGGGGAATGGAACGTGGAATGGAATCGAATGGAACATGGAATGGAGTGGAATGGAACGTGGAATGGAATGTGGAATGGAATGTGGAATGGAACGTGGAATGGAAGCTTCAATGGAACGGAATGGAATCTGGAATGGAATGTGGAATGTAACATGGAATGGAAATTGGAATGGAATGGAATGGAATAGAATGTGGAATGGAATGTGCAATGGAATGCAATGGATTGTGGAATGGAATGTGGAATAGAATGAAGAATAGAATGGATAGGAATGTGGAATGGAAAGTGGATTGGAATGGAAAAGAATGTGGAATGGAATGTGATGGAATGTGGAACGGAATGTGGAATCGTATGTGGAATAGAGTGGAATATAATGTGTAATGGAATGTGGAGTGGAATAGAAAGGATTGTGGAATGGAATGTGGAATGGAAAGTGGAATGTAACGTAGAATGGAACGTGGAATGGAATGTGGAATGGAATAGAATGGAATGTTGAATGGCATGGAATGGAAAATTAAAGGGAATAGAATGGAATATGGAATGGAATGGCATGGAACGAATGTGGAGTGGATAGTAATGGAATGGAAAGTGTAATGGAAAGTCATGGAATTGAATGTGGAATGGAAGTTGGAATGGAGTGGAATGCAATGTGCAGAAGAATGCGGAATGGAATGTGAACTGTATTGTGGAATGGAATGGAATGGAAGGTCAGAAGGAAGGTGGAATTGAAAGGAATGGAATGCAGAATTTAATGTGGAATGGAATGCAATGGAATGTGGAATTGAATGGAATGGTAAGTGGAATGGAATAGAATGGAATGTGGAATGGAATGTGGAATGGAATGTGGAATGGAATGGAATGGAACGTGAAAAGGAAAGGAATGGAATGTGTATTCGAAAGGATTGGAATATGGAATGCAATGGAATGGTGTCTAATGTGGAATGGAATGGAATGGGGAGGAATGCGGAATAGAATGCAAAGTAATAGAATGGAATGGAATGGAATGGTATGTGGAATTTAACGTGGAACGGAACGTGAAATGTAGTGGAATGGAAGGTGGAATGTATTGGAATGGAACGTGGAATGGAATGTGGATAGGAATGTGGAATAGAACGTGGAATGGATCCTTGAATGGAACGGAATGGAATGTGGAATGGAATGTGGAATGTAACATGGAATGGAAATTGGAACGGAACGGAATGGAATAGAATGTGGAATGGAATGTGCAATGGAATGGAATGGATTGTGGAATGGAATGTGGAATAGAATGAAGAATAGAATGGATAAGGAATGTGGAATGGAAAGTGGATTGGAATGGAAAAGAATGTGGAATGGAATGGGATGGAATGTGGAATGGGATGTGGAATCGTAAGTGGAATGGACTGGAATATAACGTGGAATGGAACGTGGAATGGAATGGAAAGGAATGTGGAATGGAATGTGGAATGGAATTTAAATAGCAATGTGGAATGGAACGGAATGGAATGTGGAATGGAACGTGGAATTGAATGGAATAGAACGTCGAATGTAAAGTGAAATGGAATGGAAAGAAACTTGGAATGCAACGTGGAATGGAGAGTGGAATGGAATGGAATATAATTTGGAATGGAATGTGGACTCGAATGTGAAATGCAATGGAATTGAAAGTGGAATTGAATGGAATGGTATGTGGAATGGAATGGAATGAAATTTTATGTGGAATGGAATGTGGTACGGAATGGAATGTGGAATGCAATGTGGAATGGAATGTGGAATAGAATGGAATGAAATGTGGAATGTAATGTAATGGGTTGTGGAATGGAATGTAAAATGGAATGGAATGGGATGTGGAATGTAAAGTAGAATGTAATGTGGAAACGAAGGTGGAATGGAACGGGATGGAATTTGCAATGGAATGTGGAATGGAGTGTGGAATGGAATGTGGAATGGAACGGAAAGTAATGTGGAATGGAATGGAATGGAATGTGGAGTGGGATGTGGAATGGAATTTGGAACGGAATGTGGAATATAATGTGGAATGGAATGGGGAATGCAATGTTGAAAGGAATGTGGAATGGAATGGAATGGAATGTGGAATGGAACATGGAATGATATTGAATGGAACTTGGAATAGAACGTTGAATGCAACGTGGAATGGAATGTGGAGTGGAATGGAAAGCAATGTGGAATGGAATTTAACGGACTGTGGAATTGAATGTGGAATGGAATGTTTAATGGAATGCGGAATGGAACGTGGAATGGAATATGGAATGGAACGGAATGGAATGTGGAATGGAATGTGCAATCAAATGTGGAATGGAATGTGTAATGGAACGGAATGGAATGTGAAATGGAATATGGAATGCAATGTGAAATAGAATGTCAAATGTAATAGAAAGGAATGTGGAATTGAACGTGGAATGGAATGGAATGGAGTGTGGAATGGAATGTGGGATGGAATAGAATGGAATATGGAATGGATTGTAGAATGGAATGTTGAATGGAAAATGGAATGGAATGGAGTGGAATGTGGAATGCAATGTGTAATGGAGTGTAATGGAATGTGAAATGCAATTTGGATTGGAATGTGGAATGGAACGTGGAATGGAATACGCAAAGGAATGTCGAATGGAATGGAATGAAACTTGTAATGGAATGTGGAATGGAATGGAATGAAATTTGTAATGGAATGGAATGGAATGTGGAATGGAATGTGGAAAGGAAAGTGGAATGGATTGGAATCTAATGGGGAATGGAACGTGGAATTTAGTTGAATGGACCTTGGAATGGAACGTAGAATGGAACATGGAATGGGATGTGAAATGGAATGTCGAATGGAATGTGGAAAGGAGTGGAATGGATTGCTGAACGAAATGGATTGGAATGTGGAATTGAATGGAGTGGAATGGAATGTGGAATCGAATGTGGAACGGAATGCAATGGAATTTGGAATGGAATGTGGAATGGAATAGAATGTGGAATGGAAAGGAATGTGGAATGGAAATGAAAGGAATGTGGAATGCAATGTGGAATGGTATGGAATGGAATGTGGAATGGAATATGGAATTAAATGGAATGGAATGTGGAAGGGAATGTTGAATGGAAGGGCATGGAATGTGGAATGGAATGTGGAATGGAATGTGGAACGGAATGGAATGGAATTTGGAATGGAAAGTGGAATGGAATGGAATGGAATGTGGAATTTAATAGAATGGAATTTGGAATGGAATTTGGAATGAAATTTACTAGAAGAGAATTTGTAATGGAATGTGGAGTGGAATGGATGTTGAACGGAATGGAATGGAATGGAATGTGGAATGGAATATGGAATGGAATGGAATGAAATTTGAAATTGAACGTGGAATGGAATGTGGAATGTACTGGAATGTAATGTGGAATGCAACAGAATGGAAAGTTGAACGCAATGTAATGGAGCGGAATGGAATGGAATGTGGAATGGAACATTAAATAGAACGTGGAATGTAACGTGGAATGGAACGTGGAATGTAACATGGAGTGGAACGTGGAATGGAATGAGTAACGGAACGTGGAATGGAATGTGGAACGGAAAGTGGAATGGAAGGGAATGGAAAGGAATGGAATGCAAAAGAATGGAATGGAAGGTGAAATGGAGTGGAAAGAAATGTGGATTAGAGTGGAATGGAATGTGGAATGGAATGGAATGTGGAATGGAATGTGGGAAGGAAGTGAATGGAATGTGTAATGGAATGGAATGGAATGTGGAAAGCAATGTGGTATGACTGGAATGGAATGTGAAATGGACGGGAATGGAAATTGGAATGGAATGGAATGGAATGTGGAATGGAATGGAATGGAATTTGGAATGGAATATAATGCAGTATGGGATGGAATGGAATTGAATGTGGAATGGAACGCAAAGGAATGTGGAATGGAATGGAATGGAATGTGGAATGGAATGGAATGTGGAATGGAATGTGGAATGGAATGGAACGGAAGGTGGAATGGAATGGAAGGGAATGAAATCTGGAATGGAATGGAACGGAATCTGTAATGGAAAGTGGAATGCAATGGACTGGAATGGAATGGAATTTGAAATGGAATGGAATGTGGAATGGAATGGAATGGAATGTGGAATGGCATGAAATGCAATGTGGAATGGAACGTAGAATGGAACACGGAAACAAATGTGGAATGGAATGAAATGAAATGTGGAATGGAAGGGAATGAAATGGAATGGAATGGTATGTGAAATGCAAAGTAATGGAATGTGGATTGGAATGGAATGGAATGTGGAATGGAATGCAATGAAATGTGGAATGGAATGTGGAACGTCATGTGGAATCGAATGGAATGGAATGGAATTCGAATTGGATTGGAATGAAAAGTGGAATTGATTAGAATCCAAAGGAATGTGGAATGGAATGGTGAATTGGAATTGAATGTGGAATGGAAAGTAAGGTTGAATGGAATGGAATGGAATGGAATCTGCAAAGGAATGGAATGGAATGTGGAATGGAATGGAATGGAATCTGCAAAGGAATGGAATGGAATGTGGAATGGAATGGAATGGAATGGCATGTGTAATGTAATGAAATGGAATATGGAATGGAATGGAATGGAAAGTGGAAGGGAATGTGGAATGGAACGTGGAATGGAACGTGGAATGGAATGTGGAAAGTAATGTGGAATGGAAGGGTATGCAAAGTGAAATGGAATGGAAGGTAAAGTGGAATGGAATCTAATAGAATGGAATGGAATGTGGAATGGAATAGAATGGAATGAAATTGTATGGATTGGAACGTGGAATGTAATGAAGAATGGAATGTGGAATGGAATGGAATGGACTGTTGAATGGAATGGAATGGTATGGAATGGAATGGAATGGAATGCGGAATGGTATGTGGAATGCAATGTGGAATGGAATGGAATGGAATGTAGAATGGACTGCGGAATGGAATGGAATGGAATGTGGAATGGAATGTGGAATGGAAAGGAATGGAATGAGGAATTAATTTGATATGGAAAGGAAAGGAATGGAATGTAGAATGGAGTGAGTAATTGATTGGAATGGAATGTGGAATGAAGTGTGGAATGCAATGGAATGGAATGGAATGGCATGTGGAATGGAAATGAATTGAATGTGGAAAGGAATGGAATGGAATGAAATGGATGTGGAAAGGAATGGAGTGGAATGTTTAATGGAATGTGGAATGGAATGGAATGCAATGTGTAACGGAATGTGGAATGGAATGGAATCGAATGTGGAATGGAATAGAATGGAAAGTGGAATGGAATTTTCTGGAATGTGGAATGAAATGGAATGGAATGTGAAATGTAGAAGGGAATATTATGGAATTTGGAATGAAATGAAATGGAATGTGGAATGTGGAATGGAATGGAATGGAAAGTTGAGTGGAATGTGGAATGGAATATGGAATGGAATGGAGAGGATTGTGGAATGGAATTTGGAGTGGAATCGAGTAGAGTGTACAATTCAATGGAATGGAAGGTGCAATGGAATGTAATGGAATGTGGAATGGAATGTGGAATGATATGGAATGTAATGTCTAATGGAATGTGGAATGGAATGGAATGGAATATGGAATGGAAAGTGGAAAGGAACGTGGAATGGAATGTGGAATGGAATGTGGAATGGAATGGAATGTGGAAATGGAATTGAATGGAAAGTGAAATGGAAAGTGGAATGGAACGGAATGTAATGGAATGTGGAATGGAGTGGAATGGCATGTGGAATTGAATGAAATGGAATGGAATGTGGATTGAAATGGAATGGAAATTGGAATGGAACGTGGAATGGAATATGGAATGGAATATGGAATGGAATGGAATGAAATGTGGAATGGAATAGAATGGTATGGAATGTGGAATGGAATGGAATGGAAAGTGGAATGGAATTGAATGGAATGCAATGCAATTTGAAATTGAATGGAACGGAATTTTAAACGGAATGGAATTGAAAGTGGAATGGAACGTGGATTGGAACGTGGAATCGAATGGAATGGAACGTGTAGTGGAAAGTGGAAGGGAATGTGGAATGAAACGAGGAATGGAAAGGAAAGCAATGTGGAATCGAATGGAATGGAAGGTGGAATTGAATGGAATGAAATGTGGAATTAAATGGAATGGAATGGAATGGAATATGGAATGCAATGGAATGGAATGTGGAATGGAATGAAATGGAATTTCGAATGGAATGTGGAAAGGAATGGATTGGAATGTGGTATGGAATGTGGAATGCAAAGTTATGGAATTTGGAATGAAATGGAATGGAATGTGGAATGGAACATGGAATGGAATGGAATGAAAGGTGGAAGGGAATGCGTAATGGAATGGAAAGGAATGTGGAATGCAATGTGGAATGCAATGGAATTGAATGGAATAGAATATGAAATGGAATGGAATACAATGTGGAATGGAAGGCAATGCAATGGTATGTCGTTTGGTATCTGGATTGGAATGGAACGGAATGTGCAAAGGAATGAGGAATGGAATGGAAAGGATCGTGGAATGGACTGTGGAATGGAATGGAATATAATGTGGAATGGAATGTGGAATGGGATGGAACTGAATGTGGAATGGAATTTGGAATGGAACGTGGAATGTAATGTGTAAAGGATTGTGGAATGGAAAGTAGAATGCAATGGAATGGATTGTGGAATGGAATGCAATGGGATGTGCAAGGCAATGGAATGGAATGTGGAATGGAATGGAAAGGAATGTGGAATGGAATGTGGAATGGAATGGAATTGAATGTCTTTTGGAAAGGAATGTAATTCAATGTGGAATGAAAAGTAGAATCAAACGGAAGGGAATGTGGAATCGAACGGAATGCAATGTGTAATGGAACGTGAAATGGAATGGAATGTGTAATGGAATGGAATGGAATGTGGAATGGAATGGAATGCAACGTGGAATGTAATGGAAAGGAAAAGAATGTGTCGTGTAATGCAATGTGGAATGGAATGTAATGGAATACGGAAAGGCATGTGGAATGGAATGGAACGGAATGTGAAATGCAATGGAATGGAAAGTGGAATGGAATGCAGTGGATTTTGGATTGTAATGGAATAGAATGTAGAATGGAATGTGGACTGGAAAGGAATGGAATGTTGAATGGAATGAAATGCGGAATGGAATGTGGACTGGAAAGGAATGGAATGTGTAATGGAATGGAATGGAATGAAATGTGGAATGGAATGTGGAATGGAATGTGGAATGGGAAGGAATGGATTGTGGAATGGAATGGAATGGAATATGGAATAGTATCAGGACGGGAAAGGAATGGAATGTGGAATGGTATGGAATGGGATATGGAATGGAATGGAATGGAATGTGAAATGGAAAGTGGAATGAAATGGAATGGAATGTGGCATGGAATGTGGAATGGAATGTGGATTGGGAAGGAATGGAATGTGGAATGGAGAGGAATGGAATGTGGAATGCAATGGAATGGAATATGGAATGGAATGTGGAATGCAATGGAATGGATTGTGAAATGGATTGAAATGAAATGTGGAATGGAATGTGGAGTGGAAAGGAAGGGAATGTAGAATCCAGTTGAATGGAATGTGGATTGTAGTGGAATGGAATGTGGAATGGAATGGAATGTCGAATCGAATGGAATGTGGATTTTAGTGGAATGGAATGTGGAATGGAATGTCGAATGGAATGGAATGGAATTGAATGTGGAATGGAATGGAATGAAATATAATGCGGAATGGAAAGGAATAGAATGTGGAATGGAATGTGGAATGCAATGGAATGGAATGTGGAATGGAAAGTGGAATGGAATGGAACTGAATGTGGAATGGAATATGTAATGGAATGGAATGCAATGTGGAATGGAAAGGAAAGGAATGTGGCATGGAATGTGTAATGGAATGGAAAGGAATGTAGTTTGCAATGGAATGCTACAGAATGTGTAATGGAACGTGGAATGGAATGGTATGCAATGTGGAATGAAAAGTCGAATGGAATGTGTAATGGTAGGTGGAATGGAATGGAATGTGGAATGGAATGTGGAATGGAATGTGTCATGGAATGGACTGGAATGTGGAGTGAATCGTGGAATGCATTCTGGTATATAACATGGAACATAATCAAATATGGAATGGACTGGAAATGTATGTGGAATGGAGTGGAAAGGAATACGGAATGGAATGGAATATGGAATGGAATTGAATGGAATGTGGATTGGAATAGAATGGAATGTGGAATGGAATGGAATGGAAAGGAATGTGGAAAGGATTGTGGATTGGAATGGAACGGAATATTGAATGGAATTGAAAGAAACGTGGAATGGAACGTGGAATGGAACGATGAATGGAAAGTGGAATAGAAAGTGGAATTGAAGGTAGAATGTAATGGAATGGAATGTGGAATGGAATGGAATGAAATGTGTTATGGAATGGTGGTGAATGAAATGGAATTTGGAATGGAATGTGGAGTGGAATGTGTAATGGACTGTGGAATGGAATGGAATGGAATGTGGAATGGAATGTGGAATGGAATGGAGAGGAGTGTGGAATGCAACGTGGAATGGAAAATTGGACTAGAACGTGGAATGAAATGTCGAATGCAATGGAACAGAAGCGAATGTGGAATGGAAAGTGGAATGGAATGGATTGTAAAGATAAATGGAATGTGGAAGGATTGGAACCTGTCATGGAATGGAATGGAACCTGTCATGGAATGAAAAGGAATGGAATCTGGAATGGAATGTAATGGAAAGGAATGGAATGTGGAATGGAATGGAATGGAATGGAATGCGGAATGCAATTGAATGGAAATTGAATTGGAAGTGAGTGGAATATCATGGCATATAATGTGAAAAGGAATGGAATAGAATGGATTGGAATGGGATGTGGAATGGAATGGAATGGATAATGGAATGGAAGGGAATGAAAAGGAGTGTGGAATGAAATGGAATTTAACGTAGAATGGAATGGAATAGAATGTGGAATGGAATGGAATGGAATGGGAAATGGAATGTGGAATGGAACGTGGAATGGAATGTGGAATGAAAAGTGGAATGGAACGGAATGGTATGTGGAAAGGAACGTTGAATGGAATAGCATGGAATGAAATGGAATGTAGAACGGAATGTAGAACGCAATGGAATGGAATGCCGAGTGAAATGTGGAATGTAACTTGAATGGAATGTGGAATGAAATGGACTGGAAAATGGAATGGAACGTGGACTGGAAACTGTAATGCAACGTGCAATGGAAAGAGGAATGGAAGATGTAATGGAATGAGTAATGGAATGGAATGGAATGTGGAATGGAATGGAATGGAATGGAATGTGGAATTCAATGGAACGGAATGGAATTTGGAATGGAATGGACTGGAATGGGATGGAATGGAATATGGACTGGAATGGGAAGGGAATGTGGAATGGAATGGAATGGAATGTGGAATGGAATGGAATGCGATGGAATGTGGAATGGAGTAGAATGGAATGGAATGGAATGTGGAATTCAATGTAATGGAACGTTATGGAAGGTGGAATAGAATGTGGAATGGAATGGCATGAATCGTGGAATGGAATGGAATGGAATGGAATGTGGAATGGAATGGAACTGAATGTGGAATGTAATGTAATGGAATGTGGAATGGAATGTAGAATGGAAAGTCTAGGGGAATGGAATGGAATGTGGAGCGGAAGGTGGCATGGAATGAATAAGAATGTAGAACGGAATGTGGAATGCAAAGGAAAGTGGAATGGAGTGGAATGTAATGTGGAATGGAATTTTTAATGGAATGGGATGGAATGTGTAATGGAATCTGGAATGAGATGGAATGAAACGTGGAATGGAATGTGGAAAGGAATGGGCCGGAATGTGGAATGGAATGTGGAATGGAATGGATTGGAATGCGGAATGGAATGTAATAGAATATGGAATTGAAAGGAAAGTAATCTGGAATGGAATGGAAAGGAATGTAGCATGAAACTGAATCGAAAGCAGAGGAATGTGGAATGGAATCGAATGGAACGAGCTATGGAATGTGGAATGGAAAGTGGAATGGAAATGAACGGAAACTGGAATGGAATGTATAATGGAATGGATCAGAATGTGGAATGGAATGGAATGGAATGTGGAATGGAATGAAATTGAATGTGGAATAGAATGCATAATTCAATGGAATGGAATGGTTTGGAATGGGGAATGTAATGGAATGTAATGTGGAATGGAAGGTGGAATGCAATGGAATGGAACGTGAAAAGGAATCTCGAATGGAATGTGGAATGGAATGGAAAGGAATGCGAAAAGCAATGGATTGGAATGTGGAGTGGAATGTGGAAAGGAATGGAATGGAATGGGAATGTAAAGTGATGGAATGGAATGGAATGCGTAATGGAATGTGGAATGCAATGTAATGGAAGGTGGAATGGAACGTGAAATGTAACGGAATGGAATGGAATGTGTAATGGAAGTGGAATGGAATGTGGAATTGAATGTGGAATGGAATGTGGTGTGGCACGTTGAATGGAACGGAGAGCAACATGGAATGGAATGAGGAATGAAATGTTAAACGGAAAATGTAATGGAATGCAATGTGGAAACGAACTTGGAACAAAATGGAGTGGAGCATGGAATGGATCATGGAATGAAACGTGGAATGGAATGTTGAAAGGAAAGTGGAATGGAAAGGAATGGAATGTGGAATGGAAAGCGGAATGGAATGGAATTGAACGTGGAATGGAATGTGGAATAGAATGTGGATTGGAAAGGAATGCATTGTGCAATGGAACGTGGAATGGAATGGAAAGTAACGTGGAATGGAATTTGGAATACAACATGGAATTGACGTGGAATGGAATGTGGAACGCAGCGTGGAATGGAATGTGGAAGGGAATGTGGAATGGAACGGAGTGGAATCTGGAATGGAATGTGGAATGGAATGAAATGGAATGTGGTAAAGAATGCGGAATGGAATAGAATGTGGAATGGAACATGGAATGAAATGGAATGGAGCGTGGAATGCATCATGGAATGGAGCGTGGAATGGAAGTGGAAAGGAAAGTGGAATGGAATAGAATGGAATGTGGAATGGAAAGTGGACTGGAATGGAATGGAACGTGGAATGGAATATGCAATGGAATGTGGAATGGAACGTGAAATGGAATGGAATGTAAAGTGGAGTGAAACATGGAATTGAATGGAATGGAATGTGGAATATAATGTGGAATGTAACGTGGAATGGAATGGAATGGAATGCGGAATGTAATGTGGAATGGAAAGGATTGGAATGTGGAATGGAACGTGGAATGGAATGGAAAGGAATGTGGAATGAAACATGGCATGGAATAGAATGGAATGTGGAATGGAATGAGGAATGGAAAGTGGAATTTAATGTGGAAAGGAATGTGGGATGGAACGGAATGCAATATGGTATGGAATGCGGAATCGAATGGAATGGAATGTGGAATGGAATGGAAAGGAATGTGTAATGGAAGGGAAAGGAATGGATTTGAATGCGGAAATGAATGGAGTGGTGTGTGGAATGGAATGGAATGGAAAGTGGAATGGAATGTGGAATGGATTGGAAAGGAATGTGGAATGGAACGGAATGTAATGTGGACTGGCATGGAATAGAATGGATTTGAATGTGGAATAGAATGGAATGGAATGTAGAATGGAAAAGAATCAAATGTGGAATGGAATGGAATGGTATGGAATGTGAAAAGGAAAGGAATGGAATGTGGGATGGAAAGGTTTGAAATGTGGAATGGAAAGGAATGGAATGTGGAATAGAATGAAATGCTATGGAATGTGGAATGGAATGGAATTTAATGTGGAATGGAAAGTGGAATTGAGTGGAACAGAATTTGGTTTGGAATGGAATGGAATATGGAATGGAAGGTCGAATGGAATGTCGAATGTAATGTGGAATGGAAAGAAATGGAATGTGGGATGCAATGGAGTGCAATGTGGAATGGAATGGAATGCAATGTGGAATGGAGGGTGGAACGGAATGGGATGGAATGTAGAATAGAATGTGGAATGGAAAGGAATGGAATCTGGAATTGAATGGAATGGAATGGAATGGAACGTGAAATAGAATGTGGAATAGACTGTGAAATGGAACGTGAAATGGAACATTGAATGGATTGGAATGGAAAGTGGAATGGAATGTGGAATGTAATGAAATGCAATGTGGAAAGGAAAGTGGAATGGAATGGAATGAAATTTGCAATGCAATGTGAAATTGAATGAAATGGAATGTGGAATGGAATGTGGAATGGAATGGAATGCAATGTGGAATGGAACGGAATGGAACGTGGAATCTAATGCAAGGCAATGTGGAATTGAAAGTGGAATGGAATGGAATGGAATTTGGAATGGAATGTGAAATTGAATGGAATGGAATGTGGAATGGAATGTGGAATGGAATGTAATGGAATGTGGAATGGAACGGAATGGAATGCGGAATGGAATGTGGAATAGAAAGTTCAATGGAATGGAATTGAATGTGCAACCGAAAGTGGAATGGAGTGGAGGGGAAAGTGGAATGGAAATTTGAATGGAAATTGTAATGAAACGTGGAATGGAATGTGGAATGAAACCTGCAATGAAATGTGGAATGGAATGTGAATTGGAATGGAATGGAATGTGGAACGGAATGAAATTGAATGAGGAATGGAATGTGGAATAGAATGTGGAATGGAACAGAATAGAACGGAAAGGATTGTGGAATGCAATGTGGAAAGGAATGTTGATTGGATCGTGGAATGTAATTGAATGGAACTTGGATTGGAAAGTGGAATGGAACGTGAAATTGAATGTGGCACAGAACGTGGAATGGCATGGGCAATGGAATGTGGAATGGAAAGTGGATTGTAAGGGAATGGAAAGTGGAATGGAATATGGAATGGAATGGAATGCAACGTGGAATGGAACGTGGAATGGAATGTGGAATGGAATGTCGAATATAATGGTATGTGGAATGGAATGCAATGCAATAAATGAATGGAATGGAATGCGGAATGGAATGGAATGGAATGTGTAATGGAATGGAATGTGGAATGGAATGGCATGGAATGGAATGTCGAATGGAATGGAATAGAATGCACTGGAATGGAATGTGGAATGGACTAGAATGTGGAATGGACTAGAATGTGGAATGGAATGAAATGGAAAGGAATGAAATGGAATGGAATGTGGAATGGATTGGAATGAAATGCGGAATGGAATGGAATGGAATGGAGTGGAATGTGAAATGGAATAGAATGGAATGTGGAATGCAATAGAATGTGGAATGGAATGGAATGGAATGCAATGGGGATTGTTAAGGAATGGAACATGGAATGGATTACAATGGAAATTGGAATGCAATGGAAAGGAATGTGGAATGGAATGGAATGGAATGTCCAGTGGTATGTGGAATGGAATGGAATTGAATATGGAACGGAATGTGGAATGAAATGGAAAGGAATGTGAAATGGAAAGAAATGGAATGCGGAATGGAATTTGCAATGGAATGTGGAATGGAATGTGGAATGGAATTTGCAGTGGAATGTGGAATGGAATGTGGAATGGAAAGTGGCATTGAAAGTGGAATGGAATGGAATAGAATGTGGAGTGGAATGTTGAATGGAACGTGGAATTGAACATGGAAAGGAATGTAGAATGAATGACGAAGGGAAAGTGGAATGGAAGGGAATGGAATGTGGATTGGAACGTGGAATGGAATGTGGCACAGAACGTGGAATGGCATGGGCAATGGAATGTGGAATGGAATGTGGATTGTAACGGAATGGAAAGTGGAATGGAATATGGAATGGAATGGAATGCAACGTGGAATGGAACGTGGAATGGAATGTGGAGTGGAATGTCGAATATAATGGTATGTGGAATGGAATGCAATGCAATAAATGAATGGAATGGAATGCGGAATGGAATGGAATGGAATGTGTAATGGAATGGAATGTGGAATGGAATGGCAGGGAATGGAATGTGGAATGGAATGGAATAGAATGCACTGGAATGGAATGTGGAATGGACTAGAATGTGGAATGGACTAGAATGTGGAATGGAATGAAATGGAATGGAATGAAATGGAATGGAATGTGGAATGGATTGGAATGAAATGTGGAATGGAATGGAATGGAATGGAGTGGAATGTGAAATGGAATAGAATGGAATGTGGATGCAATAGAATGTGGAATGGAATGGAATGGAATGGAATGGGGAATGTCATGGAATGGAACATGGAATGGATTACAATGGAAATTGGAATGCAATGGAAAGGAATGTGGAACGGAATGGAATGGAATGTCCAGTGGTATGTGGAATGGAATGGAATTGTATGTGGAACGGAATGTGGAATGAAATGGAAAGGAATGTGAAATGGAAAGAAATGGAATGTGGAATGGAATGTGGAATGGAATGTGCAATGGAATGTGGAATGGAATGTGGAATGGAATTTGCACTGGAATGTGGAATGGAATGTGGAATGGAATGTGCAATGGAATGTGGAATGGAATGTGGAATGGAATTTGCACTGGAATGTGGAATGGAATGTGGAATGGAATGTGGAATGGAAAGTGGCATGAAAGTGGAATGGAATGGAATAGAATGTGGAGTGGAACGTTGAATGGAACGTGGAATTGAACATGGAAAGGAATGTAGAACGAATGACGAAGGGAAAGTGGAATGGAATGGAATGGAATGTGGACTGGAACGTGGAATGGAACGTGGAATGGAACATGGAATGGAACATGCAACGGAAAGTGGAATGGGATGTGCAATGGAATGTGGAATGGAAAGTGGAATGGAAAGAAATATAACGTGGAATGGAACGTGGAATGAAATTGAATGGGAAGTGGAATGGAACGTGAAAGAGAACATGAAAAGGAATGTGGAATGGAACGTGGAATGGAATGTGGAATGGAATGGGGAAGGGAATTTGGCCTGGAATGGAATGGCATGGAATGGAATGTGGAATGGAAAGTGCAATGGTTCCTGTAATTGAACGTGGAATGGATCGTGTAATGGAACTGGAAGGGAATGTGGAAAGTGCAATGGAATATAGAATGGAACGTGAAATTGAATGGATTGGAATGTAGAATGGAACGTGGAATGGAATGTGGAAAGGAATGTAGAATGGAATGGAATGGAATATGGAATGGAATGGAATGGAATGTGGAATGGAAAGGCAAGGAACGTGGAATGGGAAGTGGAAAGGAACATGGAATTCAACGTGGAATGGAGAGTGGAATGGAATGTCGAATTGAATGGAATGGAATGTGAAATGGAATGGAAAGGAATGTGGAAAGGAAAGGAATGGAACGTGGAATGGAATGTGGAATGGAAAGTGGAATAGAATGGAATGGAACGTGGAATGGAATTTGGAATGGAATGGAATGGAACGTGGAATTGAATGGAATGGAATGTGGAATGCAATAGAATGGAATGTGGAATGGAAGGGAATGGAATGTGGAATGCAAAGGGAATGAATGGTACGTGGAATTGAATGGAAAGTAATGGAAAGTTGAATGCAATGAAATGGAATGTAACGTGGAATTGAATGCAATTGAACGGGGAAAGGTATGTGGAATGGAAAGTGGAATGGAATGTGGAATGGAATGAATTGGAATGTGCAATGGAATGGAATGGAATTTGGAATAGAATGGAATGGAATGGAAAATACAATGGAATGTGGAATGGAATGCGGAAAGGATTGGAAAGGAATGTGGAATGGAATTTAACTTGGAATGGAATGGAATGGAATAGAATGTGGAATGGAATGGAAAGTGAAATGGAATTTGGAATGGAATGTGGAGTGGAATGAAATGCACTGTGGAATGGAATGGAACGGAATGTGAAATGGAATGGAATGGAATTGAAAGTGAAATGGAATTAGCAATGGAATGTAGAATGGAAAGAAATGGAATGTGGAATGGAATAGGGTGGAATGTGGAATGGAAAGTGGAATGCAATGGAACATGGAATGCAATGTGGAAAAGAAAGTGGAATTTATCGTGGAATGGAACGTGGATTGGAATGGAATGGAATGTGGAATGGAATAGAATAGAATGTGGAATGGAAAGGAATGCAACCTGGAATGTGATATGGAATGGAACAAGGAATGCAACGTGGAATGGAAAGGAATGCATCCTGGAATGGGACGTGGAATGGAACATGGAATGCGATGTGGAATGGAAAGTGGAGTGGAATGTGGAATGGAATGGAATGGAATGCGGAATGCAATGGAATGAAAGGTGGAATGGAATGGAATGGACTAGAATGGAATGTGGAATGGAATTGAATAGATTGGAAAGTGAAATATAATGTGGAACGGAATGTGAAATGGAATGTGGAATGGAATGTGAAACGGAATGAATTGGAACGTGGAATGAAATGGAATGGAACGAGGAATGAAATAGAATGGAATGGAACATGAAATGGAATGTGGAATGGAGCATGGAATGGAACATGGAATGGAATGTGGTATGAAAAGTGGAATGGAACGTGGAATGGAGCATAGAAAGGAACGTGGAATGGAATGTGGTATGAAATGTGGAATGGAATGGAATGGAATGTGGAATGGAATGGGAATTGAATGCAATGAAATAAGAACGGAATGTGGAATGGAATGGAATGGAATGTGGAATGTAATGTGGAATGGAATGTGGAATGCAACAGAATGCAACAGAATGCAACAGAACAGAATGAGGAATGGAATGTTGAATGGAATTTGGAACGTAACGTGGAATGGAATGTGGAATGTTATGTGGATTGGAAAGGAATGGAATGTGGAATAGAAAGGAATGGAATGTGGAATGGAATTGAATAGAATGTTTAATAGAATAGAATGTAAGTTAAAGTGCAAGGGAAAGTGGAATGGAATGTGGAATGCAATGGAATTGAATGTGGAATGGAATTGAACTTGGAATGGATTGGAATGAAATGTGGATTGGAATGGAATGGAATGGAATTTGAATGTGGAATGGAATAGAATGGAATGCGGAATGCAATAGAATCGAATGTGGAATGGAATGGAATGGAATGTGGAATGCAAAGGAAATGAATGGTACGTGGAATTGAATGGAAAGTAATGGAAAGTTGAATGCAATGAAATGCAATGTAACGTGGAATTGAATGCAATTGAACGGGGAAAGGTATGTGGAATGGAAAGTAGAATGGTATGTGTAATGGAATGAAATGGAATGTGCAATTGAATGTAATGGAATTTGGAATAGAATGGAATGGAATGGAAAATGCAATGGAATGTGGAATGGAATGTGGAAAGGATTGGAAAGGAATGTGGAATGGAATTTAACTTGGAAAGGAATGGAATGGAATGTGGAATGGAATGGAATGGAATGGAATGTGGAGTGGAATGGAAAGTGAAATGGAATTTGGAATGGAATGCGGAATGGAACCTGTAATGGAATGTGGAATAGAATGTGGAATGGAAAGAAATGGAATGTGGAATGGAATGTGGAATGGAATGGAATGGAATTGAATGCGAAATGAAATAAAATGGAATTGAAAGTGAAATGGAATTAGCAATGGAATGTAGAATGGAAAGAAATGGAATGTGGAATGGAATAGAGTGGAATGTGGAATGGAAAGTGGAATGCAATGGAACATGGAATGGAATGTGGAAAGGAATGTGTAATGGAAGGTGAAATGGAATGTGAAATGGAATGTGGAATGGAATATGGAATGAAATGTAGTATGGAATGCGGAATGGAAAGGAATTGAATGTCCAATGGAATGTGGAATGGAATGGAATTGAATGCGGAATGGAATGTGGAATTGAATGGAAAAGAATGTGAAATAGAAAGAAATGGAATGTGGAATGGAATGTGGAATGGAATGGAATGGAATTGAAAGTGAAATGAAATGGAATGGAATGTTGAATGGAATGTGCAAAGGAATGGAATGTAGTGGAATGTGGATTGGAATGTGAAATGGAATGGATTGGATTGTGGAATGGAATGGAGTGGAATGTGGAAAGTAATGGGTTGTAATGTGGAATGGAATGTGGAATGGAATGGAATGGAATGGAATGGAAAGTGGAATAGAAGATATTGGAATGTATAATGGAATCGGAATGGAATGGAATGCAATGTGGAATGGAATGGAAAGGAATTTGGAATAGAATGGAATGGAATGTGGAATGGAATTGAATGGAACCTGGAATTGAAAGGAATGGAATGCAATGGAACGTGGAATTGAATGTAATTGAACGGGGAGTGGAATGTGTAATGGAATATGGAATGGAAGGGAAGGGAATGTGGAATGGAATGGAGTGGAATGTGGAATAGAAGAGAATGGAAGTTAAAGTGCAATGGAAAGTGGAATGGAATGTGGAATGGAATGGAATGGAATGTGGACTGGAATTGAAATTGGATTGGAATTGAATGGAATGTGGATTGGAATAGAATGGAATGGAACATGGAATGGAATGTGGAATGGAATGTGTAATGGAATATGGAATGGAATATGTAATGGAATGTGGAATGAAACGTGGAAAGGAATGGAATGGAACGTGGAATTAAATGTGGAATGGAATGGAATAGAATGTGAAATGGAATCTGCAATGGAATGTGGAATGGAATGGAAAGGAATGTGGAATGCAAGGTGGAGTTGAATGGAAAGGAATTTGGAATGGAATGCAATGGAATGTGCAATGGAATGTGGAATGGAATGGAATGGAATGTTGACGGAATATGGAATGGAAAGGACTGTAATGTGGAACGGAATGGGGAATGGAATGTGGAATGGAATGGAATGGAAAAAGGAATGGAATGTCGAATGGAATGGAATGCAAAGTGGAATGCAATGCAATGGAATGTGGAATATAATGAAATGGAATGGAATGGAATGTGAATGTAATAGAACGGAATGTGGAATGCAATGGAATGGAATGATATGAGGAATGGAATGGAATGGAATATGGAATGCAATGCAATGGAATGAAATTAGGATTTGAAAGGAATGGAATGGAATGGAATGAGCGATGGAATGGAAGATAACGTGGAATGGAATGTGGAATGGAATTCAATGGAATGTGGAATGAAATGGAATGTAACGTGGAAAAGAATGTGAAATTAAATGTGGAATGGAATGTGGAATGCAATGGAATGGAATGTGGAATAAAGCGGAATGGGATGGAATGCAATGCGGAATGGAATGGAATAGAATGCGGAATGCAATGGAATGGAGTGAAATGTGGAATTGAATGTAATGGAAAGTGGAATGGAATAGAATGGAATGTGGAAGGAATGGAATGGAATGTGCAATGGAATGTGGAATGCAATGTGGAATGGCATGTGGAATGGAATGTGGAAGGTAATGGAATGGAATGTTGACTGTAATTGAATGGAATATTGAATAGAATGGAATGGAATGGAATGCGGAATGGAATGGAATGGAATGGGGAATGAAATGCAATGGAATGTGGAATGGAATGGAATGGAACTTGGAATAGAATGTGGAATGGAATGGAATGCAACCTGAAATGGAATGTGGAATGGAAAGTGCAATGAAACGTGGAATGGAATGGAAAGGAACGTGGAATAGATTGGAATGGAACGTGGACTGCAATATAGAATGGAATGTGGAATGTGACGTGGAACGGAATGGAATGCAAGTTGGAATGGAATGTGGTAGAATGTGGAATGGAATGGATTGGAATGTGAAATGAAATGAATTGGAAAGTGGAATGGAATGGAATGGAACGTGGAATGGAATGCGGAATGGTACGTGGAATGGATTGTTTAAATGAATTTAATGGAATGTGGAATAGAATGGACTGGAATGAAATGTGGAATGGAATGTGGAATGGATAAAGGAAAGGAATGGAATGGAATGGAATGTGGAATGGAATGGAATGGAATGGAATGGAATGTGGAATGGAATGTGGAATGGAATGTGCAACGGAATGGAATGAAATGTCGAATGAAATGTGGATTGGTATGCAATGGAATGTGGAATGGGATGTGGAATGGAATGGAATGGAATGGAAAGTAATGTGGAAAGCATGTGAATTGGAATGCAACGGATTGTGGAATAGAATGTGTAATGAAACACAATGGAATGAGAATGGAACGTGGAAAGGAATGTGGAAAGGAATGTGGAACGGGGTGCGGAATGGAATGTGGAATGGAATGTGGAATGGAATGGAATGTGGAATAGAATGTGGAATGGAAAGTGGAATTAAATGGAATGGAATGCGGAATGGAATGAAAATGAATGTGGAAATGAATCTGGAATGGAATGCAACGGAATGTGGAATGGAACGGAATGGAATGTCGAATGGAATATGTAATGGAACGGAATGCTATGTGGAATGGAAGGCGGAATGGAGTGCGAAATGGAATGTGAAATGCAATAGAATGGAAGTGGCAATGGAATGTGGAATCAAAAGTAGAATGGAATGGAATGGATGGTGGAATGGAATCGTATGGAATGGTATGGAATGTGGAATGGAATGGAATGGAATGTGGAATGGAACGTGGAATGGAACGTGGAAAGGAATGTGGAATGCAACACGGAATAGAATGGAATGGAAAGTGGAATGGAATGTGGGATGGAATGGAATGGAACGAGGAATGGAATGTGGATTGGAATTTGGAATGGAATGGATTGGAATGGAATGTGCCATGCAATGTGGAATGGAATGTGGAATGGAATGGCAGGAATGTCGAATAGAATGTGAAATGGAATGGAATGGAATGTCAAATGGAATGGAATGGAATCTCAAATGGAATGTGGAAAGGAATCTGGAATGGAAAGTGCAATGGAATGTGGAATGGAATGTGGAATGTATCGTGGAATGGAAAGCGGAATAGAATGGAATGCAGCATGTAACGGAATGTGGAAAGGAATGGAATGGAATGCAGAATGGAATGTTTAAAGGAATGTGGAATGGAATGGAGTGGAATGTGGAATGGAATGTGGAATGGAATGGAATGGGATGTGGAATGGACTGTGTAATGAAATGAAATGGCATGTGGAATGGAACGTAATGGAAAGTGGAATGGAATGTGGAATGGAAAGGAATGTAATATGGAATGGAATGTGGAAACGAAAGTGGAATGGAATGCAATGGAATGTGGAAGGGAACGTGGATTGGAAGGGAATGGATAGTGGAATTGAAAGTGTATTGTAAACTGGAATGGAATGGAATGGAATGTTGAATGTAATATAACGGAATATGGAATAGAATGCAGTGGAATGGAAAGTAGAATGGAATGTGGAATGGAATGTGGAATGGAAGGTAAAATGGAAGGTGGAATGGAATTTGGAATGCAATGGAATTGAATGTGGAATGGAATGCGGAATGAAATGGAATGGAATGGAATGTGGAATGAAATGTGGAAAGAAATGGAATTGTATGTGGAATGGAACGTGGAATGGGACGTGGAATTGAATGAAACGGAATGTGGAAACGAATATGGAATGTTATGGAATGCAGTGTGGAATGGAGTGTGGAATGGAATGTGGAAAGGAATGTGGAATGGAATGGAAGGTGGACTGGAATGTGGAGTGGAATAGATTGCAATGTTTAAATGGAATGGAATGGAATGTGGATTGCAATGTGGACTACAATGGAATGCAATGTGGAATTGAATAGATTGGAATGTGGCATGTAATTTTCAATGGAATGTGGCATGAAATATGGAGTGGAACGTTGAAAGGAAAGTGGAATGGAATGGAATGGATCGTGGAATGGAACATGGAATGGAAGTTGGAATGGAGCGTGGAATGGAATCGAAAGGAGAATGGAATGGAATGTGGAGCGGAACGTGGAATGGAATGCGGAATGGAATGGGTTGCAATGTGCAATGGAACGTGGAATGGAATGGACTGGAATGTGGAACGGAATGTGGAATGAAATGCAACGGAATGTGGAATGAAATGGAATGGAATGTGGAATGGAGTGGAATGGAATGTGGTATGGAATGAGGAATGGAATGTGGAGTGGCACTTGGAATGGAACGGAGTGCAATGTGGAATGGAATGTGGAATGGAATGTGAAATGGAACGTGGAAGGAATGCAGTGAGGAACGGAACGTGTATTCGAATTTAATGGAACGGGGAATGGAATGTGGAATGGAAAGCGGAATGGAATGGAATGTGGAATGGACCGTGTAATGGAATGGAATGGAACGTGGAATGGAAAGTGGAATGGAACGTGGAATGGAATGTGGAATGCAACGTTGAATGGAATGTGCAATTGAATGTGAAATGGAACGTGGAAAGGAATGGAATGGAAAGTGGAATGGTACATGGAATGGAATGGAAAGGAACGTGGAATGGAATGTGGAATGGAACGTGGAATGTAATGGAATGGAATGTGGAATGGAATGTAGCATGGAATGTGGAATTTAATGTGGAAGAGAATGTGCAATGGAATTCAATGGAATGGAATGGAATGTGGTATGGAATGTGGAAAGGAATGTGGAATGGAAAGTGGAATGCAACGGAAATAAATGTGGAATGGAATGTGGAATGGAACATGGAATGCAATGGAATGGAAAGTGGAATGCGATGGACTGGAACGTGGAATGGAATGTGGAATGGAATGTGGAAGGGAACTTGGAATGGAACATGGAATGGAACGTGGAATGGAATGGAATGGAATGTGAAACGGAATGGAATGGAATGCGGAATGGAATGCGGAATGGAATGTAGAATGTAATGGAATGGAATTTGGAATGGAGTGGAATGGAATGTTGATTCGAAGGTGGAAGGGAATCTGCTATGTAACGTGGAATGTAAAGGAATGGAATGTGGAATGCAATGCAGTGGAATGTGGAATGGAATGGAATGTAATGTGGAATGGAATGTGGAATGGCATGGAATGGAATGTGGAATAGAATGTGTAATGCAATGGAGTGGAATGCGAAATGGAATGGAGGGCAATGCGAAATGGAACGTGGAATGGAACGTGGAATGGAATTTGGAATGGAATGTGGAATGGAATGGAAAAGAATGAGAATGGAATGGTTTGGAATGTGGAATAAAATGTGGTATGCAATGGAATGGAATATTGAATGGAAAAGAATGGAATTGTACGGAATGTGGAATGGAATGGAAAGGAATGTGGAATGGAACGTGGAATGTAATGGAATGGAACATGGAATGGAATGTGGAATGGAATGTGGAATGCAACGTGGAATAGAATGTGGAATGTAATTTGGAATGGAAGGTAGTGGAATGTGGAATGCAAAGGAATGGAATGTGGAATGGAATGCAATGCAATGTCGAAGTGAATGTGGAATAGAATGGAATGGAAGGTGGAATAGAATGCGGAAAGGAATGGATAGGAATCCAGAATGGAATGCAATGGAATGGTATGGAATGTGGAATGGAATGTGGAATGGAAACTGGAATGGAATGTGGAATGGAAAGTGTAATGGAATGGAATTGAATGTGCAATGGAATATGGAAGGAATGTGGAATACAACGTGGAAAGGAATGTGGAATTTAACGTGTAATGGAAGGTGGAATGGAATGGATTGGAACGTGCCATGGAATGTGGAGTGGAAAGGAATGGAATGTGGAATGGAATGGAATGGAACGTGGAATGGAAAGGAATGGAAAGAGGAATGGAACATGGAATGGAACGTGGAAAACAACGTGGAATGGAACGTGGAATGTAATGTTTAATGGAATGGAATGGAATGTGGAATAGAATGGAAAGGAATGTGGAATGGAACGGAATGGAATGGAGGGGAACGTGGAATGGAATGGAATGGAATGGAATGGAATGGAATGTGGAATGCAATGGAATTAAATGTGGAATGGAATGGAATGGAATCTAATGGAATTTGGAATAGAATTGAATGGAATGTGAAATGGAATGGAATGTAATGTGGAATGGAATGAGGAATAGAATATGGAGTGGAAAGTGCAAAGGAAAGTGGAATGTAACGGAATGGAATGTGGAATGGAAGGTGGAATTGAATCGAATGGAACGGGGAATGGAAAACAGAACGGAATGGAGTAGAACGTGTAATCAAACGTGGATTAGAACATCGAATGGAATGGTCAGTGGAATGTGGAATTGAACGTGGAATGGAATGGAATGGAAACTGGAATGTGACGTGGAACGTAGTGAAATGGAATGGAATGGATTGTGGAATGGAACGTGGAATTTAATAGAATGGAATGTGGAATGGAACTTGGAATGGAATGTGGAAAGGAACGAGCAATGTAATGAAGAATGGAATGTGGAATGGAATTTGTAATGGAACGGAAAGGAATGCGGAATGGAATGTGCAATGGAATGTGGAATGCAACGTGGAATGGAATGGAATGGAACGTGGAATGGAACATGGAATGGAACGGAATGGAACGTGGAATGGAACATGGAAAGGAAGGTGGAATTGAAAGGGCTATGGAATGTGGAATGTAACGTGGAATGTAATGCAGTTGAAACTGGAATGCAACTTGGAATGGAATGGAATGGATTGTGGAATGGAATCTGGAATGGAATGTGGAATGGAACCTGGAATGGAACATGGAATGGAACGGAATGGATTATAGAATGGAATGTGGAATGGAATGGAATGGGATGAGGAATGAAATGTGCAATGGAATGTGTAATGGAAAGGAATGGAATGTGGAAAGAATGGAATGAAATGTGGAATGGGATATGGACTGGAATGGAATGCAACGTGGAACGGAAAGCGGAATGGAATGGAATGCAATGTGGTATGGAATGTGGAATGGAATGGAGTGGAATGTGGAATGGAATGTAGAATGGAATGTGGCATGGAATGTGGAATGGAAAGTGGATTTGAATGGAATGGAATGTCGAATGGAATGTGGAATATAAGGGAATAGAATGTGCAATGGAAGGTGGAAGGGAATGTGGAATGGAAAGTGGAATGTAATGGAATGGAATGTCGAATGGAACGTGGAATGAAATGGATTTAAACGTGGAATGGAATTTGCAGTGGAAGGTGAAATGGAACGTGGAATGGAATGTAGAACGGTGCGCGGAATGGTATGTGGAATGGAACGTGGGATGGAATGGAATGGAAGGTGAAATGGAACGTGGAATGGAATGCAATGGAACGTGGAATGGAATGTGGAATGGAATGAGGAATGGAATGTGGAATGGAGCATGGAATGGAAGGGAAAGAAACGTGGAATGAAATGTGGAATGAAATGTGGAACGGAAAGGAATGGAATGTGGAATAGAATGTGGATTGGAATAGAATGAAATCCGGAATGGAATGGAATGGAATGGTGTGGAATATGGAAAGAAAAGGAATGGAACGTGGAATGGAACGTTGAATGGAACATGAAATGGAATGGGGAATAGAAAGGAATGGAATGGAATATGGAAAGGAATGGAATGGAATGTGTAATGGAATTTGTAATGGAAAGGGGAATGGAATGGAATGGAATGGAAGTGATAGGAATGTGGAATGAAATGGAATGGAATGTGCAATGGAAAGGAATGGAATGCAGAATGGAATGGAATTTTATGGAATGTGAAATGGAATGTAATGTAATGGAATGGAATGTGGAATGGAATGTAATGGAATGTAATGGAATGGAATGGAATGCACAATTGAATCGATTGGGAAGTGGAATGAAATGGAATGAAATGTGGAAAGCAATGGAATGGAATGGAATGTATTGTGGAATGGAATGTGAAATGGAATGAGGAATGGAGCGTGGAATGGAATATAATGGATGTCGGAATGGAGTGGAATGGAACGTGAAATGGAATATAATGGAACATTGTAAGGAAAGTGGAATGGAACGTGGAAAGGAAAGTGGAATGGATAGTATAATGGAAAGTAATGGAATGTGGAAAGGAATGGAATGTGGAAAGGAATGGAATGGAATCTGAAATGGAATGGAATGGAATATGGAATGGAACGTGGAGTGGAATGAAACGGAAAGTGGAATGCAATGCCTAATGGAAAGTGGAATGCCACGTGGAATGGAATGGAATGGATCGTGGTATGGAATGTGGAATGTAATGGAATAGAAGGTGGAATGGAATTGAATGGAATGGAATGGAATGTGAAATGAAATGTGGAATGGAAAGTGGAATGCAATGGAATAGAACGTGGAATGGAATGAAATGGAATGGAAAGTGGAATGTAACGTGGAATGGAATGGAATGGAATGAGGAATGGAATGTGGAATGGAATGTCGAACGGAACGCGGAATCGAAAGTGGAATGGAATGGAATGGAATGTGGAATGGAATGTGGAATTGAATGTGGAACGGAATGTGGAAATCAATCTAATGGAATGTGGCATATAATGTGGAATGGAACGTGGAATGGAATGGAGTGGAATGCGGAATGGAATACCGAATGGAATGGAATTGAATGCGGGATGGAATGTTGAATGGAATGCGGAATGGAATGGAATGTGGAATGGAATGCTCAATGGAATGTGGAATGGAATATGTTGGAATGTGGAATGGAATGCGGAATGGAACGTTGAATGGAAAGGAATGGAATGTAGAATGGAATGTGGAATGGAATGCAGAATGGAAAGTGGAATGGAATGGAATGGAATGTGGAATGCAATGTGGAATGGAATGTGAAAAGGAACGTGGAATGTAAGGTGAAATGGAATGGAATTGAAAGGAGAATGGAGAGGGGAGTGGAATGAAATGGAATGTGCAATTCAATTTGCAATGGAATGGAAAGGAACGTTGAATGGAATGTATCCTGGAATGGATCACTATGTGGAATGTAATGTGGAATGGAATGTGGAATGCAATGTGGAATGGAATGTGGAATGGAACGTGGATTAGAACGGAATGGATTGCGGAATGGAATATGGAATGGAAAGTCGAATGGAAAGTGGAATGTAACGTGGAATTGATCGTGGAATGGAATATGGAATGGAATGGAACGGAATGTGGAATGGAAGTTGGAATGGAACGTGGAATGGAATGGAATGGCATGTGTAATGGCATGGAATGGATTGTGCAATGGAAAGGAATGAAATGAGGAATGGAACATGGAATAGAACGTGGAATGCAACGTGGAATGGAACGTGGAATGCAATGTGAAATGGAACGGAATTTAATGTGGAATTGAATAGTATGGAATGTGGAATGGAATGGAATGGATTGGAATGTGGAATGGAATAGAATGGAATGGAATGTGGAATGGAATGGAATAGACTGTAATGGAATGCGGAATTGAATGGAATAGAATGTGGAATGGAATGGAATGTAATGGAACGTGGAATGGAATGTGGAATGCAATATGGAACGGAAAGTGGAATGGAATGGAATGGAAAGTGTAATAGAAAGTAATGGAATGGAAATGTGGAATGCAATGTGGAATTGAATGCGGAATTGAATGGAATGGAATGTGGAATGGAATGGAATGGAATGTGGAATGGAATGGATCAGAATGTGGAATGAAATGGAAAGGAATGGAATGGAAAGTGAAATAGAATGTGGAATGGTAAGTGGAATTGAATTTGGAACGGAACTTGGAATTTAATGTGGAATTGAATCAAATGGATTGTGAAATGGAATGTGCAATGGAATGGTGTGGAATGTGGAATGGAATGTGGAATGCAATGTGGATGGAAATGAAACAATCGTGGAATGGAATGTGGAATGCAACGTGGAATGGAACGTGGAATTGAATGGGGAATTGAATGGAATATATTGTGGAATGTAATGTGCAATGGAATGGTATGGAATATGGAGTGGATTGTGGAATGCAATGTGGAATGGAATGGAATGGAATGTGGAATGGAATGTGAAATGGAACGTAAAATGGAACGTGGAATGGAATGTGGAATGGAATGTGGGATGGAATTGAATGGAATGTGGAATGGAATGTGGAATGCAGTGTGAAATGGAATGGAATGCGGAATGCAATGTGGAATGGAATGGAATGGAATGTTTAAATGGAATGTATGGAATGTGGAATGGAATATGATCTGAAATGGAATGCAATGTGGAATGGAATGTGGAATGTATTGGAATGGAACGAGGAATGGAACGTGGAATGGAATGTGGAATGAAATGTGGAATGGAATAGAATGGAATCTGTAATGGAAGGGAATGGAATGTGGAATGGAATGTGCAATGAAATGGAATGGAAAGGAATGGAATGTGTAAGGCAATGGAATAGAATGTGGAGTGGAAAGAAATGGAACGTGGAATGGAACGCGGAATGAAACGAGGAATGTAGTGCGGAATGGAACGTGTAATGGAAAGTGGAATGCAATGGAATGGAATGTGGAATGGAAGGGAATGGAACATGGAATGCAACGTGGAATTGAAAGTGGAATGCAACGTGGAGTGGAACTTGGAATGGAATGTGGAAAGTTATTTAATGGAATGTGGAATGCAATGGAATGGAATGTCGAATGGAATGGAATGTAGTGGAATTTGGAATGGAATGGAATGGAATGCAAAATATAATGGAATGGAATGTGGAATGGAATTGAATGGAAAGTGGAATAGAAAGGAATGGAATGGAACGTGGAATGGAATGTCGAATTGAATGTGGAATTGAATGGAAAGGAATGTGGAATGGAATGGAATGGAACGTAGGATGGTTTGGAATGGAAAGTGGGATGGAATGTGAAAGGAACGTGGAATGGAGTGGAATGGAACTTGGAATGGAACGTGTAATGGAATGCAATGGAATGAGGAATGGAACATGGAATGGAATATGGAATGGAAAGTTGAATTGAACGTGGAATGGAATGGAATGGAAGGTTGAATGGAATGTGGAATGGAGTGTGGAAAGGAACGTTCCAGATTCCATTACTTTCCTTTCCACATTCCATTCCATTCTATTCTACATTCCATTCCACATTCCTTTCCACATTCCTTTCCACGTTCCATTCCACGTTCCATTCCAAATTCCATTCCACGTTCCATTCCACTCCATTCCACGTTAAATTACACATTCCATTCCATTCCATTCCACTTTCCATTCCACGGTCCATTCCAATTCATTCCACATTCCATTCCATTCCATTCCAAATTCCATTCCAATCCATTACACATTCCATTCCACATTACATTCCATTCCATCTCATATTCCATTCCATTCGATTCCATTCGACATTCCATTCCATTCCACGTTGAAATCCATTCCTTTCCACATTCCATTCCCTTCCATTGCATATTCCATTCCATTCCACATTCCATTCCATTCCATTCCACATTCCATTCCATTCCATTCCATTCCACATTCCATTCCATTCCATTCCATATTCATTTCCACATTCCATTCCATTGCTTTCCACATTCCATTCCATTCCATTTCACATCCCTTTCCACATCGCTTTCCATTCCATTCCACGTTGCACACCATTCCATTCCACATTCTATTCTATTCCATTCTATTCCACTCCACATTGCTTTCCATTTCTTTCCATTCCATTTAACATTCCATTCCATTCGATTCCATTCCACATTCCATTCCATTCCACTTTGCATCCCATTCCATTGCACATTCATTTCCCTTCCTTTCCACATTCCATTCCATTCCACATTCCATTCCATTACATTTCACACTCCATTCCATTACATTCCACATTCCACTCCATTCTATTCCACGTTCCATTCCTAATTCCATTACAAATTCCGTTCCATTCCATTCCATGTGTCATACCATTCCGTTCCACATTCCATTCCACTTACCATTCCATTCTTTTCCACATTCCATTCCATATTCCATTCCGTTGCATTCCACATAACATTCCATTCCATTCACTTCCATTCCACATTCCATTCAATTCCATTCCACATTCCATTCTATTCCATTCCATTCCATTCCACATTCCATTCCATTCCATTCCATTCCATTCCATTCCACATTTCATTCCACATTCCATTCAATTCCATTCCGCATTCCATTGCACGTTCCATTTCACGTTCCATTCCACGTTAAATTGCAGGTTCCATTCCACGTTCCATTCCATTCCATTCAACATTCCATTCCTTTCAATTCCACACTCCATTCCATTGCATTCCATTCCATTCCACGTTTGATTACACATTCCTTTCCATTCCATTCCACATTCCATTCCATTCCATTTCACATTGCTTGTCAATCCATTCTACATTCCATTCCACATTCCATTCCATTCCATTCTATTCCATATTCCATTCAACTGCATTCCTCTTTCAATTCCATCACATTCCACATTCGGTTCTACTCCATTCCGTGTTCCATTCCATTCCATTCCATTCCAGGTTGCATTCAACTTTCCATTCCATTCCATTCCACATTCCATTCCATTCCTTTCCACATTCCCTTCCATTCCATTGCATACCATTCCATTTGATTTGATATTCCATTATGTTGCATTCTATTTCACTTTCCATTCCATTGCCTTGCAATCCGCATTCCATTCCGTTCCTTTCCATTCCACGTTTCATTCCACATTCCATTCCACATTCCATTCCATTCCATTCCACATTCCATTCCATTCCATTGCATTTCATATTCCATTCCATTCCATTCCATTCCACGTTCCATTCCACGTTCCATTCCACATTCCATTTCATTCCATTCCACATTCCTTTCCATGTTCTATTCCTTTCCATTCTGCATTGCTTTCCACATTCCATTCCATTCCACATTTCATTCAACGTTCCATTCCATTCCATTCCACAATCCATCACACATTCCATTCCATTCCATTTCATATACCATTCCACATTCCATTCCATTCCATTCCAGATTCCATTCCATTCCACCATTGCTTTCCACATTCCATTACGTTCCATTCCATTCCACATTCCGTTCCATTACATTCCACATTACATTCCATTCCACATTCCATTCCAGATTTCATTCACCATTCCGTTCCACATTTCATTCCATTCCATTCCATTCCACGTTTCATTCCGCATTCCGTTCCATTCCATTCCGTTCAATTCTATTCCATTCCACATTGCATTCCATTACACATTCCATTCCATTCCATTCCGCATTCCCTTCTGCTCCATTCCATTCCATTGCATTCCACATTCCATTTCAGTGCATTCCATTCGACATTCCATTCCTTCCATTCCGCATTCCATTCCATTCCATTACACATTCCATTCCACATTCCATTCCATTCCACATTCCATTCCATTCCTTTCCACCTTCCATTCCACATTCCATTCCATTCCATTCCACTTTCCATTCCATTCCACATTCGATTCTATTTCCATTTCACTTTCCATTCTATTTCCATTTCACATTCCATTCCATTCCACATTCCATTCATTTCCATTCCATGATCTATTTCATTCCACTTTACATTTCATTCCTTTCCATTCCAATCCACATTCCATTCGTCTCCATTCCACATTCCATACTATTCCATTTCAAGTTCCATTCCATTCCATTCCACGTTCCATTTCATTCCATTCCACAATCCATTCCACGTTCCTTTCCACATTCCATTCCACGTTCTGTTCCATCTTCCATTCCATTCCATTAAACGTTCCATTCCTCATTGCATTCCACATTCCATTCCATTCTATTCCATATTCCATTCCAGTTACATTCCACTCCATTCCACGTTCCATTATATTCCACTTTCCATTCCATTCCATTCCACTTTCCATGCCATTCCATTCCATGACCCATTCCACTTTCCATTCCACGTTGCATTCCACTCTCCATTCCACGTTCCGTTCCATTCCATTCCACGTTTCACTACTTATTCCATTCCACATTCCGTTCCATTCCATTCCACATTCCATTTCAAATACCATTCCATTCCACATTCCATTCAATTCCATTGAAAATTGCATTCCATTTGATTCCATTACATTGTATTCCACATTCCATTCCATTCCATTCCACGTTCCATTTCACAATCCATTCCACATTCCATTCCAGTCCATTTCTTTCCATTACACTTTCCATTACACATTCCTTTCCACATTCCATTCCGTTCCAATCCATTCTATAAAACGTACCATTGCACATTCCATTCCATTCCATTCCATTCCACGTTCCATTTCACTTACCATTCCATTCCATTCCATTCCATTGCATTCCGCTTTCCTTTCCAGTCCATACCATCGACAATCCATTCCATTCCATTCCAAATTCCATTCCCTTCCATTGCACATTCAATTCCACATTCCATTTAATTCCATTCCATATTCCATTCCACTTTCCATTCTGTTCTGTTCAACGTTGCATTTCACATTCCATTCCATTACATGCCACATTCCACTCCATTCTATTCCACATTCCATACTATTTCCATTTCACATTCAATACTATTTCCAATTCACATTCCATTCAATTCCTCATTACATTCAACATTCCAATCCATTGCATTCACGTTCCATTTCACATTCCATTCCATTACATTCCAGATTCCACTCAATTCCATTCCATATTCCATTCCACTCCATTCCATTCCGCATTCCATTTCAGTCCATTCCATTCGACTTTCCATTCCATTCCATTCCACATTCCATTCCATTCGATTCCACATTCCATTCCATTCCATTCCTTTCCATTTCACATTCCATTTCATTCGATTCCACCTTCAATTCCATTCCATTCCTTTACACTCCACATTCCATTTCATTCGATTCCACATTCCATTCCATTCGATTCCACAATCCATTCCATTCCGTTCCACTTTCCAATCCATTCCTTTCCATTCCACAATCCATTGCAAATTCCATTCAACATTCCCTTCCATTCCATTCCATTTCATTAGACGTTCCATTCCACTTTCCAATCCACATTCCATTTTGTTCCATTCCATTCCATTCCACGTTGCCTTCCACATTCCATTCTACTTTCCATTCCATTCCATTCCATTCCACATTCCATTCCAATTTCCTATCCATTCCATTCCACCTTCCATTCCATTCCATTCCACATTCCACTCCATTCCATTTCATTCCAATCCATTTTCCATTCCATTCCATTCCATTCCGTTCCACATTCCATTCCATTTCATTACACATTCCATTTCATTCTATTCCACACTCCATTCCACATTCCATTCCATTTCATTCCATTCCACGTTCCATTCCACATTCCATTCCGTAGCCTTCCATTCCATTCCACGTTCCATTCCACATTCCATTCCACATTCCATCCCATTTCATTCCACATTCCATTCCACATTCCATTCCATTACATTACACATTCCAGTCTATGACACGATCCATTCCATGCCATTCCAAGATCCATTCCACATTCCTTTCCACATTCCATTCCACTTTCTATTCCATTTCAATTCCATTACACGTTCCAGTCCATTCCACGTTCCATTCAATTCCTTTCCACGATCCATTCCACATTCCTTTCCACGTTCCATTACTTGTTCTATTCCATCTTCCATTCCATTCCATTAAACGTTTCATTCCTCATTCCATTCCACGTTCCATTCCATTCCATTCCATTCCACCTTCTCTTCCACATTCCATTCCGTTCCATTCCATTCCATTCCACGTTCCTTTCCACATTCAATTCCACATTCCATTCTATTCCTTTGCATTCCATTCCACTCCACGATCCATTCCACTTTCCATTCCACATTCCATTCCATTCCATTCCACATTCCATTCCATTCCTTTCCGTTCCACGTTCCATTACAAATTCCATTCCACACTCTCTTCCGTTCCATTCCAATACACATTCCATTCCATTCCATTCCATTCCATTCCATTCCATTCCATTCCATTCCTAGTTACATTCCACAATCCATTCCTCATTGCATTCTGTTCCATTCCACTCCATTACACATTCAATTCCACATTTGATTCCATTCCATTCCACATTCCATTCCATTCCATTGCATTCCACATTCCATTCCACTCCATTCCATTCCATTGCATTCCACATTCCATTCACCTCCATTACATTCGATATTCCATTGCTTTCCCTTCAACATTCCATTCCATTCCACTCCACATTCCACTCCATTTCATTCCACGTTCCATTCCACATTCCATTCCTTTCCATTCAACATTCCATTCCTTTCCATTCCATTCCATATCCCATTCAATTTGAATTTCATGTTCCATTCCCTTTTCATTTCACATGCAATTCCATTCCATTCAACATTCCATTCCATTCCATCCCATATTCCATTCCATTCCATTCCACATTCCATTCCATTCCATTCCATTCCACATTGCATTCCATTTCATTCCACATTCCAATATATTCCACCTTCCATTTCACATTGCATTCCATTCCATACCACATTCCATTACACTCAAAATTACGTTACATTCCCTTGCATTCCATTCTACATTCCATTCCACCCCATTCCATTCCATTCCGTGCCACACCATTCCATTCCATTCTACATTCCATTCCATTCCATTTAAATATATTCCACATTCCATTCCATTCCATTCCAATTTCCATTCCATTCCTTTCCATTCCATTCCATATTCCATTGCACATTCCATTCCATTGCATTCCACATTCCATTCCCATCCATTCCACATTCCATTCCATTCCATTCCACATTTCATTCCTTTCTATTCCACATTCCATTCCATTCCATTCCACATTCCATTCCATTCCACTTTCCATTCCATTTCATTCGTTTCCAATCCACATTCCGTAGCATACCATTCCTTTCCACATTCCATTCCGTTCCATTTCACATTCCATTCTCTTCCATTCCATTCCACATTCCATTCCATTTCATTTCACATTCCGTTCCTTTCCTTTCCATTCCACAGTCTATTGCTGTCTATTCCACGTTGCATTCTATTCAACTTTCCATTCCATTCCATTTGTTTCCATTCCATATTCCATTCCATCCCATTCCTTTCCACATTCCATTCCTTTTCATTCAACATTCCATTCCATTCCACATTCCATTCTACATTCCATTCCACGTTGCATTCCATTCCATTCCATTCCACATTCTATTCCATTCCATTTCACATTCCATTCCATTCCATGATCCATTCCACGTTCCATTCTTCATTCCAATCCACGTTCCATCCCAACTTCCATTCCTTTCCATTCCACGTTCCATTACTCATTCCATTCCACATTCCATTCCATTCCACATTCTATTACACATTCCATTCCAGATTCCACTCCATTCCATTCCACATTCTATTCCATTCCATTCCATTCCACATTCTATTCCATTCCATTGTATTACATTCCATTGTATTCCACATTCCATTCCACTTTCCATTCCACGTTCCGTTCCACATTCCATTCCATTCTACATTCCACTCCACCTCCCATTCCGTTCAATTCCACATTCCGTTACATTCCATTCCTTTACATTCCACACTCCATTCCATTCCATTCCACATTCCATTCCATTCCACATTCCATGCCACATTCCACTCCATTCCATTCCACATTCCATTCCATTCCATTCCATTCCACATTCTATTCCTTTCCATTGTATTACATTCCATTGTATTCCACATTCCATTCCACTTTCCATTCCACGTTCCATTCCACATTCCATTCCATTCTACATTCCATTCCACCTCACATTCCGTTCAATTCCACATTCCGTTACATTCCATTCCTTGTCATTCCACACTCCATTTCATTCCATTTTACATTCCGTTCCATTCCACCTTCTATTCCCTTCCAGTCCACATTCCATTCCATTCCATTCCATTCCACATTCCATTCCACATTCAATTCCAATAAACATTCAATTCCACATTCCATCACATTCCATTCCTTTCCAGTCCACCTTCCTACCCATTCCATTCCATTCCAGATAAAATTCCATACCATTACACATTCCTTACCATTCCATTCCAAACTCCATTCAACAACTCTTTCCATTCCATTCCACATTCCTTGCCATTCCATTCCCTTCCATTCCACAATCCATTCCAGATTCCATTCCATATTAAACTCTTATCCATTCCACGTTCCATTCCATTACTTTCCACGTTCCATCCCAGATTGCATTCCATTCCATTCCTCATTGCATTCCATATTCCGTTCCATTCCATTCTACATTACATTGCATTCCATTCTCTTCCATTCCACATTCCATTCCATTCCGTTTTAAATTCCGTTACTTTCCATTCCATTCCAGATTCCATTCCTTTCCATTCCATTCCACATTACAATCCACTCAACTTTCCAATCCATTCATTTCCACATTCCATTCCACATTCCATTCCATTCAATTCCATATTCCATTACATTCTTTTTTCCATTCTATTCCAGTACATTCCACGTTGCATTCCCTTCCATTCAGCGTGGCATTCCACGTTCCTTTTCACGTTCTATTCCACTTTCCATTCCACATTCCATTCCATTCCATGCCATGCCACATTCCAGTCCATTCCATTTCACGTTCCATTCCATTCAATTCCATTCCCCGTTCCATTCCACTTTCCATTCCATTGCATTCCACTTTCCGTTCCATTACATTCCACGTTCCATTCCACATTCCATTGCATTCCATTCCACTTTCCATTCCGCATTCCATTCCATTCCACCTTCGATCCTATTCCATTCCACTTTCCATTCCACATTCCATTCCATTCCATCCCACATTCAATTCCATTCCCTTCAACTTTCTATTTCATTGCATTCCACAATAAATTCCATTCCATTCCACATTTCATTTCATTCCATTTAATTCCAGTCCACATTCCATTCCATTAAATTCCATTCCACGTTGCATTGCATTGCATTCCCCATTCCATTTCATGCCATTCCACATTCCATTCCATTACATTCCCCTTTGCATTTCATTCCATTCCAGGTTCCATTCCACCATTTATTCCACTTTCTATTCCACGTTGCATTCCACATTCCATTCCACATTCCATTCCATTTCTTTCCTTTCCACATTCCATTCCATTCCATTCCACTTTCCATTGTACATTTCATTCCCTTCCATTTAACATTCCGTTCAACATTCCATTCGATTCTATTCCATTCCACATTCCAATTTACATTCCATTCCTTTCCATTCCACATTACATTCCACTTTCCATTCCATTCCAATAAATTCCATATTCCACGGCCCATTCATTACCATTCCATTCCAATCCACTTTCCACTCCATTCCATTCAATTCCTCATTCCATTGTGTTCAATTCCACATTCGATTGCATTCCAAATTACAATCCACATTCCATTATATTCCGTCTTCCATTCCACATTTTATTCCATTCCATTACATTCCATTCCATATTGCATTCCATTCCATTTCTTAATCCTCTCCATTCGATTCCATTGCATTCCAAGGTCCATTCCATTCCATTCCATTCCACATACCATTTCTTTTCATTCCACATTCCATTCCATTCCATTCCATTCCATTCCTTTACATTCCATTCCTTTCCATTCAATTCCACTTTCCGTTCCATTCCTTTCCATTCCACATTCCATTCCATTCCATACCATTTCACATTCCATTCCATCCTCCATTCCATTCCATTGCTTTCCGTATTCCATTCCATTCCATTCCACATTCCATTAAAACCCGTTTCACATTCCATTCCATTCCATTCCATTGCATTCCATTCCACATTCCATTCCAATCCATTACATTCCAGATTCAATTACAATCCATTCCACATTCCATTACAACTCTTTACTCACTCCATTCCATTCCATTCCACATTTCATTCCACAGTCCATTCCATTCCAATCCACATTCCATTCCATAACACATTCCATTCCATTCCGCATTCCATTCAATTCCTTTCGACAATCCATTCCATTCTATTCCGCAGTCCATTCCACGTTCCATTCTGTTCCATTCCACGTTCCATTCCACTTTCCATACCACATTCGATTCCACATTCCATTCAATTCCACTTTCCATTCCCCTTTCCATTCCTCATTCCTTTCCATTCCATTTCATTCCACTTTCCATTCCATTACATTGCATTCCACATTCCATTCCACATCCATTCCAAATTCCATTCCATTCCATTCCAAATTCAATTTTACATTACATTCCATTGTATTCTTCACTCTATTCTACATTCCGTTTGATTCCATTTCATTCCACATTGCATTCCACATTCCATTCCATTACACGTTCCCTTCCACATTCCATTCCATTCCATTCCACATTCCATTCCACTCCATTCCACATTCCATTCCATTCCATTGCACATTCCATTACATTCCATGTTCGATTTGATTCCACATTGAATTCCACTCCATTCCACATTGCATTCCATTCAATTCCACATTCCATTCAATTCCATTCCACATTCTATTAAATTCCACTTTCCTTTCCATTCTATTCCAATCCATTCCATTGCATTCCACTTTCCTTTCCATTTCATTACACCCTCCTTTCCATTCCTTTCCACATTCCAATCCATTCCATCCCACATTCCATTCCATTCCATTCCACAATCCATTCCATTCCTTTCCTTATTCCATTCCACATTCCATTCCATTCCATTCAATATTCCATTCCACTTTCCATTCCATTCCATTCCACATTCCATTCCTATCCATTAATTCCACATTGCATTCCACCTTCCATTCCATTCCATTCCACATTCCATTCCATTCCCTTCTACTTTCCATTCCATTCTATTCCACATTCCATTCCACATCATTCCAATTTCCATTCTACATTCCATTGCATTCCATTCCTGATTCCACTCCATTCCATTCTGCATTCAATTGCATTCCATTCCATATTCCAGACAATTCCAATCCATTCCACTTTCCATTCAATTCCATTCCACATTCTATTCCATTCCACTCTGCATACCATTCCAGATTCTGTTCCATTCTGTTCCACATTGCAGTCCATTCCATTCCACATCCCATTCCACATTCCTTTCCACGTTCCATTCCACATTCCATTCCACGTTCCATTCGACATTCCATTGCATGTTCCATTCCACATTCCATTCCATTCAAGTCCAACTTCCATTTCACATCTCATTCCATTCCATTCCAGTTTCCTTTCCACATTTCATTCCTCATTCCATTCCACGTTACATTCTCTTCCACTACACATTCCATTCTACATTCCATTCCACATTCCATTCCATTCCATTCCACTCAGTTACATTCCATTCCATGCCAATGTGGAATGGAATGGAATGGAATGAAATATGGAGTGGTATGGAATGGAACGTGGAATGGAATGTGGAATCAAATGGAATGGAGTGGAATTGAATATAGAATGGAATGCAGTGGAATGAAATTTGAATGGAATGAGGAATGAAATGGAATTGAATGGACTCTAATGTGGAATGGAATGTGGAATGGAATGGAATGAAAATTGGAATGGAATGGAACGTGGAATGGAAAGGAGTGAAATGTGGAGTGGAAGGGAATGGAAGTGGAATGAAATGGAATGTAATGGAATGTGGAAGGGAATATAATGGAATGTGGAATTGAATGTAATGGAATGTGGAATGGAACTTAGAATGGAATGTGGAATGCAACTTTGAATGGAATGTGGATTTGACTATTTAATGGAATGTGGAATGGAATTGAATGTGGAATGTGGAATGGAAAGGATTGGAATGTGAACTGGAAAGGAATGGAATGTGAAATGGAATGGAATGGAATGTGGAATGGAATGGAATGGATTCTGGAATGGAATGGAATTGAAAGGAATGATATGTGGAATGTTATGGAATGGAATGGAATGTGGACTCTAATATAAAGGAATGTAATGTGTAATGGAATATAATCATTTGTAAAATGGATTGTGAAATGGAACGGAATGGAATGGAATGTGGAATGGAATGGAATGGAAAGGAATGAAATGTGGAATGGGAATGAAAGGAATGGTGAATGGAATGTGGAATGGAATGAGATTGAATGTGTAATGGAAAGTGGAATGGAGAGTGGAATGGAATGTGGAATAGAATGGAATGGAATGTGGAATTGAATGCTGAATGGAATGGAATGGAATTTGGAATGGAATGTGCTATGGAATGGAATGGAATGAGGAAATTGACCGTGGACTGGAATGGAATGGAATGGAACGTGGACTTGAATGGAATGGAACGGAATATGGAATGGATCGGAATGTGGAATGGAAAGTGCAATGGAACGGAATAGAAGGAGGAATGGAATGGAGTGGAATGGATTATGGAATGGAATGTGGAATGGAATGGAATAGAATGAGGAATGGAATGGAAAGGCATGTAATATGGAATGGAATATTGAATGAAATGGAATGGAATGTGTAATGGAATGTGTGATGGAATGGAAGGGAATATGGTATGGAATGTGGAATGGAAGGGAAGGGAATGTGGAATTGAATGGAATAGAACGTGGAAAGGAATGTGGAATGGAAAGTCGAATGTAATGTAATGGAATGTGGAATTGAATGGAATGGAACATGGTGTGGAACGTGGAATGGAACGTGGAAAGGAACATGGAATTGAAAGTAGAAAGGAATGGAAAGGAATTGAATGTGGAATGGAATGGAACTGAATGTGGAATGCAATGGAACTGAATGTGGAATGCAATGGAATGTGCAATGGAATGGTACGGAATGTGGAATGGAATGGAATGGAATGGAATGTGGACTGGAAAGGAATGGAATGGAATGGTATGTGGAATGGAGTGAAATCGATTGCAAAATGAAAAAGTGGAATGGAGTTGAATGGAATGGAATGTGGAAAGGATTTGAATTGACAGGAATGAAATGTGGAATGGGATGGAATGGAATGTGGAATGGAATGTCGAAAGGAATGGGATGGAATGTGGAATGGAATGTTTAATGGAAAGTGCAATGAAATGTGGAATAGAATGGAATGTAATGTGTAATGGAATGTGGAATTGAAAATGTAATGGAATGGAATGGAGTGGAAAGGAATGTGGAATGGAACGGAATGGGGAATGGACTGGAATGTGGAATGGATTGAAATGGAATATGAAAAGAAATGTGGAATGATATGCAACATCATGGAATGGAATGTGGAATGGAATGAAATGGAATGTGTAAAGTAATGGAATGGAACAGAATGTGAAATGGAAATAGAAAGGAATATGGAATGGAATGGAATTGAATGGAATGTGGAATGCAATGGAAAGGAAAGGAACTGAATGTGAAATGGAAATAGAAAGGAATATGGAATGGAATGGAATTGAATGGAATGTGGAATGAAATGGAATGGAATGGAACAGAGTGTGGAATGGAATAGAATGTGGAATGGAATGGAAAGGAATGTGGAATGGAGGGGAATGCAACTTGGAATAGAATGGAATGCATAGTTGAATGGAATGGAATGGAACATGGAATGGATACGAATGCAATGGTATGGCATGGAATGGAATGAGGAATGGAATGGAATGTGGAATAGAATGAGAAATTGAATGGAATGTAGAATGGAATGGAATGGAATGTGGAATGGAACGCAATTGAATGTGGAATCGAATGCTATGGAATGTGGAATGGAATGGAATGGAATGTGGAATGGAAGGGAATGGAATGTGGAATGGCAATGAATGGAATGTGGAATGAAATGGAATGGAATGTGAAAGGGAATGAAATGAAATTTGTAATGGAATGTGGAAGGGATAGGAATGGAATGGAAGGAAATTTGGAATGGAAAATGGAATGGAATTAAATGCCGGGTGGAAATGGAATGGAATAAGGAATGGAAAGTGGAATGGAAAGGAATGGAACCTGGAATGAAAGGTAGAATGGAATGGAATGGATGTTGGAATGGAACGAGGAATGGAATGTGTAATGTGGAATGGAATGGAATGGAATGGAATGTGTAATTTAATGGAAAGGTATGAGGAATGGAATGGAAGGGAATGTGGAAGGTATAGTAATGGAATGTGGAATGGAATGTGTAATGGAATCTAATGGAATGTGGAGTGGAATGGAATTGAATGTTCAGTGGAATGTGGAAGGGAAAGGAATGGAATGGAATGGGATGTGGAATGGAGTGGAATGGAAAGTGGAATGGAATGGGGAATGGAATTGAATTGAATGGAATGCGGAATGGAATGGCATGAAATGTGGAATGGAATGCGGAATGGAAAGTGGAATGGAATGTGTAATGGAATGGCATGAAATGTGGAATGGAATGCGGAATGGAAAGTGGAATGGAATGTGGAATGGAATGTGAAATGGAATGGAATGGAAATTAAAGTGGAATGGAATGTCAAATATAATGGTATGGAAAGGAATGTGGAATGGAATGGCATGGAATGTTTAATGGAACGCACAATGGAATGTAAAACGGAAAGTGGAATGGAATGGAATGGAACGTGGATTGGAATGGAATGGAACGAGGAATGGAATGTAATGTAATGGAATATAGAATGGAATGCAAAGGAATGTGGAATACAGTGGAATGGAATGCGGAATTGGTATGGAATGCAATGGAATGTGGAATGGAATGTGGATTGGCATGGAGTGGAATGTGGAATGCAATGGAAATGAAGGTGGAGTGAAATGGAATTGAATGTGGAATGAAATGAAATGGAATGGAAGGTAGAAGGAAATGAAATGGAATGTGTAATGGAATGTGGAAGGGAATGCAATGGAATGGAATGGAATTAGGAATGGAATGGAATGGAATGGAATTGAATGTGGATAGGAATATCAAGTAATGTGAAATGGAATGGAATGGAATGTGGAATGGAGTGGAATGGAATGTGGAATGCAATGTGGAATATAATGGAATATGGAATGGAATGGAATGGAATGTGGAATGGAATGGAATGGAATACGGAATGGAATGGAATGGAAAGTGGAATGGAATGTAATGGAATATGGAATGGTTTGGAATGGAATGTGGAATGGAATCTAACGGAATAAAATGTGGAATGGAATGTGAAAGGAATGTGTTATGGAATGGAATGGAACGTGGAATGGAATGTGGAATGGAAAGGAATGAAACGTGGAACAGAATATATAATGGAATGGAATGGAATGTGGAATGGAATGGTATGGAAAGTTTAATGAGAACGCACAATGGACTGTAAAATTGAATGTGGAATGGAATGGAACGTGGAATGCAATGGAATGGAACGTGGAAGGGAATGTAATGGAATGGAATATTGAATGGAATGCAATGGAATATGGAATACAGTGGAATCGAATGCGGAATGGAATGGAATGCAATGGAAAATGGAATGGAATGTGGAATGACATTTAGTGGAATGTGGAATGCAATGGAAAGGAATGTGGAATGCAATGGAATGGAATGTGAAATAAAATGTAAAGGAATGTGGAGTGCACTGGAAAGGAATATGGAATGGAATGGAATGGAAAGAATTTGGAATGGAATGGAATGGAATGTGGATTGGAATGTGGAAAGGATTGGAAAGGAATGGAGTGTGGAATGGAATGTCTTGGAATTAAGAATGGAATGCAACGGAATGTGGAGTAGATTGGAATGGAATTCAATGTGGAAATCAATGTAGAATGGAATGGAATGGAATCGAATGGAATGTGGAATGGAATGGAATGTATTGTAGAATGAAATGGAATGGAATGTTGAATGGAATGGAATGTAACGTGTAATGGAATAGAATTTAACGGAATGTGGAAAGGAATTTGGAAAGGAATGTGTAATGGAATGCAAAGGAACGTGGAAAGGTATGGCATGGAATGTGGAATGTAATTGAATGGAATGTGGATTGGAATATAATGGAATTGAACGTTGAATGCAATGTGATATGGAATGGAATGGAATGGAATGGAATGAGGAATGGAATGGAATGGAATGGAATGTCGAATGGACTGGAATGGAATGTGGAATGGAATCGAATGGAATGGAATGTGGAATGCAGTGTGGAAAGCAACGTGTAATGGAATGGATTGGAACATGGAATGGAATGTGGAATAGAAAGGAATGGAATGTGGAATGGAATGTGGAATGGAATGGAACGGAAGGTGGAATGGAATGGAATGGATGGTGGAATGGAATTTGGAATGGAATGGAATGGAACGTGGAATGGAATGGAATTCAATGTGGAATGGAATGGAATGGATCTTGGAATATAATGGAATGGTACGAGTAATGGAAGGGAATGGGACGGAACGGAATGTGGAATGCAATGGAATGGAGTGTTGAATGGAATGGAAAGTAACGTGGAAACGACTGTAATGGAGTGTGGAATGGAATGGAATAGAAGGTGGAATGCAATACAATGGAATGGAAAGTGGAATGGAATGTAATGGAATGTGGAATGGAATGGAATAGAAAGTGGAATGCAATACAATGGAATGGAAAGTAGAATGGAATGTAATGGAATGTGGAATGGAATGAAATGGAATGTGGAATGGAATGGAATGCAATGTGGAAAGAAATGGAATGGAATGTGGAATGGAAGGTGGAATGAAATGGAATGAAATGTGGAATAAAGTGTGGAATGGAATATCGAATAGAATGTGGAATGGAATGTAATGTAATGTGGAACGGAACATGGAATGGAATTGAATGGAATGAAATGGAATGTGGAATAAATCGTGAAATGGAAAGTGGAATGCAAGGTGGAAAGGAACGTGGAATGGAACGTGGAACGTAATGTGGAATGGAATGTTGAATGGAATGGAATGGAATGTGGAATGGAATTGAATGGAATGGTATGGAAGGTGGAATGGAATGGAATTGAATGTGGAATGGAATGTGAAACGGAATTGAAAGGAATGTTGTACAAAATGTGGAATGGAATGGAATGTGGAATTGGATGGAATGGAATCGAATGTGGAATGGAATGGCATGTGGAATCCAAAGGAATGCAACTTGGAATTTAATGCAATGGATAGTAAAATCGAATGGAATGGAATGTGGAATGGAATGGAACGCCATATGGACTGTAATGGAATTTAACAGAATGTGGAATGGAACGTGGAAAGGAATGGAATTGTAAGAAATGTGGAATGGAATGTAGAATGGAACGTGGAATGGAATGGAATGGATCGTGGATTGGAACGAGGAATGCAAAGTGATATGAAATGGAATGGAAGGTGGAATGGAAGGGAAAGTAACATGGAATGGAATGGAATGGAATACTGAATGGAATGGAAAGGAAAGTTCAATGCAATGGAATAGAATATGGAATGGAACGGTATGGAATTGAATGGAATGTGTACTTGAATGGTGCGGAATGGAATGAAAAGTGGAATGGAATTGAATGGAATTTGGAATAGAATTTGGAATGGCATGGAATGGAATATGGGATGAAACGGAATGGAATGTGGAATGCAATGGAGTGGAATGTGGAATGAAACGGAAGGAATGTGGAATGGTATGGAAAGGAATGTGGAAGGGATTGGAATGGAATGGAATGTCGAACGGAATAGAATGGAGTGGAGTGTGGACTGGAATGCAATGGAATGGAAAGGAATGTGGAATGGAATGCAATTTAAAGTGGAATGGAATGTGGAATGCAATGGAATTGAATGTGGAATGGAATGTGGAATGGAAGGGAATGGAATGTGGAATGGAATGGAATGGAATTTGGAATGGAATGGAATGGAAGTTAGAATGGACTGGAATGAAATGTGGAAAGGAACGGAATGGAACGTGGAATGGAATGGAATGGAATGGAATGGAATGGAATGGAATGAAATGAGGAATGGAAAGGAATGTGGAATGGAATGGAATTTGGAATGGAATGTGGAACACAATGGAATGGAACAGAAGGGAATGGGGAATGTAATGGATTGAAATGGAATGTATTGCAATGTGGAATGGAATGACATGGAAGTGGAATGGAAGCGAATGGAATGAAATGTGGAATGGAATGTGGAAAGGAATGTGAAATGGAATGGAATCGAACGTGGAATGGAATGTGGAATGGAAAGGAATGGAGTGTGGAACGGAATGTGGAATGGAATGGAATGGAATGTGAAATGAAAGGTGGAATGGAATGGAATGGAATGTGGAATGCAATGTAAAATCAAATAGAATGAAGTGTGGAATGGAATGTGGAATGGAATGTAATGGAAGGTGTACTGGAATGGAATGGAATTTGGAATGGAATGTGGAATGGATTGGAATGGAATGTGGAATAGAAAGTAGAAAGGAATGCTATTGAATGTAGAATGGAATGGCATGGAATGTGGAACGGAACGCGGAATAGAAAGTGCAATGGAATGGAATGTGGAATTGAATGGAAAGGAATGTGGAATGCAATGCAATGGAATGTGGAATGCAATGGAATGGAATGGAATTGAATGGGGAATGCAATGTGGAATGGAATGGAATGGAATGGAATGTGGAATGGAATGTGGATAGGAATGTTTAATGAAATGGAATGCAACTTGGAATAGAATGTGGAATGGAAAGGGGTGGAATGTGGAATGGAACGTTTCATGGAATGGAAAAGATGGTGGAATGGAATGGAATGGAACGTGGACTGGAAGGTGGAATGGAACGTGGAATGGAATGTGGAATGGGATTTCTAATGTGGAATAGAAAGGAAAGGAATGTGGAATGGAATGTGGAATTGAATTGATTTGAATGTGGAATTGAATGGAATGGAATGTGGAATAGAAAGTGGAATGTAATTGAATGGAAAGTGGAATGGAAGATGGGATGCAATGTAATGGATTGTGGAATGGAACGTGGAATGGAACGTGGAATGGAACATGGATTTCAGTCTGGAATGTGGGATGGAATGGAATGGAATGTGGAATGGAATGGATTGGAATGTGAAATGTAATGGAAGGGAATGTGAGATGGAATGTGGAATGGAATGGAAAGTTGAATGGAATGGATTGTGAAATGGAATGGAATGCAATGTGGAATGGAATATAACGGAATGAAGAATGGAAAGGAATGGAATGTGGACTCGAATGGAATGGAATGGAATATGGACTGAAATGGAAAGGAACGGAAAGTGGAATGGAACATGGAATGTAATGGAATGGAATGTCAAATGGAAAGTGTAATGGATTGGAATGGAATGTAGAATGCTATGTTTAATGGAATGGAACGAAATGTTGAATGGGACGCACAATGGAAAGTGGAAAGTAACGTGGAATGGAACGCGGAATGGAACATGGAAAGCAATGTGGAATGGAAAGTGGAATGGAACATGGAATGGAATATGAACTGGAATTGGATCGAATAGAATGTGCAGTGGAATCTAGAATGGAAAGGAATGGAATGTGGAAAAGAAAAGTATCGAATGGAACGTCTAATGGAACGTGGGAAGGAGCGTGGAATGGAACGCGGAATGGAAACTTGCAATGGAATGGAATGGAAAGTGGAATAGAATATAATGGAATGTTGAATGGAATGGATAGGAAGATGTTATGCAATTGAAAGGAAAGTGGAATGGAATGGAATGGAATGGAATGTGGACGGGAATGGAATGTAATGGAATGGACTGTGGAATTGAATGGAAAGCGCAATGCAAAGCAATGTAATGTGGAATGGAATGGAATGTGGACCGGAGTGGAAAGGAATCGAATGTAATGTGGAATGAAATGGAATTGAATGTGGAATGAAATGTGGAATGACATGGAATAGAATGTGGATTGGAAGGGAATGGAATGTGGAATTGAATGGAAAGGAATATGGAATGGAATCGAATGGAATGTAGAATGGGAACGAATGGAATGGAAAGTGGAATGGAATGGAATGAAATGCGGAATGGAATGGAATGGAAATGAATATGGAATGGAATGCAGAATGGAATGTGGAATGGAATTGAATGGAATGAGGTATGGAATGGAATGAGGGATGGAATTTATAATGGAATGGAATCGAAAGCAGAATGTAATGGAATCAAACGGAATGTGGACTGGAATAGAATGGAATGGAATGTGGAATGGAATGTGGAATGGAATGCAATGGAATGTGGAATGGAATGGAATGGAATGGAATGGAATTTGGAATGGAATGTAGAATGGAATGGAATGGAATGTGAAATGGAATGTGGAAAGGAATGGACTGGAAAGTGGAATGGAATGAAATGAAATAGAATGGTATGGAATGGAAAGTGGAATGGAATGGAATGTGGAATGGCATGGAATGTGAAATGGAAAGAAATGGACTGTGGAATGGAATTTGCAAGGGAAAGGAATGGAATGGAAAGTGGAACGAAATTCATTAGAATGTGAAAAGGCATGTGGAATTGAATGGAATGTAATGGAAAGTGGAATGGAAAGGAATGGATTGAGGAATGGAAAGGCATTGAATATGAATTAGAATGGAATGGAATGTGGAATGGAATGGAATAGAATTGAATGTGGAATGCAATGTGGAATGTTATGGATTGTGATGGAACGGAATGTGGAATGTGATGAAATGTAATAAGGAATGGAATGGAATGAAATGTGGAATGGAATGTGTAATGGAATGGAATGGAATGTAGAATGGAAAGGAGTGGAATGTGGAATGGAATGTGGAATGGAATGCTGAGTGGACTGTGGAATGATATGGAATGTTATAGAATAGTTAATGGAATGGAATGGAACGTGGAATGGAACGTAGATAGGAACGTTGAATGGAACGTGGAATGTAATGCAATGGAACGTGGAATAGAAAGTGGAATGGAATGAATTGGAACATGAAATGGAAAGGAATGGAATGTGTAATGGAAGGGAATGGAATGTGGAATGAAATGGAATAGTATGGAATGTGGAATGGAATAGAATGGAATGAAGTGGAAAATAACGTGGAGTGGAATGGGAAGGAATGTGGAATGGAATGGAATGGAATGTAGAATGGAATGCAACGGAACGTGGAATACAATGTGGAATGGAATGTGGAATTGAATGTGGAATGGAATGGAATGGAATGCAATGTGGAATGTAATTGAATGGAATGTGGAATAGAATGGAATGGAATGGAATGGAATGCGGAATAGAATGGAATGGAATGTGGAATGAAACAGAATGGAAAGGAATGTGATATTTAATGGAATGGAATGCGGTATTGAATGGAATAGTATATGGAATGCAAAGGAATGAAACATGGAAAAGAATGTGGAATGGAATTTGGAATGGAATGAGTAATGGAATGCAATGGAATGTGTAATAGAATGGAATGAAATCGAATGAGGAATAGAATGTAATGAATTTGGATGCAATGCGGAATATAATGGAATGGAATGTGGAATGCAATGTAATGGAATGTGGAATGGAACGGAATGGAATGTGGAATGGAATGTAGTGTAATGTGGAAAGGAATGTAGTGTAATGTGGAATGGAATGGAATGGAATGTGGTAAAGAATGGAATCGAAGGGAATGTGGAATGGAATGTGGAATGGAACGTGCAATGTAATTTTATGGAATGTGGAATGGAATGGAATGGAATGTGAAACGGAATGGAAATTGGAATGGAATGGAATGGAACGTGGATTGGGATGGAATGGAAAGTGGAATGGAATGGAATGGAATGGAATGGAAAAGAAAGTGGATTGGAATGGGATGGAATGTGGAAAGAAATGGAATGGAATGGAATGTGGAATGGAATGCAATGGAACGTGGAATACAATGTTGAATGGAATGCAATAGAATGGAATAGAAAGTGGAGTGGAATGGGATGGAATGTGGAAAGAAATGGAATGGAATGTGGAATAGAATGCAGTGGAATGTGGAATAAAATGTGGAATGGAATGCAATAGAGTGGAATAGAAAGTGGAGTGGAAATGGGATGGAATGTGGTAAGAAATGGAATGGAATGTGGAATGGAATGCAATGGAACGTGGAATACAATGTGGAATGGAATGTGGAATGCAATGTGGAAAGTAACGGAATGGAATGTGGAATAGAATGGAATGGAATGGAATGCGATGAGGAATGGAATAGAAAGGAATGGGGAATGCAATGGTATTGAAAGGAATGTGGAACTGAACGGAATGGAATCTGGTATGGAATGGAATAGTACATGGAATGGAATGGAATGAAACATGGAAAAGAATGTGGAATGGAATGAGGAATCGAATGGAATGGAATGTGTAATAGAATGGAATGAAATGTAATGTGTAATAGAATGGAATTAAATGGAATGTGTAATAGAATGAAATGAAATTGAACACAATGCAGAATCGAATGGAATGGAATGTGAAATGCAATGTAATGGAATGGAATGTGAAACTCAATGGAATGGAATGTGGTATGGAATGGAATGGAATGTAGAATGGAATGTAATGTAATGTGGAAACGATTGGTGTGGAATGTGGAATGTAATGGAATGGAATGTGGAAAAGAATGGAATGGAAGGGAATGTGGAATGGAATGTGGAATGGAACGTATAATGTAATTGAATGGAATGTGGAATGGAATGGAATGGAATGTGAAAAGGAATGGAAATTGGAATAATATGGAATGAAACGTGGATTAGGATGGAATGGAACGTGGAATGGAATGGAATGGAATGTGGAATGGTATGGAATGGAATGTGGAAAGGAAAGAAATGGAATGAGAAATGGAATGTGGAATGGAATTGAATGGAATGAGGAATGGAATGTGGAAAGGAATGGAATGGAATGCAATGTGGAATGGAATGAAAAGAATGTGCAATGGGATGTGGAATGGAATTGAATCGAATGAGGAATGAAATGTGGAATGAAACGGAAAGTCGAATGGAATGGAATGGAATGCAATGTGTTATGAAATGGAATTGAATGGAATGGAATTTGAAAAGGAATGTGGAATGGAATGGACTGCACTGTGTAATGGAATGTAGAATGGAATGGAATGGAATGTGCAATGGAATGGAATAGAGGGTGGAATGGAACGTGGAATGGAAAGTGGACTATACCTTGTATTGCAATGTGGAATGGAATGGAATGGAAGGGAACGTGGAATGGAAAGTGTAACGGAATGAAGTGGAATGAGAAATAGAGTGTGAGATGGAATGGAACGTGGAATGGAATGGAAAGGAATGGAACGTGGAATGGAATGGAATATGGAATGGAACGTGGAATGGAATGGAATATGGAATGGAATGTGGAATGGAATAGAATAGAATGTGGAATGGAATGTGGAATGGAATGGAAAGGAAAGTGGAATGGAAATGAATGGAATGCAGAATGGAATGGAATGAATCATGGAATGGAACGTGGAATGGAACGTGGAATGGAATGGAATGGAATGTACAATGGAATGTGGAGTGGAATTAAATGGATATGTGGTAACGAATGAGAAATTTAATGGAAAGGAATGTGGAATGGAATGTATAATGGAATGGATTGGATTGTGGAATGGAATGGCGAAAGGAATGGAATGGAATGGAATGTGGAATGGAAGGGAATGGAATGTGAAATTCAATGGAATGGAACGGAAAGTGGAATGGAATGAAATGAAATGGAATGTGGAATGGAATGGAAAGGATTGTGGAATGGAATATGTAATGGAATGGGATGCAATGTGGTAAGGAATGTGGAATGGGATCAAATGGAATGTGGAATGGAATGTGGAATGGAATGAGTAATTGAATGCAATGCAATGTGTAATCGAATGTGGAATGGAATGGATTGGAATGTGGAACGGAATGTGGAATGCTATGGAAAGGAATGTGGAATGGATTGTGGAATGGAATGCAATGGAATGGAATGTGGAATGAAATGGAATGGAACGGAATGGAATGGAATGTGCAACTGTATGGAATTGAATGTGGAATTCAATGGAATGGAAAGTGGAATGGAATGGAATGGAAAGTGGAATGGCATGTGGAATGAATGTGGAATGGAGTGTGGAGTGGAATGGAATTGAAAGTGGTATGGAATGGAATGGAATGGAACGAAGAATGGAATGTGGAATGGAATGTGGAGTGCAATGGAACGTGGAATACAGTGGAATGGAATGGAATGTGAAATGGAATGGAATGGAATTTGGAAATGAATGGAATTGATTGTGGAATGGGAAGTAATGGAACGTGGAATGGAACGTGGAATGGAATGTGAAATGGAATGTGGAATGGAATGTGAAATGGAATGTGGAATGGAATGTGAAATGGAGTGAAATGGAATGTGGAATGGAATCGAATAGAATGGAATGGGTAATGGGATGTGGAATGGAATGTGGAACGGAATGGTATTTGGAATGCAATGGAGTGGAATGTGGATGGAACAGAATGGAATGTGGAATGGAATGGAATTTGAAATGGAATGTGGAATGGAACATGAAATGGAAAGTGGAATGGAATGTGAAATGGAATGCGGAATGGAATATGAAATGGATTGTGGAATGGAATGTAAAATGGAATGTGGAATGCAAAGTGAAATGGAATGAAATGGAATGTAGAATGGAATGAAATGGAATGTGGAATGGAATGGAATGGAACGTGGAATGGAATGGATGGTAGCATGCAATGGAATGGAACCTGGAATGGAATGGAATGGAACGTGGAATGTAATGAAATGCAATGCGCAATGGAATGCGGAATGGAATTGAATGGAATGAGGAATGGAATGTGGAATGGATTGGAATCTGGAATGGAATGGAATGGAATGCAATGTGTTATGGAATGGTGGTGAATGGAATGGAATTTGGAATGGAATGTGGAATGGAATGGAGTGGAATGTGTAATGGAATGAGGAATGGAATGACATGGAATGTGGAAAGCAATGTGGGATGGATTTGAATGTGGAATGGAAGGTGGAACGGAATGGAATGGAATGTGAAATGGAATGTGGAATTTAATGGAATGCAATGTGGAATGGATTGTCGAAAGGAACGTGGAATGGAATGTTGAATGCAATGTGGAATGGAACGGAATGGAATGCGGAATGGAATAAGGAATGAAACTTGGAATGGAATGTTAAATGAAATTTGGAATGGAATGGAATGGAATGTGGAAAGGAATGTGGAATGGAATGACATGGAATGTGCAATTAAATGAAATTGAATGTGGAATGGAATGTGGAAAGCAATGGAATGGAATGTGGAGTGGAAAGTGGAATGGGAACGTGGAATAGAATATAACGCGGAATGGAATGGAATGAAATGGAATGTGGAAAGGAATGGAATGTGGAATGGAATGGAATGGAATGGAATGTTGAATAGAATGTGCAATGGAATGGAATGGAATATGGATTGGATTGTGGAATGGTATGTGGAAGGCAATGGAATAGAAAATGGGGTGGAATGTGGAATGCAAGGTGGATTAGAATGTAACGAGGAATGGATTGGAATGTGTATTGTAATGTGGAATGGAATGGAATGGAATGTGGAATGTAATGGAATGTGGAATTCAAAGTAACGGAATCGCATGTGGAAGGGAATGGAATGGAATGAGGAATGGAATATGGAAAGGAAAGGAATGAAATGTCGAATGGAATGTGGGATAGAATTGAATGGAATGTGGAATGAAATGTGTAAAGGAATGGAATGTGGAATGGAATGGAATGGAATGTGGAAGGGAATGTAGAATTGAATGGAATGGAATGGAATTGAATGAGGAATGGAATGGAATGTGGAATGGAATGGAATGGAACGGAATGTTGGATGGAATGTGGAATAGAATGTGGAATTGAATTGAATGGAATGTGGAATGTAAAGTAATGCAATCTGGAATGGAATGCAATGGAATGTGGAATGGAATGGAATGTGAAATGGAATGGAATTGAATGTGGAATGTGAAATGGAGTGTGGAATTCAAAGTGAAACGTTATGCTTTTTGGAATGTGGAATGGAATGTGGATTATGAAATGGAATGTAGAATGGAATTTGAAATGGAATGTAGAATTGATTGTGGAATGGAATGAAATGGAACATAGAATGGAATGGAAAGGAAAGTGGAATGGAATGGAATGGAATGTGGGATTGAATGGAATGGAATGTGGAAAGGAATGAAATGGAATGTGGGATTGAATGGAATGGGATTTAATGGAATGGAATGTGGAATGGAGTGGAATGGAATGTGGAATGGAATATAATGGAGTGGAATGTGGAAAGTAATTGAATGGAATGTGGAATTGATATAAATGGAATGTGGAATGGAATGGAATGTATCGTGGAACGGAATGTGGAATTGAATATGGAATATAATGTGAAATGGAATTTGGAATGGATTGTGGAATAGAACGAAACAGAAAGTGGAAGGGAATGGAATGGAACGAGGAATGGAATGGAATGGAAGACGCAATGGAACGTGGAATACAATGCAATGGAATGTGGAATGGAAAGGAATGGAATGTGGAAAGGAATGGAATGGATTGTGAAATGCAATGTGGAATGGAATGGAATGGAATGGAATGTGGAATGGAATGGAATTGAATGGCATGGAATGTGGAATTGAATGGAAGGGAATGTGGAAGGGAACGTGGAATGGAAAGTACAATGGAACATGGAATGGAATGAGTAATGGAATGGAATGGAATGCTGAACGTAAGGGAATGGTATGCGCCTTTTAATGTGGAATGGAATGTGGAATGGAAAGTGGAATGGAACGGAATGAACGTGAAATGGAATGGAATGAAACGTGTAATGGAATGGAATGGAATGTGTAATGGAAGGGACTGGAATGCAGAACATAATGTGCAATGGAATATGGAATGGAATGTGGAATGGAATATGGAATGAATGTGCAATGGAATGGAATTCAACGTGGAATGGAATGGAATGCAATGTGGAATGGAATAGAATGTGGAATGGAATGGAATGGAATGCAGAATGGAACGGAATGGAATGTCGAACTGAATGGAATGGAGTGGAATGTGGAATGCAATTGAATGGATCGTGGAATGGAATGAGGAATTAAATGTGGAACGGAATGTGAAATGGAATATGGAATCTAAAGCGGAATGGAATGGAATGGAATGTGGAATAAAATGGAATGTGTTATACAATGGAATGGAATGTGGAATGGAAAGGAACGTGGAAGGCAATGGAATTGAATGTGGATGGAATGGAAAGGAATGTGGAATGGTATGGAATGTGGAATGGAATGGAAAGTTGAATAGAATGGAATGTGGAATGGAATGGAAAGGAAGCAATGTGAAATGGAATGTGGATTGGAATGTGAAACGGAATGTGGAAAGGAATGTGGAATAGAATGTGGAATGGAATGAAATGGAACGTCGAATGGAATGGAAAGTGGAAAGGAATGGAATGGTACGTGGAATGGTACGTGGAATTGAATGGAATGGAAAGTGGAATGGAATGGAATGGTATGTGGAATGGAACACGGAATGCAACGTGGAATGGAATTGAATGGAATGGGGAATGGAATGGAATAGAATATGGAATGGAATGGTATGGAATGTGGAATGGAAAGTAATGGAAGGTAGAATGGAATATGCAATGGAATGGAATGGAATGTGCAATAAAATGTGGTATGGAATGTGGAATGCAATGTGGAATGGAATGGAATGCAACGTGAAATGCAAAGTGAAATGGAATGGAATGGAATGTGGAAGGGAATGAAATGTGAAATGGAATGGAATGGAATGTGGAAGGGAATGGAATGGAATGTGGAATTGAATGTGAAATTTATCGTGGTGTGCAAAGGCAGGGAATGTAGAATGGAATGGAATGGAATGGAACGTGGACTGGAAAGTGGAATGTAATGGAATGGATCGTTGAATGGAATGTGGAATGGAATGTGGAATGGATTGTGGAATGGAATGTGGAATGGATTGGAATGGAAATTGGAATGGAATGTGGAATGGAATGTGGAATGCAACGTCGAGTGACTTGTGGAATGGAATGTGAAATGGAATGGAATGGAATGTGGAATGGAATGCAATTAAATGTGGAATGTAAAAGGATTGAACGTAGAATGGAACGTGGAATGGAAAGTGCAATGGAATGGAATGGAATGTGGAATGAATTGGGGAATGGAATTGAATGGAACGTGGAATGGAGTGGAATGGAATTTGGAATAACGTGGAATGGAATGTGGAATGGAATGTGGAAAGTGGAAAGGAACGTGGAATGGAACGTGGAATGGAAAGTGGAAGGGAATGCGAAATGGAATGTGGCATGGAATGCAATGGAATGTGGAATGAAATGTGGAAAGGAATGTGGAATGGAACGGAATGGAAGGTGGAATGCAATGTTGAATGGAGTGTGAAATGGAATGTGGAATTAAACGGAATGGAATGTGGAATGGTATGTGGAATGGAAGGGAATGGAATGTAGAATGGACTCTGGAATGTAATGTGGAATGGAACGGAATAGAAGGTGGAATGCAGTGTAGAATGTAACGTGAAATGTATTGGAATTGATTGTGGAATAGAACGTGGAATAGAATGGAATGGGACGTGGAATGGAACGTGGAATGGAACGTGGAATGAAACCAAATGGAAGGTGCTATGGAAAGTGGAATGGAATGTTGAACGGAAAGTGAAATATATTGGAATTGAATGAGGAATGGAACGTGGAATGGATTGCAGAATGGAATGGAACGGAATGGAATGTGGAATGAAACGTGTAAAGGAATAGTGACAGTAACGTGGAATTTAAGGTTGAACGGAATGGAATGGAATGTGGAATGGAATGGAATGTAATGTGGAATGGAATGGAATGGAATGTGAAATGGAATCCAATGGAACGTGGAATGGTATGTCTAATGGAATGTGGAATGGAATGTGGAATGGAATGGACTGCAATGTGGAATGAAATGTGGAATGGAATGCGGAATGAAACGTGGAGTGTAAAGGACTGGAATGTGGGACGGAATGTGGAGTAGAGTGTGGAATGGAATGTGGAACGTAAAGGAATGGAAAGTGGAATGGAAAGTGGAATGGAATGTGGAATGGAAAGTAAAATGGAATGGAATGGAATGTGTAATGGAACGTGGAATGGAATGTGCAAAGGATTGGAAAGTGGAAAGGAATGGAATGTAATGTGGAATGGAATGGAATGGAATATTGAATGGAATAGAAGGGAATGTGCAATGGAATGTGGAATGGAATGGAAAGAATGTGCAATGGAATGTGAGAAATAATGGCATGGAATGTGGAATGGAATGAGGAATGGAATGGAATGTGGATTGCAACGTGGACTGGAACGTGGAATGGAAAGTGGAAGGGCGTATGGAATGGAAAGTTTAGTGGAATGGAATGGAACGTGGAGTGGAAAGGGATGGAATGTGGAATGGAATGGAATGGAAAGTGGAAGGGAATGGAATGGAAAGTGGAATGGAAAGGAATGGAACGTGGAATAGAATGTGGAAGGGAAGGTGGAATGGAAACCGGAATGTAATTAAATCAAATGTGGAATGCTATGGAATTGAACGTGGAATAAAATAGAATGGAATGGAAAGTGAAAAACAATGTAATGGAATGGAAAGTGGAATAAAATGGAAAGGAATGGAATTGAATGCGGAATGGAATGGAATGAAATGTGGAATGCAATGCCGTTGAATTGAATGTGAAATAGAATGGAATGTTATGTGGAAAGGAACGGAATGAAATGTGGAATGGAACGGAGTGCAATGTGGAATTTAATCAAATGGAACGTGGAAAGGAATATAGAATGGAATGTGGTATGGAATGGAAGGGAATGTGGAATGAAATGGAATGGAATGTGGAATAGAATGGAATGGAATGCAATCAGGAATGGATGTCGAATGCAATGGAATGGAAAGTGGAATAGAATGGAATGGAATGCAATCAGGAATGGATGTGGAATGCATTGGAATAGAATGTGGAATGGAATGGGATTTAATGTGAAATGGAATGGAATGGAATGGAATGGAAGGTGAAAGGGAATCTGGAACGGAATGTGAAATGGAATGGAATGGAATGTGTAATGGAATGTGGAATGGAATCGAATGGAATGTGGAATGGAATGTGGAATAGAATGTGGAATGGAAAGGAATGGAAAGTTTAAATGTAATGGAACGGAATTTGGAATGAAATGTGGAATGGAATAGAATGGAATGTGGATTAGAATGTGGAATAGAATGTGGAATGTAATGGAATGTCGAATGGAATGTGGAATGGAATGGAATGGAAAGTTTAAATGGAATGGAATGGAATGTAGAGTGGAATGGAATGCAATGTGGAATGGAATGTCGATTGTGGTGGAATGGAACGTGGAATGGAATGGAATTCAAAGTGGAATGGAATGGAATGGAATTTGGAAAGGAAAGGAATGGAATGTGGAATGGAATGCAAGGCAATGTGGAATGGAATGTGTAATAAAATGTGGAATGGATAGCAATGGAACGTGGAAAGGAATGTGGAATGGAATGTGTAATGGAAAGTGCAATGCAATGGAATGGAAAGTGGAATGGAACGTGGAGTGGAAATGAATGGAACGTGGAATCTAACTTTGGAATGAAACCTAGAATGGAACGTGGAATGGAATGTGGAAAGTAATGTGGAATGGAAAGGAATGGAATGTCAAATGGAGTGGAAAGGAATGTGGAATGGAATGGAATAAAATGTGGATTTGAATGTGGAATAGAATGGAATGGAATGAGAATAGAATGTGGAACGGAAAGTAACGGAATGTGGAATGGAATGGAATGGAAAGGTATGGAAAGTGGAATGGAGTGGAATACAATGTGGAATGTAATATAATGGAACGTGGAATGCAACCTGAAAAGAATGTGGAATGGAATGGAAAGCACTGTGGAATGGAAGGGAATGGGATGGTGAATGAAACAGAACGGAAAGGATTGGAATGTGAAGAGGAATGAAAATGTATGGAATGTGGAATGGAATGGAATGTAATGTGGAAAAGAATGGAATGGTATGTAATGAGGAATGGAATGGAATGGAATGGAATGTGGATTTGATTGGCATGGAGTGAGGAATGGAATGTCTATTGGGGTGGAATGGAACCTGGAATGGAATGGAATCCAACATGGAATGGAATGGAATGGAATGTGGAATGAAATGGAATGGAATGTGGAAAGGAATGCAAGGCAATGTCGAAGGGAATGTGTAATGGAATGTGGAATGGATAGCAATGGAACGTGGAATGGAATGTGGAATGGAAAGTGTAATGCAATGGAATGGAATGTGGAATGAAACGTGGAGTGGAAAGGAATGGAACGTAGAATGGAACTTGGAATGAAACCTGCAATGGAACGTGGAATGGAATGTGGAATTTAATGTGGAATGGAAAGGAATGGAATGTAGAATGGAATGGAATGGAATGTGGAACGGAATGGAATGGAACGTGGAATTGAATGTGGAATAGAATGGAAAGGAATGAGAATAGAATGTGGAATGGAATGTAACGGAATGCGGAATGGAACGGAATGGAAATGTAAGGAAAGTGGAATGGAGTGGAAAGCAATGTGGAATGGAATTTAATGGAACGTGGAATGTAACCTGGAAAGGAATGAGGAATGGAATGGAAAGGAATGTGGAATGGAAGGTAATGGAAATGGGAATGAAATAGAATGGAAAGGATTGGAATGTGGAGTGGAATGGAATTGTATGGAATGTGGAATGGAACGGAACGTAATGTGGAATAGAATGGAATGGTATGTAATGTGGAATGGAATGCAATGGAATGGAAAGGAATGTGGAATGGATTGGCATGGAGTGAGGAAGGTATTGGAATGGAATATGGAATTTAATGGAATGGAATGGAATGTGGAATGGAATGGAAAGAATGGAATGGAATGTGGAATTGAAGGGAATGGAATGGAATGTGGAATTGAATGGAATGCTATGTGGAATGGAATGAAATGGAAAGTGGAAAGGAATGTGGAATGGAATGCAATGTGAAATGGAATGTGGAATGGAATGTAAAAAATGTGGAATGAAAAGGAATGCAATGTGGAATGGAATGGAATGGAGAATTGAAAGGAATGGAATTTGGAATGGAATGGAATGGCATGGAATGTGGAATGGAAAGGAATGAAATGGAATGGAAAGTGGAATGGAAAGGAATGGAATGTGGAATGAAAAGGAATGGAATCTGGAATTTCATAGAATGGAATGGAATCTGGAAAGGAATGGAATGGAATGGAATGCAGAATGGAATTTAATGTAATGTGGAATGGAATGGAAAGGAATCCTGTGGAATGTGGAATGCAAAGGAAAGTAATGTGGAATAGAATGGAATGGTATGGAATGAGGAATGGAATGGAATGGAATGGAATGTGTAATGGAACGTTTAATGGAATGGATTGGAACGTGGAATGGGATGGAATAGAATGTGGAATGGAACGTGGAATGGAATGGAATGGAACATGTAATGGAACGTGGAATGGAATGTGCAATGGAATGTGGAATGGAAAGTAGAATTGAAAGGAATGCAAAGTAGAGTGGAAAATGGAATGGAATGGAATGGAACGTGGAATGGAATGTGGAATGGACTGCGGAATGGAACGTGAAATGGAACATGGAATGGAACGTGGAAAGGAACGTGGAATGTATTGGAATGGAAAGGGGAACGGAATGTGGAATGGATTGTGGAATGAAATGCTAGGCAATGTGGAATAGAATGTGGTATGGAATGTAATGGAATGTGGAATGGAATGTGGAATGGAATGTAATGGAATGTGGAATGGAATGTGGAATGGAATGTAAATGAACGTGGAATGTAAAGGAATAGAATACGTAATGCAATGTGGAGTGGAATGTGGAACAGAAAGTGGAATTGAATGGACTGGATTGCGCTATGGAACGTGAAATTGAATACAATGTAACGTGGAATGGAAATTGGAATGCAATGTGGAATGGAACGTGGAAAGGAATGTGGAATGCAGCGTGGAATGGAATATGGAATGCAGCGTGGAATGGAATGTGGAAGGGAATGTGGAATGGAATGGAATGGAATGGAATGGAATGTGGAATGGAATGGAATGGAATGTGGAATGGAATGAAATGGAATATGGAATAGAATGCGTAATGGAATGGGATTTAATGGTATGGAATGGGGAATGGAATGGAATGTAATGTGGAATGGAACGCGGAATGTAATGGAATGCAACGTGAAATGGAATCTCGAATAGAATGTGGAATGGAATGTGGAATGGAATGGAATGGAATGTGGAATGGAATGGATTGGAATTTGGAGTGGAATGTGGAAAGGAATGGAATGGATTGGGAATGGAAAGTGGAATGGAATGGAATGGAATGCGTAATGGAATGTGGAATGGAACGGAATGGAATGTGGAATGGAATGGAATGTGGAATGGAATGTGCAATGGAATGTGGAGTTTCACGTGGAATGGAACGGAGTGCAATGTGGAATGGAATGTGGAATGAAATGTAAAATGCAAAATTGAATGGAATGCAATCTGGAATCGAACTTGGATGGAAATGGAATGGAGCGTGAAATGCATCGTGGAATTAAACGTAGAATGGAATGTGGAAAGGAAAGTGGAATGGAATGGAATGGATTGGAATGCAATGGAAAGTGGAATGCAACGTGGAATGGAATGTGGAATGGAATGCAAAGGAATGTGGAATTGAATGGAAAGGGTGTGGAATTGAAGGTAACGGAAAGTCGAATGGAATGTGGAGTGGAATGGAATGGAATGAAACAGAATGTGGAATGTTATGCAAAGAAACGTGGAATGGAACGTGGAATGGAATGGAATGGAATGGATTGTGGAATGCAAAGTAGAAAGGAACGTGGAATGGAATGGAATATAATGGATTGTGGAATGCAAAGTAGAAAGGAACGTGGAATGGAATGGAACAGAACGGAACGGAATGGAACATGGAAGGGAACGTGGAATGGAAGGTGGAATATAAGGTGTAAAGGAACGTGGAATCGAATGGAATTGAATGAGAAATGGAATGGAATGCAATGTGCAATAGAATTGAATGGAAAAGGATGTTGAATATAATGTGGAATGGAATGGAAAGGAATCCAGAAAGGAGTGGAAAGGAATGGAATGGAATGGAATACATTGGAAAGTGGAATGGAACGTGCAATGCAACGTGGAATGGAATGTGAAATGGAAAGGAATCGAATGCGGAATGGAAGTGAATGGAATGTGGAATGGAATGTGTAATGGAATGGAATGGAATGCAATGGAATTTCGAATGGAATGTAGTCGAATGTGGAATCGAATGGAATCGAATGTGTAATGGAATGGAATGAAGTGGAATGCAGAATGATATGGAATGCAATGCGGAATGGTATGTAAATAAATGTGGATTGGAATGCAATGCAATGGAATGGAATGTGGAATTGAATTAAATGGAAAGTGGAATGGAATGGAATGGAATATGGAATGGAATGGAATGGAATGTGGAATGGAATGTGAGTTGGAATGTGGAATGGAATGAAATGGAACATGGAATGGAATGGAACACGGAATGGAATGGAATGGAATGTGGAATGGAATTTGGAATTGACAGCAGAATGAAACGTTGACTGGAATGTTGAATGGACTGGAATGTTAAATGCAATGGAATGGAATGTTGAATGGAATTTAATGGAATGTGGAATGTAACGTGGAATGGAAAGAAATGGAAGGTGTAATGGAACATGAAATGGAACCACTAATGCAACGTAGAATGGAACGTGGAATGCAATGGAATGGAACGTGGAATGAGATGTGGAATATAATGGAAATGAATGTGGAATGGAAAGGGATGGAATGTGGTAAGGAATGTGGAAAGGAATTTAAAGGAATGTGGAATGCAATGTGGTTTCAGATGTGGAATGGAATGTAATGGAATGGGGAATGGAATGTGGAATGGAATGGAATGGAATGTGAAAGGGAATGAGGAATGAAATGTGGAATGGAATGTGGTATGAAATGTGGAATAAAATAGAATGGAATGTGGAATGGAAGGTGGAATGGAATGTGGATTGGAGTGGAATGGAACGTTGAAAGGAATGGAATGGAATGTGGTATGCAATGGGTTCAGGAATGGAATGGAATGTGGAATGGAATGTGGTATGGGATGTGGAATGAAATGGAATGGAATGTAGAATGTAATGTGGAAAGGGATGGAATGGAATATGAAAGGGAATGTGGAGTGCAAAGTGGAATGGAATGTGGAATGAAATCGAATGGAACGTGGAATGGAATGTGGAACTGAATTAAATGGAATGTGTAATGGAATATAATTGAATGTGGAATGGAATGTGGAATCGAAAGTGGAATGGAACCTGGAATGGAACGTGGAATGGAATGGAATGGAATGGAACGTGGAAATGAAAGTGGAAAGGAACATGGAATGGAATGTGGAATGTAAAGTGGAATGGAATGTGCAATGGAATGTGGAATGGAACGTGGAATGGAATGTGGAATGGAATGTGGAATGGAACGTGGAATGGAAAGAAATTGAATGTGGAATGGAACTTGGAATGGAAGGGAATGGAACCTGGAATGGAATGTGGAATGGAAAGTGGAATGGAATGTGGAATGGAACTTGGAATGGAATGTACAATGGAAAGTGGAACGAAACGTGGAATGGAATGCAATGGAGGGTGCAATTGAAAGTGGAATGGAATGGAACGGTACGTGCTACGGAAGGTGGAATGGAATGTGGAATGGAACGTGAAATAAATCGTGGAATGGAATGGAATGGAATGTGGAAAGCAATCTGGAATGCAATATGGAACGGAACATGGAATGGAATGGAGTGGAATGCAATGTGGAATGAAATGTGGAATTGAATGTGGATTCGAAAATGGAATGGAACGCGGAATGGCACGTTGAATGGAACGTGGAATGAAATAGAACGGAATGTGGAATGGAATGTGGAATGGAACGTGGAATGGAATGGAATAGAATGTGAAATGGAACTTGAAATGGAAAGGAATGGAACGTGGAACGGAATGTGGAATATAAAGGGGAATGGAATGAGGAATGGAACTTGGAATGGAATGTACAATGGAAAGTGGAATGGAACGTGGAATGGAATGGAATGGAAGGAGGAATGGAACGTGTAATCGAATGGAATGGAACATGGAATGGAACGTTTAATTGGATGTGGAATGGAACGTGAAATGGAACGTGGAATGGAATGGAATGGAAGGTGGAAGACAGTGTGGAATGGAATGTGGAATGGACTGTGGAATGGAATGGAATGGAATGGAATGTGGAATGAAATGTGGAATGGAATGCGCAATGGTACGTGGAATGGAACGTGGAATGGAACGTGGAATGGAACGTGGAATGAAATGGAACGGAATGTGGAACGCAATGTGGAAGGGAATGGAATGGAACTTGGAATGGAATTTGGAATGGAATGGAAGGTGAAATAGAATGTGGAACAGAATGGAATGGAAAGTTTAAATGGAACGGAATGCAATGTTGAATGGAATGTGGACTGCAATGGAATGCAATGTGGAATGGAATGGAATGCAATGTGGAATGTAATTGGGAATGCAATGGAATGGAATTTGGAATGGAATGTGGAAAGGAATGTGGAATGGAATGTGGAATGGAACGGAATGGAATGGAATGTGGAATGGAAAGTGGAAAGGAATGTGGAATGGAAAGGAAAGGAATGTGGAACGGAGTGAGGAATGGAATGCGCAATGGAACGTGGAATGCAATGTAATGAAATGTGGAATGGAATGTGGAATGGACTATGGAAAGCAATGGAATGGATTGCGGAATGGAATGTGGAATGCAGTGCAATGGAATATGGAAAGGAATGTGGAATGGAATGAGGAATGGAATGTGGAATGGAACGTGGAATGGAACGGGGAATGGAATCGAATGGAATGGAACGTTTAATGGAAAGTGGAATGGAACATGAAATGGAATGTGGAATGGAACATGGATTGGAATGTGCAATGGAATGTGGAATGGAACGTGGAATGGAATGTGGAATGGAACGTCAAAAGGAATGGAATGGAATGTGGAATGGAACGTGGAATGGAATGTGGAATGGAACGTCAAAAGGAATGGAAAGTAATGTGGAATGGAACTTGGAATGGAATGGAATGGAATGTGGAATCGAATGGGGAATGGAAAGTGGAATGGAATGTGGAACAGAACGTGGAAAGGAATGGACAATGCAATGTGTAACGGAACGTGGAATGGAATGGAATGAAAGGAGGAATGGAACGTGGAATGCAATGGAATGGAACGTGGAATGGAACATGGAATGGAATGGAAAGGAATTTGGAATGGAACGTGGAATGGAATGTGGAATGGAACGTGGAATGGAACGTGGAATGGAATGGAATGGAATGTGGAATGCAATGTGGAATGTAAAGTGGAACGGAATGTGGAATGGAATGGAAGTTTATGGAATGTGGAATACAATGAATGTACATTCATTGGAAGGTGTAATGAAATGTGGAATTGAATGTGGAATGGAAACTGGAATGGAACGTGGAATGGAACATGGAATAGAAGGTGGAATGGAATGGAACGGAATGTAGAACGGAATGTGGAATGGAATGGAATGGAGTGTGGAATGGTATTTGTAATGCAATGGAAGGTGAAATCAAATGTGGAACGGAATGGAATGGAAAGTTTAAATGGAATGGAATGGAATGTTGAAAGGAATGTGGATTGCAAAGGAATGCTATGTGGAATGAATTGGAATGGAATGTGGAATGGAATGGGGAATGCAATGGAATGGAATTTGGAATGGAATGTGGAAAGGAATATGGAATGGAATGTGGAATGGAATGCAATTTGGAATGGAAAGTGGAATGGAATGTGGAATGGAATGGAATGGAATTGAATGTGAAATGGAATGCAATGGAATGTGGAATGGAATGGGCAAAGGAATGGAATGTAGTGGAATGTGGATTGGAATGTGGAATGGAATGGAATGGATTGTGGAATGGAATGGAGTGGAATGTGTAAAGGAATGGGTGGCAATGTGGAATGGAATATGGAAAGCAATGGAATGGAATGCAATGGAAAGAGGAATGGAATGGATTGGAATGTATAATGGAATGGGAATGGAGTGCAATGCAATGTGGAATGGAATGGAATGCAATGTGGAATGGAATGGAATGGAATGTGGAATGGAATGGGGAATGCAATGGAATGGAATTTGGAATGGAATGTGGAAAGGAATATGGAATGGAATGTGGAATGGAATGTGGAATGGAATGCAATTTGGAATGGAAAGTGGAATGGAATGTGGAATGGAATGTGGAATGGAATGGAATGTGGAATGGAAAGTGGAAAGGATGTGGAATGGAACGGAATGGAATGTGGAATGGAATGTGGAATGGAATGAGGAATGGAACGTGGAATGGAAAGGAATGGAATTGAATGGAATGGATTTTGTAATGGAATGTGGAATGGAACGTAGAATGGAACATGGAATGGACTGGAATGGAACGTGGAAATGGATGGAATGGAACGTGGAATGGAACTTGGAGTGGAATGGAATGCAACGTGGAATGGAACATGGAATGGAACGTGGATCGGAATGTGCAATGGAATGTGCAGTGGAACGTAGAATGGAAAGGAATGGAAAGTGGTGTGGAACGTGGAATGGAATGGAATGGAATGCGAAATAGAATGTGGAATGGACTGTGGAATGGAACGTGAAATGGAACATTTAATGGATTGGATAGGAATGTGGAATGGAATGTGGAATGTAATGCAAGGCAATGTGGAAAGGAAAGTGGAATGGAATGGAATGGAATTTGGAATGCAATGTTACAATGAACGGAATGGAATGTTGAATGGAATTTGGAATGGACTGGAATGCAATGTGGAATGGAATGGAATGGAAAGTGGAATGTAATGCAACGCAATGTGGAATGGAAAGTGGAATGGAATGGAATGGAATTTGGAATGGAATGTGAAATTGAATGGAAAGGAAGGTGGAATGGAATGGAATGGAATGGAATGGATTGGAAAGTGAAATATAATGTGGAACGGTATGTGAAATGGAATGTGGAATGGAATGTGGAACGGAATGAATTGCAAGGTTGAATGGAATGGAATGGAAGGAGGAATGGAATGGAATGGAACAAGGAATGGAACATGGAATGGAACGTGGAATGGAATGTGGTATGAAAAGTGGAATGGAATGGAATGGAATGTGGAATGGAATGTGGAAATGAATGCAATGGAATGAGAAAGGAATGTAGAATGGAATGGAATGGAATGTGGCATGAAATGTGGAATGGAATGTGGAATGCAACGAAATAGAATGAGGAATGGAATGTTGAATGGAATGTGGAACTCAACGAGGAAAGGAATGTGGAATTGTATGTGGAGTGTAATGGAGTGGAATGTGGAACTGAACGTGGAATGGAATGTGGAATTGTATGTGGAGTGTAACGGAGTGGAATGTGGAATGGAATGGAATGTGGAATGGAATGGAATGGAATGTGGAATAGAATACAATGGAAGTGAATGTTCAATGGAATGCGGAATGGAATGTGAAATGGAATGTGGAATGCAATGGAATTGAGTGTGGAATGAAATTGAACATGGAATGGAATGGAATGGAATGTGGATTGGAATGAAATGGAATGGATTGTGGAATGGAATGGAATTTGGAATAGAATAGAATGGAATGTGGAAAGGAATGGAATGGAATGTGGAATGCAATGGAATGGAATTGTACGTGGAATTGAATGGAATGGAATAGAACGTTGAATGCAATGGAATGGAATGTAACGTGGAATTGAAAGCAATTGAACGGGGAAAGGAATGTGGAATGGAAAGTGGAATGGAATATGGAATGGAATGAAATGAAATGTGGAATGGAATGGAATGCAATGTGGAATAGAATGGAATGAAATGGAATACGCAATGGAATGTGGAATTGAATGTGGAATGAAATTGAACATGGAATGGAATGGAATGGAATGTGGATTACAATGGAATGGAATGGAATGTGGAATGGAATTGAATGGAATGGTAAGTGAAATGGAATTTGTAATGGAATGTGGAGGGGAATGAAATGCACAATGGAATGGAATGGAATGGAACGTGGAATGGAATGGAATGGAATTGAAAGTGAAATGGAATTTGCAATGGAATGTGAAATGCAATCAAATGGAATGTGGAATCGAACGGAATGGAATATGGAATGGAAAATGGAATGCAATGGAACATGGAAAGGAATGTGGAAAGGAATGTGTAAAGGAAAGTGGAATGGAATGTCAAATGGAATGTGGAATGCAATATGGAAGGAAATGTAGTATTGAAAGCGGAATGGAAAGGAATCGAATGTCCAATGGAATGTGGAATGGAATGAAATTGAATGTGGAATTGAATGTGGAATGGGATGAAAAGGAATGTGAAATGGAAAGAAATGGAAGGTGGAATGTAATGTGGAATGGAATGGAATGGAATTGAATGTGAAATGGAATGCAATGGAATGTGGAATGGAATGGGCAAAGGAATGGAATGTAGTGGAATGTGGATTGGAATGTGGAATGGAATGTAATGGATTGTGGAATGGAATGGAGTGGAATGTGTAAAGGAATGGGTGGCAATGTGGAATGGAATGTGGAAAGCAATGGAATGGAATGCAATGGAAAGTGGAATGGAATGGATTGGAATGTATAATGGAATGGGAATGGAGTGCAATGCAATGTGGAATGGAATGGAATGCAATGTGGAATGGAATGGAATGGAATGTGGAATGGAATGGAATGGAACGTGGAATTGAATGGAATGGAATGCAACGGAACATGGAATTGAATGGAATTGAACGGGGAATGGAATGTGTATTGGAATATGGAATAGAATGGAATGTGGAATGGAATGGAATGGAATGTGGAATAGTATAGAACGGAAGAGAAAGTGCAATGGAATGTGGAATGGAATGTGGAATGTCATGGAATGGAATGTGGAATGAAATTGTACATGGATTGTAATGGAGTGGAATGTGGATTGGAATGGAATGGAGTGGAATGTGGATTGGAATGGAATGGAATGGAATGTGGAATGGAATGGAATGGAATGGAAAGTGAAATGGAATTTGGAATGGAACATGCAATGGAATGAAATGGAATGTGGAATGGAGTAAAATGGAATGTGGAATGGAAAGTGGAATGGAATCGATCAGGGAATGGAATGTGGAATGGAAAGTGTAATGGAATGTGGAATGGAATATGTTATGGAATGTGGAATGAAATGTGGAATGGAAAGTGGAATGGAACATGGAATGAAATGTAGTATGGTATGGGGAATGGAACGGAATGGAATGTGGAATGTAATGTGGAATGGAATGCAGAATGAAACGTGGAATGGAACGTGGCAAGGAATGGAATGGAACGTGGAATGAAATGTGGAAATGAATGGAATAGGATGTGGAATGGAATCTGCAATGGAATGTGGAATGGAATGGAAAGTAATGTGGAATGGAAGGTGGAGTTAAATGGAAAGGAATGTGAAACGGAATGCAATGGAATGTGCAATGGGATGTGAAATGGAATGGAAGGGAATGTGGAATGGAATCTGGAATGGAATGGAATGGAATGTGGAACTCAATGTGGAATTTAAAGGACTGTAATGTGGAATGAAATGTGGAATGGAATGTGGAATGGAATGGAATGGAAAGTTGAATGGAATATGGAATGGAATATGGAAAGGAAAGTGGAATGGAATGGAATGGAATGTGGAATATAATGAGATGGAATGGAATGGAATGTGAATGGAATAGAATGGAATGGAACTGAATATGGAATGCAATGCAATGGAATGAAATGAGGAATTGAAAGGAATGGAATGTGAAATGGAATGGAATGGAATGTGCAATGGAATGGAAGAGGACGTGGAATGGAATGTGGAATGGAATTCAATGTAATGTGGAATGAAATGGAAAGGAACGTGGAAAACAATGTGGAATTGAATGTGGAATGGAAAGTGGAATGGAATGGAATGGAATGTGGAATAAAGTGGAATGGGATGGAATGAAATGTGGAATGTAATGGAATAGAATGTGGAATGCAATGGAATGGAGTGAAATGTGGAATTGAATAGAGTGGAAAGTGGAATGGAACAAAATGGAATGTGGAATGGAATGTGGAATGCCATGTGGAATGGAATTTGGAATGTAAAGGAATGAAATGTTGACTGTAATGGAATGGAGTATGGAATAGAATGGAATAGATTGGAATGGAACGTGGAATGCAATGGAATGGAATGTGAAATGGAATGCAATGGAATGTGGAATGGAATGGAATGGAACGTGGAATAGAATGTGGAATGGAATGGAATGCAAAGTGAAATGGAATGTGGAATGGAATGTGGAATGGAAAGTGGAATGGAACGTGGAGTGGAATGGAAAGGAACATGGAATAGATTGGATTTTAATGTGGAATGTAATATGAAATAGAATGCGGAATGTGACGTGGAACGGAATGGAATGCAACTTGGAATGCAATGTGGTAGAATGTGGAATGGAATGGATTGGAATGTGAAATGGAGTGAATTGGAAAGTGGAATGGAATGCAATGGAACGTGGAATGGAATGTGGAATGGTACGAGGAATGGATTGTTTAATTGAATGGAGTGGAATGTGGAATAGAATGGAATGGAATGAATGGTGGAATGAAATGTGGAATGGATCATGGAACGGAATGGAATGGAATGAGCAACGGAATGGAAACGAAAGTGTAATGGAATGGAAGGGAAAGGAATCGAAAATGAAATAGAATGTGGAAGGGAATGTGAAATGGAAAGTGGAATGGAAAGTGGAATGGAATGAAATGGAACATGGAATGGAACGGAATGGAACATGGAATGGAATGGAATGGAATGTGGTATGAAATGTGGAATTGAATGGAATGTGGAAGGGAATGTGGAATGAAATGCATTGGAATGAGAATGGAATGTGCAATGGAATGAAATGGAAGATGGAATGGAATGTGGAATGGAATGGATTGGAATGAGAAATGGATTGTGGAACAGAATGTGGAATGAAAAGTGGAATGGAACGTGGAATTGACTGGAATGGTACTTGGTATAGAATGTGGAATGTAATGGAAGGGTATGTGGAATGAAATGTTTAGTGTAATGGAATGGAATGTGGAATGGAATGGAATGCAATGTGGAATGGAATGTGCAATGGAACGGAATGTAATGAAGAATGGAATGTGGAATGGAATGTGGAAGAGAAAGTGGAATGGAATGGAATGGAATGTGGAATGAAACATGGAAAGAAATCGAATGGAACGTGGGATGGAAAGTGAAATGGAATGTGGAATGGAATGTAGAATGGAATGTGGAATGGAATGCAATGGAATGTGGAATGGAATGTGGAATGCAGTGTGTAATGGAATGGAATGGAACAGGGTATGGAACATGGAATGCAATGGAATGTAATGTGGAATGAAATGTGGAATGGAACGTGGAATGAAAATTAGAATGCAATTGAATGGAACGTGGATTTGAATGGGGAATGGTATGTGGAATAGAAAGTGGAATGGAATGTGAAATGGAATGTTGAATGGAAAAGAATGGAATGTGGAAAGTAATGGAAAGGAATGGGGAATGGAAAGGAATGGATTGTGGACTGGAATGTTATGCAATGGAATGGAAAGTGGAATAGAAGTTGGAATGCAACGTATAATGGAGTGGAAAGAAAGTCGAATGTAACGTGGAAAGGAAGTTGGAATGAAACGTGCAAAGGAATGGAATAGAAGGTGGAATGGAATGTGGAATGGAATGTTTAATGGAATGGAGTGGAATGTGGAAAGGAAGGTAATCGAATGTGGAATTGAATGCGGAAGGGAATGGATTGGAATGTGGAATGGAATTTGGAAAGTAATGGAATGGAATGTGGAAGGGAATGTTGAATCGAATGTAGAATGTAATGTGGAATGGAATGGAATGGAATGTGGATTGGAATGTGTAATGGAATGGAATGTGGAAGGAAATGTGGAATGTTATGTGGAATGTAATATGTAATGGAATGGAATGGACTGAGGAAGGGAATGTGGAAGGGAATGCGGAATATAATGTGGAATAGAATGCAATGGAGAGTGGAATGTAATGTGGAACGGAATGGAATAGAATGTCTAATGGAATGTGGAAAGGAATGGAATGGAATGTGGAATGCAATGTGCAATACAATGTGGAATTGAATGGAATGGAATTTTGAATTGAGTGTGGAATGTATAGCAATAGAATGTGGAATGTAACGTGGAATTGAATGTGGTATACAATGGAATTTAATTTGGAATGGAATGTGGAATGGAATGGAAAGGAATGTGGACTGTTATGTGGAATAGAATGTGGAATGGAATGTCCAATGGAACGTGTTATGGAACAGAATGGAATGTGGAAAGAAATTTGGAATGGAATGTGGAATGGGTCGTGGAATGGAATGGAATGGAATGTGGAATGAAACGTGGAATGGAATGGAATGAAACGTGGAATGGAACGTGCAATGGAACGTGGAATGAAATTTGAAATGGAACGTGGAATGGAATATGCAATGGAATGTGGAATGCAAAGTGGAAGGAAATGTAAAGGAATGTGGAAAAAACTGTGGCTTGGAATTTGAATTGGATCGTGGAATGCAATGGAAAGGAACGTGTAATGGAATGTGGAATGGAGTGTGGACTGGAACGTGGAATATAATGGAATGGAATGTGGAATGGAAGTGGCATGGAATGGAATGGAATGGAATGTGAAATGGAATGTGGAAAGGAATGTGTTATCAAATGAGGAATAGAAAGGAATGGAATGTGGAATGGAATGTGAAATGGAATTTTGAATGGAATTGAATGGAATGTGGCATGGAATGTGGAATGGAATGGAATGGAATGTGGAGTAGAATGTGGAATGAAATGGAAAGGAAAGCGGAATGGAATGAATGCAATGGTAAGGAATATGGCATGCAATGGAATGGAAAATAGAATGCAATGTAGAATGGAATGGTATGGAAAGTGGAATGAAACATGGAATGGAATGTGGAATGCATCGTGGAATAGAATGTGGAATGGAATGGAATGAAATGTGGAATGGAATGGAATGGAATATGGAATTGAATGTGGAGAGGAATGTAATGGAATCTGGAATAGAATGTGGAATGGAATGAAATGGAATGTGGAATGGAACGGAATGGAAAGCTCTGGAAAGTGGAATGGAATGGAATGCAATGTGGAATGGAATGGAATGGAACATGGAATGGAAAATGGAATGGAACATGGAATGGAAAATGGAATGGAACGGGTAATGGAATGTGGAATGTGGAATTTAGTGTGGAATTTAATGTGGAATGGACAGGAAAGGAATGCAAGGGAATGTGGAATGGAAAGTGTAATGGAATGTGCAATGGAATGTGGAATGAAATGTGGAATGGAATGGAATGGAATGTGGAATGTAATGTGGAATGGGATGTATTGGAATGTGGAAAAGAATGGAATGGAATGGAATGGAATGCGAAATGGAAGGTGGAAGGGAATGTGGAATGGAATTTGGAATGGAATGTGGAATGAAATGTGGAATGGAATGTAATGGAATGTGGAATGAAATGTGGAATGGAATGGATTGGAATGTGGAATGGAATGTGTAATGGAATTTAATGGAACGTGGAATGGAAAGTGGAATGGAATGTGGAATGAAATGTGGAATGTAATGGATTGGAATGTGGAATGGAATGTGTAATGGAATTTAATGGAATGTGGAATGGAAAGTGGAATGGAATGTGGAATGGATTGTGTAATGGAATGTGGAATGGAACGGAATGGATGGCTGAATGGAATGTGGAATATAGTGTGGAATGGAAGCTGGAATGGAATGAAATGGAATTTTGAATGGAACGTGGAATGTAAAGAGGAATGGAATGGAATGGAATGGATCCTGTAATAGAATGTGGAAAGGAACGTGAAATGGAATGGAATGTAACTTAGAATGGAACCTGGAAGGGAACATGGAAAAGATTCAGCAATTAAACGTGGCATGGAATGTGGAATGGAATGTGCAATGGAATGGAATGGAATGTAGAATGGAATGTGGAATTGAGTGTGGAATGGAACGTGGAAAGGAATGGAATGGAATGTGGAATGGAACATGCAATGGAACGTGGAATAGAATGGAATGGAATGTGGAATGGAATGAAATGGAATGTGGAATGGAATGTGGAATTGAATGGAATGAATTGTGGAATGAAATGTGTTTTGGAATGGAAAGGAATGTGGAATGAAATGGACTGGAATGTGGAAAGGAATGTGGAATAAAATTTAGTGGAAAGTGGAATGGAATGTGGAATGGAATGGAATGGAATGGAATGGAATGTGGAATTGAATGTGTAAAGAAATTTGGAATGGACTGTGGAATGGAATGTGGAATGGAATGTGGAAAGGAATGTGGAAAGGAATGGAATGGAATGTGGAATGGCATGTGAATTGGAATGCAATGGAATGTGGAATGGAAAGTGGAAAGAAATGCAATGCAATGAGAATGGAATGTGGAATTGAATGCGTAATGAAATTTGGAATGGACTGTGGAATGGAATGTGGAATGGAATGTGGAAAGGAATGTGGAATGGAATGGAATCGCCTTGGGAATGGATTGTGGAATCGGATGTAATGCAATGTAGAATGGAATGTGGAACAGAATGTTTAATGGAAAGTGGAAAGGAATGGAGTGAAATGTGGAACATAATGTGGAATGTAATGTGGAACGGAATGTGGAATGGAAAGTGGAATGGAATGGAATGGAATGTGGAATGGAACGTAGAATGAGATGTTCAATGGAATATGGAACGGAAAGTTGAATGGAATTGAATGGAACGTGGAACTGAACGTCTAAAGGAATGGAATGGAATGTGGAATGTAAGGTAGAATGGAACGTGGAAAGGAAAGTGTAATGGAACGTGAAATCGAATGTGGAATGGAATGTGGAAGGGAAGGTGGAGTGGAATGGAATGGAATGGAATGGAATGTGGAATGAAACGTAAAATGTATCGTGGAATTCAAAGTGGAATGCATCGTGGAATGGAATGTGAAATGGAATTTGTAATGGAATGTGGAATGGAATATGGAAAGGAACGTGAAATTGAATGGAATGGAATGTTGAATGGAACGTAGAATGTAGTGGAATGGAATGTGGAATGTAATGGAATGAAAAGTGAAATGGAATCTAGAAAGGAAAGTGGAATGGAATGGAATGGAATGTGGAATGGAATGTGCAACGGAATGTGGAATGGAATGGAATGGAATATGGAATGGAATGTAGAATGGAACGGAATGTAAAGTTGAATGGAATGTGGAACGGAATGCAGAATGTAATGGAATGGAATGTGGAATAAAAATAGGAATGGAATGGCCTGGAAGGCGGAATGGAACCTGGAATGGAATATGGAATGGAACGGATAATGGAATGTGGAATGGTATGTGGAATGGAATGGAATGGAATCTGGTATGGAATGTGGAACGGAATGTAGAATAGAATGTGGAAAGAAGAGTGGAATGCAATGGAATGGAATGTTTACTCAAACGAGGAATGGAATGGAATGGAAGGTGGAATGGAACATGGAATGGATTGTGGTATGAAACGTGTAATGTATTGTGGAATGGAATGTTTAATGGAATGGAATATAATCTGGAATGGAATGTGGAACGGAATGTGGAATGGACAGTGGAATGGAATGGAATGGGATGTAGAATGAAATGTGGAATTGAATGTGTAATGGAATGTCGAGTGGAGTGTGGAATGGAACGTGGAATGGAACATGGAAAGGAACGTGGAATAGGATGTTCAATGGAATATGGAATGGAAAGTAGAATGGAATGGAATGGAACGTGGAATTGAACGTGGAAAGGAATGTAAAGGAATGTGGAATGGAATGTAGAATGGAACATAGAAAGGAATGTGGAATGGAACATGGAATGGAAAGTGGAATGGAATGTTGAAGGGAATGTGGAGTGGAATGGAATGGAATGGAATGGAATGTGGAATTGAACGTGCAATGTATGGTGGAATTTAATGTGTAATGGAACGTGGAATGCAACGTGAAATGGAATGTGGAATGGAATTTACAAAGGAATATGGAATGGAACGTGAAATTGATTGGAAAGGAATGTTGAATGCAACGTGGAATGGAATGGAATTGAATGTGGAATGGAATGTGGAATATAATGGAATGGAACGTGGAATGGAATCTGGAAAGAAAGTGAAATGAAATGCAGTGGAATGTGGAATGGAACGTGGAAAGTAATGTGCAACGGAATATGGATTGGAATAGAATGGAAAGTGGAATGGAATGTGGAATGGAACGGAATTTAGTGTGGAATGCAATGTGGAATGGAATGTGGAAAAGAACGTGGAATGTAATGCAATGGAATGTGGACTGAAAGGTGAAATGGAATAGAATGGAAGGTGGAATGGAACATTGAATGGAACGTGGAATGGAACGTGGAACGGAACGTGCAATGGAATGTGGAATGGAATGTGGAATGGAATGGAATGGAATCTGGAATGGAATGTGGAATGGAATGTGGAATGGAATGTGGAATGGAAAGTGGAATGGAATTTAATGGGATGTAGAATGAAATGTGGAATGGAATGTGGAATGGAAGGGAATGGGATGTAGAATGAAATGTAGAATGGAATGTGGAATGGAATGTGGAATAGAATGTTGAGTGGAGTGTGTAATGGAAAGTGGAATGGAACGCAATGGAAAGTCGAATGGAATGTGGAATGGAATGTGGAAGAGAACTTGAAATGTAAGGGAATGGAATTTAGAATGGAACGTGGAATGGAATGGAGTGGAACATGGAATGGAATGTGGAATGGAACGTGGAATGGAATGGAATGGAACGTGGAATGTAATGTGGAATGGAATGTGGAAATGAATGGAATGTGGAAAGGAATGGAATGGAATGTTTAATGGAATGCAATGGAATGTTGAATGGAATGGAATGGCATGTGATATGGAATCAGGAATGGAATGTGGAATGGAATGGAATGGAAAGTGGAATGGAATGGAAAGGAACGTGGACTGGTATGTGGAATGGAATGGAATGGAATGTGGAATGGATTTGAAAGGAATGTGGAATGAAATGGAAAGAAAGGTGGAATGAAGTTGAATGGAATGGAATGGAATGTGGAGAGGAAAGTGGAATGGAATGCGAAATGGAATGTGGAATGGAACGTGGAACGGCATGAAATGGAAAGTAGAATGGAATAGAATGGGATGTGGAATGGAATGGAATGGAACATGGAATGGAAGGTGGAATGGAGCGTGGAATGGAGTGTGGAATGGAATGTGGAATGGAAAGAAATGCAATGTGGAATGGAATGTGGAATGGAATTTAAAGGAATGTTCAAAGGAACATGGAATAGAATGTGGAAGGGAATGTGAAATGGAACGCAATAGAATGTGGAATTGAAAGTGAAATGGAAACTGGAATGGAAAGTGGAAAGCAATGGAATGGAAAAAGGAATGGAATGTGGAATGGAACGTGGAATGGAAAGTGGAATGGAATGGAAAGGAACGCGGGATGGAATGTGGAATGGAATGGAAAGGAAAGTGGAGTGGAATGTAGAATGGAATGTGGAATGGAATGGAATGGAATGGAATGTGAAATGGAATGTGTAATGGAATATGAAATGGAACGTGGAATGGAATGTGGAATGGAATGAAATGGAACGTGCAATGGAACGTGGAATACAATGTGGAATGGAATGGAATGGAATGTGGAATGGAAAGAAATACAATGTGGAATGGAATGGAATGGACTGTGGAATATAAAGTGGAATGAAATGGAATGGAATGGGGAATGGAATGGAATGGAATGTGAAATGGAATGTGGAATGGAATGTGAAACGGAATGTAGATTGGAATGCAATGCAATGTGGAATGGAATGTGGAATGGAATGGAACAGAATGTGGAATGGAATATGCAATGGAATGTGGAATGTATTGTGGAATGGAACGGAATGGGAGGCAATGTGGAAAGGAATAGCGAATGGAATGGAATCAAATGTGGAATGGAATGTGGAATAGAATGAAATGGAATGTGGAATGGAAGGGAATGGAATGTGGAAAGGAATATGGAATGGAATGTGAAATGGAATGGAATGGAATGGAATGGAACGTGGAATTTAATGGAATGGAACGTGGAAAGGAAAGTGGAATGGAATGGAATTGATTGCAGAATGGACTCAAATTCCGAAAGGAATGGAATGGATAGTGGAATGGAATGGAATGGAATCTTGAATGGAATGGAATGGAATGTGGAATGGAATGTGAAATGGAACGCAATAGAATGTGGAATTGAAAGTGAAATGGAAACTGGAATGGAAAGTGGAAAGCAATGGAATGGAAAAAGGAATGGAATGTGGAATAGACCGTGGAATGGAAAGTGGAATGGAATGGAAAGGAACGCGGGATGGAATGTGGAATGGAATGGAAAGGAAAGTGGAGTGGAATGTAGAATGGAATGTGGAATGGAATGGAATGGAATGGAATGTGAAATGGAATGTGTAATGGAATATGAAATGGAACGTGGAATGGAAAGTGAAATGGAATGTGAAATGGAATGAAATGGAAAGTGCAATGGAACGTAGAATACAATGTGGAATGGAATGGAATGGAATGCAATGTGGAATGGAATGCGGAATGGAATGGAATGTGAAATGGAATGTGCAATGGAATGTTAAGGAATGTGCAAACGAGTGTGGAATGGAATGTGGAAGGGAATGCAGTGGTATGTCAAATGGAATGTGGAATGCAATGTGAAATGGAATGTGGAAAGAATTGTTGAATGGAATGGAACGGAACGTAGGAAGGAATGGAATGGAACATGGAATGGATCGTGGAATGGAACGCGGAAAGGAATGTGGAATGGAATGCAATGGAATGTGGAATGGAATGTGGAATGGAATGTAAAATGGAATGTGGAATGGAATGGAATGGAAATGACTGTGGAATGCAATGTGAAATGGAACCAGGAATAGAATGGAACATAATGGGGAATGGAACGTGGAATTTAACTGAATGGACCATGGAAAGGAACGTAGAATGGAACGTTGAATGGAATGTGGAATGGAATGGAATGGAATGTGGAATGGAAAGAAATAGAATGTGGAATGGAATGGAATGGACTGTGGAATATAAAGTGGAATGAAATGGAATGGAATGGGGAATGGAATGGAATGAAATGTGAAATGGAATGTGGAATGGAATGTGAAACGGAATGTAGATTGGAATGCATTGCAATGTGGAATGGAATGTGGAATGGAATGGAACAGAATGTGGAATGGAATATGCAATGGAATGTGGAATGTATTGTGGAATGGAACGGAATGGGAGGCAATGTGGAAAGGAATGGTGAATGGAATGGAATCAAATGTGGAATGGAATGTGGAATAGAATGAAATGGAATGTGGAATGGAAGGGAATGGAATGTGGAAAGGAATATGGAATGGAATGTGAAATGGAATGGAATGGAATGGAATGGAACGTGGAATTTAATGGAATGAAACGTGGAATGGAAAGTGGAATGGAATGGAATTGATTGCAGAATGGACTCGAATTCCGAAAGGAATGGAATGGATAGTGGAATGGAATGGAATGGTATGTTGAATGGAATGGAATGGAATGTGGAATGGAATGCGAAATGGAATGGAATGCAATGTGGAATGGAATGGAATGTGGAATGGAATGTGGAATGGAATGGAATGGAACATGGAACAGAACATTGAAAGGAACATGTAATGGAAAATGCAATGGAACGTGGAATGGGAAGTAGAATGGATTGAGTAATGGAATGGAATGGAATGTGAAATGGAAAGGAAAGGACTGCGGAATGGAAGGTGGAATAGAATCTGGAAGGTAATGTGGAATGCAATTGAATGGAAGGTGGAATGTGGAATGGAATGGAATGTGAAATGGAATGGAATGGAATGTGGAATGGAATGGAACTGAATGTGGAATTGACTGGAATTGAATGCGGAATGGATTGGAATGGAATGTGGAATGGAATGGAATGGAATAGAATTTGGACTGGAATTTAATGGAATGTCACGGAATGTCAATGGAATGCAATGGAATGGAATGTGGAATGGAATGTGGAAAGTAATGGAATGGATTGTGGAACGGAATGGAAGGAAATGCGGAATGGAATATGGAATGGATTATGGAATTGTATGTGTAATGGAATGGAATGGAATGTGGAATGGAATCCAATGGAATGTGGAATGTAATGGAATTGATTAGAATGTGGACTGAAATGGAATGGAATGAAACAGAAAGTGGATTGGAATGGAATGGAATGTGAATGGAATGGAACGGAATGTGAAATGGAATGGAATGGAGTGTGGAAAGGAATGTGGAATGGAATGTAATGGAATGTGGAATCGAAGGTGGAATGGAATGGAATGTGGAACGGAAGGTGAAATGAAATGGAATAGAATGTGGAATGGGATGTGGAATAAAATGGAATGGAATGTGGAATGGAATTTGGAATGCAAAGTGGAATAGAATGTGGAATGGAATGTGTAATGGAATGTGGAATTGAACGGAATAGAATGTGGAATGGAATGTGGAATAGAATGTGGAATGGATTGGAATGGAATGTGGTTTGGAATGTGGAATGGAACGTGGAATGGAATAGTATATGATGTGGAATATGGAATGGAACGTGGAATAGAATGGAAAGTGGAATGGAACGGAATGGAATGTGGAATGGAATGGAATGGCATGGAATTGTATGTGGAATGGAATGGAGTGCAGTGTATTGTGGAATGCAGTGTGGAATGGAATAGAATGGAATGTGGAATGGAATGGAAAGGAATGTCAAGTGGAATGGAATGGATTCTGGAATGGAATGTAACGGAATGTAAATGAAATGGAATGGAATGTTGAAAGGAATTGAATGGAATGTGGAATTTATTGAAGAATGGAATGCGGAATGGAATATGGAATGGATTGGAACGGAATGTGGAGTGGAACGGAATGGAATGTGGAATGGAATGTGGAATGAACGGGAATGGGGAATGGAAGGTGGAATGGAATGGAATGTGGAATGGAATGGAATGGAAGGTGGAATGGAATTGAATGTGGAAGGGAATGGAATGGAATGTGGAATGGAATGGAGAGGAATGTGGAATGGAATTTTGAATGGAATGTAATAGAAAGTGAAATGGAATGGAATGGAATGAAACGTGGAATGGAATGGAATGGAATGAAATGTGGAATGGAATGGAATAGAATACAGTGGAATGGAACGTGGAATGGAATGCAATGTGGAATGGAATAGAATGTGGAATGGAATGAAATGGAAAGGAATGAAATGCAATGGAATGTGCAATGGATTGGAATGGAATGTGGAATGGAAGGGAATGGAATGGAATGTGAAATGGAATGGAATGCAATGTGGAATGGAATAGAATGTGGAATGGAATGGAATGCGGAATGGAATTGAATGGAATGTGGAATGGATTAGAATGGAATGGGGAATGCAATGGAAAGGAATATGGAATGGAATGGAATGGAATGTCCAATAGAATGTGGAATGGAATGGAATTGAATTTGGAATGGAAAGTGGTATGGAATGGAAAGGAATGTGAAATGGAAAGCAATGGAATGTGGAATGGAATGTGGAATGGAATGTTCAATGCAATGTCGATTGGAACGTGGAATGGAATTTGCAGTCGAATGTGGAATGGAATGTGGAATGGAATGTGGAATGGAATGGAATAGAATGTGGAATGGAACTTGGAATGGAACGTGGAATGGAACATGGAATGGAAAGTGGAATGGGATGTGCAATGGAATGTGGAATAAAAGTGGAATGGAAAGGAATGTAACGTGGCATGGAACGTGGAGTGAAATGGAATGGAAAGTGGAATGAATCGTGGAATAGAACATGGAAAGGAATGTGAAATGGAACGTGAAATGGAATGTGGAATGGAACGTGGAAGGCAATGTGGCATGGAACAGAATGGAATGGAATGGAATGTGGAATGGAACGTGCAATGGGTCCTGTAATTGAACGTGGAATGGATCATCAAATGGAACTAGAAGGGAATGTGATGGAGTGTGGAATGGAATATGGAATGGAACATGAAATTGAATGGATTGGAATGTTGAATGGAACATGGAATGGAATGGAATGGAATCAGAAATGGAATGTGGAATGGAATGTGGAATGGAATGGAATGGAAGGTGGAATGGAAAGGCATGGAAAGTGGAATGGGACGCGGAATGCAACATGGAATACAACATGGAATGAAACGTGCAATGGTATGTCGAATGGAATGGAATGGAATGGAATGCGAAGTGGAATGGAAAGGAATGAGGAATGGAAAGTAATGGAACGTGGAATGGAACGTGGAACGCAAAGTGGAATTCACTGGAATGGAACGTGGAATGAAATGTGGAATGGAATGCAATGGAACGTGGAATGGAATGGAATGCAATGTTAAATGGAAGGTGAATTGGAATGGAATGGAACGTATAATATAATGGAATGGAACGTGGAATGGAACATGGAATGGAATGGAATGGAACTCGGAATGCAACGTGGAATGGAAAGTGGAATGGAACGTGGAATGGAACATGGTATCGAATGGAATGGAACGTGTAATGGAATGAAATAGAATGTGGAATGGAAAGGAACGGAACATTGAATGGGACGTGGAATGGAACGTGGAATGGAACATGGAATGCGACGTGGAATGGAAGGCGGAATGGAACGTGGAAAGGAATGGAATGGAATGTGGAATGGAATGGAATGGAATGTGAAATGGAATGGAATGTGGAATGGAATGGAATCGAATGGAATGTGGCAGGCAAAATGGAATGGAAAGGGGAACGGAATGGAAGGAATGTGGAATGGAATATGAAATGGAATGGAATGGAATGTGAAATGGAATGTGGAAAGGAATCTGAAATGGAAAGTGGAATGGAATGTGGAATGGAAAATGGAATGGAATAAAGTGGAATGTGGAATGGAATGTGGAATGTAATGGAAATGAACATGGAATGGAATGTGGAATGAAACGTGTAATAGAACGGAATGGAAGTTGAAAAGGTATGTGGAATGCAATGGCATGCAACTTGGAATGAATGGAATGGAATGGAATTTGCAATGGAATGGAATGGAATGGAATGTGGAATGGAATGTGGAATGGAATGGAATCGAATGGAATGTGGCAGGCAAAATGGAATGGAAAGGGGAACGGAATGGAAGGAATGTGGAATGGAATATGAAAAGGAATGGAATGGAATGTGAAATGGAATGTGGAAAGGAATCTGAAATGGAAAGTGGAATGGAATGTGGAATGGAACGTGGAATGTATCGTGGACTGGAATGTGGAATATAGCGTGGAATGGAAGGTGGAATAGAATGGAATGCAACGTGTAATGGAATGTGGAATGGAATGGAATGGAAAGGAAAGAGGATTGGAATGTTTAATGGAATGTGGGATGGAATGGAGTGGAATGTGGAATGGAATGTGGAATGGAATGTGGAATGGAATGGAATGGAATGTGTAATGGAGTGTGGAATGAAATGAAATGGAATGTGGAATGGAATGCAACGGGATGTGGAATGGAATGTGCAATGGAATGTGGAATGGAACGGAATGAAATATGGAATAGAATGTGGAAACGAATGTGGAAAGGAAAGCAATGGAATGTTGAAAGGAACGTGGATTGGAATGGAATGGAAAGTGGAATTGAACGTGGATTGTAAACTGGAATGGAACGGACTGCAATGTGGAAAGGAATGGATTGGAAATTTGAATGTAATGTAATGGAATGTGGAAAAGAATGGAGTGAAATGGAATGTAGAATGGAATGTGGAATGGAATGTGCCATGGAATGGAATGGAATGTGGAATGGAATGGAATGGACTGTGGAATGGAATGGAATGGAATGGAATGTGGAATGGAAAGTGGAAGGGAATGGAATTGTATGTAGAATGGAATGCAATGGAATGTGGAATGGAATGTACAACTGAATGATGAATGGAACGTGGTATGGAACGTGGAAAGGAATGGAATGGAATGGAATGTGGAATGGAATATGGAATGGTATGGAATGGGGTGTGGAATGGAGGGTGGAATGGAATCTGCAATGGAATGTGGAATGGAATGGAAGGTGGAATGGAACGTGGAATGGAATAGATTGGAATGTTTAAATGGAATGGAATGGAATGTGGATTGGAATGTGGACTGTAATGGAATGCAATGTGGAATGGAATGGATTGGAATGTGGAATGTAATTTTCAATGGAATGTGGCATGAAATATGGAGTGGAACGTGTAATGGAAAGTGGAATGCAATGGAATGGATCATGGAATGGAACCTAGAATGGAACGTGGAATGGAAGGTGGAAAGGAGCGTGGAAAGGAGTCGAAAGTAACGTGTAAATGAACGTGGAACGGAATGAGGAATGGAATGGAATGGAATGTGGAATGGAATGGATTGTAATGTGGAATGGACTGTGGAATGGAACGGACTGCAATGTGGAATAGAATGTGGAATGCAAGGCAACGGAATGTGGAATGGAATGGAAAGGAATGTGGAATCGAATGAGGAATGGAATGTGGAGTGGCACTTGGAATGGAACGGAGTGCAATGTGGAATGGAATGTGGAATGAAATGTCAAATGGAACGTGGAAGGAATGCAGTGTGGAGTGGAAAGTGGATTGGAATGGAATGGAACTTGGAATGGAACGTGGAATGGAATGTGGAATGGAAAGTGGAATGGAATGGAACGGAATGTGGAACGGATCGTGTAATGGAATGGAATGGAACGTGGAATGCAATGTGCAATGGAACGTGGCATGGAATGTGCAATGGAATGTGAAATGGACCATGGAAAGGAAAGGAATGAAAGGTGGAATGGTACGTGGAATGGAATGGAAAGGAATATGATATGGAATGTGGAATGGAATGTGGAATGGAATGTAGAATGGAATGTAGAATTTAATGTGGAAGAGAATTTGGAATGGAATTCAATGGAATGGAATGGAATGTGGAATGGAATGTGGAAAGGAATGTGGAATGAAATGTGGAATGGAAAGGAATTAAACATGGAATTGAATGTGGAATGGAATGTGGAATGGAACGTGGAATGCAATGGAATGGAAAGTGTAATGGGATGGACTGGAATGTGGAATGGAACGTGGAATGGAATGTGGAAGGGAATTAGGAATGGAACGTGGAATGGAATGGAATGGAATGTGTAAAGGAATGGAATGGAATGTGGAATGGAATGTGGAATGGAATGTGGAATGGAATGGAATGGAATTTGGAATGGTTCGGAAAGGAATGTTGATTGGAACGTGGAAGGGAATGTGCAATGTAACGTGGAATGGAAAGGAATGCAATGTGGAATGGAATACAGTGGAATGTGGAATGGGTTGGAATGTAATGTGGAATGGAATGTGGAATGGAATGCAACGGAATGTGGAATAGAATGTGTAATGGAATGGAATGGAATGCGAAACGGAATGGAATGCAATGCCAAATGGAACGTGGAATGGGATGTGGAATGGAACGTGGAATGGAACTTCCAATGGAATATGGAATGGAATGGCAAAGAATGAGAATGGAATGGATTGGAATGTGGGATAGAATGTGGCACGGAATGGAATGTAATGCTGAATGGAATAGAATGGAATGGTACGGAATGTTGAATGGAATGGAAAGAAATGTTGAATGGAACGTGGAATGGAATGGAATGGAACGTGGAATGGAATGCGTAATGGAATGAGGAATGGAACGTATGAATGGAATGTGGAATGGAATGGAATGGAACGTGGAATGGAATGTGGAATGGAATGTGGAATGGGACGTGGAATAGAATGTGGAATATAATTTGGAATGCAAAGGAACGGATGTGGAATGGAATTAAATGGAATGTGGAATGTAATGGTATGGAATGTGGAATGGAATGCAATGGATTGGAATGTGGAATGGAATAGAATGGAATGTGGAATGGAATGGAATGTGGAATGGAATGGAAAGGACTCCAATGGAATGCGGAATTGAATGGAATAGAATGTGGAATGGAATGGAATGGAATGTCGAATGGAAAGGAATGGAATGTGGAATGGAATGTGGAATGCAATGTGGAATGGAAAGTGGAATGGAATGGAAGGGAAAGTGTAATAAAATGGAATGGATTGGAATGAGTAATAAAATTTGGAATGGAATATGGAATTGAATGGAATGGAATGTGGAATGAAATGGAATGGAATGCGGAATGGAATAGATCGGAATGTGGAAGGAAATGGAATGGAATGGAATGGAAAGTGAAATAGAATGTGGAATGGAAAGTGGAATGGAATGTGGAACGGAACGTGGAATTTTATGTCGAATTGAATCGAATGGATTGTGAAATGGAATGTGCAATGGAATGGTATGGAATGTGGAATGGAATGTTGAATGTAATGTGGAATGGAATGGAATGGAACGTGGAACGGAATGTGGAATGAAACGTGGAAAGGAACGTGGAATTGAATGGGGAATTGAATGGAATAGATTCTGGAATGTAATCTGCAATGTAATAGTATGGAATATGGAATGGAATGTGGAATGCAATGTGGAATGGAATGGAATGGAATGTGGAAAGGAATGTGGAATGGAACGTGGAATGGAACGTGGAATGGAATGGATTCGAATGTGGAATGGAATGTGGGATGGAATGGAAGGGAATGTGGAATGGAATGTGGAATGCAGTGTGTAATGCAATAGAATGCGGAATGCAAAGTGCAATGGAATGGAATGGAATGTTTAAATGGAATGGTATGGAATGTGGAATGGAATATGTTCTGTAATGGAATGCAATGTGGAATGCAACGTGGAATGTATTGGAATGGAACATGGAATGGAACGTGGAATGAAATGTGGAATGGAATAGAATGAAATCTTTAATGGAAGGGAATGGAATGTGGAATGGAATGTGCAATGGAATGGAATGGAAAGGAATGTGTAAGGCAATGGAATGGAATGTGGAGTGGAAAGAAATGGAATGTGGAATGGAACACGGAATGAAATGAGGAATGCAATGTGGAATGGAACGTGTAATGGAAAGTGGAATGGAATGGAATGGAATGTGGAATGGAAGGGAATGGAATTGAATTGATTGTGGAATGGAATAGTATGGAATGTGGAATGCAATGGAATGGAATGGAATGTGAAATGGAAAGGAATGGAATGTGAAATGGAATGCAAAGGAATGTGGAATGGAGTGGAATGGAACTTGGAAATGAATGTGGAATGGAATGGAATGGAACGTGGAATGGTATATGAAATGGAATGGAATGGAATGAAACGTAGAATGGAACGTGGAATGGAACGACAAATGGAAGGTGGAATGGAACGCGGAATGCAATTTGGAATGGAATGTGGAATGGAATGGAATGGAACGTGGAACGGAATGTGGGATGGAATGGAATGAAATGTGTAATGGAAAGTGAAATGGAATAGAATGTAATGTGGACTGGAATGTGGAACGAAATGGAATAGACCGTGGTATGGAAAGTGGAATGGAATGGAATGGAATGTGTAATGGAATGTGGAATGGAATGGAATGGAATGTGGAATGGAACGTGGAATGGAACTTGGAATGGAACGTGGAATGGAACGTGGAAAGGAATGTGGAAAGGAATGTGGAATGGAATGTAGAATGGAATGGAATGGAATGTGGAAGGGAATGGAATGGAATCTGGAATCCAATGGAATGGAATTTGGAAAGGATTGTGAAATGGAATGGAATGGAATGCGGAATAGAACGGAATGGAATGGAATGTGTAATGGAATGGAATATAATGTGGAATGGAAAGTGGAATGGAATGGAATGGAATGGAATGTGGAATGGAATGTGGAATGGAATGGAATGCGAACTGGAATTGAATGGAATAGAAAGTACTGTGGAATGGAATGGAATGGAATGTGGAATGGAATGGAATGAAATTTGGAATGGAACGTGGAATGGAATGAAATGTGGAATGCAATGGAATGGAATGGAATATGGAATGGAACGGAATGTGGAATGGAAAGGAATGGAATACGGAATGGAATGTGGAATGGAATATTGAATGTAATGGAATGGAATGTGAACTGGAATGGAATGGAATGTGGAATGGATTGGAATAGTATGTGGAATGGAATGTGGAATGCAATGTGGAATGGAATGGAAAGGATTGTGCAATGGAATGGAATGGTATGTGGAATGGAATGTGGAATGTAATTGAATGGAATGTGGAATGCAATGAAAGGAATATGGAATGGAATGGAATGGAATGTGGAATGGAACCTGAAATGAAATGGAATGGAATGTGGAATGCAATGTTGAATGGAAATGAATTGAATGTGCAATGGAATGGAATGGAAGGTGGAATGGATTGGAATAGAACGTGGAATGCAACGTGGAATGGAAAGTGGAATGCAACGTGGAGTGGAACTTGGAATGGAATTTGGAATGGAATGGAATGGAAGGCGACATATAATGGAATGGAAAGTGTAGTGGAATGGAATGGAATGGAAAGTGGAATAGAAAGGAATGGAATGGAATGTGGAATGGTATGTCGAATTGAATGTGTAATTGAATGGAAAGGAATGTGGAATGGAATGCAATGGAACGTAGGATGGTTTGTAATGGAAAGTGGAATGGAATGTGGAAAGGTACGCAGAATGGAGTGGAATGGAACTTGGAATGGAAAGTGGAATGGAATGCAATGGAATGTGGAAGGGAATGCTATGGAATGTAGAATGGAACACGGAATGGAATGTGGGATGGAAAGTGGAATTGAACGTGGAATGGAATGGAATGGAATGTTGAATGGAATGTGGAATGGAATGTGGAATCGAACATTACATTCTACATTCCATTCCATTCCATTCCATATTCTTTTCCATTCCATTCCGCATTCCGTTCAATTGCATTCCACATTCCATAACACATTCCATTCCATTCCATTGCAGAATCCTTTCCATTCCATTCCACATTCCATTCCACATTCCATTCCACATACCTTTCCATTCCATTCCACATTCCATTCCGTTGCAGTTCACATTCCATTCCATCTCATTCAACATTCCATTCCACATTCCATTCCTTTCCATTCCACATTCCATTCCATTCCATATTCCATTCCATTCCATTGCATTCCACATTTCATTCCATTCCACGTTCAATTCCAAATTCCAAATTCCATCCCATTCCATTCCACATTCCATTCCGTTACATTAAACAGTACATTCCATGCCATTCAATTCCAGTCCGCATTCCATTCCATTCGATTCCATTCCACATTCCATTCCACATTCCATTCCACATTCCATTCCATTCCATGTCACATCCCATTCCACATTATATTCCATTCCATTCCACATTCTATTCCGTTCTGTTCCATTCCTCATTCCATTCCATTCCATTCCACATTCCTTTCCCCATTCCATTCCATTGCATTCCAGGTTCAATTCCATTCCATTCCACTTTCCATTCCATTCCATTCTACATTCCATTCCACATTCCTTTCCACATTCCTTTCCACGTTCCATTCCACGTTCCATTCCAAGTTCCATTCCACGTTCCATTCCACGTTCCATTCCATTTCATTCCACGTTCCATTACACATTCCATTCCATTCCATCCCACATTCCATTCCATGTTCCATTTTATTCCATTCCACATTCCAATCCAAATTCCGTTCCGCGTTCCATTCCACCTTCTATTAGACGTTCCATTCCACGTTCCATTAAACATTTCTTTCCATTCCATTTCATATTCCATTCCACGTTACATTCCATTCCATTCCACATTAAATTCCACGTTCCATTCCTTCCCATTCCACATTCCTTTCCATTCCATTTCAAATTCCATTCCTTTCCGTTTCACATTCCATTCCATTCCATTGCATTCCACATTCCATTCTATTCCATTCCACAATCCATTCGATTCCATTTCATTCCATTCCATATTCCATTCCACTTTCCATTCCACATTACATTACATTCCCTTTAACATTCAATTCCATTCCAGTCCATTCCACAGTCCATTCCATTGAATTCCATATTCCATTCCACATTCCATTCCAAATTGCAATCCACATTCCATTGCATTCCATTCAACAATCCATTCCATTGCATTCCATTGCATTCCACATTCCATTCCTTTCCTTTTCACATTCCAATCCATTCCATTCGATTTCATAGTCCATTCCACTGCATTCCACATTCCATTCCACATTCCATTCCAAATTCCATTCCACATTCCATTCCATTCCATTCCACTTTCCATTCCATTCCATTCCATTGCATTCCACATTCCCTTCCATTCCATTCCACATTCCATTCCATTCCATTCGACATTCCATTCCATTCAATTCCACATTCCATTCCCCATTCCACTCCATACCATTCCACATTCCATACCATTCCACTCCTCCTTCAATTCTATTCCATTCCACATTCAATTCCCTTCCGTTCCGCATTCCATTCCAATTCTTTCCATTGCATGCCACATTCCATTCCATTCCATTCAATTACATATTCCATTCCTTTCCATTCCAAATTCCATTCCATTCCATTACACATTCCATTCCACATTCCATTTGATTTTCCAATACATTAGATTCCCTTCGACATTCCATTCCATTCCACGTTGCAATCCATTACTTTCCACATTCCATTACCTTCCATTTCACATTCCATTCCATTCCACATGCCATTCCATTCCATTCCACATTGCATTCCATTCAATTCCACTTTGCGTTCCACATTCCATTCCATTCCATTCCACATTCTATTCCATTCCATTCCACATTCTATTCCATTCCTTTCCACATTCCATTCCATTCCTTTATATTCCTTTCCATATTCCACTACATTGAATTCTATGCCACTTTCCTTTCCATTCCCTTGCAACCCACATTCCATTCCATTCCTTTCCATTCCACGTTTCATTCCACATTCCATTCCACATTCCATTCCATTCCATTCCACATTCCATTCCATTCCATTCCACATTCCATTCCATTCCATTGCATTCCACATTCCATTCCATTCCACTCCATTCCATTCCAATTTCCATTCCACATTCCATTCCATTCCATTCCACGTTCCAATCCATTCCATTCCACTTTGCATTCCACACTGCATTCCATTCCATTCCACGTTCCATTCCATATTAGATTCCATTCCACTCCACATTCCATTTCTTTCCATTCCACATACCATTGCACAATCCATTCCACTCCATTCCATTCGACATTGCATCCCATTCTGTTTCCTTCCATTCCACATTCCCTTCCCTTACATTCTACTTTCCCTTCCATTCCATTCCACATTCATTTCCACATTCAATTCCAAGTTCCGTTCCAAGTTCCATTCCACTTTCCATTCCATGTTCCATTGTACGTTCCATTCTGCATTACATTCCAAATTTCAATCCATTCCATTCCAAATTCCATTCCATTCCATTCCGTTAAATTCCACATTCCATTCCATTGCATTCCATTGCCCATTCCATTTGATTCCTAATTCCATTCCACATTCCGTTCCATGTTCCATTCAATTCCATTCCACATTGCATTCCTTTCCACATTCGATTCCACATTCTAATCCTCATTGCATTCCATTCCATTACGCTTTTCATTCCATTCCATATTCCATTCCACATTCCATTCCACGTTCCATTCCATTCCATTCCACATTCCATTCCCCATTGCATTCCTTTCCACATTCGATTCCACATTCTAATCCTGATTGCATTCCATTCCATTACGCATTTCATTCCATTCCATATTCCATTCCACATTCCATTCCATGTTCCATTCCACAATCCATTCCACATTGCTTTCCATTTCATTCCACATTCCATTCCATTCCATTCCACATTCCATTCCACATTTCATTCCATTCCATTCCTCATTCCATTCCACTCCATTCCACATTCCATTCCACTCCATTCCAAGTTCCATTCCACGTTCCATTTCATTCCATTCCACATTCCATTTCATTGCATTCCATTCCATTCCATTCCACATTCCATTCCACGTTCCATTCCATTCCATTACACGATCCATTCCACATTCCATTCCATTTCATTCCATTTTCCATTCCACATTCCATTCCACGTTCCATTCCACGTTCCTTTCCACGTTCCATTCCATTCCAATCCACGTTCCATTCCACACTGCATTCCTTCAACGTTCCATTTCACTTTCCATTACACATTCCATTCCACATTGCCCTCCATTCCATTCCGCTTGCCACTCCACGTTGCATTCCACAATCCTTTCCATTCCATTCCACATTCCCTTCCATTCCATTCCACATTCCATCGCATTCCATTCCACATCCCATTCTACATTTCATTTCGTTCCATTCCACATTCCATTCCACATTCCAGTCCATTCCATTAAACAATCTAGTCCATTCCATTCCAGATTCCGTTCCACATTGCATTCCACGTTCCATTCCATTCCATTCTGTGCTCCATTCCATTTTCCATACCACGTTGCGTTCCACGTTCCATTCCACGTTCCATTCCACTATCTATTCCGTTCCATTCCACTTTCCGTTCCACGTTCCACTCTGTATTTCATGCCTCGGTAAATTGAAAATTCCATTCCGCATTCCATTCCATTCCATTCCGCATTGCATTACATTGCAGTCCACATTCCATTCCACCTTCCATTCCATTCCATTTAATCATGCCAATCTATTCCATTCCACATTCCATTCCACCTTCCATTGCATTCCATATTCCTTTCCACATTCCATTCCATTCCATTCTGCGTTACATTCCACATTACATTCCACATTCAGATGTACATTCCATTCCACATTCCCTTCCATTCCATTCCATTCCACATTCCATTCCACATTCCATTACATTGCTTTCCACATTCCATTTCACATTCCAATCCACATTTCATTGCACATTCCATTCCTTTCTATTCCACGTTCCATTCTTCTCTCCTTTCCACATTCCATTGCACATTACATTCGACGTTCCATTCCATTCCATTCCATTTTCCACTGCACATTCCATTGTACATTCCATTACAAGTTCCATTCCACATTCCATTCCACGTTGCTTTCAAATTTCCATTCCATTCAAGTTCCATTCCACATTCCATTCCATTCCATTCCACATTCCATTCCACATTCCATTCCATTTCCATTCCACGTTCCATTCCACTTTCCATTCCATGTTCCATTCGGTTCCATTCGACCTTCCATTCCACATTCCATTGCACTCCATTCCACTTTCCATTCCACTTTCCATTCCACATTCCATTACACATTCCATTCCACATTTCCTTTGGCTGCAATCCACATTCCATTCCACCTTCTATTCCATTCCATTCCACATTCCTTTTCATATTCCATTCAATTTCCTTCCTCATTCCATTCCACACTGTATTACACATTGCATTCCACATTCCCTTTCACATTCCGTTCTGTTCCATTCCACATCCCATTCTACATTCCATCCCATTCCATTCCACATTCCATACCATGTTCCTTTCCATTCCGTTCCACATTCCATTCCATTAATTTCCACATTCCATTCCACATTCCATTCAACGTTCCCTTCCATTCCATTCCACTTTCCATTGTAATTTCCATTAGACATTCCATTCCATTCGATTCCACGTTCCGTTCTACATTCCGTTAAATGTTCCATTCTTCGTTCCATTCCACGATCCATTCCATTCCATTCCACATTCCATTCCATATTCCATTCCATTCCATTCCACATAGCCTTCCATTGCATTCAAAATGTCATTCCATTCCATTCCACGTTCCATTCCACCTTTGATTCCACGTTCCATTCCAAGTTCCATTCCACGTTCCTTTCCAAGTTCCATTCCACGTTCCATTCCATTCCATTCCACGTTCCATTCTACGTTCCATTCCATTCCACGTTCCATTGCATTCCATTGCATTTTCCATTCCACATTTCATTAAATTCCATTCCACTTTACTTTCCTCATTCCATTCCACATTCAATTCCACATTATATTCCGTTCTCTTCCACATTTCATTCCACAATCCATGCCATTCCATTCCACATTCCTTTCCACGTTCCATTCAACATTCCATTCCACATTCCGTTCCATTCCATTCCACATTACATTCCACATGGAATTCCATTATATTTCACATTCCATTCCATTCAATTCCTTATTTCATTCTATTCCTTTGCATTGCACATTCCATTCCATTCCATTCCTTTCTATTCCACATTACATTCCAGTGCATTGCACATTGCATTCCATTCCATTCCACATTCCATTCCGCATTCCATTCTAAGTTGCATTCCATCCCATTCCACCTCACATTCCACAATCCATTCCACCTTGCATTCCGCATTCCATTCCACATTCTATTCCACGTTCCATTCAACTTTCCATTCCATTCAATTCGACGTTCCATTCCACATTCCTTTCCATTCCATTCCACGTTCCATTCCACATTCCATTGCACATTTCATTCCGCGTTCCATTCCACATTCCATTCTGCGTTCCATTCCACATTCATTTCAACTTTCCATTACACATTCTATTCCATTTTATCCCACCTTCCATTGCATTCCACAATCCATTCCACAGTCCTTTCCATTCCATTCTACATACAATTCCATTCCATTCCACATTACATTCCACATTCCTTTCCATTCCATTCCACATTCCATTCCATTCCATTCCACATTCCATCCCATTCCATTCCACTTTCCTTTCTACATTCCTTTGCATTCCATTCTATTCCATATTCCATTAGATTACATTGAGCATTCCATTCCATTCCATTCCACAATCCATTCCATTCCATGCCACTTTGCAATCCAAGTTCAATTCCACTTTCCATTCCATTCCAATCCGCATTCCACTCCATTCCATTCCACGTTACATTTCATTCAATTCCACGTTCCATTTTACTCCATTTCACATTCCATTCCACTTTCCAATTCACATTTCATTCCATTCCATTCCATTGCATTCCACATTCAATTCCATTCCAATCCATATTCCATTCTACTGCATTCCACATTCCATTCCATACCAATCCACCTTCCATTCCATTCCATTCCACATTCCATTCCATTCCATTGCACATTCCATTCCATTCCATTCCACAGTGCATTCCACATTGCATTCACCCTTCCATTCCATTCGACCCTATTACACATTCCTTTCCATTACATTCCACAATCCATTCCATTACATTCCACATTCCATCCCACATTCCATCCCACGTTTTATCCATTACATCCCACGTTCCATTCCTCGTTCCGTTAGGCGTTCCATTCCATGTTCTGTGGCATTCATTCCACGTTCCATTCCATATTCCATTCCATTTCGGTCCACATTCCAGTATATTCCATACCACATTCCATTCCATTACATTCCACTTTCCATTCCATTACATTCTAAGTTTCATTCCATTCCATTCCACTTTCCCTTCCACTGCATTCCTTGATCCATTTCATTCCATTCCTCTTTTCATTCCACATTCCATTTCACATTCCATTACACATTCCATTACATTCCATTTCATTCCATTCCACTTCGCATTCCATTCCATTCCACTTCCTATTCCATTCAATTCCACACTCAATTTCATTCCATTCCACACTCCATTACATTCCATGCCATTCCATACCACATTCCATTCTATTCCATTCCATTCCATTCCACATTCCATTCCATTATGTTACATTACATTCCACATTCCATGCCATACAATTCCGCATTCCATTCCATTCCATTCAATTCCACATTCCATTCCATTCCATTCCATTCCACATTCCATTCCATTGCATTCCACTCCATTGCACAGTCCATAAAATTCCCTTCCATTCTGCATTAGATTGCTTTGCATTTCAAGTTCATTTCCATTTCATTCCACATTCCATTCCATTCCATTCCTTTCCATTCCATTCCACATTCCATTCCCTTCCTTTCCACATTCATTTCCATTCCATTCCACATTCCATTCCACGTTCCATTCCACGTTCGTCCTCGTTCCATTCCATTCCATTCCACATTCCATACCATTCCATTCCTTTCCATTCCACATTCCATACCATTCCATTCCCTTCCATTCCCATTCCATACCATTCCATTCCATTCCATTCCAGATTACATTCCATTCCATTCCAAGTTCAATTTAACGTTCCATTCCATTTCATTCCACATTCCATTCCCCATTCCATTCCACATTCCTTTCCACTTTACATTCCATTCCATTCCGTGATCCATTCCACCTTCCATTCCATTCCATTCCACGTTCCATTCCACATTCCATTCCACGCTACATTCCACATTCCATTCCACGTTACATTCCATGTTCCATTCCACGTTCCATTCCATTCCATTACACTTTCCTATCGACTTTCCATTATGTTCCATTCCGCTTTCCATTCCACATTCCATTCCACATTTCATTCCATTCCATTCCACTTTACATTCGACATTACATGCCATTGCATTCCACTTTCCATTCCACAATCCATTGCATACTCTATTCCACATTCCATTCCTCATTCCATTCCGTTCCATTCCACATTGCAGTCTGCATTCCATTCCACATTCCATTCTACATTCCATTTCATTCCATTCCACGTTACATTCCCCATTCCTTTCCATTCTACATTCCATTCCACATTACATTCCATTCCATTCCACATTCCATTTCACATTGCATTCCATTCCAGTCCGCATCCCATTCCATATTACTTCCCCTTCTTTCCGTATTCCATTTCAATCCATTACACTTTACATTCAACATTTCATTCCACATCCCATTGCATTCCTTTCCACATTCTATTCCGTATGATTCCATGTTCCATTCCAGATTGCATTCCACATTCCATTCTAGATTCCATTCCACTTTCCGTTCCATTCCATTCCATGTTCCATTCCATTACATTCCACTGTCCATTCTTCTTTCCATTCCACATTCCATTCCACATTCCATTCCGTTCCATTCCATATTCCATTGCACATTCCATTCTACATTCCATTGTGTTCCATTCCACATTCCATTCCACTTTCCATTGTACTTTCCATTCCATATTCCATTCCACATTCCATTCCATTCCATTCCACATACCATTCCACATTCCATTTCATTCCATTCCACATTCCTTTCCTCGTTGCATTGCATTCCGATCCACATCCCTTTCCGCATTCGATTCCATCGTTTTCACATTCCATTCCATTCCATAACACATTCCATTCCACTTTTCTTTCCACATCCCATTACTACCCATTCCACATTCCATTTCACTTTCCATTCCACATTCCCTTCTACATTCCTTTCCATTCCATTCCACATTCCATTCCAGATTCCATTCCACATTCCATTACATTCAAATTCACATTCCGTTCCACATTCCATTCCATTCCCTTCCACAATCCATTCCACATTCCATTCAACATTCCATTCCACGTCCCATTTTCATTCCATTGCATTTCGTTCCACATTCCATTCCACAATCCATTGCATTCTAATTCACATGGCATTCCACATTCGATTACATTCTTTTCTATTCATTCCACCTTCCATTCCACATTCCATTCCACTTTCTATTCGGCAGTCCTTCACTTTTCATTCCACATTCCATTCCATTCCTATCCACATTCCATTCCATATTTAATTCCTTTCCATTCCACATTCCATTCCATTACATTCCACATTCCATTCCATTGCATTCCATTCCATGTTCCATTCCAATTTCCATCAAATTCCGTTCCATATTCCATTACATTCCATTCCACATTCCATTCGATTCCAATCCACAATTCATTCCACATTTCTTTCCATTCCTTTCCACATTCCATTCCACAATCCATTACATTCCATTCCACATTGCATTCCAGTCAATTCCATTCCATTCCACGTTCCATTCCACCTTCCATTACATTCCATTGCACGTTCCATTCTACACTCAATTCCACATTCCATTCCACATTCCATTGCTTTCCATTCCACATTTCTTTCCACATTTTATCCCACGTTCAATTCCACATTACATTCCACGTTTCATTACACATTCATTCCCATTTAATTTCACCTTCCATTCCACAGACCATTCCGTTCCATTCCAAGTTCCATTCCATATTCCATTCCACTTTCCATTCAATTCCATTCCACTTTCCTTTCCACATTCCGTTTCATTCTATTCCGCATTGCATTCCAAATTCCATTGCATTAGATTCCAAATTCCATTCCACACTGCAATCCATTCTCCATTCCACATTCTATTGCATTCCATTCCACATTCCATTCCACAATCCAATCCACATTCCAATCCACTTTCCATTCCACATTCCATTAAAATACCTGACACATTCCATTCCACATTCCATTCCATTCCATTCCTCACTCCATTCCACATTACGTTCCACATTCCGTTCCATTCCATTTCACATTCCATTAAACATTCCATTCCACTTTCCACTCCTTGTTCCATTCGATTTCATTCCATGTTCCGTTCCACATTCCATTCCATTCCATTCCACTTTCCATTCCACATTCCATTGCTCTTTACATTCCGTTCCATTCCACATTGCATTCCACATTCCATTTCATTCCATTCCACATTCCATTACATTACAGTCCACATTTCATTCCACATTCCCTTCCATTTCATTCCACTTTCTATTCCAAGTTCCATTCCGTTGAATTCCACGTTCCATTCCACGTTCCATTAAATTCAATTCCACGTTCCATTCCACATTCCATTCCATTCAGTTCCACTTTCCATTTCGCATTGCATTCCACGTTCCATTCCTCATTCCATTCAACGTTCTATTCCACATTCCATTCCATTCCATTCCACGTTCCATTCCAAGTTCCATTGAATTCAATTCCACATTGCATTCCACATTCCATTCCATTCAATTCCACATCCATTTCACATTCCATTCCACATTCCATTTCACATTCCGTTCCATTCCATTACACATTCCATTTCCCATTCCATTCCACATTCCATTTCCCATTCCATTCCACATTCCATTCAACATTCCATTTCACATTCCATTCCACATTCCATTCCATTCCCGTCCAAATTTCATTACATTCCACGTTCCCTTCCACATTCCAGTCCACATTCCACTCCACATCCCATTCCATTACATTGCACCTTCCATTCCACATTCCATTGCATTCCATTCCACTTTCCATTCCACATTCCAATCTACATTCCATTCCACATTCCATTCCACTTCCATTCAATTCCATTCCACGTTCCATTCCACGTTCCATTCCACGTTCCTTTGCACGTTCCATTCCACGTTCCTTTCCACTTTCCATTCCATTCCATTCTGTATTCCCTACCATTAATTTCCATTCCTCTGCATACTTCATTCCATTCCATTCCACATTCCATTCCATATTCCACTCAACATTCCATTGCACATTTCATTCCATCCCTTTCCACATTGCATTCCACATTCCATTGCATTAAATTCCTCATTCCATTACATTCCACTCCACATTCCATTCCGTTACATTCCACATTTCATTGCACATTCTATTCCACATTCCATTCCATTCCATTACTCCTTCCATTCCACGTTCCATTCAATACCATTCCACGTTCCATTCTGTTCCATTCCAGATTCCATTCCACATTTCATTTCACAATCCATTCCACATTCCATTGTACCTTCCAACCACATTCCATTCCATTCCATTCCTCATTCCATTCCACATTCCTTTCCTTTGCACATTCCATTCCACATTCTATTCCATTTCATTCCACATTGCATTCCATTCCATTCCACATTCCATTCCATTCCATTCCATTCCACATGACATTGCATTCCTTTCCACATTCCATTCCACATTCCATTAAATTCCATTCCACATTCCATTCAACGTTCCAGTCCATTCCAATCCATGTTCCATTCCACGTTCCATTCCACTTTCCATTCCACATTCCATTCCTCATTCCATTCCACATTCCCTTCCATTCGATTCCACATTCCATTCCATTACGTTACACATTCCCTTCCACATTCAATTCTTTCCATTACAAATTCCATTCCACGTTCTATTCCATTCCATTCCACATTCCATTCCATTCGATTCCACATTCCATTCCTTTCCATTACACATTCCATTCCACATTTCATTCCGCATTGCAGTCCATTCCATTCCTCATTACATTCCACATTACATTCCGCATTCCATTCCACATTTCATTCCAAATCCCATTCCATTCCGCATTCCATTCCATTCCATTTCACATTCCATTCCTTTATATTCCACATTTCATTCCACATTCCATTCAACATTCCTTTCCACATTTCGTTCCATAATCCTTTCCACATTCCAGTGCATTTCATTCCTCATTCCATTCCATTCCATTCCACATTCCATTCCATTTCATTTCACATTCCTTTCTGTTCCATTCCACATTCATTTCCACATTCCATTCCTCTTTCCATTTCACATTCCATTCCATTCCATTGCACATTCCTTTTCCCATTCCTTTCCACATTCCATTCAACATTCCATTTCACATTCCATTCCACTTTCCATTCCATTCCCTTCCGAATTTCATTCCGTTTCACGTTCCCTTCCATATTCCATTGCACATTCTACTCCACGTCCCATTCCATTCCATTCCACGTTCCATTACACATTCCATTCCATTCCATTCTACTTTCCATTCCACATTCCAATCTACATTCCATTCCACATTCAATTCCATGTTCCGTTCCATTCCATTCCATATTTCATTCCATTTTCCGTTCCATTCCGTTCCAAGTTCCAATGCACTTTCCATTCCACATTCCATTCCGTTGTATTCCGCATTCCATTCCACATTTCATTCCATTCCACTCCACGTTCAATTCCAAGTTCCATTCCACGTTGCATTCCATTCCATTCCACATTGCATTCCACTTTCCATTCCATTCCATTTCACATTCCATTACACATTCCATTCGAAGTTCTCTTCCACATTCCATTCCAAGTTCCGTTCCATTCAAGTTCCAATCCACATTCCATTTCATCCTATTCCACGTTCCATTCCACATTCCATTCCAGTACATTACAAATTCCATTCCACATTTCATTCCACTTTGCATTCCATTCCATTCCACGTTCCATTCTAAGTTTCTTTCCACATTCCATTCCATTTTCCATTCCACGTTTCGTTCTACATTCCATTCCATTTTCCATTCCACGTTCCATTACACATTCCATTCCATTCCATTCTACTATCCATTCCACATTCCAATCTACATTCCATTCCACATTCAATTCCATGTTCCATTCCATTCCATTCCATATTTCATTCCGCTTTCCGTTCCATTCCGTTCCAAGTTCCAATGCACTTTCCATTCCACATTCCATTCCGTTGTATTCCGCATTCCATTCCACATTTCATTCCATTCCACTCCACGTTCAATTCCAAGTTCCATTCCACGTTGCATTCCATTCCATTCCACATTGCATTCCACTTTCCATTCCATTCCATTTCACATTCCATTACACATTCCATTCGAAGTTCTCTTCCACATTCCATTCCAAGTTCCGTTCCATTCAAGTTCCAATCCACATTCCATTTCATCCTATTACACGTTCCATTCCACATTCCATTCCAGTACATTACACATTCCATTCCACATTTCATTCCACTTTGCATTCCATTCCATTCCACGTTGCATTCTAAGTTTCTTTCCACATTCCATTCCATTTTCCATTCCACGTTCCATTCCACGATCCATTCCACGTTCCTTTCCATTATATTTCACATTCCATTCCACATTCTGTTTCACGTTCCACTCGAAGTTCCATTCCACGTTCCACTCCATGTTCCTTTCCATTCCATTCTTCTCCACATTCCATTCCATTCCATTCCACATTCCTTTGCATTCCATTCCAGTTTCCTTTCCATATTCCTTTCCTCCTACCATTCCACATTCCATTCCATTCCGTTCCACATTCCATACCCTCCAATTCCACATTCCTTTCCACCTCCCATTCCACATTCCATTCCATTCCACTCCGCTTTCCTTTCGACATTCCATTCCATTCTATTCTTTTCCAGATTCCACTCCGCATTCCATTCCACATTCCATTCCATATTACATTCCATTCCAGTCCACATTCCTTTACACTTTCCCTTCCATTTTCCATTCCATTCCATTCCACATTCCATTCTACATTCCATTACATTCCTTTCCACATCCCATACCACATTCCATTACACATTCCATTCCATTCCATTCCACTTTCAACTCCATTCCATTCCACGTTCCATTGCATTATATTCAACATTCCATTCCACATTCCATTCCAGGTTTCATCCATTCCATTCCATGTTCCATTCTACTTTCCATTAGACGTTCCATTCCATTCCATTCCACATTACATTCTACGTTCTATGAGAGATTCCACTTCACTTTCCTTTCCACGTTCCATTCCATTGCATTCAACGTTGCATTCCATATTTCCTTCCATTCCATTCCACATTCCATTCCATTCCATTCAACATTCCATTCCATTCCATTCCATGTTCCATTCCACATTCCATTCCTTTCCATTCAACATTCCACTCCACATTCCATTTCTCTTTCCGTTATATGTTCCATTCCATTCCGCATTCCTCTCTATTCCATTCCACATTCCATTCCACGTTCCATCCCAAGTTCCATTCCACTTTCTAATCCACATTCCATTCCATTCCATTACACATTCCAATCCATTCCATCCGACATTCCATTCCACGTTCAATTCCAAGTTCCATTACACTTTCCATTACACGTTCCATTCCTTTGCATTCCAAGAACCATTCCATTCTATTGCACATTTCATTCAAACTTCCATTTCAGATTCTATTCCACATTCCATTACACATTCCTTTCCATTCCATTCCACATTCCATTCCATTCCATTCCACATTCCATTTCATTCCTTTCCACATTCCAATCTTTCTACATTCCATTCCAACATTCCATTCCACTTCCCATTACATTCCCTTACCCATTCCATTACACATTCCATTTCATTCCATTCCACATTCCATTACACATTTCATTCCCCAATCCACTCCGTTCCATTCCGCTTTCCATTCCACATTCCATTACATTCCATTAAACATTCCATTCCACATTACATTCCATTCCATTCCACATTCCATTCCATTCCATCCGACATTCCATTCTGCGTTCCGTTCCACTTTGTATTGCACGTTCCATTACACGTTTCATTCCATTGCATTCCACGTTCCATTCCTTTCCATTGCACATTTCATTCTACGTTCCATTTCACATTCCATTCCACATTGCATTACATATTCCTTTCAATTCCATTCCACTTTCCATTCCATTCCATCTCATGTTCCATTCCATTCCTTTCCACATTCCAATCTTTCCACATTCCATTCCAGTTTCCATTCCATTCCATTCCACCTTCCATTCCACGTTCCATTCCATGTTGCATTCCATTCCTTTCTACGTAGCGTCCCACAATCCATTCCATTCCATTTCACGTTCCATTCCACGTTCCATTCCAAATTCCATTCCACTTTCCATTCCGTTCCATTCCACATTTCATTCCACACTCCACTCCACATTCCATTCCACATTCCATTCCAATTTCCACTCCACCTTCCATTCCACATTCCCTTCTACAATCCATTCCACATTGCATTCCACATTCTATTCTACATTCCATTCCATTCGATATTGCATTCTACTCTATTCCACATTCCATTCCATTCGACATCGCATTACACTCCATTCCACATTCCATTCCATCCCATTCCACATTCCATTGCATTCCATTAAACATTCCATTCCACGTTGCATTCCACTTCCATTCCACTTTCCATTACACGTTATATTCCCCATTCCATTCCATTAATTTCCACTTTCGTTTAAACATTGCCTACTAGATTCCGTTCCACATATCTTCCGTTCCATTCCACATTCCATTCCACATTCCATTCCATTCCTTTCCACAACCCATTCCACATTCAATTCAACATTCCATTCCACATTCCATTCCATTCCATTCCACGTTCCATTCCACGATCCATTGGATGTTCCATTCCACATTCCATTCCATTCCATTCCCCGATCCAATCCATTCCATTCCACGTTCCATTTCATTCCATTCCATTCCATTCCACATTCCGTTCCACATTCCATTTCATTTCATTCCACTTTCCATTCCACATTCCATTGCAAATTCCAAACATTCCATTGCACATTCCATTACATGTTGCATTCCATTACATTCGACGTTCCATTAGATGTTCCATTCCACATTTCATTTCACATTCCGTTCCACTTCCCATTCTACATTCTATTACGTTCCATCCCACATTCCATTCCACGTTCCATTCCTTTAGATTCCACATTCCATTCCACGTTCAATTCCACCTTCCATTGCACATTTCTTTCCACGTTCTTTTCCATATTCCTTTCCATTCCAGTCTATATTCCATACCATTCCTTTCCACTCCATTCCACAATCCATTCCATTCCATTGCACATTGCCTTCCATTCCGTTCCAAATTCCATTCCATTCCATTCCATTCCATTCCACATTCCATTCCATTCCACTCCATTCCATTCCACATTCCATTCCATTCCATTCCATTCTGTTCCACATTCCATTCCATTCCATTCCACATTCCACATTCCACATTCCACATTCAAATCTTTCAGCATTCCATTCCAACATTCCATTCCACTTTCTATTCCATTCCATTCCACATTCCATTACACATTATATTCCATTCCATTACACTTTCCATTACACATTCCATTCCCCATCCACTCCATTCCATTCCACTTTCCATTGCACATTCCATTACATTCCATTCCACATTTCTTTCCACTTTCCATTCCATTCCATTCCACATTCCATTCTATTCCATTCCACATTCCATTCCATTCCATCCAACGTTTCATTCCACTTTCCATTCCACATTGCTTTCCACGTTCAATTCCACTTTCCACTGTACGTTTCTTTCCACGTTCCTTTCCATATTCCATTCCATTCCATTCTATATTCCCTACCATACCTTTCCATTCCATTGCACATTCCATTCCACATTGCATTCCATTCCATTCCACATTCCATTCAACATTCCACTCAACAACCCATTCCACATTCCATACCATTCCTTTCCACATTCGATTAAACATTCCATTGCTTTGCATTCCACATTCCATTCCATTCCATTCCATTCCACTTCACATTGCATTCCACATGCCATTCCTTTGCATTCCAAATTAAATTTCATTCCATTCAGTTCCATTCCATTGCATTCCATTCCATATTCCATTCCATTCCATTCCACATTCCATTCCTTTCCATTCCATTGCACATTGCATTCCATTCCACATCCCATTCCATTCCATTGCATTCCCCATTCCATTCCATTCCTTTCCATTCCATGCCTCATTTCATTCCATATTCCTTTGCATTCCATTCCACATAACGTTCCATTCCATGCCACTTTCCATTCAATTCCATTCCACATTCCATTTCTTTCGATTCCACATAACATTCAATTCCATTCCATTCCATTCCATTCCATTCCATAACATTCCGCATTCCATTCCACTTTCCATTCCATGCCATTCCGCAGTACTTTATTTTTCACTCCACGCCACTCCGCATTCCATTACATTCCGCTTCACTTTCCATTCCATACCATTCCGCATTCCATTCCATTTCATTACACATTCAATTCCAATCCATTCCACATTCCATTCCATTCCATTCCACATTTCTCTTTTCATTTCAAGTTTCATTCCACGTTGTATCCCAAGTTCCATTCCACTCCATTCTACGTTCCATTCCACATTCCATTCCACATTCAATTCATTCCATTGCACTTTTCATTCCATTACATTCCACATTCCATTCCTTTCCATTCCATTGCATTCCAAGTTCCATTCCATTCGATTCCACATTCCGTTCCATTCCATTCCACATTTCATTCCATTCCATTGCACATTCCATTCAATTCCATTCCATTCCACATTCCATTCCATTCCCAATTCCATTCCATTCCATTCCATTACATCCCTCATTCCATTACACGTTGACTACCATTCCACATTCCATTACACATTACTTTCCATTACACATTCCATTCCATTCCATTGCACATTCCTTTACAAATTGCATTCCACTCCGTTCCACATTCCATACCATTCCATTCCACATTCCTTTCCATTCCATTCCACATTCCATTCCATTCCTTTCCACATTACATTCTGCTCTTTTGCCCTATCCTCTCCATTCCTTTCCACTTTCCTTTCCATTCCATTCCACATTCCATTTCATTCCATTCCATTCCATTCCACATTCCATTACATTCCATTCCACATTCCAAGGCATTCCATTCCACATTCCAGTCCGTTCCATTCCACATTCCATTCTATTCCATTCCACATTCCATTCCGTTACTTTTCTCATTACTGTCCATTCCATTCCACATTCGTTTCCATTCCATTCAATTCCATTCCTTTCCACATTCAATTCCATTCCATTCCAATCCATTTCACATTCCATTACACATTCCATTCCATTCCACATTCCACTCCATTCCATTTCATTCCATTCCACATTCCATTCAATTCCATTCCATACCACATTCCATTCCATTCCATTCCACATTCCATTCCAACCAATTCCATTCCACTTTCCATTCCACATTGCATTCTATTCCATTCCACTTTCCATTCCATTCCATTTCACTTTCCATTACATTCCATTCCTTTCATTTCCTTTCCACATTCCCTTCCACATTGCATTCCATTTTATTCCACTTTCCATTCCATTCCATTTCACTTTCCATTACATTCCATTGCATTCCACATTCCATTCCATGCCATTGCGCATTCCATTCTGTTCCATTCCTTTCCACATTCAATTACATTCCAATCCAAAATCCATTACATTCCATTCTACATTCCATTTTCTGTTACACTTTCAATTCAATGTTCCTTTCCACTTTCCATTCCACGTTCCATTCCATTTCATTCCACATACCATTCCACTTTGCACTCCACATTCAATTCCATTCCATTCTACATTCAATCGATTACATTACACATTCAATTGCATTCCATTCGATTCCATTCCACATTCCATTAGATTTCATTCCACATTCCATGCAATTCCATTCCGTTACATATTCCATTCCTCTTTGCATTCAATTTCACTTTCCGTTCCGTTCCTTTCCACATTCCATTCCATTTCCTTCCATTCCATTCCACATTCCATTCCATTCCATTCCACATTCCATTACATTATATTCCATTCCACATTGCATTCCATTCCATTCCATTCCACATTCCATTCAAATCTCTTCCACATTCCATTCCTTTCCATTATACATTCCATTCCATTCCATTCTATTCCATTCCTTATTTAATTTCATATTGCAATCCATTCCATTCCACACTCCATTCCATTCCATTCCATTCCACATTCTATTCCATTCCATTCCACTGTCCATTCCACGTTCCATTCCAATCCATTCCAGTTTCCATTGTATATTCCATGCCATATTAAGTTCCATTCAATTCCACGTTCCATTCCACATTCCATTCTGTTCCATTCCACATTCCATTCCATTGCATTCCACATTCCATTCCACGTCCCATTCAATCCATTCCACTTTCCATTCCACGTTCCATTCCACATTCCATTTGACATTCCATTCATCATTGCATTCCATTCCCTTCCACATTCCATTCGAACCCATTCCACCTTCCATTTCACATTCCATTCCTTTGCATTTCACGTTCCATTCCACATTGATTTCTGCATTCCATTCCACATTCCATTCTGTTCCGTTCCACATTCCATTCCACATTGCATTCCACATTCCCTTCAACATTCCATTCCATTCCATTTTACATTCCATTCCTCATTACATTCCATTAAATTCCACTTTGCATTCCACATTCAACTCCACATTCCTTTCCACTCCATTTCATTTTCCTTTCCATTCCTTTCCAATTGAAATTCCATTCCATTCCCGTTCCATTCCATTCCATTCCACATTCCATTCCACATTGCATTCCACATTCCAATCCTTTCCATTTCACATTCTATTCCACATTAAATACCATTTCTTTCCACATTCCATTCCATATTCCATTCCATTCCATTCCACATTCCATTCAACTTTCCATTCCACGTTCCTTTAAGTTCCATTGCATTCCATTTCACGTTTCATTTCATACCATTCCACATTCCATTCCACGTTCCATTTCACATTCCTTTCCTCATTGCGTTTCACCCTCCATTCTATTCCATTCCATTCCTCATTCCATTCTGCATTTCATTCCACATTCCATTCCATTCCATTCCACATTCCATTCAACGTTCCATTCCACGTTCCATTAAATTCCATTGCATTCCACTCCACGTTCCATTTCATACCTTTCCACATTCCATTCCATGTTCCATTTAACATTCTATTCCAGGTTCCATTCCACATTCCTTTCCAGATTCTATTCCACTTTCCATTTCCTACAATTCTACATTCCATCTTATTACATTCCTTGTTCCATTCCATTCCATTCCACTTTCCATTCCATACTCCCATCCACATTGCATTCCAAGTTCAATTGCACGTTCCATTCCACGTTACATTGCGTTTTCTATTCCCTACCATTCCAAGTTCCATGGCACATTCCACTCCATTCCATTCCGTGTCCTATTCCTCATTGTGTTCCATATTAAATTCCATTCCGTTATATTCCTTTTAACATTCCTTTCAATTCCATTCCAAAAACCTTTTCACTTTCCATTCCACATTCCTTTCCACATTCCATTTAATTCCTTTTCACATTCCTTTTCCCAGTCCATTCCACATTCCATTCCATTCCATTGAAAATTTCATTCCATTCAACATTCCCTTCCACATTCCATTCCACGTTCCCCTCCACTATCCATTCCATTCCATTCCACTTTCCATTAAACATTCCATTCCATTCCATTCCACTTTCCATTCCACATTCCATTCAACATTCCATTCATCATTCCATTCCATTGCATTCCACATTCCATTGCACATTCCATTGCATTCCATTCCACATTCCATTCCATTCCACTCCACTTTCCATTCCATTCCATATTCCATTCCACATTCCATTCCTTTCCATTCCACATTCCATTGCACATTCGATTCCACATTCTATTCCGTTCCTTTCCACATGCCATTCCACGTTAAATTACATTCCATTACGCATTCCAATCCACATTCTGTTCCGTATTCCATGCCGTTCCTTTGTGCTTTCCATTCCACATTTCATTCTACAATCCATTCCACATTCCATTCCACATTCCAACCTAATTCTAATCCTTTCCTCATTCCATTCCACTTTCCAATTACATTCCATTCCCTTCCATTCCTCATTCCATGTTACATTCCATTCAATTCCATTCTGCAATCCATTCCATGTTCCATTCCATTGTATTTCAGACAGTATTCCACGTTCCATTCCACGTTCCACTCCACTTTCCATTCCACGTTCCATTCCATTCCATTCCACTTTCCATTCCACATTCCATTCCACATTCCATTTCACATTCCATTCCATTCCATTCCACATTCCATTCCATTAATTTCCACATTCCATTCCATTCCACATTCCATTCCATTACTTTCCACACTCCATTCCTGTTTGCATTCCATTCCATTCTATCCCACATTCCTTTCCACCTTCCATTCCACATTCCATTCCATTCCATTCCAGATTCCATTCCACATTCCGTTTCATGTTCCATTCCATTCCGCATTCTGTTCCATTCCTTTCCATATACCATTCCATTCACTTTCAGATTCAATTCCTCTTCATTGCATTCCACATTCCAATCCATTCCTTTGAGCATACACTTCCATTCCATTCCATTTTATTCCACATTCCATTCCATTACATTCCCTTCCACATTCCATTGCATTCCATTCTATTCCACATTCCATTCCATATCATTCCACATTCCATTCAATTACATTTCAGATTTCATTCCACATTCCTTTCCAGATTCTATTCCACATTCCATTCCCTTCAATTCCACTTTCCATCCCATTCCATTCCTCGTTCCATTCCATTCCTTTCCACTTTCCATTCCATACTCCCTTCCACATTGCATTCCAAGTTCCATTGCACGTTCAATTTCACGTTACATTGCGCCTTCTATTCCCTACCATTCCAAGTTCCATGGCACATTCCACTCCATTCCATTCCGCATCCCATTCCTCATTGCATTGCACATTAAATTCCATTCCGTTACATTCTATTCCACTTTATATTCCACATTCCATTCCACCTTCCATTCCACTTTCCATTCCATTCCATTCCACATTCCATGACACATTTCATTCCATTCCATTCCACATTCTATTCGACATTCCATTTCATATTTCATTCCACATTTCATTCCACATTGCAATTCACATCCCATTCCACATTCCATTCCATTCCATTCCACATTCCAGTGCATATTCCATTCCATTCTATTAAACGTTCCATTCCGTTGAATTTGACGTTCAATTCCACAATCAATTCCACATTCCATTCCATTCAATTCCACATTCCATTGCAAATTCCATTCCATTCCATTCAACATTTCATTCCATTCCATTCCACATTCCATTCCATTCTTTTCCACATTCCAATCTTTTCCACATTCAATTACACGTTCCATTCCTCATTCCATTCCATTCCATTTTACGTTCCATTCCACATTCCATTCCACATTCCATTCCACTTTCCATTTCGTTCCTTTCCACATACATTTTAAGACTTTACTCCACATTCCGTTCCACATTCCATTCCGTTCCACTCCACTTTTCATTACACTTTCCATTCTACATTTCATTCCCCAGTGCGGTCCATTCAATTCCACATTCTATTCCACATTACCTTCCACATTCCATTCCTGGTTCCATACCATTCCACATTCCATTCCATTGCATTCCACATTCCATTCCATTCCATTCCAAATTCTATTCCACATTTCATTCCATTGCATTTCATATTCCATTCCTTTACGTTCCACATTCCTTTCCAGATTCCATTCAATATTCCATTCCACATTCCGTTCCATAATCCATTCCACATTCCGTTCCATAATCCATTCCACATTCCATTGAATTCCGTTCCTCATTGCATTCCATTCCATTCTACATTCCATTCCATTTAATTTCACATTCCATTCTGTTCCATTCCACATTCCTTTCCACATTCCATTCCACATTTCATTGCACATTCCGTTCCACATTCCATTCCAAATTCCATTCCACATTCCATTTCACATTCCATTCTGTTAGATTTCACATTCCATTACCCTTCCAATTCTACATTCCATTCCATTCAATTCCACATTCCATTGGATTCCATTCCACATTTCTTTCCACTTTCTATTCCCTTATATTCCACATTCCATTCCATTATTCCATGTTCACTTCCACATTCCATTCCACATTCCATTCCATTCAACTTTCCATTCCATTACATTCCACATTCCATTCCACATTCCATTAAATGTTACATTCCACGTTCCATTCCACCTACCTTTCCATTCCATTCCACGTTCCATTCCACATTCCTTTCCATTCCACTCCATTTTCTATTGCACTTTCCATTCCACATTCTTTTCCACAATACATTCCTTTCCATTCTACATTCCATTTAATAATCCATTCCTCATACCATTCCTCATTCCATTCCACGTTCCATTCCACATTCCATTTCAAATTCCTTTCCACATTCTATTTCACATTTCACTCCATTCCATTTCACATTCCATTCCACATTCCATTCCAAAATCCAATCCATTACATCACACATTCCATTACACATTCCATTCCATTCTATTCTACATTCCATTCCACATTCCATTCCATTCCATTCCATTCCATTCCTCATTCTATTCCATTCCATTAAACATTCCTTTCAACTTTCCCTTCCGTTCCACATGCCATTCAATTCCATTCAATTCTACATTACTTTCCATTCCATTCCAAATTCCTTTCCATTCCATTCCATTCCATTCCATACCATTCCATATTCCATTTCATTCCACATTCCATTCCTTTTCATTCCACATTCCTTTCCATTCCAATCCAAAATCCATCCATTCCATTCCACACTCCATTACACATTCCATTACATTCCGTTGCACTTTCAATTTCTCATTCCATTCCACATACCATTACACATTACATTCCATTCTATTTCACATTTCATTCCACTTTCCATTTCACATTCCGTTCAACATTCCATCCCATTCCTTTCGACATTCCATTCAACAATCCATTCTATCCCATTCCACATTTCATTCCTTTAAATTCCATTTCGTTCCACATTCCATTCCATTCAATTCCATTCCACTTTCCATTTCACAATCGATTTCACTCCATTCCACATTCCATTCCATTCCATTCCAGTCCAAATTCCATTCCATTCTGTTCGATTCCACGTTCCATTCCATTCCATTACACATTCCATTGCATTCCACATTCAATTCCATTCCATTCCGCATTCAATTCCATTCCATTCCTTTCCACATTCCATTCCATGTTCCTTTCCACGTTCCATTCCACATCCCATTCCATGTTCCAAACCATGTTCCATTCCATTCCATTCAACATTCCATTCCATTCCATTCCACATTCCTTTCCACGTTCCATTCCATTCAATTCCACATTCCATTCCATTCCATTCCACATTCCAATCCATATTCCATTACATTCCATTACACATTCCATTACACATTCCATTCCATTTCTTTCTACATTCCATTCCACTTTAAATTCCATTCCATTCCATTCCTCATTCTATTCCATTCCATTCCACGTTCCATTCCATATTCCATTCCATTCCATTGCACATTTCAATACACATTCCATTCCATTTCTTTCTACATTCCATTCCACTTTACATTCCATTCCATTCCATTCCTCATTCTATTCCATTCCATTCCACATTTCATTCCATAATCCATTGCATTCCATTCCATTCCTCCTTCTATTCTATTCCATTCCATATTCCATTCCACATTCCATTCCATTCCATATTCCGTTCCATTCCATTCAATTCCACATTCCATTCCATTCCATTCCAGTCCACGTTTAAGTTCCACATTCCATTCTGTTCCATTGCACATTCCATTCCACATTACATTCCTTTCCATTCCGCATTCAATTCCGCATTCCATTACATTCTGTTCCACATTCCATTCCACTTTCCATTCCACATTCTATCTCATTCCATTCCACATTCCATTCCACATTCCATTCATTCCTGTTCCACATTTCATTCGTTTCCATTCTATTCCATTCCACATTTGATTCCATTCCTTTCCATTCCACAATCCTTTTCACAATCGATTTTATTCCATTCCACATTATATTCCTTTCCATTACATTCAACATTCCATTCCATTCCATTCCATTCCACACTCGATTTCATTCCATTCTATTCCATTCCATTGCATATTCCACTCCATTCCTTTCCACACTGCATTCCATTCCATTCCACTTTCCATTCCATTCAATTCCACATTCCATTCCATTCCATTCAACTTTCCATTCCTTTCCATTTCACATTCCATTCCTTTCCCTTCCACATTCCAAAATCCATTCCATTCCACATTCCATTCCTCTTTCCCTTAAACAGTCCATTCCAATTTCCGTTCAAAGTTGCATTCCACATTCAATTCCACGTTTCATTCCACATTCCATTTCATTTAAGTCCACGTTCCATTACATTCCCTTCCACATTCCATTCCATTCCATTTCATTCCACATCCATTCCATTCCATTCCTCATTCCATTTCTTTCCATTCCACGTTCCATTCCATTCCAGTTTTCATTCAATTCCACTCCACTTTCCATTCCACATTCCACTCCATCCCATTTCATTCCATTCCTTTCCATTCCAAATTCCATTCCATTCCATTCCATTGTATATTCAATTCCATTCCATTCCATTTAATTCCACATTCCATTCCATGTTCCATTTAATATTACACCACATTCCATTCCATTCCATTCCATTCCACATTCCATTTCATTCCATTCCACTTTCCATTCCATTCCATTCCACATTCCATTCCACATTCAATTCCATTACATTCCACATTATTTCCATTCCATGCCACATTCCATTCCATTCCCCTCCACATTCCAATCCATTCCATTCCATTCCACTTTCCTTCGCACATTCCACTCCACTCTATTCCTCTTTCCATTCCACTTTTCATTCGTTTATATTCCTCATTGTATTCCACTCCATTCCTTTCCATTTCATTCGACTTTCCATTCCAAATTCCATTCCATTCCAGTCCACATTCCATTCCAAATTCCTTTCCATTCAATTCCACATTCCATTTCTTTCCATTCCACATTCAATTCCATTCCACATTCCATTCCACATTCCATTCGATTCCATTCCACATTCTCTTCCGTTTCTTTCCTCATCCCATTCCATTCCATTCCACATTAATTTCCACATTCCATTGCATTCCATTCCACATTCCATTCAACGTTCAATTACATTCAATTGCAGATTCCATTCCAAATTCCATTTTATATTCTATGTTAAATGGAATGGGATATAAAGTGGAATGGAATGTGGAATGGAATGGTTTGGAATGTGGTAAGGAACGCAATACAAGGTGGAATGAAACGTAATGGAATGGAATGTGGAATGGAATGAAATTGAACATTGAATGGAATATTGAATGGAATGGAATCGAAAGACGAATGGAAAGGAATGGAGTGCAGAATGGAATTGGAGTGTGGAACGGAATGTGGAAAGGAATGTGGAATGGAAAGTGGAATGGAATGGAATGAAAAGTGGAATGCAACGGAATTTTGAATGGAATGTGGAATGGAACATGGAATGCAATGGAATATAACGCGGAATGGAATGAAATAGAACGTGGAAAGGAAATTAATGGAATGTGGAATGAAATGGAATGGAATGCAATGTTGATTGGAATGGAGTGGAATGTGGAATGGAAAGTGGAATGGAACAGAATGCAATATGGAATGGAATAGATTGGAATGTGGAATGGAATGGAATGTGGAAAGTAATGTGGAATGGCAGGGAATGGAACGTGGAATGGAATGGAATGTGGAAAGGAATGTGGAATGGCAGGGAATGGAACGTGGAATGGAATGGCATGGAGCGTGGAATGGAATGGAATGGAAGGTATAATGGAAGGGAATGAAAGTTGGAATTGAATGAAATTGATTGTGGAATGGAATGTGGAAAGGAATACAACAGAATTTGGAAAGGAACATGGAATAGAACATGGAATTCACTGTGGAATGAGGGATGGAATGGAATGGAATGTGGAATGGAATGGATTGGTATGTGGAATGTAATTGAAGGGAATGTGGAGTGGAATGTGGAATGGAATGGAAATTGTGATGGAATGGATTGTGAAACGAAATGGAATGCAATGTGGAATGGAATATAATGGAATGAAGAATGGAAAGGAATGGAATGTTTAATCGAATGGAACGGAATGGAATATTGAATGAAATGGAAAGGAATGGAAAGTCTAATGGAACGTGGAATGGAATGGAAAGGAATGTCCAATGGAAAGTGTTATGGATTGTAATGGAATGTAGAATGGTATGTTTAATGGAAAGGAATGGAATGTTGAATGGAAGGCACAATGGAAAGTTGGAAGTAACGTGGAATGAAATGCAGAATGGACCATGGAGTGGAATGTGTAAAGGAACGTGGAATGCTACATGGAATTGAATACAAATTGGAATAGAATCGAATAGAATGTGCAATGGAATCTGGAAAGGAATGGAATGGAATGTGGAATAGAAAGGTATGGAATGGAAGTCGAATGGAACGTGGAAAGGAGCATGGAATGGAACGTGGAAAGGAACCCTGGGATGGAATGGAAAGGAAAGTGGAATAGAATGTAATGTAATCTAGAATGGAAAGGAAAGGAAGATGTTATGCAATTGAATGGAAGGTGGAATGGAATGGAATGGAATTGAATGTGGACTGGAATGGAATGGAATGGAATGGAATGTGGAATGGAATGGAAAGCACAATGCAATGCAGTGGAAAATGGAATGGAATGGAAAGTGGACTGGAGTGGAATGGAATCAAATGGAATGCGTAATGAAATGGAATTGAATGTGGAATGAAATGTGGAATGAGATAGAATAGAATGTGGAATGGAAGATAATGGAATATGGAATTGAATGGAATGGATTATGGAATGGAATGCGGAAAGGAATGTGGAATGGAATGAAATGGAATGGGGAATGGAATGTTTAAAAGAATGGAATTGAATGCAGAATGGAATGGAATGGAATGGAAAGTTGACTGGAATGGAATGAAATGGAATGTGAAATGGAATGCGAAACGGAATGTGGAATGGAATGCAACAGAATGTGGAATGGAATAGAATGGAATTTGGAATAGAATGTAGAACGGAATGGAGTGGAATGTGGAATGGAATGGAGTGCAAAGTGGAATGGAATGGAATGGAATGAAATGAAATGGTATGGAATGGAAAGTGGAATGTAATGGAATGTGAAATTGAATGGAATTTGGAAAGGAATGAAACGGAATGTGGAATGGAATTTGCAAGGGAATGGAATGCAATGGAATGCAATGTGAAATGGAATGCATTTGAATGTGGAATGGCATGTGGAATTGAATGCAATATAATGGAATGTGGAATGGAAAGGAATGGAATCGCATGGAATATGGATTGGAATGGAATATAATGTGGAATGGAATGGAAAAGAATTGAATGTGGAATGCAATGTGGAATGTAATGGAGTGTGATTGAATGGAATGTGGAATGTGATGGAATGGAATATGCAATGGAATGTAATGGAATGTGGAATGGAATGTGTAATGGAATGGAATGGATTGTAGAATGGAAAGGAATCGAATGTGGAATGGATAGTGGGATATAATGTAATTGAATGTGGAATGGAATAGAATGGAAGGTGGAATGGAAGGTGTAATGGAATTGAATGGAATTTGGAATGGAATGGAATGGAAAGCGGAATGGAACGTGGGATGGAATGGAATGGAACGTCGAACAGGACACGGAATGCATAGTGGAATGGAAAGTGGAATGGAACGTGAAATGGAATGTGTAATGTGAACTGGATTGCAATGGAATGTGGAATGAAATCTGGAATGGAATGGAACGTGGAATGCAATGGAATGAAGTGCGGAATGTAACTTGGAAAGGAAAGGAATGGAATGGAAAGGAATTTGGAAAGAAATGGAATGTAATGTGGAATGGAATGGAATGGAATTTGGAATTCAGTGGAATGGAATGTGGAATGGAATGTGAAATTGAATGGCGTGTAATTGAATGTGGAATGGAAAGCGGAAAGGAACGTGGATTGGAAAGAGGAATGCAAAATGGAATGTAAATTTTGAAGGAATGGAATGGAAAGTGGAATGGAATGCAATGGATTGTGGAATGGAATGGAAAGGAATATGGATTGAAATGGAATGAAATGTGGAATGCAATGCAATGGAATGGAATATGTCATGGAAATGAATGGAATGGAAAGAAATGTGGAAAGCAATGGAATGGAAAATGGAAAAGAATGTGGAATGGCACGGAAAGGAAAATGGAATGGAACGGAATGGAAAGTGGTATGGAATGTGGAATGGCATGGAACACAATGTGGAATGGAATAGAATGGAATGTGGAGTGGAATAGAGTGGAATGTGGAATGGAATGTAATCGAATGTGGAATTGAATGGAATGGAATATGGAATGGAACGTGGAATGGAAAGCTGAATGGAATCGAATGGAATGGAATGTGGAATGGAATGGAATGTGGAACGGAATGCAATGGAATGTGGAATGGAATGTGGAAGGTAATGGAAAGCAATGTGGAATGGAATGGAATGGGATGTGGAATGGAATGCAATGGAATTTGGAATTGACGGAATGTGGAACGGAATGAAATGTGGAATGGAATGGATCAGAATGGAGTGTGGACTGGAATGAAATGGAATGGATAGTGGAATGTAATGGAATGGAATGTGTAATAGAACGAGGAATGGAATGGAAAGGAACATGGATTGGAATGGAATGGAAGGTGGAATGGTATGTAATGGAACTTGTAAAGGAATGGAAATGAATGGAATGTGGAATGGAATGGAATTCAATGTGGAATGGAATGGAATGGAATAGATTGTGGAATGCAATGTAATGGAAAGTGGAATGGAAGGTGGAATGGAATGTGGAATGGATCGTGGAATGGAACGTGGAATGGATCGTTGAATGGAACGGAATGTAAAGTGGAATGGAAAGGAATGGGTTGTGGTATGGAATGGAAAGCAATGTTGAATGCAAAGGAACGGCATGTGGAACGCAATGCAATGAAACGGAATGTGGACTGCAATGGAATGGAATGGAATGGAATGTGGAATGGAATGGAATGGTACGTGGAAAGAAATGGAATGCAATGTAATATGTAACGGAATGGAATGGACTGGCATGTGGAATGGGATGTACAATGGCGTGGAATGGAATGTGCAATGCAATGTGGAATGGAATGTGGAATGCAATGGAATTGAATGGAATGGAATGTGGAATGAAATAGAATGGAATGGAATGGAATGCGGAATGGAATGGAATGTGGATTGGAATGGAATGTGGATTGGAATGGAAAGGAAAGTGGAATGGAAGGGAATGGAATGTCGAATGGAATTTGGAATGAATGGAATGGAATATGTAATGGAATGGAATGGAATGGAATGTGAAATGAAATGGAATGGAATGTGGAATGGAATGTAATGTTAAATGGAATGGAATGAAAAGTGGAAAGGAATGGAACGGAATGAGGAATGGAATGAAACATAAAGTGGAATGGAATGTGGAATGGCATGGAATGGAATGTGGAACGGAATGTAGAATGGAAAATGGAAAGGAAATTTATGGAATGGAATTTGGAATGGATTGGAATGGACTGTTGAATGGAATGGAATGGAATGCAAAATGGAATGGAATGGAATGGAATGTGGAGTGGAATTCAATTGAATGGAAAGGAATGTGGAATAGAATGGAATCGAATGAGGAATGGAATGTGGAATGGAATTTAATGGAATGTGGAATGGAATATGTAATAGAATGGAATGGAAAGGGGAATGAAAAGGAATGGATTGTGTAATGGAATGGACTGGAATGTGGAATGGAATGTGGGAGGAATAGAATAGAAGGAAATGGAATGGAAGGTGTTATGGATTGGAATGGTATCTGCAATGGAATGGAATGGAACGTGGCAGGGAATGTGGAACGGAATGGAATGAAATGGAATGGAATGAGATGTGGAATTGAATAGAAATGAGTATGGAATGGAATGGAATGGAAATTCGAATGGAAAGTGGAATGGAATGGAATGTGGAAGGTGAAGGAATGGAATGTGGAATTGAATGTGGAATGAAATGGAATGGAATGTGGAATGAAATGGAATGGAATGTGGAATGAAATGGAATGGAATGTGGAATGAAATGGAATGGAATGTGGAATGGAAACTGGAAAGCAATGGAATGGAATGTGGAAAGGAATGAGTAATGGAATGTATTTGAAGGTGTCATGGAATGGAATGGAATGTGGAAATGAATGAGGAATGGAACGAATTGGAAGGTGGCATGGAAGGGAATGGAATGTGGAAAGGTATGTGTAATTGAATTGAATGGAAAGTGGAATGGAATGGAATGGAATATGGAAAGGAAATTGCAATGGAATATGGAATGGAACGTGGAATGGAAATTGGAATGGAAAGTGTAATGTGGAATGGAATGGAATGGAATGTGGAATGAATTGGAATAGAATGAGGAATGGAACGGAAGTGCATGTGGATTGGATTGGAATGGAATGTGGAATGAAATGTGGAAAGGAATGGAAAGGAATGTGGAATGGAATGGAAAGGAATATGGAATGGAATGGAATCTAATGGAAAGCAATGTTGAATTGAATGGAATGTGAAATGGATTGGAATGACATGTGGAATGGACTGGAATAGAATGTAGAATAGAATGGAATTGAATGTGGAATGGAATGTGGAATGGAAAAGAATGGAATGGAATCGGGAATGGAACATGGAATGGAATGGAATGGAATGTAGAATGGAATGGAATGCAATGTGGAATGGAATGTGGTAAGGAAAAGAATGCAATGGAATCTGGAATGGAAGGGAATGCAACTTGGAATTGAATGGAGTGGAACCATGAATGGAATGGAATGGAATGTGGTATGCAATGCAGTGGAACGGAATGTGAAATGTAATGGAATGTGGAATGCAATGGAATATGGAATAGAATTTAATGGAATATCGCATGGAATGGAATGTAATGCGGAATGGCATGGAATGGAAAGTGGAATGAAATGGAATGGAATGTGGAAGGGAATGTGTAATTAAATGGAAAGGAATGTGGAATGGAATGTGGAATGCAATGAAATGGAATTGAATGGAAAATGGAATGGAAAGGAACGGAATTCAGAAAGGAATGGAATTGAACGTGGAATGGAATCGACTGGAATGGAATGTGAAATTGAATGTGGAATAGAGTGGAATGGAACAAGGAATGGAATGTGGATTTCATTGAGGAATAGAATGAAATGGAGCATGGAATGGAATGTGTAATGGAACGTGGAATGGAATGGAATGGAATGTGGAATGGAATATGGAATGGAATATAATGGAATGTGGAATGGAATGTGGAATGGAATGGAATGGAATGAGGAATTGTATTTCGAATGTCATGATAAGGAACGTGGAATGGAATGTGGAATGGCGTGTAATGGAATGTGAAATGGAATATGGAATGGAATGGAATGGAATGTGTAATGGAAAGGGATGGGATATGGAATTGAATGGAATGAAAAGTGGAATGGAACCTTGAATGGAATGAAAAGGAACGTGGAATGGATTGGAATGGAATGTGGAATGGAATGGAATGGAATGGAATGGAATGGAAAGTGGAAAGGAATGGAATGGAATGGAATAGAAAGTGGAATGGAATGCAACGGAATGGAATGTGGAATTGAATGGAATTTGGAATGAAATGGAATGTGCAATTGAATGGAATGGGATGTGGAATGGAATTAAATCGAATGTGGAATAGAATGGAATGGAATGTGGAATGGCATGGAATGGAAAGTGGAATGGAAATTAATGTGGAGTGGAATGGAATCAATTTGGAACGGAATGGAATGGAATGTGGAATGGAATGGAAAGGAATTTTGAAAGGAAAGTGGAAGGGAATGGAAAGGAATGTGGACTGGAAAGTGGAATGAAACGGAATGTAATGTGGAATGGAATCTCGAACGGAATGGAATGGAAAGGAAAGAAATATGGAATGGAATGGAATGGAATGGAATGTGGAATGTGATGTGCAATGGAATGGAATCGGATGTGCAATGGAATGTAATGGAAAGTGGAATGGAATGGAATGGAATGTGGCATTAAACATGGAATGGAACGTGCAATGATATGGAATGAAACCAGGAATGGAATGTAATGGAACGTGGAATGGAATGGAATGGAATGAAATGGAATGTGGAATGGAACAGAATGGAATGTTGCATGGAATGGAATGCAATGCGGAATGGCATGGAATGGAATGTGGAATGGAATGGAATGTGGACTTCAATGGATTGGAATGCAATGGAATGTGGAATGGAATTTGTAATGGAATGGCATGCAATGGAATGTGGAATGGAAAGGAAAGTGGAATGGAACGGAATGGAATGTGGAAATGAATGGAATTTTAGTTGGAATAGAAGGTGGAATGGAATGGAATGGAAAGTGGAATGCAAAGTGGAATGGAATGTGGAATGTAATTAAATGGAATGGAATGGAATATGGTATGGAATGTGGAATGGAATGGAATGGAATGGAATGGAATGCAATGTGGAAGGGAATGGAATGGAAGGTGGAATGGAAGGGAATGGAATGGAAGGTGGAATGGAATGGAATGGAATGGAATAGAATCGGATGTGTAATGGGATGTGAAATGGAATAGAACGTGGAGAGGAATGGGAAATGAAATGGAATAGAATGTGTAATGGAATGTGGAATTGAAAGTAATGGAATGTGGAATGGCATGTAATTTGGAATGGAATGGAATATGGAATGGAATGGAATGGAGTGGGGAATGGAATAGTATCAATGTCGAATGCAGTGGAATGGAATGTGGAATGGAATTTGGAATGGAATGGAATGGAATGAGCATTGCAATGTCGAATGGAACTTGGAATGGAATGTAGAATAGAATTTGGAATGGAATGGAATGGAATAAACACTGGAATGTGGAATGGAACTTGGAATAGAATTGAAAGGAATGGGATGGAACATGGAATGGAATGGAAAGGGATGGAACAGGAAATGTAATGGAATGGAATGGAACGGAATGCAGAATGGAATGGAATGTGGATAGGAATGGAATGGTATGTGGAATGGAAGGGAATGGAATGTGCAATGAATGGAATGCAATATGGAATGGAATGGAATGTGGAATGGAAGGGAATGGAATGGGGAATGAATGGAATGCAATATGGAATGGAATGGAATGTGAAACGAAATGGAATGGAATGGAATGGAATGTGGAAAGGAATGTGGAATGGAATGGAATGTGGAATGGAATGTGGAATGGAAAGGAACGGAATGTGGAAAGGAATGGAATGGATTGTGGAATGGAAACGAATAGGATGTGGAAAGGAATGTGGAATGGAATTGAATGGAATGTGGAAAGAATGTGGAGTGGAATACGGAATGTAAAGGAATGGAGTGGAATGTGGAATGGAATGCAATGGAATGTGGAATGGAATGTGGAATGGAATGTGGAATGGAATGTGAAGTAATGGAATGGAATGTGGAGTGGAATGGAGTGGAATGTGGAAACCAATGGAATGGAATATGGAATGGAATGGAATGGAATGGAATGGCATGTGGAATGGAATGCAATGAAACGTGGAATGGAATGGAAGGGAATGGAATGCCATGTGGAATGCAATGGAATGAAATGTGGAATGTAATGTAATGGAATGGAATGCAATGTGGAGTGGAATGGAATTTGGAATGGAATATAGAATGGAATGAGCAATGGAGTGGAATGGAACGGAAAGGATTGGAATGTGGAATGGAATGGAATGTAATGTGGAATGGAATGGAATGGAATGTGCAATGTAATAGAATGGAATGGAAAGTGTAAGGGATTGGAATGGAATGTGGAATGGAATGGAATTGAACGGAATGTGCAGTGAAATGTGGAATGGAATGGAATGTGTAATGGAATGTGTAATGGAATGGAATGAAATGGAATGGAATGTGTAATGGAATGTGTAAAGGATTGGAATGGAATGTGGAATGGAATGTGCAACGGAATATGGAATGGAATGGAATATGGAATGGAATGGAATGGAATGGAATGGAATGTGGAATGCAATGTGAAATGAGATGTGGAATGGAATGGAATGTTATGGAATGGAATGTGAAATTAAATGGAATCGAATGGAATGGAATGGAATATGGAATGGAATGGAATGGAATCGATTGTGAAATTGAATGGAATCGAATGATGAATGGTATGGAATGGAATGTGGAATGGAATGGAATGGAATATGTAATGGAATGGAATGGAATCGAATGTGAAATGGAGAAGAATGGAATGTGGAATGGAATGGAAAGGAATGTGGAATGGAATGGAAAGAAATGGAATGAAATTAGGAATGGAATGGAATAGAATGGAATGGAATGAACGTGAAATGTAATGGAGTAGAATGTGCAATTGAATGTGGAATAGAATGGAATGGAATGTGGAATGAATGTGGAATGGAATGGAATGGAATGTGGAATGCAATGGAATGAAATGTGGAATGGAACATGGAATGAAATGGAATGCAACGTTTAATGGAACGTGGAATGGAATGGAATGTGGAATGGAATGTGAAATGGAATGTGAAATGGAATGGAATGTGGAAGGGATTGTGGAATGCAATGAGGAATTCAATGCGGAATGGAATGGAATGGAATGTGCAATGGAATGTGGAATGGAATGGAACGGAATGTGGAATGGAACGTGGAATGCAAAGTAGACTGGAACGTGCAATGGAATGGAATGTGGAATGGAATGAGGAATGAAAATTGCAATGGAATGGAATGTGGAATGGGTTGTGGAATGGAACGGAATTGAATAGAAGGTGGAATGAATTCGAATCCAATGTGGAATGCAGTGGAATGCAATGCCGAATGGAATGGAATGGAATGTGGAATGGAAAGGAGTGGAATGGAATGTGAAATGGAATGGAATTGAATGTGGAATGGAAAGTGGAATATAGTGGAATGGAATGCTGAATCAAATGGAATGGAATGTGGAAAGGAATTGAATTGATTGGAATGTGGAGTGGAAAGGAATGGAGGGTGGAATGGAAAGTGGAATGGAATGCAATGGAATGTGGAATGGAATGGAATTTGGAATGGAATTTGGAATGGAAAGTGTAAGGGAAGGGATTGGAATGTGGAATGGAATGTGGAATAGAATGGAGTGGAATGTGGAATCGAAGGTGGAATGGAATGGAATGGAATGTGAAATGGAATGTGGAATGGAATGGAATCGAATGTGGAATGGAATATGGAATGGATGGTGGAATGGAATGTAGTATGGAATGTGGAATGGAGTTTAAAGGAAAGTGCAATGAAATGCGGAATGGAACAGAAAGGAATGTGGAATGAAATGTGGAATGGAACGGAAAGGAATGTGGAATGGAATGTGGAATGCAATGGAATGGAATGTGGAATGGAATGGAGTGGAATGTGGAATGGATTGGAATGGAACGTGAAATGGAAATTGGAATGGATCGTGGTTTGGAACGTGGAAAGTAACTTGGAATGGAAAGTGGAATGCAATGTGAAATGGAACGGAATGGAATGTGGAATGAAATGACTAATGGAATGGAATGGAATGCGGAATGGAATGGATTGCAGTGGAATGTGGAATGGAATGTGGAATTGAATGTGGAATGGAATGGAATGGAATCTTGAATGGAATTTGTTATGAAATGGAAAGGAATTTGGAATGGAATGCAATGGAAAGTTGAATGCAACTTGGAATGGGGTGGAAAGGAATGTGGAATGGAAGGCGGAATGGAATATGGAATGGAATGGAATGTGGAGTGGAACATGGAATGGAATGGAATCTGGAATACATTCTGGAGTGAAATATGGAATGCTATGTGGAATGCTATGTGGAATGGAATGGAATGGAATGTGGAATGGAAAGTGAAATGTGATGGAATAGAATCTGGAATGGAATGGAATGAAATATGGAATGGAACGTGGAATGGAATGTGGAATGGATTGTGGAATGGAAAGTTAGAGAATGCCTAATGGAATGGAGTGGAATATTGAATGGAATGGAATGGAATGCGGAATGGAAAGGAATAGAATGTAGAATGAAATGTTGAATGGGATGGAATGCAATGTCGAATTATATGTGGAATTGAGTGGAATGTAGATTGGAATGGAATGGAATGCGGAATGGAATGGAAAGGTAAGTAGAATGGAATGTGGAATGGTATGCAAGGCAATGTGGAATGGAATGTGGAATCGAATGGAATGTGGAATGGAATGAAATGGAATATGGAATGGAATGAAATGTGGAATGGAATGTGGAACGGATTGGAAAGGAATGTGGAATGGAAGGTGTAGTGGAATGGAATGCGATGTGGAATGGAATGGAATGGAACGTGGAATGGAATGTGGAATGGATTGTGGAATGGAAAGGTATAGAATGCCTAATGGAATGGAATGGAATGGAATGGAATGGAATATTGAATGGAATGGAATGGAATGCGGAATGGAATGGAATAGAATCTAGAATGAAATGTTGAATGGGATGGAATGCAATGTCGAATTAAATGTGGAATAGAGTGGAATGTAGATTGGAATGGAATGGAATGCGGAATGGAATGGAAAGGTAAGTAGAATGGAATGTGGAATGGTATGCAAGGCAATGTGGAATGGAATGTGGAATCGAATGGAATGTGGAATGGAATGAAATGGAATATGGAATGGAATGGAATGGAATGTGGAATGGAATGTGGAATGGATTGGAAAGGAATGTGGAATGGAAGGTGTAGTGGAATGGAATGCAATGTGGAATGAAATGGAATGGAACGTGAAATGGAATGTGGAATGGAACGGAACAGAAAGTGGAATGGAATGGAATGGAATGTGGAATGTAATGGATGGGAAAGAGCAACTGAAAGTGGAATGGAATGCAACGGAATGTGCCTTGGAATATGGAGTGGAATGGAATGGAATGTGGAATGGAACGTAGAAAGGAAGGTTGAATGGAATGGAAAGGAACGTGGAATGGAAAGTACAATGGAAGGTGGAATATAATGGAATGTAACATGGAAAAGAAAGTGGAATGTAACGTGGAATTTAATAGAATAAAACGTGAAATGGAACATGGAATGTAACGTGGAATGGAATGTGGAATTGAATGGAATGGAATGTCGAATGGTATGGAATGGAATGGAATGTGATATGGAATGGAATGGAATGTGGAATGGAATGGAAAGGAATGTGGAATGGAATGGAATTTGGAATGGAATGGAATGTGGAATGGAATTAAATGGAATGGAATTAGGACCAGAATGGAATGGAATGGAATGGAATGTGGATTGCAATAGAAAGGAATGTGGAATGGAAACTGGAAAGGCATGGAAAGGAATGTGGAATGGCATGCGGAATGCCATGGAATGGAATGTGAAATGGAATGGAATGGAATGTGGAATGGAATGTGCAATGGAATGGAATGTGGAATAGCATGGAATGGAATGTAGAATGGAATGGAAGGGAATGCTGGAAGGAATGGAATGGAATGTGCAACGGAATGGAATGGAATATTGAATGGAATGGAATGTGGAATGGAATATGCAATGGAATGGAATGGAATGTGGAATGGAATGGAATGTGGAATGGAATGAAATGAAATGGAATGTGGATTGGAATGAAATGGAATGGAATATGGACTGGAATGGAATGGAATGTCGAATGCAATGTGGAATGGAATGGAATGGAAAGTGGAATGGCATGGAATGGAATGTGGAATAAAAGGGAATGGAATGTGGAATGGAATGTGGAATGGAATGTGGAATGGTACAGAATGGAATGGAATGGAATGTGGAATGCAATGGAATGGAATATGGAACGGCATTTGGAATGCAAGGGAAAGGAAATTGGAATGGAAGGTGGAATGTAAGGTGGCATGGATCATGGAATGGTACATATAAGAGAATGGAATAGAAGATAGAATGGAACATGGAATGGAATGGAATGGAAAGTGGAATGGAACGTGGAATGGAACGTGGAATGGAATGTGGCATGGAACGTGGAATGGAAAGTGGCATGAAATGTGGCATGGAACGTGGAATGGAATGTGGCATGGAACGTGGAATGGAACGTGGAAAGGAATTGAATGAAAACTGGAATGGCATGGATTGGAATGTGGAACGGAATGGAAGGTAATGTGCAATAGATTGGAATGGAATCTGGCATAGAATGGAATTCAATGGAATGTGGACAGGAATGGAATGGAATGTGAAATGGAATGTCTAATGGAATTGAAAGGAATTTGGAATAGTATGGAATGGAATGTGGGACGCAATGGAATGGAAAGTAGAATGGAATGGAAACAAATGTGGAAAGGAATGTGGAATGGAGCAGAATGGAATGTGGAGTGGAATCGAATGCAATATGGAATGGAATGGAATGGAATGTGGAAAGGAATGTTATGGATTTGGAATGGAATGGAATGTGCAATGGAATGTAATGGAATGTGGAGTGGAATTGACTGCATTGGAAATTGGATTGGAATGGAATGGAAAGTGAAATGGAATGGAATGGAATTTGGCATTGAATTGAATATAATGGACCTTGGAATTGAATTCAAACGATCATGAATTGGAATGTAATGAACGTCGAATGGAATGGAATGGAATGTGGTTGGGAATGGAACAGAAGGTTGAATGGTATGGAATGGAATCGAATGTTGAATGGAATGGAATGTGGAATGGAATTGAATGGAATGGAACTTGGAATGGAGTGGAATGTGGAATGGAATGGAATGTGGATTGGATTTCAATGGAATGGAATGGAAAGTGGAATGGAATGGAATGGTACGTGGAATGGAATGGATCGTAACGTGGAATCGAATGGAATGGAACTTGGAATGGATTGGAATGTAATGTAGAATGGAACGGAAGAGAAAGGAATGTGGAATGGAATACAACGTGGAATGGAATAAAATGTGGAATGGAATGGGATGGAATGTAGAATGGCATGGAATGGAATGTGGAATGGAATAAAATAGAATGTGGTATGGAATGTGGAGTGGAATGGAATGCAATGTGGAATGCACTATGAATGGAATGTTGAATGGAATGTGGAATGGAATGGAGTGGAATGTGGAATGGAATCTGGAATGGAATGTGGAATGGAATGGAATGGTATGCGGAATGGAACATGGACTGGAAAGTGGAATGGAACATGGAATGTAACGTTGAATGGAACATCGAATGCAATGTGAGATGGAACGAAGAATGGAACGTGGAATGGAACATTGAATGTAAAGTTGAATGGAATATCGAATGGAACGTGCGATGGAACGACGAATGGAAAGTGGAATGGAATGCGGAATGGAATGTGGAGTGGAATGGAATGGGGAGTGCAATAAAAAGGGAAGTGGAATGGAATGGAATGTGGAATGGAATGGAATGGAATGTGGAATGTAATCTGGTATGGAATGGCAAGCAATGTGGAATGGAAAAGAATGGAATGGAATGTGGAATTCAATGGAACGGAATGGAAAGGAATGGAAAGGAATGGAAAGGAATGGAAAGTTGAATGGAATGGAATGATATGTGGAAAGGAGTGGAATGAAATGGAATGTGTAATGGAATGGAATGTGGAATGGAATGTGGAATGGAATATTATGGGAATGGAATGGAATGGAATGTGGAATGGAATGGAATGAAATGTGGAATGGAATGCACTGCAATGTGGAATGGATTGGAATAGAATGTGGAATGGAATTAAATGTAATGTGGACTGTAATGGAATGGAATGGAATATGGAGTGAAATGGAATGGAAAGGGACGTCGAATGGAATGTAATGGAAAGAAATGGAATGGAATGTCGACTGCAATGGAATGGAATGGAACGTTCAACGGAATGTGGAATGGAATGGAATGGAATGCAATATGGAATGGAATGTGGAATCAAAAGGAATGGAAGGTGGAATGGAATGTGGAAAGGAATGGAATGGAATGCAATGTGGAATGGAAATGAATGGAATGGAAATTGGAATGGAATGGAATGTGGAGTGGAATGGAATGGAATGAAAAGAAATGTGGAATGGAATATGAAATGGAATGGAATGGAATGGAAAGGAACGTGAAATGGAATGGAATGATGAATGGAGTGGAATGGAATGGGATGTGGAATGCAGTGGAATGGAATGGAATGGAATGTGGAATGCAATGGAATGGAATGTGGAGTGGAATGGAATGGAATGTGAAATGGACTTGAATTGAATGGAATGGAATGGAAATTGAAAAGGAATGGAATGGAATATGCAATGGAAATGAATGCAATGTGGAAAGCAATGGAATGGAATATGGAATGGAAAATTGAATGGAAATGCAATGTGGAGTGGAGTGGAATGGAATGTGGAGTGGAATGGAATGGAATGTAGATTGGTATGGAATGCACTTTGGAATGGAATGCGGACTGGAATAAAATGGAATGGAATGGAATGTGGAATGGAATATAATGAAATGTGGAATGGAATGGAATGGAATGAAATATGGAATGGAATGGAATGGAATGTGGAAAGGAATGGAGTGAAATGTGGCATGGAATGAAATGTGGAATGGTATGCGAAATGGAATGAAATGGAACGGACTGGAATGCAATGTGGAATGGAATAGAATGTGAAGTGGAATGGAATGGAATGTTGAAAGGAAAGTGGAATGTATTGGAATGCAATGTGGAATGTAATGTGGAATGGAGTGGAATGGAATGTGGAATGGAATAGAATGGAATGTGGAATGGAATGGAATGTGGAATGGAATGTGGAATGGAATGTAATGGAATGTGGAATGGAATGTTGATTGCAATGGATTGTGGAATGGAATGGAATGCAATGGAAAGGATTGTATAATGGAATTGAATGTGGAATGGAACGGAACGGAACATGGAAAGGAAGGTGGAATGGAACGTGGCATGGAGCATAGAATGGAAATTGGAACTGAATGGAATGGAAAGTGGAATGTAATGGAAGGGAATGTGGAATCGAACGTGGAATGGAACGGAAAGGAATGTGGAATGGAATGTGGAATGCAATGGAATGGAATGTGTAATATAATTCAATGCAATCTGGAATGGAATGGAACGAAACATGGAATGGAAATTGTAATGGAACGTGGAATGTAACGTGGAATGGAAACTGGAATGCATTGTGGAATGCAATGGAACGGAATGTGGAATGTAATGTGGAATGGAATGGAATGTAGTAGAATGTGGACTGGAATGTGGAATGGAATGTGAAATGGAGTGGAATGGAATGTTGAATGGAATGTGGAAAGAAATGGAATGGAATTTGGAATGGAATGCAATGGAATGTGGAATGCAACGCGGAATGGGATGGAATGGAATGTGGAATGGGAGGTGGAAAGGAATGTGGAACGGAAAGTGGAATGGAATGGAATGTGGAATGGAATGTGTAATGGAATGTGGAATGGAATGCAATGTAGAATGGATTGTGGAATGGAATATGGAATGCTATCTAGAATGCAATGGAGTGGAAAGTGGAATGGAATGTGAAATGAGATGGAATGGAATGTGGAATGGAATGGAATGGTAAGTGGAATGGAACGAGGAATGGAATGGAATGGAATGTGGAATGGAACGGAATGGAATGGAATGTGGAATGGAATAGAATGTGTAATGGAATGGGATGGAATTCGGAATGGCTTGGAGTGGAATATTGAATGGAATGGAATGGAATGTGGAATGGAATGGAATGCAATAAGGAATGGACTGTGGAATGGAAGGTTGAATGTAATGTGGAATGAAATGGAATGGAATGTGGAATGAAACGTGGAATGGAATGGAGTGGAATGGAAACGAATGAGGAATGGAACGTGGAATGGAACCTGGAATACAACTTGGAATATTTCGTGGAATGAAACATCAAATGGAACGTGGAATGGAATGTCTAATGGAACGTGGAATGCAATGCACAATGGAATGTGCAATGGAATGGAATGGAATGAAATGGAACGTGGAATGGTATGCGGAATGGAAAAGAATGGAAAGTGGAATGGAATTGAATTGAATGGAACGTGGAATTGAATGGAATGGAATGTGGAAGAGAGTTGAATGGAATGTGGAATGGAAGTGAATGGAATGGAACATGGAATGGATTCGAATGTGGAGAGGAAAGGAATGGAATGGAATTGGAAGTGGAATGGAAAGGAATGTGCAGTGGAATGGAATGTGGAATGGAATGGATTGGAAAGTAGAATGGAATGGAATGGAAGGTGGAATCGAATGTATGGAACAGAGAATGGAATGGAATGCAAGGTGGAATGGAATGGATAAGAACGTGGAATGGAATGGAATGTCATGCGGAATGGAATGGAATTGAATGTGGAATGAAATAGAAAGTGGAATGGAATGGAATTTCGACTGGAATGGAAAGTGGAATGGATTTGAATGAAACGTGGAATGGATAAAAACGGAATAGAAAGTGGAATGCAACGTGGAATCGAAAGGAATGGAATGTGGTATGGAACATGGAACGGAATGCAATGGAAAGTGGAATGGAACGTGTAACGGAATGGAAAGTAACGTGGAATGCAACGCGGATTTCAAAGTGGAATGGAATGTGGAATGTGGAATGGAATGGAATGGAATGTGGAATGCAATGAAATCGAATGAATTTGGAAGGGAATAGAATGTTATGTGGAATGAAATGCGGAATGGAAAGCAATGGAATGTACATTGGAATGGAATCCCATGTGGAATGGAATGGAAAGGAATGTAGAATTGAATTGAATGGAATGTGGAATGGAACGTGGAATGGAATGGAATAGAATGGAATGGAATGGAACGTGGAACGCAATGGAATGGAATGTGGAATGGAAAGTTGAATGGAATGGAATGGAAGGTGCAATGGAATGGAATGGAATCTGAAAAGGAATGTGGAACGGAAAGAAATGGATAGTAGAATGGAATGGAATAGAATGTGGAACAGAATGGAATGGAATGTGGAACGGAATGGAATGGAATGTGGATTGGAATGGCATGGAATGTGGAATGGAATGGAATGCAATGTGGAATGGAATGTGGAATGAGATGCAATCTCAAATGTAATGGAATGGAATGTGGAATTCAATGGCATGTGAAATATAATGGATTGCAAAGTGAAATGCCATGGAATGGAATGTGGAATGGAATGGAAAGGAATGTAGAATGAAATGTGGACTGGAATGCAATGGAATGTGGAATGCTATGGAATGGAAAGTGGAATGGAATGGAATGGAATATTGAATGGAAGGTGGAATGGAATTGAATGGAATTGAATGTGGAATTGAAGGGAATGGAATGTGGAAAGGAATGGAATGAAATGTGTAATGTGGAATGGAATGGAATGTGGAAAGGAATGGAATGGATTGGAAACGAATGTGGAAATGAATGGAATGGAATGGAATGGAATGTTTAAAGAAATGTGGAATGGAATGGAAACTTATGGAATGGAATGTGGAATTAAATGGAACGGAATGTGGAAATGAAAAGAGTAGAAAGGAATGTGAAATGGAAATAGAATGGAATGTGGAATGGAATGTAATGGAATGTTGAATTGAATGGAATGGAATGTGTGTGGAATGGAATGGAATATGGAATGGAATGGAATGGAATGCGGAGTGGAATGTGGAATGGAATGGAATGGAATGTGGAATGTAATGGAACGTAATGTGCAATGTTGTGGAATGGAATGGAATGTGAAATGCAATGGAATGGAATGGAATGGAAGGTGGAATAGAACGGAATTGAAGGCGGAATGGAATGTGGAATGGAATGTGGAATTGAATGGAATGGAATGTGGAATGTAATTGAACGGAATATGGAAAGGAATGGAATGGAATGCAATGGGAATATAACGGAATGGAATGTGGAATGGAATGTGGAAAGGAATATGGAATGGAAAGTGGAATGTAAAGCAATCGAACTTAATGGATTGTGGAATGGAATGGAATGGAATTTGGAATGCAATGGAATTGAATGGTATGTCAGACGGAACGGAAAGGAATGTGCAATGGGATGTAATGGAATGTGAAATGGAAGGGAATGGAATGTGTAATGTAATAGAAAGGAATGTGGAATGCAAAGCTGAATGGTATGGAATGGAATATGGAATGGAATGGAATGGAATGTGCAATGAAATGTGGAATGGAAAGGAATGTGGAGTGGAATGTGGAAGGGAATGGAATGGAACCTGGAATGCAAAGGAAAGTAATGGAAAGTGGAAAGAAATGGAATAGAATGGAATGGAAAGGAACAAAATTTGGAATGGAAGGGAATGGAACGGAATGTGGAATGGAATGGAATGGAATGCGGATTGGAATGGAATGGAATGGTATGTGGATTGGAATGGAATGGAATGTGGAATGGAATGGAATGTGGAATGGAATGTGGAAAGAAATGAAAAATCAAATGGAATGGAATGGAATGTGGAATTGAATGGCATGTGAAATGGAAAGGAATTGAAAGTGAAATGGAATGGAATGAAATTTGGAATGGAATGGAATGGAATGTGGAATGGAATGTGGACTGGAATGGAATGGAATGTGGAATGCTATGGAATGGAATGTTGAATTAATTGGAAAGGAATATGGAATGGAATTGAATGGAATGGAATGGGAAAATAAAGGAATAGAATGTGTAATGGAATGTGGAAAGCAATATGGAATGGAACGTGGAATGGAATGCAATCGAACAGAAAGGATTGTGGAATGCAATGGAATGGAATGTGGAATGAAACGGAATGGAATGGAATGTGAAATGCAATGGAATGGAATGGAATGGAAGGTGGAAATGAATGGAATGGAATGCGGAATGGAAAGTAGAATGGAATGTGGAATGGAATGGAAGGGAACGTGGAATGGAATTGAATGAAATATGGAAAGGAATGGAATGGAATGGAACGGTAAAAAAACGGAAAGGAATGTGGAAAGCAATATGAAATGGAATATGGAATGGAATGCAATTGAACAGAAAGGATTGTGGAATGAAATAGAATGGAATTTGCAATGAAATGGAATCGAATGGAATGTGAGATGGAATGGAAAGGTACGTGGAATGGAATGGAATGGAATGTGCAATGGAATGGAATCGAAAGTGTAATAGAAAGGAAAGGAGAGTGGAATGCAATGTGGAATAGTATGGAATGGAATGTGGAATGGAATGGAATGGAATGCTCAATGCAATGTGGAAAGGAAAGGAATGGGGAGAGGAATGTGGAAGGGAATTTAATGGAATCTGAAATGCAATGAAATGGAATGGAATGTGGAATGGAATGGAATGGAATGGAATGAATGCGGAATGGAATGGAATGGAATGGATTGCAATGTGGAAATTAATGGACTAGAATGTGGAATGCAATGTGGAATGAAATGGAATGGAATGTGGAACGGAATGTGGAATGGAATGGAATGTGGAATTGAATGGAATGGAATGGAATGGAATGTATAATGGAAAGGAATGGAATGGAATGTGAAATGGAAATAGAATGGAAAGTATAATGGAATGGCATGGAATGTGGAATGAAATGAAATGCAATGTGGAATGGAATGTGGAATGGAATGCAATGGAAAGTGAAATGGAATGGAATGGAAAGTGGGATGGAATCTGAAATGGAATGTAACGAAATGGAGTTTAATGTGGAATGGAATGGAATGGAAAGGAATGTGAAATGGAAATTGAATCGAATGTTCAAAGGAATGAAATGGAATGTGGAATTTATTTCAATGGAATGTGAAATGGAATGTAATGGAACGTTGAATGGCGTTTGGAATGGAATGAAACGGAGTGTGAAATGGAATAGAATGGAAGGTGGAATGGAATGCAATGGAATGTGGAAAGCAAAGGAATGGAATGGAATGGAATGCAGAATGGAATGGAATCTGGAATGAAATGGAATGGAATGGAACGAAATGTAGAATTGAAAGGAATGGTATGGAATGTGAAATGGAAATTGAATGGAATGCTTAATGGAATGGAATGGAATGTGGAAAGTAACGGAATGTAATGTGGAATAGAATGTCGAATGGAATGGAATGGAATGTGGAATGGAATGGAATGGAAAGTGGAATGGAATGGAATGGAATGTGTAATGGAATTTAATGGAATGGAATTGAATGTGGAATGCAATGGAATTGAATGGAATGGAATGCGGAATACAATGGAATGGAATGTGGAATGGAATGGAATGGAATGTTGAATGCAATGGAATGGAACGTGGAATGAAACGTGGAATGGAATGGAATGTAATGGAAAGTGGAATGGATTGTGGAATGGAACGTGGATGGACTGGAATGGAATGGAATGGAATGTGGAATGGATTGCAAAGGAATGGAATGGAATGTGGAATAGAATGGAAAGTAATTGAATATGGAATAGAATGCAATGGAATGGAATGTGAAATTAAATGTGGAATGGAATGGAACGGTATGTGGAATCGAAAAGAATGGAATGTGGAAAGGAATGGAATGGAATGGAATAGAATATAATGTGGAATGGAAGGGAATGCAAAGTGGAATGGAAAGGAAAGGAATGTGGAATGGAATGGATGGTGGAATTGAATGGAATGGAATGTGGAATGAAATGGAATCTAATGTGGAACGGAAAGTGGAATGGAATGGAATGGGATGTGGATTGGAATGTGGAATGGAAAGTAATGGAATGTGGAATGGAATGGAATGGAATGTGGAATGAAATAGAATGGAAACTGGAAAGGAATAGAATGTGAAATGGAATGAAAAGGAATGTGAACGTGATGTGGAATGGAATGTGGAATTGAATGAAATAGAATAGCATGTTGAATGGAATAGAATGGAATGTGGAATGGAATGGAATGGAAAGGAATATGAAATGGAATGGAATGGAATGTCGAATGGAATCTGTAATGGAAAGTGGAATGGAATGGAACAGAATGTGGATGGAATTGAATGGAATCTGGAATGGAAAGGAAGGGAAAGTGGAATGGAATGGAATGGAAAGTCGAATGGAATGGAATGGAATGTGGAATGGGATGTTGAATGCAATGGAATAGAATGTGGAATGGAATGTGGAAGGCAAAGAATTGGAATTGAATGGAATGTGGAATTGAAAGGAATTGAATTTGGAATGGTATTTAATGGAATGGAATGGAATGTGGAATGGAATGTGGAATGGAATATGGAATGGAATGTGCAAAGTAATGCGGAATGGAATGTGGAATGTAATGGAACGGAATGTGGAGTGGAATGAGGAATATAACGTGGAATGCAATGGAATGGAAAATGAAATGGAAAGTGGAATGGAATGTGGAATGGAACGTGGAATGGGATTGAATACAACGTGGAGTTTAATGAAACGTGGATTGGAGTGGAAAGGAGCATGGAATGGATTGCGGAATGGAATGCAATGCAATATGGAATGGAATGGAAAGGAATTTGGAATAAAATGTGGAATGGAACGTGGAATGGAATGAGGAATGGAATGGAACAAAATGTGGAATGGAACGGAATGGAAGGGGAAAGGAATATGTAATCGAATGTGGAATTGAACATGGAACGGAATGGATTGGCATGGAATATGGAATGGAATGTGGAATGGAATGGAATGGAAGCTGTAATGGAATGGAAAGGAATGGAATGTGGTACGCAATGGAATGGAATGGTATGTGGAAAGCAATGGAATGCAATGTGGAATGGAATGGAACGTGGAATGGAATGGAATGGAATGTGGATTGGAATGGAATGGAAAGTGGAATGCAATGGAATAGAATGGAATGTGAAATGGAATGCGGAATGGAATTTGAAATGCAATGAAATGGAACGTGGAATAGAGTGAAATGGAACCTGGAATGGAATAAAATGGAACGTGGAATTTAATGGAATGGAACGTGGATAGCAAAGTAATGGAATATGGAAGGGAATGTGGAATGGAAATTCGGATGGAATGTGGAATGGAGTGGAATGGAATGTGGAATGGACTATGGAATGGAATGCAATGGAATGTGTAATGGAATGTGGAATGGAATGGAATGGAATGTGGAATGCAATGGAATGGAATGTAAAATGGAATGGAATGAAATGTGGAATTGAATGTGGAATAGAATGTGGAATGGAATGGAATGGAATGTTGAATGGAATGTGGAATGGAATGGAATGGAATGGAATGTGGAAGGGAATGTGGAAAGGAATGTAGAATGGAATGTGGAATGCAATGGAATGGAACGTGGAATGGAACGTGGAATGGAACGTGGAATGTACAGTTTAATGGAACGTGAAATGGAATGTGGAATATGTAATGGAATGGAATGGAAAGTGGATACGAAACAATTGAATGTGGAATGGAATGGAATGCAATGGAATACGGAATGGCATAGAATGGAACGAGTAATGGAATGAAATGGAATGGAAAGTGGAATGGAATGGAGTGGAAAGTGGAATGGAGTGGAATGCAATGTGGAATGGAATGTGGAATGGAAGGTGGAATGGAATGTGGAATGGAATGAAATGGAACGTGGAATGGAATGGGATGGAATGTGGAATGGAATGAAATGGAATGTGGAATGGGGTTGAATGTAATGTGGAATGGAATGGAACGTGGAATAGAATGTGGAATGGAATGTGGAATGGAATGTGGAATGGAATGGAATGTTGAATGGAATGGAATGGAATGTGAAATAGAATGGAATGGAATACGGAATGGAATGGAATGGAAAGTGGAATGCAATGGAATGGAATGGCATGACGAATTGAATGGAATGGAATGTGCATTGGAATGGAATAGAAAGTGGAATGCAATGGAATGGAACATGGAATAAAATGTGGAATGGAATATGTAAAGGAATGTGTAATGTAATTGAATGGAATATAATGGAATGTAATTGAATGGAATATAATGGAATGTAATTGAATGGAATATAATGGAATGGAATGTCAAACAAAATGGAATGGAAAGGAATGTGGAATAGAATGGAATGCAATGTAATGGAATACGGAATGGAAAGGAACGGAATGTGGAAAGCTATGAAATGGAATGGAATGTGAAATTGAATGGAATGGAATGTGAAATGGAATGGAATGGAATGAGGAATGGAATCGAATGGAACGTAAAATGGAATGTGGAATGGAATTTGGGGTGGAATGTGGAATGGAATGAAATGGAATGTGGGATAAAATGGAATGGAATGGAATGAGGACTGGAATGTGGAATTTAATGTGGAATGTAATGGAATGGAATGTGGAATGGAACGGAATGTAATGTGAAACGGAATGGAACGTGGAATGGAATGGAATGGAATGTGGATTGGAATGGAATGGAATGTGTAATGGAATGGAATAGAATGGAATTGAAAGGTAATTCGAATTTGGAATGGAATGTGAAATGGAATGTGGAAAGGAAAGTGGAATGGAAAGACGAATGGATTGTGGAAAGGAATATGAAATGGAATGGAATGGATTGTGGAATGGAAAGTGGAATGGAACGGCATGGAAAGTGTAATTGAATGAGGAATAGAAAGTGAAATGGAATGTTGAATGGAATGTCGAATGGAATTGAATGGAGAGTGGGAAGGAATGTGGAATGGAACGGAAAAAAATATGGAATGGAATGTAGAATGGAACGTGAAATGGAATGGAATTGAATGTAGAATTGAAAGTGCAATTCAATGTAATGGGACATGGAATGGAAAGTGGATTGGAACGTGGAATGGAATGGAATGGGACGTGAAATGGAATGTGGAATGGAAAGTGGATAGGAATGGAAAGGAATGTGGAATGAATGCGAAATGGAATGGAATGGAATGGGGAGTGGAATGGAATGAAATGTGAAATGGAACGTGGAATGGAATGTGAAATGGAAACTGGAATTGAATGTGGAATGGAATGGAATGGAAAGTGGAATGGAATGGAAAGTGGAATGAAATGGAATAGAACGAGGAATGGAACGTGGAATGGAACGTGGAAAACAATGAGGAAAGGAAAGTGGAATGGAATCAAATGCAATGTGGAATAGAGAGGAATACAAAGTGGAATCAAATGTGGAACGGAATGGAATGGAATATGGAATGGAATGTGAAAAGTATGTGGAGAGGAATGGAAAGGAATGTGGAATGGAAAGGAATGGAGCGTGGAATGGAATGGAATGGAATGGAATGCGAAATGGAATGTGGAATGGAACGTGGAATGGAGGGCGGAATGGAATGTGGAATGGAATGGAATGGAATGTGGAATGGAATGTGGAATCGAATGTAAAGGAATGTGCAAAGGAATATGGAATGGAATGTGGAAGGGAATGTGGAATGGAAAGCAATGGAATGTGGAATTGAATGTGCAATGGAACGTGTAATGGAAAGTGGAATGGAATGGAATGGAAAGTGGAATGGAATGTGGAATGTAACGTGGAATGGAAAGTGGAATGGAATGGAATGGAAGACAGAATGGAATGTAAAATAGAACGGAATGTAAAATGTAATGGAAAGGAATGTGGAATGGGTTGGAATGCAATTGAATGTGGAACGGAATGAAATGGAATGTGGAATTGAATGGAATGGAATGTGGAAAGGAATGGAATGGACTGTGGAATGGAATGGAATGGGATGTGGAGTGGTATGGAATGGAATGGAATGGAATGTGGAAAGGAATGTGGAATGGAATGTGGAATGGAAAGGAATGGATTATGGAATGGAAAGGAATGGAATGCGGAATGGAATGCAATGGAATGCAGAATGTAATGGAATTGAGAAGAAAGTGTACTGGAATGGAATGAAATGTAACAGAATGTGGATTGGAATGGAATGGAATGTGCAATGGAATGAAGTGAGATGTGGAATGGAATGGAACGGAATATGGACTGGAATATGCAATGGAATGTGAAATGGAATGGAATGGAATGTGGAATTCAATGGAATGGAATGGAATGTCGTACGGAATGGAATGGAATGCGCAGTGGAATGTTGAAGGTATTGGAATGAAACGTGGAATGGAATGAACCCGAACGTGGAATGGAATGGAAAGGAAAGTGGAATGGAAAGGAACGAAATGTGGAATGGAATGGAATCGAATGTGGAATACAATTTAATGGAATGGAAAGGAATGTGGAATGGCATTGAATGGAATGTGGAATGGAATGTAGAATGGAAAGTGGAATGGAATGAAGTGGAAATTGTAATATAATGTGGAACGGAATGGCATGGAATGGGTGTGGAATGGAATGGAATGTGGAATGGAATGGAATAGAATGTGGAACGGACTGTGGAACGGAATGGAATGCCGTGGAATGCGGAATGGAATGGCAAGTGGAATGGAATGGAATGGAATGCGGAAAGGAATGTTGAATGGAACGTGAAATGGAATGGAATTAAAAGCGGAATTGAACGGAATTGAACGTTGAATGGAATGGAATGGAAAGTGAAATTGACTTTAATGGAATGCGGAATGGAATGGAACGGAATGTGGAATTGAATGGAATTAAATGCGGAATGGAATGGAATGGAAATTGGAATGGAATTTAATGGAATAGAATTTGGATTGGAATGGAATGTGGAAAGTAATGGAATTGCAATTAGAATGGACTGTGGAATGGAATGTGGAATGGAATGGAATGGAATGAAATGTGGAATGGAATATGGAATGGATTGTGGAATAGTATGTGGAATGGAATTGAATGGAATGTGGAATGCAATGCAAAGGAATGCGGATTGTAATGGAATTGAATAGAATATGGACAGGAATGAAATGGAATGAAAGAAAATGTGAATTGGAATGGAATAAAATGTGGAATGGAATGGAAATAAATGTGGAATGGAACGGAATGGAATGTGGACAGGAATATGTAATGGAATGTGGAATGGAATGGAATGGAATGTGGAATGGAATGGAATGGAATGGAATGGAATGTGAATGGAATGGAATGGAATTTGAAAAGGAATGCAATGGAATATGAATGGAATGGAATGGAATGTGGAGTGGAATGGAAAGGAATGTGGAATGAAATGTGGAATGGAATGTGGAACGGAATGTGGAGTGGAATGGAAAGGAATGTGGAATGAAATGTGGAATGGAATGTGGAATGGAATGCAAAGCACAATGGAAGGTAGAATTGAATGGAATGGATGTGGAATGGAATGTGGAATGGAATGGAAAGGAATGTGGAGTGGAATGTTGAATGGAAATGAATGGAATGTGGAATGGAACGGAATGGATCGTGGAATGGAACGTGGAATGGAACGTGGAAAGGAATGGAATGGAATGTGGAATGGAATGTGGAATGTAATTGAATGAAATGTGGAATGGAAAGTGGAATGGAATGGAATGGAATCTGGAATGGAATGCAATGGAATGTGGAATGGAACATGAAATGGAATGTGCAATGGAATGGAATGGAATTGAATTTGGACTTGAATTGAATCGAACAGAACGGAATATAGAATGGAAAGGAATGGAATGGACTGTGGAATGGAATTAGGAATGGAATGGAATAGATTATGGAATGGAATGAAATGAAATGTGGAATGGAATATGGAATGGATTCTGGAATGTTATATGGAATGGAATGGAATGGAATGTGGAAAGGAATGCAATGGAAAGTGGAATGTAATGGAATTGAATGGAATTTGGACTGGAATGGAATGAAATGAAACAGAATGTGGATTGGAATGGAATGGAATCTGGAATTAAATGGAAATAAATGTGGCATGGAATGGAATGGAATGTGGACCGAAATATAGAATGGAATGTGGAATGGAATGGAATGGAATGCGAATGGAACGGAATGGAATGGAATTTCTAATGGAATGGAAAGGAATATTAATGGAATGGAATGGAATGTGGAATGGAATAGAAAGGAATGTGGAATGGAATATGGAATGGAATGCAATGGAAAGCGGAATGGAATGTGGAATGGAATGGAATGTGGAATGGAAGCTGGAATGGAAAGTGGAATGTAAAGAAACGGATCCTGGAATGCAACATGGAAAGGAATGGAATGCAACGTGTAATGGAATGTGGAATGGAATGTGGAATGGAAGGTGGAATGCAATGTGGAATTTAATGTAATGGAATGTATAAAGGAAAGTAGAATGGAAAGTGCAATGGAATGGAATGCAATGTGAAATGGAATGTTGAATGGAATCTGGAAAGGAATGGAATGCAATGTGAAATGGAATGTGGAATGTAATGACATGGGATGGGAAATGGAATGTGGAATGGAATGGAATGGAATGGAATGTGGAATGGAATGGAATGGAGTGTGTAATGGAATGGAATGGAATGTGGAATCGAATGGAATGGAATGGTAAATGGATTGTGGAATGGCATGAAGTGGATCGTGGAATGGAATGGAATGTAAAGTGGAATGGAATGGAATGGAACATGGAATGGATCATGGAATAGAACGCGGAATGGAATGTGAAATGGAATGTAGAATGGAATGGAAGGGAAAGTGGAATGCAATATGGAATGGAATGGAAAGTAAGGTGCAAAGGAATATGGAATGGAATGTGTAATGGAAAGTGAAATGGAACACAATGGAATGAGGAAAAGTTGAGGAATAGAACGTGGACTGGAAAGTGCAATAGAATGGTATGTAATGTGGAATGGAAGGTAGAATGGAAGGTGGAATGGAAAGTGGAATGGAATGGAATGTAACGTGGAATGGAATGTGGAATGGAAGGGAAAGGAATGTGGAATGGAATGTAGAATGGAACGTGGAAGGGAATGGAATGGAATGCAATTTGTAATTGAATGTGGAATGGAGTGAGAAATGGAAGGTGGAATGGAATGTTATGGAACGTGGAATGGAACGTGGAATGGAATTTGGAATGGAATTTTATGAAATGTGGAATGGAATGTGGAATGGAATGGAATGGAATGTGGAATGGAAAGTGAAATGTAATGGATCGTGGAATGGAATGTACAATGGAATGGAATGGAATGTGGAATGGAATGTGGAATGGAATGGAATGCTTAAAGGAATAGAATGGAATGCACTGTAGAATTGAATGGATTCAACGTGGAATGGAATGGAATGGAATGTGGAATGGAATGGAATGGAATGTGGAATGGAATGTGGAATGGAATGGAATGGAATTTGGAATGGAATGGAGTGGAATGGAATGTAGAACGGAATGGCATTGACTGAGGAATGGAATGGAATGGAATGTTGAAAGGAATGGAATGGAATGCAAAGTGGAATGGAATGGAATGCAATATGGAATGGAAAGTAATGCAATGTGGAATGGAATGGAATCGAATATGTAATAGAACGTGGAATGGAATGGAAAGGATTCGAATAGATTTGAATATAAAGGAATGGAATGTGGAGTGGAATGGAGTGGAATATGGACTGGATTAGAATGGAATGTGGAATAAAATTTGGAATGGAATGGAATGGAATGGAATGCAAAGTGGAATGGAATGGAATGGAATGTGGAATGGACTGGAATGGAAGGTGGAAGGGAATGTGGAATGGAGTGCAGTGTGGTTTGGAATCGTATGAAATGTGGAATGGAATAGAATGGAATGTGGAATGGAATGGAATGGAATGTGTAATGGAAGGTGGACTAGATTGGAATCCAATGTGTTATAGAATTTGGAATGGAATAGAACGGAATGTGGAATGCAATGGAATGGAATATGGAATGGAACTGAGTGGAAACTTGAACGGATTGTGGAATGGATTTGAATGGATGTGCAATGGAATGTGAAATGGAATGGAATGGAATGTGGATTGGAATACAATGTTATTTGGGATGTAATGAAATGGAATGCAGAATGGAATGAAATGGAATGTGGAATTGAATGCATTGGAATTTAATGTGGAATGAAATGGAATGAAATGTTGAATGATGGGTTTAATGGAATGGAATGAAAATTTGAATGGAATTTGGAATGGAATGGAATGGAATGTGGAATTGAATGTGGAATGGAATGGAATGGAAATTGGAATGGAATGGAATGGAATGCAAAGGAATGTGGAATGTAATGGAATGTGGAAGGGAACGGAATGCAATGTTTAAGGGAATGCAAAGGAATGTGGAAAGGAATGGAATGGAATGTGCAATCGAATGGAATGGAATGTGGAATGGAATGTGTAACGGATTGGAATGTGGAGTGGAATAGAATGGAATGTGGAATGGAGAATGGAATGGATTGGAAAGGAATGGAATGGAAGAGGGAATGGAATGGAAGGGGGAATTGAATTCAATGGAATGTGCAATGTAATGGAATGGAATATGGAATGGAATGGAATCGAATGGAATGCGGAATGGAATGGAATACAATGTGGAACGGAATGGAATGGAATGTGGAATTCAGTGGAAAGGATCATGGAATGGAATGTAGAAAGCAACGTGGAATGAAACCCGGAATGGAGAGAAGTGGAATGAGGAATGGAGCGGTGAATGGAACGTAGAATGGAATGCAAAGGAATGGAATGTGGAATGGAATGGAATGAAATGTGGAGTGGAATGGAATGGAATGTGCAATGGAATTAGGAATGGGATGGTATGGAATGCAATTTAATATGGAATGGAATGGAATGTGGAATGGAATGGAATATAATTTGAAATGCAATGGAACGGAAATGGAATAGAAAGTGGAATGGAATGGAATGGAATGTGGAATGGATTGTGGAATGGATTGGAAAGGAATGGAATGAAATGTGGAATGGATCGTGGAATACATTGGAATGGAATGTGGAAAGGAATTTGAAATGGAATGGAATGGAATGGAATGTGGAATGGAATAGAATGGAATGGAATGTAGAATGGAATGGAATGGAATGTGGAATGGATTGGAATGGAATGCAGAATGGAATAAGAAAAGGATTGGAATGGAATGTGGAATGAAATGGAATGGAATAAAATGGAATGGAATGGAATGGAATGTGGAATATAATACAATGGAACGTGGAATGGATTGTGGAATGGATTGGAAAGGAATTGAAAGGAATGTCTAATGGATTGTGGAATAGATTTCAATAGAATGCGGAATGGAATGTGAAATAGAAAGGAATGGAAATAAATGGAATGTGGTATGGAATGGAATGGAATGTGGAATGGAATTTAAGAGAATACAATGTGGAATGGATTGGAAAGGAATGGAATGGAATGGAATGAGGAATGGAATGTAGCGGAACGTGGAATGAAACGGAATGGAATGCGGAATGGAAATGAATGGAATGCGGAATGGAATGGAATGGAATGTGAAATGGAATGGAATGGAATTTGGAATGGAATGGAATGAAATGGAACGGAATGCAATGTGGAATGGAATGGAATGGAATGTGGAATGGAATGGAATGAAATGTGGAGTGGAATGGAATGGAATGTGCAATGGAATTAGGAATGGGATGGTATGGAATGCAATTTAATGTGGAATGGAATGCAATGTGGAATGGAATGGAATGTAATTTGAAATGCAATGGAATGGAATGGAATAGAAAGTGGAATGGAATGGAATGGAACGTGGAATGGATTGTGAAATGGATTGGAAGGGAATGGAATGAAATGTGGAATGGATTGTGGAATACATTGGAACAGAATGTGGAATGGAATTTGAAATGGAATGGAATGGAATGGAATGTGGAATGGAATGGGAAATGGATTGGAATGGAATGTGGAATGGAATGGACTGGAATGAAATGGAATGGAATGGAATGGAATGGAATGGAATGTGGAATGGAATATCATGGAATGTGGAATGGATTGTGGAATGGATTGGAATGGAATTGAAAGGAATGTCTAATGGATTGTGGAATAGATTGGAATGGAATGCGGAATGGAATGTGAAATAGAAAGGAATGGAAATTAATGGAATGTGGTATGGAATGGAATGGAATGTGGAATGGAATTTAAGGGAATTCAATGTGGAATGGAGTGGAACGGAATGGAATGGAATGAGGAATGGAATGGAATGGAATGAGGAATGGAATGTAACGGAATGTGGAATGAAACTGAATGGAATGGAATGTGGAATTCAATGGAAAGTATCGTGGAATGGAACGTGGAATGGAACAAGTAACGGAAAGTGGAATGGAATGGAATGGAACATGCAATGGAATGTGGAATGCAATGGAAAGGAGTGTGGAATGGAATGGAATGGAATGTGGAAAGAAATGGAATGGAATGTGGAATGGAAAATAATGTGGAAAGGAATGGAATGCAGGGTAATGTGGAATGGAATGTTGAGTGGAATGGAATGGAATTTCGAATGGAATGTAATGGATTGTGGAATGGAATGGAATGGAATGAAATGTGAATGGAATGGAATGGAATATGGAAAGGAATGCAATGGAATCAGGAATGGAATGGAAGGCAGAATGGAAAGTGGAATATAATGCAATGGAAGGTGGAATGGAATGATATGGAATGTGGAATGGAATAGAATGCGCAATGGAAGATGTAATGGAATGGAATGGAATGCTGAATGGAAAGGAATGGAATGCAGAATGGAAAGTGGAATGTACTGTGGAGTGGAACAGCATGGAATGTAGAATGGAATGGAATGGAATGTGGAAAGGAATGTGGAAAGGAATGGAAAGTATTGTGGAATGGAAAGTGGAATGCAATGGAATGGAATGTGGAGTGGAATGTGGAATGGAACTTTGAATGAAACCTGGAATTTAATGTAACATGGAATGGAATGTATTGGAATGGAATGTGGAATGGAATTGAATTTAATGGAATGGAAAGTGGAATGGAATGGAATGTCGAAAGTGATATATAATGGAATTTAACGGAATGTGGAATAGAATGTGGAATTGAATCTTTTGAATGTGGAATGCAATGTTAAATGGAAAGGAATGGAATGGAATGTGGAATGAAATGGAATGGAATGTGGAATTCAATGGAACGTAATGGAAGATGGAATGGAATGGAATGGAATGGCGTGTAATAGAATGTGGAATGGAATGGAATGCAATGTGGAATGGAATATGGAATGGAATGTGATAGAATATCGAATGGAATGTGATGCAATGTGGAATGGAATGCGGAATGTAATGGAAATGAATGTGGAATGGAATGGAATGGATTGTGGAAAGGAATGGAATGGAATGTGGAATGGAATATGGAATGAAATGGGATGCAATGTGGAATGGAATGTGGAATACAATGGAATGGAACGTGGAAAGGAATATGGAATGGAATGGAATGTGGAGAGGAATGCAATGGAATACATAATGGAATGTGGAATGGAATGTAGAAAGGAACATGGAATGGAATGTGCAAAGTATTGTGGAATGCAATGGAATGGAATGTGGAATTGAACGTGAAATGGAATGTGGAAAGGCCCGTGCACTGAAATGTGGAATGGAATCGAATGGAAGGTGGAAAGGGATGTGGAATGCAATGGTATGGAAAGTCGAAAGGAATGGAATGGAAGGTGCAATGGAATGTGGAATGCAATGGAATGGAATGTCGAAAAGCAATGTGGAGTGGAATTGATCGTGGAATGTAATTGAATGAAATGGTTTGTGGAATGGAATTGAATAGAATGGAACGGAATGTGGAATGGAATGGAATGGAATGGAAAGTGGAATGGAATGTGGAACGGAATGGAATGGAAAGTGGAATGGATAGTGGAATGGAATGAATTGGAATGTGGAATGAAATGTGGAAGGGAATGGAATAGAATGGAAGGTGGAATTGAATGGAATGGAATGTGGAATTCATTGGAACAGAATGGAATGTGGAATGGAATGGAATGGAATGTGTAATGGAATGCAATTGAATGAGGAATGGTAAGGAATGGAATGTGGAATGGAATGGAATGGAATGGAATTTGGAATGGAATGAAATGTAATGGAATGTGGAACGGAATGGCATGGAATGTGGAATGGAATATGGAATGGAATGGGATGCAAAGTGGAATGGAATGTGGAATGGAATGGAATAGAATGGAATGTGGAATGGAATGGAATTGAATGGAATGGAATAGGATGCAATGTGGAATGGAATGTGGAATGGAATGGAATAGAATGGAATGTGGAATGGAATGGATTTGAATGGAATGGAATGTGGCATGCAATGGAATTGAATGGAATGGAATGTGGAATGGAATGGAATGGAATGTGGAATGGAATGGCATGGAATATGGATTAGAATCTGGAATGGAATGGAATGGAATAGAGTGGAATGGAATATTGAAGGAAATGGAATGGAATGTGGAACGGAATGTAATGGAATGAGGAATAGAATATAACGTGGAATGGAATGAGGAACTAAGTGGAATGGAATGTGGAAGGGAAATTGGAATGAAATGGGATGAAATGTGGAATGGAATGTGGAAAGTAATGGAATGGAATGGAATGTGCAATGGAATGGAATGGAATGGAATGTGGAACGGAATGGAAAGGAATGTGGTACGGAATGGAATGCAATGTGGAAAGGTATGTAGAAGCTATTGGAAAGGAATGTGGAAAGGAAATTGGAATGGAATGGAATTGAATGTGGAATGGATTGGAGTGGAATGTGTAATGCAATTGAATGGAAAGTGGAATGAAACTGAATGGAATGGGATGGAATGGAATGTGGAATGGAATTGAGTGGAATGTGGAATGCAATGTGGAATGGAAAGAGGAATGGAATTGAATGTGGAATGGAATGTGGAATGGAATGGAATAGAATGTGGAATGGATTGTGGAATAGAATGGAATGGAATGTGGAATGGAATGTGGAATGCAGTGGAAAGGATAGTAGAATGGAACGGAATACAATGGAATTGAATGCAGTGGACAGTGGACTGGAATGGAATGTAATGTGGAATGGAATGGAAGGGATTGCGGAATGGAATGGAATGGAATGTGGAATGAAATTGAAGGGATTGTGGAATGGAATGGAAAGGAATGAGGAATGGAATGGAAAGGAATGGAATGCGGAATGGAATTGAATGGAATGGAATGTGGACTGGATTGCAATGGAATGGAATGGAATGTGGAATGGAATGGAATGTAAAGTGGAATTGAATGTGGAATTCAACGGAATGGAATGGAATGGAATGTGGAATGGAATCATTAATTGAATAGAATGGAAAGTGGAATTAAATGAGAGATGGAATGGAATAGGATGTGGAAAGAATTGTGGAATGGAAAGGAATGCAATGTGGAATGGAATGGAATGAAATGTGGAATGGAATGAGTAATGGAATGGAATGGAACTTGAAATGTAATGGAATGGAATGTGGAATGGAATGGAATGTAAAGTGGAATGAAATGGAATGGAATATGCAATGGAATGTGGTATATATTGGAATGGAAAGTGGAATGGTTTGTGGAAGGCAATTGAAAGGAATGTGGAATGGATTGGAATGGAATCTGGAATGGAATGGAATGGAATGGATTCTGGAGTGGAATTGAATGGAATGGAATGTGGAAAGGAATGGAATGCAATGTGGAATGGAATATGGAATGGAACGTGGAATGGAGTGGAATGGAATGTGGAATGGAATGGAATGGAATTTAATTTGGAATGGAATGGATTGGAATCTGGAATGGAATGGAATGGAAAGGGGAATGGAATGGAATATGTAATGGAATGGAAATGAATGGAAAGGAATGCAATGGAATGTGGAATGGAATGTGGAATTGAATGAGTGATGGAATGGAATTGAATGGATTCACATGAAAAGGAATGGACAGTGGTATGGCATTTGGAATGAAATTTGGAAACGATTGTGCAATGGAATTGAAGGGAATGTGGAGTGGAATGGAATGTAATGTTGAATGGAATGGAATGGAATGTGGAATGGGATGGAAAGGAATGGAATGTGGAATGGAATGGAATTTGGAATGGAATGGAATGGGATGTGGAATGGAATGTGAAACGGTGTCGAGAATGGAATGGAATGTGGAATGGAATGGAATGGAATGGAAGGTGGAATGGGATGCAAGGGAATCTGGAATGGAATGGAAAGGAATGTAATGGGAAACGGAATGGAATGCAATGTGGAATGGAATCGTAGGGAATTGAATGTGTAAAGAAAAGGGATGGAATGCAAAGGAATATGGAATGGAATGGAATGTGGAAAGGAATGGAATGGAATGTGGAATTGAATGGAATGTGGAATGGAATGTGGAATTTAATCGAAGGGAATGGAATGCAATTGAGTATGGAATGGAATGTGGAATAGAATAGAAAGTGGAATGCAATGGAATGCAAGGTGGAATGGAATGGAATGCAAAGGAAGGAATGTGGAATCAAATGGAATGGATTGGAATGTGGAATGAAATGGAATGGAATGTGAAAGGGAATGTGGACTGGAATGTGGAATGGAATGGAATGGAAGGGTGAATTGAATGCTTTGGAATGTGGAATGGAATGTGGAATGGAATGGAATGGAATGGAATGTGATACGGAATGGAATGGAATGTGGAATTCAATGGAAAGGAATGGAATGTGGAATGGAGTGGAACGGAATTGCGTGGAATGGAATGTGGAATGGAATGGAATGGAATGTAGAATGGATTATGAAATGTAAGGGACGCAAAGTGGAATGGAATGTGGAATAGAATTTAAAGGAATGTCGAATGGAATGTGGAATGGAATGGAATGGAATGTGGAATGGAATGTGAAATGGAATGTGGAATGGAATGTGAAATGGAATGTGGAATGGAATGTGGAATTGAATGTGGAATGTAATGGAACGGAATGTGGAATTGAATGTGGAATGTAATGGAATGGAATGTGGAATGGAATCGAATGGAATGTGGTATGGAATGTGGAAAGGAACGGAATTTGGAATCAAACGGAATGGAATGTGAAATGCAATGCAATGGAATGGAATGTGGAAAGGAATGCAATGCAGTGGAATGTGGAATGGAAAGAAACGTGGAATGGAAAGAAACCTGGAATGGAATGGAACGAGGAAAGGAACGTCGAATGGAACGTGGAATGGAAAGTGAAAAGATAGGTGGAAAAGAATGGAATGGAATTTCGGAGGGAATGGAATGGAATGTGGAATGGAATGTGCAACGGAACGTTTAATGCGATGCAATGCAAAGTAGCATGGAAAGTGGAATGTGGAGTGGAATGGAATGGAATGTGAAATGGAATGGAATCGAATGTGGAAAGGAATGCAATGGAATGGAATGTGGAATGGAATGGAAGGGAATGTGGAATGGAATGGAATGGAATGTGGAACGGAATGGAATGGAATGTGGGAACGAATGGAATGGAATGTGAAATGGAATGGAATGGAAAGTGTAATGTAATGGAATGGAATGGAATGGAATTTGGAGTTGAATGTAATGGAATGGAACGGAATGTGATATGGAATCGAATGGACTCTGGAATGGAATAGAATGTGGAATGGAATTGAATGTTGAGTGGAACGGATTGCAATGGAATGCAATGGTATGTGGAATGGAATGGAATGTGGAAATGAATGGAATGGAATGGAATGGAATGTGGAATGGAATGGTATTTGGAATGGAATGAAACGGAATGCAATGGAGTGGAATGGCATGGAATGGATTGCAACGTGGAAAGGAATGGGATGGTATGTGGAATGTGGAATGGAATGTGGAATGGAATGGAATGGAACATAGAGTCAAATGAAACGTGGAATGAAATGGATCACGGAATGGAACGAGGAAAGAAACGTCGAATGGAAAGTGGAATGGAATGTGGAATGGAATGGAATGGAATTGAATGTGGAAAGGAATGGAATGGAATGTGGAATGGAATGGAATGGAATTGAATGTGGAATGGAATGGAACGGAATGTGGAATGGAATGGATTGGACTGGAATGGAATGGAATGTGGAATGGAATGTGGAATGGAATGTGAACTGCAATGTGTAATGGAATGGAAGGGAATGTGGCATGGAATGCATAGGAATGTGGAATGGAATGCTTAATGGAATGGAAGGCAATTGAATGTGCTATGGAATGGAATGGAGTGTGGAATTCAATAGAAAGCATTTGAATGTGGAATGGAATGGAATGGAATGTCATGGAATGGAATGTGGAATGGAATGGATTGGAATGGCATGGAATGGAATGTGGAATGGAATGTAGAATGGATTATGGAATGTTATGCGATGCAATGTGGAATGGAATGTGGAATAGAATGGAAATGAATGTGGAATTGAATGTGGAATGGAATGGAATGGAATGTGGAATGGAATGTAGAATGGAATGTGGAATGGAATGTGGGATTCAATGGAATGGAATGTGGACTGGAATGTGGAGTGGAATGTTGAATGGAATGGAATGGAATGTGGAATGTATTGGAATGTGGAATGGAATGGAATTGAATGTGGAATGGAATGTGTAAAAATGGAATGTGGAATCAAACGGAATGGAATGTGAAATGGAATGGAATGGAATGGAATGTGGAATGGAAGATAGATTGGAATGGAATGCAGTCGAATGTGGAATGGAATGAAACGAGGAATGGAAAGGAACATGGAATGGAATGAGGAATGCAACGTCGAATGGAACGTAGAATGGAAAGGGGAATGGAACGTGGAATGGAATGGAATGTGGAATGGAATGTGGAATGGAATGTAGTGGAATGGGGAATGGAATGTGGAAAGGAATGGAATGGAATTTGGACTCCAATGTGGAATGGGATGGAATGGAATGTGGAGTAGAATGTTATGTGGAATGGAATGTGGAATGGAACGTGGAATTAAATGTGGAATGGAATGGAATAAAAAGGAATGGAACAAGGAATGGAAGGTGGAAAAGACCATGGTATGGAACGTGGAATGGGACATGGAATGGAACTTGGAGTGGAACGTGGAATGTAATGAGGAATGGAAAGGAATGGAGGCTTCAATGGAAAGGAATTTAATGTGGAATGGAATTTAGTGCAATGTGGAATTTAATGTGGAATGAAACATGGATTGGAACATGGATTGGAACGTGGAATGAATTGTGGAAGGGAATTTTGAATGAGAAAAGGAATGCAATGGAATGTGGAATGGAATGGAATGGAATGTTGAATGGAATGGAATTGAATGTGGAATGAAATGTGGAATGGAATGTAAAACGGGACGTGGAATGGAATGGAATGGAATGTGGAATGGAATGTGGAATGGAATGTGGAATGGAATGGAATGGAATGTGGAATGAATGGAAAGGAATGTGGAATGGAATGGAATGGAATGTGGAATGGAATGGAATGGAAAGTAGAATGGAATTGAATGGAATGGAATGGAATGAAGTGGAATGCAATGGAATGTGGAATGGAAAGGAATTGAATGGAACGGAATGGAATGCAGAATCGAATGGGATGAATTGTCGATTGGAATGTGGAATGGACCGGAATGGAATGTGGAATGAATTGTGGAATGGAATGTGGAAAGGAATGTGGAATGTAATGGCATATAATGTGTAATGGAATGTCGAATGGTACCCGGAATGGAATGGAATGGAATGTGCAATGGAATGGAATGGAATTGAATGGATTGCGGAATGGAACTCGGAATGGAATGGAATAGAATGTGGAATGGAATGGAATGGAATGTGGAATGGAATGTCGAACAAAATGGAGTGGAATGTGGAATGGAATGTGGAATGGAGTCACGTGGAACGGGGAATGGAATGTGGAATGGAATAGAATGGAATGTGGAAACTAATGTGGAATGGAATGCAATGGAATGTAGAATCGAATAGAATGTGGAATGGAATGGAATAGAATGTGGAATGGAATGTGGAATGGAATGGAGTGGAATGGGGAATGGAATGTGGAATGGAATGGCGTGGAAAGTGGAAGGGAAAGTGGAATGGAATGGAATGGATTGTGGAATGGAATGGAATGGAACGTGGATTGGAACATGGAATGGAATGAGGAATGGAATGGAATGGAATGTGGAATGGAATGGAATGGTATGCGGAATGGAACGGAGTGAAATGTGGAATGGAAAGTGGAATGGAACGTGCATTGGAACGAGGATTGGAACGTGGAGATAAAAGTGGAATGGAATTTGGAATATGGAACCGAAAGGAATGTAATGTGGAATGGAAAGGAATAGAACTTGGAATGGAATGAAATGAAATGTGGCATGGAATGGAATGGAATTTCGAATGGAATGTGGAACGGAATGGAATGCAATGTGGAATGGAGTGGAATGGTATGTGGAATGGAATGGACTAGAATGTGGAAAGGAATGAAACTGAATGGAATGTGGAATGGAATGAAATGAAAGGTGGAATGGAATGGAACGGAATGTGAAATGGAAAGGAATGGAATGTGGGATGGCATGGAATGGAATGTGGAATTTAATGTGGAATGTAATGGACTGGAATGTGGAAAGGGATGGAAAAGAATGTGGAATGGAATGCAATGGAATGTGGAAAGGAATGCAATGGAATGTGGAAAGGAATGTGGAATGGAATGCAATGGAATGTGGAATGGAATGTGGAATAGAATGTGGATTAGAAGGTGGAATGGAATGGAATGGAATAGAATGGAATGGAATGTGGAAAAAAATGGAATGCAGAATGGAATGGAATGTGCAATGGAATGTGGAATGGAATGGAATGGAATGTGGGAAGGAATGTGGAATGGAATGTGGAATTGAACGTGAAATGGAATGGAATGGAATTTGACATGGAAAGTGGAATGGAATGGAATGGAATGTGGAATGGAACGTGGAATGGAACGTTGAATCGAATGGAATGTGGAATGGAAGGTGCAATGCAATGTGGAATGGAATGGAATGGATTGGAATGTGCAATGGAAAGGAATGTGGAATGGAATGGAATGGGAAGCGGAATGGAATGGAATGTGGAATGGAATGGAATGTGGAATGGAATGCAGTGGAAAGTTATATGGAATTGAATGTGGAATGGAAAGTGTAATGGAATTTAATGGATCGTGGAATGGAATGTGGAATGCAATGGTATGGAATGTGGAATGGAAAGTGGAATGGAATGGAATTTAATGTGGAATATAACGGCATGTGGAACGGAAAGAGGAATGGAATGGAATGAAATGTGGAATGGAATGTGGAATGGAACGTGGAATTCTATGGAATGGAAAGTGTAACGGAATATTTAATGAAACGTGCAATAGAATGTGGAATGAATTGTGGAATAGGAAGTGGACTGCAATGTGCAATGGAATGTGGAATGGAAAGTGGAACAGAATGGAATGGAATGTGGAATGGAACGTGGAATGGATTGTGGAGTGTAATGTGGAATGGAATGTGCAGTGGAATGTGGAATGGAATGTGGAACGGAAAGAAATGGAACGTGGAATGGAATGGAATGGAAGGTGGAATGGAATGGAATGGAATGAGGAATGGAACGTGGAATGGAATAAAAATGGAATGTGGAATGGAATGGAATGGCGTGTGGCACGGAATGTGGAATGGAATGGAATGCATTGTGGAAGGAATGTGGAATGAAATGGAATGGAATGTGGAAGGGAATGTGAAATGGAATGTAGAATGGAATGGAATGTGGAAAGGAATGTGGAATGGAATGAAATGGAATGTTGAATGGAATGTGGAAAGGAATGCAATGGAATGTGGAATGGAATGTGGAATATAATGGAAAGGAATGTAATGTGGAGTGGAATGGAATGGAATGGAAAGTGAAAGGGAATGTGGAATGCAATATGGAATGAAATGTGGAATGGAATGTGGAATGAAATGGAATGGAATGTGGAATCAAATGTGGAATGGAATGAAATGAATAGTGGAAAGGAATGTTTAATGGAATGGAATGCAATTTTGAATGGAATGTGGAATGTATTGTGGAATGGAACGTCGAATGGAATGAAAAGGAATGTGGAATGGAACGTGGAGTGGAATGGAAGGGAAGATGGAATGGAACATGGAATGAAACGTGGAATGGAATGTGGAATGGAAAGTGGAATGGAATGTGCAGTGGAATGTGGAATGGAACGTGGAATGGAATGGAATGGAAAGTGGAATGGAACGTCGAATGGAATGGTATGGAACGTTGAATGGAACGTGGAATGCAATGAGGAGTGGAACGTGGAATAGAACCTGGGAAGAAATGGAATGGAATTTGGAATGGAATGGATTGTTTAATGGAATGTGGAATTGAATGTGTAAAGGAAAGTGGAATGGAACGTGCAATGGAATGGAATGGAATGAGGAATCGTATGGATTGGACTCTGGAATGGAATGTAGAATGGAATGTGGAATACAATGGAAGTTGGAATGGCATGTGGAATGGATTGGAATGGAATGGAATGTGGAATGGAGTGTGGAATGGAATGCGGAATGGAATGAGGAATGGAATGTGGAATGAAATGTGGAATGGAAAGTGGAATGTTTGGAATGTGGAATGGGGAATGGAAAGCGGAATGCAATGGAATAGGAAGTCGAATGGAAGGTGGAATGGAATGGAAAGGAACGTGGAATGGAATGTGGAATGGAATGTGGAATGGAACGTGGAATGGAATGGAATGGAATGAGGAATGGAATGTAGAATGGAATGTGGAACGGAATGTGGAATAGAATGGAATGGAATGTGGAACGGAAGGTGGAATGGAAAATAGAATGGAATGTAATGGAATGTGGAATGGAATGTGAAATGGAATGTGGAATGGAATGGAATGGAATGCGGAATGGAACGTGTAATGCAATGGAATGGATTCTGGCATGGAATGTATAATGGAATGTGGAAAGGAACGTGGAATGGAATGGAAAGGAATGTGGAATGGAACATGCCATGGGATGGAACTGAACATGGAAAGGAACGTGGAATGAAACGTGGAATGGAATGTGGAATGGAACGTGAAATGGAATATGAAATGGAAGGATTAATGGAACGTGGAATGGAATGGAATGGAAAGTGGAAATGAACGCGGAATGGAATGGTATGGAACGTGGATTGAAACGTGGTATGGAATGTGGGATGAAACGTGGAATGGAACGTGTAATGGAATAGAATGGAATGTGAAATGGAATGTGGAATGGTATGTGGAATGGAAAGTGGAAAGGAATGTGGAATGGAATGGAATGGAATGTGGAATGGAATGTGGAATAAAATGGAATGGAATGTGGAATGGAATGTGGAATGGGGTGGAGTGGAATCGAATGCGGAATGGAACTTGGAATGGAATGTGGAAAGGAATATGGAATGGAATGTGCAATGCAATGTGGAATGGAACGGCGGAATTGAATGGAATGGAGAGTGGAATGGAAGGTGGAATGCAATGTGGAATGGAATGGAAAGTAGAAAGGAATGTGGAATGAAATGTGGAATAGAATGTCGAATGGAATTTAATGTGGAATGAATGGAAAGGAACGTGGAAAGGAACGTGGAATGGAACGTGGAATGGAACGTGGATTGGAAAGGAATGGAAAGTTGAATTAAATGGAATGGAATTTGCAAGGGAATATAATTTAATATGGAAAGTAACATGAAATGGAATGAAATGGAACGTGGAATGGAACCTCTAATAGAACGTAAAATGAAATGTGTAATGGAATACAATAGAATGCCTAATGGAAAGTAGAATGGAAAGTGGAATGGAATGGATTGAAACGGGGAATAGAACGTGGAGTGAAATGTGGAATGGAATGTAGAATGGAAAAGAATGGAATGGAATGTGGAATGGAATGTGGAATGGAATGTGGAATGCAACGTGGAATGAGAGTGGAATGGAATGTGGAATCTAACGAGGAATTGAATGGAATGGAACATGGAATGGAATGTGGAATGTAACGTGGAATGGAATTTCGAATGGAACGTGGAATGGAATGTGCAATGGAACGTGGAATGGAAAGTGGAATGGAATGTGGAATGGAATGTGCAATGGAAAGTGGAATGGAATGGAATAGAATGTGGAATGGAACTTGAATGTAATGGAACATGGAATGGAACGTTGAATGGAACATGGAATGGAACGTGGAATGGAATGTCGAATGGAACTTGGAATGGAATGTACAACGGAATGTGGAATGGAACGTGGAATGGAATGGAAAGGAAAGTTCAAAGGAACGTGGAATGGAATGGAATGAAACGTGGAATGGAACGTGGAATGGAATCTGGAATGTAACGTGGAATGGAAAGAGGAATGGAATTGAATGGAATGTGGAAAGGAATGAAATGGAATGTGTAATGGAATGGAATGGAATGTGGAATGGAACGTGGAACGGAATGGAATGGAACGCGGAATGGAATGTGGAATGGAATGTGAAATGGAATGTGGAATGGAATGTGGAAAGGAATGGAATGGAATGTGGAAGGCAATGTGGAATGGAATGGAATGCAATGTGGGAAGCAATGGAATGGAATGTGGAAAGGAATGTGGAATGGAATGTGGAATGGAATGGTATGGAATGTGGAAAGGAATGGAAAGAAAGGTGGAAAGGAATGTGCAAAGGAATGGAATGGAATGGAATGTGGAATGGAATGTGGAATAGAATGTGGATTGGAATGTGGAATGGAATGGAATGTGATGGAATGGAAAGTTTAATGGAATGTGGAAAAAAATTGAATGGAATGAGGAAGGGAATGTGGAATGAAATGTGGAATGGAATGTGGAATGCAATGGAATGTTATGGAATGTGGAATGAAATGGAATGGAATGTGGAATGGAATGGAATTGGACGTGAAATGGAATGTAGATTGGAATGGAATGGAAAGTGGAATGGAATGTGGAATGGAATGGCATGGAACATGTAAAGGAATGGAAAGAAATGGTGAATGGAATGTCGATTGGAATGGAATGAAATGTGGCATGGAATGTTAAATGGAATGGTATGCAATGTGGAATGGAATGTGGAATGGAACGTGGAACGGAATGGAATGGAACGTGTAATAGAATGAGCAATGGAATGTGAAATGTAACGTGGCATAGAATGGAATGGAAAGTGGAATGGAACGTGGAATGGAATGGAATGGAAAATGAAATGAAATGTGGAATGGAATGTGGAATGGAACGTGGAATGGATTGTGGAGTGTAATGTGGAATGGAATGTGCAGTGGAATGTGGAATGGAAAGTGGAATGGAATGGAACGGAAAGTGGAATGGAAAGTGGTACGGAATGGAATGGAATTGAACGTGGAATGCAACGTTTAAAGGAATGTGGAATGGAATGTGAAATGCAAAGTGGAATGGAATGGAATGGAATGTGGAATGCAATGTGGAATGGAATGTGGAATGGAATGGAATGGAATGGAATTTGGAATGGAATGGTATGGAACGTGGAATGGAACGGAATGGAATGGGAAGTGGAATGGAATATGGTATGGAATGCGGAATAGAATGTGGAATCGAACGGAATGGAGTGGGATGGAAGGTGAAAAGGAATGTGGAATGGAATGTGAAATGGAATGTGGAATGGAATGTGGAACGGAAAGAAATGGAACGTGGAATGGAATGGAATGGAAGGTGGAATGGAATGGAATGGAATGAGGAATGGAACGTGGAATGGAATAAAAATGGAATGTGGAATGGAATGGAATGGCGTGTGGCACGGAATGTGGAACGGAATGGAATGCATTGTGGAAGGAATGTGGAATGAAATGGAATGGAATGTGGAAGAGAATGTGGAATGGAATGTAGAATGGAATGGAATGTGGAAAGGAATGTGGAATGGAATGAAATGGAATGTTGAATGGAATGTGGAAAGGAATGTAATGGAATGTGGAATGGAATGTGGAATATAATGGAAAGGTATGGAATGTGGAGTGGAATGGAATGGAAAGGAATGTGAAAGGGAATGTGGAATGCAATATGGAATGAAATGTGGAATGGAATGTGGAATGAAATGGAATGGAATGTAGAATCAAATGTGGAATGGAATGAAATGAAAAGTGGAAAGGAATGTTTAATGGAATGGAAAGCAATTTTGAATGGAATGTGGAATGGAATGTGGAATGTATTGTGGAATGAAATGTGGAATGGAAAGTGGAATGTTTGGAATGTGGAATGGGGAATGGAAAGTGGAATGCAATGGAATGAGAAGTCGAATGGAAGGTGGAATGGAACGGAAAGGAACGTGGAATGGAATGTGGAATGGAATGTGGAACCGAACCTCTAATAGAATGGAAAGGAACGTGGAATGGAAAGTGGAATGGAATGTGGAATGGAACGTGGAATGGAATGGAAAGGAATGTAATGAGGAATGGAATGTAGAATGGAATGTGGAATGGAATGTGGAATAGAATGGAATGGAATGTGGAACGGAAGGTGGAATGGAAAATAGAATGGAATGTAATGGAATGTGGAATGGAATGTGAAATGGAATGTGGAATTAAATGGAATGGAATGTGGAATGGAACGTGTAATGCAATGGAATGGATTCTGGCATGGAATGTAGAATGGAATGTGGAAAGGAACGTGGAATGGATTTAAAGGAATGTGGAATGGAACATGCCATGGGATGGAATTGAACATGGAAAGGAACGTGGAATGAAACGTGGAATGGAATGTGGAATGGAACGTGAAATGGAATATGAAATGGAAGGATTAATGGAACGTGGAATGGAATGGAATGGAAAGTGGAAATGAACGCGGAATGGAATGGTATGGAACGTGGATTGAAACGTGGTATGGAATGTGGGATGAAACGTGGAATGGAACGTGTAATGGAAAAGAATGGAATGTGAAATGGAATGTGGAATGGTATGTGGAATGGAAAGTGGAAAGGAATGTGGAATGGAATGGAATGGAGAGTGGAATGGAAGGTGGAAGGCAATCTGGAATGGAATAGAAAGTGGAAAGGAATGTGGAATGAAATGTGGAATAGAATGTCGAATGGAATTTAATGTGGAATGAATGGAATGGAACGTGGAAAGGAACGTGGAATGGAACGTGGATTGGAAAGGAATGGAAAGTTGAATTAAATGGAATGGAATTTGCAATGGAATCTAATTTAATATGGAATGTAACATGAAATGGAATGAAATGGAACGTGGAATGGCACCTCTAATAGAACGTAAAATGGAATGTGTAATGGAATGGAATAGAATGCCTAATGGAAAGTAGAATGGAACGTGGAATGGAATGGATTGAAACGTGGAATAGAACGTGGATTGAAATGTGGAATGGAATGTAGAATGGAAAGGAATGGAATGGAATGTGGAATGGAATGTGGAATGGAATGTGAAATGCAACGTGGAATGAGAGTGGAATGGAATGTGGAATCTAACGAGGAATTGAATGGAATGGAACATGGAATGGAATGTGGAATGTAACGTGGAATGGAATTTGGAATGGAACGTGGAATGGAATGTGCAATGGAATGTGGAATGGAAAGTGGAATGGAATGTGCAATGGAAAGTGGAATGGAATGGAATAGAAAGTGGAATGGAACTTGAATGTAATGGAACATGGAATGGAACGTTGAATGGAACATGGAATGGAATGTGGAATGGAATGTACAACGGAATGTGGAATGGAACGTGGAATGGAATGGAAAGGAAAGTTCAATGGAACGTGGAATGGAATGGAATGAAACGTGGAATGGAACGTGGAATGGAATCTGGAATGTAACGTGGAATGGAAAGAGGAATGGAATTGAATGGAATGTGGAAAGGAATGAAATGGAATGTGTAATGGAATGGAATGGAATGTGGAATGGAACGTGGAAATGAATGGAATGGAACGCGGAATGGAATGTGGAATGGAATGTGAAATGGAATGTGGAATGGAATGTGGAAAGGAATGGAATGGAATGTGGAAGGCAATATGGAATGGAATGGAATGCAATGTGGAAAGCAATGGAATGGAATGTGGAAAGGAATGTGGAATGGAATGTGGAATGGAATGTGGAAAGGAATGGAATGGAATGTGGAAGGCAATGTGGAATGGAATGGAATGCAATGTGGGAAGCAATGGAATGGAATGTGGAATGGATTGTGGAATGGAATGGTATGGAATGTGGAAAGGAATGGAAAGGAAGGTGGAAAGGAATGTGGAAAGGAATGGAATGGAATGGAATGTGGAATTGAATGTGGAATAGAATGTGGATTGGAATGTGGAATGGAATGGAATGTGATGGAATGGAAAGTTTAATGGAATGTGGAATAAAATTGAATGGAATGAGGAAGGGAATGTGGAATGAAACGTGGAATGGAATGTGGAATGCAATGGAATGTTATGGAATGTGGAATGAAATGGAATGGAATGTGGAATGGAATGGAATTGGACGTGAAATGGAATGTAGATTGGAATGGAATGGAAAGTGGAATGGAATGTGGAATGGAATGGCATGGAACATGTAATGGAATGGAAAGGAATGGTGAATGGATTGTCGATTGGAATGGAATGAAATGTGGCATGGAATGTTAAATGGAATGGTATGCAATGTGGAATGGAATGTGGAATGGAACGTGGAACAGAATAGAATGGAACGTGTAATATAATGAGCAATGGAATGTGAAATGTAACGTGGCATAGAATGGAATGGAAAGTGGAATGGAACGTGGAATGGAATGGAATGGAAAATGAAATGGAATGTGGAATGGAATGTGGAATGGAACGGGTAATGCAACGTGGAATGGAATGGAATGGAATGTGGAATGGAATTGAATGGAATGTGGAATCAAATCAGGAATGGATTGTGGAGTGGAACGTGGAGTGTAATGGAATGGAACGTGGAATGGAATGTGGAATTGAATGTGGAATGGAAGGGAATACAATGGGATGTATTGTGGAATGGAACGAGGAATGGAATGGAATGGAATGCGGAATGGAATGTGGAATGGAATGTGGAATGGAAAGGAACGTGTAATGGAATGGAATGGAGTGCCGAATGGAAGGTGGAATGGAATGCCGAATGGAAGGTGGATTGGAGTGGAATGAAATGTGGAATGGAATGTTAAAAGGAAAGTTATGCAATGTGGAAAGGAAAGTGGAATGGAATGTGGACTGGAAAGTGTTGGAACGTGGAAGGGAACATGGAATGGAATGTGCAATTGAAAGTGGAATGGAATAGAATGGAATATGGAATATAATGGAATGGAATGTGGAATGGAACGTGGAATGGAATGGAATGAAACGTGGAATGGAAAGTGGAAAGGAACGTCCAATGTAAAGTGGAAAGGAACATGGAATGGAATGAAATGGAATGTGGAATGGAATGTGGAATGGAATGGAATGGAATATGGAATGCAATGCAATGGAATGTGGAATGGAATGTGGAATGGAATGGAATGGAATGTGAATGGAATATCGAATGGAATGCAAAGGAATCTGGAATGGAATGAAACGGAATTGTATGGAATGTGTAATGGAATGGAATGTTTCGTGGAATGCAACATGGAATGGAAAGTGGAATGGATTGTGGAACGGAATCGAATGTAATGTTGAATGTGGAATGGAATGTGGAATGGAATGGAATGGAATGTGGTATGGAATGTGTAATGGAATTGAATGGATTGTGGAAGGGATGTGGATTGGAATGGAATGAAATGTGGAAGGGAATGTGGCATGGAATGTGGAATGGAATGGAATGGAATGTGGAAGGAAAGTGCTATTGAATGAAATAGAGAGTGGAATGGAATGTGGAGTGGAATGTGGTATGGAATTGAATGGAATGTGGAATGGAATGTTGAATTGAATGGAAAGGAATGGAATGTGGAATGGAATGGAATGGAATGGAATCTGCAATGGAATGGCATGGAATGGAATGGAAGGGAATGTGGAATGGAATGGAATGGAACGTGGAATGGAATGGAATGTGGAATTTTATGGAATAGAATGGAAAGTGGTATGGAATGGAATGGAATGGAATGGAATGTGGAATGGAAGGAATGGAATGTGGAATTCAATGTGCAATTGAATGGAATGGAACGTGGAATGGAATGTGCAGTTGAATGGAATGGAATGGAATGGAACGTGGAATGGAATGGAATGGAATGTGGAAAGGAATTGAATGAAATGTGGAATGGAATGGAATGTGGAGTGGAATGAAATGGAATGTGGAATGGAAAGGCATGGAAAGTGGAATGGAATGGAATGGATTGTGGAATGTATTGGAATGCGCAATGGAATGGAATGTGCAATGGAATGTGGAATGGAATGGAACGGAATGTGGAATGGAATATGGAATGGAACGTGAAATGGAATGGAATGGAATGTGGAATGGAACATGGAATGGAATTTAATGGAATGTGCAATGGAATGTGGAATGGAACGTGGAATGTGGAATGGAATGGAATGGATTGTGGAATGGAATGGAATAGAATGTGGAATGGAATGTGGAATGGAATGTGGAACGGAATGGGTTGGAATGTGGAAAGGAATGTTGAATGGAATGTGGAATGGAATGGAATGGAATGTCAAATGGAAAGGAATGTAATGTGGAATGGAATGTTGAATGGAATGGAATGGAGAGTGGAACGGAATGCAATGGATCGTGGATTGGAACATTTAATGGAATGTGGAATGGAATGTGGATTGGAATGGAATGGAAAGTATAAAGGAATGGAATGGAATGTGTAGTATAATCGAATGGAATGGAATATGGAATAGAGTGGAATGGAATGGAAGTTGGAATGGAAAGTGGTATGGAATGAACTGGAAAGTGGAATGGAATGGAATGGAATGTGGAATGGTTTGGAATGGAATGTGGAACGGACTGAAAAGTGGAATGGAATGGAATGGAATGTGGACTGAATTGGAATGGAATGTGGAGTCGATTTGAATGGAATTTGGAATGGAATGGAACATGGAATGGAACGTGGAAAGGAACATGGAATGGAATGGAATGGAAAGTTGAATGGAATGGAATGGAATGTGGAATGGAATGGAATGGAATGTGGAATGGAAAGTGGAATGGAACGTGGAATGGAATGGAATTTAATTTGGAGTGGAACGTGGAATTGTATGGAATGGAATTTGGAATGGAACGTGGAATGGAACGTCTAATGGAATGTGGCATGGAACGTGGAATGGCATGGGTAATGGAATATGTAATGGAACGTGGAAAGTAATGCAACGGATATTGGAAGGGAATGTGTAATGGATTGGAATGGAACGCAGAATGGAATGTGGAATGGAATCGGGTATTGAACATGGAATGGAACGTGGAATGGAATTGAATGGAATGTTTAATAGAATGGAATGGAATGGGGAATGGAATGTGGAATGGAATGTGAAATGGGATTTGGAATGTAATGTGGAATGTAAAGTAATGGAATGTGGAATGGAATAGAGCAGAATGTGGAATTTAGTGGAGTGGAATGTGGAATGGAATTTAATGTGGAGTGGAACGTGGAATGGTATGGAGTGGAACTTGGAATGGAATGTGGAATGGAAAGTGAAATGGAAAGTGGCATTGAAGGTGGAATGGCATGGGTAATGGAATATGGAATTTAATGTGTAATGTAATGCAAAGGAAAGTGGAAGGGAATGAGGAATGGAATGGAATGGAACGTGGAATAGAACGTGGAATGGATTGGGGAATTGAACATGGAATGGAACGTGGAATACAATGGAATGGAATGTGGAATGCAATGGAAAGGAAAGTGGAATGGAATGTGGAATGGATTGTGGAATGGAATGGAATGGAATTTGGAATGGAATGGAATGGAATGTGGAATGGAAGGTGGAAAGGGATTTGGAATGTAACGTGGAATGTAAAGTAATGGAATATGGAATGGAATAGAGTGGAATGTGGAATTTATTGGAATGGAATGTGGAATGGAATGTGGAATGGAATGGAATGGAATGTGGAATAGAATGTGGAATGGAATGGAACGGAATCCAGAATGGAATGCAATGGAATGGAATGGAACGCTAATTGGAAAGTGGATTGGAACGTGGAATAGAATGTGATGTGGAATGGAAAAGAATGTGGAAAGGAAGGTAACGGATTGTGGAATGGAATGGAATGAATGTGGAATGGAATGGAAAAGAATGTGTAATGAAAGGTCATATGATGTGGAATGGAATGTGGAATGGAATGGCATGGAACAGAATGGAATGTGGAAGGTTATGGAATGAAAATTGGAATGGAACGTTGAATGGAATGGAATGTTACGTGGAATGGAAAGTGGAATGGAACGTGGAATTGAATCTGGAATGGAATGGAGTGGAATGCAGAAAGGAACGTGGAATATAATTTGGAATGAAATGTGGAATGTAAAGTGGAAAGTTATGTGGAATGGAAAGGAATGGAATGTGCAATTGAATGGAATGGAATGTGGAATGGAATGGAATGGAATGTGGAATGGAATGGAATGGAATGTGGAATGGAATGGAATGGAATGGAATATGGAATGGAATGGAATGGAATGCGAATATAATGTGGAATGGAATGGAAAAGAATCCAGAATGGAATGGAATATGGAATGGAATTGAATGGAATGCGAATATAATGTGGAATGGAATGGAAAGTAATCCAGAATGGAATGCAATGGAATATAATGGAATGGACCGTGGAAGGGAATGTGAAATTGATTGGAATGGAATGTGGAATGGAGTGGAATGTAATGTGAGATGTAATGGAATGGAATGGAAGGTGGAATGGAAGATGAAATTGAATGTGGAATGGAACGTGAAATGGAATTGAAAGGAAAGTGAAAAGGAATGGAATGGAATGAGCAATGGAATGGACAGGAACGTGGAATGGAACGTGGAATGGAAAGTGGAATGGAACGTGGAATGGAATGGAATGGAATGTTGAAAGGAATGGAATGGAATGTGGAATGGAATGGAATGGAATATGGAATGTAACTTGGAATGTAATGGAACATGGAATGGAACGCGGAATGGAAATTCTAATGGAACGTAGAATGGAACGTGGAATGGAATCAAATGGACAGTCTAAAGGAAAGTAGAAGGGAACGTGTAATGGAATGGAATGGAACGTGGAATGGAATGGAATGGTGCGTGGAATGGAATGTGGATGGAATGTGGAATGTAATGGAAAGTAACCTGGAATGGAATGGAATGGAATGTGGTATGGAATGTGGAATGGAATGGAATGGAATGTGGAATCGAATGTGGTATGGGGTGTGGAATGGAAGGTGAAAGGGAAAGTGGAATGCAATGTGGAGTGGAATATGGAATGGAATGTGGAATGAAATGGAATGGAAAGTGGAATGGAAGGTGGAATGGAATGGAAAGGAAATTGGAATGGAAGGTGGAATGGATTGGAAAGGAATTTGGAATGGAAGGTGGAAAGGAATGGAATGGAAAGCGGAAAGTTATCCGGAATGGAATGGAATGGAATGTGGAATGTTATGTGGAATGGAATGGAATGGAATGAGGAATGGAATGTGGAATGGAATGGAATGGAATGTGGAATGGAATGTAGAATGGAAAGGAATGGAATGGAATGTGGAATGGAATATGTAATGGAATGTGGAATGGAATGTGGAATGCAACGTGGAATGAGAGTGGAATGGAATATGGAATGTAACGTGGAATGGAATTTGGAATGGAAGGTGGAATGGAATGTGCAATGGAATGTGGAATGGAAAGTGGAATGAAATGTGGAATGGAATGTGCAATGGAACGTGGAATGGAATGGAATAGAATGTGGAATGGAACTTGAATGTAATGAAACATGGAATGGAACGTTGAATGGAACATGGAATGGAACGTGGAATGGAATGTGGAATGGAACTTGGAATGGAATGTACAACGGAATGTGGAATGGAACGTGGAATGGAATGGAATGGAAATTTGAATGGAACGTGGAATGGAATGGAATGAAAGGTGGAATGGAATGGAATGAAACGTGGAATGGAACGTGGAATGAAATCTGGAATGTAACGTGGAATGGAAACTGGAATGGAATTCAATGGAATGTGGAAAGGAATGAAATGGAATGTGTAATGGAATGGAAAGGAATGTGGAATGGAACGTGGAACGGAATGGAATGGAGCATGGAATGGAATGTGGAATGGAATGTGGAGTGGAACGTGGAATGGAATGTGGGATGGAATGGAATGGATTGTGGAATGGAATGTTTAATGGAATGTGCAATGAATTGTGGAGTGGAACGTGGAATGGAACGTGGAATGGAGTCTAATTGAACGTGGAATTGAACGTGTAATGTAAGGTCGAATGGAGCATTCAACTTAATGGAATGGAACGTGGAATGGAATGTGGAATAGAATGTGGAATGGTATGCAATGGATTGTGGAATGGAATGGATTGGAATGTGGAATGGAAGGTGGAATGGAATGGAATGGAATGTGGAACGGAATGGAATGGAACGTGGAATGGAAAGGAATGGAACTAGGAATGGAATGGAATGGAACGTGCAATGGAATGGAATGGAACGTGGAATGGAACGTGGAATGGAACATGGAATGCAACGTGGAATGGAATGTGGAATGGAATGTGCAGTGGAAAGGAATGGAATGTGGTAAGAAATGTAGAATTGAATGGAATGCAATGTGAAATGGAATGTGGAATGGAATGCAATAAAATGAGAATGGAATGTGGAATGGAATGGAATGGAATGTGGAATGGAATGTGGAATGGAAAGTGGAAAGGAATGGAATGGAATGTGGAATGGAATGTATAATAGAATGTGGAATGCAATGTGGAATTGAATGGATTGGAATATGGAATGGAATGTAATGGAAAGTTGAATGGCATGGAATCGAATTCATTATGGAATGGAATGTGGAATGGAACGGAAAGGATTGTAGAATGGAATGGAATGTGGAATCGAATTTGGAATGGAATGGAATGGAATGTGGAATGGAATGTGGCATAGAATGCGGAATGGAATGGAATGGAACGTGGAATGAAATGCGGAATGGAACATGTATTGGAATCTGGAATGGAACGTGGAATGGAATAAGGAATGGAACGTGAAATTGAATGGAATGGAATGTTCAATGGAACGTGGAATGGATTGCAATGTGACATGGAATGGAACGTGGAATGCAAAGTTGAATGAAATGGAATCGAATGTGGAATGCAATGGAATGTGTAAGGCAATGTGGAATGGAATGGAATGGAATGTGGAACGGAATAGAATGGAATGCAGAATGGAACGTGGAATGGAATGGAATGGAATGTCGAATGTACTGTGGAATGGAATGGAATGGAATAGAATGTAATGTGGAATGGAACGTGGAATGGAATGGAATGGAATGTCGAATGGACCATGGAATGGAAAGGAATGGAATGGAATGTGGAATGCAACGTGGAATGGAATGGAAGGGAATGTGGAATGGAAAGTGGAATGGAATGGAATTGAACGTGGAATGGAATGGAATGTGTAAGTCAATGTGGAATGGAATGTTGGAATGTGGAAAGCAATGTCGAATGGAAAGGAACGGAATGTGGAACGGAATGGAATGGAATGGAATGTGGAATGAAATGGAACGTGGAATGGAATGGAATTGAATGTGGATTGGAATGGAATGGAATGTACACTGCAATGAAAAGGAATGGAATGGAATGTGAAATGGAAAGTGGTATGGAATATGAAATGGAATGAAATGGAATGTGTAATGGAACGAAATGGAACGTGGAAAGGAATGAAATGGAAAGTGGATTGGAATGTAATGCAACGTGGAATGGAAAGTGGAATGTAACATGGAATGGAATCTAATGGAATGTGGAATGGAATTTAATGGAATGTGCAATGGAATGTGGAATGGAATGGATTGGAAAGTGGAATGTAATGTGGAAAGGAATGGAATGTGGAAGGGAATGTGGAAGGGAAATTGGAATATAATGGAATGGAATTAGCAATGGAATGTGGAATGGAACGTGGAATGGAATGGAATGGAACGTGGAGAGGAATGTGGAATGGAATATGGAATGGAAAGTGGAATGGAATGTGGAATGGAATAGAATGCAATATTTAAATGGAGTGGAATCGAATGTGGAATGGTATCTTGAACGGAAAGTAATGCACTGTGGAATGGAATGTGGAAAGGAAAGTAATGGAATGTGGAATGGAATTTTCAAAGACATGTCGATTGGAATGTAGAATGGAATGTACTGGAATGTGCAATGGAATGTGGAATGGAATGTGGAATGGAAAGTTGAATGGAACAGAATGGAATGTGGAATGAAATGTGGAATGGAATGTGGAATGGAAAGAGGAATGGAATGGAATGGAATATGGAATAGAACATGGAATGATATGGAACAGAACGTGGGATGGAAATTGGAATGGAATGCGGAATGGAATGTGGAATGGAACGTGCAACAGAATGGAATGGAACGTGGAATGGAATGGAATGGAATGTGGAATGGAACGCAGAATGGAATGGAATGGAAAGTGGAATGGGAAGTGGAATGGAAAGCAATGGAACATGGAATGGAATCTGGAATGGAATGTGGAATGGAACATTGAAAGGAACGTGGAATGGAATGGAATGGAATGTGGAATGGAATGTGGAATGGAATGGAATGGAATGTGGAATGGAATGTGGCATTGAATGTGGAATGGAGGAATATGCAATGTATAATAGAATGTGGAATGGAATTTGCAAAGAAAGTGGAACGGAATGGGATACCTTATAGAATGGAATGTGGAATTGAAAGGAATGGAACGTAGAACGGAACATGAAATGGAACGTGAAAAGGAACGAGAAAGGGAATGTGGAATGGATTGTGGAATGAAATGTGGAATGGAACGGAATGGAATGTGGAATGGAATGTGGAATGGAATGTGGAATGGCACGTGGAACGTAATGGAATGGAACGTGGAATGGAACGTAGAATGGAAGGTGGAATGAAGGGTGGAAAGGAATGGGCAATGGAATGGGGAATGTAATGTGGAATGAAATGGAAAAGAAAGTGGAATGAAACGTGGAAAGGAATGGAATGGAACATGGAACGGAATTAGGAATGGAATTGGACTGCAACCTGGAATACAACGTGGAATGGAACAGAATGGAATGTGGAATGGAATGGAATGGAATGTGGAGTGAAATGTGGAATGGAATGTGTAATGAATGGAATGGAATGTGGAATGGGAGGTGGACTGGAAAGGAATGCAAAGTGGAATGGAATGTGGAATGGAATGGAACGGAATGTGGAATGGAATGGAATGGAATGTAGAATGGAATGTAATTTGATGTAGAATGGAATGTGGAATGAAATGTGGAATGGAACGTGGAATGGAATGTGAAATGTGATGTGGAATGGAAAGTGGAATGCAAAGGAATGGAATGTCGAATGGAAAGTGTAATGGAACGGAATGGAATGTGGAATGGAATGTGGATTGGAAAGTGGAATGGAATGGAATGGAATGTCGAATGGAACTTGGAGTGGAAAGTGGAATGGAACGTGAAATGGAATGTGGAAAGGAGCGTGGATTGGAATGAGGAATGGAATGTGGAATGGAATGTGGAATGGAATGGAATGGAATGTGGAATGGAATGGAAAGTGGAATGGAATAGATCGTGGAATGGAATGGAATGGAATGTGGATTGGAATGGAATGGGATGTCGAATGCAATTTAATGGAATGGAATGGATTGTGAAATGGAATGTGGAATGAAATTTGAAATGGAATAAAATGGAAGGTGGAATGGAGTGAAATGGAACGTGGCATGGAATGGAATACAACGTGGATTTTAATGGTATGGAACGTGGAATGGAACGTGGAAAGTAACGTGGAATGGAATGGAATGGAATGCGGAATGGATTGTAATGGAATGTGGAATGGAATCTGGAATGGAATGGATTCGAAAGTGGAATAGAATGGAATGGAATGTGGAATGGAATGTGGAATGGAATGGAATGGAATGTGGAATGGAAGGGAATGGAATCTGGAATGGAATGTGGAATGGAATGGTATTTAATGGAACGTGGAATAGAACGGAATGGAATGGAATGGAATGTGGAATGGAATGGAATGGAATGGAATGTAGAAGGGAATGTAATGGAATGGAATGGAATGTGGAATGGAATGTAATAGAATGGAATGGAAAGTGGAATTGAATGGAATGGGAAGTGGAATGGAATGGAATGTAACGTGGAATGGTATGGAATGGAATGAAATGGAAGGTGGAATGGCACGTGAAATGGAAAGTGGAATGGAACCTGGAACGGAATGAAATGGATCGAGTAATGCAGAGGGATTGAACGTGGAATGGAACGTATAATGGAATGGAAGGGAATGTGGAATGGAATGGAATGGAGTGAGGAATGGAATGGAAGGGAATGTGGAATGGAATGGAATGGAATATGGAATGGAACGCGGAATGGAATGGAACGGAAGGTGGAATGGAGTGGGATTGAAAGTGGAAAGGAAGGTATAATGGAATGGAATGGAATGGAGTGGAATATGGAATGGTATGTGGAATGGAACGTGTAATGGAACGGAAAGGAACGTGGGATGGAAAGTGTAAAGAAATGTGGAATGTAATTTAATGGAATGTGGAATGGAATGGAATGAAATGTGGAATATAATGGACTGGAATGGAAGGTAGAATGGAATGTGGAATAGAATGGAATGTGTAATGGAATGGAATGGAAAGTGGAATGGAATGGATCGTGGAAGGGAATGGAATGGAATGTGGATTGGAATGGAATGGGATGTGGAATGCAATGGAATGGAATGGAATGCAATGTGAAATGGAATGTGGAATGGAATGTGAAATGGAAAAAAATGGAAGGTGGAATGGAATGAAATGGAACGTGGCATGGAATGGAATGCAACGTAGAATGGAATGGAATGGAACGTGGAATGGAACATGGAACGAAACGTGGAACGTTATGTAATGGAATGTAGAATGGAATGTAATGGAAAGTGGAATGGAATCTGGAATGGAATGGATTGGAAAGTGGAATGTAATGTGGAATGGAATGGAATGGAATGTGGAATGGAATGTGGAATGGAATGTGGAATGGAATGGAATGGAATTTGTAAAGGAATGTGGAATGGAACGTGGAATCGAATGGAATGGAACGTGGAATGGAATGGAAAGGAACATGGAATGGAACGTGGAATGGACTGGATTGGAACATGGAGTGGAACGTGGAATGGAATGTGGAATGGAACGTGGAATGGAAAGTGGAATGGAAAGGAATGGAATGTGGAATGGAAACTGGAATGCAATTTAATGGAATGTGGAATGGAATGTGGAATGCAATGGAATGGAATGAGAAATGGACTGTGGAATGGAATGGAGTGGAATGGAAAGTGGAATGGATTGGAATGGAATGTGTTTTTGAAAGTAATGGAATTTTTAATAGAATGGAATGGAATGGGATGAAATGTGGAATACAAAGTAATGGATTGAAATGAGGAATTGAATGGAAGTCAATGTGGAATGGAATGGAATTGAATGTGGAAGAGAATAGAATATAACGTGAACTGGAATGTAGAATGGACTGGAATGGGATGTGGAATGAAATGGAATGGAATGGAATAGAATGTGGAATGCAATGGAATGGAACGTGGAATGGAATGTGGAATGCAATGTACAATGGTATGTGGAATGGAATGTGGAATGGAATACAATGGAATGTTGAATGGAGTGGAATGTAATGTGGAAAGGAATGTGGAATGGAATGGACTGGAACTTGGAATGGAATGGAATGGAATGTGAAAAGGAATGTGGAATGGAATGGACTGGAACTTGGAATGGAATGGATTGGAATGTGGAATGGAATGGAATGGAATGTGGAATAGAATGTGGAATGGAAAGTGGAATGGAATGTGTAATGGAATGGAATGGAATGTGGAATAGAATGGAATGGAATGGAATGTAATGAGGAATGGAATGGAATGGAATGTGGAATGGATTGGAATGCAATGTGGAATAGAATGGAATGGAGTGGAATGTGGAATAGAACGGAATGGAGTGGAATGTGGAAGGGAATGTGAAATGGAATGCAGAATGGAATGGATTGTAAAGTGGAAAGGAATGGAATTGAAAGTGAAATGGAAAGGAATTTGGAATGTAATGTAATGTGAAATTGAATGGAAATTGGAATGGAATGGAATGGAATGTTGATTGGAGAGGAATGGAATATGGAATGGAATGGAATGGAATGGAAAGGAATGGAATGGAAAGTGAAATGGAATTTGGAATTGAATGTGGAATGGAATAAAATGAAATCAGGAATGGAATGGAATGGAAAGTGGAATGGAATGTGGAATGAAATGGAATGTGGATTGGAATGTGTAATGGAAAGTGGAATGGAATGTGCAATGGAATGTGGAATGAAATGTGGAATAGAATGTGGAATGGAAACTAATGGAATGTGAAACGGAATGGAAGGTGTGATGGAATGGAATCGAATGTGGCATGCAATGATGAATAGAATGTGGAATGGAATGGAATGGAATGCGGAATGAAACGTGTAAAGGAATGGAATGGAACGTGGAATGTAACTTGTAATCAAACGTGGAATGGAATGTGGAATGGAAAGTGGAATGAAATGTGCAATGGAACGTGGAATGCAACGTGGAATGGAAAGGAATGGACGTGGAAAGGCAAATAGAATTGAATGGAATGGAACGTGGAGTGGAACGTGGAATAGAATGTGAAATGGAATGTGGAATGGAAAGTAGAATGGAATGGAATGGAACGTTGAATGAAACGAAAGGAACGTGGAATAAAATGGAATAGAAGGTGGAATGCAACTTGGAACGGAATGTGGAATGGGACATGGAATAGATTGTAAAGCAAATTGGTATAGAATGTGGAATGGAATGTCGAATGGGATGGAAAGGAATGTGGAATGGAATGTGGAATGGAATGTAGCTTTGAATGGAAAGGAATGTGCAATGGAATGGAATGGAATGAGGAATGAAATGTGGAATGGAAACCAAAGCAATGTGGAATGGAATGCGGAATGGAAAGGAATGGAATGTGGATTGGAATGTGGAATGGAATGTGGAACGGAATGTGGAGAGGAATGCAATGGAATGTGGATTGGAATGTGGAATGGAATGGAAAGGAATGTGGAATGAATTGTGGAAAGGATTGTGGCATGGAATACGGAATGGAATATAATGGAAGGTGGAATGCAATGTAGAGTGGAAAGGAATGGAATGAGGAACGGAATGGGATGGAATGTGGAATGGAATGTGGAATGGAAAGTAATGGCTTGTAGAGTGGAATGAAATGGAATGTGGATTGAAATGGAGTAGAAGGTGGAATAGAATGTGGAATGGAATGGGGAATGGAATGTGGAGTGGAATGGAAACGAATGTTGAATGGAATGGAATGGAACGTGGAATATAATGGAATGAAATTGAATTCAATGGGAATGGAAAGGAATGGAATGTGGAATGCAATGGAATGTAAAGAAATGAGGAATTGATAGGAAAGAAATGTGGAATGGAAAGGAATGGAATGGAGAATGGAATGTCGAATGGAATTGAATAAAATACAGAATGAAGTGGAATGGAATGTGAAATGGATTGTGGAATGGAATGTGGAATGGAATGGAATGTGGAATGGAATGGAATGGAATGTTTAATAGAATGGAATGGAATGCGGAATGGAATGGAGTGGAATGTGGAATACAAAGCAATGGAATGAAATGTGGAATTGAATGGAATGGAATGTGGAATGGAATGGAATGGAATGTGGAATGGAATGGAATGGAATGGAATGTGGAATGCAATGGAACTTGGAATGGAATGTGGAATGGAATGTGGAATGGAATAGAATGGAATGTGGAATGGAGTGGAATGGAATCTGGAATAGAATGGAAGAGAATGGAATGTGGAATGGAATGTGGAATTGAATGGATTGTGGAATGCAACGTGGAATGGAATGTGTAATGGTATGGAATGGAACGGAATGTGGATTGGAATGGAACGGAAAGTTGAATGGAATGGAAAGTGAAGTGGAATGTGGACAGGAATGTGAAAAGTAATGTGGAATGGAAAGTGGACTGGAATGTGGAATAGAGTGTAATGAAACGGGGAAAGGAATGGAATGGAACGTGGATTGAAATGAAATGCAACGTGGAATGGAAAAGAATGGAACGCAGAATGGAACGTGGAAAGTAACGTGGAACGGAAGTGGAATTTTATGTGGAATGGAATGGAATATGGAATGGAATTTGGAATGGAATAAGGAATGGAACGTGGAATTGAAAGTGGAAATTAATGTGGAATGGACTGGAATGGAATGTGGAATGGAATGTGCAATGGAATATTTTATGGAATGGAATGGAATGGGGAATGCAATGCGGAGTGGAAAGAAATGGAAAATGGAAAGGAATGCAAGGCAATACGGAATGGAATGTGGAATGGAATGGAATGTGGAATGGAATGTGGAATGGAATTTGGAATGGAATGTGAAATGCAAAGGAATGGAATGTGGAATGGAATGTGGAATGGAATGTGGAAGGAAACATGGAATGGAATGGAATGGAATGTGGAATGGAAGTGAATGGAAAGTGGAAAGTAATGTGGAATGTAATGCAATGGAATGTGGAATGGAATGGAATGCAATGTCGAATGGAATGTGGAAAGGAAGGGAAAGGAATGTTGAATGGAATGTGGAATAGAAAGTGGAATAGAATGGAATGGAATGTGGAATGGAATAGAGTGCATTGTGTAATAGAAACTGAAATGGAATGTGGAATGGAATGTGGAATGGAATGGAATGGAATGTGGAACACAATGGAATGGAATGTGGAATGGAATGTGGAATGGAATGTGAAAGGGAACATGGAATGGAATGGAATGGATTGTGGAATGGAATGGAATGGAATGGTATGGAATGTGGAATGGAATGGAATGGAATTTGGAATGAAATGTGTAATGGAAAGTGGAATGGAACGTGGAATGGAATGTAGAATGGAAAGTGGGAAAGAATGTAATGGAATGTGGAATGGAATGGAATGGAATGTTGAATGGAAAGTCGAATGGAATGCATAGGAATGCAGAAAGCAAAGAGGAATGGAATGGAGCGGAATGTGGAAAGGAATGGAATGGAGTGTGGAGGGCAATGTGGGATGGAATGGAATGGAATGTGGAATGGAAAGTGGGATGCAATGGAATGTGGAATGGAATGTGCAATGCAATGTGGAATGGAATGGATTGAAAGTAGGAATAGATTGTGGAATGGAATGTAATGGAATGTGGAACGGAATGGAATTGAATTCTTTGGAATGTGGAATGGAAAGGAATTGAATGTGCAATGGAATGTGGAATGGAATGGAATGGAACGTGAAATAAAACGTGGAATGGAACGTGAAAAGGAATGCGGAATGGAACGTGAAATGGAATGGAATGGAATGTGGATTGGAAGGGAATGGAGCGAGGAATGGAACATGTAATGGAATGGAATGGAATGGAATGGAATGTGGACTGGAATGTAATGGAATGGGGAATGGAAAGGAATGGAACGTGGAATGGAATGGTATGAAATTTGGAATGGAATGGAATTTAAAGGAATGCTGAATGGAATGCAGTGGAATGTGGAATGGAAAGGAATGGAATGAGGTGTGGAATGGAATGGAATTTCGAATGGCATTTAATGCAGTAGAATGTGGAATGGAAGGGGACGGAACGGAATGGAATGTGGAATGGAATGGAATGCCATGTGGAATGGGACGAAATGGAATTGTATGTGGAATGGAAAGGATTGGAACACGGAATGGAATATGGAATGGAATGTAGAATGGAATGTGAAATTTAATGGATTCGAATGTGAAATAGAATGGAATGGAATGGAATGTGGAATGAAATGTGGAATGGAACGTAAAATGGAATGCAGAATGGAATGTGGAATGCAATGAAATGGAACGTGGAATGGAATGGAAGGCAACGTGGAATGGAATGGAATGGGACATGGAATGGAAGGTGTAATGCAACGTAGAATGGAAAGTGCAATGGAATGCGGAATGGAACGTGGAATTGAATGGAATGGAACGTGGAATGGATCATGCAATGGAATGGAATGGGAGGTGTAATGGATTGTAGAATGGAATGTGGAAGGAAATGATGAAAGGAACGTGGAATGGAATGGAATGGAAAGTGGAATGGAATGTGGAATTGAAAGTGGAATAGAATAGAATGGAATGTGGAATGGAATGTGGAATGGAACGGAATGCTACGTGGAAGAGAATGTGGAATGGAAAGTGGAATGGAAATTGGAATGGAATGGAATGGAATGTGGAATGCAACGTTTAATGGAATGGTATAGAATGTGAAATGGAATGGAATGTGGAAAGGAATGTTGAATGGAATGTTGAATGGAGTGGAATGGAATGTGGAATGAAATGTGGAATGGAATGTGGAATGGAACGTAATGTAATGTGGAATGGAATATGGAATGGAGTGTGAAATTGAAAGTGCAATGGAAGGGAACGGAATGTGGAATGCAACGCGGAATGGAACGTGGAATGGAACGTGGAATAGAAGGAGGAATGGAGTGGAATGGAATGTGGAATTAAATGGAATGGAATGTTAAATGGAATGTGGAATGGATTGGAATGTGGAATGGAATGTGAAACGGAATGTGGAATCGAATGTGGAATGGAATGGAATGTGGAATGGAATGTAGAATGGAATGGAATGCAATGGAATGGAATGTGGAATGGAATGGAATGGAATGTGGAATGGAATGGATTGGAATGTAGAAAGGAATGTGGAATGAAACGCAATGGAATGTGGAATGGAACGGAATGGAATGTGGAATGGAATGTGGAATGGAGCGTGGAATAGAATGGAATGGACTGTGGAACGGTATGGAATGGAATGGTATAGAATGTCGAATGGAAAGGAATGGAAAATGGAATGGATCGTGGAATGCTATGTGGAATGGAATGTGTAATGTAACGTGAAATGGAATGGAATGGAAAATGGAATTGAATGTGGAATGGATTGGAATGGATTGTGGAATGGAATGGAATGGAATGTGGAATGGAATGTGGAATGTAATGGAATGGATTGTGAAATGGAATGTGGAATGGAATGGAATGGAATGTGGAATGGAACGTTGAATGGAATTTGGAATGTAGTGTGGAATGGAATGGAATGGAAGGTGGAATGGAATGTGGTATGGAAAGTGGAATGGAACGGAACTAATGTGGAATGGAAGGGGGAATGGAATTTGGAAAGGAAAGTGGAATGGAATGGAATGGAATGTGGAATGGAAGGTGGATGGAAAAAAAAGGCAAGTCGAATGGAACGTGGAATGGAACGTGGAATGGAAAGCGGAATGGAATGTGGAATGGAACGAAAGTAATGTGGAATGGAATGTGGAATGGTATGTGGAAAGGAAAGTGGAATGGAATGTGGAATGGAATGTGGAATGCTATGTGGAAAGGAAAGTGGAATGGAATGTGGAATGGAATGTGGATTGGAAAGTGGAATGTAATGTAATGGAACGTGGAAGGGAATCTGGAAAGGAAAGCGGAATGGAATGGAATGGAATGCGGAATGGAACATGGAATGGAAAGGAATGGAATTTGGAATGGAACATAGAATCGAAAATGGATTGGAACGAGGAATCGAATGTGGAATGGAATGGGCAATGGAATGTGGAATGGAACGGGGAATGGAATAGAATGGAAAGTGGAATGGAATTTGAAAATAATGGAATGAAACGTGCATTGGAACGTGGAATGAAATGTGGAATGGAACGTGGAATTGAACGTGTAAGGCAATGGAATGGAATGGAATGGAACTTGGAATGTAATGTGGAATGGAATGTGAAATGGAACATGAAATGGAACGTAGAATGGAATGGAAAGGAACATGGAATGGAATGTTCAACAGAAAGTAATGAAATGTGGAATGGAATGTGCAATGAAAAGGAATGGAATGTGGAATGTGAAGTGGAATGGAACATGGAATGCAACGTGGAGTGGAACGTGGAATGGAAAATGGAATGGAACGGAAGGGAATGTGGAATGGAATAGAATGGAATGCGGAATGGAAAGGAGTGGAAGTTGGAATGGAATGTGGAATGGAATATGGAATGGAATGGAATGGAACGTGGAATGGAATGTGGAATGGAAAGGAATGGAACTAGGAATGCAATGTGGAATGGAATGTGGAATGGAAGGTGGAAGTGAATGTGGAATGCAAAGGAATGGAACGTGGAATGGGACCTAGAATGGAAAATGGAATGCGACGTGGAATGGAACGTGGAATGGAATGTGGAATGGAACGGAATGGAATGTGAAATGGAATGGAAAGGAATGTGGAATGGAGTTGAATGGATTGGAATGTGGAATGGTATGGAATGGAATGTGAATTGCAATGGAATAGAATGTGGAATGGAATGGAATGGAATGGAATGGAATGGAATGGAATGGGATGGAACGTGGAATTGAATGGGATGGAATGTGGAATGAAACGGATTGGAATGTGGAATGGAATGGAATGGAACGTGGAAAGGAATGTGGAATGGATAGTGTAATGGAATGGAATGGAATGTCTAATAGAATGGAATGGAATGGAATGTGGAATGGAATGTGGAAAGAAATGGAATGGAATGTGGAATGGAATGGAACGGAATGTGTAATGGAATGGATTGTAATTTAATGGAAAGTGAAATAGAACGTGGAACGGAATGTGAAACGGAATGTGGAATGGAATGTAGAAAGGAATGAAATGGAACGTGGAATGGAATGGAATCGAACGTTGAATGGAATGGAATGGAATGTGGAATGGAACGTGGAATGTAACATGGAATGAAAAGTGGAAAGGAATGTAGAATGGAATGTAGAATAGAAAGGAATGGGAAGTGGTATGAAATTTGGAATGGAATGGAATGGAATGTCGAATGGAATATGGAATGGAATGGAAAGGAATGTGGAACGGAATGTGTAACGGAATATGGAAAGGAATGGAATGGAATATGGAATGGAATGTGGAATGGAACGGGGAATGCAACGTGGAATGGAATGGAATGAAATGTGGAATGGAATTGAATGGAATGTGGAATGGAATTTGTACTGGAATGGAAAGCAATGTGGAATGGAATGAGGAATGGAACGGAATGGAATGTGGAATCAAATCAGGAATGGATTGTGGAATGGAACGTGGAGTGCAATGGAATGGAATGTGGAAAGGAATGTGGAATTGAATGTGGAATGGAAGGGAATAGAATGGGATGTATTGTGGAATGGAATGAGGAATGGAATGGAATGGAATGCGGAATGGAATGTGGAATGGAATGTGGAATGGAAAGGAACATGTAATGGAATGGAATGGAGTGCCGAATGGAAGGTGGAATGGAATGCCAAATGGAAGGTGGATTGGAGTGGAATGATATGTGCAATGCAATGTTAAAAGGAAAGGTATGGAATGTGGAAAGGAAAGTGGAATGGAATGTGGACTGGAAAGTGTTGGAACGTGGAATGGAAGATGGAATGGAAGGTGGAATGGAAAGTGGAATGGAATAGAATGGAATATGGAATATAATGGAATGGAATGTGGAATGGAAAGTGGAATGGAATGGAATGAAACATGGATTGGAAAGTGGAATGGAACGTCCAATGTAAAGTGGAAAGGAACGTGGAATGGAATGAAATGGAATGTGGAATGGAAAGTGGAATGGAATGGAATGTAATAGGGAATGCAATGCAATGGAATGTGGAATGGAATGTGGAATGGAATGTGAATGGAATATCTAATGGAATGCAATGGAATCTGGAATGGAATGAAACGGAATTGTATGGAATGTGTAATGGAATGGAATGGTTCGTGGAATGCAACATGGAATGGAAAGTGGAATGGATTGTGGAACGGAATCGAATGTAATGTTGAATGTGGAATGGAATGTGGAATGGAATGGAATGGAATGTGGTATGGAATGTGTAATGGAATTGAATGGATTGTGGAAGGGATGTGGATTGGAATGGAATGGAATGTGGAAGGGAATGTGGCGTGGAATGTGGAATGGAATGGAATGGAATGTGGAAGGAATGTGCAATTGAATGAAATAGAGAGTGGAATGGAATGTGGAGTGGAATGTGGTATGGAATTGAATGGAATGTGGAATGGAATGTTGAATTGAATGGAAAGGAATGGAATGTGGAATGGAATGGAATGGAATGGAATCTGCAATGGAATGGCATGGAATGGAATGGAAGGGAATGTGGAATGGAATGGAATGGAATGGAATATGGAATGGAAAGTGAAATGGAATGGAATGGAATGTGGAATGGAATGCAATGGATCATCCAGTGGAAAGTTGAATGGAAGGTGGAATGGAATGTGGAATGGAATGAAATTGAATCTTGAATGGAATGGAAATTAGAATGGAATGGAATTGAATGAGGAATGGAACGGAAAGGAATGTGGAATGGAATGTGGAATGAAACGGAATGGAATGTGGAATGGAATGTGGAATGAAGAGGAATGGAATGTGGAATAGAATTTAATGGAATGGAAGGTGGAATGAAATGTGGAATGTGATGGAATGGAATGTGGATTGGAATGGAATGAAATGTGGAATGGAATGGAAAGTGGAATGGAATGGAATGAAATGTGGATTGGAATGGAATGGAATGTGGAATGCAATGGAATGGAAAAGAGTGGAATGTGAAATGGAATGCGGAAAGAAATTTTAAATGGAATGAAATGGAAGGGGAATGAAATGAAATGGAACGTGGAACAGAATAGAATGGAACGTGGATAGGAATGTACTAGAATGTGGAATGGTACATGGAATTTAACATGGAATGGAATAGAATGAAATGTGTAATGGCATGGAATGGAAAGTGGACTGGATTGAAATGGAATGTGGAATGGAAGGTGGAATGGAATGGAATGTGTCATGTAATATTGAATGGAATTGAATGGAGTGTGGAAAGGATTATGAAATGTAATGGAATGGAGCGTGGAATGGATCGTGGAATGGAACGTGGAATGGAAGGTGTAATGGAACGTGGAATGGAATGGAATGGAATGTGGAAAGCAATGTAATCGAATGTGGAGTGGAATGTGGAATGGAATGGATAGGGATGTGGAATGGAATGTGGAATGGAATGGAATGGAATGTGGCATGCAATGTTGAATGGAATGGAATGGAATGTGGAAAGGAATCTGGAATGGAATGGAATGGAATGTGGAAAGGAATGTGCAATAGAATGTGGAATGTAATGGGATGGAATTTCGAATGGAATGTGGAATGGAATGGAATGGAATGTGGAATGGAATGTGGAATGGGATGTGGAATGTAATGTGGAGTATCATGTGGAATTGAATGGAATGGAACGTGGAATAGAAAGTGGAAAGTTATGTGGAACGGTAAGTGGTATGGAACAGAAAGGAATGTGGAATGGAATGTGGAATGGAATGTGGAAAGGTTCGTGGAATGGAGTGGAATGGAATGTGGAAAGGATCGTGGAATGGAATGGGGAGTTGATTGTGGAATGGAATGGAATGGAATGTGGAATGGAACGTAAAATTGAATGGAATGGAATGTGGAAAGGAACGTGGGATGGAATGTGGAATGGATACTGGAACGGAAAAGAAAGGAATGTATAATGGAACGTGGAATGGAATGGAACGGAACGTGGAACGGTACGTGGAATGGAATGGAACGGAACGTGGAACGGTACGTGGAATGGAACGTGGTATAGAATGTGGAATAGAGAGTGGAATGGAATGTGCAGTGGAATGTGGAATGGAACGTGGAATGGAATGGAATGGAAAGAGGGGTGGAACGTGGAATGGAAAGGAAAGGAACGTGGAATGGAATGTGGAATGTAATGTGCAATGGAACGTGGAATGGAATGGAAAGGAACGTGGAATTGAACATGGAATGGAATGTGGAATGGAACGTGGAATTGAATGTAATGGTATGTGGAATGGAATGTGTAATAGAATATGGAATGGAAAGAAATGGAATGGAATGTGGAATGGAATGCGGAAAGGAATGTGGAATGTAATGTGGAATACAACGGAGTGGAATGTGGAATGGAATGTGGAAAGGAATGTGGAATGGAATGTGGAATTCTACGGAGTGGAATGTGGAATGGAATGTGGAATGGAAAATAGAATGTAAAGTAACGGAAGATGGAATGGAATGTGAAATGGAATGTGGAATGGAATGTGGAATGCAGTGTGGAATGGATTAGAATGGAATGTGGAATGGAATGTGGAAGGGAAGGGAATAGAATGTCTAATGGAATGTGGAATGGAACGGAATGGATTTTGGAATGCAGTGTGGCATAGAATGTTGAATTGAATGGAATGGAATTTTGAATAGAATGTGTAATGGAATGGAGTGGAAAGTGGAAGGGAATGTGGAATGGAATGTGGAATGGAATGTGGAATGGAATGTGGAATTCAGTGTGGAATGGAACGGAATGGAAAGTGGAATGGAACGTGGAATGGAATGGAAGGGAATGTGGACTGGAATGTGGAATAGAATGTGGAACGGAATTTGGAATAGAATGTGGAGTCGCCTGTAGAATAGAATGGAATGGTATGTGGAATGGAACGTGGAATGGAACTTGTTATGGAACGGAATGGAATGTGGAATGGAATGTGGAACGGAATGTGGAATGGATCGTGGAATGGAAGGGAATGGAATGTGGAAAGGAATGTGGAATGGAAAGGAAAGGAAAGTGGACTGGAACGTGGAATGGAACGTGGAATGAAATGTGGAATGGAACGTGGAATGGAATGTGCAATGGAATGTGGAATTGAACATTGGATGGCATGGAACGGAAAGTGGAATCAAAAGTGGAATTGAAAGTAAAGGAACGTGGAATGGAATGTGGAATGGAATGTGGAATGGAATGTGGAATGGAATGGAAAGGAACATGGAATGGAATGTGGAATGGAAGGTGGAATGGAAGGTGGAATGGAATGGAATGGAATGTGGACTGTAATGTGGAATGGAATTTGGAATGGAATGTGGAATGGAATGGAATGGATCAGAATGTGTAATGGAATGTGGAAAGGAATGTTGAATGGAATGTGGAACAGAACGTAATGGAATGTGGAATGGAATGTGAAATGGAATGTAGAATGGAATGTAATGGAATGTGGAATGGAAAGTGATATGGAATGTGTAATGGAATGAGGAATGGAATATGGATTGGATTGTGGAATGGAAAGTGTTAATGGAATGGAATGGAATGTGGAATGGAACGTGTAATGGTATGGAATGGAACATGGAATGGAACTTGGAAGGAAACATGGAATGGAACTTGGAATGGAACGTGGAATGGAAAGTGGAATGGAATGAGGAATGGAATGTGTAATGGAATGTGGAATGTAATGGAATGGAACGTGGAATGGACTATGAAATTGAAAGGAATGGAACGTGAAATGTAAAGTGGAACGCATCGTGGAATGGAAAGTGGAATGGAATGGAATGGAACGTGGGTTGCAATGTGGAACAGAATGTGGAAAAGAAAGTGGAATTTAATGTGGAATGGAATGTGTAATGGAAAGGAATGGAATGGAATGTGGAAGGGATAGGAATATAAAGGTGATTGGAATATAAAGTGGAATGGAATGAAATGGAATGTGGAATGGAATGGAATGGAATGTGACATGGAACGTGGAATGGAGTGGAATGGAATGTGGAGTTGAATGTGGAGTGTAATGGAATGGAAAGCGGAATGAAATGGAATGCAATGGTAAGGAATATGGAATGGAATGGAATGGAATATGGAATGAAATGTGGAATGGAATGTGGAATGGAGGGTGGAATGGAGGGTGGAATTGAAATGAATGGAATGTGCAATGGAATGGAATGGAATGTGGAATGGAATGGAATGGAATGTGGAATTCAATGTGGAATGGTATGGAATGGAATCCGGAATAGAATATGGAATAGAAGGGAATGGAATGTGGAATGGAATGGAATGGAACGTGGAATGGAACGTGGAATGGAATGTGAAATGGAAAGGAATGGAATATGGAATGGAATGTGAAATGGACAGGAATGGAATGGAATGGAATGTAAAGCGGAATGGAATGGAATGGGATGTGCAAAGGAATGTAATAAAATATAGAATGGAATGTGGCATGGAATGGATTGGAATGTGGAATGGAATGTGGAATGGAATGTGGAATGGAATGGAAAGGAATGTGGAATGGAATGTGGAATGTAATGGAACCGAAAGTGGAAGGGAATGTGGAATGGAATGTGGTTTGGAATGTGGAATGGAATGGAATGGAATGTGGAATGGAATGGAACGGAATGTGGAAGGCAATGTGGAAGGGAATGTGGAATGGAATGCCGAATGGAATGGAATGGAATGTGGAATGGAATTTAACGGAATGTGGAAGGGAATGTGGAATGGAATGTGGAATGCAAAGTGGAATGGAATAGAATGGAATGTGGAATGGAATGTGGGATGGAAATGAATGGAATGTGCAATGGAATGGAATGGAATGTGGAATGGAATGGAATGGAATGTGGAATTGAATGTGGAATGCATTGGAAAGGAATGAGGAATAGAATGTGGAATGCAATGGAATCGAATGCGGAATGTAATGGAATGGAATGGAATGTGGAATGGAATGGAATGGAATGTGGAATTGAATGTGGAATGGAATGGAATGGAATCTGGAATAGAATATGTTATGGAATGGAATGGTATGGAATGTGGAAGGGAATAGAATGCAATTTGGAATGGAATGGAATGGAATACGCAATGGAATGGAATGGAATGGTACGAAATGTGGAAGGGAATGGAATGCAATGTTTAATGGAATGGAATGGAACGTGGAAGGGTACGTGGAATGGAATGTGGAATGGAAAGGAATGGAATGTGGAATTGCCTGCGGAATGGACAGGAATGGAATGGAATGGAATGGAATGCAGAATGGAATGTGGAATGGAATGGAATGGAATGTGGGAAGGAATGGAATGGAATGGAATGTGGCATGTAATGCGGATAGGAATGTGGAATGAAATGTGGAATGGAATGGAATGGAATGTGGAATGGAATGTGGTATGGAATGGACTGGAATGTGGAATGCAGTGTGGAATAGAATGTGGAATGCAATAAAATATAACGGAATGTTATGGAATGCGGAATGGAATGTGGAATGGGATGGAATGGAATGTGGAATGAAATGTGGAATGGAATGGCATGGAATTTGAGATGGAATGGAATGGAATGAGGAAAGGAATGTGAAATGTAATGGATTGGAATGTGGAATAGAATGTGGAATGGATTGTGGAATAGAACTCAATGGAATGTGGAGTGGAATGTGGAATGGAATGTGGAATGAAAGGTGGAATGGATCATGGAATTGAATGGAATAGAACTTGGAATAGAATGTAGAAATGAATGGAAGGGAAAGTAGAATGGAATGTGGAGTGGAATGCAGTGGAATGTGGAACAGAATGGAATGGAATGTGGAATGGAATGTGGAATTGAATGGAATGTAATGTGTAGTGGAATGTGGAATTCAATGTGGAATAGAAAGTGGAATGGAATAGAATTGAATGTGGAATGGAATGTGGAATGGAACGGAATGGAATGTTGAGTGGAATGTGGAATTTAGTGTGGAATGGAACGTGGAATAGAATGGAATTGAATGTGGAATGGAAGGTGGAATGGAACATCGAATGGAATGGAATGGTATGTGTAAGGGAACGTGGAATGGAATGGAATGGCTTGTGGAATGGAATGGAGAGGAATGTGGAATGGAATGTGGAATTGAATGGAATGTAATGTGTAGTGGAATGTGGAATTCAATGTGGAATAGAAAGTGGAATGGAATTGAATTGAATGTGGAATGGAATGTGGAATGGAACGGAATGGAATGTGGAGTGGAATGTGGAATTTAGTGTGGAATGGAACGTGGAATAGAATGGAATTGAATGTGGAATGGAAGGTGGAATGGAACGTCGAATGGAATGGAATGGTATGTGTAAGGGAACGAGGAATGGAATGGAATGGCTTGTGGAATGGAATGGAGAGGAATGTGGAATGGAATGTGGAATGGACATTAATGGAATGGGAATGGAAAGTGGAATGGAATGTGGAATGGATTGTGGAATGGAATGTGGAATGGAACGGAATGGAATGTGGAATGGAATGTGGAATGGAGTGTGGAATGGAACTTCTAATGGAATGCAATGGAATGTGGAATGGAACGTGGAATGGAATGGAATGGAACATGGAATGGAATGGAATGGATCATGGAATGGAACCTGGAATGCAATGTGGAATGGAGTGGAATGGAATGTGGAAAGGAATGGATTGGAAAATGGAATGCAACGTGGAATGGAATGTGGAATGGAAGGTGGAATTGAAAGTGGAATGAAATGGAATAGAACGTGGAATGGAATGTGTAATGGAATGGAATGGAATGTGGAATGGAATGGAATGGAATGTGGAATGGTAAGGAATGGAACGTGGAAAGGGACGTGGAATGGAACATGGAATGCAACGTGGAATGAAACGTGGAATGGAATGTGGAATGCAATGCAATGGATTGTGGAATGGAATGGAATGGAATGTAGAATAGAACGTGGAATGGAACTTGGAATGGAACGTGGAATGGAGAGTGGAATGGATTAGAATGGAACGTGGAATGCAATGGAATGGAATGTGGAATGGAATGGAATAGAATGGATTGGAATGGAATGTGGAATGGAATGGAAAGGAATGTGGAATGGAAAGGAATGTGGAATCGAATAGAATGTGGAACGGAAAGAAATGTTATGGTATGTGAAATGGAATGGAATGGAATGTGCAATGGAATGGAATGGAAGAAATGTGGAATGGAATGTGGAATGGAATGGAATAGAATGGAATGGAATTAAATGTGGAATGGAATGGAATGGAATGTGGAATGGGACGTGGAATGGAATGGAATGGAATGTGGAATAGAACGTGGAATGGAACTTGGATTGGAAAGTGGAATGGAAAGTGGAATGGATTAGAATGGAACGTGGAATGCAATGGAATGGAATGTGGAATGGAATGGAAAGTGGAATGGAATGTGGAATGGAATGGAATGGAATGCGGAATGGAATGTGGAATGAAATGGAACAGAATGTAAAATGGAAGGAAATGGATTGTGTAATTTAATGTGGAATGGAATGGAATGTGAAATGGAATGGAGGGGAATGTGGAATGGAATGTGCAATGGAATGGAACGGAATGGAATGTGGAATGAAATGGAATGGAATGTGGAATGGAATGTGGAATGGAATGGAATTGAATGTGGAATGGAGTGGGGAATGGAATGGAATGAAATGTGTAATGGAATGTGGAATGGAATGGAATGGAATGTGGAATGGAATGGAATGGACCGTGAAATGGAACGTGGAAAGAAATGTGGAAGGGAACGTGGTATGGAACGTGGAATGGAATGGAACGTGGAATGGAACGTGGAAAGGAATGTGGAATGGAACATGGAATGGAACGTGGAATGTAATGTGGAATGCAATGTGGAATGGTATGGGGAATGGAATGGAATGTGGACTGGAATGGATTGGAATGGAATGTGGAATGGAATGGAATAGAATGGAATGGAATGGAATGGAATGGAATGTGGAATACCCTCATCCGAAAGAATTATTTTTGTGAAGATATTTTCTAAACAGAAGCATTCTCAGAAACTTCTTTGTCATTTGGAGATTGAACTCCCAGAGTTGACCCTTTCTTTTCATGTAGCAGTTCTGCAACACTCTTGTTATAGAAACTGCAAGTGGATATTTGGTGTGATTGCGTCTTCTAGTGGAAAAGTAAATACATTCAGATAAATGTAGATAGAACCGTTCTGAGAAACTTCTTTGTGATGTGTGCATTCTACTCACAGAGTTGAACTTTCCTTTTGATAGAACAGTTTTGAAACACTCTTTTTGCGGTGTTTGCTAGTGGATATTTGGAGCGCTTTGAAGCCTATGCTGAAAAAAGAAACATCTTGACATAAAAACTAGATAGAAGCATTCTCAGAAACTTCTTTGTGATGAGTGCATTCAACTCACAGACTTTAACATTCGTTCTGAAAGAGCAGTTTTGAAAACTCTCCTTTTGTAGAATCTGCAAGTGGATATTTTGAGCGTTTTGAGGCCTTTGCTGGGAAATGAAATATCTTCACCTGAAAACTAGACAGAAGCATTCTCAGAAACTTCTTTGTGATGTGCGCATTCAACTCCCAGAGTTGTAGCTTCCTTTTGATACAGCTGTTTTGAAAAACTCTTTCAGTAGAATCTGCAAGTGGATATTTGGAGTGCTAAGAGGCCAACACTGGAAAAAGAAATATCTTCACATAAAAACTAGATGGAAGCATTCTCAGAAACTCCCTGTACTTTATGCATTCATGTCACAGAGAGGAACCTTCCTTTAGAAAGCGCAGTTTTGAAACCCTCTTTTTGTAGAATTTGCTAGTGGATGTTTGGAGTGATTTGAGGCCTATGCTGGAAATCGAAATATCTTCCCATAAAAACTAGACAGAAGTATTCTCAGAAACTTCTTTGTGGTGAGTGCAATCAACTCACAGACTTGAACCTTCATTTTGAAAGAGCAGTTTTAAAACACTCTTTTTGTAGAAGCTGCAAGTGGATATTTTGAGCGTTCTGAGGCCTTTGCTGGGAAATGAAATATCTTCACCTGAAAACTACACAGAAGCATTCTCAGAAACTTCTTTGTGATGTGTGCATTCAACTCACAGATTTGAACCTGCCTTTTGATAGAGCAGTTTGGAAACAGCCTTTTTGTAAAATCTGGAAGTGGATAATTGGAGCTATTTGTGGCCTATGCTGCAAAAGGAAATATCTTCACAGAAACCCTAGAACGAAGCATTCTCAGGAACTTCTGTGTGATGTCTGCATTCAACTCACGGACTTGAACCTTCCTTTTGATAGAGCAGTTTTGAAACACTCCATTTGTAGAATCTGCAAGTGTTTATTTGGAGCGCTTTGAGGCCTATGATGGAAAAGGAAATATCTTCACATAAAAACGAGACAGAAGCATTCTCAGAAACTTATGTGTGATGAGTGCATTCAACTCACACACTTGAACTTTCCTTTTGATAGAGCAGTTTTGAAACACTCTTTTAGTAGCATCTGTAAGTGGATGTTCGGAGGGTTTTTATGCCAATGCTGGAAAACGAAATATCATCACATAAAAACTAGGCAGAAGCATTCTCAGAAACTTCTTCGTAATGAGTGCATTCAACTCACAGAGTTGAACGTTCCTTTTGATAGAACAGTTTTGAAACACTCCTTTTGTAGGATCTGCAACTGTTTATTTGGAGCGCTTGATGCCTATGTTGGAAAAGGAAATATTTTCACATAAAAACTAGACAGAAGCATTCTCAGAAACTTCCCTGTGCTTTCTACATTCAATGAAGATAGTTGAACCTTCCTTTTGATAGAACAGTTTTGAAAATCTCTTTTCATAGAATCTGCAAGCCGACATTTGGAACGCTTCGAGGCCTATGCTGGAAAAGGAAATATATTCACATAAAAATTAGATAGAAGCATTCCCAGAAACTTCTTTGTGATGTGCACATTCAACTCACAGAGTTGAAGATTCTTTTTCATATAGCTGTTTTGAAACACTCTTTTAGTAGAATATTCAAGTGGATATTTGGAGTGTTAAGAGGCCAACACTGGAAGAGGAAATATCGTCACATAAAAACTAGATGGAAGCATTCTGAGAAACTTCCCTGTGCTTTATGCATTCAGGACACAGAGGGGAACCTTCCTTTTGAAAGCGCAGTTGTGAAACACTCTTTTTGTAGAATTTGCTATTGGATGTTTGGAGCGATTTGAGGCCTATGCTGGAAAACGAAATATCTTCCCATAAAAACTAGACAGAAACATTCTCAGAAACTTCTCTGTGCTGTGTGCATTCAACTCACAGCGTTGAACCTGCTTTTTGATAGAGTAGTTTGGAGACAGCCTTTTTGTAAAATCTTCAAGCGGATATTTGGAGCGATTTGAGACCTATGCTGCACAAAGAAATATCTCCACATAAACCCTAGACAGAAGCATTCTCAGAAACTCATTTGTCATTTGGGGATCGAACTCACAGAGTTGAACCTTCCTTTTCATAGAGCAGTTCTGCAACACTCTTGTTGTGGAAACTGCAAGTGGATATTTGGTGCGATTGCTGCATCTAGTGGAAAAGCAAATACATTCAGATGAAAACTAGATAGAACCGTTGTCAGAAACTTCTTTGTGATGTGTGCATTCTACTCAGAGAGTTGAAGCTTCCTTTTGATATAGCTGTTTTGAAACACTCTTTCAGTAGAATCTGCAAGTGGATATTTGGAGTGCTAAGAGGCCAACACTGGAAAAGGAAATATCTTCACATAAAAAGTAGACGGAAGCATTCTCAGAAACTTCCCTGTGGTTTATGCATTCAAGTCACAGACAGGAACCTTCCTTTTGAAAGCGCAGTTTTGAAACACTCTTTTTGTAGAATTTGCTAGTGGATGTTTGGAGCGATTTGAGGCCTATGCTGGAAAACGAAATATCTTCCCATAAAAACTAGATGGAAGCTTTCTCAGAACCTTCTTAGTGATGAGTGCATTCAACTCACAGACTTGAACCTTCATTTTGAAAGAGCAGTTTTGAAACACTCTTTTTGTAGAATCTGCAAGTGGATATTTTGAGCGTTTTGAGGCCTTTGCTGGGAAATGAAATATCTTCACCTGAAAACTACACAGAAACATTCTCAGAAACTTCTTTGTGATGTGTGCATTCAATGCACAGAGTTGAACCTGCCTTTTGATAGAGCAGTTTGGAAACAGCCTTTTTGTAAAATCTGCAAGTGGATATTTGGAGCGATTTGGGAACTATGCTGCAAAAAGAAATGTCTCCAAATAAAGCCTAGACACAAGCATTCTCAGAAACTTCTTTGTCATTTGGGGATTGAACTCACAGAGTTGACCTTTTCTTTTCATAGACCAGCTCTGCAATACTCTTGTTGTGGAAACTGCAAGTGGATATTTGGTGCGATTGCAGCATCTAGTGGTAAAGGAAACACATTCAGATGAAAACTAGATAGAAACATTCTCAGAAACTTCTTTGTGATGTGTGCATTCTACTCACAGAGTTGAACCTTCCTTTTGATAGATCAGTTTTGAAACACTCTTTTCGTGGATTCTGCAAGTGGACATTTGGAGGGCTTTGAAGCCTATGCTGGAAAGGGAAATATCTTCACATACAAACTAGATAGAAGCATTCTCAGAAATTTCTCTGTGATGTACCGATTGAACTCACAGAGTTGAAGCTTCCTTTTGATATAGCTGTTTTGAAACACTCTTTTAGTAGAATCTTCAAGTGGATATTTGGAGTGCCAAGAGGCCAACACTGGAAAAAGAAATATCTTCACATAAAAACTAGAAGGAAGCATTCTCAGAAACTTCCCTGTGCTTTATGCATTCAAGTCACAGAGTGAATCCTTCCCTTTGAAAGCGCAGTTTTGAAACACTCTTTTTGTAGAATATGCTAGAGGATGTTCGGAGTGATTTGAGGCCTATGCTGGAAAACGAAATAGCTTCCCATAAAAACTAGACAGAAGCATTCTGAAAAACTTCTTTGTGTTGTGTGCATTCAACTCACAGACTTGAACCTTCATTTTTAAAAAGCAGTTTTGAAACACTCTTTTTGTAGAATCTGCAAGTGGATATTTGGAGTGTTTTGAGACCTTTGCTGGGAAATGAAATATCTTCACGTGAAAATTACACAGAAGCATTCTCAGAAACTTCTTTGTGATGTGGGCATTCAACTCACAGAGTTGAACCTGCCTTTTGAAAGAGCAGTTTGGAAACAGCCTTTTTGTAAAATCTGCAAGTGGATATTGGAGCGATTTGAGGCCTATTCTGCAAAAGGAAATATCTTCACAGAAACCCTAGACAAAAGCATTCTCAGGAACATCTGTGTGATGAGTGCATTCAACTCACGGACTTGAACCTTCCTTTTGATAGAACAGTTTTGAAACACTGCTTTTGTAGAATCTGCAAGTGTTTATATGGAGCGCTTTGAGGCCTATGATGGAAAAGGAAATATCTTCACATTAAAACGTGACAGAAGCATTCTCAGAAACTTCTGGGTGATGAGTGCATTCAACTTACACACTTGAACTTTCCTTTTGATACAGCAGTTTTGAAACACTCTTTTAGTAGCATCTGTAAATGGATATTTGAAGGGCTTTTATGCCAAAGCTGGAAAAGGAAATATCATCACAAAAACTAGGCAGAAGCATTCTCAGAAACTTCTTCCTGATGAGTGCATTCAACTCACAGACTTGAACGTTCCTTTTGATAGAACAGTTTTGAAACAATCCTTTTGCAGGATTTGCAACTGTTTATTTGGAGCGCTTTGAGGCCTATGTTGGAAAAGGAAATATCTTCACATGAAAACTAGACAGAAGAATTCTCAGAAACTTCTTTGTGATGAGTGCATTCAACTCACAGACTTTAACATTCCTTTTGAAAGAGCAGTTTTGGAAACACTCTTTTTGTAGAATCTACAAGTGGATATTTTGAGCGTTTTGAGGCCTTAGCTGGGAAATGAAATATCTTCACCTGAAAAGTAGATAGAAGCATTCTCAGAAACTTCCTTGTGATGTGCGCATTCAACTCTCAGAGTTGTAGCTTCCTTTTGATACAGCTGTTTTGAAACACACTTTCAGTAGAATCTGCAAGTGGACATTTGGAGTGTTAAGAGGCCAACACTGGAAAAGGAAATATCTTCACATGAAAACTAGACGGAAGCATTCTCAGAAACTCCCTGTGCTTTATGCATTCATGTCACAGAGAGGAACCCTCCTTTTGAAAGCGCAGTTTTGAAATCCTCTTTTTGTAGAATTTGCTAGTGGATGTTTGGAGCGATTTGAGGCCTATGCTGGAAATCGAAATATCTTCCCATAAAAACTAGACAGAAGCATTCTCAGAAACTTCTTTGTGATGAGTGCATTCAACTCACAGACTTTAACTTTCCTTTTGAAATAGCAGTTTTGAAAACAGTCCTTTTGTAGAATCTGCAAGTGGATATTTTGAGCATTTTGATGCCTTTGCTGGGAAATGAAATATCTTCACCTGAAAACTACACAGAAGCATTTTCAGAGACTTCTTTGTGATGTGTGCATTCAACTCACAGAGTTGAACCTGACTTTTGATAGAGCAGTTTTGAAACAGCCTTTTTGTAAATCTGCAAGTGGATATTTGGAGCGATTTCAGGCCTAGGCTGCAAAAGGAAATATCTTCACAGAAACCCTAGACAGAAGCATTCTCAAGAACTTCTGTTTGATGAGTGCTTTCAACTCATGGACTTGAACCTTCCTTTTGATAGAATAGCTTTGAAACACTCCTTTTGTAGAATCTGCAAGTGTTTATTTGGAGCGCTTTGAGGCCTAGGATGGAAAAGCAAATATCTTCACATTAAAAACTGGACAGAAGCATTATCAGAAACTTCTGTGTGATGAGTGCATTCAACTCACATACTTGAACTTTCCTTTTGATAGAGCAGTTTTGAAAGACTCTTTTAGTAACACCTGTAAGTGGATATTTGGAGGGCATTTATGCCAATGCTGGAAAACGAAATATCATCACAGAAAAACTAGGCAGAAGCATTCTCAGAAACTTCTTCATGATGAGTGCATTCAACTCACAGAGTTGAACCTTCCTTTTGATAGAAGAGTTTTGTAACTCTTCCTTTTGTAGGATCTGCAACTGTTTATTTGGAGCGCTTTGAGGCCTATGTTGGAAAAGGAAATATCTTCGCATAAAAACTAGAGAGAAGCATTCTCAGAAACTTCCCTGTGCTTTCTGCATTCAGCTCACATAGCTGAACCTTCCTTTTTATAGAACAGTTTTGAAAAACTCTTTTCATAGAATCTGCAAGTTGACATTTGGAACGCTTTGAGTCCTAAGCTGGAAAAGGAAATATCTTCACATAAAAGCTGGATAGAAGCATTCTCAGAAACTTCTTTGTGACGTGCGCATTCAACTCACAGAGTTGAAGCTTCCTTTTAATATAACTGTTTTGAAACCCTCTTTTAGTAGGATCTTCAAGTGGATATTTGGAGTGATATGAGGCCAACGCTGGAAAAGGAAATATCTTCACATAAAAACTAGATGGAAGCATTCTCAGAAATTTCCCTGTGCTTTTTGCATTCAAGTCACAGAGAGGAAACTTCCTTTTGAAAGCACAGATTTGAAACACTTTTTGTACAATTTGCTAGGGGATGTTTGGAGCGATTTGAGGCCTATGCTGGAAAACGAAATATCTTCCCATAAAAATTAGACAGAAGCATTCTCAGAAACTTCTTTGTGCTGTGTGCATTCAACTTACAGAGTTGAAACTGCCTTTTGAGAGAGAAGCTTGGAAACAGCCTTTATGTAAAATCTGCAAGTGGATATTTGGAGCGATTTGAGACGTATGCTGCAAAAAGAAATGTCTCCAACTAAACCATAGACAGAAGCGTTCTGAGAAACTTCTTTGTCATTTGCGGATTGAACTCACAGAGTTGAACTTTCCTTTTCATAGAGCAGTTCTGCAGTACTCTTGTTGTGGGAACTGCAAGTGGATATTTGGTGCGATTGCTTCATCTAGTGAAAAAGGAAATACATTCAGATGAAAACTAGATAGAACCATTCTCAGAAGATTCTTTGTGATGTGTGCATTCTACTCATGGAGTTGAACCTTCCTTTTGATAGAACAGTTTTGAAACCCTCTTTTTGTGGAGTCTGCAAGAGGATATTTGGAGGGCTTTGTAGCCTATGCTGGAAAGGGAAACATCTTCACATAAAAACTAGATAGAAGCATTCTCAGAAACTTCTTTGTGATGTGCGCATTCAACTCACAGAGTTGAAGCTTTCTTTTCATATAGCTGTTTTGAAACACTCTTTCAGTAGGATCTGCAAGTGGATATTGGGAGTGCTAAGAGGCCAACACTGGAAAAGGAAATATCTTCACATAAAAACGAGACAAAAACATTCTCAGAAACTTCTGTGTGATGAGTGCATTCAACTCCCACACTTGAACTTTCCTTTTGATGGAGCAGTTTTGAAACACTCTTTTAATAGCATCTGTAAGTCGATATTTGGGGGACTTTTATGCCAATGCTGGAAAACGAAATATCATCACAGAAAAACTAGGCAGAAGCATTCTCAGAAACTTCTTCGTGATGAGTGCATTCAACTCACAGAGTTGAACGTTCCTTTTGATAGAACAGTTTTGAAGCACTCCTTTTGTAGGATCTGCAACTGTTTATTAGGGGTGCTTTGAGGCCTATGTTGGAAAAGGAAATATGTTCACATAAAAACTAGACAGAAGCATTCTCAGAGACTTCCCTGTGCTTTCTGCATTCAACCCACATAGTTGAACTTCTTTTTGATAGAACAGTTTTGAAAATCTCTTTTCGTAGAATCTGCAAGTCAACATTTGGAACGCTTCGAGGCCTATGCTGGAAAAGGAAATATCTTCACATAAAAACTAGATAGAAGCATTCTCAGAAACTCCTTTGTGATGTGCGGATTCAACTCACAGAGCTGAAGCTTCCTTTTGATATAGCTGTTTTGAAACACTCTTTTGGTAGAATCTTCAAGTGGATATTTGGAGTGTCAAGGGGCCAACATTGGAAAAGGAAATATCTTCACATAAAAACTAGAGGGAAGCATTCTCAGAAACTTCCCTGTGCGTTATGCATTCAAGTCACAGAGAGGAACCTTCCTTTTGAAAGTGCAGTTTTGAAACACTCTTTTTGTAGAATTTGCTAGGGGATGTTTGGAGAGATATGAGGCCTATGCTGGAAAACGAAATAACTTCCCATAAAATCTAGACAGAGGCATTCTCAGAAAATCCTTTGTGCTGTGTGCATTCAACTCAGAGGGTTGAACCTGCCTTTTGATAGAGTAGTTTGGAGACAGCCATTTTGTAAATTCTGCAAATGGATATTTGGAGCGATTTGAGACCTATGCTGCAAAAAGAATTATCTCCACATAAACCCTAGACAGAAGCATTCTCAGAATCTCCTTTGTCATTTGGGGATTGAACTCACGGAGTTGAACCTTCCTTTTCATAGAGCAGTTCTGCAACACTCTTGTTGCGGAAACTGCATGTGGATATTTGGTGCGATTGTGGCATCTAGTGGAAAAGGAAATACATTCAGATGAAAACTACATAGAATCGTTCTCAGAAACTTCTTTGTGATGTGTGCATTCTACTCACAGAGTTGAACCTTCCTTTTGATAGAACAGTTTTGAAACACTCTTTTTGTCGAGTCTGCAAGTGGATATTTGGAGCGCTTTGAAGCCTATGAAGGAAAAGGAAACATCCTCACCTAAGAACTAGACAGAAGCATTTTCAGAAACTTCTTTGTGATGTGTGCATTGAACTCCCAGAGTTGAAGCTTCCTTTTGATATAGCTGTTTTGAAACACTGTTTCAGTAGAATCTGCAAGTGGATATTTGGAGTGCTAAGAGGCCAACACTGGAAAAGGAAATATCTTCACATAAAAACTAGACAGAAGCATTCACAGAAACTTCCCTGTGCTTTCTGCATTCAACCCACATAGTTGAACCTTCCTTTTGATAGAACAGTTTTGAAAATCTCTTTTCATAGAATCTGCAAGTCGACATTTGGAACGCTTTGAGGCCTATCCTGGAAAAGGAAATATCTTCACATAAAAACTAGATAGAAGCATTCTCAGAAACTTCTTTGTGATGTGCGCATTCAACTCACAGAGTTGATATAACTGTTTTGAAACACTCTTTTAGTAGAATCTTCAAGTGGATATTTGGAGTGTTAAGAGGCCAACACTAGAAAAGGAAATATCTTCACATAAAAACTAGAGGGAAGCATTCTCAGAAACTCCCCTGTGCGTTATGCATTCAAGTCACAGGGAGGAACCTTCCTTTTGAAAGCGCTGTTTTGAAACACTCTTTTTGTAGAATTTGCTAGTGGATATTTGGAGAGATTTGAGGCCTATGCTGGAAAACGAAATATCTTCCCCTAAAAACTAGACAGAAGCATTCTCAGAAACTTCTATGTGCTGTGTGCATTCAACTCACAGAGTTGAACCTGCCTTTTGATAGAGTAGTTTGGAGACAGCCTTTTTGTAAAATCTGCAAGTGGATATTTGGAGCGATTTGAGAACTATGCTGCAAAAAGAAATATCTCCACATAAACCCTAGACAGATGCATTCTCAGAAACTTCTTTGTCATTTGGGGATTGAACTCACAGAGTTGAAACTTCCTTTTCATAGAGCAGTTCTGCAACACTCTTATTGTGGAAACTGCAAGTGGATATTTTATGCGATTGCGGCATCTAGTGGAAAAGGAAATACATTCAGATGAAAACTAGATAGAACCGTTCTCAGAAAGTTCTTTGTGCTGTGTGCATTCGGCTCACAGACTTTAACTATTCTTTTGAAAGACTAGTTTTGAAAACACTCTTTTTGTAGAATCTGCAAGTGGATATTTTGAGCGTTTTGAGGCCTTTTTTGGGAAATGAAATATCTTCACCTGAAAACTACACAGATGCATTCTCAGAAATTTCTTTGTGATATGCGCATCCTACTCACAGTGTTGAACCTTCCTCTTGATAGGTCAGTTTTGAAACACTCTTTTTGTGGAGTCTGCAAGTGGATATTTGGAGCGATTCGTAGCCTCTGCTGGAAAAGGAAACATCTCCACATAAAAACTAGATAGAAGCATTCTCAGAAACTTCTTTGTGATGTGCGCATTCAGCTCAGAGAGTTCATGCTTCCTTTTGATATAGCTGTTTTGAAACACTCTTTCAGTAGAATATGCAAGTGGATATTTGGAGGGCTAAGAGGCCAATAATGGAAAAGGAAATATCTTCACATAAAAACTAGATGGAAGCTTTCTCAGCAACTTCCCTGTGCTTTATGCATTCAAGTCACAGAGAGGAACCGTCCTTTTGAAAGTGCAATTTTGGAACACTCTTTTTGTAGAATTTGCTAGTGTGTGTTTGGAGCGATTTGAGGCCTATGCTGGAAAACGAAATATCTTCCCATAAAAACTAGAGAGAAGCATTCTCAGAAACTTCGTTGGATGAGCGCATTCAACTCACACACATGAACCTTCATTTTGAAAGAGCAGTTTTGAAACACTCTTTTTGTAGAATCTGCAAGTGGATATTTGGAGTGTTTTGAGGTCTTTGCTGGGAAATGAAATATCTTCACCTGAAAACTGCACAGAAGCATTCTCAGAAATTTCTTTGTGATGTGTGCATTCAACTCACAGAGTTGAACCTGCCTTTTGATAGAGCAGTTTGGAAACAGCGTTTTGTAAAATCTGCATGTGGATATTTGGAGCGACTTGAGGCTTATGCTGCAAAAGGAAATATCTTCACAGAAACCCTAGATAGAAGCATTCACAGGAACTACTGTGTGATGAGTGCATTCAACTTACGGACTTGAACCTTCCTTTTGATAGAACAGTTTTGAAACACTCCTTTTGTAGGACTTGCAAGTGTTTATTTGGAGCGCTTTGAGTCCTATGATGGAAAAGGAAATATCTTCCCATAAAAACGAGGTAGAAGCATTCTCAGAACATTTTCTGTGATGAGTGCATTCAACTCACACACTTGAACTTTCGTTTTGATAGAGCAGTTTTGAAACACTCTTTTAGTAGCATCTGTAAGTCGATATTTGGAGGGCTTTTATGCCAAGGCTGGAAAACAAAATATCATCACATTAAAACTAGGCAGAAGCATTCTCAGAAACTTCTTCGTGATGAGTGCATTCAACTCACAGAGTTGAACGTTCCTTTCGATAGAACAGTTTGAAACACTCCTTTTGTAGGATCTGCAACTGTTTATTTGGAGCACTTTGAGGCCTATGTTGGAAAAGGAAATATCTTCACGTAAAATTAGACAGAAGCATTCTCAGAGACTTCCCTGTGCTTTCTGCATTCAACTCACAAAGTTGAACCTTCCTTTTGATAGAACAGTTTTGAAAAACTCTTCGTAGAATCTGCAAGTCGACATTTGGAACGCTTTGAGGCCTATGCTGGAAAAGGAAATATCTTCACATAAAAACTAGATAGAAGCATTCTCAGAAACTTCTTTGTGATGTGTGCATTCTACTCACAGAGTTGAAACTTCCTTTTGATAGATCAGTTTTGAAACACTCTTTTCATGGATTCTGCAAGTGGACATTTGGAGGGCTTTGAAGCCTGTGCTGGAAAGGGAAATATCTTCACATAAAAACTAGACGGAAGCATTCTCAGAAACTTCCCTGGCTGTATGCATTCAAGTCCCAGAGAGGAACCTTCCTTTTGAAAGCGCAGTTTTGAAACACTCTTTTTGTAGAATGTGCTGGTGGATGTTTGGAGCGATTTGAGGCCAATGCAGGAAAACCAATTATCTTCCCATAAAAACTAGACAGAAGCATTCTCAGAAACTTCTTTGTGCTGTGTAAATTCAACTCACGGAGTTGAACCTTACTTTTGATAGAGTAGTTTCGAAACAGGCTTTTTGAAAAATCTGCAAGTGGATATTTGGAGCGATTTGAGACCTATGCTGCAAAAAGAAATATCTCCACATAAACCCTAGACAGAAGCATTCTCAGAAACTTCTGTGTGATGAGTGCATTCAACTCACGGACTTGAAGGTTAGTTTTGATACACCAGTTTTGAAACACTCTTTTTGAAGAATCTGCAAGTGTTTATTTGGAGCGCTTTGAGGCCTATGATGGAAAAGGACATGTCTTCACATAAAAACGAGACAGAAGCATTCTCAGAAACTTCTGTGTGATGCGTGCATTCAACTCACAGAGTTGAACCTTCCTTTTGATAGAGCAGTTTTGAAGCACTCTTTTAGTAGCATCTGAATGTTGATATTTTGAGGGTATTTATGCCAATGCTGGAAAACGAAATATCAACACATAAAAACTAGACAGAAGCATTCTTAGAAACTTCTTCGTGAAGAGTGCATTCAACTCACAGAGTTGAACGTTACTTATGATAGAACAGTTTTGAAACACTCCTTTTGTAGGATCTGCAACTGTTTATTTGGAGGGCTTTGAGGCCTATGTTGGAAAAGGAAATATCTTCACATAAAAACTAGACAGAAGCATTCTCAGAGACTTCCCTGTGCTTTCTGCATTCATCTCACATAGTTGAAACTTCCTTTTGATAGAACAGTTTTGAAAAACTCTTTTCGTAGAATCTGCAAGGGGATATTTGGAGCGCTTTGAGTCCTATGCTGGAAAAGGAAATATCTTCACATAAAAACGAGAGAGAAGCATTCTCAGAAATTTCTGTGTGATGAGTGCATTCAACTCACACACTTGAAATTTCCTTTTGATAGAGCAGTTTTGAAACACTCTTTTTGTAGAATCTGCAAGTGGATATTTGGAGGGTTTTGAGGCCTATGCGGGAAAACAAAATATCTTCCCATAAAAACTAGACAGAAGCATTCTCAGAAACTTCTTTGTGCTGTGTGCATTCAACTCACAGACTTGAACCTTCATTTTGAAAGAGCAGTTTTGAAACACTCTTTTTGTAGAATCTGCAAGTGGATACTTGGAGCGTTTTGAGGCCTTTGCTGGGAAATGAAATATCTTCACCTGAAAACTACACAGAAGCATTCTCAGAAACTACTTTGTGATGTATGCATTCAAATCACATAGTTGAACCTGACTTTTGATAGAGCAGTTTGGAAACAGCCTTTTTGTAAAATCTGCAAGTGGATATTTGGAGCTATTTGGGTCCTACGCTGCAAAAGGAAATATCTTCACAGGATCCCTAGACAGAAGCATTCTCAGGAACTTCTGCGGATGAGTGCATTCAACTCACAGACTTGAACCTTACTTTTGATAGAACAGTTTTGAAACACTCCTTTTGTAGAATCTGCAAGTGTTTATTTGGAGCGCTTTGAGGCCTATGATGGAAAATGAAATATCTTCACATAAAAATGAGAGAGAAGCATTCTCAGAAACTTCTGTGTGATGAGTGCACTCAACTCACACACTTGAAATTTCCTTTTGATAGAGCAGTTTTGACACACTCTTTTAGTAACATCTGTAAGTGGATATTTGTAGGGTTTTTATGGCAATGCTGGAAAAGGAAATATCATCACATAAAAACCAGGCAGAAGCATTCTCAGAAACTTCTTCATGATGAGCGCATTCAACTCACAGTGTTGAACGTTCCTTTTGATAGAACAGTTTTGAAACACTGTTTTAGTAGCATCTGCAAATGTATATTTGGAGTGCTAAGAGGCGAACACTGGAAAAGGAAATATCTTCACATAAAAACCAGATAGAAGCATTCTCACAAACATGCCTGTGATGTGCACATTCAACTCACAGAGTTGAAGCTGCCTTTTGATATAGCTGTTTTGAAACACTCTTTTAGTAGAATCTTCAAGTGGATAATTGGAGTGTTTAGAAGCCAGCACTGGAAAAGGCAGCAACTTCACATAAAAACTAGACGGAAGCATTCTCAGAAACTTCCCTGTGCTTTATGCATTCAAGTCACCGAGAGGAACCTTCCTTTTGAAAGCGCAGTTTTGAAACACTCTTTTTGTAGAATTTGCTAGGGGATGTTTGGAGCGATTTGAGGCCTATGCTGGAAAACGAAATATCTTCCCATAAAAACTAGACAGAAGTATTCTGAGAAACTTCTTTGTGCTGTGTGCATTCAACTCACAGGATTGAAGCTGCCTTTTGATAGAGTAGTTTTGAAACAGCCTTTTTGTAAAATCTGCAAGTGGATATTTGGAGCGATTTGAGAACTATGCTGCAAAAAGAAATATCTCCACATAAACCTTTGACAGAAGGATTCTCAGAAACTTCTTTGTCATTTGGGGATTGAACTCACGGAGTTGAATCTTCCTTTTCGTAGAGCAGCTTTGCAATACTCTTGTTGTGGAAAATGCAAGTGTATATTTAGTGCGATTGTGGCATCTAGTGGAAATGGAAACACATTCAGATGAAAACTAGATAGAACCATTCTCAGAAACTTCTTTGTGATGTGTGCATTCTACTCACAGAGTTCAACCTTCCTTTTGATAGAAAAGTTTTCAAACACTCTTTTTCTGGAGTCTGCGAGTGGATATTTGGAGCGCTTTGAAGCCTATGCTGGAAAAGGAAACATCTTCACCTAAAAACTAGATAGAAGCATTCTCAGAAACCTTTTTGTGATGTGCGCATTCAACTCACAGTGTTGAAGCTTCCTTTTGATATAGCTGTTTTGAAACACTCTTTCAGTAGAATCTGCAAGTGGATATTTGGAGGGCTAAGAGGCCAACACTGGAAAAGGAAATATCTTCACATAAAAACTAGACGGAAGCATTCTCAGAAACTTCCCTGTGGTTTATGCATTGAAGACACAGAGTGGAACCTTCCTTTTGAAAGCGCAGTTTTGAAACCCTCTTTTTGTAGAATTTGCTAGTGGATGTTTGCAGCGATTTGAGGCGTATGCTGGAAAACGAAATACCTGCCCCTAAAAACTAGACAGAAACATTCTCAGAAACTTCTTTGTGATGAGTGCATTCAACTCACAGACTTGAACCTTCATTTTTAAAGAGGAGTTTTGAAACACACTTTTTGTAGTATCTGCAAGTGGATATTATGAGCGTTTTGAGGCCTTTGCTGGGAAATGAAATATCTTCACCTGAAAACTACCCAGAAGCATTCTCAGAAACTTCTTTGTGATGTGTGCATTCAACTCACAGAGTTAAAGCTGCCTTTTGGTAGAGCAGTTTGGAAACAGCCTTTTTGTAAAATCTGCATGTGGATATACGGAGCCCTTTGAGGCCTCTGCTGGAATAGGAAATATCTTCACATAAAAAATTGATAGAAGCATTCTCAGAAACTTCCCTGTGCTTTATGCATTCAAGTCACAGAGAGGAACCTTCCTTTTGAAAGCACAGTTTTGAAACACTCTTTTTGTAGTATTTGCTAGTGGATGTTTTGAGGGATTTGAGGCCTATGCTGGAAAACGAAATATCTTCCCATAAAAACTAGACAGAAGCATTCTCAGAAACTTCTTTGTGATGAGTGCATTCAACTCACAGACTTTAACTTTCCTTTTGAAATAGCAGTTTTGAAAACAGTCCTTTTGTAGAATCTGCAGGTGGATATTTTGAGCATTTTGATGCCTTTGCTGGGAAATGAAATATCTTCACCTGAAAACTAGACAGAAGCATTCTCATAAACTTCTTTGTGATGTGCGCATTCAACTGACAGAGTTGAAGCTTCCTTTTGATATAGCTGTTTTGAAACACTCTTTCTGTAGCATCTGCAAGTTGATATATGGAGTGTTAAGAGGCCAACACTGGAAAAGGAAATAACTTCACATAAAAACTAGACGGAGGCATTCTCAGAAACTGCCCTGTGCTTTATGCATTCAAGTCACAGAGAGGAACCTTCCTTTTGAAAGCGCAGTTTTGAAACACTCCTTTACCAACATAGGCCTCAAAGAGCTCTAAATAAACACTTGGAGATTCTACAAAAATAGTGTAGAGTTTATTGGAGATTCCAATCCATTCCATTCTGTTGCATTCTACTCACAGAGTTGAACTTTTCTTTTGATAGAACAGTTTGGAAATACTCTTTTGAAGAATCTGCAAGTATTTATCTGAAGCGCTTTGAGGCCTACATTGGAAAAGGAAATATCATCCCATAAAAACTAGACCGAAGAATTCTCAGAAACTTCTTTGTGATGAGTGCATTCTACTCACAGAGTTGAACCATCCTTTGAAAGAACAGTTTTGAAACACTCTTTTTGTAGAATCTGCAAGTGGGTATTTGAGCGCTTTGAGGCCTATGTTGGAAAAGGAAATTTCTTCCCATAAAAAGTAGACTGAAGCATTCTCAGAAACTTCTTTGTGATGAGTGCATTCTACTAACAGAGTTGAACCTTCCTTTTGATAGAACAGTTTTGAAACACTCTTTTTGGAGATTCTGCAAGTGTTTATTTGTAGTGCTTTGAGGCCTATGCTGGAAAAGGAATTATCTTCACATAAAAACTAGACAGAAGCATTCTCAGAAACTTTTTCTGATGTGTGCATTCAACTCACCGAGTTGAACCTTCCTTTTGGTAGAGCATTTTTGAAACACTCTTTTTCTAGAATGTGCAAGTGGATATTTGGAGTGTTAGGGGGTCAACACTGTAAAAGGAAATATCTTCCCATAAAAACTAGACAGAAGCATTCTCAGAAACTTCTTTGTGATGAGTGCATTCCACTCACAGACTTTAACTTTCCTTTTGAAAGAGCAGTTTTGAAAAACTCTTTTTGTAGAATCTGCAGGTGGATAATTTGTGTGCTTTGAGGCCTAAGCAGCAAAAGGAAATATCTTCACGTAAAAACTAGACAGAAACATTCTCCAAAACCTCTTTGTGATGTGTGCATTCAAATAACAGAGTAGAACCTTCCTTTTGATAGTGCAGTTTTGAAACACCCTTTTTGTAGAATCTACAAGTGGATATTTGGAGAGATTTGAGGCCTATGCTGAAAAAGGGGATATCTTCATATAAAAACTAGATAGAAGCATTCTCACAAACTTCTCTGTGCTTTATGCATTCAACTTACAGACTTGAAACTTCCTTCTGAAAGAGCAGATTTGAAACACTGTTTTTGTAGAAACTGCAAGTGGAAATTTGGAGCGCTTTGAGGCCTATGCTGGAAAAGGAAATATCCTCACATAAAAACTAGAAAAAAAATCCTCTGAAACTTGTTATGAGGAATGCATTCAGCTCACAGAGTTGAACTTTCCTTTTGATGGAACAGTTTTGAAACACTCTTTTTGTAGAATCTGCAAGTGGATATTTGGAGCGCTTTGAGGCCTCTGCTGGAAAAGGAAATATCTTCACATAAAAACTAGACGGAAGCATTGTCAGACACTTCTCTGTGATGAGTGCATTCAACTCACAGAGTTCAACCTTCCTGTTTGTAGAACAGTTATGAAACACTCTCTTTGTAGAATCTACAAGGGATCATTTGGAGCACATTGGGGCCTATGCTGGAAAAGGAAGTATCTTCCCATTAAAAAAAAAGCAGAATCATTCTGAGATACTTTTTTGTGATCAGTGCATTCGACTCACAGACTTGAACCTTCCTTTTGATAGAGCAGTTTTGAAACACTCTTTTTGAAGAATCTTCAAGTGGATATTTGGAGCGCTTTGAGGCCTATGCTGGAAAAGGAAATATCTTCACATAAAAACTAGACAGAAGCATTGTCAGACACTTCTCTGTGATGAGTGCATTCAACTCACAGAGTTCAACCTTCCTTTTTGTAGAACAGTTATGAAACACTCTCTTTGTAGAATCTACAAGGGATCATTTGGAGCACATTAAGACCTATGCTGGAAAAGGGTGTATCTTCCCATAAAAAAATAAGCAGAATCATTCTGAGATACCTTTTTGTGATGAATGCATTCAACTCACAGACTTGAACATTCCTTTCGATAGAGCAGTTTTGAAACACTCTTTTTGTAGATTCTGCAAGTGGGTATTTTGAGCGCTTTGAGGTCAAAGATGGAAAAGGAAATATCTTCATATAAAAACTAGACAGAAGCATTCTCAGAAATTACTTTGGGATGAGTGCATTCAACCCAAAGAGTTGAACCTTCCTTTTGATAGAACAGTTTTGAAACACTTTTTTTGTAGAATCTGCAAGTGGATATTTGGAGCAATTTGAGGCCTATGCTAGAAAAGGAAATATCTTCACATAAAAACTAGACGGAAGCATTCTCAGAAATTTCTTGGTGATGAGTGCATTCAACTCACAGGTTTGAACGTGCCTTTTGATAGAACAGCTTTGAAACACTCTGTTTGTAGGATTTGCAAGTGGATATTTGGAGAGATTTGTGGCCTGTGCTGCATAAAGGGAATAACTTAACTTTAGAACAAGACAGAAGCATTCTCAGAGACTCCCCTGTGCTTTATGCATTCAAATCACAGGCTTGAACCTTCCTTTTGATAGAGCAGTTTTGAACCACTCTTTTTGTAGAATCTGCAAGTGGATATTTGGAGTGATTTGAGGCCTATGATGAAAAAGGAAATATCTTCACCTAAAAACTAGACAGAAACATTCTCAGAAACTTCTGTGGGATCAGAACGTTCAACCAACAGAATTGAACCTTCCTTTTGATAGACTAGTTTTGAAACACACTTTTTGTAGAATCTGCAAGTGGATGTTTGGAGGGCTTTGAGGCCTATGCTGGAAAGAAAATATCTTCACCTAAAAACTAGACAGAAGCATTCTCAGAAACTTCTTTGTGATGAGTGCATTCAACTCACAGTGTTGAAAGTTCCTTTTGATAGAACAATTCTGACACAATCTTCTTATAGAATCTGCAAGTGGATATTTGGATTGCTTGAGGCCTATGCTGGAGTAAGAAATAATTTCACATAAAAACTATATTGAAGCATTCTCAAAAACATCTTTGTGATGTGTGCCTTCAACTCACAGAATTGAAACTTCCTTTTGATAAAGCAGTTTTGAAACACCATATTGTAGAATCTGCAAGTGGATAGTTTTAGCACTTTGAGGCCTAGCCTGGAAAAGGGTCTATCTTCACATAAAAACTGGACAGAAGCATTCTCAGAAACTTCCCTGTGCTTTATGAATTCAACTCACAGACTTGAACCTTCCTTTTGATAGAACAGTTTGGAAAAACACTTTTTGTAGAATCTGGAAGTGGATATTTAGAGCGCTTTGAGGCCTATGCAGGAAAAGGAAATACCATCACATAAAAACTAGACAGAAGTATTCTCAGAAACTTCTTTGTGATGTGTGCATTCAACTCACAGATTTGAACCCTGCTTTTCAAAGAGCAGTTATGAAACACCCTTTTTGTAGGATCTGCAGGTGGACATTTTTGGCGCTTTGAGGCCAATGCTGGAAAAGGAAATATGTATACATAAAAACTAAACAGAAGCATTCTCAGAAACTTCTCTGTGTTTTATGATTTCAACTCACAGAGTTGAACCTTCCTTTTGATAGCGCAGTTTTGAAACACTCTTTTGTAGAATCTGCAAGTGGATATTTGGAATGCTTTGAGGCCTATGCTCGAAAAGAAAATTTCTTCATATAAATACTAGACAGAAGCATGCTCAGAAACTTCTTTGTGATGAGTGCATTGTACTCACAGACTTCAAATTTCCTTTTGATAGAGCAGTTTTGAAACAGTCTTTTTGTAAAATATGAAAGTGTATATTTGGTGCGATTTGAGGGCTAAGATGGAAAAGGAAATATCTTCACATAAAAACTGGACAGAAGTATTCTCCGTATTTTCTTTGTGATGTGTGCATTAAACTAACAGAGTAGAACCTTCCTTTTGATAGAGCAGTTTTGAAACCCTCTTTTTGTAGAATCTGCAAGTGGATATTTGGAGCGATTTGAGGCCTATGGTGAAAAAGGGGATATCTTCGCATAAAAACTAGATAGAAGCATTCTCAGAAACTTCCCTGTGCCGTATGCATTCAACTCACGGACTTAAAACTTCCTTTTGAAAGAGCAGATTTGAAACACTTTTTTTGTAGAAACTGCAAGTGGATATTTGGAGCGCTTTGAGGCCTATGCAGGAAAAGGAAATATCCCCACATAAAAAGTAGACAAAAGCATTCTCCGAAACTTCTTTGTGATGAATGCATTCACCTCACAGAGTTGAACCTTCCCTTTGATGGAACATTTTTGAAACACTCTTTTTGTAGAATCTGCAAGTGGCTATTTGGAGCGCCTTGAGGCGTATGCTGGAAAAAGAAATATCTTCACATAATAAATAGACGGAAGCATTCACAGAAACTTCTCTGTGATGAGTGCATTCACCTCACAGAGTTCAACCTTCCTTTTGGTAGAACAGTTATGAAACACTCTCTTTGTAGAGTCTACAAGAGATTATTTGGAGCTCATTGAGGCCTATGCTGGAAAAGAAAGTATCTTCCCGGAAAAACTAAGCAGAATCATTCTCAGAAATAATTTTGTGATGAGTGCATTCAACTCACAGCATTGAACCTTCCTTTTGATAGAGTAGTTTTGAAACACTCGTTTTGTAGAATCTGCAAGTGGATATTTGGAGTGCTTTGAGGTCTATGCTGGAAAAGGAAATATCTTCACATCAAAACTAGACGGAAACATTCTCAGAAATTTCTGTGTGATGAGTGCATTCAACTCACAGGGTTGAACTTTCCTTTTGCTAGAACAGTTTTGAAACATTCTTTTTGTAGAATCTGCAAGTGTGTATTTGGAGCGATTTGAGGCCTATGCTGCAAAAAGAGAAATCTTCACATAAAAAATAGACAGAAGCATTCCCAAAAACTTCCCCGTGCTTCATGCATTCAACTCACAGACCTGAACCTTCCTTTTGATAGAGCAGTTTTGAAACACTCTTTTTGCAGAATCTGCAATTGGATATTTGGAGCGATTTGAGGCCTATGATGAAAAAGGGAATGTCTTCACCTAAAAACTAGACAGAAGCATTCTCTGAAACTTCTTTGCGATGAGTGCATTCAACCCACAGAGTTGAAACCTCCTTTTTTTTAGAACTGTTTTGTAACACTCTCTTTGTAGAATCTGAAAGTGGATACTTGGTGCGCTTTGAGGCCTATGCTGGAAATGGAAATATGTTCTCATAAAAACTAAGCAGACGCATACTCACAGAGTTCTTAGTGATGAGTGCATTCAACTCACAGACATAAATTTTCCTTTTGATATAGCAGTTTTGACACACTCTTTTTGTAGAATCTGCAAGTGGATATTTGGAGCGCTATGAGGGCTACGCTGTAAAAGGAAATATCATCACATAAAAACTATACGGAAGCATTCTCAGAAACATCTCTATGATGAGCGCATTGTACTCACAGACTTGAACTTTCTTTTTGATAGAGCAGTTTTGAAACACTCCTTTTGTAGTATGTGCAAGTGGATATTTGGTGTGCTTTGAGGCCTAATCTGGAAAAGGAAATATCTTCACATAAAAACTAGACAGAAGCATTCTCTGAAACTTCTTTGTGATGCGTGCATTCATCTAACAGACTAGAAACTTCCTTTTGATAGAGCAGTTTTGAAACACCCTTTTTGTAGAATCTGCAAGTGGTTATTTGGAGCGATTTGAGGCCTGTGGTGTAAAAGGGAATATCTTCACATAAAAACTAGAAGGAAGCATTCTCAGAAACTTCAGTGTGCTTTATGCATTCAACTCACAGACTTGAACCTTCCTTTTGAAAAAGCAGATTTGAAAAACTCTTTTTGTAGAAATTGCAAGTGGATATTTGGAGTGCTTTGAGGCCTATGCTGGAAAAGGATATATCCTCACATAAAAACTAGACAAAAGCATTCCCTGAAACTTCTTTGTGATGAATGCATTCAGCCTACAGAGTTGAACTTTCCTTTTGATAGAACAGTTTTGAAACACTCTTTTTGTAGAATCTGCAAGTGGATATTTGGAGAGCTTTGAGACCTATGCTGGAAAAGGAAATATCTTCACATAAAAATTAGACAGAAGCATTCTCAGACACTTCTCTGTGATGAGTGCATTCAACTCAGAGAGTTCAACCTTCCTTTAGGTAGAACAGTTTTGAATCACTCTCTTTCTAGAATCTACAATAGATTATTTGGAGCTCATTTAGGCCTATGATGGGAAAGGGAATATCTTCCCATAAAAACTAAGCAGAATCATTCTCAGAAACATTTATGTGATGAGTGCTTTCAACTCAGAGACTTGAACATTCCTTTTGATAGAGCAGTTTTGAAACACTCTTTTTGTAGAATCTGCAATTGGATATTTGGAGTGCTTTGAGACCTATGCTGGAAAAGGAAATATCTTCACATAAAAATTAGACAGAAGCATTCTCAGACACTTCTCTGTGATGGGCGCATTCAGCTCACTGAGTTCAACCTTCCTTTAGGTAGAATAGTTTTGAATCACTCTCTTTGTAGAATCTACTATCGATTATTTGGAGCGCATTGAGGCCTACGATGGAAAAGGGAATATCTTCCCATAAAAACTAAGCAGAATCATTCTCAGAAACATTTTTGTGATGAGTGCATTCAACTCTGAGACTTGAACATTCCTTTTGAAAGAGCAGTTTTGAAACACTCTTTTCATAGAATCTACAAGTGGGTATTTGGAGCAATTTGAGGCCTATGCTGGAAAAGGGAATATCTTCACATAAAAATTAGACAGAAGCATTCTCAGAAATTTCTTTGTGATGAGTGCGTTCAACTCACAGGGTTGAACTTTCCTTTTTATAGAACAGTTTTGAAACACTCTGTTTGTAGAATTTGCAAGTGGATATTTGGAGCGATTTCAGGCCTATGCTGCAAAAAGGGAATATCTGAACATAAGAACTAGACAGAAGCATTCTCAGAGACTTCCTTGTGCCTTATACATTCAATTCACAGGCTTGAACCTTCTTTTTGGAAGAGCAGTTTTGAAACACCCTTTTTGTAGACTCTGCAAGTGGATATTTACAGCGATTTGAGGCCTACAGTGAAAAAGGGGATATCTTCACATAAAAACCAGATAGAAGCATTCTCAGAAACTTCCCTTTGCTTTATGCAGTCAACTCACAGACTTGAAACTTCCTTTTCAAAGAGCAGATTTTAAATACTCTTTTTGTAGAAACTGCAAGTGGATATTTGGAGCGCTTTGAAGCCTATGCTGGAAAAGGAAATATGCTCACATAAAAACAAGACAAAAGCATTCTCCGAAACTTCTTTGGGATGAATGCATTCAGCTCACAGAGTTGAACCTTGCCTTTGATAGAACAGTTTTGAAACACTCTTTTTTTAGAATCTGCAAGTGGATATTTGGAGCGCATTGGGACCTATGCTGGAAAAAGAAATATCTTCACATAATACCTAGACGGAAGCATTCTCAGAAACTTCTCTGTGATGAGTCATTTATGAAACACTTTCTTTGAAGAATCTATAAGAGATTATTTGGAGCTCATTGAGGCCTATGCTGGAAAAAGGAATATCTTCATATAAAAACTAGACAGAAGCATTCTGAGAAACTTCCCTGCGCTATTTGCATTCAACTCACACTCTTGAACCTTCTTTTTGAAAGAGCAGATTTGAAACACTCTTTTTGTAGAAAGTGCAAGTGCATATTTGGAGTGCTTTGAGGCCTATGATGGAAAAGGAAATATCCTCACAGAAAAATTAGACAAAAGCATTCTCAGAAATTTCTTTGTGATGTGTGCATTTAATTCAACGAGTTGAACTTTCCTTTTGATAGAACAGTTTTGAAACAGTCTTTTTGTAGAATCTGCAAGTGGATATTTGGAGCATTTTGAAGTCTATGCTGGAAAAGGAAATATCGTCACATGAAAACTAGACAGAAGCATTCCCAAAAACTTCCCCGTGCTTCATGCATTCAACTCACAGACTTGAACCTTCCTTTTGATAGAGCAGTTTTGAAACACTCTTTTTGTAGAATCTGCAATTGGATATTTGGAGCGATTTGAGGCCTATGATGAAAAAGGGAATATCTTCACCTAAAAACTAGACAGAAGCATTCTCTGAAACTTCTTTGCGATGAGTGCATTCAACCCACAGAGTTGAAACCTCCTTTTTTTTAGAAATGTTTTGTAACACTCTCTTTGTAGAATCTGAAAGTGGATACTTGGTGCGCTTTGAGGCCTATGCTGGAAATGGAAATATGTTCTCATAAAAACTAAGCAGAAGCATACTCACAGAGTTCTTAGTGATGAGTGCATCCAACTCACAGACTTAAACTTTCCTTTTGATATAGCAGTTTTGACACACTCTTTTTGTAGAATCTGCAAGTGGATATTTGGAGCGCTATGAGGCCTACGCTGTAAAAGGAAATATCATCACATAAAAACTATACAGAAGCATTCTCAGAAACAACTCTATGATGAGTGCATTGAACTCACAGACTTGAACTTTCTTTTTGATAGAGCAGTTTTGAAACACTCCTTTTGTAGAATGTGCAAGTGGATATTTGGTGTGCTTTGAGGCCTAATCTGGAAAAGGAAATATCTTCACATAAAAACTAGACAGAAGCATTCTCTGAAACTTCTTTGTGATGCGTGCATTCATCTAACAGACTAGAAACTTCCTTTTGATAGAGCAGTTTTGAAACACCCTTTTTGTAGAATCTACAAGTGGATATTTGGAGCGATTTGAGGCCTGTGGTGTAAAAGGGAATATCTTCACATAAAAACTAGAAGGAAGCATTCTCAGAAACTTCAGTGTGCGTTATGCATTCAACTCACAGACTTGAACATTCCTTTTGAAAGAGCAGATTTGAAAAACTCTTTTTGTAGAAATTGCAAGTGGATATTTAGAGTGGTTTGAGGCCTATGCTGGAAAAGGATATATCCTCACATAAAAACTAGACAAAAGCATTCTCTGAAACTTCTTTGTGATGAATGCATTCAGCTTACAGAGTTGAACTTTTCTTTTGATAGAACAGTTTTGAAACACTCTTTTTGTAGAATCTGCAAGTGGATATTTGGAGAGCTTTGAGACTTATGCTGGAAAAGGAAATATCTTCACATAAAAACTAGACAGAAGCATTGTCAGACACTTCTCTGTGACGAGTGCATTCAACTCACAGAGTTCAACCTTCCTTTTTGTAGAACAGTTATGAAACACTCTCTTTGTAGAATCTACAAGGGATCATTTGGAGCACATTAAGACCTATGCTGGAAAAGGGTGTTTCTTCCCATAAAAAAATAAGCAGAATCATTCTGAGATACCTTTTTGTGATGAGTGCATTCAACTCACAGACTTGAACATTCCTTTCGATAGAGCAGTTTTGAAACACTCTTTTTGTAGATTCTGCAAGTGGATATTTTGAGCGCTTTGAGGTCAAAGATGGAAAAGGAAATATCTTCATATAAAAACTAGACAGAAGCATTCTCAGAAATTACTTCGGGATGAGTGCATTCAACCCAAAGGGTTGAACCTTCCTTTTGATAGAACAGTTTTGAAACACTTTTTTTGTAGAATCTGCAAGTGGATATTTGGAGCAATTTGAGGCCTATGCTAGAAAAGGAAATATCTTCACATAAAAACTAGACGGAAGCATTCTCAGAAATTTCTTGGTGATGAGTGCATTCAACTCACAGGTTTGAACGTGCCTTTTGATAGAACAGCTTTGAAACACTCTGTTTGTAGGATTTGCAAGTGGATATTTGGAGAGATTTGTGGCCTGTGCTGCATAAAGGGAATATCTTAACTTTAGAACAAGACAGAAGCATTCTCAGAGACTCCCCTGTGCTTTATGCATTCAAATCACAGGCTTGAACCTTCCTTTTGATAGAGCAGTTTTGAACCACTCTTTTTGTAGAATCTGCAAGTGGATATTTGGAGTGATTTGAGGCCTATGATGAAAAAGGAAATATCTTCACCTAAAAACTAGACAGAAACATTCTCAGAAACTTCTGTGGGATCAGAACGTTCAACCAACAGAGTTGAACCTTCCTTTTGATAGACTAGTTTTGAAACACACTTTTTGTAGAATCTGCAAGTGGATGTTTGGAGGGCTTTGAGGCCTATGCTGGAAAGAAAATATCTTCACCTAAAAACTAGACAGAAGCATTCTCAGAAACTTCTTTGTGATGAGTGCATTCAACTCACAGTGTTGAAAGTTCCTTTTGATAGAACAATTCTGACACAATCTTCTTATAGAATCTGCAAGTGGATATTTGGATTGCTTGAGGCCTATGCTGGAGTAAGAAATAATTTCACATAAAAACTATATTGAAGCATTCTCAAAAACATCCTTGTGATGTGTGCCTTCAACTCACAGAATTGAAACTTCCTTTTGATAAAGCAGTTTTGAAACACCATATTGTAGAATCTGCAAGTGGATAGTTTTAGCACTTTGAGGCCTAGCCTGGAAAAGGGTCTATCTTCACGTAAAAACTGGACAGAAGCATTCTCAGAAACTTCCCTGTGCTTTATGAATTCAACTCACAGACTTGAACCTTCCTTTTGATAGAACAGTTTGGAAAAACACTTTTTGTAGAATCTGGAAGTGGATATTTAGAGCGCTTTGAGGCCTATGCAGGAAAAGGAAATACCATCACATAAAAACTAGACAGAAGTATTCTCAGAAACTTCTTTGTGATGTGTGCATTCAACTCACAGATTTGAACCCTGCTTTTCAAAGAGCAGTTATGAAACACCCTTTTTGTAGGATCTGCAGGTGGATATTTTTGGCGCTTTGAGGCCAATGCTGGAAAAGGAAATATGTATACATAAAAACTAAACAGAAGCATTCTCAGAAACTTCTCTGTATTTTATGATTTCAACTCACAGAGTTGAACCTTCCTTTTGATAGCGCAGTTTTGAAACACTCTTTTGTAGAATCTGCAAGTGGATATTTGGAATGCTTTGAGGCCTATGCTCGAAAAGGAAATTTCTTCATATAAATACTAGACAGAAGCATGCTCAGAAACTTCTTTGTGATGAGTGCATTGTACTCACAGACTTTAAATTTCCTTTTGATAGAGCAGTTTTGAAACAGTCTTTTTGTAAAATATGAAAGTGTATATTTGGTGCGATTTGAGGGCTAAGATGGAAAAGGAAATATCTTCTCATAAAAACTGGACAGAAGTATTCTCCGTATTTTCTTTGTGATGTGTGCATTAAGCTAACAGAGTAGAACCTTCCTTTTGATAGAGCAGTTTTGAAACCCTCTTTTTGTAGAATCTGCAAGTGGATATTTGGAGCGATTTGAGGCCTATGGTGAAAAAGGGGATATCTTCGCATAAAAACTAGATAGAAGCATTCTCAGAAACTTCCCTGTGCCGTATGCATTCAACTCACGGACTTAAAACTTCCTTTTGAAAGAGCAGATTTGAAACACTTTTTTTGTAGAAACTGCTAGTGGATATTTGGAGCGCTTTGAGGCCTATGCCAGAAAAGGAAATATCCCCACATAAAAAGTAGACAAAAGCATTCTCCGAAACTTCTTTGTGATGAATGCATTCACCTCACAGAGTTGAACCTTCCCTTTGATGGAACAGTTTTGAAACACTCTTTTTGTAGAACCTGCAAGTGGCTATTTGGAGTGCTTTGAGGCGTATGCTGGAAAAGGAAATATCTTCACATAATAAGTAGACGGAAGCATTCACAGAAACTTCTCTGTGATGAGTGCATTCACCTCACAGAGTTCAACCTTCCTTTTGGTAGAACAGTTATGAAACACTCTCTTTGTAGAGTCTACAAGAGATTATTTGGAGCTCATTGAGGCCTAGGCTGGAAAAGAAAGTATCTTCCTGGAAAAACTAAGCAGAATCATTCTCAGAAATATTTTTGTGATGAGTGCATTCAACTCACAGCCTTGAACCTTCCTTTTGATAGAGTAGTTTTGAAACACTCGTTTTGTAGAATCTGCAAGTGGATATTTGGAGTGCTTTGTGGTCTATGCTGGAAAAGGAAATATCTTCACATCAAAACTAGACAGAAACATTCTCAGAAATTTCTGTGTGATGAGTGCATTCAACTCACAGGGTTGAACTTTCCTTTTGCTAGATCAGTTTTGAAACATTCTTTTTGTAGAATCTGCAAGTGTGTATTTGGAGCGATTTGAGGCCTATGCTGCAAAAAGAGAAATCTTCACATAAAAACTAGACAGAAGCATTCCCAAAAACTTCCCCGTGCTTCATGCATTCAACTCACAGACTTGAACCTTCCTTTTGATAGAGCAGTTTTGAAACACTGTTTTTGTAGAATCTGCAATTGGATATTTGGAGCGATTTGAGGCCTATGATGAAAAAGGGAATGTCTTCACCTAAAAACTAGACAGAAGCATCCTCTGAAACTTCTTTGTGATGAGTGCATTCAACCCACAGAGTTGAAACCTCCTTTTTTTTAGAACTGTTTTGTAACACTCTCTTTGTAGAATCTGAAAGTGGATACTTGGTGCGCTTTGAGGCCTATGCTGGAAATGGAAATATGTTCTCATAAAAACTAAGCAGAAGTATACACACAGAGTTCTTAGTGATGAGTGCATTCAACACACAGACGTAAACTTTCCTTTTGATATAGCAGTTTTGACACACTCTTTTTGTAGAATCTGCAAGTGGATATTTGGAGCGCTATGAGGGCTACGCTGTAAAAGGAAATATCATCACATAAAAACTATACAGAAGCATTCTCAGAAACATCTCTATGATGAGCGCATTGTACTCACAGACTTGAACTTTCTTTTTGATAGAGCAGTTTTGAAACACTCCTTTTGTAGAATGTGCAAGTGGATATTTGCTGTGCTTTGAGGCCTAATCTGGAAAAGGAAGTATCTTCACATAAAAACTAGACAGAAGCATTCTCCGAAACTTCTTTGTGATGCGTGCATTCATCTAACAGACTAGAAAGTTCCTTTTGATAGAGCAGTTTTGAAACACCCTTTTTGTAGAATCTGCAAGTGGATATTTGGAGCGATTTGAGGCCTGTGGTGTAAAAGGGAATATCTTCACATAAAAACTAGAAGGAAGCATTCTCAGAAACTTCAGTGTGCTTTATGCATTCAACTCACAGACTTGAACCTTCCTTTTGAAAAAGCAGATTTGAAAAACTCTTTTTGTAGAAATTGCAAGTGGATATTTGGAGTGCTTTGAGGCCTATGCTGGAAAAGGATATATCCTCACATAAAAACTAGACAAAAGCATTCCCTGAAACTTCTTTGTGATGAATGCATTCAGCTTACAGAGTTGAACTTTCCTTTTGATAGAACAGTTTTGAAACACTCTTTTTGTAGAATCTGCAAGTAGATATTTGGAGAGCTTTGAGACCTATGCTGGAAAAGGAAATATCTTCACATAAAAATTAGACAGAAGCATTCTCAGACACTTCTCTGTGATGAGTGCATTCAAGTCAGAGAGTTCAACCTTCCTTTTGGTAGAACAGTTTTGAATCACTCTCTTTCTAGAATCTACAATAGATTATTTGGAGCTCATTTAGGCCTATGATGGGAAAGGGAATATCTTCCCATAAAAACTAAGCAGAATCATTCTCAGAAACATTTATGTGATGAGTGCTTTCAACTCAGAGTCTTGAACATTCCTTTTGATGGAGCAGTTTTGAAACACTCTTTTTGTAGAATCTGCAATTGGATATTTGGAGTGCTTTGAGACCTATGCTGGAAAAGGAAATATCTTCACATAAAAATTAGACAGAAGCATTCTCAGACACTTCTCTGTGATGGGCGCATTCAGCTCACTGAGTTCAACCTTCCTTTAGGTAGAATAGTTTTGAATCACTCTCTTTGTAGAATCTACTATCGATTATTTGGAGCGCATTGAGGCCTACGATGGAAAAGGGAATATCTTCCCATAAAAACTAAGCAGAATCATTCTCAGAAACATTTTTGTGATGAGTGCATTCAACTCTGAGACTTGAACATTCCTTTTGAAAGATCAGTTTTGAAACATTCTTTTTATAGAATCTACAAGTGGGTAATTGGAGCAATTTGAGGCCTATGCTGGAAAAGGGAATATCTTCACATAAAAATTAGACAGAAGCATTCTCAGAAATTTCTTTGTGATGAGTGCGTTCAACTCACAGGGTTGAACTTTCCTTTTGATAGAACAGTTTTGAAACACTCTGTTTGTAGAATTTGCAAGTGGATATTTGGAGCGATTTGAGGCCTATGCTGCAAAAAGGGAATATCTGAACATAAGAACTAGACAGAAGCATTCTCAGAGACTTCCTTGTGCCTTATACATTCAATTCACAAGCTTGAACCTTCTTTTTGGTAGAGCAGTTTTGAAACACCCTTTTTGTAGACTCTGCAAGTGGATATTTACAGCGATTTGAGGCCTACAGTGAAAAAGGGGATATCTTCACATAAAAACTAGATAGAAGCATTCTCAGAAACTTCCCTTTGCTTTATGCAGTCAACTCACAGACTTGAAACTTCCTTTTCAAAGAGCAGATTTTAAATACTCTTTTTGTAGAAACTGCAAGTGGATATTTGGAGGGCTTTGAGGCCTATGCTGGAAAAGGAAATATCCTCACATAAAAACAAGACAAAAGCATTCTCCGAAACTTCTTTGGGATGAATGCATTCAGCTCACAGAGTTGAACCTTGCCTTTGATAGAACAGTTTTGAAACACTCTTTTTTTAGAATCTGCAAGTGGATATTTGGAGCGCATTGGGACCTATGCTGGAAAAAGAAATATCTTCACATAATACCTAGACGGAAGCATTCTCAGAAACTTCTCTGTGATGAGTCATTTATGAAACACTTTCTTTGAAGAATCTATAAGAGATTATTTGGAGCTCATTGAGGCCTATGCTGGAAAAAGGAATATCTTCATATAAAAACTAGACAGAAGCATTCTGAGAAACTTCCCTGCGCTATTTGCATTCAACTCACACTCTTGAACCTTCTTTTTGAAAGAGCAGATTTGAAACACTCTTTTTGTAGAAAGTGCAAGTGCATATTTGGAGTGCTTTGAGGCCTATGATGGAAAAGGAAATATCCTCACAGAAAAATTAGACAAAAGCATTCTCAGAAATTTCTTTGTGATGTGTGCATTTAATTCACCGAGTTGAACTTTCCTTTTGATAGAACAGTTTTGAAACAGTCTTTTTGTAGAATCTGCAAGTGGATATTTGGAGCATTTTGAGGTCTATGCTGGAAAAGGAAATATCGTCACATGAAAACTAGACAGAAGCATTCCCAAAAACTTCCCCGTGCTTCATGCATTCAACTCACAGACTTGAACCTTCCTTTTGATAGAGCAGTTTTGAAACACTCTTTTTGTAGAATCTGCAATTGGATATTTGGAGCGATTTGAGGCCTATGATGAAAAAGGGAATATCTTCACCTAAAAACTAGACAGAAGCATTCTCTGAAACTTCTTTGCGATGAGTGCATTCAACCCACAGAGTTGAAACCTCCTTTTTTTTAGAAATGTTTTGTAACACTCTCTTTGTATAATCTGAAAGTGGATACTTGGTGCGCTTTGAGGCCTGTGCTGGAAATGGAAATATGTTCTCATAAAAACTAAGCAGAAGCATACTCACAGAGTTCTTAGTGATGAGTGCATCCAACTCACAGACTTAAACTTTCCTTTTGATATAGCAGTTTTGACACACTCTTTTTGTAGAACCTGCAAGTGGATATTTGGAGCGCTATGAGGCCTACGCTGTAAAAGGAAATATCATCACATAAAAACTATACAGAAGCATTCTCAGAAACATCTCTATGATGAGTGCATTGTACTCACAGACTTGAACTTTCTTTTTGATAGAGCAGTTTTGAAACACTCCTTTTGTAGAATGTGCAAGTGGATATTTGGTGTGCTTTGAGGCCTAATCTGGAAAAGGAAATATCTTCACATAAAAACTAGACAGAAGCATTCTCTGAAACTTCTTTGTGATGCGTGCATTCATCTAACAGACTAGAAACTTCCTTTTGATAGAGCAGTTTTGAAACACCCTTTTTGTAGAATCTACAAGTGGATATTTGGAGCGATTTGAGGCCTGTGGTGTAAAAGGGAATATCTTCACATAAAAACTAGAAGGAAGCATTCTCAGAAACTTCAGTGTGCGTTATGCATTCAACTCACAGACTTGAACATTGCTTTTGAAAGAGCAGATTTGAAAAACTCTTTTTGTAGAAACTGCAAGTGGATATTTAGAGTGGTTTGAGGCCTATGCTGGAAAAGGATATATCCTCACATAAAAACTAGACAAAAGCATTCTCTGAAACTTCTTTGTGATGAATGCATTCAGCTTACAGAGTTGAACTTTCCTTTTGATAGAACAGTTTTGAAACACTCTTTTTGTAGAATCTGCAAGTGGATATTTGGAGAGCTTTGAGACCTATGCTGGAAAAGGAAATATCTTCACATAAAAATTAGACGGAAGCATTCTCAGACACTTCTCTGTGATGAGTGCATTCAACTCACAGAGTTCAACCTTCCTTTTTGTAGAACAGTTATGAAACTTTCTCTTTGTAGAAACTACAGGGGATCATTTGGAGCACATTGGGGCCTATGCTGGAAAAGGAAGTATCTTCCCATTAAAAAAAAAGCAAAATCATTCTGAGATACTTTTTTGTGATCAGTGCATTCGACTCACAGACTTGAACCTTCCTTTTGATAGAGCAGTTTTGAAACACTCTTTTTGAAGAATCTTCAAGTGGATATTTGGAGCGCTTTGAGGCCTATGCTGGAAAAGGAAATATCTTCACATAAAAACTAGACAGAAGCATTGTCAGACACTTCTCTGTGACGAGTGCATTCAACTCACAGAGTTCAACCTTCCTTTTTGTAGAACAGTTATGAAACACTCTCTTTGTATAATCTACAAGGGATCATTTGGAGCACATTAAGACCTATGCTGGAAAAGGGTGTATCTTCCCATAAAAAAATAAGCAGAATCATTCTGAGATACCTTTTTGTGATGAGTGCATTCAACTCACAGACTTGAACATTCCTTTCGATAGAGCAGTTTTGAAACACTCTTTTTGTAGATTCTGCAAGTGGGTATTTTGAGCGCTTTGAGGTCAAAGATGGAAAAGGAAATATCTTCATATAAAAACTAGACAGAAGCATTCTCAGAAATTACTTTGGGATGAGTGCATTCAACCCAAAGAGTTGAACCTTCCTTTTGTTAGAACAGTTTTGAAACACTTTTTTTGTAGAATCTGCAAGTGGATATTTGGAGCAATTTGAGGCCTATGCTAGAAAAGGAAATATCTTCACATAAAAACTAGACGGAAGCATTCTCAGAAATTTCTTGGTGATGAGTGCATTCAACTCACAGGTTTGAACGTGCCTTTTGATAGAACAGTTTTGAAACACTCTGTTTGTAGAATTTGCAAGTGGATATTTGGAGAGATTTGTGGCCTGTGCTGCATAAAGGGAATATCTTAACTTTAGAACAAGACAGAAGCATTCTCAGAGACTCCCCTGTGCTTTATGCATTCAAATCACAGGCTTGAACCTTCCTTTTGATAGAGCAGTTTTGAACCACTCTTTTTGTAGAATCTGCAAGTGGATATTTGGAGTGATTTGAGGCCTATGATGAAAAAGGAAATATCTTCACCTAAAAACTAGACAGAAACATTCTCAGAAACTTCTGTGGGATCAGAACGTTCAACCAACAGAGTTGAACCTTCCTTTTGATAGACTAGTTTTGAAACACACTTTTTGTAGAATCTGCAAGTGGATGTTTGGAGGGCTTTGAGGCCTATGCTGGAAAGAAAATATCTTCACCTAAAAACTAGACAGAAGCATTCTCAGAAACTTCTTTGTGATGAGTGCATTCAACTCACAGTGTTGAAAGTTCCTTTTGATAGAACAATTCTGACACAATCTTCTTATAGAATCTGCAAGTGGATATTTGGATTGCTTGAGGCCTATGCTGGAGTAAGAAATAATTTCACATAAAAACTATATTGAAGCATTCTCAAAAACATCCTTGTGATGTGTGCCTTCAACTCACAGAATTGAAACTTCCTTTTGATAAAGCAGTTTTGAAACACCATATTGTAGAATCTGCAAGTGGATAGTTTTAGCACTTTGAGGCCTAGCCTGGAAGAGGGTCTATCTTCACGTAAAAACTGGACAGAAGCATTCTCAGAAACTTCCCTGTGCTTTATGAATTCAACTCACAGACTTGAACCTTCCTTTTGATAGAACAGTTTGGAAAAACACTTTTTGTAGAATCTGGAAGTGGATATTTAGAGCGCTTTGAGGCCTATGCAGGAAAAGGAAATACCATCACATAAAAACTAGACAGAAGTATTCTCAGAAACTTCTTTGTGATGTGTGCATTCAACTCACAGATTTGAACCCTGCTTTTCAAAGAGCAGTTATGAAACACCCTTTTTGTAGGATCTGCAGGTGGACATTTTTGGCGCTTTGAGGCCAATGCTGGAAAAGGAAATATGTATACATAAAAACTAAACAGAAGCATTCTCAGAAACTTCTCTGTGTTTTATGATTTCAACTCACAGAGTTGAACCTTCCTTTTGATAGCGCAGTTTTGAAACACTCTTTTGTAGAATCTGCAAGTGGATATTTGGAATGCTTTGAGGCCTATGCTCGAAAAGGAAATTTCTTCATATAAATACTAGACAGAAGCATGCTCAGAAACTTCTTTGTGATGAGTGCATTGTACTCACAGACTTTAAATTTCCTTTTGATAGAGCAGTTTTGAAACAGTCTTTTTGTAAAATATGAAAGTGTATATTTGGTGCGATTTGAGGGCTAAGATGGAAAAGGAAATATCTTCTCATAAAAACTGGACAGAAGTATTCTCCGTATTTTCTTTGTGATGTGTGCATTAAGCTAACAGAGTAGAACCTTCCTTTTGATAGAGCAGTTTTGAAACCCTCTTTTTGTAGAATCTGCAAGTGGATATTTGGAGCGATTTGAGGCCTATGGTGAAAAAGGGGATATCTTCGCATAAAAACTAGATAGAAGCATTCTCAGAAACTTCCCTGTGCCGTATGCATTCAACTCACGGACTTAAAACTTCCTTTTGAAAGAGCAGATTTGAAACACTTTTTTTGTAGAAACTGCTAGTGGATATTTGGAGCGCTTTGAGGCCTATGCCAGAAAAGGAAATATCCCCACATAAAAAGTAGACAAAAGCATTCTCCGAAACTTCTTTGTGATGAATGCATTCACCTCACAGAGTTGAACCTTCCCTTTGATGGAACAGTTTTGAAACACTCTTTTTGTAGAATCTGCAAGTGGCTATTTGGAGTGCTTTGAGGCGTATGCTGGAAAAGGAAATACCTTCACATAATAAGTAGACGGAAGCATTCACAGAAACTTCTCTGTGATGAGTGCATTCACTTCACAGAGTTCAACCTTCCTTTTGGTAGAACAGTTATGAAACACTCTCTTTGTAGAGTCTACAAGAGATTATTTGGAGCTCATTGAGGCCTAGGCTGGAAAAGAAAGTATCTTCCTGGAAAAACTAAGCAGAATCATTCTCAGAAATATTTTTGTGATGAGTGCATTCAACTCACAGCCTTGAACCTTCCTTTTGATAGAGTAGTTTTGAAACACTCGTTTTGTAGAATCTGCAAGTGGATATTTGGAGTGCTTTGTGGTCAATGCTGGAAAAGGAAATATCTTCACATCAAAACTAGACAGAAACATTCTCAGAAATTTCTGTGTGATGAGTGCATTCAACTCACAGGGTTGAACTTTCCTTTTGCTAGATCAGTTTTGAAACATTCTTTTTGTAGAATCTGCAAGTGTGTATTTGGAGCGATTTGAGGCCTATGCTGCAAAAAGAGAAATCTTCACATAAAAACTAGACAGAAGCATTCCCAAAAACTTCCCCGTGCTTCATGCATTCAACTCACAGACTTGAACCTTCCTTTTGATAGAGCAGTTTTGAAACACTGTTTTTGTAGAATCTGCAATTGGATATTTGGAGCGATTTGAGGCCTATGATGAAAAAGGGAATGTCTTCACCTAAAAACTAGACAGAAGCATCCTCTGAAACTTCTTTGTGATGAGTGCATTCAACCCACAGAGTTGAAACCTCCTTTTTTTTAGAACTGTTTTGTAACACTCTCTTTGTAGTATCTGAAAGTGGATACTTGGTGCGCTTTGAGGCCTATGCTGGAAATGGAAATATGTTCTCATAAAAACTAAGCAGAAGTATACACACAGAGTTCTTAGTGATGAGTGCATTCAACACACAGACGTAAACTTTCCTTTTGATATAGCAGTTTTGACACACTCTTTTTGTAGAATCTGCAAGTGGATATTTGGAGCGCTATGAGGGCTACGCTGTAAAAGGAAATATCATCACATAAAAACTATACAGAAGCATTCTCAGAAACATCTCTATGATGAGCGCATTGTACTCACAGACTTGAACTTTCTTTTTGATAGAGCAGTTTTGAAACACTCCTTCTGTAGAATGTGCAAGTGGATATTTGCTGTGCTTTGAGGCCTAATCTGGAAAAGGAAGTATCTTCACATAAAAACTAGACAGAAGCATTCTCCGAAACTTCTTTGTGATGCGTGCATTCATCTAACAGACTAGAAAGTTCCTTTTGATAGAGCAGTTTTGAAACACCCTTTTTGTAGAATCTGCAAGTGGATATTTGGAGCGATTTGAGGCCTGTGGTGTAAAAGGGAATATCTTCACATAAAAACTAGAAGGAAGCATTCTCAGAAACTTCAGTGTGCTTTATGCATTCAACTCACAGACTTGAACCTTCCTTTTGAAAAAGCAGATTTGAAAAACTCTTTTTGTAGAAATTGCAAGTGGATATTTGGAGTGCTTTGAGGCCTATGCTGGAAAAGGATATATCCTCACATAAAAACTAGACAAAAGCATTCCCTGAAACTTCTTTGTGATGAATGCATTCAGCTTACAGAGTTGAACTTTCCTTTTGATAGAACAGTTTTGAAACACTCTTTTTGTAGAATCTGCAAGTAGATATTTGGAGAGCTTTGAGACCTATGCTGGAAAAGGAAATATCTTCACATAAAAATTAGACAGAAGCATTCTCAGACACTTCTCTGTGATGAGTGCATTCAACTCAGAGAGTTCAACCTTCCTTTTGGTAGAACAGTTTTGAATCACTCTCTTTCTAGAATCTACAATAGATTATTTGGAGCTCATTTAGGCCTATGATGGGAAAGGGAATATCTTCCCATAAAAACTAAGCAGAATCATTCTCAGAAACATTTATGTGATGAGTGCTTTCAACTCAGAGACTTGAACATTCCTTTTGATAGAGCAGTTTTGAAACACTCTTTTTGTAGAATCTGCAATTGGATATTTGGAGTGCTTTGAGACCTATGCTGGAAAAGGAAATATCTTCACATAAAAATTAGACAGAAGCATTCTCAGACACTTCTCTGTGATGGGCGCATTCAGCTCACTGAGTTCAACCTTCCTTTAGGTAGAATAGTTTTGAATCACTCTCTTTGTAGAATCTACTATCGATTATTTGGAGCGCATTGAGGCCTACGATGGAAAAGGGAATATCTTCCCGTAAAAACTAAGCAGAATCATTCTCAGAAACATTTTTGTGATGAGTGCATTCAACTCTGAGACTTGAACATTCCTTTTGAAAGATCAGTTTTGAAACATTCTTTTTATAGAATCTACAAGTGGGTATTTGGAGCAATTTGAGGCCTATGCTGGAAAAGGGAATATCTTCACATAAAAATTAGACAGAAGCATTCTCAGAAATTTCTTTGTGATGAGTGCGTTCAACTCACAGGGTTGAACTTTCCTTTTGATAGAACAGTTTTGAAACACTCTGTTTGTAGAATTTGCAAGTGGATATTTGGAGCGATTTGAGGCCTATGCTGCAAAAAGGGAATATCTTAACATAAGAACTAGACAGAAGCATTCTCAGAGACTTCCTTGTGCCTTATACATTCAATTCACAAGCTTGAACCTTCTTTTTGGTAGAGCAGTTTTGAAACACCCTGTTTGTAGACTCTGCAAGTGGATATTTACAGCGATTTGAGGCCTACAGTGAAAAAGGGGATATCTTCACATAAAAACTAGATAGAAGCATTCTCAGAAACTTCCCTTTGCTTTATGCAGTCAACTCACAGACTTGAAACTTCCTTTTCAAAGAGCAGATTTTAAATACTCTTTTTGTAGAAACTGCAAGTGGATATTTGGAGGGCTTTGAGGCCTATGCTGGAAAAGGAAATATCCTCACATAAAAACAAGACAAAAGCATTCTCCGAAACTTCTTTGGGATGAATGCATTCAGCTCACAGAGTTGAACCTTGCCTTTGATAGAACAGTTTTGAAACACTCTTTTTTTAGAATCTGCAAGTGGATATTTGGAGCGCATTGCGACCTATGCTGGAAAAAGAAATATCTTCACATAATATCTAGACGGAAGCATTCTCAGAAACTTCTCTGTGATGAGTCATTTATGAAACACTTTCTTTGAAGAATCTATAAGAGATTATTTGGAGCTCATTGAGGCCTATGCTGGAAAAAGGAATATCTTCATATAAAAACTAGACAGAAGCATTCTGAGAAACTTCCCTGCGCTATTTGCATTCAACTCACACTCTTGAACCTTCTTTTTGAAAGAGCAGATTTGAAACACTCTTTTTGTAGAAACTGCAAGTACATATTTGGAGTGCTTTTAGGCCTATGATGGAAAAGGAAATATCCTCACAGAAAAATTAGACAAAAGCATTCTCAGAAATTTCTTTGTGATGTGTGCATTTAATTCACCGAGTTGAACTTTCCTTTTGATAGAACAGTTTTGAAACAGTCTTTTTGTAGAATCTGCAAGTGGATATTTGGAGCATTTTGAGGTCTATGCTGGAAAAGGAAATATCTTCACATAAAAACTAGACAGAAGCATTCCCAAAAACTTCCCCGTGCTTCATGCATTCAACTCACAGACTTGAACCTTCCTTTTGATAGAGCAGTTTTGAAACACTCTTTTTGTAGAATCTGCAATTGGATATTTGGAGCGATTTGAGGCCTATGATGAAAAAGGGAATATCTTCACCTAAAAACTAGACAGAAGCATTCTCTGAAACTTCTTTGCGATGAGTGCATTCAACCCACAGAGTTGAAACCTCCTTTTTTTTAGAACTGTTTTGTAACACTCTCTTTGTAGAATCTGAAAGTGGATACTTGGTGCGCTTTGAGGCCTATGCTGGAAATGGAAATATGTTCTCATAAAAACTAAGCAGAAGCATACTCACAGAGTTCTTAGTGATGAGTGCATCCAACTCACAGACTTAAACTTTCCTTTTGATATAGCAGTTTTGACACACTCTTTTTGTAGAATCTGCAAGTGGATATTTGGAGCGCTATGAGGCCTACGCTGTAAAAGGAAATATCATCACATAAAAACTATACAGAAGCATTCTCAGAAACATCTCTATGATGAGCGCATTGTACTCACGGACTTGAACTTTCTTTTTGATAGAGCAGTTTTGAAACACTCCTTTTGTAGAATGTGCAAGTGGATATTTGGTGTGCTTTGAGGCCTAATCTGGAAAAGGAAATATCTTCACATAAAAACTAGACAGAAGCATTCTCTGAAACTTCTTTGTGATGCGTGCGTTCATCTAACAGACTAGAAACTTCCTTTTGATAGAGCAGTTTCGAAACACCCTTTTTGTAGAATCTACAAGTGGATATTTGGAGCGATTTGAGGCCTGTGGTGTAAAAGGGAATATCTTTTCATAAAAACTAGAAGGAAGCATTCTCAGAAACTTCAGTGTGCGTTATGCATTCAACTCACAGACTTGAACATTCCTTTTGAAAGAGTAGATTTGAAAAACTCTTTTTGTAGAAATTGCAAGTGGATATTTAGAGTGGTTTGAGGCCTATGCTGGAAAAGGATATATCCTCACATAAAAACTAGACAAAAGCATTCTCTGAAACTTCTTTGTGATGAATGCATTCAGCTTACAGAGTTGAACTTTCCTTTTGATAGAACAGTTTTGAAACACTCTTTTTGTAGAATCTGCAAGTGGATATTTGGAGAGCTTTGAGACCTTTGCTGGAAAAGGAAATATCTTCACATAAAAATTAGACAGAAGCATTCTCAGACACTTCTCTGTGATGAGTGCATTCAACTCACAGAGTTCAACCTTCCTTTTTGTAGAACAGTTATGAAACTCTCTCTTTGTAGAATCTACAAGGGATCATTTGGAGCACATTGGGGCCTATGCTGGAAAAGGAAGTATCTTCCCATTAAAAAAAAAGCAGAATCATTCTGAGATACTTTTTTGTGATCAGTGCATTCGACTCACAGACTTGAACCTTCCTTTTGATAGAGCAGTTTTGAAACACTCTTTTTGAAGAATCTTCAAGTGGATATTTGGAGCGCTTTGAGGCCTATGCTGGAAAAGGAAATATCTTCACATAAAAACTAGACAGAAGCATTGTCAGACACTTCTCTGTGATGAGTGCATTCAACTCACAGAGTTCAACCTTCCTTTTTGTAGAACAGTTATGAAACACTCTCTTTGTAGAATCTACAAGGGATCATTTGGAGCACATTAAGACCTATGCTGGAAAAGGGTGTATCTTCCCATAAAAAAATAAGCAGAATCATTCTGAGATACCTTTTTGTGATGAGTGCATTCAACTCACAGACTTGAACATTCCTTTCGATAGAGCAGTTTTGAAACACTCTTTTTGTAGATTCTGCAAGTGTGTATTTTGAGCGCTTTGAGGTCAAAGATGGAAAAGGAAATATCTTCATATAAAAACTAGACAGAAGCATTCTCAGAAATTACTTTGGGATGAGTGCATTCAACCCAAAGAGTTGAACCTTCCTTTTGTTAGAACAGTTTTGAAACACTTTTTTTGTAGAATCTGCAAGTGGATATTTGGAGCAATTTGAGGCCTATGCTAGAAAAGGAAATATCTTCACATAAAAACTAGACGGAAGCATTCTCAGAAATTTCTTGGTGATGAGTGCATTCAACTCACAGGTTTGAACTTGCCTTTTGATAGAACAGTTTTGAAACACTCTGTTTGTAGAATTTGCAAGTGGATATTTGGAGAGATTTGTGGCCTGTGCTGCATAAAGGGAATATCTTAACTTTAGAACAAGACAGAAGCATTCTCAGAGACTCCCCTGTGCTTTATGCATTCAAATCACAGGCTTGAACCTTCCTTTTGATAGAGCAGTTTTGAACCACTCTTTTTGTAGAATCTGCAAGTGGATATTTGGAGTGATTTGAGGCCTATGATGAAAAAGGAAATATCTTCACCTAAAAACTAGACAGAAACATTCTCAGAAACTTCTGTGGGTTCAGAACGTTCAACCAACAGAGTTGAACCTTCCTTTTGATAGACTAGTTTTGAAACACACTTTTTGTAGAATCTGCAATTGGATGTTTGGAGGGCTTTGAGGCCTATGCTGGAAAGAAAATATCTTCACCTAAAAACTAGACAGAAGCATTCTCAGAAACTTCTTTGTGATGAGTGCATTCAACTCACAGTGTTGAAAGTTCCTTTTGATAGAACAATTCTGACACAATCTTCTTATAGAATCTGCAAGTGGATATTTGGATTGCTTGAGGCCTATGCTGGAGTAAGAAATAATTTCACATAAAAACTATATTGAAGCATTCTCAAAAACATCTTTGTGATGTGTGCCTTCAACTCACAGAATTGAAACTTCCTTTTGATAAAGCAGTTTTGAAACACCATATTGTAGAATCTGCAAGTGGATAGTTTTAGCACTTTGAGGCCTAGCCTGGAAGAGGGTCTATCTTCACATAAAAACTGGACAGAAGCATTCTCAGAAACTTCCCTGTGCTTTATGAATTCAACTCACAGACTTGAACCTTCCTTTTGATAGAACAGTTTGGAAAAACACTTTTTGTAGAATCTGGAAGTGGATATTTAGAGCGCTTTGAGGCCTATGCAGGAAAAGGAAATACCATCACATAAAAACTAGACAGAAGTATTCTCAGAAACTTCTTTGTGATGTGTGCATTCAACTCACAGATTTGAACCCTGCTTTTCAAAGAGCAGTTATGAAACACCCTTTTTGTAGGATCTGCAGGTGGATATTTTTGGCGCTTTGAGGCCAATGCTGGAAAAGGAAATATGTATACATAAAAACTAAACAGAAGCATTCTCAGAAACTTCTCTGTGTTTTATGATTTCAACTCACAGAGTTGAACCTTCCTTTTGATAGCGCAGTTTTGAAACACTCTTTTGTAGAATCTGCAAGTGGATATTTGGAATGCTTTGAGGCCTATGCTCGAAAAGGAAATTTCTTCATATAAATACTAGACAGAAGCATGCTCAGAAACTTCTTTGTGATGAGTGCATTGTACTCACAGACTTCAAATTTCCTTTTGATAGAGCAGTTTTGAAACAGTCTTTTTGTAAAATATGAAAGTGTATATTTGGTGCGATTTGAGGGCTAAGATGGAAAAGGAAATATCTTCACATAAAAACTGGACAGAAGTATTCTCCGTATTTTCTTTGTGATGTGTGCATTAAACTAACAGAGTAGAACCTTCCTTTTGATAGAGCAGTTTTGAAACCCTCTTTTTGTAGAATCTGCAAGTGGATATTTGGAGCGATTTGAGGCCTATGGTGAAAAAGGGGATATCTTCGCATAAAAACTAGATAGAAGCATTCTCAGAAACTTCCCTGTGCCGTATGCATTCAACTCACGGACTTAAAACTTCCTTTTGAAAGAGCAGATTTGAAACACTTTTTTTGTAGAAACTGCAAGTGGATATATGGAGCGCTTTGAGGCCTATGCAGGAAAAGGAAATATCCCCACATAAAAAGTAGACAAAAGCATTCTCCGAAACTTCTTTGTGATGAATGCATTCACCTCACAGAGTTGAACCTTCCCTTTGATGGAACAGTTTTGAAACACTCTTTTTGTAGAATCTGCAAGTGGCTATTTGGAGCGCTTTGAGGCGTATGCTGGAAAAAGAAATATCTTCACATAATAAATAGACGGAAGCATTCACAGAAACTTCTCTGTGATGAGTGCATTCACCTCACAGAGTTCAACCTTCCTTTTGGTAGAACAGTTATGAAACACTCTCTTTGTAGAGTCTACAAGAGATTATTTGGAGCTCATTGAGGCCTATACTGGAAAAGAAAGTATCTTCCCGGAAAAACTAAGCAGAATCATTCTCAGAAATAATTTTGTGATGAGTGCATTCAACTCACAGCATTGAACCTTCCTTTTGATAGAGTAGTTTTGAAACACTCGTTTTGTAGAATCTGCAAGTGGATATTTGGAGTGCTTTGAGGTCTATGCTGGAAAAGGAAATATCTTCACATCAAAACTAGACAGAAACATTCTCAGAAATTTCTGTGTGATGAGTGCATTCAACTCACAGGGTTGAACTTTCCTTTTGCTAGAACAGTTTCGAAACATTCTTTTTGTAGAATCTGCAAGTGTGTATTTGGAGCGATTTGAGGCCTATGCTGCAAAAAGAGAAATCTTCACATAAAAAATAGACAGAAGCATTCCCAAAAACTTCCCCGTGCTTCATGCATTCAACTCACAGACTTGAACCTTCCTTTTGATAGAGCAGTTTTGAAACACTCTTTTTGTAGAATCTGCAATTGGATATTTGGAGCGATTTGAGGCCTATGATGAAAAAGGGAATGTCTTCACCTAAAAACTAGACAGAAGCATTCTCTGAAACTTCTTTGCGATGAGTGCATTCAACCCACAGAGTTGAAACCTCCTTTTTTTTAGAACTGTTTTGTAACACTCTCTTTGTAGAATCTGAAAGTGGATACTTGGTGCGCTTTGAGGCCTATGCTGGAAATGGAAATATGTTCTCATAAAAACTAAGCAGACGCATACTCACAGAGTTCTTAGTGATGAGTGCATTCAACTCACAGACATAAATTTTCCTTTTGATATAGCAGTTTTGACACACTCTTTTTGTAGAATCTGCAAGTGGATATTTGGAGCGCTATGAGGGCTACGCTGTAAAAGGAAATATCATCACATAAAAACTATACGGAAGCATTCTCAGAAACATCTCTATGATGAGCGCATTGTACTCACAGACTTGAACTTTCTTTTTGATAGAGCAGTTTTGAAACACTCCTTTTGTAGAATGTGCAAGTGGATATTTGGTGTGCTTTGAGGCCTAATCTGGAAAAGGAAATATCTTCACATAAAAACTAGACAGAAGCATTCTCTGAAACTTCTTTGTGATGCGTGCATTCATCTAACAGACTAGAAACTTCCTTTTGATAGAGCAGTTTTGAAACACCCTTTTTGTAGAATCTGCAAGTGGTTATTTGGAGCGATTTGAGGCCTGTGGTGTAAAAGGGAATATCTTCACATAAAAACTAGAAGGAAGCATTCTCAGAAACTTCAGTGTGCTTTATGCATTCAACTCACAGACTTGAACCTTCCTTTTGAAAAAGCAGATTTGAAAAACTCTTTTTGTAGAAATTGCAAGTGGATATTTGGAGTGCTTTGAGGCCTATGCTGGAAAAGGATATATCCTCACATAAAAACTAGACAAAAGCATTCCCTGAAACTTCTTTGTGATGAATGCATTCAGCCTACAGAGTTGAACTTTCCTTTTGATAGAACAGTTTTGAAACACTCTTTTTGTAGAATCTGCAAGTGGATATTTGGAGAGCTTTGAGACCTATGCTGGAAAAGGAAATATCTTCACATAAATATTAGACAGAAGCATTCTCAGACACTTCTCTGTGATGAGTGCATTCAACTCAGAGAGTTCAACCTTCCTTTTGGTAGAACAGTTTTGAATCACTCTCTTTCTAGAATCTACAATAGATTATTTGGAGCTCATTTAGGCCTATGATGGGAAAGGGAATATCTTCCCATAAAAACTAAGCAGAATCATTGTCAGAAACATTTATGTGATGAGTGCTTTCAACTCAGAGACTTGAACATTCCTTTTGATAGAGCAGTTTTGAAACACTCTTTTTGTAGAATCTGCAATTGGATATTTGGAGTGCTTTGAGACCTATGCTGGAAAAGGAAATATCTTCACATAAAAATTAGACAGAAGCATTCTCAGACACTTCTCTGCGATGGGCGCATTCAGCTCACTGAGTTCAACCTTCCTTTAGGTAGAATAGTTTTGAATCACTCTCTTTGTAGAATCTACTATCGATTATTTGGAGCGCATTGAGGCCTACGATGGAAAAGGGAATATCTTCCCATAAAAACTAAGCAGAATCATTCTCAGAAACATTTTTGTGATGAGTGCATTCAACTCTGAGACTTGAACATTCCTTTTGAAAGAGCAGTTTTGAAACACTCTTTTCATAGAATCTACAAGTGGGTATTTGGAGCAATTTGAGGCCTATGCTGGAAAAGGGAATATCTTCACATAAAAATTAGACAGAAGCATTCTCAGAAATTTCTTTGTGATGAGTGCGTTCAACTCACAGGGTTGAACTTTCCTTTTTATAGAACAGTTTTGAAACACTCTGTTTGTAGAATTTGCAAGTGGATATTTGGAGCGATTTCAGGCCTATGCTGCAAAAAGGGAATATCTGAACATAAGAACTAGACAGAAGCATTCTCAGAGACTTCCTTGTGCCTTATACATTCAATTCACAGGCTTGAACCTTCTTTTTGGAAGAGCAGTTTTGAAACACCCTTTTTGTAGACTCTGCAAGTGGATATTTACAGCGATTTGAGGCCTACAGTGAAAAAGGGGATATCTTCACATAAAAACCAGATAGAAGCATTCTCAGAAACTTCCCTTTGCTTTATGCAGTCAACTCACAGACTTGAAACTTCCTTTTCAAAGAGCAGATTTTAAATACTCTTTTTGTAGAAACTGCAAGTGGATATTTGGAGCGCTTTGAAGCCTATGCTGGAAAAGGCAATATCCTCACATAAAAACAAGACAAAAGCATTCTCCGAAACTTCTTTGGGATGAATGCATTCAGCTCACAGAGTTGAACCTTGCCTTTGATAGAACAGTTTTGAAACACTCTTTTTTTAGAATCTGCAAGTGGATATTTAGAGCGCATTGGGACCTATGCTGGAAAAAGATATATCTTCACATAATACCTAGACGGAAGCATTCTCAGAAACTTCTCTGTGATGAGTCATTTATGAAACACTTTCTTTGAAGAATCTATAAGAGATTATTTGGAGCTCATTGAGGCCTATGCTGGAAAAAGGAATATCTTCATATAAAAACTAGACAGAAGCATTCTGAGAAACTTCCCTGCGCTATTTGCATTCAACTCACACTCTTGAACCTTCTTTTTGAAAGAGCAGATTTGAAACACTCTTTTTGTAGAAAGTGCAAGTGCATATTTGGAGTGCTTTGAGGCCTATGATGGAAAAGGAAATATCCTCACAGAAAAATTAGACAAAAGCATTCTCAGAAATTTCTTTGTGATGTGTGCATTTAATTCACCGAGTTGAACTTTCCTTTTGATAGAACAGTTTTGAAACAGTCTTTTTGTAGAATCTGCAAGTGGATATTTGGAGCATTTTGAGGTCTATGCTGGAAAAGGAAATATCGTCACATGAAAACTAGACAGAAGCATTCCCAAAAACTTCCCCGTGCTTCATGCATTCAACTCACAGACTTGAACCTTCCTTTTGATAGAGCAGTTTTGAAACACTCTTTTTGTAGAATCTGCAATTGGATATTTGGAGCGATTTGAGGCCTATGATGAAAAAGGGAATATCTTCACCTAAAAACTAGACAGAAGCATTCTCTGAAACTTCTTTGCGATGAGTGCATTCAACCCACAGAGTTGAAACCTCCTTTTTTTAGAAATGTTTTGTAACACTCTCTTTGTAGAATCTGAAAGTGGATACTTGGTGCGCTTTGAGGCCTATGCTGGAAATGGAAATATGTTCTCATAAAAACTAAGCAGAAGCATACTCACAGAGTTCTTAGTGATGAGTGCATCCAACTCACAGACTTAAACTTTCCTTTTGATATAGCAGTTTTGACACACTCTTTTTGTAGAATCTGCAAGTGGATATTTGGAGCGCTATGAGGCCTACGCTGTAAAAGGAAATATCATCACATAAAAACTATACAGAAGCATTCTCAGAAACATCTCTATGATGAGTGCATTGTACTCACAGACTTGAACTTTCTTTTTGATAGAGCAGTTTTGAAACACTCCTTTTGTAGAATGTGCAAGTGGATATTTGGTGTGCTTTGAGGCCTAATCTGGAAAAGGAAATATCTTCACATAAAAACTAGACAGAAGCATTCTCTGAAACTTCTTTGTGATGCGTGCATTCATCTAACAGACTAGAAACTTCCTTTTGATAGAGCAGTTTTGAAACACCCTTTTTGTAGAATCTACAAGTGGATATTTGGAGCGATTTGAGGCCTGTGGTGTAAAAGGGAATATCTTCACATAAAAACTAGAAGGAAGCATTCTCAGAAACTTCAGTGTGCGTTATGCATTCAACTCACAGACTTGAACATTCCTTTTGAAAGAGCAGATTTGAAAAACTCTTTTTGTAGAAATTGCAAGTGGATATTTAGAGTGGTTTGAGGCCTATGCTGGAAAAGGATATATCCTCACATAAAAACTAGACAAAAGCATTCTCTGAAACTTCTTTGTGATGAATGCATTCAGCTTACAGAGTTGAACTTTTCTTTTGATAGAACAGTTTTGAAACACTCTTTTTGTAGAATCTGCAAGTGGATATTTGGAGAGCTTTGAGACCTATGCTGGAAAAGGAAATATCTTCACATAAAAACTAGACAGAAGCATTGTCAGACACTTCTCTGTGACGAGTGCATTCAACTCAGAGTTCAACCTTCCTTTTTGTAGAACAGTTATGAAACACTCTCTTTGTATAATCTACAAGGGATCATTTGGAGCACATTAAGACCTATGCTGGAAAAGGGTGTATCTTCCCATAAAAAAAAAGCAGAATCATTCTGAGATACCTTTTTGTGATGAGTGCATTCAACTCACAGACTTGAACATTCCTTTCGATAGAGCAGTTTTGAAACACTCTTTTTGTAGATTCTGCAAGTGGGTATTTTGAGCGCTTTGAGGTCAAAGATGGAAAAGGAAATATCTTCATATAAAAACTAGACAGAAGCATTCTCAGAAATTACTTCGGGATGAGTGCATTCAACCCAAAGAGTTGAACCTTCCTTTTGATAGAACAGTTTTGAAACACTTTTTTTGTAGAATCTGCAAGTGGATATTTGGAGCAATTTGAGGCCTATGCTAGAAAAGGAAATATCTTCACATAAAAACTAGACGGAAGCATTCTCAGAAATTTCTTGGTGATGAGTGCATTCAACTCACAGGTTTGAACTTGCCTTTTGATAGAACAGTTTTGAAACACTCTGTTTGTAGAATTTGCAAGTGGATATTTGGAGAGATTTGTGGCCTGTGCTGCATAAAGGGAATATCTTAACTTTAGAACAAGACAGAAGCATTCTCAGAGACTCCCCTGTGCTTTATGCATTCAAATCACAGGCTTGAACCTTCCTTTTGATAGAGCAGTTTTGAACCACTCTTTTTGTAGAATCTGCAAGTGGATATTTGGAGTGATTTGAGGCCTATGATGAAAAAGGAAATATCTTCACCTAAAAACTAGACAGAAACATTCTCAGAAACTTCTGTGGGATCAGAACGTTCAACCAACAGAGTTGAACCTTCCTTTTGATAGACTAGTTTTGAAACACACTTTTTGTAGAATCTGCAAGTGGATGTTTGGAGGGCTTTGAGGCCTATGCTGGAAAGAAAATATCTTCACCTAAAAACTAGACAGAAGCATTCTCAGAAACTTCTTTGTGATGAGTGCATTCAACTCACAGTGTTGAAAGTTCCTTTTGATAGAACAATTCTGACACAATCTTCTTATAGAATCTGCAAGTGGATATTTGGATTGCTTGAGGCCTATGCTGGAGTAAGAAATAATTTCACATAAAAACTATATTGAAGCATTCTCAAAAACATCCTTGTGATGTGTGCCTTCAACTCACAGAATTGAAACTTCCTTTTGATAAAGCAGTTTTGAAACACCATATTGTAGAATCTGCAAGTGGATAGATTTAGCACTTTGAGGCCTAGCCTGGAAAAGGGTCTATCTTCACGTAAAAACTGGACAGAAGCATTCTCAGAAACTTCCCTGTGCTTTATGAATTCAACTCACAGACTTGAACCTTCCTTTTGATAGAACAGTTTGGAAAAACACTTTTTGTAGAATCTGGAAGTGGATATTTAGAGCGCTTTGAGGCCTATGCAGGAAAAGGAAATACCATCACATAAAAACTAGACAGAAGTATTCTCAGAAACTTCTTTGTGATGTGTGCATTCAACTCACAGATTTGAACCCTGCTTTTCAAAGAGCAGTTATGAAACACCCTTTTTGTAGGATCTGCAGGTGGATATTTTTGGCGCTTTGAGGCCAATGCTGGAAAAGGAAATATGTATACATAAAAACTAAACAGAAGCATTCTCAGAAACTCCTCTGTATTTTATGATTTCAACTCACAGAGTTGAACCTTCCTTTTGATAGCGCAGTTTTGAAACACTCTTTTGTAGAATCTGCAAGTGGATATTTGGAATGCTTTGAGGCCTATGCTCGAAAAGGAAATTTCTTCATATAAATACTAGACAGAAGCATGCTCAGAAACTTCTTTGTGATGAGTGCATTGTACTCACAGACTTTAAATTTCCTTTTGATAGAGCAGTTTTGAAACAGTCTTTTTGTAAAATATGAAAGTGTATATTTGGTGCGATTTGAGGGCTAAGATGGAAAAGGAAATATCTTCACATAAAAACTGGACAGAAGTATTCTCCGTATTTTCTTTGTGATGTGTGCATTAAGCTAACAGAGTAGAACCTTCCTTTTGATAGAGCAGTTTTGAAACCCTCTTTTTGTAGAATCTGCAAGTGGATATTTGGAGCGATTTGAGGCCTATGGTGAAAAAGGGGATATCTTCGCATAAAAACTAGATAGAAGCATTCTCAGAAACTTCCCTGTGCCGTATGCATTCAACTCACGGACTTAAAACTTCCTTTTGAAAGAGCAGATTTGAAAAACTTTTTTTGTAGAAACTGCTAGTGGATATTTGGAGCGCTTTGAGGCCTATGCCAGAAAAGGAAATATCCCCACATAAAAAGTAGACAAAAGCATTCTCCGAAACTTCTTTGTGATGAATGCATTCACCTCACAGAGTTGAACCTTCCCTTTGATGGAACAGTTTTGAAACACTCTTTTTGTAGAATCTGCAAGTGGCTATTTGGAGCGCTTTGAGGCGTATGCTGGAAAAGGAAATATCTTCACATAATAAGTAGACGGAAGCATTCACAGAAACTTCTCTGTGATGAGTGCATTCACCTCACAGAGTTCAACCTTCCTTTTGGTAGAACAGTTATGAAACACTCTCTTTGTAGAGTCTACAAGAGATTATTTGGAGCTCATTGAGGCCTAGGCTGGAAAAGAAAGTATCTTCCTGGAAAAACTAAGCAGAATCATTCTCAGAAATATTTTTGTGATGAGTGCATTCAACTCACAGCCTTGAACCTTCCTTTTGATAGAGTAGTTTTGAAACACTCGTTTTGTAGAATCTGCAAGTGGATATTTGGAGTGCTTTGTGGTCTATGCTGGAAAAGGAAATATCTTCACATCAAAACTAGACAGAAACATTCTCAGAAATTTCTGTGTTATGAGTGCATTCAACTCACAGGGTTGAACTTTCCTTTTGCTAGATCAGTTTTGAAACATTCTTTTTGTAGAATCTGCAAGTGTGTATTTGGAGCGATTTGAGGCCTATGCTGCAAAAAGAGAAATCTTCACATAAAAACTAGACAGAAGCATTCCCAAAAACTTCCCCGTGCTTCATGCATTCAACTCACAGACTTGAACCTTCCTTTTGATAGAGCAGTTTTGAAACACTCTTTTTGTAGAATCTGCAATTGGATATTTGGAGCGATTTGAGGCCTATGATGAAAAAGGGAATGTCTTCACCTAAAAACTAGACAGAAGCATCCTCTGAAACTTCTTTGTGATGAGTGCATTCAACCCACAGAGTTGAAACCTCCTTTTTTTTAGAACTGTTTTGTAACACTCTCTTTGTAGAATCTGAAAGTGGATACTTGGTGCGCTTTGAGGCCTATGCTGGAAATGGAAATATGTTCTCATAAAAACTAAGCAGAAGTATACACACAGAGTTCTTAGTGATGAGTGCATTCAACTCACAGACGTAAACTTTCCTTTTGATATAGCAGTTTTGACACACTCTTTTTGTAGAATCTGCAAGTGTATATTTGGAGCGCTATGAGGGCTACGCTGTAAAAGGAAATATCATCACATAAAAACTATACAGAAGCATTCTCAGAAACATCTCTATGATGAGCGCATTGTACTCGCAGACTTGAACTTTCTTTTTGATAGAGCAGTTTTGAAACACTCTTTTGTAGAATGTGCAAGTGGATATTTGCTGTGCTTTGAGGCCTAATCTGGAAAAGGAAGTATCTTCACATAAAAACTAGACAGAAGCATTCTCCGAAACTTCTTTGTGATGCGTGCATTCATCTAACAGACTAGAAAGTTCCTTTTGATAGAGCAGTTTTGAAACACCCTTTTTGTAGAATCTGCAAGTGGATATTTGGAGCGATTTGAGGCCTGTGGTGTAAAAGGGAATATCTTCACATAAAAACTAGAAGGAAGCATTCTCAGAAACTTCAGTGTGCTTTATGCATTCAACTCACAGACTTGAACCTTCCTTTTGAAAAAGCAGATTTGAAAAACTCTTTTTGTAGAAATTGCAAGTGGATATTTGGAGTGCTTTGAGGCCTATGCTGGAAAAGGATATATCCTCACATAAAAACTAGACAAAAGCATTCCCTGAAACTTCTTTGTGATGAATGCATTCAGCTTACAGAGTTGAACTTTCCTTTTGATAGAACAGTTTTGAAACACTCTTTTTGTAGAATCTGCAAGTAGATATTTGGAGAGCTTTGAGACCTATGCTGGAAAAGGAAATATCTTCACATAAAAATTAGACAGAAGCATTCTCAGACACTTCTCCGTGATGAGTGCATTCAACTCAGAGAGTTCAACCTTCCTTTTGGTAGAACAGTTTTGAATCACTCTCTTTCTAGAATCTACAGTAGATTATTTGGAGCTCATTTAGGCCTATGATGGGAAAGGGAATATCTTCCCATAAAAACTAAGCAGAATCATTCTCAGAAACATTTATGTGATGAGTGCTTTCAACTCAGAGACTTGAACATTCCTTTTGATAGAGCAGTTTTGAAACACTCTTTTTGTAGAATCTGCAATTGGATATTTGGAGTGCTTTGAGACCTATGCTGGAAAAGGAAATATCTTCACATAAAAATTAGACAGAAGCATTCTCAGACACTTCTCTGTGATGGGCGCATTCAGCTCACTGAGTTCAACCTTCCTTTAGGTAGAATAGTTTTGAATCACTCTCTTTGTAGAATCTACTATCGATTATTTGGAGCGCATTGAGGCCTACGATGGAAAAGGGAATATCTTCCCATAAAAACTAAGCAGAATCATTCTCAGAAACATTTTTGTGATGAGTGCATTCAACTCTGAGACTTGAACATTCCTTTTGAAAGATCAGTTTTGAAACATTCTTTTTATAGAATCTACAAGTGGGTATTTGGAGCAATTTGAGGCCTATGCTGGAAAAGGGAATATCTTCACATAAAAATTAGACAGAAGAATTCTCAGAAATTTCTTTGTGATGAGTGCGTTCAACTCACAGGGTTGAACTTTCCTTTTGATAGAACAGTTTTGAAACACTCTGTTTGTAGAATTTGCAAGTGGATATTTGGAGCGATTTGAGGCCTATGCTGCAAAAAGGGAATATCTTAACATAAGAACTAGACAGAAGCATTCTCAGAGACTTCCTTGTGCCTTATACATTCAGTTCACAAGCTTGCACCTTCTTTTTGGTAGAGCAGTTTTGAAACACCCTGTTTGTAGACTCTGCAAGTGGATATTTACAGCGATTTGAGGCCTACAGTGAAAAAGGGGATATCTTCACATAAAAACTAGATAGAAGCATTCTCAGAAACTTCCCTTTGCTTTATGCAGTCAACTCACAGACTTGAAACTTCCTTTTCAAAGAGCAGATTTTAAATACTCTTTTTGTAGAAACTGCAAGTGGATATTTGGAGGGCTTTGAGGCCTATGCTGGAAAAGGAAATATCCTCACATAAAAACAAGACAAAAGCATTCTCCGAAACTTCTTTGGGATGAATGCATTCAGCTCACAGAGTTGAACCTTGCCTTTGATAGAACAGTTTTGAAACACTCTTTTTTTAGAATCTGCAAGTGGATATTTGGAGCGCATTGCGACCTATGCTGGAAAAAGAAATATCTTCACATAATATCTAGACGGAAGCATTCTCAGAAACTTCTCTGTGATGAGTCATTTATGAAACACTTTCTTTGAAGAATCTATAAGAGATTATTTGGAGCTCATTGAGGCCTATGCTGGAAAAAGGAATATCTTCATATAAAAACTAGACAGAAGCATTCTGAGAAACTTCCCTGCGCTATTTGCATTCAACTCACACTCTTGAACCTTCTTTTTGAAAGAGCAGATTTGAAACACTCTTTTTGTAGAAACTGCAAGTACATATTTGGAGTGCTTTTAGGCCTATGATGGAAAAGGAAATATCCTCACAGAAAAATTAGACAAAAGCATTCTCAGAAATTTCTTTGTGATGTGTGCATTTAATTCACCGAGTTGAACTTTCCTTTTGATAGAACAGTTTTGAAACAGTCTTTTTGTAGAATCTGCAAGTGGATATTTGGAGCATTTTGAGGTCTATGCTGGAAAAGGAAATATCTTCACATAAAAACTAGACAGAAGCATTCCCAAAAACTTCCCCGTGCTTCATGCATTCAACTCACAGACTTGAACCTTCCTTTTGATAGAGCAGTTTTGAAACACTCTTTTTGTAGAATCTGCAATTGGATATTTGGAGCGATTTGAGGCCTATGATGAAAAAGGGAATATCTTCACCTAAAAACTAGACAGAAGCATTCTCTGAAACTTCTTTGCGATGAGTGCATTCAACCCACAGAGTTGAAACCTCCTTTTTTTTAGAACTGTTTTGTAACACTCTCTTTGTAGAATCTGAAAGTGGATACTTGGTGCGCTTTGAGGCCTATGCTGGAAATGGAAATATGTTCTCATAAAAACTAAGCAGAAGCATACTCACAGAGTTCTTAGTGATGAGTGCATCCAACTCACAGACTTAAACTTTCCTTTTGATATAGCAGTTTTGACACACTCTTTTTGTAGAATCTGCAAGTGTATATTTGGAGCGCTATGAGGCCTACGCTGTAAAAGGAAATATCATCACATAAAAACTATACAGAAGCATTCTCAGAAACATCTCTATGATGAGCGCATTGTACTCACGGACTTGAACTTTCTTTTTGATAGAGCAGTTTTGAAACACTCCTTTTGTAGAATGTGCAAGTGGATATTTGGTGTGCTTTGAGGCCTAATCTGGAAAAGGAAATATCTTCACATAAAAACTAGACAGAAGCATTCTCTGAAACTTCTTTGTGATGCGTGCGTTCATCTAACAGACTAGAAACTTCCTTTTGATAGAGCAGTTTCGAAACACCCTTTTTGTAGAATCTACAAGTGGATATTTGGAGCGATTTGAGGCCTGTGGTGTAAAAGGGAATATCTTTTCATAAAAACTAGAAGGAAGCATTCTCAGAAACTTCAGTGTGCGTTATGCATTCAACTCACAGACTTGAACATTCCTTTTGAAAGAGCAGATTTGAAAAACTCTTTTTGTAGAAATTGCAAGTGGATATTTAGAGTGGTTTGAGGCCTATGCTGGAAAAGGATATATCCTCACATAAAAACTAGACAAAAGCATTCTCTGAAACTTCTTTGAGATGAATGCATTCAGCTTACAGAGTTGAACTTTCCTTTTGATAGAACAGTTTTGAAACACTCTTTTTGTAGAATCTGCAAGTGGATATTTGGAGAGCTTTGAGACCTTTGCTGGAAAAGGAAATATCTTCACATAAAAATTAGACAGAAGCATTCTCAGACACTTCTCTGTGATGAGTGCATTCAACTCACAGAGTTCAACCTTCCTTTTTGTAGAACAGTTATGAAACTCTCTCTTTGTAGAATCTACAAGGGATCATTTGGAGCACATTGGGGCCTATGCTGGAAAAGGAAGTGTCTTCCCATTAAAAAAAAAGCAGAATCATTCTGAGATACTTTTTTGTGATCAGTGCATTCGACTCACAGACTTGAACCTTCCTTTTGATAGAGCAGTTTTGAAACACTCTTTTTGAAGAATCTTCAAGTGGATATTTGGAGCGCTTTGAGGCCTATGCTGGAAAAGGAAATATCTTCACATAAAAACTAGACAGAAGCATTGTCAGACACTTCTCTGTGATGAGTGCATTCAACTCACAGAGTTCAACCTTCCTTTTTGTAGAACAGTTATGAAACACTCTCTTTGTAGAATCTACAAGGGATCATTTGGAGCACATTAAGACCTATGCTGGAAAAGGGTGTATCTTCCCATAAAAAAATAAGCAGAATCATTCTGAGATACCTTTTTGTGATGAGTGCATTCAACTCACAGACTTGAACATTCCTTTCGATAGAGCAGTTTTGAAACACTCTTTTTGTAGATTCTGCAAGTGGGTATTTTGAGCGCTTTGAGGTCAAAGATGGAAAAGGAAATATCTTCATATAAAAACTAGACAGAAGCATTCTCAGAAATTACTTTGGGATGAGTGCATTCAACCCAAAGAGTTGAACCTTCCTTTTGTTAGAACAGTTTTGAAACACTTTTTTTGTAGAATCTGCAAGTGGATATTTGGAGCAATTTGAGGCCTATGCTAGAAAAGGAAATATCTTCACATAAAAACTAGACGGAAGCATTCTCAGAAATTTCTTGGTGATGAGTGCATTCAACTCACAGGTTTGAACTTGCCTTTTGATAGAACAGTTTTGAAACACTCTGTTTGTAGAATTTGCAAGTGGATATTTGGAGAGATTTGTGGCCTGTGCTGCATAAAGGGAATATCTTAACTTTAGAACAAGACAGAAGCATTCTCAGAGACTCCCCTGTGCTTTATGCATTCAAATCACAGGCTTGAACCTTCCTTTTGATAGAGCAGTTTTGAACCACTCTTTTTGTAGAATCTGCAAGTGGATATTTGGAGTGATTTGAGGCCTATGATGAAAAAGGAAATATCTTCACCTAAAAACTAGACAGAAACATTCTCAGAAACTTCTGTGGGTTCAGAACGTTCAACCAACAGAGTTGAACCTTCCTTTTGATAGACTAGTTTTGAAACACACTTTTTGTAGAATCTGCAATTGGATGTTTGGAGGGCTTTGAGGCCTATGCTGGAAAGAAAATATCTTCACCTAAAAACTAGACAGAAGCATTCTCAGAAACTTCTTTGTGATGAGTGCATTCAACTCACAGTGTTGAAAGTTCCTTTTGATAGAACAATTCTGACACAATCTTCTTATAGAATCTGCAAGTGGATATTTGGATTGCTTGAGGCCTATGCTGGAGTAAGAAATAATTTCACATAAAAACTATATTGAAGCATTCTCAAAAACATCTTTGTGATGTGTGCCTTCAACTCACAGAATTGAAACTTCCTTTTGATAAAGCAGTTTTGAAACACCATATTGTAGAATCTGCAAGTGGATAGTTTTAGCACTTTGAGGCCTAGCCTGGAAGAGGGTCTATCTTCACATAAAAACTGGACAGAAGCATTCTCAGAAACTTCCCTGTGCTTTATGAATTCAACTCACAGACTTGAACCTTCCTTTTGATAGAACAGTTTGGAAAAACACTTTTTGTAGAATCTGGAAGTGGATATTTAGAGCGCTTTGAGGCCTATGCAGGAAAAGGAAATACCATCACATAAAAACTAGACAGAAGTATTCTCAGAAACTTCTTTGTGATGTGTGCATTCAACTCACAGATTTGAACCCTGCTTTTCAAAGAGCAGTTATGAAACACCCTTTTTGTAGGATCTGCAGGTGGACATTTTTGGCGCTTTGAGGCCAATGCTGGAAAAGGAAATATGTATACATAAAAACTAAACAGAAGCATTCTCAGAAACTTCTCTGTGTTTTATGATTTCAACTCACAGAGTTGAACCTTCCTTTTGATAGCGCAGTTTTGAAACACTCTTTTGTAGAATCTGCAAGTGGATATTTGGAATGCTTTGAGGCCTATGCTCGAAAAGGAAATTTCTTCATATAAATACTAGACAGAAGCATGCTCAGAAACTTCTTTGTGATGAGTGCATTGTACTCACAGACTTCAAATTTCCTTTTGATAGAGCAGTTTTGAAACAGTCTTTTTGTAAAATATGAAAGTGTATATTTGGTGCGATTTGAGGGCTAAGATGGAAAAGGAAATATCTTCACATAAAAACTGGACAGAAGTATTCTCCGTATTTTCTTTGTGATGTGTGCATTAAACTAACAGAGTAGAACCTTCCTTTTGATAGAGCAGTTTTGAAACCCTCTTTTTGTAGAATCTGCAAGTGGATATTTGGAGCGATTTGAGGCCTATGGTGAAAAAGGGGATATCTTCGCATAAAAACTAGATAGAAGCATTCTCAGAAACTTCCCTGTGCCGTATGCATTCAACTCACGGACTTAAAACTTCCTTTTGAAAGAGCAGATTTGAAACACTTTTTTTGTAGAAACTGCAAGTGGATATATGGAGCGCTTTGAGGCCTATGCAGGAAAAGGAAATATCCCCACATAAAAAGTAGACAAAAGCATTCTCCGAAACTTCTTTGTGATGAATGCATTCACCTCACAGAGTTGAACCTTCCCTTTGATGGAACAGTTTTGAAACACTCTTTTTGTAGAATCTGCAAGTGGCTATTTGGAGCGCTTTGAGGCGTATGCTGGAAAAAGAAATATCTTCACATAATAAATAGACGGAAGCATTCACAGAAACTTCTCTGTGATGAGTGCATTCACCTCACAGAGTTCAACCTTCCTTTTGGTAGAACAGTTATGAAACACTCTCTTTGTAGAGTCTACAAGAGATTATTTGGAGCTCATTGAGGCCTAGGCTGGAAAAGAAAGTATCTTCCCGGAAAAACTAAGCAGAATCATTCTCAGAAATAATTTTGTGATGAGTGCATTCAACTCACAGCATTGAACCTTCCTTTTGATAGAGTAGTTTTGAAACACTCGTTTTGTAGAATCTGCAAGTGGATATTTGGAGTGCTTTGAGGTCTATGCTGGAAAAGGAAATATCTTCACATCAAAACTAGACAGAAACATTCTCAGAAATTTCTGTGTGATGAGTGCATTCAACTCACAGGGTTGAACTTTCCTTTTGCTAGAACAGTTTCGAAACATTCTTTTTGTAGAATCTGCAAGTGTGTATTTGGAGCGATTTGAGGCCTATGCTGCAAAAAGAGAAATCTTCACATAAAAAATAGACAGAAGCATTCCCAAAAACTTCCCCGTGCTTCATGCATTCAACTCACAGACTTGAACCTTCCTTTTGATAGAGCAGTTTTGAAACACTCTTTTTGTAGAATCTGCAATTGGATATTTGGAGCGATTTCAGGCCTATGATGAAAAAGGGAATGTCTTCACCTAAAAACTAGACAGAAGCATTCTCTGAAACTTCTTTGCGATGAGTGCATTCAACCCACAGAGTTGAAACCTCCTTTTTTTTAGAACTGTTTTGTAACACTCTCTTTGTAGAATCTGAAAGTGGATACTTGGTGCGCTTTGAGGCCTATGCTGGAAATGGAAATATGTTCTCATAAAAACTAAGCAGACGCATACTCACAGAGTTCTTAGTGATGAGTGCATTCAACTCACAGACATAAATTTTCCTTTTGATATAGCAGTTTTGACACACTCTTTTTGTAGAATCTGCAAGTGGATATTTGGAGCGCTATGAGGGCTACGCTGTAAAAGGAAATATCATCACATAAAAACTATACGGAAGCATTCTCAGAAACATCTCTATGATGAGCGCATTGTACTCACAGACTTGAACTTTCTTTTTGATAGAGCAGTTTTGAAACACTCCTTTTGTAGAATGTGCAAGTGGATATTTGGTGTGCTTTGAGGCCTAATCTGGAAAAGGAAATATCTTCACATAAAAACTAGACAGAAGCATTCTCTGAAACTTCTTTGTGATGCGTGCATTCATCTAACAGACTAGAAACTTCCTTTTGATAGAGCAGTTTTGAAACACCCTTTTTGTAGAATCTGCAAGTGGTTATTTGGAGCGATTTGAGGCCTGTGGTGTAAAAGGGAATATCTTCACATAAAAACTAGAAGGAAGCATTCTCAGAAACTTCAGTGTGCTTTATGCATTCAACTCACAGACTTGAACCTTCCTTTTGAAAAAGCAGATTTGAAAAACTCTTTTTGTAGAAATTGCAAGTGGATATTTGGAGTGCTTTGAGGCCTATGCTGGAAAAGGATATATCCTCACATAAAAACTAGACAAAAGCATTCCCTGAAACTTCTTTGTGATGAATGCATTCAGCCTACAGAGTTGAACTTTCCTTTTGATAGAACAGTTTTGAAACACTCTTTTTGTAGAATCTGCAAGTGGATATTTGGAGAGCTTTGAGACCTATGCTGGAAAAGGAAATATCTTCACATAAAAATTAGACAGAAGCATTCTCAGACACTTCTCTGTGATGAGTGCATTCAACTCAGAGAGTTCAACCTTCCTTTTGGTAGAACAGTTTTGAATCACTCTCTTTCTAGAATCTACAATAGATTATTTGGAGCTCATTTAGGCCTATGATGGGAAAGGGAATATCTTCCCATAAAAACTAAGCAGAATCATTGTCAGAAACATTTATGTGATGAGTGCTTTCAACTCAGAGACTTGAACATTCCTTTTGATAGAGCAGTTTTGAAACACTCTTTTTGTAGAATCTGCAATTGGATATTTGGAGTGCTTTGAGACCTATGCTGGAAAAGGAAATATCTTCACATAAAAATTAGACAGAAGCATTCTCAGACACTTCTCTGCGATGGGCGCATTCAGCTCACTGAGTTCAACCTTCCTTTAGGTAGAATAGTTTTGAATCACTCTCTTTGTAGAATCTACTATCGATTATTTGGAGCGCATTGAGGCCTACGATGGAAAAGGGAATATCTTCCCATAAAAACTAAGCAGAATCATTCTCAGAAACATTTTTGTGATGAGTGCATTCAACTCTGAGACTTGAACATTCCTTTTGAAAGAGCAGTTTTGAAACACTCTTTTCATAGAATCTACAAGTGGGTATTTGGAGCAATTTGAGGCCTATGCTGGAAAAGGGAATATCTTCACATCAATAATTAGACAGAAGCATTCTCAGAAATTTCTTTGTGATGAGTGCGTTCAACTCACAGGGTTGAACTTTCCTTTTTATAGAACAGTTTTGAAACACTCTGTTTGTAGAATTTGCAAGTGGATATTTGGAGCGATTTCAGGCCTATGCTGCAAAAAGGGAATATCTGAACATAAGAACTAGACAGAAGCATTCTCAGAGACTTCCTTGTGCCTTATACATTCAATTCACAGGCTTGAACCTTCTTTTTGGAAGAGCAGTTTTGAAACACCCTTTTTGTAGACTCTGCAAGTGGATATTTACAGCGATTTGAGGCCTACAGTGAAAAAGGGGATATCTTCACATAAAAACCAGATAGAAGCATTCTCAGAAACTTCCCTTTGCTTTATGCAGTCAACTCACAGACTTGAAACTTCCTTTTCAAAGAGCAGATTTTAAATACTCTTTTTGTAGAAACTGCAAGTGGATATTTGGAGCGCTTTGAAGCCTATGCTGGAAAAGGAAATATCCTCACATAAAAACAAGACAAAAGCATTCTCCGAAACTTCTTTGGGATGAATGCATTCAGCTCACAGAGTTGAACCTTGCCTTTGATAGAACAGTTTTGAAACACTCTTTTTTTAGAATCTGCAAGTGGATATTTAGAGCGCATTGGGACCTATGCTGGAAAAAGAAATATCTTCACATAATACCTAGACGGAAGCATTCTCAGAAACTTCTCTGTGATGAGTCATTTATGAAACACTTTCTTTGAAGAATCTATAAGAGATTATTTGGAGCTCATTGAGGCCTATGCTGGAAAAAGGAATATCTTCATATAAAAACTAGACAGAAGCATTCTGAGAAACTTCCCTGCGCTATTTGCATTCAACTCACACTCTTGAACCTTCTTTTTGAAAGAGCAGATTTGAAACACTCTTTTTGTAGAAAGTGCAAGTGCATATTTGGAGTGCTTTGAGGCCTATGATGGAAAAGGAAATATCCTCACAGAAAAATTAGACAAAAGCATTCTCAGAAATTTCTTTGTGATGTGTGCATTTAATTCACCGAGTTGAACTTTCCTTTTGATAGAACAGTTTTGAAACAGTCTTTTTGTAGAATCTGCAAGTGGATATTTGGAGCATTTTGAGGTCTATGCTGGAAAAGGAAATATCGTCACATGAAAACTAGACAGAAGCATTCCCAAAAACTTCCCCGTGCTTCATGCATTCAACTCACAGACTTGAACCTTCCTTTTGATAGAGCAGTTTTGAAACACTCTTTTTGTAGAATCTGCAATTGGATATTTGGAGCGATTTGAGGCCTATGATGAAAAAGGGAATATCTTCACCTAAAAACTAGACAGAAGCATTCTCTGAAACTTCTTTGCGATGAGTGCATTCAACCCACAGAGTTGAAACCTCCTTTTTTTAGAAATGTTTTGTAACACTCTCTTTGTAGAATCTGAAAGTGGATACTTGGTGCGCTTTGAGGCCTATGCTGGAAATGGAAATATGTTCTCATAAAAACTAAGCAGAAGCATACTCACAGAGTTCTTAGTGATGAGTGCATCCAACTCACAGACTTAAACTTTCCTTTTGATATAGCAGTTTTGACACACTCTTTTTGTAGAATCTGCAAGTGGATATTTGGAGCGCTATGAGGCCTACGCTGTAAAAGGAAATATCATCACATAAAAACTATACGGAAGCATTCTCAGAAACATCTCTATGATGAGTGCATTGTACTCACAGACTTGAACTTTCTTTTTGATAGAGCAGTTTTGAAACACTCCTTTTGTAGAATGTGCAAGTGGATATTTGGTGTGCTTTGAGGCCTAATCTGGAAAAGGAAATATCTTCACATAAAAACTAGACAGAAGCATTCTCTGAAACTTCTTTGTGATGCGTGCATTCATCTAACAGACTAGAAACTTCCTTTTGATAGAGCAGTTTTGAAACACCCTTTTTGTAGAATCTGCAAGTGGATATTTGGAGCGATTTGAGGCCTGTGGTGTAAAAGGGAATATCTTCACATAAAAACTAGAAGGAAGCATTCTCAGAAACTTCAGTGTGCGTTATGCATTCAACACACAGACTTGAACATTCCTTTTGAAAGAGCAGATTTGAAAAACTCTTTTTGTAGAAATTGCAAGTGGATATTTAGAGTGGTTTGAGGCCTATGCTGGAAAAGGATATATCCTCACATAAAAACTAGACAAAAGCATTCTCTGAAACTTCTTTGTGATGAATGCATTCAGCTTACAGAGTTGAACTTTTCTTTTGATAGAACAGTTTTGAAACACTCTTTTTGTAGAATCTGCAAGTGGATATTTGGAGAGCTTTGAGACCTATGCTGGAAAAGGAAATATCTTCACATAAAAACTAGACAGAAGCATTGTCAGACACTTCTCTGTGACGAGTGCATTCAACTCAGAGTTCAACCTTCCTTTTTGTAGAACAGTTATGAAACACTCTCTTTGTATAATCTACAAGGGATCATTTGGAGCACATTAAGACCTATGCTGGAAAAGGGTGTATCTTCCCATAAAAAAAAAGCAGAATCATTCTGAGATACCTTTTTGTGATGAGTGCATTCAACTCACAGACTTGAACATTCCTTTCGATAGAGCAGTTTTGAAACACTCTTTTTGTAGATTCTGCAAGTGGGTATTTTGAGCGCTTTGAGGTCAAAGATGGAAAAGGAAATATCTTCATATAAAAACTAGACAGAAGCATTCTCAGAAATTACTTCGGGATGAGTGCATTCAACCCAAAGAGTTGAACCTTCCTTTTGATAGAACAGTTTTGAAACACTTTTTTTGTAGAATCTGCAAGTGGATATTTGGAGCAATTTGAGGCCTATGCTAGAAAAGGAAATATCTTCACATAAAAACTAGACGGAAGCATTCTCAGAAATTTCTTGGTGATGAGTGCATTCAACTCACAGGTTTGAACTTGCCTTTTGATAGAACAGTTTTGAAACACTCTGTTTGTAGAATTTGCAAGTGGATATTTGGAGAGATTTGTGGCCTGTGCTGCATAAAGGGAATATCTTAACTTTAGAACAAGACAGAAGCATTCTCAGAGACTCCCCTGTGCTTTATGCATTCAAATCACAGGCTTGAACCTTCCTTTTGATAGAGCAGTTTTGAACCACTCTTTTTGTAGAATCTGCAAGTGGATATTTGGAGTGATTTGAGGCCTATGATGAAAAAGGAAATATCTTCACCTAAAAACTAGACAGAAACATTCTCAGAAACTTCTGTGGGATCAGAACGTTCAACCAACAGAGTTGAACCTTCCTTTTGATAGACTAGTTTTGAAACACACTTTTTGTAGAATCTGCAAGTGGATGTTTGGAGGGCTTTGAGGCCTATGCTGGAAAGAAAATATCTTCACCTAAAAACTAGACAGAAGCATTCTCAGAAACTTCTTTGTGATGAGTGCATTCAACTCACAGTGTTGAAAGTTCCTTTTGATAGAACAATTCTGACACAATCTTCTTATAGAATCTGCAAGTGGATATTTGGATTGCTTGAGGCCTATGCTGGAGTAAGAAATAATTTCACATAAAAACTATATTGAAGCATTCTCAAAAACATCCTTGTGATGTGTGCCTTCAACTCACAGAATTGAAACTTCCTTTTGATAAAGCAGTTTTGAAACACCATATTGTAGAATCTGCAAGTGGATAGTTTTAGCACTTTGAGGCCTAGCCTGGAAAAGGGTCTATCTTCACGTAAAAACTGGACAGAAGCATTCTCAGAAACTTCCCTGTGCTTTATGAATTCAACTCACAGACTTGAACCTTCCTTTTGATAGAACAGTTTGGAAAAACACTTTTTGTAGAATCTGGAAGTGGATATTTAGAGCGCTTTGAGGCCTATGCAGGAAAAGGAAATACCATCACATAAAAACTAGACAGAAGTATTCTCAGAAACTTCTTTGTGATGTGTGCATTCAACTCACAGATTTGAACCCTGCTTTTCAAAGAGCAGTTATGAAACACCCTTTTTGTAGGATCTGCAGGTGGACATTTTTGGCGCTTTGAGGCCAATGCTGGAAAAGGAAATATGTATACATAAAAACTAAACAGAAGCATTCTCAGAAACTTCTCTGTGTTTTATGATTTCAACTCACAGAGTTGAACCTTCCTTTTGATAGCGCAGTTTTGAAACACTCTTTTGTAGAATCTGCAAGTGGATATTTGGAATGCTTTGAGGCCTATGCTCGAAAAGGAAATTTCTTCATATAAATACTAGACAGAAGCATGCTCAGAAACTTCTTTGTGATGAGTGCATTGTACTCACAGACTTCAAATTTCCTTTTGATAGAGCAGTTTTGAAACAGTCTTTTTGTAAAATATGAAAGTGTATATTTGGTGCGATTTGAGGGCTAAGATGGAAAAGGAAATATCTTCACATAAAAACTGGACAGAAGTATTCTCCGTATTTTCTTTGTGATGTGTGCATTAAACTAACAGAGTAGAACCTTCCTTTTGATAGAGCAGTTTTGAAACCCTCTTTTTGTAGAATCTGCAAGTGGATATTTGGAGCGATTTGAGGCCTATGGTGAAAAAGGGGATATCTTCGCATAAAAACTAGATAGAAGCATTCTCAGAAACTTCCCTGTGCCGTATGCATTCAACTCACGGACTTAAAACTTCCTTTTGAAAGAGCAGATTTGAAACACTTTTTTTGTAGAAACTGCAAGTGGATATATGGAGCACTTTGAGGCCTATGCAGGAAAAGGAAATATCCCCACATAAAAAGTAGACAAAAGCATTCTCCGAAACTTCTTTGTGATGAATGCATTCACCTCACAGAGTTGAACCTTCCCTTTGATGGAACAGTTTTGAAACACTCTTTTTGTAGAATCTGCAAGTGGCTATTTGGAGCGCTTTGAGGCGTATGCTGGAAAAAGAAATATCTTCACATAATAAATAGACGGAAGCATTCACAGAAACTTCTCTGTGATGAGTGCATTCACCTCACAGAGTTCAACCTTCCTTTTGGTAGAACAGTTATGAAACACTCTCTTTGTAGAGTCTATAAGAGATTATTTGGAGCTCATTGAGGCCTATGCTGGAAAAGAAAGTATCTTCCCGGAAAAACTAAGCAGAATCATTCTCAGAAATAATTTTGTGATGAGTGCATTCAACTCACAGCATTGAACCTTCCTTTTGATAGAGTAGTTTTGAAACACTCGTTTTGTAGAATCTGCAAGTGGATATTTGGAGTGCTTTGAGGTCTATGCTGGAAAAGGAAATATCTTCACATCAAAACTAGACAGAAACATTCTCAGAAATTTCTGTGTGATGAGTGCATTCAACTCACAGGGTTGAACTTTCCTTTTTCTAGAACAGTTTTGAAACATTCTTTTTGTAGAATCTGCAAGTGTGTATTTGGAGCGATTTGAGGCCTATGCTGCAAAAAGAGAAATCTTCACATAAAAAATAGACAGAAGCATTCCCAAAAACTTCCCCGTGCTTCATGCATTCAACTCACAGACTTGAACCTTCCTTTTGATAGAGCAGTTTTGAAACACTCTTTTTGTAGAATCTGCAATTGGATATTTGGAGCGATTTGAGGCCTATGATGAAAAAGGGAATGTCTTCACCTAAAAACTAGACAGAAGCATTCTCTGAAACTTCTTTGCGATGAGTGCATTCAACCCACAGAGTTGAAACCTCCTTTTTTTTAGAACTGTTTTGTAACACTCTCTTTGTAGAATCTGAAAGTGGATACTTGGTGCGCTTTGAGGCCTATGCTGGAAATGGAAATATGTTCTCATAAAAACTAAGCAGACGCATACTCACAGAGTTCTTAGTGATGAGTGCATTCAACTCACAGACATAAATTTTCCTTTTGATATAGCAGTTTTGACACACTCTTTTTGTAGAATCTGCAAGTGGATATTTGGAGCGCTATGAGGGCTACGCTGTAAAAGGAAATATCATCACATAAAAACTATACGGAAGCATTCTCAGAAACATCTCTATGATGAGCGCATTGTACTCACAGACTTGAACTTTCTTTTTGATAGAGCAGTTTTGAAACACTCCTTTTGTAGAATGTGCAAGTGGATATTTGGTGTGCTTTGAGGCCTAATCTGGAAAAGGAAATATCTTCACATAAAAACTAGACAGAAGCATTCTCTGAAACTTCTTTGTGATGCGTGCATTCATCTAACAGACTAGAAACTTCCTTTTGATAGAGCAGTTTTGAAACACCCTTTTTGTAGAATCTGCAAGTGGTTATTTGGAGCGATTTGAGGCCTGTGGTGTAAAAGGGAATATCTTCACATAAAAACTAGAAGGAAGCATTCTCAGAAACTTCAGTGTGCTTTATGCATTCAACTCACAGACTTGAACCTTCCTTTTGAAAAAGCAGATTTGAAAAACTCTTTTTGTAGAAATTGCAAGTGGATATTTGGAGTGCTTTGAGGCCTATGCTGGAAAAGGATATATCCTCACATAAAAACTAGACAAAAGCATTCCCTGAAACTTCTTTGTGATGAATGCATTCAGCCTACAGAGTTGAACTTTCCTTTTGATAGAACAGTTTTGAAACACTCTTTTTGTAGAATCTGCAAGTGGATATTTGGAGAGCTTTGAGACCTATGCTGGAAAAGGAAATATCTTCACATAAAAATTAGACAGAAGCATTCTCAGACACTTCTCTGTGATGAGTGCATTCAACTCAGAGAGTTCAACCTTCCTTTTGGTAGAACAGTTTTGAATCACTCTCTTTCTAGAATCTACAATAGATTATTTGGAGCTCATTTAGGCCTATGATGGGAAAGGGAATATCTTCCCATAAAAACTAAGCAGAATCATTGTCAGAAACATTTATGTGATGAGTGCTTTCAACTCAGAGACTTGAACATTCCTTTTGATAGAGCAGTTTTGAAACACTCTTTTTGTAGAATCTGCAATTGGATATTTGGAGTGCTTTGAGACCTATGCTGGAAAAGGAAATATCTTCACATAAAAATTAGACAGAAGCATTCTCAGACACTTCTCTGTGATGGGCGCATTCAGCTCACTGAGTTCAACCTTCCTTTAGGTAGAATAGTTTTGAATCACTCTCTTTGTAGAATCTACTATCGATTATTTGGAGCGCATTGAGGCCTACGATGGAAAAGGGAATATCTTCCCATAAAAACTAAGCAGAATCATTCTCAGAAACATTTTTGTGATGAGTGCATTCAACTCTGAGACTTGAACATTCCTTTTGAAAAAGCAGTTTTGAAACACTCTTTTCATAGAATCTACAAGTGGGTATTTGGAGCAATTTGAGGCCTATGCTGGAAAAGGGAATATCTTCACATAAAAATTAGACAGAAGCATTCTCAGAAATTTCTTTGTGATGAGTGCATTCAACTCACAGGGTTGAACTTTCCTTTTTATAGAACAGTTTTGAAACACTCTGTTTGTAGAATTTGCAAGTGGATATTTGGAGCGATTTCAGGCCTATGCTGCAAAAAGGGAATATCTTAACATAAGAACTAGACAGAAGCATTCTCAGAGACTTCCTTGTGCCTTATACATTCAATTCACAGGCTTGAACCTTCTTTTTGGAAGAGCAGTTTTGAAACACCCTTTTTGTAGACTCTGCAAGTGGATATTTACAGCGATTTGAGGCCTACAGTGAAAAAGGGGATATCTTCACATAAAAACCAGATAGAAGCATTCTCAGAAACTTCCCTTTGCTTTATGCAGTCAACTCACAGACTTGAAACTTCCTTTTCAAAGAGCAGATTTTAAATACTCTTTTTGTAGAAACTGCAAGTGGATATTTGGAGCGCTTTGAAGCCTATGCTGGAAAAGGAAATATCCTCACATAAAAACAAGACAAAAGCATTCTCCGAAACTTCTTTGGGATGAATGCATTCAGCTCACAGAGTTGAACCTTGCCTTTGATAGAACAGTTTTGAAACACTCTTTTTTTAGAATCTGCAAGTGGATATTTAGAGCGCATTGGGACCTATGCTGGAAAAAGAAATATCTTCACATAATACCTAGACGGAAGCATTCTCAGAAACTTCTCTGTGATGAGTCATTTATGAAACACTTTCTTTGAAGAATCTATAAGAGATTATTTGGAGCTCATTGAGGCCTATGCTGGAAAAAGGAATATCTTCATATAAAAACTAGACAGAAGCATTCTGAGAAACTTCCCTGCGCTATTTGCATTCAACTCACACTCTTGAACCTTCTTTTTGAAAGAGCAGATTTGAAACACTCTTTTTGTAGAAAGTGCAAGTGCATATTTGGAGTGCTTTGAGGCCTATGATGGAAAAGGAAATATCCTCACAGAAAAATTAGACAAAAGCATTCTCAGAAATTTCTTTGTGATGTGTGCATTTAATTCACCGAGTTGAACTTTCCTTTTGATAGAACAGTTTTGAAACAGTCTTTTTGTAGAATCTGCAAGTGGATATTTGGAGCATTTTGAGGTCTATGCTGGAAAAGGAAATATCGTCACATGAAAACTAGACAGAAGCATTCCCAAAAACTTCCCCGTGCTTCATGCATTCAACTCACAGACTTGAACCTTCCTTTTGATAGAGCAGTTTTGAAACACTCTTTTTGTAGAATGTGCAATTGGATATTTGGAGCGATTTGAGGCCTATGATGAAAAAGGGAATATCTTCACCTAAAAACTAGACAGAAGCATTCTCTGAAACTTCTTTGCGATGAGTGCATTCAACTCACAGAGTTGAAACCTCCTTTTTTTTAGAAATGTTTTGTAACACTCTCTTTGTAGAATCTGAAAGTGGATACTTGGTGCGCTTTGAGGCCTATGCTGGAAATGGAAATATGTTCTCATAAAAACTAAGCAGAAGCATACTCACAGAGTTCTTAGTGATGAGTGCATCCAACTCACAGACTTAAACTTTCCTTTTGATATAGCAGTTTTGACACACTCTTTTTGTAGAATCTGCAAGTGGATATTTGGAGCGCTATGAGGCCTACGCTGTAAAAGGAAATATCATCACATAAAAACTATACAGAAGCATTCTCAGAAACATCTCTATGATGAGTGCATTGTACTCACAGACTTGAACTTTCTTTTTGATAGAGCAGTTTTGAAACACTCCTTTTGTAGAATGTGCAAGTGGATATTTGGTGTGCTTTGAGGCCTAATCTGGAAAAGGAAATATCTTCACATAAAAACTAGACAGAAGCATTCTCTGAAACTTCTTTGTGATGCGTGCATTCATCTAACAGACTAGAAACTTCCTTTTGATAGGGCAGTTTTGAAACACCCTTTTTGTAGAATCTACAAGTGGATATTTGGAGCGATTTGAGGCCTGTGGTGTAAAAGGGAATATCTTCACATAAAAACTAGAAGGAAGCATTCTCAGAAACTTCAGTGTGCGTTATGCATTCAACTCACAGACTTGAACATTCCTTTTGAAAGAGCAGATTTGAAAAACTCTTTTTGTAGAAATTGCAAGTGGATATTTAGAGTGGTTTGAGGCCTATGCTGGAAAAGGATATATCCTCACATAAAAACTAGACAAAAGCATTCTCTGAAACTTCTTTGTGATGAATGCATTCAGCTTACAGAGTTGAACTTTTCTTTTGATAGAACAGTTTTGAAACACTCTTTTTGTAGAATCTGCAAGTGGATATTTGGAGAGCTTTGAGACCTATGCTGGAAAAGGAAATATCTTCACATAAAAACTAGACAGAAGCATTGTCAGACACTTCTCTGTGACGAGTGCATTCAACTCACAGAGTTCAACCTTCCTTTTTGTAGAACAGTTATGAAACACTCTCTTTGTAGAATCTACAAGGGATCATTTGGAGCACATTAAGACCTATGCTGGAAAAGGGTGTATCTTCCCATAAAAAAATAAGCAGAATCATTCTGAGATACCTTTTTGTGATGAGTGCATTCAACTCACAGACTTGAACATTGCTTTCGATAGAGCAGTTTTGAAACACTCTTTTTGTAGATTCTGCAAGTGGGTATTTTGAGCGCTTTGAGGTCAAAGATGGAAAAGGAAATATCTTCATATAAAAACTAGACAGAAGCATTCTCAGAAATTACTTCGGGATGAGTGCATTCAACCCAAAGAGTTGAACCTTCCTTTTGATAGAACAGTTTTGAAACACTTTTTTTGTAGAATCTGCAAGTGGATATTTGGAGCAATTTGAGGCCTATGCTAGAAAAGGAAATATCTTCACATAAAAACTAGACGGAAGCATTCTCAGAAATTTCTTGGTGATGAGTGCATTCAACTCACAGGTTTGAACTTGCCTTTTGATAGAACAGTTTTGAAACACTCTGTTTGTAGAATTTGCAAGTGGATATTTGGAGAGATTTGTGGCCTGTGCTGCATAAAGGGAATATCTTAACTTTAGAACAAGACAGAAGCATTCTCAGAGACTCCCCTGTGCTTTATGCATTCAAATCACAGGCTTGAACCTTCCTTTTGATAGAGCAGTTTTGAACCACTCTTTTTGTAGAATCTGCAAGTGGATATTTGGAGTGATTTGAGGCCTATGATGAAAAAGGAAATATCTTCACCTAAAAACTAGACAGAAACATTCTCAGAAACTTCTGTGGGATCAGAACGTTCAACCAACAGAGTTGAACCTTCCTTTTGATAGACTAGTTTTGAAACACACTTTTTGTAGAATCTGCAAGTGGATGTTTGGAGGGCTTTGAGGCCTATGCTGGAAAGAAAATATCTTCACCTAAAAACTAGACAGAAGCATTCTCAGAAACTTCTTTGTGATGAGTGCATTCAACTCACAATGTTGAAAGTTCCTTTTGATAGAACAATTCTGACACAATCTTCTTATAGAATCTGCAAGTGGATATTTGGATTGCTTGAGGCCTATGCTGGAGTAAGAAATAATTTCACATAAAAACTATATTGAAGCATTCTCAAAAACATCCTTGTGATGTGTGCCTTCAACTCACAGAATTGAAACTTCCTTTTGATAAAGCAGTTTTGAAACACCATATTGTAGAATCTGCAAGTGGATAGTTTTAGCACTTTGAGGCCTAGCCTGGAAAAGGGTCTATCTTCACGTAAAAACTGGACAGAAGCATTCTCAGAAACTTCCCTGTGCTTTATGAATTCAACTCACAGACTTGAACCTTCCTTTTGATAGAACAGTTTGGAAAAACACTTTTTGTAGAATCTGGAAGTGGATATTTAGAGCGCTTTGAGGCCTATGCAGGAAAAGGAAATACCATCACATAAAAACTAGACAGAAGTATTCTCAGAAACTTCTTTGTGATGTGTGCATTCAACTCACAGATTTGAACCCTGCTTTTCAAAGAGCAGTTATGAAACACCCTTTTTGTAGGATCTGCAGGTGGATATTTTTGGCGCTTTGAGGCCAATGCTGGAAAAGGAAATATGTATACATAAAAACTAAACAGAAGCATTCTCAGAAACTTCTCTGTATTTTATGATTTCAACTCACAGAGTTGAACCTTCCTTTTGATAGCGCAGTTTTGAAACACTCTTTTGTAGAATCTGCAAGTGGATATTTGGAATGCTTTGAGGCCTATGCTCGAAAAGGAAATTTCTTCATATAAATACTAGACAGAAGCATGCTCAGAAACTTCTTTGTGATGAGTGCATTGTACTCACAGACTTTAAATTTCCTTTTGATAGAGCAGTTTTGAAACAGTCTTTTTGTAAAATATGAAAGTGTATATTTGGTGCGATTTGAGGGCTAAGATGGAAAAGGAAATATCTTCACATAAAAACTGGACAGAAGTATTCTCCGTATTTTCTTTGTGATGTGTGCATTAAGCTAACAGAGTAGAACCTTCCTTTTGATAGAGCAGTTTTGAAACCCTCTTTTTGTAGAATCTGCAAGTGGATATTTGGAGCGATTTGAGGCCTATGGTGAAAAAGGGGATATCTTCGCATAAAAACTAGATAGAAGCATTCTCAGAAACTTCCCTGTGCCGTATGCATTCAACTCACGGACTTAAAACTTCCTTTTGAAAGAGCAGATTTGAAAAACTTTTTTTGTAGAAACTGCTAGTGGATATTTGGAGCGCTTTGAGGCCTATGCCAGAAAAGGAAATATCCCCACATAAAAAGTAGACAAAAGCATTCTCCGAAACTTCTTTGTGATGAATGCATTCACCTCACAGAGTTGAACCTTCCCTTTGATGGAACAGTTTTGAAACACTCTTTTTGTAGAATCTGCAAGTGGCTATTTGGAGCGCTTTGAGGCGTATGCTGGAAAAGGAAATATCTTCACATAATAAGTAGACGGAAGCATTCACAGAAACTTCTCTGTGATGAGTGCATTCACCTCACAGAGTTCAACCTTCCTTTTGGTAGAACAGTTATGAAACACTCTCTTTGTAGAGTCTACAAGAGATTATTTGGAGCTCATTGAGGCCTAGGCTGGAAAAGAAAGTATCTTCCTGGAAAAACTAAGCAGAATCATTCTCAGAAATATTTTTGTGATGAGTGCATTCAACTCACAGCCTTGAACCTTCCTTTTGATAGAGTAGTTTTGAAACACTCGTTTTGTAGAATCTGCAAGTGGATATTTGGAGTGCTTTGTGGTCTATGCTGGAAAAGGAAATATCTTCACATCAAAACTAGACAGAAACATTCTCAGAAATTTCTGTGTTATGAGTGCATTCAACTCACAGGGTTGAACTTTCCTTTTGCTAGATCAGTTTTGAAACATTCTTTTTGTAGAATCTGCAAGTGTGTATTTGGAGCGATTTGAGGCCTATGCTGCAAAAAGAGAAATCTTCACATAAAAACTAGACAGAAGCATTCCCAAAAACTTCCCCGTGCTTCATGCATTCAACTCACAGACTTGAACCTTCCTTTTGATAGAGCAGTTTTGAAACACTCTTTTTGTAGAATCTGCAATTGGATATTTGGAGCGATTTGAGGCCTATGATGAAAAAGGGAATGTCTTCACCTAAAAACTAGACAGAAGCATCCTCTGAAACTTCTTTGTGATGAGTGCATTCAACCCACAGAGTTGAAACCTCCTTTTTTTTAGAACTGTTTTGTAACACTCTCTTTGTAGAATCTGAAAGTGGATACTTGGTGCGCTTTGAGGCCTATGCTGGAAATGGAAATATGTTCTCATAAAAACTAAGCAGAAGTATACACACAGAGTTCTTAGTGATGAGTGCATTCAACTCACAGACGTAAACTTTCCTTTTGATATAGCAGTTTTGACACACTCTTTTTGTAGAATCTGCAAGTGTATATTTGGAGCGCTATGAGGGCTACGCTGTAAAAGGAAATATCATCACATAAAAACTATACAGAAGCATTCTCAGAAACATCTCTATGATGAGCGCATTGTACTCGCAGACTTGAACTTTCTTTTTGATAGAGCAGTTTTGAAACACTCCTTTTGTAGAATGTGCAAGTGGATATTTGCTGTGCTTTGAGGCCTAATCTGGAAAAGGAAGTATCTTCACATAAAAACTAGACAGAAGCATTCTCCGAAACTTCTTTGTGATGCGTGCATTCATCTAACAGACTAGAAAGTTCCTTTTGATAGAGCAGTTTTGAAACACCCTTTTTGTAGAATCTGCAAGTGGATATTTGGAGCGATTTGAGGCCTGTGGTGTAAAAGGGAATATCTTCACATAAAAACTAGAAGGAAGCATTCTCAGAAACTTCAGTGTGCTTTATGCATTCAACTCACAGACTTGAACCTTCCTTTTGAAAAAGCAGATTTGAAAAACTCTTTTTGTAGAAATTGCAAGTGGATATTTGGAGTGCTTTGAGGCCTATGCTGGAAAAGGATATATCCTCACATAAAAACTAGACAAAAGCATTCCCTGAAACTTCTTTGTGATGAATGCATTCAGCTTACAGAGTTGAACTTTCCTTTTGATAGAACAGTTTTGAAACACTCTTTTTGTAGAATCTGCAAGTAGATATTTGGAGAGCTTTGAGACCTATGCTGGAAAAGGAAATATCTTCACATAAAAATTAGACAGAAGCATTCTCAGACACTTCTCCGTGATGAGTGCATTCAACTCAGAGAGTTCAACCTTCCTTTTGGTAGAACAGTTTTGAATCACTCTCTTTCTAGAATCTACAGTAGATTATTTGGAGCTCATTTAGGCCTATGATGGGAAAGGGAATATCTTCCCATAAAAACTAAGCAGAATCATTCTCAGAAACATTTATGTGATGAGTGCTTTCAACTCAGAGACTTGAACATTCCTTTTGATAGAGCAGTTTTGAAACACTCTTTTTGTAGAATCTGCAATTGGATATTTGGAGTGCTTTGAGACCTATGCTGGAAAAGGAAATATCTTCACATAAAAATTAGACAGAAGCATTCTCAGACACTTCTCTGTGATGGGCGCATTCAGCTCACTGAGTTCAACCTTCCTTTAGGTAGAATAGTTTTGAATCACTCTCTTTGTAGAATCTACTATCGATTATTTGGAGCGCATTGAGGCCTACGATGGAAAAGGGAATATCTTCCCATAAAAACTAAGCAGAATCATTCTCAGAAACATTTTTGTGATGAGTGCATTCAACTCTGAGACTTGAACATTCCTTTTGAAAGATCAGTTTTGAAACATTCTTTTTATAGAATCTACAAGTGGGTATTTGGAGCAATTTGAGGCCTATGCTGGAAAAGGGAATATCTTCACATAAAAATTAGACAGAAGCATTCTCAGAAATTTCTTTGTGATGAGTGCGTTCAACTCACAGGGTTGAACTTTCCTTTTGATAGAACAGTTTTGAAACACTCTGTTTGTAGAATTTGCAAGTGGATATTTGGAGCGATTTGAGGCCTATGCTGCAAAAAGGGAATATCTGAACATAAGAACTAGACAGAAGCATTCTCAGAGACTTCCTTGTGCCTTATACATTCAATTCACAAGCTTGAACCTTCTTTTTGGTAGAGCAGTTTTGAAACACCCTTTTTGTAGACTCTGCAAGTGGATATTTACAGCGATTTGAGGCCTACAGTGAAAAAGGGGATATCTTCACATAAAAACTAGATAGAAGCATTCTCAGAAACTTCCCTTTGCTTTATGCAGTCAACTCACAGACTTGAAACTTCCTTTTCAAAGAGCAGATTTTAAATACTCTTTTTGTAGAAACTGCAAGTGGATATTTGGAGCGCTTTGAGGCCTATGCTGGAAAAGGAAATATCCTCACATAAAAACAAGACAAAAGCATTCTCCGAAACTTCTTTGGGATGAATGCATTCAGCTCACAGAGTTGAACCTTGCCTTTGATAGAACAGTTTTGAAACACTCTTTTTTTAGAATCTGCAAGTGGATATTTGGAGCGCATTGGGACCTATGCTGGAAAAAGAAATATCTTCACATAATACCTAGACGGAAGCATTCTCAGAAACTTCTCTGTGATGAGTCATTTATGAAACACTTTCTTTGAAGAATCTATAAGAGATTATTTGGAGCTCATTGAGGCCTATGCTGGAAAAAGGAATATCTTCATATAAAAACTAGACAGAAGCATTCTGAGAAACTTCCCTGCGCTATTTGCATTCAACTCACACTCTTGAACCTTCTTTTTGAAAGAGCAGATTTGAAACACTCTTTTTGTAGAAACTGCAAGTACATATTTGGAGTGCTTTTAGGCCTATGATGGAAAAGGAAATATCCTCACAGAAAAATTAGACAAAAGCATTCTCAGAAATTTCTTTGTGATGTGTGCATTTAATTCACCGAGTTGAACTTTCCTTTTGATAGAACAGTTTTGAAACAGTCCTTTTGTAGAATATGCAAGTGGATATTTGGAGCATTTTGAGGTCTAAGCTGGAAAAGGAAATATCTTCACATAAAAACTAGACAGAAGCATTCCCAAAAACTTCCCCGTGCTTCATGCATTCAACTCACAGACTTGAACCTTCCTTTTGATAGAGCAGTTTTGAAACACTCTTTTTGTAGAATCTGCAATTGGATATTTGGAGCGATTTGAAGCCTATGATGAAAAAGGGAATATCTTCACCTAAAAACTAGACAGAAGCATTCTCTGAAACTTCTTTGCGATGAGTGCATTCAACCCACAGAGTTGAAACCTCCTTTTTTTTAGAACTGTTTTGTAACACTCTCTTTGTAGAATCTGAAAGTGGATACTTGGTGCGCTTTGAGGCCTATGCTGGAAATGGAAATATGTTCTCATAAAAACTAAGCAGAAGCATACTCACAGAGTTCTTAGTGATGAGTGCATCCAACTCACAGACTTAAACTTTCCTTTTGATATAGCAGTTTTGACACACTCTTTTTGTAGAATCTGCAAGTGGATATTTGGAGCGCTATGAGGCCTACGCTGTAAAAGGAAATATCATCACATAAAAACTATACAGAAGCATTCTCAGAAACATCTCTATGATGAGCGCATTGTACTCACGGACTTGAACTTTCTTTTTGATAGAGCAGTTTTGAAACACTCCTTTTGTAGAATGTGCAAGTGGATATTTGGTGTGCTTTGAGGCCTAATCTGGAAAAGGAAATATCTTCACATAAAAACTAGACAGAAGCATTCTCTGAAACTTCTTTGTGATGCGTGCGTTCATCTAACAGACTAGAAACTTCCTTTTGATAGAGCAGTTTTGAAACACCCTTTTTGTAGAATCTACAAGTGGATATTTGGAGCGATTTGAGGCCTGTGGTGTAAAAGGGAATATCTTTTCATAAAAACTAGAAGGAAGCATTCTCAGAAACTTCAGTGTGCGTTATGCATTCAACTCACAGACTTGAACATTCCTTTTGAAAGAGCAGATTTGAAAAACTCTTTTTGTAGAAATTGCAAGTGGATATTTAGAGTGGTTTGAGGCCTATGCTGGAAAAGGATATATCCTCACATAAAAACTAGACAAAAGCATTCTCTGAAACTTCTTTGTGATGAATGCATTCAGCTTACAGAGTTGAACTTTCCTTTTGATAGAACAGTTTTGAAACACTCTTTTTGTAGAATCTGCAAGTGGATATTTGGAGAGCTTTGAGACCTATGCTGGAAAAGGAAATATCTTCACATAAAAATTAGACAGAAGCATTCTCAGACACTTCTCTGTGATGAGTGCATTCAACTCACAGAGTTCAACTTTCCTTTTTGTAGAACAGTTATGAAACTCTCTCTTTGTAGAATCTACAAGGGATCATTTGGAGCACATTGGGGCCTATGCTGGAAAAGGAAGTATCTTCCCATTAAAAAAAAAGCAGAATCATTCTGAGATACTTTTTTGTGATCAGTGTATTCGACTCACAGACTTGAACCTTCCTTTTGATAGAGCAGTTTTGAAACACTCTTTTTGAAGAATCTTCAAGTGGATATTTGGAGCGCTTTGAGGCCTATGCTGGAAAAGGAAATATCTTCACATAAAAACTAGACAGAAGCATTGTCAGACACTTCTCTGTGATGAGTGCATTCAACTCACAGAGTTCAACCTTCCTTTTTGTAGAACAGTTATGAAACACTCTCTTTGTAGAATCTACAAGGGATCATTTGGAGCACATTAAGACCTATGCTGGAAAAGGGTGTATCTTCCCAAAAAAAAAAAAGCAGAATCATTCTGAGATACCTTTCTGTGATGAGTGCATTCAACTCACAGACTTGAACATTCCTTTCGATAGAGCAGTTTTGAAACACTCTTTTTGTAGATTCTGCAAGTGGGTATTTTGAGCGCTTTGAGGTCAAAGATGGAAAAGGAAATATCTTCATATAAAAACTAGACAGAAGCATTCTCAGAAATTACTTTGGGATGAGTGCATTCAACCCAAAGAGTTGAACCTTCCTTTTGATAGAACAGTTTTGAAACACTTTTTTTGTAGAATCTGCAAGTGGATATTTGGAGCAATTTGAGGCCTATGCTAGAAAAGGAAATATCTTCACATAAAAACTAGACGGAAGCATTCTCAGAAATTTCTTGGTGATGAGTGCATTCAACTCACAGGTTTGAACGTGCCTTTTGATAGAACAGTTTTGAAACACTCTGTTTGTAGAATTTGCAAGTGGATATTTGGAGAGATTTGTGGCCTGTGCTGCATAAAGGGAATATCTTAACTTTAGAACAAGACAGAAGCATTCTCAGAGACTCCCCTGTGCTTTATGCATTCAAATCACAGGCTTGAACCTTCCTTTTGATAGAGCAGTTTTGAACCACTCTTTTTGTAGAATCTGCAAGTGGATATTTGGAGTGATTTGAGGCCTATGATGAAAAAGGAAATATCTTCACCTAAAAACTAGACAGAAACATTCTCAGAAACTTCTGTGGGATCAGAACGTTCAACCAACAGAGTTGAACCTTCCTTTTGATAGACTAGTTTTGAAACACACTTTTTGTAGAATCTGCAAGTGGATGTTTGGAGGGCTTTGAGGCCTATGCTGGAAAGAAAATATCTTCACCTAAAAACTAGACAGAAGCATTCTCAGAAACTTCTTTGTGATGAGTGCATTCAACTCACAGTGTTGAAAGTTCCTTTTGATAGAACAATTCTGACACAATCTTCTTATAGAATCTGCAAGTGGATATTTGGATTGCTTGAGGCCTATGCTGGAGTAAGAAATAATTTCACATAAAAACTATATTGAAGCATTCTCAAAAACATCTTTGTGATGTGTGCCTTCAACTCACAGAATTGAAACTTCCTTTTGATAAAGCAGTTTTGAAACACCATATTGTAGAATCTGCAAGTGGATAGTTTTAGCACTTTGAGGCCTAGCCTGGAAGAGGGTCTATCTTCACATAAAAACTGGACAGAAGCATTCTCAGAAACTTCCCTGTGCTTTATGAATTCAACTCACAGACTTGAACCTTCCTTTTGATAGAACAGTTTGGAAAAACACTTTTTGTAGAATCTGGAAGTGGATATTTAGAGCGCTTTGAGGCCTATGCAGGAAAAGGAAATACCATCACATAAAAACTAGACAGAAGTATTCTCAGAAACTTCTTTGTGATGTGTGCATTCAACTCACAGATTTGAACCCTGCTTTTCAAAGAGCAGTTATGAAACACCCTTTTTGTAGGATCTGCAGGTGGACATTTTTGGCGCTTTGAGGCCAATGCTGGAAAAGGAAATATGTATACATAAAAACTAAACAGAAGCATTCTCAGAAACTTCTCTGTGTTTTATGATTTCAACTCACAGAGTTGAACCTTCCTTTTGATAGCGCAGTTTTGAAACACTCTTTTGTAGAATCTGCAAGTGGATATTTGGAATGCTTTGAGGCCTATGCTCGAAAAGGAAATTTCTTCATATAAATACTAGACAGAAGCATGCTCAGAAACTTCTTTGTGATGAGTGCATTGTACTCACAGACTTCAAATTTCCTTTTGATAGAGCAGTTTTGAAACAGTCTTTTTGTAAAATATGAAAGTGTATATTTGGTGCGATTTGAGGGCTAAGATGGAAAAGGAAATATCTTCACATAAAAACTGGACAGAAGTATTCTCCGTATTTTCTTTGTGATGTGTGCATTAAACTAACAGAGTAGAACCTTCCTTTTGATAGAGCAGTTTTGAAACCCTCTTTTTGTAGAATCTGCAAGTGGATATTTGGAGCGATTTGAGGCCTATGGTGAAAAAGGGGATATCTTCGCATAAAAACTAGATAGAAGCATTCTCAGAAACTTCCCTGTGCCGTATGCATTCAACTCACGGACTTAAAACTTCCTTTTGAAAGAGCAGATTTGAAACACTTTTTTTGTAGAAACTGCAAGTGGATATATGGAGCGCTTTGAGGCCTATGCAGGAAAAGGAAATATCCCCACATAAAAAGTAGACAAAAGCATTCTCCGAAACTTCTTTGTGATGAATGCATTCACCTCACAGAGTTGAACCTTCCCTTTGATGGAACAGTTTTGAAACACTCTTTTTGTAGAATCTGCAAGTGGCTATTTGGAGCGCTTTGAGGCGTATGCTGGAAAAAGAAATATCTTCACATAATAAATAGACGGAAGCATTCACAGAAACTTCTCTGTGATGAGTGCATTCACCTCACAGAGTTCAACCTTCCTTTTGGTATAACAGTTATGAAACACTCTCTTTGTAGAGTCTACAAGAGATTATTTGGAGCTCATTGAGGCCTAGGCTGGAAAAGAAAGTATCTTCCCGGAAAAACTAAGCAGAATCATTCTCAGAAATAATTTTGTGATGAGTGCATTCAACTCACAGCATTGAACCTTCCTTTTGATAGAGTAGTTTTGAAACACTCGTTTTGTAGAATCTGCAAGTGGATATTTGGAGTGCTTTGAGGTCTATGCTGGAAAAGGAAATATCTTCACATCAAAACTAGACAGAAACATTCTCAGAAATTTCTGTGTGATGAGTGCATTCAACTCACAGGGTTGAACTTTCCTTTTGCTAGAACAGTTTTGAAACATTCTTTTTGTAGAATCTGCAAGTGTGTATTTGGAGCGATTTGAGGCCTATGCTGCAAAAAGAGAAATCTTCACATAAAAAATAGACAGAAGCATTCCCAAAAACTTCCCCGTGCTTCATGCATTCAACTCACAGACTTGAACCTTCCTTTTGATAGAGCAGTTTTGAAACACTCTTTTTGTAGAATCTGCAATTGGATATTTGGAGCGATTTGAGGCCTATGATGAAAAAGGGAATGTCTTCACCTAAAAACTAGACAGAAGCATTCTCTGAAACTTCTTTGCGATGAGTGCATTCAACCCACAGAGTTGAAACCTCCTTTTTTTTAGAACTGTTTTGTAACACTCTCTTTGTAGAATCTGAAAGTGGATACTTGGTGCGCTTTGAGGCCTATGCTGGAAATGGAAATATGTTCTCATAAAAACTAAGCAGACGCATACTCACAGAGTTCTTAGTGATGAGTGCATTCAACTCACAGACATAAATTTTCCTTTTGATATAGCAGTTTTGACACACTCTTTTTGTAGAATCTGCAAGTGGATATTTGGAGCGCTATGAGGGCTACGCTGTAAAAGGAAATATCATCACATAAAAACTATACGGAAGCATTCTCAGAAACATCTCTATGATGAGCGCATTGTACTCACAGACTTGAACTTTCTTTTTGATAGAGCAGTTTTGAAACACTCCTTTTGTAGAATGTGCAAGTGGATATTTGGTGTGCTTTGAGGCCTAATCTGGAAAAGGAAATATCTTCACATAAAAACTAGACAGAAGCATTCTCTGAAACTTCTTTGTGATGCGTGCATTCATCTAACAGACTAGAAACTTCCTTTTGATAGAGCAGTTTTGAAACACCCTTTTTGTAGAATCTGCAAGTGGTTATTTGGAGCGATTTGAGGCCTGTGGTGTAAAAGGGAATATCTTCACATAAAAACTAGAAGGAAGCATTCTCAGAAACTTCAGTGTGCTTTATGCATTCAACTCACAGACTTGAACCTTCCTTTTGAAAAAGCAGATTTGAAAAACTCTTTTTGTAGAAATTGCAAGTGGATATTTGGAGTGCTTTGAGGCCTATGCTGGAAAAGGATATATCCTCACATAAAAACTAGACAAAAGCATTCCCTGAAACTTCTTTGTGATGAATGCATTCAGCCTACAGAGTTGAACTTTCCTTTTGATAGAACAGTTTTGAAACACTCTTTTTGTAGAATCTGCAAGTGGATATTTGGAGAGCTTTGAGACCTATGCTGGAAAAGGAAATATCTTCACATAAAAATTAGACAGAAGCATTCTCAGACACTTCTCTGTGATGAGTGCATTCAACTCAGAGAGTTCAACCTTCCTTTTGGTAGAACAGTTTTGAATCACTCTCTTTCTAGAATCTACAATAGATTATTTGGAGCTCATTTAGGCCTATGATGGGAAAGGGAATATCTTCCCATAAAAACTAAGCAGAATCATTCTCAGAAACATTTATGTGATGAGTGCTTTCAACTCAGAGACTTGAACATTCCTTTTGATAGAGCAGTTTTGAAACACTCTTTTTGTAGAATCTGCAATTGGATATTTGGAGTGCTTTGAGACCTATGCTGGAAAAGGAAATATCTTCACATAAAAATTAGACAGAAGCATTCTCAGACACTTCTCTGTGATGGGCGCATTCAGCTCACTGAGTTCAACCTTCCTTTAGGTAGAATAGTTTTGAATCACTCTCTTTGTAGAATCTACTATCGATTATTTGGAGCGCATTGAGGCCTACGATGGAAAAGGGAATATCTTCCCATAAAAACTAAGCAGAATCATTCTCAGAAACATTTTTGTGATGAGTGCATTCAACTCTGAGACTTGAACATTCCTTTTGAAAGAGCAGTTTTGAAACACTCTTTTCATAGAATCTACAAGTGGGTATTTGGAGCAATTTGAGGCCTATGCTGGAAAAGGGAATATCTTCACATAAATAATTAGACAGAAGCATTCTCAGAAATTTCTTTGTGATGAGTGCGTTCAACTCACAGGGTTGAACTTTCCTTTTTATAGAACAGTTTTGAAACACTCTGTTTGTAGAATTTGCAAGTGGATATTTGGAGCGATTTCAGGCCTATGCTGCAAAAAGGGAATATCTGAACATAAGAACTAGACAGAAGCATTCTCAGAGACTTCCTTGTGCCTTATACATTCAATTCACAGGCTTGAACCTTCTTTTTGGAAGAGCAGTTTTGAAACACCCTTTTTGTAGACTCTGCAAGTGGATATTTACAGCGATTTGAGGCCTACAGTGAAAAAGGGGATATCTTCACATAAAAACCAGATAGAAGCATTCTCAGAAACTTCCCTTTGCTTTATGCAGTCAACTCACAGACTTGAAACTTCCTTTTCAAAGAGCAGATTTTAAATACTCTTTTTGTAGAAACTGCAAGTGGATATTTGGAGCGCTTTGAAGCCTATGCTGGAAAAGGAAATATCCTCACATAAAAACAAGACAAAAGCATTCTCCGAAACTTCTTTGGGATGAATGCATTCAGCTCACAGAGTTGAACCTTGCCTTTGATAGAACAGTTTTGAAACACTCTTTTTTTAGAATCTGCAAGTGGATATTTAGAGCGCATTGGGACCTATGCTGGAAAAAGAAATATCTTCACATAATACCTAGACGGAAGCATTCTCAGAAACTTCTCTGTGATGAGTCATTTATGAAACACTTTCTTTGAAGAATCTATAAGAGATTATTTGGAGCTCATTGAGGCCTATGCTGGAAAAAGGAATATCTTCATATAAAAACTAGACAGAAGCATTCTGAGAAACTTCCCTGCGCTATTTGCATTCAACTCACACTCTTGAACCTTCTTTTTGAAAGAGCAGATTTGAAACACTCTTTTTGTAGAAAGTGCAAGTGCATATTTGGAGTGCTTTGAGGCCTATGATGGAAAAGGAAATATCCTCACAGAAAAATTAGACAAAAGCATTCTCAGAAATTTCTTTGTGATGTGTGCATTTAATTCACCGAGTTGAACTTTCCTTTTGATAGAACAGTTTTGAAACAGTCTTTTTGTAGAATCTGCAAGTGGATATTTGGAGCATTTTGAGGTCTATGCTGGAAAAGGAAATATCGTCACATGAAAATTAGACAGAAGCATTCCCAAAAACTTCCCCGTGCTTCATGCATTCAACTCACAGACTTGAACCTTCCTTTTGATAGAGCAGTTTTGAAACACTCTTTTTGTAGAATCTGCAATTGGATATTTGGAGCGATTTGAGGCCTATGATGAAAAAGGGAATATCTTCACCTAAAAACTAGACAGAAGCATTCTCTGAAACTTCTTTGCGATGAGTGCATTCAACCCACAGAGTTGAAACCTCCTTTTTTTTAGAAGTGTTTTGTAACACTCTCTTTGTAGAATCTGAAAGTGGATACTTGGTGCGCTTTGAGGCCTATGCTGGAAATGGAAATATGTTCTCATAAAAACTAAGCAGAAGCATACTCACAGAGTTCTTAGTGATGAGTGCATCCAACTCACAGACTTAAACTTTCCTTTTGATATAGCAGTTTTGACACACTCTTTTTGTAGAATCTGCAAGTGGATATTTGGAGCGCTATGAGGCCTACGCTGTAAAAGGAAATATCATCACATAAAAACTATACAGAAGCATTCTCAGAAACATCTCTATGATGAGTGCATTGTACTCACAGACTTGAACTTTCTTTTTGATAGAGCAGTTTTGAAACACTCCTTTTGTAGAATGTGCAAGTGGATATTTGGTGTGCTTTGAGGCCTAATCTGGAAAAGGAAATATCTTCACATAAAAACTAGACAGAAGCATTCTCTGAAACTTCTTTGTGATGCGTGCATTCATCTAACAGACTAGAAACTTCCTTTTGATAGGGCAGTTTTGAAACACCCTTTTTGTAGAATCTACAAGTGGATATTTGGAGCGATTTGAGGCCTGTGGTGTAAAAGGGAATATCTTCACATAAAAACTAGAAGGAAGCATTCTCAGAAACTTCAGTGTGCGTTATGCATTCAACTCACAGACTTGAACATTCCTTTTGAAAGAGCAGATTTGAAAAACTCTTTTTGTAGAAATTGCAAGTGGATATTTAGAGTGGTTTGAGGCCTATGCTGGAAAAGGATATATCCTCACATAAAAACTAGACAAAAGCATTCTCTGAAACTTCTTTGTGATGAATGCATTCAGCTTACAGAGTTGAACTTTCCTTTTGATAGAACAGTTTTGAAACACTCTTTTTGTAGAATCTGCAAGTGGATATTTGGAGAGCTTTGAGACCTATGCTGGAAAAGGAAATATCTTCACATAAAAACTAGACAGAAACATTGTCAGACACTTCTCTGTGACGAGTGCATTCAACTCACAGAGTTCAACCTTCCTTTTTGTAGAACAGTTATGAAACACTCTCTTTGTAGAATCTACAAGGGATCATTTGGAGCACATTAAGACCTATGCTGGAAAAGGGTGTATCTTCCCATAAAAAAATAAGCAGAATCATTCTGAGATACCTTTTTGTGATGAGTGCATTCAACTCACAGACTTGAACATTCCTTTCGATAGAGCAGTTTTGAAACACTCTTTTTGTAGATTCTGCAAGTGGGTATTTTGAGCGCTTTGAGGTCAAAGATGGAAAAGGAAATATCTTCATATAAAAACTAGACAGAAGCATTCTCAGAAATTACTTCGGGATGAGTGCATTCAACCCAAAGAGTTGAACCTTCCTTTTGATAGAACAGTTTTGAAACACTTTTTTTGTAGAATCTGCAAGTGGATATTTGGAGCAATTTGAGGCCTATGCTAGAAAAGGAAATATCTTCACATAAAAACTAGACGGAAGCATTCTCAGAAATTTCTTGGTGATGAGTGCATTCAACTCACAGGTTTGAACGTGCCTTTTGATAGAACAGTTTTGAAACACTCTGTTTGTAGAATTTGCAAGTGGATATTTGGAGAGATTTGTGGCCTGTGCTGCATAAAGGGAATATCTTAACTTTAGAACAAGACAGAAGCATTCTCAGAGACTCCCCTGTGCTTTATGCATTCAAATCACAGGCTTGAACCTTCCTTTTGATAGAGCAGTTTTGAACCACTCTTTTTGTAGAATCTGCAAGTGGATATTTGGAGTGATTTGAGGCCTATGATGAAAAAGGAAATATCTTCACCTAAAAACTAGACAGAAACATTCTCAGAAACTTCTGTGGGATCAGAACGTTCAACCAACAGAGTTGAACCTTCCTTTTGATAGACTAGTTTTGAAACACACTTTTTGTAGAATCTGCAAGTGGATGTTTGGAGGGCTTTGAGGCCTATGCTGGAAAGAAAATATCTTCACCTAAAAACTAGACAGAAGCATTCTCAGAAACTTCTTTGTGATGAGTGCATTCAACTCACAGTGTTGAAAGTTCCTTTTGATAGAACAATTCTGACACAATCTTCTTATAGAATCTGCAAGTGGATATTTGGATTGCTTGAGGCCTATGCTGGAGTAAGAAATAATTTCACATAAAAACTATATTGAAGCATTCTCAAAAACATCCTTGTGATGTGTGCCTTCAACTCACAGAATTGAAACTTCCTTTTGATAAAGCAGTTTTGAAACACCATATTGTAGAATCTGCAAGTGGATAGTTTTAGCACTTTGAGGCCTAGCCTGGAAAAGGGTCTATCTTCACGTAAAAACTGGACAGAAGCATTCTCAGAAACTTCCCTGTGCTTTATGAATTCAACTCACAGACTTGAACCTTCCTTTTGATAGAACAGTTTGGAAAAACACTTTTTGTAGAATCTGGAAGTGGATATTTAGAGCGCTTTGAGGCCTATGCAGGAAAAGGAAATACCATCACATAAAAACTAGACAGAAGTATTCTCAGAAACTTCTTTGTGATGTGTGCATTCAACTCACAGATTTGAACCCTGCTTTTCAAAGAGCAGTTATGAAACACCCTTTTTGTAGGATCTGCAGGTGGATATTTTTGGCGCTTTGAGGCCAATGCTGGAAAAGGAAATATGTATACATAAAAACTAAACAGAAGCATTCTCAGAAACTTCTCTGTATTTTATGATTTCAACTCACAGAGTTGAACCTTCCTTTTGATAGCGCAGTTTTGAAACACTCTTTTGTAGAATCTGCAAGTGGATATTTGGAATGCTTTGAGGCCTATGCTCGAAAAGGAAATTTCTTCATATAAATACTAGACAGAAGCATGCTCAGAAACTTCTTTGTGATGAGTGCATTGTACTCACAGACTTTAAATTTCCTTTTGATAGAGCAGTTTTGAAACAGTCTTTTTGTAAAATATGAAAGTGTATATTTGGTGCGATTTGAGGGCTAAGATGGAAAAGGAAATATCTTCACATAAAAACTGGACAGAAGTATTCTCCGTATTTTCTTTGTGATGTGTGCATTAAGCTAACAGAGTAGAACCTTCCTTTTGATAGAGCAGTTTTGAAACCCTCTTTTTGTAGAATCTGCAAGTGGATATTTGGAGCGATTTGAGGCCTATGGTGAAAAAGGGGATATCTTCGCATAAAAACTAGATAGAAGCATTCTCAGAAACTTCCCTGTGCCGTATGCATTCAACTCACGGACTTAAAACTTCCTTTTGAAAGAGCAGATTTGAAACACTTTTTTTGTAGAAACTGCTAGTGGATATTTGGAGCGCTTTGAGGCCTATGCCAGAAAAGGAAATATCCCCACATAAAAAGTAGACAAAAGCATTCTCCGAAACTTCTTTGTGATGAATGCATTCACCTCACAGAGTTGAACCTTCCCTTTGATGGAACAGTTTTGAAACACTCTTTTTGTAGAATCTGCAAGTGGCTATTTGGAGCGCTTTGAGGCGTATGCTGGAAAACGAAATATCTTCACATAATAAGTAGACGGAAGCATTCACAGAAACTTCTCTGTGATGAGTGCATTCACCTCACAGAGTTCAACCTTCCTTTTGGTAGAACAGTTATGAAACACTCTCTTTGTAGAGTCTACAAGAGATTATTTGGAGCTCATTGAGGCCTAGGCTGGAAAAGAAAGTATCTTCCTGGAAAAACTAAGCAGAATCGTTCTCAGAAATATTTTTGTGATGAGTGCATTCAACTCACAGCCTTGAACCTTCCTTTTGATAGAGTAGTTTTGAAACACTCGTTTTGTAGAATCTGCAAGTGGATATTTGGAGTGCTTTGTGGTCTATGCTGGAAAAGGAAATATCTTCACATCAAAACTAGACAGAAACATTCTCAGAAATTTCTGTGTTATGAGTGCATTCAACTCACAGGGTTGAACTTTCCTTTTGCTAGATCAGTTTTGAAACATTCTTTTTGTAGAATCTGCAAGTGTGTATTTGGAGCGATTTGAGGCCTATGCTGCAAAAAGAGAAATCTTCACATAAAAACTAGACAGAAGCATTCCCAAAAACTTCCCCGTGCTTCATGCATTCAACTCACAGACTTGAACCTTCCTTTTGATAGAGCAGTTTTGAAACACTCTTTTTGTAGAATCTGCAATTGGATATTTGGAGCGATTTGAGGCCTATGATGAAAAAGGGAATGTCTTCACCTAAAAACTAGACAGAAGCATCCTCTGAAACTTCTTTGTGATGAGTGCATTCAACCCACAGAGTTGAAACCTCCTTTTTTTTAGAACTGTTTTGTAACACTCTCTTTGTAGAATCTGAAAGTGGATACTTGGTGCGCTTTGAGGCCTATGCTGGAAATGGAAATATGTTCTCATAAAAACTAAGCAGAAGTATACACACAGAGTTCTTAGTGATGAGTGCATTCAACTCACAGACGTAAACTTTCCTTTTGATATAGCAGTTTTGACACACTCTTTTTGTAGAATCTGCAAGTGTATATTTGGAGCGCTATGAGGGCTACGCTGTAAAAGGAAATATCATCACATAAAAACTATACAGAAGCATTCTCAGAAACATCTCTATGATGAGCGCATTGTACTCACAGACTTGAACTTTCTTTTTGATAGAGCAGTTTTGAAACACTCCTTTTGTAGAATGTGCAAGTGGATATTTGCTGTGCTTTGAGGCCTAATCTGGAAAAGGAAGTATCTTCACATAAAAACTAGACAGAAGCATTCTCCGAAACTTCTTTGTGATGCGTGCATTCATCTAACAGACTAGAAAGTTCCTTTTGATAGAGCAGTTTTGAAACACCCTTTTTGTAGAATCTGCAAGTGGATATTTGGAGCGATTTGAGGCCTGTGGTGTAAAAGGGAATATCTTCACATAAAAACTAGAAGGAAGCATTCTCAGAAACTTCAGTGTGTTTTATGCATTCAACTCACAGACTTGAACCTTCCTTTTGAAAAAGCAGATTTGAAAAACTCTTTTTGTAGAAATTGCAAGTGGATATTTGGAGTGCTTTGAGGCCTATGCTGGAAAAGGATATATCCTCACATAAAAACTAGACAAAAGCATTCCCTGAAACTTCTTTGTGATGAATGCATTCAGCTTACAGAGTTGAACTTTCCTTTTGATAGAACAGTTTTGAAACACTCTTTTTGTAGAATCTGCAAGTAGATATTTGGAGAGCTTTGAGACCTATGCTGGAAAAGGAAATATCTTCACATAAAAATTAGACAGAAGCATTCTCAGACACTTCTCTGTGATGAGTGCATTCAACTCAGAGAGTTCAACCTTCCTTTTGGTAGAACAGTTTTGAATCACTCTCTTTCTAGAATCTACAATAGATTATTTGGAGCTCATTTAGGCCTATGATGGGAAAGGGAATATCTTCCCATAAAAACTAAGCAGAATCATTCTCAGAAACATTTATGTGATGAGTGCTTTCAACTCAGAGACTTGAACATTCCTTTTGATAGAGCAGTTTTGAAACACTCTTTTTGTAGAATCTGCAATTGGATATTTGGAGTGCTTTGAGACCTATGCTGGAAAAGGAAATATCTTCACATAAAAATTAGACAGAAGCATTCTCAGACACTTCTCTGTGATGGGCGCATTCAGCTCACTGAGTTCAACCTTCCTTTAGGTAGAATAGTTTTGAATCACTCTCTTTGTAGAATCTACTATCGATTATTTGGAGCGCATTGAGGCCTACGATGGAAAAGGGAATATCTTCCCATAAAAACTAAGCAGAATCATTCTCAGAAACATTTTTGTGATGAGTGCATTCAACCCTGAGACTTGAACATTCCTTTTGAAAGATCAGTTTTGAAACATTCTTTTTATAGAATCTACAAGTGGGTATTTGGAGCAATTTGAGGCCTATGCTGGAAAAGGGAATATCTTCACATAAAAATTAGACAGAAGCATTCTCAGAAATTTCTTTGTGATGAGTGGGTTCAACTCACAGGGTTGAACTTTCCTTTTGATAGAACAGTTTTGAAACACTCTGTTTGTAGAATTTGCAAGTGGATATTTGGAGCGATTTGAGGCCTATGCTGCAAAAAGGGAATATCTGAACATAAGAACTAGACAGAAGCATTCTCAGAGACTTCCTTGTGCCTTATACATTCAATTCACAAGCTTGAACCTTCTTTTTGGTAGAGCAGTTTTGAAACACCCTTTTTGTAGACTCTGCAAGTGGATATTTACAGCGATTTGAGGCCTACAGTGAAAAAGGGGATATCTTCACATAAAAACTAGATAGAAGCATTCTCAGAAACTTCCCTTTGCTTTATGCAGTCAACTCACAGACTTGAAACTTCCTTTTCAAAGAGCAGATTTTAAATACTCTTTTTGTAGAAACTGCAAGTGGATATTTGGAGCGCTTTGAGGCCTATGCTGGAAAAGGAAATATCCTCACATAAAAACAAGACAAAAGCATTCTCCGAAACTTCTTTGGGATGAATGCATTCAGCTCACAGAGTTGAACCTTGCCTTTGATAGAACAGTTTTGAAACACTCTTTTTTTAGAATCTGCAAGTGGATATTTGGAGCGCATTGGGACCTATGCTGGAAAAAGAAATATCTTCACATAATACCTAGACGGAAGCATTCTCAGAAACTTCTCTGTGATGAGTCATTTATGAAACACTTTCTTTGAAGAATCTATAAGAGATTATTTGGAGCTCATTGAGGCCTATGCTGGAAAAAGGAATATCTTCATATAAAAACTAGACAGAAGCATTCTGAGAAACTTCCCTGCGCTATTTGCATTCAACTCACACTCTTGAACCTTCTTTTTGAAAGAGCAGATTTGAAACACTCTTTTTGTAGAAACTGCAAGTACATATTTGGAGTGCTTTTAGGCCTATGATGGAAAAGGAAATATCCTCACAGAAAAATTAGACAAAAGCATTCTCAGAAATTTCTTTGTGATGTGTGCATTTAATTCACCGAGTTGAACTTTCCTTTTGATAGAACAGTTTTGAAACAGTCTTTTTGTAGAATCTGCAAGTGGATATTTGGAGCATTTTGAGGTCTAAGCTGGAAAAGGAAATATCTTCACATAAAAACTAGACAGAAGCATTCCCAAAAACTTCCCCGTGCTTCATGCATTCAACTCACAGACTTGAACCTTCCTTTTGATAGAGCAGTTTTGAAACACTCTTTTTGTAGAATCTGCAATTGGATATTTGGAGCGATTTGAGGCCTATGATGAAAAAGGGAATATCTTCACCTAAAAACTAGACAGAAGCATTCTCTGAAACTTCTTTGCGATGAGTGCATTCAACCCACAGAGTTGAAACCTCCTTTTTTTTAGAACTGTTTTGTAACACTCTCTTTGTAGAATCTGAAAGTGGATACTTGGTGCGCTTTGAGGCCTATGCTGGAAATGGAAATATGTTCTCATAAAAACTAAGCAGAAGCATACTCACAGAGTTCTTAGTGATGAGTGCATCCAACTCACAGACTTAAACTTTCCTTTTGATATAGCAGTTTTGACACACTCTTTTTGTAGAATCTGCAAGTGGATATTTGGAGCGCTATGAGGCCTACGCTGTAAAAGGAAATATCATCACATAAAAACTATACAGAAGCATTCTCAGAAACATCTCTATGATGAGCGCATTGTACTCACGGACTTGAACTTTCTTTTTGATAGAGCAGTTTTGAAACACTCCTTTTGTAGAATGTGCAAGTGGATATTTGGTGTGCTTTGAGGCCTAATCTGGAAAAGGAAATATCTTCACATAAAAACTAGACAGAAGCATTCTCTGAAACTTCTTTGTGATGCGTGCGTTCATCTAACAGACTAGAAACTTCCTTTTGATAGAGCAGTTTTGAAACACCCTTTTTGTAGAATCTACAAGTGGATATTTGGAGCGATTTGAGGCCTGTGGTGTAAAAGGGAATATCTTTTCATAAAAACTAGAAGGAAGCATTCTCAGAAACTTCAGTGTGCGTTATGCATTCAACTCACAGACTTGAACATTCCTTTTGAAAGAGCAGATTTGAAAAACTCTTTTTGTAGAAATTGCAAGTGGATATTTAGAGTGGTTTGAGGCCTATGCTGGAAAAGGATATATCCTCACATAAAAACTAGACAAAAGCATTCTCTGAAACTTCTTTGTGATGAATGCATTCAGCTTACAGAGTTGAACTTTCCTTTTGATAGAACAGTTTTGAAACACTCTTTTTGTAGAATCTGCAAGTGGATATTTGGAGAGCTTTGAGACCTATGCTGGAAAAGGAAATATCTTCACATAAAAATTAGACAGAAGCATTCTCAGACACTTCTCTGTGATGAGTGCATTCAACTCACAGAGTTCAACCTTCCTTTTTGTAGAACAGTTATGAAACACTCTCTTTGTAGAATCTACAAGGGATCATTTGGAGCACATTAAGACCTATGCTGGAAAAGGGTGTATCTTCCCATAAAAAAATAAGCAGAATCATTCTGAGATACCTTTTTGTGATGAGTGCATTCAACTCACAGACTTGAACATTCCTTTCGATAGAGCAGTTTTGAAACACTCTTTTTGTAGATTCTGCAAGTGGGTATTTTGAGCGCTTTGAGGTCAAAGATGGAAAAGGAAATATCTTCATATAAAAACTAGACAGAAGCATTCTCAGAAATTACTTTGGGATGAGTGCATTCAACCCAAAGAGTTGAACCTTCCTTTTGATAGAACAGTTTTGAAACACTTTTTTTGTAGAATCTGCAAGTGGATATTTGGAGCAATTTGAGGCCTATGCTAGAAAAGGAAATATCTTCACATAAAAACTAGACGGAAGCATTCTCAGAAATTTCTTAGTGATGAGTGCATTCAACTCACAGGTTTGAACTTGCCTTTTGATAGAACAGTTTTGAAACACTCTGTTTGTAGAATTTGCAAGTGGATATTTGGAGAGATTTGTGGCCTGTGCTGCATAAAGGGAATATCTTAACTTTAGAACAAGACAGAAGCATTCTCAGAGACTCCCCTGTGCTTTATGCATTCAAATCACAGGCTTGAACCTTCCTTTTGATAGAGCAGTTTTGAACCACTCTTTTTGTAGAATCTGCAAGTGGATATTTGGAGTGATTTGAGGCCTATGATGAAAAAGGAAATATCTTCACCTAAAAACTAGACAGAAACATTCTCAGAAACTTCTGTGGGATCAGAACGTTCAACCAACAGAGTTGAACCTTCCTTTTGATAGACTAGTTTTGAAACACACTTTTTGTAGAATCTGCAAGTGGATGTTTGGAGGGCTTTGAGGCCTATGCTGGAAAGAAAATATCTTCACCTAAAAACTAGACAGAAGCATTCTCAGAAACTTCTTTGTGATGAGTGCATTCAACTCACAGTGTTGAAAGTTCCTTTTGATAGAACAATTCTGACACAATCTTCTTATAGAATCTGCAAGTGGATATTTGGATTGCTTGAGGCCTATGCTGGAGTAAGAAATAATTTCACATAAAAACTATATTGAAGCATTCTCAAAAACATCTTTGTGATGTGTGCCTTCAACTCACAGAATTGAAACTTCCTTTTGATAAAGCAGTTTTGAAACACCATATTGTAGAATCTGCAAGTGGATAGTTTTAGCACTTTGAGGCCTAGCCTGGAAAAGGGTCTATCTTCACATAAAAACTGGACAGAAGCATTCTCAGAAACTTCCCTGTGCTTTATGAATTCAACTCACAGACTTGAACCTTCCTTTTGATAGAACAGTTTGGAAAAACACTTTTTGTAGAATCTGGAAGTGGATATTTAGAGCGCTTTGAGGCCTATGCAGGAAAAGGAAATACCATCACATAAAAACTAGACAGAAGTATTCTCAGAAACTTCTTTGTGATGTGTGCATTCAACTCACAGATTTGAACCCTGCTTTTCAAAGAGCAGTTATGAAACACCCTTTTTGTAGGATCTGCAGGTGGACATTTTTGGCGCTTTGAGGCCAATGCTGGAAAAGGAAATATGTATACATAAAAACTAAACAGAAGCATTCTCAGAAACTTCTCTGTGTTTTATGATTTCAACTCACAGAGTTGAACCTTCCTTTTGATAGCGCAGTTTTGAAACACTCTTTTGTAGAATCTGCAAGTGGATATTTGGAATGCTTTGAGGCCTATGCTCGAAAAGGAAATTTCTTCATATAAATACTAGACAGAAGCATGCTCAGAAACTTCTTTGTGATGAGTGCATTGTACTCACAGACTTCAAATTTCCTTTTGATAGAGCAGTTTTGAAACAGTCTTTTTGTAAAATATGAAAGTGTATATTTGGTGCGATTTGAGGGCCAAGGTGGAAAAGGAAATATCTTCACATAAAAACTGGACAGAAGTATTCTCCGTATTTTCTTTGTGATGTGTGCATTAAACTAACAGAGTAGAACCTTCCTTTTGATAGAGCAGTTTTGAAACCCTCTTTTTGTAGAATCTGCAAGTGGATATTTGGAGCGATGTGAGGCTTATGGTGAAAAAGGGGATATCTTCGCATAAAAACTAGATAGAAGCATTCTCAGAAACTTCCCTGTGCCGTATGCATTCAACTCACGGACTTAAACCTTCCTTTTGAAAGAGCAGATTTGAAACACTTTTTTTGTAGAAACTGCAAGTGGATATATGGAGCGCTTTGAGGCCTATGCAGGAAAAGGAAATATCCCCACATAAAAAGTAGACAAAAGCATTCTCCGAAACTTCTTTGTGATGAATGCATTCACCTCACAGAGTTGAACCTTCCCTTTGATGGAACAGTTTTGAAACACTCTTTTTGTAGAATCTGCAAGTGGCTATTTGGAGCGCTTTGAGGCGTATGCTGGAAAAAGAAATATCTTCACATAATAAATAGACGGAAGCATTCACAGAAACTTCTCTGTGATGAGTGCATTCACCTCACAGAGTTCAACCTTCCTTTTGGTAGAACAGTTATGAAACACTCTCTTTGTAGAGTCTACAAGAGATTATTTGGAGCTCATTGAGGCCTATGCTGGAAAAGAAAGTATCTTCCCGGAAAAACTAAGCAGAATCATTCTCAGAAATAATTTTGTGATGAGTGCATTCAACTCACAGCATTGAACCTTCCTTTTGATAGAGTAGTTTTGAAACACTCGTTTTGTAGAATCTGCAAGTGGATATTTGGAGTGCTTTGAGGTCTATGCTGGAAAAGGAAATATCTTCACATCAAAACTAGACAGAAACATTCTCAGAAATTTCTGTGTGATGAGTGCATTCAACTCACAGGGTTGAACTTTCCTTTTGCTAGAACAGTTTTGAAACATTCTTTTTGTAGAATCTGCAAGTGTGTATTTGGAGCGATTTGAGGCCTATGCTGCAAAAAGAGAAATCTTCACATAAAAAATAGACAGAAGCATTCCCAAAAACTTCCCCGTGCTTCATGCATTCAACTCACAGACTTGAACCTTCCTTTTGATAGAGCAGTTTTGAAACACTCTTTTTGTAGAATCTGCAATTGGATATTTGGAGCGATTTGAGGCCTATGATGAAAAAGGGAATGTCTTCACCTAAAAACTAGACAGAAGCATTCTCTGAAACTTCTTTGCGATGAGTGCATTCAACCCACAGAGTTGAAACCTCCTTTTTTTTAGAACTGTTTTGTAACACTCTCTTTGTAGAATCTGAAAGTGGATACTTGGTGCGCTTTGAGGCCAATGCTGGAAATGGAAATATGTTCTCATAAAAACTAAGCAGACGCATACTCACAGAGTTCTTAGTGATGAGTGCATTCAACTCACAGACATAAATTTTCCTTTTGATATAGCAGTTTTGACACACTCTTTTTGTAGAATCTGCAAGTGGATATTTGGAGCGCTATGAGGGCTACGCTGTAAAAGGAAATATCATCACATAAAAACTATACGGAAGCATTCTCAGAAACATCTCTATGATGAGCGCATTGTACTCACGGACTTGAACTTTCTTTTTGATAGAGCAGTTTTGAAACACTCCTTTTGTAGAATGTGCAAGTGGATATTTGGTGTGCTTTGAGGCCTAATCTGGAAAAGGAAATATCTTCACATAAAAACTAGACAGAAGCATTCTCTGAAACTTCTTTGTGATGCGTGCATTCATCTAACAGACTAGAAACTTCCTTTTGATAGAGCAGTTTTGAAACACCCTTTTTGTAGAATCTGCAAGTGGTTATTTGGAGCGATTTGAGGCCTGTGGTGTAAAAGGGAATATCTTCACATAAAAACTAGAAGGAAGCATTCTCAGAAACTTCAGTGTGCTTTATGCATTCAACTCACAGACTTGAACCTTCCTTTTGAAAAAGCAGATTTGAAAAACTCTTTTTGTAGAAATTGCAAGTGGATATTTGGAGTGCTTTGAGGCCTATGCTGGAAAAGGATATATCCTCACATAAAAACTAGACAAAAGCATTCCCTGAAACTTCTTTGTGATGAATGCACTCAGCCTACAGAGTTGAACTTTCCTTTTGATAGAACAGTTTTGAAACACTCTTTTTGTAGAATCTGCAAGTGGATATTTGGAGAGCTTTGAGACCTATGCTGGAAAAGGAAATATCTTCACATAAAAATTAGACAGAAGCATTCTCAGACACTTCTCTGTGATGAGTGCATTCAACTCAGAGAGTTCAACCTTCCTTTTGGTAGAACAGTTTTGAATCACTCTCTTTCTAGAATCTACAATAGATTATTTGGAGCTCATTTAGGCCTATGATGGGAAAGGGAATATCTTCCCATAAAAACTAAGCAGAATCATTCTCAGAAACATTTATGTGATGAGTGCTTTCAACTCAGAGACTTGAACATTCCTTTTGATAGAGCAGTTTTGAAACACTCTTTTTGTAGAATCTGCAATTGGATATTTGGAGTGCTTTGAGACCTATGCTGGAAAAGGAAATATCTTCACATAAAAATTAGACAGAAGCATTCTCAGACACTTCTCTGTGATGGGCGCATTCAGCTCACTGAGTTCAACCTTCCTTTAGGTAGAATAGTTTTGAATCACTCTCTTTGTAGAATCTACTATCGATTATTTGGAGCGCATTGAGGCCTACGATGGAAAAGGGAATATCTTCCCATAAAAACTAAGCAGAATCATTCTCAGAAACATTTTTGTGATGAGTGCATTCAACTCTGAGACTTGAACATTCCTTTTGAAAGAGCAGTTTTGAAACACTCTTTTCATAGAATCTACAAGTGGGTATTTGGAGCAATTTGAGGCCTATGCTGGAAAAGGGAATATCTTCACATAAATAATTAGACAGAAGCATTCTCAGAAATTTCTTTGTGATGAGTGCGTTCAACTCACAGGGTTGAACTTTCCTTTTTATAGAACAGTTTTGAAACACTCTGTTTGTAGAATTTGCAAGTGGATATTTGGAGCGATTTCAGGCCTATGCTGCAAAAAGGGAATATCTGAACATAAGAACTAGACAGAAGCATTCTCAGAGACTTCCTTGTGCCTTATACATTCAATTCACAGGCTTGAACCTTCTTTTTGGAAGAGCAGTTTTGAAACACCCTTTTTGTAGACTCTGCAAGTGGATATTTACAGCGATTTGAGGCCTACAGTGAAAAAGGGGATATCTTCACATAAAAACCAGATAGAAGCATTCTCAGAAACTTCCCTTTGCTTTATGCAGTCAACTCACAGACTTGAAACTTCCTTTTCAAAGAGCAGATTTTAAATACTCTTTTTGTAGAAACTGCAAGTGGATATTTGGAGCGCTTTGAAGCCTATGCTGGAAAAGGAAATATCCTCACATAAAAACAAGACAAAAGCATTCTCCGAAACTTCTTTGGGATGAATGCATTCAGCTCACAGAGTTGAACCTTGCCTTTGATAGAACAGTTTTGAAACACTCTTTTTTTAGAATCTGCAAGTGGATATTTAGAGCGCATTGGGACCTATGCTGGAAAAAGAAATATCTTCACATAATACCTAGACGGAAGCATTCTCAGAAACTTCTCTGTGATGAGTCATTTATGAAACACTTTCTTTGAAGAATCTATAAGAGATTATTTGGAGCTCATTGAGGCCTATGCTGGAAAAAGGAATATCTTCATATAAAAACTAGACAGAAGCATTCTGAGAAACTTCCCTGCGCTATTTGCATTCAACTCACACTCTTGAACCTTCTTTTTGAAAGAGCAGATTTGAAACACTCTTTTTGTAGAAAGTGCAAGTGCATATTTGGAGTGCTTTGAGGCCTATGATGGAAAAGGAAATATCCTCACAGAAAAATTAGACAAAAGCATTCTCAGAAATTTCTTTGTGATGTGTGCATTTAATTCACCGAGTTGAACTTTCCTTTTGATAGAACAGTTTTGAAACAGTCTTTTTGTAGAATCTGCAAGTGGATATTTGGAGCATTTTGAGGTCTATGCTGGAAAAGGAAATATCGTCACATGAAAATTAGACAGAAGCATTCCCAAAAACTTCCCCGTGCTTCATGCATTCAACTCACAGACTTGAACCTTCCTTTTGATAGAGCAGTTTTGAAACACTCTTTTTGTAGAATCTGCAATTGGATATTTGGAGCGATTTGAGGCCTATGATGAAAAAGGGAATATCTTCACCTAAAAACTAGACAGAAGCATTCTCTGAAACTTCTTTGCGATGAGTGCATTCAACCCACAGAGTTGAAACCTCCTTTTTTTTAGAAGTGTTTTGTAACACTCTCTTTGTAGAATCTGAAAGTGGATACTTGGTGCGCTTTGAGGCCTATGCTGGAAATGGAAATATGTTCTCATAAAAACTAAGCAGAAGCATACTCACAGAGTTCTTAGTGATGAGTGCATCCAACTCACAGACTTAAACTTTCCTTTTGATATAGCAGTTTTGACACACTCTTTTTGTAGAATCTGCAAGTGGATATTTGGAGCGCTATGAGGCCTACGCTGTAAAAGGAAATATCATCACATAAAAACTATACAGAAGCATTCTCAGAAACATCTCTATGATGAGTGCATTGTACTCACAGACTTGAACTTTCTTTTTGATAGAGCAGTTTTGAAACACTCCTTTTGTAGAATGTGCAAGTGGATATTTGGTGTGCTTTGAGGCCTAATCTGGAAAAGGAAATATCTTCACATAAAAACTAGACAGAAGCATTCTCTGAAACTTCTTTGTGATGCGTGCATTCATCTAACAGACTAGAAACTTCCTTTTGATAGGGCAGTTTTGAAACACCCTTTTTGTAGAATCTACAAGTGGATATTTGGAGCGATTTGAGGCCTGTGGTGTAAAAGGGAATATCTTCACATAAAAACTAGAAGGAAGCATTCTCAGAAACTTCAGTGTGCGTTATGCATTCAACTCACAGACTTGAACATTCCTTTTGAAAGAGCAGATTTGAAAAACTCTTTTTGTAGAAATTGCAAGTGGATATTTAGAGTGGTTTGAGGCCTATGCTGGAAAAGGATATATCCTCACATAAAAACTAGACAAAAGCATTCTCTGAAACTTCTTTGTGATGAATGCATTCAGCTTACAGAGTTGAACTTTTCTTTTGATAGAACAGTTTTGAAACACTCTTTTTGTAGAATCTGCAAGTGGATATTTGGAGAGCTTTGAGACCTATGCTGGAAAAGGAAATATCTTCACATAAAAACTAGACAGAAGCATTGTCAGACACTTCTCTGTGACGAGTGCATTCAACTCACAGAGTTCAACCTTCCTTTTTGTAGAACAGTTATGAAACACTCTCTTTGTAGAATCTACAAGGGATCATTTGGAGCACATTAAGACCTATGCTGGAAAAGGGTGTATCTTCCCATAAAAAAATAAGCAGAATCATTCTGAGATACCTTTTTGTGATGAGTGCATTCAACTCACAGACTTGAACATTCCTTTCGATAGAGCAGTTTTGAAACACTCTTTTTGTAGATTCTGCAAGTGGGTATTTTGAGCGCTTTGAGGTCAAAGATGGAAAAGGAAATATCTTCATATAAAAACTAGACAGAAGCATTCTCAGAAATTACTTCGGGATGAGTGCATTCAACCCAAAGAGTTGAACCTTCCTTTTGATAGAACAGTTTTGAAACACTTTTTTTGTAGAATCTGCAAGTGGATATTTGGAGCAATTTGAGGCCTATGCTAGAAAAGGAAATATCTTCACATAAAAACTAGACGGAAGCATTCTCAGAAATTTCTTGGTGATGAGTGCATTCAACTCACAGGTTTGAACGTGCCTTTTGATAGAACAGTTTTGAAACACTCTGTTTGTAGAATTTGCAAGTGGATATTTGGAGAGATTTGTGGCCTGTGCTGCATAAAGGGAATATCTTAACTTTAGAACAAGACAGAAGCATTCTCAGAGACTCCCCTGTGCTTTATGCATTCAAATCACAGGCTTGAACCTTCCTTTTGATAGAGCAGTTTTGAACCACTCTTTTTGTAGAATCTGCAAGTGGATATTTGGAGTGATTTGAGGCCTATGATGAAAAAGGAAATATCTTCACCTAAAAACTAGACAGAAACATTCTCAGAAACTTCTGTGGGATCAGAAAGTTCAACCAACAGAGTTGAACCTTCCTTTTGATAGACTAGTTTTGAAACACACTTTTTGTAGAATCTGCAAGTGGATGTTTGGAGGGCTTTGAGGCCTATGCTGGAAAGAAAATATCTTCACCTAAAAACTAGACAGAAGCATTCGCAGAAACTTCTTTGTGATGAGTGCATTCAACTCACAGTGTTGAAAGTTCCTTTTGATAGAACAATTCTGACACAATCTTCTTATAGAATCTGCAAGTGGATATTTGGATTGCTTGAGGCCTATGCTGGAGTAAGAAATAATTTCACATAAAAACTATATTGAAGCATTCTCAAAAACATCCTTGTGATGTGTGCCTTCAACTCACAGAATTGAAACTTCCTTTTGATAAAGCAGTTTTGAAACACCATATTGTAGAATCTGCAAGTGGATAGTTTTAGCACTTTGAGGCCTAGCCTGGAAAAGGGTCTATCTTCACGTAAAAACTGGACAGAAGCATTCTCAGAAACTTCCCTGTGCTTTATGAATTCAACTCACAGACTTGAACCTTCCTTTTGATAGAACAGTTTGGAAAAACACTTTTTGTAGAATCTGGAAGTGGATATTTAGAGCGCTTTGAGGCCTATGCAGGAAAAGGAAATACCATCATATAAAAACTAGACAGAAGTATTCTCAGAAACTTCTTTGTGATGTGTGCATTCAACTCACAGATTTGAACCCTGCTTTTCAAAGAGCAGTTATGAAACACCCTTTTTATAGGATCTGCAGGTGGACATTTTTGGCGCTTTGAGGCCAATGCTGGAAAAGGAAATATGTATACATAAAAACTAAACAGAAGCATTCTCAGAAACTTCTCTGTGTTTTATGATTTCAACTCACAGAGTTGAACCTTCCTTTTGATAGCGCAGTTTTGAAACACTCTTTTGTAGAATCTGCAAGTGGATATTTGGAATGCTTTGAGGCCTATGCTCGAAAAGGAAATTTCTTCATATAAATACTAGACAGAAGCATGCTCAGAAACTTCTTTGTGATGAGTGCATTGTACTCACAGACTTCAAATTTCCTTTTGATAGAGCAGTTTTGAAACAGTCTTTTTGTAAAATATGAAAGTGTATATTTGGTGCGATTTGAGGGCTAAGATGGAAAAGGAAATATCTTCACATAAAAACTGGACAGAAGTATTCTCCGTATTTTCTTTGTGATGTGTGCATTAAACTAACAGAGTAGAACCTTCCTTTTGATAGAGCAGTTTTGAAACCCTCTTTTTGTAGAATCTGCAAGTGGATATTTGGAGCGATTTGAGGCCTATGGTGAAAAAGGGGATATCTTCGCATAAAAACTAGATAGAAGCATTCTCAGAAACTTCCCTGTGCCGTATGCATTCAACTCACGGACTTAAAACTTCCTTTTGAAAGAGCAGATTTGAAACACTTTTTTTGTAGAAACTGCAAGTGGATATTTGGAGCGCTTTGAGGCCTATGCAGGAAAAGGAAATATCCCCACATAAAAAGTAGACAAAAGCATTCTCCGAAACTTCTTTGTGATGAATTCATTCACCTCACAGAGTTGAACCTTCCCTTTGATGGAACAGTTTTGAAACACTCTTTTTGTAGAATCTGCAAGTGGCTATTTGGAGCGCTTTGAGGCGTATGCTGGAAAAGGAAATATCTTCACATAATAAATAGACGGAAGCATTCACAGACACTTCTCTGTGATGAGTGCATTCACCTCACAGAGTTCAACCTTCCTTTTGGTAGAACAGTTATGAAACACTCTCTTTGTAGAGTCTACAAGAGATTATTTGGAGCTCATTGAGGCCTATGCTGGAAGAGAAAGTATCTTCCCGGAAAAACTAAGCAGAATCATTCTCAGAAATATTTTTGTGATGAGTGCATTCAACTCACAGCCTTGAACCTTCCTTTTGATAGAGTAGTTTTGAAACACTCGTTTTGTAGAATCTGCAAGTGGATATTTGGAGTGCTTTGAGGTCCATGCTGGAAAAGGAAATATCTTCACATCAAAACTAGACAGAAACATTCTCAGAAATTTCTGTGTGATGAGTGCATTCAACTCACAGGGTTGAACTTTTCTTTTGCTAGAACAGTTTTGAAACATTCTTTTTGTAGAATCTGCAAGTGTGTATTTGGAGCGATTGGAGGCGTATGCTGCAAAAAGAGAAATCTTCACATAAAAACTAGACAGAAGCATTCCCAAAAACTTCCCCGTGCTTCATGCATTCAACTCACAGACTTGAACCTTCCTTTTGATAGAGCAGTTTTGAAACACTCTTTTTGTAGAATCTGCAATTGGATATTTGGAGCGATTTGAGGCCTATGATGAAAAAGGGAATGACTTCACCTAAAAACTAGACAGAAGCATCCTCTGAAACTTCTTTGTGATGAGTGCATTCAACCCACAGAGTTGAAACCTCCTTTTTTTTAGAACTGTTTTGTAACACTCTCTTTGTAGAATCTGAAAGTGGATACTTGGTGCGCTTTGAGGCCTATGCTGGAAATGGAAATATGTTCTCATAAAAACTAAGCAGAAGCATACTCACAGAGTTCTTAGTGATGAGTGCATTCAACTCACAGACATAAACTTTCCTTTTGATATAGCAGTTTTGACACACTCTTTTTGTAGAATCTGCAAGTGGATATTTGGAGCGCTATGAGGGCTACGCTGTAAAAGGAAATATCATCACATAAAAACTATACAGAAGCATTCTCAGAAACATCTCTATGATGAGCGCATTGTACTCACAGACTTGAACTTTCTTTTTGATAGAGCAGTTTTGAAACACTCCTTTTGTAGAATGTGCAAGTGGATATTTGGTGTGCTTTGAGGCCTAATCTGGAAAAGGAAATATCTTCACATAAAAACTAGACAGAAGCATTCTCTGAAACTTCTTTGTGATGCGTGCATTCATCTAACAGACTAGAAACTTCCTTTTGATAGAGCAGTTTTGAAACACCCTTTTTGTAGAATCTACAAGTGGATATTTGGAGCGATTTGAGGCCTGTGGTGTAAAAGGGAATATCTTCACATAAAAACTAGAAGGAAGCATTCTCAGAAACTTCAGTGTGCTTTATGCATTCAACTCACAGACTTGAACCTTACTTTTGAAAAAGCAGACTTGAAAAACTCTTTTTGTAGAAATTGCAAGTGGATATTTGGAGTGCTTTGAGGCCTATGCTGGAAAAGGATATATCCTCACATAAAAACTAGACAAAAGCATTCCCTGAAACTTCTTTGTGATGAATGCATTCAGCTTACAGAGTTGAACTTTCCTTTTGATAGAACAGTTTTGAAACACTCTTTTTGTAGAATCTGCAAGTGGATATTTGGAGAGCTATGAGACCTATGCTGGAAAAGGAAATATCTTCACATAAAAATTAGACAGAAGCATTCTTAGACACTTCTCTGTGATGAGTGCATTCAACTCAGAGAGTTCAACCTTCCTTTTGGTAGAACAGTTTTGAATCACTCTCTTTCTAGAATCTACAATAGATTATTTGGAGCTCATTTAGGCCTATGATGGGAAAGGGAATATCTTCCCATAAAAACTAAGCAGAATCATTGTCAGAAACATTTATGTGATGAGTGCTTTCAACTCAGAGTCTTGAACATTCCTTTTGATAGAGCAGTTTTGAAACACTCTTTTTGTAGAATCTGCAATTGGATATTTGGAGTGCTTTGAGACCTATGCTGGAAAAGGAAATATCTTCACATAAAAATTAGACAGAAGCATTCTCAGACACTTCTCTGTGATGGGCGCATTCAGCTCACTGAGTTCAACCTTCCTTTAGGTAGAATAGTTTTGAATCACTCTCTTTGTAGAATCTACTATCGATTATTTGGAGCGCATTGAGGCCTACGATGGAAAAGGGAATATCTTCCCATAAAAACTAAGCAGAATCATTCTCAGAAACATTTTTGTGATGAGTGCATTCAACTCTGAGACTTGAACATTCCTTTTGAAAGAGCAGTTTTGAAACATTCTTTTTATAGAATCTACAAGTGGGTATTTGGAGCAATTTGAGGCCTATGCTGGAAAAGGGAATATCTTCACATAAAAATTAGACAGAAGCATTCTCAGAAATTTCTTTGTGATGAGTGCGTTCAACTCACAGGGTTGAACTTTCCTTTTGATAGAACAGTTTTGAAACACTCTGTTTGTAGAATTTGCAAGTGGATATTTGGAGCGATTTGAGGCCTATGCTGCAAAAAGGGAATATCTGAACATAAGAACTAGACAGAAGCATTCTCAGAGACTTCCTTGTGCCTTATACATTCAATTCACAGGCTTGAACCTTCTTTTTGGTAGAGCAGTTTTGAAACACCCTTTTTGTAGACTCTGCAAGTGGATATTTACAGCGATTTGAGGCCTACAGTGAAAAAGGGGATATCTTCACATAAAAACTAGATAGAAGCATTCTCAGAAACTTCCCTTTGCTTTATGCAGTCAACTCACAGACTTGAAACTTCCTTTTCAAAGAGCAGATTTTAAATACTCTTTTTGTAGAAACTGCAAGTGGATATTTGGAGCGCTTTGAGGCCTATGCTGGAAAAGGAAATATCCTCACATAAAAACAAGACAAAAGCATTCTCCGAAACTTCTTTGGGATGAATGCATTCAGCTCACAGAGTTGAACCTTGCCTTTGATAGAACAGTTTTGAAACACTCTTTTTTTAGAATCTGCAAGTGGATATTTGGAGCGCATTGGGACCTATGCTGGAAAAAGAAATATCTTCACATAATACCTAGACGGAAGCATTCTCAGAAACTTCTCTGTGATGAGTCATTTATGAAACACTTTCTTTGAAGAATCTATAAGAGATTATTTGGAGCTCATTGAGGCCTATGCTGGAAAAAGGAATATCTTCATATAAAAACTAGACAGAAGCATTCTGAGAAACTTCCCTGCGCTATTTGCATTCAACTCACACTCTTGAACCTTCTTTTTGAAAGAGCAGATTTGAAACACTCTTTTTGTAGAAAGTGCAAGTGCATATTTGGAGTGCTTTGAGGCCTATGATGGAAAAGGAAATATCCTCACAGAAAAATTAGACAAAAGCATTCTCAGAAATTTCTTTGTGATGTGTGCATTTAATTCACCGAGTTGAACTTTCCTTTTAATAGAACAGTTTTGAAACAGTCTTTCTGTAGAATCTGCAAGTGGATATTTGGAGCATTTTGAGGTCTATGCTGGAAAAGGAAATATCTTCACATAAAAACTAGACAGAAGCATTCCCAAAAACTTCCCCGTGCTTCATGCATTCAACTCACAGACTTGAACCTTCCTTTTGATAGAGCAGTTTTGAAACACTCTTTTTGTAGAATCTGCAATTGGATATTTGGAGCGATTTGAGGCCTATGATGAAAAAGGGAATATCTTCACCTAAAAACTAGACAGAAGCATTCTCTGAAACTTCTTTGCGATGAGTGCATTCAACCCACAGAGTTGAAACCTCCTTTTTTTTAGAACTGTTTTGTAACACTCTCTTTGTAGAATCTGAAAGTGGATACTTGGTGCGCTTTGAGGCCTATGCTGGAAATGGAAATATGTTCTCATAAAAACTAAGCAGAAGCATACTCACAGAGTTCTTAGTGAGGAGTGCATCCAACTCACAGACTTAAACTTTCCTTTTGATATAGCAGTTTTGACACACTCTTTTTGTAGAATCTGCAAGTGGATATTTGGAGCGCTATGAGGCCTACGCTGTAAAAGGAAATATCATCACATAAAAACTATACAGAAGCATTCGCAGAAACCTCTCTATGATGAGTGCATTGTACTCACGGACTTGAACTTTCTTTTTGATAGAGCAGTTTTGAAACACTCCTTTTGTAGAATGTGCAAGTGGATATTTGGTGTGCTTTGAGGCCTAATCTGGAAAAGGAAATATCTTCACATAAAAACTAGACAGAAGCATTCTCTGAAACTTCTTTGTGATGCGTGCGTTCATCTGACGGACTAGAAACTTCCTTTTGATAGAGCAGTTTTGAAACACCCTTTTTGTAGAATCTACAAGTGGATATTTGGAGCGATTTGAGGCCTGTGTTGTAAAAGGGAATATCTTTTCATAAAAACTAGAAGGAAGCATTCTCAGAAACTTCAGTGTGCGTTATGCATTCAACTCACAGACTTGAACATTCCTTTTGAAAGAGCAGATTTGAAAAACTCTTTTTGTAGAAATTGCAAGTGGATATTTAGAGTGGTTTGAGGCCTATGCTGGAAAAGGATATATCCTCACATAAAAACTAGACAAAAGCATTCTCTGAAACTTCTTTGTGATGAATGCATTCAGCTTACAGAGTTGAACTTTCCTTTTGATAGAACAGTTTTGAAACACTCTTTTTGTAGAATCTGCAAGTGGATATTTGGAGAGCTTTGAGACCTTTGCTGGAAAAGGAAATATCTTCACATAAAAATTAGACAGAAGCATTCTCAGACACTTCTCTGTGATGAGTGCATTCACCTCACAGAGTTCAACCTTCCTTTTGGTAGAACAGTTATGAAACACTCTCTTTGTAGAGTCTACAAGAGATTATTTGGAGCTCATTGAGGCCTATGCTGGAAGAGAAAGTATCTTCCCGGAAAAACTAAGCAGAATCATTCTCAGAAATATTTTTGTGATGAGTGCATTCAACTCACAGCCTTGAACCTTCCTTTTGATAGAGTAGTTTTGAAACACTCGTTTTGTAGAATCTGCAAGTGGATATTTGGAGTGCTTTGAGGTCCATGCTGGAAAAGGAAATATCTTCACATCAAAACTAGACAGAAACATTCTCAGAAATTTCTGTGTGATGAGTGCATTCAACTCACAGGGTTGAACTTTTCTTTTGCTAGAACAGTTTTGAAACATTCTTTTTGTAGAATCTGCAAGTGTGTATTTGGAGCGATTGGAGGCGTATGCTGCAAAAAGAGAAATCTTCACATAAAAACTAGACAGAAGCATTCCCAAAAACTTCCCCGTGCTTCATGCATTCAACTCACAGACTTGAACCTTCCTTTTGATAGAGCAGTTTTGAAACACTCTTTTTGTAGAATCTGCAATTGGATATTTGGAGCGATTTGAGGCCTATGATGAAAAAGGGAATGACTTCACCTAAAAACTAGACAGAAGCATCCTCTGAAACTTCTTTGTGATGAATGCATTCAACCCACAGAGTTGAAACCTCCTTTTTTTTAGAACTGTTTTGTAACACTCTCTTTGTAGAATCTGAAAGGGGATACTTGGTGCGCTTTGAGGCCTATGCTGGAAATGGAAATATGTTCTCATAAAAACTAAGCAGAAGCATACTCACAGAGTTCTTAGTGATGAGTGCATTCAACTCACAGACATAAACTTTCCTTTTGATATAGCAGTTTTGACACACTCTTTTTGTAGAATCTGCAAGTGGATATTTGGAGCGCTATGAGGGCTACGCTGTAAAAGGAAATATCATCACATAAAAACTATACAGAAGCATTCTCAGAAACATCTCTATGATGAGCGCATTGTACTCACAGACTTGAACTTTCTTTTTGATAGAGCAGTTTTGAAACACTCCTTTTGTAGAATGTGCAAGTGGATATTTGCTGTGCTTTGAGGCCTAATCTGGAAAAGGAAATATCTTCACATAAAAACTAGACAGAAGCATTCTCTGAAACTTCTTTGTGATGCGTGCATTCATCTAACAGACTAGAAACTTCCTTTTGATAGAGCAGTTTTGAAACACCCTTTTTGTAGAATCTACAAGTGGATATTTGGAGCGATTTGAGGCCTGTGGTGTAAAAGGGAATATCTTCACATAAAAACTAGAAGGAAGCATTCTCAGAAACTTCAGTGTGCTTTATGCATTCAACTCACAGACTTGAACCTTCCTTTTGAAAAAGCATATTTGAAAAACTCTTTTTGTAGAAATTGCAAGTGGATATTTGGAGTGCTTTGAGGCCTATGCTGGAAAAGGATATATCCTCACATAAAAACTAGACAAAAGCATTCCCTGAAACTTCTTTGTGATGAATGCATTCAGCTTACAGAGTTGAACTTTCCTTTTGATAGAACAGTTTTGAAGCACTCTTTTTGTAGAATCTGCAAGTGGATATTTGGAGAGCTATGAGACCTATGCTGGAAAAGGAAATATCTTCACATAAAAATTAGACAGAAGCATTCTTAGACACTTCTCTGTGATGAGTGCATTCAACTCAGAGAGTTCAACCTTCCTTTTGGTAGAACAGTTTTGAATCACTCTCTTTCTAGAATCTACAATAGATTATTTGGAGCTCATTTAGGCCTATGATGGGAAAGGGAATATCTTCCCATAAAAACTAAGCAGAATCATTGTCAGAAACATTTATGTGATGAGTGCTTTCAACTCAGAGTCTTGAACATTCCTTTTGATAGAGCGGTTTTGAAACACTCTTTTTGTAGAATCTGCAATGGGATATTTGGAGTGCTTTGAGACCTATGCTGGAAAAGGAAATATCTTCACATAAAAATTAGACAGAAGCATTCTCAGACACTTCTCTGTGATGGGCGCATTCAGCTCACTGAGTTCAACCTTCCTTTAGGTAGAATAGTTTTGAATCACTCTCTTTGTAGAATCTACTATCGATTATTTGGAGCGCATTGAGGCCTACGATGGAAAAGGGAATATCTTCCCATAAAAACTAAGCAGAATCATTCTCAGAAACATTTTTGTGATGAGTGCATTCAACTCTGAGACTTGAACATTCCTTTTGAAAGAGCAGTTTTGAAACATTCTTTTTATAGAATCTACAAGTGGGTATTTGGAGCAATTTGAGGCCTATGCTGGAAAAGGGAATATCTTCACATAAAAATTAGACAGAAGCATTCTCAGAAATTTCTTTGTGATGAGTGCGTTCAACTCACAGGGTTGAACTTTCCTTTTGATAGAACAGTTTTGAAACACTCTGTTTGTAGAATTTGCAAGTGGATATTTGGAGCGATTTGAGGCCTATGCTGCAAAAAGGGAATATCTGAACATAAGAACTAGACAGAAGCATTCTCAGAGACTTCCTTGTGCCTTATACATTCAATTCACAGGCTTGAACCTTCTTTTTGGTAGAGCAGTTTTGAAACACCCTTTTTGTAGACTCTGCAAGTGGATATTTACAGCGATTTGAGGCCTACAGTGAAAAAGGGGATATCTTCACATAAAAACTAGATAGAAGCATTCTCAGAAACTTCCCTTTGCTTTATGCAGTCAACTCACAGACTTGAAACTTCCTTTTCAAAGAGCAGATTTTAAATACTCTTTTTGTAGAAACTGCAAGTGGATATTTGGAGCGCTTTGAGGCCTATGCTAGAAAAGGAAGTATCCTCACATAAAAACAAGACAAAAGCATTCTCCGAAACTTCTTTGGGATGAATGCATTCAGCTCACAGAGTTGAACCTTGCCTTTGATAGAACAGTTTTGAAACACTCTTTTTTTAGAATCTGCAAGTGGATATTTGGAGCGCATTGGGACCTATGCTGGAAAAAGAAATATCTTCACATAATACCTAGACGGAAGCATTCTCAGAAACTTCTCTGTGATGAGTCATTTATGAAACACTTTCTTTGAAGAATCTATAAGAGATTATTTGGAGCTCATTGAGGCCTATGCTGGAAAAAGGAATATCTTCATATAAAAACTAGACAGAAGCATTCTGAGAAACTTCCCTGCGCTATTTGCATTCAACTCACACTCTTGAACCTTCTTTTTGAAAGAGCAGATTTGAAACACTCTTTTTGTAGAAACTGCAAGTGCATATTTGGAGTGCTTTGAGGCCTATGATGGAAAAGGAAATATCCTCACAGAAAAATTAGACAAAAGCATTCTCAGAAACATTTTTGTGATGAGTGCATTCAACTCTGAGACTTGAACATTCCTTTTGAAAGAGCAGTTTTGAAACATTCTTTTTATAGAATCTACAAGTGGGTATTTGGAGCAATTTGAGGCCTATGCTGGAAAAGGGAATATCTTCACATAAAAATTAGACAGAAGCATTCTCAGAAATTTCTTTGTGATGAGTGCGTTCAACTCACAGGGTTGAACTTTCCTTTTGATAGAACAGTTTTGAAACACTCTGTTTGTAGAATTTGCAAGTGGATATTTGGAGCGATTTGAGGCCTATGCTGCAAAAAGGGAATATCTGAACATAAGAAGTAGACAGAAGCATTCTCAGAGACTTCCTTGTGCCTTATACATTCAATTCACAGGCTTGAACCTTCTTTTTGGTAGAGCAGTTTTGAAACACCCTTTTTGTAGACTCTGCAAGTGGATATTTACAGCGATTTGAGGCCTACAGTGAAAAAGGGGATATCTTCACATAAAAACTAGATAGAAGCATTCTCAGAAACTTCCCTTTGCTTTATGCAGTCAACTCACAGACTTGAAACTTCCTTTTCAAAGAGCAGATTTTAAATACTCTTTTTGTAGAAACTGCAAGTGGATATTTGGAGCGCTTTGAGGCCTATGCTGGAAAAGGATATATCCTCACATAAAAACAAGACAAAAGAATTCTCCGAAACTTCTTTGGGATGAATGCATTCAGCTCACAGAGTTGAACCTTGCCTTTGATAGAACAGTTTTGAAACACTCTTTTTTTAGAATCTGCAAGTGGATATTTGGAGCGCATTGGGACCTATGCTGGAAAAAGAAATATCTTCACATAATACCTAGACGGAAGCATTCTCAGAAACTTCTCTGTGATGAGTCATTTATGAAACACTTTCTTTGAAGAATCTATAAGAGATTATTTGGAGCTCATTGAGGCCTATGCTGGAAAAAGGAATATCTTCATATAAAAACTAGACAGAAGCATTCTGAGAAACTTCCCTGCGCTATTTGCATTCAACTCACACTCTTGAACCTTCTTTTTGAAAGAGCAGATTTGAAACACTCTTTTTGTAGAAACTGCAAGTGCATATTTGGAGTGCTTTGAGGCCTACGATGGAAAAGGAAATATCCTCACAGAAAAATTAGACAAAAGCATTCTCAGAAATTTCTTTGTGATGTGTGCATTTAATTCACCGAGTTGAACTTTCCTTTTGATAGAACAGTTTTGAAACAGTCTTTTTGTAGAATCTGCAAGTGGATATTTGGAGCATTTTGCGGTCTATGCTGGAAAAGGAAATATCTTCACATAAAAACTAGACAGAAGCATTCCCAAAAACTTCCCCGTGCTTCATGCATTCAACTCACAGACTTGAACCTTCCTTTTGATAGAGCAGTTTTGAAACACTCTTTTTGTAGAATCTGCAATTGGATATTTGGAGCGATTTGAGGCCTATGATGAAAAAGGGAATATCTTCACCTAAAAACTAGACAGAAGCATTCTCTGAAACTTCTTTGCGATGAGTGCATTCAACCCACAGAGTTGAAACCTCCTTTTTTTTAGAACTGTTTTGTAACACTCTCTTTGTAGAATCTGAAAGTGGATACTTGGTGCACTTTTAGGCCTATGCTGGAAATGGAAATATGTTCTCATAAAAACTAAGCAGAAGCATACTCACACAGTTCTTAGTGATGAGTGCATCCAACTCACAGACTTAAACTTTCCTTTTGATATAGCAGTTTTGACACACTCTTTTTGTAGAATCTGCAAGTGGATATTTGGAGCGCTATGAGGCCTATGCTGTAAAAGGAAATATCATCACATAAAAACTATACAGAAGCATTCTCAGAAACATCTCTATGATGAGCGCATTGTACTCACGGACTTGAACTTTCTTTTTGATAGAGCAGTTTTGAAACACTCCTTTTGTAGAATGTGCAAGTGGATATTTGGTGTGCTTTGAGGCCTAATCTGGAAAAGGAAATATCTTCACATAAAAACTAGACAGAAGCATTCTCTGAAACTTCTTTGTGATGCGTGCGTTCATCTGACAGACTAGAAACTTCCATTTGATAGAGCAGTTTTGAAACACCCTTTTTGTAGAATCTACAAGTGGATATTTGGAGCGATTTGAGGCCTGTGGTGTAAAAGGGAATATCTTTTCATAAAAACTAGAAGGAAGCATTCTCAGAAACTTCAGTGTGCGTTATGCATTCCACTCACAGACTTGAACATTCCTTTTGAAAGAGCAGATTTGAAAAACTCTTTTTGTAGAAATTGCAAGTGGATATTTAGAGTGGTTTGAGGCCTATGCTGGAAAAGGATATATCCTCACATAAAAACTAGACAAAAGCATTCTCTGAAACTTCTTTGTGATGAATGCATTCAGCTTACAGAGTTGAACTTTCCTTTTGATAGAACAGTTTTGAAACAGTCTTTTTGTAGAATCTGCAAGTGGATATTTGGAGCATTTGGAGGTCTATGCTGGAAAAGGAAATATCTTCACATAAAAACTAGAAAGAAGCATTCCCAAAAACTTCCCCGTGTTTCATGCATTCAACTCACAGACTTGAACCTTCCTTTTGATAGAGCAGTTTTGAAACACTCTTTTTGTAGAATCTGCAATTGGATATTTGGAGCGATTTGAGGCCTATGATGAAAAAGGGAATATCTTCACCTAAAAACTAGACAGAAGCATTCTCTGAAACTTCTTTGCGATGAGTGCATTCAACCCACAGAGTTGAAACCTCCTTTTTTTTAGAACTGTTTTGTAACACTCTCTTTGTAGAATCTGAAAGTGGATACTTGGTGCACTTTTAGGCCTATGCTGGAAATGGAAATATGTTCTCATAAAAACTAAGCAGAAGCATACTCACACAGTTCTTAGTGATGAGTGCATCCAACTCACAGACTTAAACTTTCCTTTTGATATAGCAGTTTTGACACACTCTTTTTGTAGAATCTGCAAGTGGATATTTGGAGCGCTATGAGGCCTACGCTGTAAAAGGAAATATCATCACATAAAAACTATACAGAAGCATTCTCAGAAACATCTCTATGATGAGCGCATTGTACTCACGGACTTGAACTTTCTTTTTGATAGAGCAGTTTTGAAACACTCCTTTTGTAGAATGTGCAAGTAGATATTTGGTGTGCTTTGAGGCCTAATCTGGAAAAGGAAATATCTTCACATAAAAACTAGACAGAAGCATTCTCTGAAACTTCTTTGTGATGCGTGCGTTCATCTGACAGACTAGAAACTTCCTTTTGATAGAGCAGTTTTGAAACACCCTTTTTGTAGAATCTACACGTGGATATTTGGAGCGATTTGAGGCCTGTGGTGTAAAAGGGAATATCTTTTCATAAAAACTAGAAGGAAGCATTCTCAGAAACTTCAGTGTGCGTTATGCATTCAACTCACAGACTTGAACATTCCTTTTGAAAGAGCAGATTTGAAAAACTCTTTTTGTAGAAATTGCAAGTGGATATTTAGAGTGGTTTGAGGCCTATGCTGGAAAAGGATATATCCTCACATAAAAACTAGACAAAAGCATTCTCTGAAACTTCTTTGTGATGAATGCATTCAGCTTACAGAGTTGAACTTTCCTTTTGATAGAACAGTTTTGAAACACTCTTTTTGTAGAATCTGCAAGTGGATATTTTGAGAGCTTTGAGACCTATGCTGGAAAAGGAAATATCTTCACATAAAAATTAGACAGAAGCATTCTCAGACACTTCTCTGTGATGAGTGCATTCAACTCACAGAGTTCAACCTTCCTTTTTGTAGAACAGTTATGAAACTCTCTCTTTGTAGAATCTACAAGGGATCATTTGGAGCACATTGGGGCCTATGCTGGAAAAGGAAGTATCTTCCCATTAAAAAAAAAGCAGAATCATTCTGAGATACTTTTTTGTGATCAGTGCATTCGACTCACAGACTTGAACCTTCCTCTTGATAGAGCAGTTTTGAAACACTCTTTTTGAAGAATCTTCAAGTGGATATTTGGAGCGCTTTGAGGCCTATGCTGGAAAAGGAAATATCTTCACATAAAAACTAGACAGAAGCATTGTCAGACACTTCTCTGTGATGAGTGCATTCAACTCACAGAGTTCAACCTTCCTTTTTGTAGAACAGTTATGAAACACTCTCTTTGTAGAATCTACAAGGGATCATTTGGAGCACATTAAGACCTATGCTGGAAAAGGGTGTATCTTCCCATAAAAAAATAAGCAGAATCATTCTGAGATACCTTTTTGTGATGAGTGCATTCAACTCACAGACTTGAACATTCCTTTCGATAGAGCAGTTTTGAAACACTCTTTTTGTAGATTCTGCAAGTGGGTATTTTGAGCGCTTTGAGGTCAAAGATGGAAAAGGAAATATCTTCATATAAAAACTAGACAGAAGCATTCTCAGAAATTACTTTGGGATGAGTGCATTCAACCCAAAGAGTTGAACCTTCCTTTTGATAGAACAGTTTTGAAACACTTTTTTTGTAGAATCTGCAAGTGGATATTTGGAGCAATTTGAGGCCTATGCTAGAAAAGGAAATATCTTCACATAAAAACTAGACGGAAGCATTCTCAGAAATTTCTTGGTGATGAGTGCATTCAACTCACAGGTTTGAACTTGCCTTTTGATAGAACAGTTTTGAAACACTCTGTTTGTAGAATTTGCAAGTGGATATTTGGAGAGATTTGTGGCCTGTGCTGCATAAAGGGAATATCTTAACTTTAGAACAAGACAGAAGCATTCTCAGAGACTCCCCTGTGCTTTATGCATTCAAATCACAGGCTTGAACCTTCCTTTTGATAGAGCAGTTTTGAACCACTCTTTTTGTAGAATCTGCAAGTGGATATTTGGAGTGATTTGAGGCCTATGATGAAAAAGGAAATATCTTCACCTAAAAACTAGACAGAAACATTCTCAGAAACTTCTGTGGGTTCAGAACGTTCAACCAACAGAGTTGAACCTTCCTTTTGATAGACTAGTTTTGAAACACACTTTTTGTAGAATCTGCAAGTGGATGTTTGGAGGGCTTTGAGGCCTATGCTGGAAAGAAAATATCTTCACCTAAAAACTAGACAGAAGCATTCGCAGAAACTTCTTTGTGATGAGTGCATTCAACTCACAGTGTTGAAAGTTCCTTTTGATAGAACAATTCTGACACAATCTTCTTATAGAATCTGCAAGTGGATATTTGGATTGCTTGAGGCCTATGCTGGAGTAAGAAATAATTTCACATAAAAACTATATTGAAGCATTCTCAAAAACATCTTTGTGATGTGTGCCTTCAACTCACAGAATTGAAACTTCCTTTTGATAAAGCAGTTTTGAAACACCATATTGTAGAATCTGCAAGTGGATAGTTTTAGCACTTTGAGGCCTAGCCTGGAAAAGGGTCTATCTTCACGTAAAAACTGGACAGAAGCATTCTCAGAAACTTCCCTGTGCTTTATGAATTCAACTCACAGACTTGAACCTTCCTTTTGATAGAACAGTTTGGAAAAACACTTTTTGTAGAATCTGGAAGTGGATATTTAGAGCGCTTTGAGGCCTATGCAGGAAAAGGAAATACCATCATATAAAAACTAGACAGAAGTATTCTCAGAAACTTCTTTGTGATGTGTGCATTCAACTCACAGATTTGAACCCTGCTTTTCAAAGAGCAGTTATGAAACACCCTTTTTATAGGATCTGCAGGTGGACATTTTTGGCGCTTTGAGGCCAATGCTGGAAAAGGAAATATGTATACATAAAAACTAAACAGAAGCATTCTCAGAAACTTCTCTGTGTTTTATGATTTCAACTCACAGAGTTGAACCTTCCTTTTGATAGCGCAGTTTTGAAACACTCTTTTGTAGAATCTGCAAGTGGATATTTGGAATGCTTTGAGGCCTATGCTCGAAAAGGAAATTTCTTCATATAAATACTAGACAGAAGCATGCTCAGAAACTTCTTTGTGATGAGTGCATTGTACTCACAGACTTCAAATTTCCTTTTGATAGAGCAGTTTTGAAACAGTCTTTTTGTAAAATATGAAAGTGTATATTTGGTGCGATTTGAGGGCTAAGATGGAAAAGGAAATATCTTCACATAAAAACTGGACAGAAGTAATCTCCGTATTTTCTTTGTGATGTGTGCATTAAACTAACAGAGTAGAACCTTCCTTTTGATAGAGCAGTTTTGAAACCCTCTTTTTGTAGAATCTGCAAGTGGATATTTGGAGCGATTTGAGGCCTATGGTGAAAAAGGGGATATCTTCGCATAAAAACTAGATAGAAGCATTCTCAGAAACTTCCCTGTGCCGTATGCATTCAACTCACGGACTTAAAACTTCCTTTTGAAAGAGCAGATTTGAAACACTTTTTTTGTAGAAACTGCAAGTGGATATTTGGAGCGCTTTGAGGCCTATGCAGGAAAAGGAAATATCCCCACATAAAAAGTAGACAAAAGCATTCTCCGAAACTTCTTTGTGATGAATTCATTCACCTCACAGAGTTGAACCTTCCCTTTGATGGAACAGTTTTGAAACACTCTTTTTGTAGAATCTGCAAGTGGCTATTTGGAGCGCTTTGAGGCGTATGCTGGAAAAGGAAATATCTTCACATAATAAATAGACGGAAGCATTCACAGACACTTCTCTGTGATGAGTGCATTCACCTCACAGAGTTCAACCTTCCTTTTGGTAGAACAGTTATGAAACACTCTCTTTGTAGAGTCTACAAGAGATTATTTGGAGCTCATTGAGGCCTATGCTGGAAGAGAAAGTATCTTCCCGGAAAAACTAAGCAGAATCATTCTCAGAAATATTTTTGTGATGAGTGCATTCAACTCACAGCCTTGAACCTTCCTTTTGATAGAGTAGTTTTGAAACACTCGTTTTGTAGAATCTGCAAGTGGATATTTGGAGTGCTTTGAGGTCCATGCTGGAAAAGGAAATATCTTCACATCAAAACTAGACAGAAACATTCTCAGAAATTTCTGTGTGATGAGTGCATTCAACTCACAGGGTTGAACTTTTCTTTTGCTAGAACAGTTTTGAAACATTCTTTTTGTAGAATCTGCAAGTGTGTATTTGGAGCGATTGGAGGCGTATGCTGCAAAAAGAGAAATCTTCACATAAAAACTAGACAGAAGCATTCCCAAAAACTTCCCCGTGCTTCATGCATTCAACTCACAGACTTGAACCTTCCTTTTGATAGAGCAGTTTTGAAACACTCTTTTTGTAGAATCTGCAATTGGATATTTGGAGCGATTTGAGGCCTATGATGAAAAAGGGAATGACTTCACCTAAAAACTAGACAGAAGCATCCTCTGAAACTTCTTTGTGATGAGTGCATTCAACCCACAGAGTTGAAACCTCCTTTTTTTTAGAACTGTTTTGTAACACTCTCTTTGTAGAATCTGAAAGTGGATACTTGGTGCGCTTTGAGGCCTATGCTGGAAATGGAAATATGTTCTCATAAAAACTAAGCAGAAGCATACTCACAGAGTTCTTAGTGATGAGTGCATTCAACTCACAGACATAAACTTTCCTTTTGATATAGCAGTTTTGACACACTCTTTTTGTAGAATCTGCAAGTGGATATTTGTAGCGCTATGAGGGCTACGCTGTAAAAGGAAATATCATCACATAAAAACTATACAGAAGCATTCTCAGAAACATCTCTATGATGAGCGCATTGTACTCACAGACTTGAACTTTCTTTTTGATAGAGCAGTTTTGAAACACTCCTTTTGTAGAATGTGCAAGTGGATATTTGGTGTGCTTTGAGGCCTAATCTGGAAAAGGAAATATCTTCACATAAAAACTAGACAGAAGCATTCTCTGAAACTTCTTTGTGATGCGTGCATTCATCTAACAGACTAGAAACTTCCTTTTGATAGAGCAGTTTTGAAACACCCTTTTTGTAGAATCTACAAGTGGATATTTGGAGCGATTTGAGGCCTGTGGTGTAAAAGGGAATATCTTCACATAAAAACTAGAAGGAAGCATTCTCAGAAACTTCAGTGTGCTTTATGCATTCAACTCACAGACTTGAACCTTACTTTTGAAAAAGCAGACTTGAAAAACTCTTTTTGTAGAAATTGCAAGTGGATATTTGGAGTGCTTTGAGGCCTATGCTGGAAAAGGATATATCCTCACATAAAAACTAGACAAAAGCATTCCCTGAAACTTCTTTGTGATGAATGCATTCAGCTTACAGAGTTGAACTTTCCTTTTGATAGAACAGTTTTGAAACACTCTTTTTGTAGAATCTGCAAGTGGATATTTGGAGAGCTATGAGACCTATGCTGGAAAAGGAAATATCTTCACATAAAAATTAGACAGAAGCATTCTTAGACACTTCTCTGTGATGAGTGCATTCAACTCAGAGAGTTCAACCTTCCTTTTGGTAGAACAGTTTTGAATCACTCTCTTTCTAGAATCTACAATAGATTATTTGGAGCTCATTTAGGCCTATGATGGGAAAGGGAATATCTTCCCATAAAAACTAAGCAGAATCATTGTCAGAAACATTTATGTGATGAGTGCTTTCAACTCAGAGTCTTGAACATTCCTTTTGATAGAGCAGTTTTGAAACACTCTTTTTGTAGAATCTGCAATGGGATATTTGGAGTGCTTTGAGACCTATGCTGGAAAAGGAAATATCTTCACATAAAAATTAGACAGAAGCATTCTCAGACACTTCTCTGTGATGGGCGCATTCAGCTCACTGAGTTCAACCTTCCTTTAGGTAGAATAGTTTTGAATCACTCTCTTTGTAGAATCTACTATCGATTATTTGGAGCGCATAGAGGCCTACGATGGAAAAGGGAATATCTTCCCATAAAAACTAAGCAGAATCATTCTCAGAAACATTTTTGTGATGAGTGCATTCAACTCTGAGACTTGAACATTCCTTTTGAAAGAGCAGTTTTGAAACATTCTTTTTATAGAATCTACAAGTGGGTATTTGGAGCAATTTGAGGCCTATGCTGGAAAAGGGAATATCTTCACATAAAAATTAGACAGAAGCATTCTCAGAAATTTCTTTGTGATGAGTGCGTTCAACTCACAGGGTTGAACTTTCCTTTTGATAGAACAGTTTTGAAACACTCTGTTTGTAGAATTTGCAAGTGGATATTTGGAGCGATTTGAGGCCTATGCTGCAAAAAGGGAATATCTGAACATAAGAACTAGACAGAAGCATTCTCAGAGACTTCCTTGTGCCTTATACATTCAATTCACAGGCTTGAACCTTCTTTTTGGTAGAGCAGTTTTGAAACACCCTTTTTGTAGACTCTGCAAGTGGATATTTACAGCGATTTGAGGCCTACAGTGAAAAAGGGGATATCTTCACATAAAAACTAGATAGAAGCATTCTCAGAAACTTCCCTTTGCTTTATGCAGTCAACTCACAGACTTGAAACTTCCTTTTCAAAGAGCAGATTTTAAATACTCTTTTTGTAGAAACTGCAAGTGGATATTTGGAGCGCTTTGAGGCCTATGCTGGAAAAGGAAATATCCTCACATAAAAACAAGACAAAAGCATTCTCCGAAACTTCTTTGGGATGAATGCATTCAGCTCACAGAGTTGAACCTTGCCTTTGATAGAACAGTTTTGAAACACTCTTTTTTTAGAATCTGCAAGTGGATATTTGGAGCGCATTGGGACCTATGCTGGAAAAAGAAATATCTTCACATAATACCTAGACGGAAGCATTCTCAGAAACTTCTCTGTGATGAGTCATTTATGAAACACTTTCTTTGAAGAATCTATAAGAGATTATTTGGAGCTCATTGAGGCCTATGCTGGAAAAAGGAATATCTTCATATAAAAACTAGACAGAAGCATTCTGAGAAACTTCCCTGCGCTATTTGCATTCAACTCACACTCTTGAACCTTCTTTTTGAAAGAGCAGATTTGAAACACTCTTTTTGTAGAAAGTGCAAGTGCATATTTGGAGTGCTTTGAGGCCTATGATGGAAAAGGAAATATCCTCACAGAAAAATTAGACAAAAGCATTCTCAGAAATTTCTTTGTGATGTGTGCATTTAATTCACCGAGTTGAACTTTCCTTTTGATAGAACAGTTTTGAAACAGTCTTTCTGTAGAATCTGCAAGTGGATATTTGGAGCATTTTGAGGTCTATGCTGGAAAAGGAAATATCTTCACATAAAAACTAGACAGAAGCATTCCCAAAAACTTCCCCGTGCTTCATGCATTCAACTCACAGACTTGAACCTTCCTTTTGATAGAGCAGTTTTGAAACACTCTTTTTGTAGAATCTGCAATTGGATATTTGGAGCGATTTGAGGCCTATGATGAAAAAGGGAATATCTTCACCTAAAAACTAGACAGAAGCATTCTCTGAAACTTCTTTGCGATGAGTGCATTCAACCCACAGAGTTGAAACCTCCTTTTTTTTAGAACTGTTTTGTAACACTCTCTTTGTAGAATCTGAAAGTGGATACTTGGTGCGCTTTGAGGCCTATGCTGGAAATGGAAATATGTTCTCATAAAAACTAAGCAGAAGCATACTCACAGAGTTCTTAGTGAGGAGTGCATCCAACTCACAGACTTAAACTTTCCTTTTGATATAGCAGTTTTGACACACTCTTTTTGTAGAATCTGCAAGTGGATATTTGGAGCGCTATGAGGCCTACGCTGTAAAAGGAAATATCATCACATAAAAACTATACAGAAGCATTCGCAGAAACCTCTCTATGATGAGTGCATTGTACTCACGGACTTGAACTTTCTTTTTGATAGAGCAGTTTTGAAACACTCCTTTTGTAGAATGTGCAAGTGGATATTTGGTGTGCTTTGAGGCCTAATCTGGAAAAGGAAATATCTTCACATAAAAACTAGACAGAAGCATTCTCTGAAACTTCTTTGTGATGCGTGCGTTCATCTGACGGACTAGAAACTTCCTTTTGATAGAGCAGTTTTGAAACACCCTTTTTGTAGAATCTACAAGTGGATATTTGGAGCGATTTGAGGCCTGTGTTGTAAAAGGGAATATCTTTTCATAAAAACTAGAAGGAAGCATTCTCAGAAACTTCAGTGTGCGTTATGCATTCAACTCACAGACTTGAACATTCCTTTTGAAAGAGCAGATTTGAAAAACTCTTTTTGTAGAAATTGCAAGTGGATATTTAGAGTGGTTTGAGGCCTATGCTGGAAAAGGATATATCCTCACATAAAAACTAGACAAAAGCATTCTCTGAAACTTCTTTGTGATGAATGCATTCAGCTTACAGAGTTGAACTTTCCTTTTGATAGAACAGTTTTGAAACACTCTTTTTGTAGAATCTGCAAGTGGATATTTGGAGAGCTTTGAGACCTTTGCTGGAAAAGGAAATATCTTCACATAAAAATTAGACAGAAGCATTCTCAGACACTTCTCTGTGATGAGTGCATTCACCTCACAGAGTTCAACCTTCCTTTTGGTAGAACAGTTATGAAACACTCTCTTTGTAGAGTCTACAAGAGATTATTTGGAGCTCATTGAGGCCTATGCTGGAAGAGAAAGTATCTTCCCGGAAAAACTAAGCAGAATCATTCTCAGAAATATTTTTGTGATGAGTGCATTCAACTCACAGCCTTGAACCTTCCTTTTGATAGAGTAGTTTTGAAACACTCGTTTTGTAGAATCTGCAAGTGGATATTTGGAGTGCTTTGAGGTCCATGCTGGAAAAGGAAATATCTTCACATCAAAACTAGACAGAAACATTCTCAGAAATTTCTGTGTGATGAGTGCATTCAACTCACAGGGTTGAACTTTCCTTTTGCTAGAACAGTTTTGAAACATTCTTTTTGTAGAATCTGCAAGTGTGTATTTGGAGCGATTGGAGGCGTATGCTGCAAAAAGAGAAATCTTCACATAAAAACTAGACAGAAGCATTCCCAAAAACTTCCCCGTGCTTCATGCATTCAACTCACAGACTTGAACCTTCCTTTTGATAGAGCAGTTTTGAAACACTCTTTTTGTAGAATCTGCAATTGGATATTTGGAGCGATTTGAGGCCTATGATGAAAAAGGGAATGACTTCACCTAAAAACTAGACAGAAGCATCCTCTGAAACTTCTTTGTGATGAATGCATTCAACCCACAGAGTTGAAACCTCCTTTTTTTTAGAACTGTTTTGTAACACTCTCTTTGTAGAATCTGAAAGGGGATACTTGGTGCGCTTTGAGGCCTATGCTGGAAATGGAAATATGTTCTCATAAAAACTAAGCAGAAGCATACTCACAGAGTTCTTAGTGATGAGTGCATTCAACTCACAGACATAAACTTTCCTTTTGATATAGCAGTTTTGACACACTCTTTTTGTAGAATCTGCAAGTGGATATTTGGAGCGCTATGAGGGCTACGCTGTAAAAGGAAATATCATCACATAAAAACTATACAGAAGCATTCTCAGAAACATCTCTATGATGAGCGCATTGTACTCACAGACTTGAACTTTCTTTTTGATAGAGCAGTTTTGAAACACTCCTTTTGTAGAATGTGCAAGTGGATATTTGGTGTGCTTTGAGGCCTAATCTGGAAAAGGAAATATCTTCACATAAAAACTAGACAGAAGCATTCTCTGAAACTTCTTTGTGATGCGTGCATTCATCTAACAGACTAGAAACTTCCTTTTGATAGAGCAGTTTTGAAACACCCTTTTTGTAGAATCTACAAGTGGATATTTGGAGCGATTTGAGGCCTGTGGTGTAAAAGGGAATATCTTCACATAAAAACTAGAAGGAAGCATTCTCAGAAACTTCAGTGTGCTTTATGCATTCAACTCACAGACTTGAACCTTCCTTTTGAAAAAGCAGATTTGAAAAACTCTTTTTGTAGAAATTGCAAGTGGATATTTGGAGTGCTTTGAGGCCTATGCTGGAAAAGGATATATCCTCACATAAAAACTAGACAAAAGCATTCCCTGAAACTTCTTTGTGATGAATGCATTCAGCTTACAGAGTTGAACTTTCCTTTTGATAGAACAGTTTTGAAACACTCTTTTTGTAGAATCTGCAAGTGGATATTTGGAGAGCTATGAGACCTATGCTGGAAAAGGAAATATCTTCACATAAAAATTAGACAGAAGCATTCTTAGACACTTCTCTGTGATGAGTGCATTCAACTCAGAGAGTTCAACCTTCCTTTTGGTAGAACAGTTTTGAATCACTCTCTTTCTAGAATCTACAATAGATTATTTGGAGCTCATTTAGGCCTATGATGGGAAAGGGAATATCTTCCCATAAAAACTAAGCAGAATCATTGTCAGAAACATTTATGTGATGAGTGCTTTCAACTCAGAGTCTTGAACATTCCTTTTGATAGAGCGGTTTTGAAACACTCTTTTTGTAGAATCTGCAATGGGATATTTGGAGTGCTTTGAGACCTATGCTGGAAAAGGAAATATCTTCACATAAAAATTAGACAGAAGCATTCTCAGACACTTCTCTGTGATGGGCGCATTCAGCTCACTGAGTTCAACCTTCCTTTAGGTAGAATAGTTTTGAATCACTCTCTTTGTAGAATCTACTATCGATTATTTGGAGCGCATTGAGGCCTACGATGGAAAAGGGAATATCTTCCCATAAAAACTAAGCAGAATCATTCTCAGAAACATTTTTGTGATGAGTGCATTCAACTCTGAGACTTGAACATTCCTTTTGAAAGAGCAGTTTTGAAACATTCTTTTTATAGAATCTACAAGTGGGTATTTGGAGCAATTTGAGGCCTATGCTGGAAAAGGGAATATCTTCACATAAAAATTAGACAGAAGCATTCTCAGAAATTTCTTTGTGATGAGTGCGTTCAACTCACAGGGTTGAACTTTCCTTTTGATAGAACAGTTTTGAAACACTCTGTTTGTAGAATTTGCAAGTGGATATTTGGAGCGATTTGAGGCCTATGCTGCAAAAAGGGAATATCTGAACATAAGAACTAGACAGAAGCATTCTCAGAGACTTCCTTGTGCCTTATACATTCAATTCACAGGCTTGAACCTTCTTTTTGGTAGAGCAGTTTTGAAACACCCTTTTTGTAGACTCTGCAAGTGGATATTTACAGCGATTTGAGGCCTACAGTGAAAAAGGGGATATCTTCACATAAAAACTAGATAGAAGCATTCTCAGAAACTTCCCTTTGCTTTATGCAGTCAACTCACAGACTTGAAACTTCCTTTTCAAAGAGCAGATTTTAAATACTCTTTTTGTAGAAACTGCAAGTGGATATTTGGAGCGCTTTGAGGCCTATGCTGGAAAAGGAAGTATCCTCACATAAAAACAAGACAAAAGCATTCTCCGAAACTTCTTTGGGATGAATGCATTCAGCTCACAGAGTTGAACCTTGCCTTTGATAGAACAGTTTTGAAACACTCTTTTTTTAGAATCTGCAAGTGGATATTTGGAGCGCATTGGGACCTATGCTGGAAAAAGAAATATCTTCACATAATACCTAGACGGAAGCATTCTCAGAAACTTCTCTGTGATGAGTCATTTATGAAACACTTTCTTTGAAGAATCTATAAGAGATTATTTGGAGCTCATTGAGGCCTATGCTGGAAAAAGGAATATCTTCATATAAAAACTAGACAGAAGCATTCTGAGAAACTTCCCTGCGCTATTTGCATTCAACTCACACTCTTGAACCTTCTTTTTGAAAGAGCAGATTTGAAACACTCTTTTTGTAGAAAGTGCAAGTGCATATTTGGAGTGCTTTGAGGCCTATGATGGAAAAGGAAATATCCTCACAGAAAAATTAGACAAAAGCATTCTCAGAAACATTTTTGTGATGAGTGCATTCAACTCTGAGACTTGAACATTCCTTTTGAAAGAGCAGTTTTGAAACATTCTTTTTATAGAATCTACAAGTGGGTATTTGGAGCAATTTGAGGCCTATGCTGGAAAAGGGAATATCTTCACATAAAAATTAGACAGAAGCATTCTCAGAAATTTCTTTGTGATGAGTGCGTTCAACTCACAGGGTTGAACTTTCCTTTTGATAGAACAGTTTTGAAACACTCTGTTTGTAGAATTTGCAAGTGGATATTTGGAGCGATTTGAGGCCTATGCTGCAAAAAGGGAATATCTGAACATAAGAAGTAGACAGAAGCATTCTCAGAGACTTCCTTGTGCCTTATACATTCAATTCACAGGCTTGAACCTTCTTTTTGGTAGAGCAGTTTTGAAACACCCTTTTTGTAGACTCTGCAAGTGGATATTTACAGCGATTTGAGGCCTACAGTGAAAAAGGGGATATCTTCACATAAAAACTAGATAGAAGCATTCTCAGAAACTTCCCTTTGCTTTATGCAGTCAACTCACAGACTTGAAACTTCCTTTTCAAAGAGCAGATTTTAAATACTCTTTTTGTAGAAACTGCAAGTGGATATTTGGAGCGCTTTGAGGCCTATGCTGGAAAAGGAAATATCCTCACATAAAAACAAGACAAAAGAATTCTCCGAAACTTCTTTGGGATGAATGCATTCAGCTCACAGAGTTGAACCTTGCCTTTGATAGAACAGTTTTGAAACACTCTTTTTTTAGAATCTGCAAGTGGATATTTGGAGCGCATTGGGACCTATGCTGGAAAAAGAAATATCTTCACATAATACCTAGACGGAAGCATTCTCAGAAACTTCTCTGTGATGAGTCATTTATGAAACACTTTCTTTGAAGAATCTATAAGAGATTATTTGGAGCTCATTGAGGCCTATGCTGGAAAAAGGAATATCTTCATATAAAAACTAGACAGAAGCATTCTGAGAAACTTCCCTGCGCTATTTGCATTCAACTCACACTCTTGAACCTTCTTTTTGAAAGAGCAGATTTGAAACACTCTTTTTGTAGAAACTGCAAGTGCATATTTGGAGTGCTTTGAGGCCTACGATGGAAAAGAAAATATCCTCACAGAAAAATTAGACAAAAGCATTCTCAGAAATTTCTTTGTGATGTGTGCATTTAATTCACCGAGTTGAACTTTCCTTTTGATAGAACAGTTTTGAAACAGTCTTTTTGTAGAATCTGCAAGTGGATATTTGGAGCATTTTGCGGTCTATGCTGGAAAAGGAAATATCTTCACATAAAAACTAGACAGAAGCATTCCCAAAAACTTCCCCGTGCTTCATGCATTCAACTCACAGACTTGAACCTTCCTTTTGATAGAGCAGTTTTGAAACACTCTTTTTGTAGAATCTGCAATTGGATATTTGGAGCGATTTGAGGCCTATGATGAAAAAGGGAATATCTTCACCTAAAAACTAGACAGAAGCATTCTCTGAAACTTCTTTGCGATGAGTGCATTCAACCCACACAGTTGAAACCTCCTTTTTTTTAGAACTGTTTTGTAACACTCTCTTTGTAGAATCTGAAAGTGGATACTTGGTGCACTTTTAGGCCTATGCTGGAAATGGAAATATGTTCTCATAAAAACTAAGCAGAAGCATACTCACACAGTTCTTAGTGATGATTGCATCCAACTCACAGACTTAAACTTTCCTTTTGATATAGCAGTTTTGACACACTCTTTTTGTAGAATCTGCAAGTGGATATTTGGAGCGCTATGAGGCCTATGCTGTAAAAGGAAATATCATCACATAAAAACTATACAGAAGCATTCTCAGAAACATCTCTATGATGAGCGCATTGTACTCACGGACTTGAACTTTCTTTTTGATAGAGCAGTTTTGAAACACTCCTTTTGTAGAATGTGCAAGTGGATATTTGGTGTGCTTTGAGGCCTAATCTGGAAAAGGAAATATCTTCACATAAAAACTAGACAGAAGCATTCTCTGAAACTTCTTTGTGATGCGTGCGTTCATCTGACAGACTAGAAACTTCCATTTGATAGAGCAGTTTTGAAACACCCTTTTTGTAGAATCTACAAGTGGATATTTGGAGCGATTTGAGGCCTGTGGTGTAAAAGGGAATATCTTTTCATAAAAACTAGAAGGAAGCATTCTCAGAAACTTCAGTGTGCGTTATGCATTCCACTCACAGACTTGAACATTACTTTTGAAAGAGCAGATTTGAAAAACTCTTTTTGTAGAAATTGCAAGTGGATATTTAGAGTGGTTTGAGGCCTATGCTGGAAAAGGATATATCCTCACATAAAAACTAGACAAAAGCATTCTCTGAAACTTCTTTGTGATGAATGCATTCAGCTTACAGAGTTGAACTTTCCTTTTGATAGAACAGTTTTGAAACAGTCTTTTTGTAGAATCTGCAAGTGGATATTTGGAGCATTTGGAGGTCTATGCTGGAAAAGGAAATATCTTCACATAAAAACTAGAAAGAAGCATTCCCAAAAACTTCCCCGTGTTTCATGCATTCAACTCACAGACTTGAACCTTCCTTTTGATAGAGCAGTTTTGAAACACTCTTTTTGTAGAATCTGCAATTGGATATTTGGAGCGATTTGAGGCCTATGATGAAAAAGGGAATATCTTCACCTAAAAACTAGACAGAAGCATTCTCTGAAACTTCTTTGCGATGAGTGCATTCAACCCACAGAGTTGAAACCTCCTTTTTTTTAGAACTGTTTTGTAACACTCTCTTTGTAGAATCTGAAAGTGGATACTTGGTGCACTTTTAGGCCTATGCTGGAAATGGAAATATGTTCTCATAAAAACTAAGCAGAAGCATACTCACACAGTTCTTAGTGAAGAGTGCATCCAACTCACAGACTTAAACTTTCCTTTTGATATAGCAGTTTTGACACACTCTTTTTGTAGAATCTGCAAGTGGATATTTGGAGCGCTATGAGGCCTACGCTGTAAAAGGAAATATCATCACATAAAAACTATACAGAAGCATTCTCAGAAACATCTCTATGATGAGCGCATTGTACTCACGGACTTGAACTTTCTTTTTGATAGAGCAGTTTTGAAACACTCCTTTTGTAGAATGTGCAAGTAGATATTTGGTGTGCTTTGAGGCCTAATCTGGAAAAGGAAATATCTTCACATAAAAACTAGACAGAAGCATTCTCTGAAACTTCTTTGTGATGCGTGCGTTCATCTGACAGACTAGAAACTTCCTTTTGATAGAGCAGTTTTGAAACACCCTTTTTGTAGAATCTACACGTGGATATTTGGAGCGATTTGAGGCCTGTGGTGTAAAAGGGAATATCTTTTCATAAAAACTAGAAGGAAGCATTCTCAGAAACTTCAGTGTGCGTTATGCATTCAACTCACAGACTTGAACATTCCTTTTGAAAGAGCAGATTTGAAAAACTCTTTTTGTAGAAATTGCAAGTGGATATTTAGAGTGGTTTGAGGCCTATGCTGGAAAAGGATATATCCTCACATAAAAACTAGACAAAAGCATTCTCTGAAACTTCTTTGTGATGAATGCATTCAGCTTACAGAGTTGAACTTTCCTTTTGATAGAACAGTTTTGAAACACTCTTTTTGTAGAATCTGCAAGTGGATATTTGGAGAGCTTTGAGACCTATGCTGGAAAAGGAAATATCTTCACATAAAAATTAGACAGAAGCATTCTCAGACACTTCTCTGTGATGAGTGCATTCAACTCACAGAGTTCAACCTTCCTTTTTGTAGAACAGTTATGAAACTCTCTCTTTGTAGAATCTACAAGGGATCATTTGGAGCACATTGGGGCCTATGCTGGAAAAGGAAGTATCTTCCCATTAAAAAAAAAGCAGAATCATTCTGAGATACTTTTTTGTGATCAGTGCATTCGACTCACAGACTTGAACCTTCCTCTTGATAGAGCAGTTTTGAAACACTCTTTTTGAAGAATCTTCAAGTGGATATTTGGAGCGCTTTGAGGCCTATGCTGGAAAAGGAAATATCTTCACATAAAAACTAGACAGAAGCATTGTCAGACACTTCTCTGTGATGAGTGCATTCAACTCACAGAGTTCAACCTTCCTTTTTGTAGAACAGTTATGAAACACTCTCTTTGTAGAATCTACAAGGGATCATTTGGAGCACATTAAGACCTATGCTGGAAAAGGGTGTATCTTCCCATAAAAAAATAAGCAGAATCATTCTGAGATACCTTTTTGTGATGAGTGCATTCAACTCACAGACTTGAACATTCCTTTCGATAGAGCAGTTTTGAAACACTCTTTTTGTAGATTCTGCAAGTGGGTATTTTGAGCGCTTTGAGGTCAAAGATGGAAAAGGAAATATCTTCATATAAAAACTAGACAGAAGCATTCTCAGAAATTACTTTGGGATGAGTGCATTCAACCCAAAGAGTTGAACCTTCCTTTTGATAGAACAGTTTTGAAACACTTTTTTTGTAGAATCTGCAAGTGGATATTTGGAGCAATTTGAGGCCTATGCTAGAAAAGGAAATATCTTCACATAAAAACTAGACGGAAGCATTCTCAGAAATTTCTTGGTGATGAGTGCATTCAACTCACAGGTTTGAACTTGCCTTTTGATAGAACAGTTTTGAAACACTCTGTTTGTAGAATTTGCAAGTGGATATTTGGAGAGATTTGTGGCCTGTGCTGCATAAAGGGAATATCTTAACTTTAGAACAAGACAGAAGCATTCTCAGAGACTCCCCTGTGCTTTATGCATTCAAATCACAGGCTTGAACCTTCCTTTTGATAGAGCAGTTTTGAACCACTCTTTTTGTAGAATCTGCAAGTGGATATTTGGAGTGATTTGAGGCCTATGATGAAAAAGGAAATATCTTCACCTAAAAACTAGACAGAAACATTCTCAGAAACTTCTGTGGGATCAGAACGTTCAACCAACAGAGTTGAACCTTCCTTTTGATAGACTAGTTTTGAAACACACTTTTTGTAGAATCTGCAAGTGGATGTTTGGAGGGCTTTGAGGCCTATGCTGGAAAGAAAATATCTTCACCTAAAAACTAGACAGAAGCATTCTCAGAAACTTCTTTGTGATGAGTGCATTCAACTCACAGTGTTGAAAGTTCCTTTTGATAGAACAATTCTGACACAATCTTCTTATAGAATCTGCAAGTGGATATTTGGATTGCTTGAGGCCTATGCTGGAGTAAGAAATAATTTCACATAAAAACTATATTGAAGCATTCTCAAAAACATCTTTGTGATGTGTGCCTTCAACTCACAGAATTGAAACTTCCTTTTGATAAAGCAGTTTTGAAACACCATATTGTAGAATCTGCAAGTGGATAGTTTTAGCACTTTGAGGCCTAGCCTGGAAAAGGGTCTATCTTCACGTAAAAACTGGACAGAAGCATTCTCAGAAACTTCCCTGTGCTTTATGAATTCAACTCACAGACTTGAACCTTCCTTTTGATAGAACAGTTTGGAAAAACACTTTTTGTAGAATCTGGAAGTGGATATTTAGAGCGCTTTGAGGCCTATGCAGGGAAAGGAAATACCATCACATAAAAACTAGACAGAAGTATTCTCAGAAACTTCTTTGTGATGTGTGCATTCAACTCACAGATTTGAACCCTGCTTTTCAAAGAGCAGTTATGAAACACCCTTTTTGTAGGATCTGCAGGTGGACATTTTTGGCGCTTTGAGGCCAATGCTGGAAAAGGAAATATGTATACATAAAAACTAAACAGAAGCATTCTCAGAAACTTCTCTGTGTTTTATGATTTCAACTCACAAAGTTGAACCTTCCTTTTGATAGCGCAGTTTTGAAACACTCTTTTGTAGAATCTGCAAGTGGATATTTGGAATGCTTTGAGGCCTATGCTCGAAAAGGAAATTTCTTCATATAAATACTAGACAGAAGCATGCTCAGAAACTTCTTTGTGATGAGTGCATTGTACTCACAGACTTCAAATTTCCTTTTGATAGAGCAGTTTTGAAACAGTCTTTTTGTAAAATATGAAAGTGTATATTTGGTGCGATTTGAGGGCTAAGGTGGAAAAGGAAATATCTTCACATAAAAACTGGACAGAAGTATTCTCCGTATTTTCTTTGTGATGTGTGCATTAAACTAACAGAGTAGAACCTTCCTTTTGATAGAGCAGTTTTGAAACCCTCTTTTTGTAGAATCTGCAAGTGGATATTTGGAGCGATTTGAGGCCTATGGTGAAAAAGGGGATATCTTCGCATAAAAACTAGATAGAAGCATTCTCAGAAACTTCCCTGTGCCGTATGCATTCAACTCACGGACTTAAAACTTCCTTTTGAAAGAGCAGATTTGAAACACTTTTTTTGTAGAAACTGCAAGTGGATATTTGGAGCGCTTTGAGGCCTATGCAGGAAAAGGAAATATCCCCACATAAAAAGTAGACAAAAGCATTCTCCGAAACTTCTTTGTGATGAATGCATTCACCTCACAGAGTTGAACCTTCCCTTTGATGGAACAGTTTTGAAACACTCTTTTTGTAGAATCTGCAAGTGGCTATTTGGAGCGCTTTGAGGCGTATGCTGGAAAAGGAAATATCTTCACATAATAAATAGACGGAAGCATTCACAGAAACTTCTCTGTGATGAGTGCATTCACCTCACAGAGTTCAACCTTCCTTTTGGTAGAACAGTTATGAAACACTCTCTTTGTAGAGTCTACAAGAGATTATTTGGAGCTCATTGAGGCCTATGCTGGAAGAGAAAGTATCTTCCCGGAAAAACTAAGCAGAATCATTCTCAGAAATATTTTTGTGATGAGTGCATTCAACTCACAGCCTTGAACCTTCCTTTTGATAGAGTAGTTTTGAAACACTCGTTTTGTAGAATCTGCAAGTGGATATTTGGAGTGCTTTGAGGTCTATGCTGGAAAAGGAAATATCTTCACATCAAAACTAGACAGAAACATTCTCAGAAATTTCTGTGTGATGAGTGCATTCAACTCACAGGGTTGAACTTTCCTTTTGCTAGAACAGTTTTGAAACATTCTTTTTGTAGAATCTGCAAGTGTGTATTTGGAGCGATTTGAGGCGTATGCTGCAAAAAGAGAAATCTTCACATAAAAACTAGACAGAAGCATTGCCAAAAACTTCCCCGTGCTTCATGCATTCAACTCACAGACTTGAACCTTCCTTTTGATAGAGCAGTTTTGAAACACTCTTTTTGTAGAATCTGCAATTGGATATTTGGAGCGATTTGAGGCCTATGATGAAAAAGGGAATGACTTCACCTATAAACTAGACAGAAGCATCCTCTGAAACTTCTTTGTGATGAGTGCATTCAACCCACAGAGTTGAAACCTCCCTTTTTTTAGAACTGTTTTGTAACACTCTCTTTGTAGAATCTGAAAGTGGATACTTGGTGCGCTTTGAGGCCTATGCTGGAAATGGAAATATGTTCTCATAAAAACTAAGCAGAAGCATACTCACAGAGTTCTTAGTGATGAGTGCATTCAACTCACAGACATAAACTTTCCTTTTGATATAGCAGTTTTGACACACTCTTTTTGTAGAATCTGCAAGTGGATATTTGGAGCGCTATGAGGGCTACGCTGTAAAAGGAAATATCATCACATAAAAACTATACAGAAGCATTCTCAGAAACATCTCTATGATGAGCGCATTGTACTCACAGACTTGAACTTTCTTTTTGATAGAGCAGTTTTGAAACACTCCTTTTGTAGAATGTGCAAGTGGATATTTGGTGTGCTTTGAGGCCTAATCTGGAAAAGGAAATATCTTCACATAAAAACTAGACAGAAGCATTCTCTGAAACTTCTTTGTGATGCGTGCATTCATCTAACAGACTAGAAACTTCCTTTTGATAGAGCAGTTTTGAAACACCCTTTTTGTAGAATCTACAAGTGGATATTTGGAGCGATTTGAGGCCTGTGGTGTAAAAGGGAATATCTTCACATAAAAACTAGAAGGAAGCATTCTCAGAAACTTCAGTGTGCTTTATGCATTCAACTCACAGACTTGAACCTTCCTTTTGAGAAAGCAGATTTGAAAAACTCTTTTTGTAGAAATTGCAAGTGGATATTTGGAGTGCTTTGAGGCCTATGCTGGAAAAGGATATATCCTCACATAAAAACTAGACAAAAGCATTCCCTGAAACTTCCTTGTGATGATTACATTCAGCTTACAGAGTTGAACTTTCCTTTTGATAGAACAGTTTTGAAACACTCTTTTTGTAGAATCTGCAAGTGGATATTTGGAGAGCTATGAGACCTATGTTGGAAAAGGAAATATCTTCACATAAAAATTATACAGAAGCATTCTCAGACACTTCTCTGTGATGAGTGCATTCAACTCAGAGAGTTCAACCTTCCTTTTGGTAGAACAGTTTTGAATCACTCTCTTTCTAGAATCTACAATAGATTATTTGGAGCTCATTTAGGCCTATGATGGGAAAGGGAATATCTTCCCATAAAAACTAAGCAGAATCATTCTCAGAAACATTTATGTGATGAGTGCTTTCAACTCAGAGACTTGAACATTCCTTTTGATAGAGCAGTTTTGAAACACTCTTTTTGTAGAATCTGCAATTGGATATTTGGAGTGCTTTGAGACCTATGCTGGAAAAGGAAATATCTTCACATAAAAATTAGACAGAAGCATTCTCAGACACTTCTCTGTGATGGGCGCATTCAGCTCACTGAGTTCAACCTTCCTTTAGGTAGAATAGTTTTGAATCACTCTCTTTGTAGAATCTACTATCGATTATTTGGAGCGCATTGAGGCCTACGATGGAAAAGGGAATATCTTCCCATAAAAACTAAGCAGAATCATTCTCAGAAACATTTTTGTGATGAGTGCATTCAACTCTGAGACTTGAACATTCCTTTTGAAAGATCAGTTTTGAAACATTCTTTTTATAGAATCTACAAGTGGGTATTTGGAGCAATTTGAGGCCTATGCTGGAAAAGGGAATATCTTCACATAAAAATTAGACAGAAGCATTCTCAGAAATTTCTTTGTGATGAGTGCGTTCAACTCACAGGGTTGAACTTTCCTTTTGATAGAACAGTTTTGAAACACTCTGTTTGTAGAATTTGCAAGTGGATATTTGGAGCGATTTGAGGCCTATGCTGCAAAAAGGGAATATCTGAACATAAGAACTAGACAGAAGCATTCTCAGAGACTTCCTTGTGCCTTATACATTCAATTCACAAGCTTGAACCTTCTTTTTGGTAGAGCAGTTTTGAAACACCCTTTTTGTAGACTCTGCAAGTGGATATTTACAGCGATTTGAGGCCTACAGTGAAAAAGGGGATATCTTCACATAAAAACTAGATAGAAGCATTCTCAGAAACTTCCCTTTGCTTTATGCAGTCAACTCACAGACTTGAAACTTCCTTTTCAAAGAGCAGATTTTAAATACTCTTTTTGTAGAAACTGCAAGTGGATATTTGGAGCGCTTTGAGGCCTATGCTGGAAAAGGAAATATCCTCACATATAAACAAGACAAAAGCATTCTCCGAAACTTCTTTGGGATGAATGCATTCAGCTCACAGAGTTGAACCTTGCCTTTGATAGAACAGTTTTGAAACACTCTTTTTTTAGAATCTGCAAGTGGATATTTGGAGCGCATTGGGACCTATGCTGGAAAAAGAAATATCTTCACATAATACGTAGACGGAAGCATTCTCAGAAACTTCTCTGTGATGAGTCATTTATGAAACACTTTCTTTGAAGAATCTATAAGAGATTATTTGGAGCTCATTGAGGCCTATGCTGGAAAAAGGAATATCTTCATATAAAAACTAGACAGAAGCATTCTGAGAAACTTCCCTGCGCTATTTGCATTCAACTCACACTCTTGAACCTTCTTTTTGAAAGAGCAGATTTGAAACACTCTTTTTGTAGAAAGTGCAAGTGCATATTTGGAGTGCTTTGAGGCCTATGATGGAAAAGGAAATATCCTCACAGAAAAATTAGACAAAAGCATTCTCAGAAATTTCTTTGTGATGTGTGCATTTAATTCACCGAGTTGAACTTTCCTTTTGATAGAACAGTTTTGAAACAGTCTTTTTGTAGAATCTGCAAGTGGATATTTGGAGCATTTTGAGGTCTATGCTGGAAAAGGAAATATCGTCACATGAAAACTAGACAGAAGCATTCCCAAAAACTTCCCCGTGCTTCATGCATTCAACTCACAGACTTGAACCTTCCTTTTGATAGAGCAGTTTTGAAACACTCTTTTTGTAGAATCTGCAATTGGATATTTGGAGCGATTTGAGGCCTATGATGAAAAAGGGAATATCTTCACCTAAAAACTAGACAGAAGCATTCTCTGAAACTTCTTTGCGATGAGTGCATTCAACCCACAGAGTTGAAACCTCCTTTTTTTTAGAAATGTTTTGTAACACTCTCTTTGTAGAATCTGAAAGTGGATACTTGGTGCGCTTTGAGGCCTGTGCTGGAAATGGAAATATGTTCTCATAAAAACTAAGCAGAAGCATACTCACAGAGTTCTTAGTGATGAGTGCATCCAACTCACAGACTTAAACTTTCCTTTTGATATAGCAGTTTTGACACACTCTTTTTGTAGAATCTGCAAGTGGATATTTGGAGCGCTATGAGGCCTACGCTGTAAAAGGAAATATCATCACATAAAAACTATACAGAAGCATTCTCAGAAACATCTCTATGATGAGTGCATTGTACTCACAGACTTGAACTTTCTTTTTGATAGAGCAGTTTTGAAACACTCCTTTTGTAGAATGTGCAAGTGGATATTTGGTGTGCTTTGAGGCCTAATCTGGAAAAGGAAATATCTTCACATAAAAACTAGACAGAAGCATTCTCTGAAACTTCTTTGTGATGCGTGCATTCATCTAACAGACTAGAAACTTCCTTTTGATAGAGCAGTTTTGAAACACCCTTTTTGTAGAATCTACAAGTGGATATTTGGAGCGATTTGAGGCCTGTGGTGTAAAAGGGAATATCTTCACATAAAAACTAGAAGGAAGCATTCTCAGAAACTTCAGTGTGCGTTATGCATTCAACTCACAGACTTGAACATTGCTTTTGAAAGAGCAGATTTGAAGAACTCTTTTTGTAGAAATTGCAAGTGGATATTTAGAGTGGTTTGAGGCCTATGCTGGAAAAGGATATATCCTCACATAAAAACTAGACAAAAGCATTCTCTGAAACTTCTTTGTGATGAATGCATTCAGCTTACAGAGTTGAACTTTCCTTTTGATAGAACAGTTTTGAAACACTCTTTTTGTAGAATCTGCAAGTGGATATTTGGAGAGCTTTGAGACCTATGCTGGAAAAGGAAATATCTTCACATAAAAATTAGACGGAAGCATTCTCAGACACTTCTCTGTGATGAGTGCATTCAACTCACAGAGTTCAACCTTCCTTTTTGTAGAACAGTTATGAAACTTTCTCTTTGTAGAAACTACAGGGGATCATTTGGAGCACATTGGGGCCTATGCTGGAAAAGGAAGTATCTTCCCATTAAAAAAAAAGCAGAATCATTCTGAGATACTTTTTTGTGATCAGTGCATTCGACTCACAGACTTGAACCTTCCTTTTGATAGAGCAGTTTTGAAACACTCTTTTTGAAGAATCTTCAAGTGGATATTTGGAGCGCTTTGAGGCCTATGATGGAAAAGGAAATATCTTCACATAAAAACTAGACAGAAGCATTGTCAGACACTTCTCTGTGACGAGTGCATTCAACTCACAGAGTTCAACCTTCCTTTTTGTAGAACAGTTATGAAACACTCTCTTTGTAGAATCTACAAGGGATCATTTGGAGCACATTAAGACCTATGCTGGAAAAGGGTGTATCTTCCCATAAAAAAATAAGCAGAATCATTCTGAGATACCTTTTTGTGATGAGTGCATTCAACTCACAGACTTGAACATTCCTTTCGATAGAGCAGTTTTGAAACACTCTTTTTGTAGATTCTGCAAGTGGGTATTTTGAGCGCTTTGAGGTCAAAGATGGAAAAGGAAATATCTTCATATAAAAACTAGACAGAAGCATTCTCAGAAATTACTTCGGGATGAGTGCATTCAACCCAAAGAGTTGAACCTTCCTTTTGATAGAACAGTTTTGAAACACTTTTTTTGTAGAATCTGCAAGTGGATATTTGGAGCAATTTGAGGCCTATGCTAGAAAAGGAAATATCTTCACATAAAAACTAGACGGAAGCATTCTCAGAAATTTCTTGGTGATGAGTGCATTCAACTCACAGGTTTGAACTTGCCTTTTGATAGAACAGTTTTGAAACACTCTGTTTGTAGAATTTGCAAGTGGATATTTGGAGAGATTTGTGGCCTGTGCTGCATAAAGGGAATATCTTAACTTTAGAACAAGACAGAAGCATTCTCAGAGACTCCCCTGTGCTTTATGCATTCAAATCACAGGCTTGAACCTTCCTTTTGATAGAGCAGTTTTGAACCACTCTTTTTGTAGAATCTGCAAGTGGATATTTGGAGTGATTTGAGGCCTATGATGAAAAAGGAAATATCTTCACCTAAAAACTAGACAGAAACATTCTCAGAAACTTCTGTGGGATCAGAACGTTCAACCAACAGAGTTGAACCTTCCTTTTGATAGACTAGTTTTGAAACACACTTTTTGTAGAATCTGCAAGTGGATGTTTGGAGGGCTTTGAGGCCTATGCTGGAAAGAAAATATCTTCACCTAAAAACTAGACAGAAGCATTCTCAGAAACTTCTTTGTGATGAGTGCATTCAACTCACAGTGTTGAAAGTTCCTTTTGATAGAACAATTCTGACACAATCTTCTTATAGAATCTGCAAGTGGATATTTGGATTGCTTGAGGCCTATGCTGGAGTAAGAAATAATTTCACATAAAAACTATATTGAAGCATTCTCAAAAACATCCTTGTGATGTGTGCCTTCAACTCACAGAATTGAAACTTCCTTTTGATAAAGCAGTTTTGAAACACCATATTGTAGAATCTGCAAGTGGATAGTTTTAGCACTTTGAGGCCTAGCCTGGAAAAGGGTCTATCTTCACGTAAAAACTGGACAGAAGCATTCTCAGAAACTTCCCTGTGCTTTATGAATTCAACTCACAGACTTGAACCTTCCTTTTGATAGAACAGTTTGGAAAAACACTTTTTGTAGAATCTGGAAGTGGATATTTAGAGCGCTTTGAGGCCTATGCAGGAAAAGGAAATACCATCACATAAAAACTAGACAGAAGTATTCTCAGAAACTTCTTTGTGATGTGTGCATTCAACTCACAGATTTGAACCCTGCTTTTCAAAGAGCAGTTATGAAACACCCTTTTTGTAGGATCTGCAGGTGGACATTTTTGGCGCTTTGAGGCCAATGCTGGAAAAGGAAATATGTATACATAAAAACTAAACAGAAGCATTCTCAGAAACTTCTCTGTATTTTATGATTTCAACTCACAGAGTTGAACCTTCCTTTTGATAGCGCAGTTTTGAAACACTCTTTTGTAGAATCTGCAAGTGGATATTTGGAATGCTTTGAGGCCTATGCTCGAAAAGGAAATTTCTTCATATAAATACTAGACAGAAGCATGCTCAGAAACTTCTTTGTGATGAGTGCATTGTACTCACAGACTTTAAATTTCCTTTTGATAGAGCAGTATTGAAACAGTCTTTTTGTAAAATATGAAAGTGTATATTTGGTGCGATTTGAGGGCTAAGATGGAAAAGGAAATATCTTCACATAAAAACTGGACAGAAGTATTCTCCGTATTTTCTTTGTGATGTGTGCATTAAGCTAACAGAGTAGAACCTTCCTTTTGATAGAGCAGTTTTGAAACCCTCTTTTTGTAGAATCTGCAAGTGGATATTTGGAGCGATTTGAGGCCTATGGAGAAAAAGGGGATATCTTCGCATAAAAACTAGATAGAAGCATTCTCAGAAACTTCCCTGTGCCGTATGCATTCAACTCACGGACTTAAAACTTCCTTTTGAAAGAGCAGATTTGAAACACTTTTTTTGTGGAAACTGCTAGTGGATATTTGGAGCGCTTTGAGGCCTATGCCAGAAAAGGAAATATCCCCACATAAAAAGTAGACAAAAGCATTCTCCGAAACTTCTTTGTGATGAATGCATTCACCTCACAGAGTTGAACCTTCCCTTTGATGGAACAGTTTTGAAACACTCTTTTTGTAGAATCTGCAAGTGGCTATTTGGAGCGCTTTGAGGCGTATGCTGGAAAAGGAAATATCTTCACATAATAAGTAGACGGAAGCATTCACAGAAACTTCTCTGTGATGAGTGCATTCACCTCACAGAGTTCAACCTTCCTTTTGGTAGAACAGTTATGAAACACTCTCTTTGTAGAGTCTACAAGAGATTATTTGGAGCTCATTGAGGCCTAGGCTGGAAAAGAAAGTATCTTCCTGGAAAAACTAAGCAGAATCGTTCTCAGAAATATTTTTGTGATGAGTGCATTCAACTCACAGCCTTGAACCTTCCTTTTGATAGAGTAGTTTTGAAACACTCGTTTTGTAGAATCTGCAAGTGGATATTTGGAGTGCTTTGTGGTCTATGCTGGAAAAGGAAATATCTTCACATCAAAACTAGACAGAAACATTCTCAGAAATTTCTGTGTGATGAGTGCATTCAACTCACAGGGTTGAACTTTCCTTTTGCTAGATCAGTTTTGAAACATTCTTTTTGTAGAATCTGCAAGTGTGTATTTGGAGCGATTTGAGGCCTATGCTGCAAAAAGAGAAATCTTCACATAAAAACTAGACAGAAGCATTCCCAAAAACTTCCCCGTGCTTCATGCATTCAACTCACAGACTTGAACCTTCCTTTTGATAGAGCAGTTTTGAAACACTCTTTTTGTAGAATCTGCAATTGGATATTTGGAGCGATTTGAGGCCTATGATGAAAAAGGGAATGTCTTCACCTAAAAACTAGACAGAAGCATCCTCTGAAACTTCTTTGTGATGAGTGCATTCAACCCACAGAGTTGAAACCTCCTTTTTTTTAGAACTGTTTTGTAACACTCTCTTTGTAGAATCTGAAAGTGGATACTTGGTGCGCTTTGAGGCCTATGCTGGAAATGGAAATATGTTCTCATAAAAACTAAGCAGAAGTATACACACAGAGTTCTTAGTGATGAGTGCATTCAACTCACAGACGTAAACTTTCCTTTTGATATAGCAGTTTTGACACACTCTTTTTGTAGAATCTGCAAGTGTATATTTGGAGCGCTATGAGGGCTACGCTGTAAAAGGAAATATCATCACATAAAAACTATACAGAAGCATTCTCAGAAACATCTCTATGATGAGCGCATTGTACTCACAGACTTGAACTTTCTTTTTGATAGAGCAGTTTTGAAACACTCCTTTTGTAGAATGTGCAAGTGGATATTTGCTGTGCTTTGAGGCCTAATCTGGAAAAGGAAGTATCTTCACATAAAAACTAGACAGAAGCATTCTCCGAAACTTCTTTGTGATGCGTGCATTCATCTAACAGACTAGAAAGTTCCTTTTGATAGAGCAGTTTTGAAACACCCTTTTTGTAGAATCTGCAAGTGGATATTTGGAGCGATTTGAGGCCTGTGGTGTAAAAGGGAATATCTTCACATAAAAACTAGAAGGAAGCATTCTCAGAAACTTCAGTGTGCTTTATGCATTCAACTCACAGACTTGAACCTTCCTTTTGAAAAAGCAGATTTGAAAAACTCTTTTTGTAGAAATTGCAAGTGGATATTTGGAGTGCTTTGAGGCCTATGCTGGAAAAGGATATATCCTCACATAAAAACTAGACAAAAGCATTCCCTGAAACTTCTTTGTGATGAATGCATTCAGCTTACAGAGTTGAACTTTCCTTTTGATAGAACAGTTTTGAAACACTCTTTTTGTAGAATCTGCAAGTAGATATTTGGAGAGCTTTGAGACCTATGCTGGAAAAGGAAATATCTTCACATAAAAATTAGACAGAAGCATTCTCAGACACTTCTCTGTGATGAGTGCATTCAACTCAGAGAGTTCAACCTTCCTTTTGGTAGAACAGTTTTGAATCACTCTCTTTCTAGAATCTACAATAGATTATTTGGAGCTCATTTAGGCCTATGATGGGAAAGGGAATATCTTCCCATAAAAACTAAGCAGAATCATTCTCAGAAACATTTATGTGATGAGTGCTTTCAACTCAGAGACTTGAACATTCCTTTTGATAGAGCAGTTTTGAAACACTCTTTTTGTAGAATCTGCAATTGGATATTTGGAGTGCTTTGAGACCTATGCTGGAAAAGGAAATATCTTCACATAAAAATTAGACAGAAGCATTCTCAGACACTTCTCTGTGATGGGCGCATTCAGCTCACTGAGTTCAACCTTCCTTTAGGTAGAATAGTTTTGAATCACTCTCTTTGTAGAATCTACTATCGATTATTTGGAGCGCATTGAGGCCTACGATGGAAAAGGGAATATCTTCCCATAAAAACTAAGCAGAATCATTCTCAGAAACATTTTTGTGATGAGTGCATTCAACTCTGAGACTTGAACATTCCTTTTGAAAGATCAGTTTTGAAACATTCTTTTTATAGAATCTACAAGTGGGTATTTGGAGCAATTTGAGGCCTATGCTGGAAAAGGGAATATCTTCACATAAAAATTAGACAGAAGCATTCTCAGAAATTTCTTTGTGATGAGTGGGTTCAACTCACAGGGTTGAACTTTCCTTTTGATAGAACAGTTTTGAAACACTCTGTTTGTAGAATTTGCAAGTGGATATTTGGAGCGATTTGAGGCCTATGCTGCAAAAAGGGAATATCTGAACATAAGAACTAGACAGAAGCATTCTCAGAGACTTCCTTGTGCCTTATACATTCAATTCACAAGCTTGAACCTTCTTTTTGGTAGAGCAGTTTTGAAACACCCTTTTTGTAGACTCTGCAAGTGGATATTTACAGCGATTTGAGGCCTACAGTGAAAAAGGGGATATCTTCACATAAAAACTAGATAGAAGCATTCTCAGAAACTTCCCTTTGCTTTATGCAGTCAACTCACAGACTTGAAACTTCCTTTTCAAAGAGCAGATTTTAAATACTCTTTTTGTAGAAACTGCAAGTGGATATTTGGAGCGCTTTGAGGCCTATGCTGGAAAAGGAAATATCCTCACATAAAAACAAGACAAAAGCATTCTCCGAAACTTCTTTGGGATGAATGCATTCAGCTCACAGAGTTGAACCTTGCCTTTGATAGAACATTTTTGAAACACTCTTTTTTTAGAATCTGCAAGTGGATATTTGGAGCGCATTGGGACCTATGCTGGAAAAAGAAATATCTTCACATAATACCTAGACGGAAGCATTCTCAGAAACTTCTCTGTGATGAGTCATTTATGAAACACTTTCTTTGAAGAATCTATAAGAGATTATTTGGAGCTCATTGAGGCCTATGCTGGAAAAAGGAATATCTTCATATAAAAACTAGACAGAAGCATTCTGAGAAACTTCCCTGCGCTATTTGCATTCAACTCACACTCTTGAACCTTCTTTTTGAAAGAGCAGATTTGAAACACTCTTTTTGTAGAAACTGCAAGTGCATATTTGGAGTGCTTTGAGGCCTACGATGGAAAAGGAAATATCCTCACAGAAAAATTAGACAAAAGCATTCTCAGAAATTTCTTTGTGATGTGTGCATTTAATTCACCGAGTTGAACTTTCCTTTTGATAGAACAGTTTTGAAACAGTCTTTTTGTAGAATCTGCAAGTGGATATTTGGAGCATTTTGCGGTCTATGCTGGAAAAGGAAATATCTTCACATAAAAACTAGACAGAAGCATTCCCAAAAACTTCCCCGTGCTTCATGCATTCAACTCACAGACTTGAACCTTCCTTTTGATAGAGCAGTTTTGAAACACTCTTTTTGTAGAATCTGCAATTGGATATTTGGAGCGATTTGAGGCCTATGATGAAAAAGGGAATATCTTCACCTAAAAACTAGACAGAAGCATTCTCTGAAACTTCTTTGCGATGAGTGCATTCAACCCACAGAGTTGAAACCTCCTTTTTTTTAGAACTGTTTTGTAACACTCTCTTTGTAGAATCTGAAAGTGGATACTTGGTGCACATTTAGGCCTATGCTGGAAATGGAAATATGTTCTCATAAAAACTAAGCAGAAGCATACTCACACAGTTCTTAGTGATGAGTGCATCCAACTCACAGACTTAAACTTTCCTTTTGATATAGCAGTTTTGACACACTCTTTTTGTAGAATCTGCAAGTGGATATTTGGAGCGCTATGAGGCCTATGCTGTAAAAGGAAATATCATCACATAAAAACTATACAGAAGCATTCTCAGAAACATCTCTATGATGAGCGCATTGTACTCACGGACTTGAACTTTCTTTTTGATAGAGCAGTTTTGAAACACTCCTTTTGTAGAATGTGCAAGTGGATATTTGGTGTGCTTTGAGGCCTAATCTGGAAAAGGAAATATCTTCACATAAAAACTAGACAGAAGCATTCTCTGAAACTTCTTTGTGATGCGTGCGTTCATCTGACAGACTAGAAACTTCCTTTTGATAGAGCAGTTTTGAAACACCCTTTTTGTAGAATCTACAAGTGGATATTTGGAGCGATTTGAGGCCTGTGGTGTAAAAGGGAATATCTTTTCATAAAAACTAGAAGGAAGCATTCTCAGAAACTTCAGTGTGCGTTATGCATTCCACTCACAGACTTGAACATTACTTTTGAAAGAGCAGATTTGAAAAACTCTTTTTGTAGAAATTGCAAGTGGATATTTAGAGTGGTTTGAGGCCTATGCTGGAAAAGGATATATCCTCACATAAAAACTAGACAAAAGCATTCTCTGAAACTTCTTTGTGATGAATGCATTCAGCTTACAGAGTTGAACTTTCCTTTTGATAGAACAGTTTTGAAACAGTCTTTTTGTAGAATCTGCAAGTGGATATTTGGAGCATTTGGAGGTCTATGCTGGAAAAGGAAATATCTTCACATAAAAACTAGAAAGAAGCATTCCCAAAAACTTCCCCGTGTTTCATGCATTCAACTCACAGACTTGAACCTTCCTTTTGATAGAGCAGTTTTGAAACACTCTTTTTGTAGAATCTGCAATTGGATATTTGGAGCGATTTGAGGCCTATGATGAAAAAGGGAATATCTTCACCTAAAAACTAGACAGAAGCATTCTCTGAAACTTCTTTGCGATGAGTGCATTCAACCCACAGAGTTGAAACCTCCTTTTTTTTAGAACTGTTTTGTAACACTCTCTTTGTAGAATCTGAAAGTGGATACTTGGTGCACTTTTAGGCCTATGCTGGAAATGGAAATATGTTCTCATAAAAACTAAGCAGAAGCATACTCACACAGTTCTTAGTGATGAGTGCATCCAACTCACAGACTTAAACTTTCCTTTTGATATAGCAGTTTTGACACACTCTTTTTGTAGAATCTGCAAGTGGATATTTGGAGCGCTATGAGGCCTACGCTGTAAAAGGAAATATCATCACATAAAAACTATACAGAAGCATTCTCAGAAACATCTCTATGATGAGCGCATTGTACTCACGGACTTGAACTTTCTTTTTGATAGAGCAGTTTTGAAACACTCCTTTTGTAGAATGTGCAAGTAGATATTTGGTGTGCTTTGAGGCCTAATCTGGAAAAGGAAATATCTTCACATAAAAACTAGACAGAAGCATTCTCTGAAACTTCTTTGTGATGCGTGCGTTCATCTGACAGACTAGAAACTTCCTTTTGATAGAGCAGTTTTGAAACACCCTTTTTGTAGAATCTACACGTGGATATTTGGAGCGATTTGAGGCCTGTGGTGTAAAAGGGAATATCTTTTCATAAAAACTAGAAGGAAGCATTCTCAGAAACTTCAGTGTGCGTTATGCATTCAACTCACAGACTTGAACATTCCTTTTGAAAGAGCAGATTTGAAAAACTCTTTTTGTAGAAATTGCAAGTGGATATTTAGAGTGGTTTGAGGCCTATGCTGGAAAAGGATATATCCTCACATAAAAACTAGACAAAAGCATTCTCTGAAACTTCTTTGTGATGAATGCATTCAGCTTACAGAGTTGAACTTTCCTTTTGATAGAACAGTTTTGAAACACTCTTTTTGTAGAATCTGCAAGTGGATATTTGGAGAGCTTTGAGACCTATGCTGGAAAAGGAAATATCTTCACATAAAAATTAGACAGAAGCATTCTCAGACACTTCTCTGTGATGAGTGCATTCAACTCACAGAGTTCAACCTTCCTTTTTGTAGAACAGTTATGAAACTCTCTCTTTGTAGAATCTACAAGGGATCATTTGGAGCACATTGGGGCCTATGCTGGAAAAGGAAGTATCTTCCCATTAAAAAAAAAGCAGAATCATTCTGAGATACTTTTTTGTGATCAGTGCATTCGACTCACAGACTTGAACCTTCCTCTTGATAGAGCAGTTTTGAAACACTCTTTTTGAAGAATCTTCAAGTGGATATTTGGAGCGCTTTGAGGCCTATGCTGGAAAAGGAAATATCTTCACATAAAAACTAGACAGAAGCATTGTCAGACACTTCTCTGTGATGAGTGCATTCAACTCACAGAGTTCAACCTTCCTTTTTGTAGAACAGTTATGAAACACTCTCTTTGTAGAATCTACAAGGGATCATTTGGAGCACATTAAGACCTATGCTGGAAAAGGGTGTATCTTCCCATAAAAAAATAAGCAGAATCATTCTGAGATACCTTTTTGTGATGAGTGCATTCAACTCACAGACTTGAACATTCCTTTCGATAGAGCAGTTTTGAAACACTCTTTTTGTAGATTCTGCAAGTGGGTATTTTGAGCGCTTTGAGGTCAAAGATGGAAAAGGAAATATCTTCATATAAAAACTAGACAGAAGCATTCTCAGAAATTACTTTGGGATGAGTGCATTCAACCCAAAGAGTTGAACCTTCCTTTTGATAGAACAGTTTTGAAACACTTTTTTTGTAGAATCTGCAAGTGGATATTTGGAGCAATTTGAGGCCTATGCTAGAAAAGGAAATATCTTCACATAAAAACTAGACGGAAGCATTCTCAGAAATTTCTTGGTGATGAGTGCATTCAACTCACAGGTTTGAACTTGCCTTTTGATAGAACAGTTTTGAAACACTCTGTTTGTAGAATTTGCAAGTGGATATTTGGAGAGATTTGTGGCCTGTGCTGCATAAAGGGAATATCTTAACTTTAGAACAAGACAGAAGCATTCTCAGAGACTCCCCTGTGCTTTATGCATTCAAATCACAGGCTTGAACCTTCCTTTTGATAGAGCAGTTTTGAACCACTCTTTTTGTAGAATCTGCAAGTGGATATTTGGAGTGATTTGAGGCCTATGATGAAAAAGGAAATATCTTCACCTAAAAACTAGACAGAAACATTCTCAGAAACTTCTGTGGGATCAGAACGTTCAACCAACAGAGTTGAACCTTCCTTTTGATAGACTAGTTTTGAAACACACTTTTTGTAGAATCTGCAAGTGGATGTTTGGAGGGCTTTGAGGCCTATGCTGGAAAGAAAATATCTTCACCTAAAAACTAGACAGAAGCATTCTCAGAAACTTCTTTGTGATGAGTGCATTCAACTCACAGTGTTGAAAGTTCCTTTTGATAGAACAATTCTGACACAATCTTCTTATAGAATCTGCAAGTGGATATTTGGATTGCTTGAGGCCTATGCTGGAGTAAGAAATAATTTCACATAAAAACTATATTGAAGCATTCTCAAAAACATCTTTGTGATGTGTGCCTTCAACTCACAGAATTGAAACTTCCTTTTGATAAAGCAGTTTTGAAACACCATATTGTAGAATCTGCAAGTGGATAGTTTTAGCACTTTGAGGCCTAGCCTGGAAAAGGGTCTATCTTCACGTAAAAACTGGACAGAAGCATTCTCAGAAACTTCCCTGTGCTTTATGAATTCAACTCACAGACTTGAACCTTCCTTTTGATAGAACAGTTTGGAAAAACACTTTTTGTAGAATCTGGAAGTGGATATTTAGAGCGCTTTGAGGCCTATGCAGGAAAAGGAAATACCATCACATAAAAACTAGACAGAAGTATTCTCAGAAACTTCTTTGTGATGTGTGCATTCAACTCACAGATTTGAACCCTGCTTTTCAAAGAGCAGTTATGAAACACCCTTTTTGTAGGATCTGCAGGTGGACATTTTTGGCGCTTTGAGGCCAATGCTGGAAAAGGAAATATGTATACATAAAAACTAAACAGAAGCATTCTCAGAAACTTCTCTGTGTTTTATGATTTCAACTCACAGAGTTGAACCTTCCTTTTGATAGCGCAGTTTTGAAACACTCTTTTGTAGAATCTGCAAGTGGATATTTGGAATGCTTTGAGGCCTATGCTCGAAAAGGAAATTTCTTCATATAAATACTAGACAGAAGCATGCTCAGAAACTTCTTTGTGATGAGTGCATTGTACTCACAGACTTCAAATTTCCTTTTGATAGAGCAGTTTTGAAACAGTCTTTTTGTAAAATATGAAAGTGTATATTTGGTGCGATTTGAGGGCTAAGGTGGAAAAGGAAATATCTTCACATAAAAACTGGACAGAAGTATTCTCCGTATTTTCTTTGTGATGTGTGCATTAAACTAACAGAGTAGAACCTTCCTTTTGATAGAGCAGTTTTGAAACCCTCTTTTTGTAGAATCTGCAAGTGGATATTTGGAGCGATTTGAGGCCTATGGTGAAAAAGGGGATATCTTCGCATAAAAACTAGATAGAAGCATTCTCAGAAACTTCCCTGTGCCGTATGCATTCAACTCACGGACTTAAAACTTCCTTTTGAAAGAGCAGATTTGAAACACTTTTTTTGTAGAAACTGCAAGTGGATATTTGGAGCGCTTTGAGGCCTATGCAGGAAAAGGAAATATCCCCACATAAAAAGTAGACAAAAGCATTCTCCGAAACTTCTTTGTGATGAATGCATTCACCTCACAGAGTTGAACCTTCCCTTTGATGGAACAGTTTTGAAACACTCTTTTTGTAGAATCTGCAAGTGGCTATTTGGAGCGCTTTGAGGCGTATGCTGGAAAAGGAAATATCTTCACATAATAAATAGACGGAAGCATTCACAGAAACTTCTCTGTGATGAGTGCATTCACCTCACAGAGTTCAACCTTCCTTTTGGTAGAACAGTTATGAAACACTCTCTTTGTAGAGTCTACAAGGGATTATTTGGAGCTCATTGAGGCCTATGCTGGAAGAGAAAGTATCTTCCCGGAAAAACTAAGCAGAATCATTCTCAGAAATATTTTTGTGATGAGTGCATTCAACTCACAGCCTTGAACCTTCCTTTTGATAGAGTAGTTTTGAAACACTCGTTTTGTAGAATCTGCAAGTGGATATTTGGAGTGCTTTGAGGTCTATGCTGGAAAAGGAAATATCTTCACATCAAAACTAGACAGAAACATTCTCAGAAATTTCTGTGTGATGAGTGCATTCAACTCACAGGGTTGAACTTTCCTTTTGCTAGAACAGTTTTGAAACATTCTTTTTGTAGAATCTGCAAGTGTGTATTTGGAGCGATTTGAGGCGTATGCTGCAAAAAGAGAAATCTTCACATAAAAACTAGACAGAAGCATTGCCAAAAACTTCCCTGTGTTTCATGCATTCAACTCACAGACTTGAACCTTCCTTTTGATAGAGCAGTTTTGAAACACTCTTTTTGTAGAATCTGCAATTGGATATTTGGAGCGATTTGAGGCCTATGATGAAAAAGGGAATGACTTCACCTATAAACTAGACAGAAGCATCCTCTGAAACTTCTTTGTGATGAGTGCATTCAACCCACAGAGTTGAAACCTCCCTTTTTTTAGAACTGTTTTGTAACACTCTCTTTGTAGAATCTGAAAGTGGATACTTGGTGCGCTTTGAGGCCTATGCTGGAAATGGAAATATGTTCTCATAAAAACTAAGCAGAAGCATACTCACAGAGTTCTTAGTGATGAGTGCATTCAACTCACAGACATAAACTTTCCTTTTGATATAGCAGTTTTGACACACTCTTTTTGAAGAATCTGCAAGTGGATATTTGGAGCGCTATGAGGGCTACGCTGTAAAAGGAAATATCATCACATAAAAACTATACAGAAGCATTCTCAGAAACATCTCTATGATGAGCGCATTGTACTCACAGACTTGAACTTTCTTTTTGATAGAGCAGTTTTGAAACACTCCTTTTGTAGAATGTGCAAGTGGATATTTGGTGTGCTTTGAGGCCTAATCTGGAAAAGGAAATATCTTCACATAAAAACTAGACAGAAGCATTCTCTGAAACTTCTTTGTGATGCGTGCATTCATCTAACAGACTAGAAACTTCCTTTTGATAGAGCAGTTTTGAAACACCCTTTTTGTAGAATCTACAAGTGGATATTTGGAGCGATTTGAGGCCTGTGGTGTAAAAGGGAATATCTTCACATAAAAACTAGAAGGAAGCATTCTCAGAAACTTCAGTGTGCTTTATGCATTCAACTCACAGACTTGAACCTTCCTTTTGAGAAAGCAGATTTGAAAAACTCTTTTTGTAGAAATTGCAAGTGGATATTTGGAGTGCTTTGAGGCCTATGCTGGAAAAGGATATATCCTCACATAAAAACTAGACAAAAGCATTCCCTGAAACTTCTTTGTGATGATTACATTCAGCTTACAGAGTTGAACTTTCCTTTTGATAGAACAGTTTTGAAACACTCTTTTTGTAGAATCTGCAAGTGGATATTTGGAGAGCTATGAGACCTATGCTGGAAAAGGAAATATCTTCACATAAAAATTATACAGAAGCATTCTCAGACACTTCTCTGTGATGAGTGCATTCAACTCAGAGAGTTCAACCTTCCTTTTGGTAGAACAGTTTTGAATCACTCTCTTTCTAGAATCTACAATAGATTATTTGGAGCTCATTTAGGCCTATGATGGGAAAGGGAATATCTTCCCATAAAAACTAAGCAGAATCATTCTCAGAAACATTTATGTGATGAGTGCTTTCAACTCAGAGACTTGAACATTCCTTTTGATAGAGCAGTTTTGAAACACTCTTTTTGTAGAATCTGCAATTGGATATTTGGAGTGCTTTGAGACCTATGCTGGAAAAGGAAATATCTTCACATAAAAATTAGACAGAAGCATTCTCAGACACTTCTCTGTGATGGGCGCATTCAGCTCACTGAGTTCAACCTTCCTTTAGGTAGAATAGTTTTGAATCACTCTCTTTGTAGAATCTACTATCGATTATTTGGAGCGCATTGAGGCCTACGATGGAAAAGGGAATATCTTCCCATAAAAACTAAGCAGAATCATTCTCAGAAACATTTTTGTGATGAGTGCATTCAACTCTGAGACTTGAACATTCCTTTTGAAAGATCAGTTTTGAAACATTCTTTTTATAGAATCTACAAGTGGGTATTTGGAGCAATTTGAGGCCTATGCTGGAAAAGGGAATATCTTCACATAAAAATTAGACAGAAGCATTCTCAGAAATTTCTTTGTGATGAGTGCGTTCAACTCACAGGGTTGAACTTTCCTTTTGATAGAACAGTTTTGAAACACTCTGTTTGTAGAATTTGCAAGTGGATATTTGGAGCGATTTGAGGCCTATGCTGCAAAAAGGGAATATCTGAACATAAGAACTAGACAGAAGCATTCTCAGAGACTTCCTTGTGCCTTATACATTCAATTCACAGGCTTGAACCTTCTTTTTGGTAGAGCAGTTTTGAAACACCCTTTTTGTAGAATCTGCAAGTGGATATTTACAGCGATTTGAGGCCTACAGTGAAAAAGGGGATATCTTCACATAAAAACTAGATAGAAGCATTCTCAGAAACTTCCCTTTGCTTTATGCAGTCAACTCACAGACTTGAAACTTCCTTTTCAAAGAGCAGATTTTAAATATTCTTTTTGTAGAAACTGCAAGTGGATATTTGGAGCGCTTTGAGGCCTATGCTGGAAAAGGAAATATCCTCACATATAAACAAGACAAAAGCATTCTCCGAAACTTCTTTGGGATGAATGCATTCAGCTCACAGAGTTGAACCTTGCCTTTGATAGAACAGTTTTGAAACACTCTTTTTTTAGAATCTGCAAGTGGATATTTGGAGCGCATTGGGACCTATGCTGGAAAAAGAAATATCTTCACATAATACCTAGACGGAAGCATTCTCAGAAACTTCTCTGTGATGAGTCATTTATGAAACACTTTCTTTGAAGAATCTATAAGAGATTATTTGGAGCTCATTGAGGCCTATGCTGGAAAAAGGAATATCTTCATATAAAAACCAGACAGAAGCATTCTGAGAAACTTCCCTGCGCTATTTGCATTCAACTCACACTCTTGAACCTTCTTTTTGAAAGAGCAGATTTGAAACACTCTTTTTGTAGAAAGTGCAAGTGCATATTTGGAGTGCTTTGAGGCCTATGATGGAAAAGGAAATATCCTCACAGAAAAATTAGACAAAAGCATTCTCAGAAATTTCTTTGTGATGTGTGCATTTAATTCACCGAGTTGAACTTTCCTTTTGATAGAACAGTTTTGAAACAGTCTTTTTGTAGAATCTGCAAGTGGATATTTGGAGCATTTTGAGGTCTATGCTGGAAAAGGAAATATCGTCACATGAAAACTAGACAGAAGCATTCCCAAAAACTTCCCCGTGCTTCATGCATTCAACTCACAGACTTGAACCTTCCTTTTGATAGAGCAGTTTTGAAACACTCTTTTTGTAGAATCTGCAATTGGATATTTGGAGCGATTTGAGGCCTATGATGAAAAAGGGAATATCTTCACCTAAAAACTAGACAGAAGCATTCTCTGAAACTTCTTTGCGATGAGTGCATTCAACCCACAGAGTTGAAACCTCCTTTTTTTTAGAAATGTTTTGTAACACTCTCTTTGTAGAATCTGAAAGTGGATACTTGGTGCGCTTTGAGGCCTGTGCTGGAAATGGAAATATGTTCTCATAAAAACTAAGCAGAAGCATACTCACAGAGTTCTTAGTGATGAGTGCATCCAACTCACAGACTTAAACTTTCCTTTTGATATAGCAGTTTTGACACACTCTTTTTGTAGAATCTGCAAGTGGATATTTGGAGCGCTATGAGGCCTACGCTGTAAAAGGAAATATCATCACATAAAAACTATACAGAAGCATTCTCAGAAACATCTCTATGATGAGTGCATTGTACTCACAGACTTGAACTTTCTTTTTGATAGAGCAGTTTTGAAACACTCCTTTTGTAGAATGTGCAAGTGGATATTTGGTGTGCTTTGAGGCCTAATCTGGAAAAGGAAATATCTTCACATAAAAACTAGACAGAAGCATTCTCTGAAACTTCTTTGTGATGCGTGCATTCATCTAACAGACTAGAAACTTCCTTTTGATAGAGCAGTTTTGAAACACCCTTTTTGTAGAATCTACAAGTGGATATTTGGAGCGATTTGAGGCCTGTGGTGTAAAAGGGAATATCTTCACATAAAAACTAGAAGGAAGCATTCTCAGAAACTTCAGTGTGCGTTATGCATTCAACTCACAGACTTGAACATTGCTTTTGAAAGAGCAGATTTGAAGAACTCTTTTTGTAGAAATTGCAAGTGGATATTTAGAGTGGTTTGAGGCCTATGCTGGAAAAGGATATATCCTCACATAAAAACTAGACAAAAGCATTCTCTGAAACTTCTTTGTGATGAATGCATTCAGCTTACAGAGTTGAACTTTCCTTTTGATAGAACAGTTTTGAAACACTCTTTTTGTAGAATCTGCAAGTGGATATTTGGAGAGCTTTGAGACCTATGCTGGAAAAGGAAATATCTTCACATAAAAATTAGACGGAAGCATTCTCAGACACTTCTCTGTGATGAGTGCATTCAACTCACAGAGTTCAACCTTCCTTTTTGTAGAACAGTTATGAAACTTTCTCTTTGTAGAAACTACAGGGGATCATTTGGAGCACATTGGGGCCTATGCTGGAAAAGGAAGTATCTTCCCATTAAAAAAAAAGCAGAATCATTCTGAGATACTTTTTTGTGATCAGTGCATTCGACTCACAGACTTGAACCTTCCTTTTGATAGAGCAGTTTTGAAACACTCTTTTTGAAGAATCTTCAAGTGGATATTTGGAGCGCTTTGAGGCCTATGCTGGAAAAGGAAATATCTTCACATAAAAACTAGACAGAAGCATTGTCAGACACTTCTCTGTGACGAGTGCATTCAACTCACAGAGTTCAACCTTCCTTTTTGTAGAACAGTTATGAAACACTCTCTTTGTATAATCTACAAGGGATCATTTGGAGCACATTAAGACCTATGCTGGAAAAGGGTGTATCTTCCCATAAAAAAATAAGCAGAATCATTCTGAGATACCTTTTTGTGATGAGTGCATTCAACTCACAGACTTGAACATTCCTTTCGATAGAGCAGTTTTGAAACACTCTTTTTGTAGATTCTGCAAGTGGGTATTTTGAGCGCTTTGAGGTCAAAGATGGAAAAGGAAATATCTTCATATAAAAACTAGACAGAAGCATTCTCAGAAATTACTTCGGGATGAGTGCATTCAACCCAAAGAGTTGAACCTTCCTTTTGATAGAACAGTTTTGAAACACTTTTTTTGTAGAATCTGCAAGTGGATATTTGGAGCAATTTGAGGCCTATGCTAGAAAAGGAAATATCTTCACATAAAAACTAGACGGAAGCATTCTCAGAAATTTCTTGGTGATGAGTGCATTCAACTCACAGGTTTGAACTTGCCTTTTGATAGAACAGTTTTGAAACACTCTGTTTGTAGAATTTGCAAGTGGATATTTGGAGAGATTTGTGGCCTGTGCTGCATAAAGGGAATATCTTAACTTTAGAACAAGACAGAAGCATTCTCAGAGACTCCCCTGTGCTTTATGCATTCAAATCACAGGCTTGAACCTTCCTTTTGATAGAGCAGTTTTGAACCACTCTTTTTGTAGAATCTGCAAGTGGATATTTGGAGTGATTTGAGGCCTATGATGAAAAAGGAAATATCTTCACCTAAAAACTAGACAGAAACATTCTCAGAAACTTCTGTGGGATCAGAACGTTCAACCAACAGAGTTGAACCTTCCTTTTGATAGACTAGTTTTGAAACACACTTTTTGTAGAATCTGCAAGTGGATGTTTGGAGGGCTTTGAGGCCTATGCTGGAAAGAAAATATCTTCACCTAAAAACTAGACAGAAGCATTCTCAGAAACTTCTTTGTGATGAGTGCATTCAACTCACAGTGTTGAAAGTTCCTTTTGATAGAACAATTCTGACACAATCTTCTTATAGAATCTGCAAGTGGATATTTGGATTGCTTGAGGCCTATGCTGGAGTAAGAAATAATTTCACATAAAAACTATATTGAAGCATTCTCAAAAACATCCTTGTGATGTGTGCCTTCAACTCACAGAATTGAAACTTCCTTTTGATAAAGCAGTTTTGAAACACCATATTGTAGAATCTGCAAGTGGATAGTTTTAGCACTTTGAGGCCTAGCCTGGAAAAGGGTCTATCTTCACGTAAAAACTGGACAGAAGCATTCTCAGAAACTTCCCTGTGCTTTATGAATTCAACTCACAGACTTGAACCTTCCTTTTGATAGAACAGTTTGGAAAAACACTTTTTGTAGAATCTGGAAGTGGATATTTAGAGCGCTTTGAGGCCTATGCAGGAAAAGGAAATACCATCACATAAAAACTAGACAGAAGTATTCTCAGAAACTTCTTTGTGATGTGTGCATTCAACTCACAGATTTGAACCCTGCTTTTCAAAGAGCAGTTATGAAACACCCTTTTTGTAGGATCTGCAGGTGGACATTTTTGGCGCTTTGAGGCCAATGCTGGAAAAGGAAATATGTATACATAAAAACTAAACAGAAGCATTCTCAGAAACTTCTCTGTATTTTATGATTTCAACTCACAGAGTTGAACCTTCCTTTTGATAGCGCAGTTTTGAAACACTCTTTTGTAGAATCTGCAAGTGGATATTTGGAATGCTTTGAGGCCTATGCTCGAAAAGGAAATTTCTTCATATAAATACTAGACAGAAGCATGCTCAGAAACTTCTTTGTGATGAGTGCATTGTACTCACAGACTTTAAATTTCCTTTTGATAGAGCAGTATTGAAACAGTCTTTTTGTAAAATATGAAAGTGTATATTTGGTGCGATTTGAGGGCTAAGATGGAAAAGGAAATATCTTCACATAAAAACTGGACAGAAGTATTCTCCGTATTTTCTTTGTGATGTGTGCATTAAGCTAACAGAGTAGAACCTTCCTTTTGATAGAGCAGTTTTGAAACCCTCTTTTTGTAGAATCTGCAAGTGGATATTTGGAGCGATTTGAGGCCTATGGAGAAAAAGGGGATATCTTCGCATAAAAACTAGATAGAAGCATTCTCAGAAACTTCCCTGTGCCGTATGCATTCAACTCACGGACTTAAAACTTCCTTTTGAAAGAGCAGATTTGAAACACTTTTTTTGTGGAAACTGCTAGTGGATATTTGGAGCGCTTTGAGGCCTATGCCAGAAAAGGAAATATCCCCACATAAAAAGTAGACAAAAGCATTCTCCGAAACTTCTTTGTGATGAATGCATTCACCTCACAGAGTTGAACCTTCCCTTTGATGGAACAGTTTTGAAACACTCTTTTTGTAGAATCTGCAAGTGGCTATTTGGAGCGCTTTGAGGCGTATGCTGGAAAAGGAAATATCTTCACATAATAAGTAGACGGAAGCATTCACAGAAACTTCTCTGTGATGAGTGCATTCACCTCACAGAGTTCAACCTTCCTTTTGGTAGAACAGTTATGAAACACTCTCTTTGTAGAGTCTACAAGAGATTATTTGGAGCTCATTGAGGCCTAGGCTGGAAAAGAAAGTATCTTCCTGGAAAAACTAAGCAGAATCGTTCTCAGAAATATTTTTGTGATGAGTGCATTCAACTCACAGCCTTGAACCTTCCTTTTGATAGAGTAGTTTTGAAACACTCGTTTTGTAGAATCTGCAAGTGGATATTTGGAGTGCTTTGTGGTCTATGCTGGAAAAGGAAATATCTTCACATCAAAACTAGACAGAAACATTCTCAGAAATTTCTGTGTGATGAGTGCATTCAACTCACAGGGTTGAACTTTCCTTTTGCTAGATCAGTTTTGAAACATTCTTTTTGTAGAATCTGCAAGTGTGTATTTGGAGCGATTTGAGGCCTATGCTGCAAAAAGAGAAATCTTCACATAAAAACTAGACAGAAGCATTCCCAAAAACTTCCCCGTGCTTCATGCATTCAACTCACAGACTTGAACCTTCCTTTTGATAGAGCAGTTTTGAAACACTCTTTTTGTAGAATCTGCAATTGGATATTTGGAGCGATTTGAGGCCTATGATGAAAAAGGGAATGTCTTCACCTAAAAACTAGACAGAAGCATCCTCTGAAACTTCTTTGTGATGAGTGCATTCAACCCACAGAGTTGAAACCTCCTTTTTTTTAGAACTGTTTTGTAACACTCTCTTTGTAGAATCTGAAAGTGGATACTTGGTGCGCTTTGAGGCCTATGCTGGAAATGGAAATATGTTCTCATAAAAACTAAGCAGAAGTATACACACAGAGTTCTTAGTGATGAGTGCATTCAACTCACAGACGTAAACTTTCCTTTTGATATAGCAGTTTTGACACACTCTTTTTGTAGAATCTGCAAGTGGATATTTGGAGCGCTATGAGGGCTACGCTGTAAAAGGAAATATCATCACATAAAAACTATACAGAAGCATTCTCAGAAACATCTCTATGATGAGCGCATTGTACTCACAGACTTGAACTTTCTTTTTGATAGAGCAGTTTTGAAACACTCCTTTTGTAGAATGTGCAAGTGGATATTTGCTGTGCTTTGAGGCCTAATCTGGAAAAGGAAGTATCTTCACATAAAAACTAGACAGAAGCATTCTCCGAAACTTCTTTGTGATGCGTGCATTCATCTAACAGACTAGAAAGTTCCTTTTGATAGAGCAGTTTTGAAACACCCTTTTTGTAGAATCTGCAAGTGGATATTTGGAGCGATTTGAGGCCTGTGGTGTAGAAGGGAATATCTTCACATAAAAACTAGAAGGAAGCATTCTCAGAAACTTCAGTGTGCTTTATGCATTCAACTCACAGACTTGAACCTTCCTTTTGAAAAAGCAGATTTGAAAAACTCTTTTTGTAGAAATTGCAAGTGGATATTTGGAGTGCTTTGAGGCCTATGCTGGAAAAGGATATATCCTCACATAAAAACTAGACAAAAGCATTCCCTGAAACTTCTTTGTGATGAATGCATTCAGCTTACAGAGTTGAACTTTCCTTTTGATAGAACAGTTTTGAAACACTCTTTTTGTAGAATCTGCAAGTAGATATTTGGAGAGCTTTGAGACCTATGCTGGAAAAGGAAATATCTTCACATAAAAATTAGACAGAAGCATTCTCAGACACTTCTCTGTGATGAGTGCATTCAACTCAGAGAGTTCAACCTTCCTTTTGGTAGAACAGTTTTGAATCACTCTCTTTCTAGAATCTACAATAGATTATTTGGAGCTCATTTAGGCCTATGATGGGAAAGGGAATATCTTCCCATAAAAACTAAGCAGAATCATTCTCAGAAACATTTATGTGATGAGTGCTTTCAACTCAGAGACTTGAACATTCCTTTTGATAGAGCAGTTTTGAAACACTCTTTTTGTAGAATCTGCAATTGGATATTTGGAGTGCTTTGAGACCTATGCTGGAAAAGGAAATATCTTCACATAAAAATTAGACAGAAGCATTCTCAGACACTTCTCTGTGATGGGCGCATTCAGCTCACTGAGTTCAACCTTCCTTTAGGTAGAATAGTTTTGAATCACTCTCTTTGTAGAATCTACTATCGATTATTTGGAGCGCATTGAGGCCTACGATGGAAAAGGGAATATCTTCCCATAAAAACTAAGCAGAATCATTCTCAGAAACATTTTTGTGATGAGTGCATTCAACTCTGAGACTTGAACATTCCTTTTGAAAGATCAGTTTTGAAACATTCTTTTTATAGAATCTACAAGTGGGTATTTGGAGCAATTTGAGGCCTATGCTGGAAAAGGGAATATCTTCACATAAAAATTAGACAGAAGCATTCTCAGAAATTTCTTTGTGATGAGTGCGTTCAACTCACAGGGTTGAACTTTCCTTTTGATAGAACAGTTTTGAAACACTCTGTTTGTAGAATTTGCAAGTGGATATTTGGAGCGATTTGAGGCCTATGCTGCAAAAAGGGAATATCTTAACATAAGAACTAGACAGAAGCATTCTCAGAGACTTCTTTGTGCCTTATACATTCAATTCACAAGCTTGAACTTTCTTTTTGGTAGAGCAGTTTTGAAACACCCTTTTTGTAGACTCTGCAAGTGGATATTTACAGCGATTTGAGGCCTACAGTGAAAAAGGGGATATCTTCACATAAAAACTAGATAGAAGCATTCTCAGAAACTTCCCTTTGCTTTATGCAGTCAACTCACAGACTTGAAACTTCCTTTTCAAAGAGCAGATTTTAAATACTCTTTTTGTAGAAACTGCAAGTGGATATTTGGAGGGCTTTGAGGCCTATGCTGGAAAAGGAAATATCCTCACATAAAAACAAGACAAAAGCATTCTCCGAAACTTCTTTGGGATGAATGCATTCAGCTCACAGAGTTGAACCTTGCCTTTGATAGAACAGTTTTGAAACACTCTTTTTTTAGAATCTGCAAGTGGATATTTGGAGCGCATTGCGACCTATGCTGGAAAAAGAAATATCTTCACATAATATCTAGACGGAAGCATTCTCAGAAACTTCTCTGTGATGAGTCATTTATGAAACACTTTCTTTGAAGAATCTATAAGAGATTATTTGGAGCTCATTGAGGCCTATGCTGGAAAAAGGACTATCTTCATATAAAAACTAGACAGAAGCATTCTGAGAAACTTCCCTGCGCTATTTGCATTCAACTCACACTCTTGAACCTTCTTTTTGAAAGAGCAGATTTGAAACACTCTTTTTGTAGAAACTGCAAGTACATATTTGGAGTGCTTTTAGGCCTATGATGGAAAAGGAAATATACTCACAGAAAAATTAGACAAAAGCATTCTCAGAAATTTCTTTGTGATGTGTGCATTTAATTCACCGAGTTGAACTTTCCTTTTGATAGAACAGTTTTGAAACAGTCTTTTTGTAGAATCTGCAAGTGGATATTTGGAGCATTTTGAGGTCTATGCTGGAAAAGGAAATATCTTCACATAAAAACTAGACAGAAGCATTCCCAAAAACTTCCCCGTGCTTCATGCATTCAACTCACAGACTTGAACCTTCCTTTTGATAGAGCAGTTTTGAAACACTCTTTTTGTAGAATCTGCAATTGGATATTTGGAGCGATTTGAGGCCTATGATGAAAAAGGGAATATCTTCACCTAAAAACTAGACAGAAGCATTCTCTGAAACTTCTTTGCGATGAGTGCATTCAACCCACAGAGTTGAAACCTCCTTTTTTTTAGAACTGTTTTGTAACACTCTCTTTGTAGAATCTGAAAGTGGATACTTGGTGCGCTTTGAGGCCTATGCTGGAAATGGAAATATGTTCTCATAAAAACTAAGCAGAAGCATACTCACAGAGTTCTTAGTGATGAGTGCATCCAACTCACAGACTTAAACTTTCCTTTTGATATAGCAGTTTTGACACACTCTTTTTGTAGAATCTGCAAGTGGATATTTGGAGCGCTATGAGGCCTACGCTGTAAAAGGAAATATCATCACATAAAAACTATACAGAAGCATTCTCAGAAACATCTCTATGATGAGCGCATTGTACTCACGGACTTGAACTTTCTTTTTGATAGAGCAGTTTTGAAACACTCCTTTTGTAGAATGTGCAAGTGGATATTTGGTGTGCTTTGAGGCCTAATCTGGAAAAGGAAATATCTTCACATAAAAACTAGACAGAAGCATTCTCTGAAACTTCTTTGTGATGCGTGCGTTCATCTAACAGACTAGAAACTTCCTTTTGATAGAGCAGTTTTGAAACACCCTTTTTGTAGAATCTACAAGTGGATATTTGGAGCGATTTGAGGCCTGTGGTGTAAAAGGGAATATCTTTTCATAAAAACTAGAAGGAAGCATTCTCAGAAACTTCAGTGTGCGTTATGCATTCAACTCACAGACTTGAACATTCCTTTTGAAAGAGCAGATTTGAAAAACTCTTCTTGTAGAAATTGCAAGTGGATATTTAGAGTGGTTTGAGGCCTATGCTGGAAAAGGATATATCCTCACATAAAAACTAGACAAAAGCATTCTCTGAAACTTCTTTGTGATGAATGCATTCAGCTTACAGAGTTGAACTTTCCTTTTGATAGAACAGTTTTGAAACACTCTTTTTGTAGAATCTGCAAGTGGATATTTGGAGAGATTTGAGACCTTTGCTGGAAAAGGAAATATCTTCACATAAAAATTAGACAGAAGCATTCTCAGACACTTCTCTGTGATGAGTGCATTCAACTCACAGAGTTCAACCTTCCTTTTTGTAGAACAGTTATGAAACTCTCTCTTTGTAGAATCTACAAGGGATCATTTGGAGCACATTGGGGCCTATGCTGGAAAAGGAAGTATCTTCCCATTAAAAAAAAAGCAGAATCATTCTGAGATACTTTTTTGTGATCAGTGCATTCGACTCACAGACTTGAACCTTCCTTTTGATAGAGCAGTTTTGAAACACTCTTTTTGAAGAATCTTCAAGTGGATATTTGGAGCGCTTTGAGGTCTATGCTGGAAAAGGAAATATCTTCACATAAAAACTAGACAGAAGCATTGTCAGACACTTCTCTGTGATGAGTGCATTCAACTCACAGAGTTCAACCTTCCTTTTTGTAGAACAGTTATGAAACACTCTCTTTGTAGAATCTACAAGGGATCATTTGGAGCACATTAAGACCTATGCTGGAAAAGGGTGTATCTTCCCATAAAAAAATAAGCAGAATCATTCTGAGATACCTTTTTGTGATGAGTGCATTCAACTCACAGACTTGAACATTCCTTTCGATAGAGCAGTTTTGAAACACTCTTTTTGTAGATTCTGCAAGTGGGTATTTTGAGCGCTTTGAGGTCAAAGATGGAAAAGGAAATATCTTCATATAAAAACTAGACAGAAGCATTCTCAGAAATTACTTTGGGATGAGTGCATTCAACCCAAAGAGTTGAACCTTCCTTTTGTTAGAACAGTTTTGAAACACTTTTTTTGTAGAATCTGCAAGTGGATATTTGGAGCAATTTGAGGCCTATGCTAGAAAAGGAAATATCTTCACATAAAAACTAGACGGAAGCATTCTCAGAAATTTCTTGGTGATGAGTGCATTCAACTCACAGGTTTGAACTTGCCTTTTGATAGAACAGTTTTGAAACACTCTGTTTGTAGAATTTGCAAGTGGATATTTGGAGAGATTTGTGGCCTGTGCTGCATAAAGGGAATATCTTAACTTTAGAACAAGACAGAAGCATTCTCAGAGACTCCCCTGTGCTTTATGCATTCAAATCACAGGCTTGAACCTTCCTTTTGATAGAGCAGTTTTGAACCACTCTTTTTGTAGAATCTGCAAGTGGATATTTGGAGTGATTTGAGGCCTATGATGAAAAAGGAAATATCTTCACCTAAAAACTAGACAGAAACATTCTCAGAAACTTCTGTGGGTTCAGAACGTTCAACCAACAGAGTTGAACCTTCCTTTTGATAGACTAGTTTTGAAACACACTTTTTGTAGAATCTGCAAGTGGATGTTTGGAGGGCTTTGAGGCCTATGCTGGAAAGAAAATATCTTCACCTAAAAACTAGACAGAAGCATTCTCAGAAACTTCTTTGTGATGAGTGCATTCAACTCACAGTGTTGAAAGTTCCTTTTGATAGAACAATTCTGACACAATCTTCTTATAGAATCTGCAAGTGGATATTTGGATTGCTTGAGGCCTATGCTGGAGTAAGAAATAATTTCACATAAAAACTATATTGAAGCATTCTCAAAAACATCTTTGTGATGTGTGCCTTCAACTCACAGAATTGAAACTTCCTTTTGATAAAGCAGTTTTGAAACACCATATTGTAGAATCTGCAAGTGGATAGTTTTAGCACTTTGAGGCCTAGCCTGGAAGAGGGTCTATCTTCACATAAAAACTGGACAGAAGCATTCTCAGAAACTTCCCTGTGCTTTATGAATTCAACTCACAGACTTGAACCTTCCTTTTGATAGAACAGTTTGGAAAAACACTTTTTGTAGAATCTGGAAGTGGATATTTAGAGCGCTTTGAGGCCTATGCAGGAAAAGGAAATACCATCACATAAAAACTAGACAGAAGTATTCTCAGAAACTTCTTTGTGATGTGTGCATTCAACTCACAGATTTGAACCCTGCTTTTCAAAGAGCAGTTATGAAACACCCTTTTTGTAGGATCTGCAGGTGGACATTTTTGGCGCTTTGAGGCCAATGCTGGAAAAGGAAATATGTATACATAAAAACTAAACAGAAGCATTCTCAGAAACTTCTCTGTGTTTTATGATTTCAACTCACAGAGTTGAACCTTCCTTTTGATAGCGCAGTTTTGAAACACTCTTTTGTAGAATCTGCAAGTGGATATTTGGAATGCTTTGAGGCCTATGCTCGAAAAGGAAATTTCTTCATATAAATACTAGACAGAAGCATGCTCAGAAACTTCTTTGTGATGAGTGCATTGTACTCACAGACTTCAAATTTCCTTTTGATAGAGCAGTTTTGAAACAGTCTTTTTGTAAAATATGAAAGTGTATATTTGGTGCGATTTGAGGGCTAAGATGGAAAAGGAAATATCTTCACATAAAAACTGGACAGAAGTATTCTCCGTATTTTCTTTGTGATGTGTGCATTAAACTAACAGAGTAGAACCTTCCTTTTGATAGAGCAGTTTTGAAACCCTCTTTTTGTAGAATCTGCAAGTGGATATTTGGAGCGATTTGAGGCCTATGGTGAAAAAGGGGATATCTTCGCATAAAAACTAGATAGAAGCATTCTCAGAAACTTCCCTGTGCCGTATGCATTCAACTCACGGACTTAAAACTTCCTTTTGAAAGAGCAGATTTGAAACACTTTTTTTGTAGAAACTGCAAGTGGATATATGGAGCGCTTTGAGGCCTATGCAGGAAAAGGAAATATCCCCACATAAAAAGTAGACAAAAGCATTCTCCGAAACTTCTTTGTGATGAATGCATTCACCTCACAGAGTTGAACCTTCCCTTTGATGGAACAGTTTTGAAACACTCTTTTTGTAGAATCTGCAAGTGGCTATTTGGAGCGCTTTGAGGCGTATGCTGGAAAAAGAAATATCTTCACATAATAAATAGACGGAAGCATTCACAGAAACTTCTCTGTGATGAGTGCATTCACCTCACAGAGTTCAACCTTCCTTTTGGTAGAACAGTTATGAAACACTCTCTTTGTAGAGTCTACAAGAGATTATTTGGAGCTCATTGAGGCCTATGCTGGAAAAGAAAGTATCTTCCCGGAAAAACTAAGCAGAATCATTCTCAGAAATAATTTTGTGATGAGTGCATTCAACTCACAGCATTGAACCTTCCTTTTGATAGAGTAGTTTTGAAACACTCGTTTTGTAGAATCTGCAAGTGGATATTTGGAGTGCTTTGAGGTCTATGCTGGAAAAGGAAATATCTTCACATCAAAACTAGACAGAAACATTCTCAGAAATTTCTGTGTGATGAGTGCATTCAACTCACAGGGTTGAACTTTCCTTTTGCTAGAACAGTTTCGAAACATTCTTTTTGTAGAATCTGCAAGTGTGTATTTGGAGCGATTTGAGGCCTATGCTGCAAAAAGAGAAATCTTCACATAAAAAATAGACAGAAGCATTCCCAAAAACTTCCCCGTGCTTCATGCATTCAACTCACAGACTTGAACCTTCCTTTTGATAGAGCAGTTTTGAAACACTCTTTTTGTAGAATCTGCAATTGGATATTTGGAGCGATTTGAGGCCTATGATGAAAAAGGGAATGTCTTCACCTAAAAACTAGACAGAAGCATTCTCTGAAACTTCTTTGCGATGAGTGCATTCAACCCACAGAGTTGAAACCTCCTTTTTTTTAGAACTGTTTTGTAACACTCTCTTTGTAGAATCTGAAAGTGGATACTTGGTGCGCTTTGAGGCCTATGCTGGAAATGGAAATATGTTCTCATAAAAACTAAGCAGACGCATACTCACAGAGTTCTTAGTGATGAGTGCATTCAACTCACAGACATAAATTTTCCTTTTGATATAGCAGTTTTGACACACTCTTTTTGTAGAATCTGCAAGTGTATATTTGGAGCGCTATGAGGGCTACGCTGTAAAAGGAAATATCATCACATAAAAACTATACGGAAGCATTCTCAGAAACATCTCTATGATGAGCGCATTGTACTCACAGACTTGAACTTTCTTTTTGATAGAGCAGTTTTGAAACACTCCTTTTGTAGAATGTGCAAGTGGATATTTGGTGTGCTTTGAGGCCTAATCTGGAAAAGGAAATATCTTCACATAAAAACTAGACAGAAGCATTCTCTGAAACTTCTTTGTGATGCGTGCATTCATCTAACAGACTAGAAACTTCCTTTTGATAGAGCAGTTTTGAAACACCCTTTTTGTAGAATCTGCAAGTGGTTATTTGGAGCGATTTGAGGCCTGTGGTGTAAAAGGGAATATCTTCACATAAAAACTAGAAGGAAGCATTCTCAGAAACTTCAGTGTGCTTTATGCATTCAACTCACAGACTTGAACCTTCCTTTTGAAAAAGCAGATTTGAAAAACTCTTTTTGTAGAAATTGCAAGTGGATATTTGGAGTGCTTTGAGGCCTATGCTGGAAAAGGATATATCCTCACATAAAAACTAGACAAAAGCATTCCCTGAAACTTCTTTGTGATGAATGCATTCAGCCTACAGAGTTGAACTTTCCTTTTGATAGAACAGTTTTGAAACACTCTTTTTGTAGAATCTGCAAGTGGATATTTGGAGAGCTTTGAGACCTATGCTGGAAAAGGAAATATCTTCACATAAAAATTAGACAGAAGCATTCTCAGACACTTCTCTGTGATGAGTGCATTCAACTCAGAGAGTTCAACCTTCCTTTTGGTAGAACAGTTTTGAATCACTCTCTTTCTAGAATCTACAATAGATTATTTGGAGCTCATTTAGGCCTATGATGGGAAAGGGAATATCTTCCCATAAAAACTAAGCAGAATCATTCTCAGAAACATTTATGTGATGAGTGCTTTCAACTCAGAGACTTGAACATTCCTTTTGATAGAGCAGTTTTGAAACACTCTTTTTGTAGAATCTGCAATTGGATATTTGGAGTGCTTTGAGACCTATGCTGGAAAAGGAAATATCTTCACATAAAAATTAGACAGAAGCATTCTCAGACACTTCTCTGTGATGGGCGCATTCAGCTCACTGAGTTCAACCTTCCTTTAGGTAGAATAGTTTTGAATCACTCTCTTTGTAGAATCTACTATCGATTATTTGGAGCGCATTGAGGCCTACGATGGAAAAGGGAATATCTTCCCATAAAAACTAAGCAGAATCATTCTCAGAAACATTTTTGTGATGAGTGCATTCAACTCTGAGACTTGAACATTCCTTTTGAAAGAGCAGTTTTGAAACACTCTTTTCATAGAATCTACAAGTGGGTATTTGGAGCAATTTGAGGCCTATGCTGGAAAAGGGAATATCTTCACATAAAAATTAGACAGAAGCATTCTCAGAAATTTCTTTGTGATGAGTGCGTTCAACTCACAGGGTTGAACTTTCCTTTTTATAGAACAGTTTTGAAACACTCTGTTTGTAGAATTTGCAAGTGGATATTTGGAGCGATTTCAGGCCTATGCTGCAAAAAGGGAATATCTGAACATAAGAACTAGACAGAAGCATTCTCAGAGACTTCCTTGTGCCTTATACATTCAATTCACAGGCTTGAACCTTCTTTTTGGAAGAGCAGTTTTGAAACACCCTTTTTGTAGACTCTGCAAGTGGATATTTACAGCGATTTGAGGCCTACAGTGAAAAAGGGGATATCTTCACATAAAAACCAGATAGAAGCATTCTCAGAAACTTCCCTTTGCTTTATGCAGTCAACTCACAGACTTGAAACTTCCTTTTCAAAGAGCAGATTTTAAATACTCTTTTTGTAGAAACTGCAAGTGGATATTTGGAGCGCTTTGAAGCCTATGCTGGAAAAGGCAATATCCTCACATAAAAACAAGACAAAAGCATTCTCCGAAACTTCTTTGGGATGAATGCATTCAGCTCACAGAGTTGAACCTTGCCTTTGATAGAACAGTTTTGAAACACTCTTTTTTTAGAATCTGCAAGTGGATATTTAGAGCGCATTGGGACCTATGCTGGAAAAAGAAATATCTTCACATAATACCTAGACGGAAGCATTCTCAGAAACTTCTCTGTGATGAGTCATTTATGAAACACTTTCTTTGAAGAATCTATAAGAGATTATTTGGAGCTCATTGAGGCCTATGCTGGAAAAAGGACTATCTTCATATAAAAACTAGACAGAAGCATTCTGAGAAACTTCCCTGCGCTATTTGCATTCAACTCACACTCTTGAACCTTCTTTTTGAAAGAGCAGATTTGAAACACTCTTTTTGTAGAAAGTGCAAGTGCATATTTGGAGTGCTTTGAGGCCTATGATGGAAAAGGAAATATCCTCACAGAAAAATTAGACAAAAGCATTCTCAGAAATTTCTTTGTGATGTGTGCATTTAATTCACCGAGTTGAACTTTCCTTTTGATAGAACAGTTTTGAAACAGTCTTTTTGTAGAATCTGCAAGTGGATATTTGGAGCATTTTGAGGTCTATGCTGGAAAAGGAAATATCGTCACATGAAAACTAGACAGAAGCATTCCCAAAAACTTCCCCGTGCTTCATGCATTCATCTCACAGACTTGAACCTTCCTTTTGATAGAGCAGTTTTGAAACACTCTTTTTGTAGAATCTGCAATTGGATATTTGGAGCGATTTGAGGCCTATGATGAAAAAGGGAATATCTTCACCTAAAAACTAGACAGAAGCATTCTCTGAAACTTCTTTGCGATGAGTGCATTCAACCCACAGAGTTGAAACCTCCTTTTTTTAGAAATGTTTTGTAACACTCTCTTTGTAGAATCTGAAAGTGGATACTTGGTGCGCTTTGAGGCCTATGCTGGAAATGGAAATATGTTCTCATAAAAACTAAGCAGAAGCATACTCACAGAGTTCTTAGTGATGAGTGCATCCAACTCACAGACTTAAACTTTCCTTTGATATAGCAGTTTTGACACACTCTTTTTGTAGAATCTGCAAGTGGATATTTGGAGCGCTATGAGGCCTACGCTGTAAAAGGAAATATCATCACATAAAAACTATACAGAAGCATTCTCAGAAACATCTCTATGATGAGTGCATTGTACTCACAGACTTGAACTTTCTTTTTGATAGAGCAGTTTTGAAACACTCCTTTTGTAGAATGTGCAAGTGGATATTTGCTGTGCTTTGAGGCCTAATCTGGAAAAGGAAGTATCTTCACATAAAAACTAGACAGAAGCATTCTCCGAAACTTCTTTGTGATGCGTGCATTCATCTAACAGACTAGAAAGTTCCTTTTGATAGAGCAGTTTTGAAACACCCTTTTTGTAGAATCTGCAAGTGGATATTTGGAGCGATTTGAGGCCTGTGGTGTAAAAGGGAATATCTTCACATAAAAACTAGAAGGAAGCATTCTCAGAAACTTCAGTGTGCTTTATGCATTCAACTCACAGACTTGAACCTTCCTTTTGAAAAAGCAGATTTGAAAAACTCTTTTTGTAGAAATTGCAAGTGGATATTTGGAGTGCTTTGAGGCCTATGCTGGAAAAGGATATATCCTCACATAAAAACTAGACAAAAGCATTCCCTGAAACTTCTTTGTGATGAATGCATTCAGCTTACAGAGTTGAACTTTCCTTTTGATAGAACAGTTTTGAAACACTCTTTTTGTAGAATCTGCAAGTAGATATTTGGAGAGCTTTGAGACCTATGCTGGAAAAGGAAATATCTTCACATAAAAATTAGACAGAAGCATTCTCAGACACTTCTCTGTGATGAGTGCATTCAACTCAGAGAGTTCAACCTTCCTTTTGGTAGAACAGTTTTGAATCACTCTCTTTCTAGAATCTACAATAGATTATTTGGAGCTCATTTAGGCCTATGATGGGAAAGGGAATATCTTCCCATAAAAACTAAGCAGAATCATTGTCAGAAACATTTATGTGATGAGTGCTTTCAACTCAGAGACTTGAACATTCCTTTTGATAGAGCAGTTTTGAAACACTCTTTTTGTAGAATCTGCAATTGGATATTTGGAGTGCTTTGAGACCTATGCTGGAAAAGGAAATATCTTCACATAAAAATTAGACAGAAGCATTCTCAGACACTTCTCTGTGATGGGCGCATTCAGCTCACTGAGTTCAACCTTCCTTTAGGTAGAATAGTTTTGAATCACTCTCTTTGTAGAATCTACTATCGATTATTTGGAGCGCATTGAGGCCTACGATGGAAAAGGGAATATCTTCCCATAAAAACTAAGCAGAATCATTCTCAGAAACATTTTTGTGATGAGTGCATTCAACTCTGAGACTTGAACATTCCTTTTGAAAGATCAGTTTTGAAACATTCTTTTTATAGAATCTACAAGTGGGTATTTGGAGCAATTTGAGGCCTATGCTGGAAAAGGGAATATCTTCACATAAAAATTAGACAGAAGCATTCTCAGAAATTTCTTTGTGATGAGTGCGTTCAACTCACAGGGTTGAACTTTCCTTTTGATAGAACAGTTTTGAAACACTCTGTTTGTAGAATTTGCAAGTGGATATTTGGAGCGATTTGAGGCCTATGCTGCAAAAAGGGAATATCTGAACATAAGAACTAGACAGAAGCATTCTCAGAGACTTCCTTGTGCCTTATACATTCAATTCACAAGCTTGAACCTTCTTTTTGGTAGAGCAGTTTTGAAACACCCTTTTTGTAGACTCTGCAAGTGGATATTTACAGCGATTTGAGGCCTACAGTGAAAAAGGGGATATCTTCACATAAAAACTAGATAGAAGCATTCTCAGAAACTTCCCTTTGCTTTATGCAGTCAACTCACAGACTTGAAACTTCCTTTTCAAAGAGCAGATTTTAAATACTCTTTTTGTAGAAACTGCAAGTGGATATTTGGAGCGCTTTGAGGCCTATGCTGGAAAAGGAAATATCCTCACATAAAAACAAGACAAAAGCATTCTCCGAAACTTCTTTGGGATGAATGCATTCAGCTCACAGAGTTGAACCTTGCCTTTGATAGAACAGTTTTGAAACACTCTTTTTTTAGAATCTGCAAGTGGATATTTGGAGCGCATTGGGACCTATGCTGGAAAAAGAAATATCTTCACATAATACCTAGACGGAAGCATTCTCAGAAACTTCTCTGTGATGAGTCATTTATGAAACACTTTCTTTGAAGAATCTATAAGAGATTATTTGGAGCTCATTGAGGCCTATGCTGGAAAAAGGAATATCTTCATATAAAAACTAGACAGAAGCATTCTGAGAAACTTCCCTGCGCTATTTGCATTCAACTCACACTCTTGAACCTTCTTTTTGAAAGAGCAGATTTGAAACACTCTTTTTGTAGAAACTGCAAGTACATATTTGGAGTGCTTTTAGGCCTATGATGGAAAAGGAAATATCCTCACAGAAAAATTAGACAAAAGCATTCTCAGAAATTTCTTTGTGATGTGTGCATTTAATTCACCGAGTTGAACTTTCCTTTTGATAGAACAGTTTTGAAACAGTCTTTTTGTAGAATCTGCAAGTGGATATTTGGAGCATTTTGAGGTCTAAGCTGGAAAAGGAAATATCTTCACATAAAAACTAGACAGAAGCATTCCCAAAAACTTCCCCGTGCTTCATGCATTCAACTCACAGACTTGAACCTTCCTTTTGATAGAGCAGTTTTGAAACACTCTTTTTGTAGAATCTGCAATTGGATATTTGGAGCGATTTGAGGCCTATGATGAAAAAGGGAATATCTTCACCTAAAAACTAGACAGAAGCATTCTCTGAAACTTCTTTGCGATGAGTGCATTCAACCCACAGAGTTGAAACCTCCTTTATTTTAGAACTGTTTTGTAACACTCTCTTTGTAGAATCTGAAAGTGGATACTTGGTGCGCTTTGAGGCCTATGCTGGAAATGGAAATATGTTCTCATAAAAACTAAGCAGAAGCATACTCACAGAGTTCTTAGTGATGAGTGCATCCAACTCACAGACTTAAACTTTCCTTTTGATATAGCAGTTTTGACACACTCTTTTTGTAGAATCTGCAAGTGGATATTTGGAGCGCTATGAGGCCTACGCTGTAAAAGGAAATATCATCACATAAAAACTATACAGAAGCATTCTCAGAAACATCTCTATGATGAGCGCATTGTACTCACGGACTTGAACTTTCTTTTTGATAGAGCAGTTTTGAAACACTCCTTTTGTAGAATGTGCAAGTGGATATTTGGTGTGCTTTGAGGCCTAATCTGGAAAAGGAAATATCTTCACATAAAAACTAGACAGAAGCATTCTCTGAAACTTCTTTGTGATGCGTGCGTTCATCTAACAGACTAGAAACTTCCTTTTGATAGAGCAGTTTTGAAACACCCTTTTTGTAGAATCTACAAGTGGATATTTGGAGCGATTTGAGGCCTGTGGTGTAAAAGGGAATATCTTTTCATAAAAACTAGAAGGAAGCATTCTCAGAAACTTCAGTGTGCGTTATGCATTCAACTCACAGACTTGAACATTCCTTTTGAAAGAGCAGATTTGAAAAACTCTTTTTGTAGAAATTGCAAGTGGATATTTAGAGTGGTTTGAGGCCTATGCTGGAAAAGGATATATCCTCACATAAAAACTAGACAAAAGCATTCTCTGAAACTTCTTTGTGATGAATGCATTCAGCTTACAGAGTTGAACTTTCCTTTTGATAGAACAGTTTTGAAACACTCTTTTTGTAGAATCTGCAAGTGGATATTTGGAGAGCTTTGAGACCTATGCTGGAAAAGGAAATATCTTCACAGAAAAATTAGACAGAAGCATTCTCAGACACTTCTCTGTGATGAGTGCATTCAACTCACAGAGTTCAACCTTCCTTTTTGTAGAACAGTTATGAAACTCTCTCTTTGTAGAATCTACAAGGGATCATTTGGAGCACATTGGGGCCTATGCTGGAAAAGGAAGTATCTTCCCATTAAAAAAAAAGCAGAATCATTCTGAGATACTTTTTTGTGATCAGTGCATTCGACTCACAGACTTGAACCTTCCTTTTGATAGAGCAGTTTTGAAACACTCTTTTTGAAGAATCTTCAAGTGGATATTTGGAGCGCTTTGAGGCCTATGCTGGAAAAGGAAATATCTTCACATAAAAACTAGACAGAAGCATTGTCAGACATTTCTCTGTGATGAGTGCATTCAACTCACAGAGTTCAACCTTCCTTTTTGTAGAACAGTTATGAAACACTCTCTTTGTAGAATCTACAAGGGATCATTTGGAGCACATTAAGACCTATGCTGGAAAAGGGTGTATCTTCCCATAAAAAAATAAGCAGAATCATTCTGAGATACCTTTTTGTGATGAGTGCATTCAACTCACAGACTTGAACATTCCTTTCGATAGAGCAGTTTTGAAACACTCTTTTTGTAGATTCTGCAAGTGGGTATTTTGAGCGCTTTGAGGTCAAAGATGGAAAAGGAAATATCTTCATATAAAAACTAGACAGAAGCATTCTCAGAAATTACTTTGGGATGAGTGCATTCAACCCAAAGAGTTGAACCTTCCTTTTGATAGAACAGTTTTGAAACACTTTTTTTGTAGAATCTGCAAGTGGATATTTGGAGCAATTTGAGGCCTATGCTAGAAAAGGAAATATCTTCACATAAAAACTAGACGGAAGCATTCTCAGAAATTTCTTGGTGATGAGTGCATTCAACTCACAGGTTTGAACTTGCCTTTTGATAGAACAGTTTTGAAACACTCTGTTTGTAGAATTTGCAAGTGGATATTTGGAGAGATTTGTGGCCTGTGCTGCATAAAGGGAATATCTTAACTTTAGAACAAGACAGAAGCATTCTCAGAGACTCCCCTGTGCTTTATGCATTCAAATCACAGGCTTGAACCTTCCTTTTGATAGAGCAGTTTTGAACCACTCTTTTTGTAGAATCTGCAAGTGGATATTTGGAGTGATTTGAGGCCTATGATGAAAAAGGAAATATCTTCACCTAAAAACTAGACAGAAACATTCTCAGAAACTTCTGTGGGATCAGAACGTTCAACCAACAGAGTTGAACCTTCCTTTTGATAGACTAGTTTTGAAACACACTTTTTGTAGAATCTGCAAGTGGATGTTTGGAGGGCTTTGAGGCCTATGCTGGAAAGAAAATATCTTCACCTAAAAACTAGACAGAAGCATTCTCAGAAACTTCTTTGTGATGAGTGCATTCAACTCACAGTGTTGAAAGTTCCTTTTGATAGAACAATTCTGACACAATCTTCTTATAGAATCTGCAAGTGGATATTTGGATTGCTTGAGGCCTATGCTGGAGTAAGAAATAATTTCACATAAAAACTATATTGAAGCATTCTCAAAAACATCTTTGTGATGTGTGCCTTCAACTCACAGAATTGAAACTTCCTTTTGATAAAGCAGTTTTGAAACACCATATTGTAGAATCTGCAAGTGGATAGTTTTAGCACTTTGAGGCCTAGCCTGGAAAAGGGTCTATCTTCACATAAAAACTGGACAGAAGCATTCTCAGAAACTTCCCTGTGCTTTATGAATTCAACTCACAGACTTGAACCTTCCTTTTGATAGAACAGTTTGGAAAAACACTTTTTGTAGAATCTGGAAGTGGATATTTAGAGCGCTTTGAGGCCTATGCAGGAAAAGGAAATACCATCACATAAAAACTAGACAGAAGTATTCTCAGAAACTTCTTTGTGATGTGTGCATTCAACTCACAGATTTGAACCCTGCTTTTCAAAGAGCAGTTATGAAACACCCTTTTTGTAGGATCTGCAGGTGGACATTTTTGGCGCTTTGAGGCCAATGCTGGAAAAGGAAATATGTATACATAAAAACTAAACAGAAGCATTCTCAGAAACTTCTCTGTGTTTTATGATTTCAACTCACAGAGTTGAACCTTCCTTTTGATAGCGCAGTTTTGAAACACTCTTTTGTAGAATCTGCAAGTGGATATTTGGAATGCTTTGAGGCCTATGCTCGAAAAGGAAATTTCTTCATATAAATACTAGACAGAAGCATGCTCAGAAACTTCTTTGTGATGAGTGCATTGTACTCACAGACTTCAAATTTCCTTTTGATAGAGCAGTTTTGAAACAGTCTTTTTGTAAAATATGAAAGTGTATATTTGGTGCGATTTGAGGGCCAAGGTGGAAAAGGAAATATCTTCACATAAAAACTGGACAGAAGTATTCTCGGTATTTTCTTTGTGATGTGTGCATTAAACTAACAGAGTAGAACCTTCCTTTTGATAGAGCAGTTTTGAAACCCTCTTTTTGTAGAATCTGCAAGTGGATATTTGGAGCGATGTGAGGCTTATGGTGAAAAAGGGGATATCTTCGCATAAAAACTAGATAGAAGCATTCTCAGAAACTTCCCTGTGCCGTATGCATTCAACTCACGGACTTAAACCTTCCTTTTGAAAGAGCAGATTTGAAACACTTTTTTTGTAGAAACTGCAAGTGGATATTTGGAGCGCTTTGAGGCCTATGCAGGAAAAGGAAATATCCCCACATAAAAAGTAGACAAAAGCATTCTCCGAAACTTCTTTGCGATGAATGCATTCACCTCACAGAGTTGAACCTTCCCTTTGATGGAACAGTTTTGAAACACTCTTTTTGTAGAATCTGCAAGTGGATATTTGGAGCGCTTTGAGGCGTATGCTGGAAAAGGAAATATCTTCACATAATAAATAGACGGAAGCATTCACAGAAACTTCTCTGTGATGAGTGCATTCACCTCACAGAGTTCAACCTTCCTTTTGGTAGAACAGTTATGAAACACTCTCTTTGTAGAGTCTACAAGAGATTATTTGGAGCTCATTGTGGCCTATGCTGGAAAAGAAAGTATCTTCCCGGAAAAACTAAGCAGAATCATTCTCAGAAATATTTTTGTGATGAGTGCATTCAACTCACAGCCTTGAACCTTCCTTTTGATAGAGTAGTTTTGAAACACTCGTTTTGTAGAATCTGCAAGTGGATATTTGGAGTGCTTTGAGGTCTATGCTGGAAAAGGAAATATCTTCACATCAAAACTGGACAGAAACATTCTCAGAAATTTCTGTGTGATGAGTGCATTCAACTCACAGGGTTGAATTTTCCTTTTGCTAGAACAGTTTTGAAACATTCTTTTTGTAGAATCTGCAAGTGTGTATTTGGAGCGATTTGAGGCCTATGCTGCAAAAAGAGAAATCTTCACATAGAAACTAGACAGAAGCATTCCCAAAAACTTCCCCGTGCTTCATGCATTCAACTCACAGACTTGAACCTTCCTTTTGATAGAGCAGTTTTGAAACACTCTTTTTGTAGAATCTGCAATTGGATATTTGGAGCGATTTGAGGCCTATGATGAAAAAGGGAATGTCTTCACCTAAAAACTAGACAGAAGCATCCTCTGAAACTTCTTTGTGATGAGTGCATTCAACCCACAGAGTTGAAACCTCCTTTTTTTTAGAACTGTTTTGTAACACTCTCTTTGTAGAATCTGAAAGTGGATAGTTGGTGCGCTTTGAGGCCTATGCTGGAAATGGAAATATGTTCTCATAAAAACTAAGCAGAAGCATACTCACAGAGTTCTTAGTGATGAGTGCATTCAACTCACAGACATAAACTTTCCTTTTGATATAGCAGTTTTGACACACTCTTTTTGTAGAATCTGCAAGTGGATATTTGGAGCGCTATGAGGGCTACGCTGTAAAAGGAAATATCATCACATAAAAACTATACAGAAGCATTCTCAGAAACATCTCTATGATGAGCGCATTGTACTCACAGACTTGAACTTTCTTTTTGATAGAGCAGTTTTGAAACACTCCTTTTGTAGAATGTGCAAGTGGATATTTGGTGTGCTTTGAGGCCTAATCTGGAAAAGGAAATATCTTCACATAAAAACTAGACAGAAGCATTCTCTGAAACTTCTTTGTGATGCGTGCATTCATCTAACAGACTAGAAACTTCCTTTTGATAGAGCAGTTTTGAAACACTCTTTTTGTAGAATCTGCAAGTGGATATTTGGAGCGATTTGAGGCCTGTGGTGTAAAAGGGAATATCTTCACATAAAAACTAGAAGGAAGCATTCTCAGAAACTTCAGTGTGCTTTATGCATTCAACACACAGACTTGAACCTTCCTTTTGAAAAAGCAGATTTGAAAAACTCTTTTTGTAGAAATTGCAAGTGGATATTTGGAGTGCTTTGAGGCCTATGCTGGAAAAGGATATATCCTCACATAAAAACTAGACAAAAGCATTCCCTGAAACTTCTTTGTGATGAATGCATTCAGCTTACAGTGTTGAACGTTCCTTTTGATAGAACAGTTTTGAAACACTCTTTTTGTAGAATCTGCAATTGGATATTTGGAGTGCTTTGAGACCTATGCTGGAAAAGGAAATATCTTCACATAAAAATTAGACAGAAGCATTCTCAGACACTTCTCTGTGATGAGTGCATTCAACTCAGAGAGTTCAACCTTCCTTTTGGTAGAACAGTTTTGAATCACTCTCTTTCTAGAATCTACAATAGATTATTTGGAGCTCATTTAGGCCTATGATGGGAAAGGGAATATCTTCCCATAAAAACTAAGCAGAATCATTGTCAGAAACATTTATGTGATGAGTGCTTTCAACTCAGAGTCTTGAACATTCCTTTTGATACAGCAGTTTTGAAACACTCTTTTTGTAGAATCTGCAATGGGATATTTGGAGTGCTTTGAGACCTATGCTGGAAAAGGAAATATCTTCACATAAAAATTAGACAGAAGCATTCTCAGACACTTCTCTGTGATGGGCGCATTCAGCTCACTGAGTTCAACCTTCCTTTAGGTAGAATAGTTTTGAATCACTCTCTTTGTAGAATCTACTATCGATTATTTGGAGCGCATTGAGGCCTACGATGGAAAAGGGAATATATTCCCATAAAAACTAAGCAGAATCATTCTCAGAAACATTTTTGTGATGAGTGCATTCAACTCTGAGACTTGAACATTCCTTTTGAAAGAGCAGTTTTGAAACATTCTTTTTATAGAATCTACAAGTGGGTATTTGGAGCAATTTGAGGCCTATGCTGGAAAAGGGAATATCTTCACATAAAAATTAGACAGAAGCATTCTCAGAAATTTCTTTGTGATGAGTGCGTTCAACTCACAGGGTTGAACTTTCCTTTTGATAGAACAGTTTTGAAACACTCTGTTTGTAGAATTTGCAAGTGGATATTTGGAGCGATTTGAGGCCTATCCTGCAAAAAGGGAATATCTGAACATAAGAACTAGACAGAAGCATTCTCAGAGACTTCCTTGTGCCTTATACATTCAATTCACAGGCTTGAACCTTCTTTTTGGTAGAGCAGTTTTGAAACACCCTTTCTGTAGACTCTGCAAGTGGATATTTACAGCGATTTGAGGCCTACAGTGAAAAAGGGGATATCTTCACATAAAAACTAGATAGAAGCATTCTCAGAAACTTCCCTTTGCTTTATGCAGTCAACTCACAGACTTGAAACTTCCTTTTCAAAGAGCAGATTTTAAATACTCTTTTTGTAGAAACTGCAAGTGGATATTTGGAGCGCTTTGAGGCCTATGCTGGAAAAGGAAATATCCTCACATAAAAACAAGACAAAAGCATTCTCCGAAACTTCTTTGGGATGAATGCATTCAGCTCACAGAGTTGAACCTTGCCTTTGATAGAACAGTTTTGAAACACTCTTTTTTTAGAATCTGCAAGTGGATATTTGGAGCGCATTGGGACCTATGCTGGAAAAAGAAATATCTTCACATAATACCTAGACGGAAGCATTCTCAGAAACTTCTCTGTGATGAGTCATTTATGAAACACTTTCTTTGAAGAATCTATAAGAGATTATTTGGAGCTCATTGAGGCCTATGCTGGAAAAAGGAATATCTTCATATAAAAACTAGACAGAAGCATTCTGAGAAACTTCCCTGCGCTATTTGCATTCAACTCACACTCTTGAACCTTCTTTTTGAAAGAGCAGATTTGAAACACTCTTTTTGTAGAAACTGCAAGTGCATATTTGGAGTGCTTTGAGACCTATGATGGAAAAGGAAATATCCTCACAGAAAAATTAGACAAAAGCATTCTCAGAAATTTCTTTGTGATGTGTGCATTTAATTCACCGAGTTGAACTTTCCTTTTGATAGAACAGTTTTGAAACAGTCTTTTTGTAGAATCTGCAAGTGGATATTTGGAGCATTTTGGGGTCTATGCTGGAAAAGGAAATATCTTCACATAAAAACTAGACAGAAGCATTCCCAAAAACTTCCCCGTGCTTCATGCATTCAACTCACAGACTTGAACCTTCCTTTTGATAGAGCAGTTTTGAAACACTCTTTTTGTAGAATCTGCAATTGGATATTTGGAGCGATTTGAGGCCTATGATGAAAAAGAGAATATCTTCACCTAAAAACTAGACAGAAGCATTCTCTGAAACTTCTTTGCGATGAGTGCATTCAACCCACAGAGTTGAAACCTCCTTTTTTTTAGAACTGTTTTGTAACACTCTCTTTGTAGAATCTGAAAGTGGATACTTGGTGCGCTTTGAGGCCTATGCTGGAAATGGAAATATGTTCTCATAAAAACTAAGCAGAAGCATACTCACAGAGTTCTTAGTGATGAGTGCATCCAACTCACAGACTTAAACTTTCCTTTTGATATAGCAGTTTTGACACACTCTTTTTGTAGAATCTGCAAGTGGATATTTGGAGCGCTATGAGGCCTACGCTGTAAAAGGAAATATCATCACATAAAAACTATACAGAAGCATTCTCAGAAACATCTCTATGATGAGTGCATTGTACTCACGGACTTGAACTTTCTTTTTGATAGAGCAGTTTTGAAACACTCCTTTTGTAGAATGCGCAAGTGGATATTTGGTGTGCTTTGAGGCCTAATCTGGAAAAGGAAATATCTTCACATAAAAACTAGACAGAAGCATTCTCTGAAACTTCTTTGTGATGCGTGCGTTCATCTGACAGACTAGAAACTTCCTTTTGATAGAGCAGTTTTGAAACACCCTTTTTGTAGAATCTACAAGTGGATATTTGGAGCGATTTGAGGCCTGTGGTGTAAAAGGGAATATCTTTTCATAAAAACTAGAAGGAAGCATTCTCAGAAACTTCAGTGTGCGTTATGCATTCAACTCACAGACTTGAACATTCCTTTTGAAAGAGCAGATTTGAAAAACTCTTTTTGTAGAAATTGCAAGTGGATATTTAGAGTGGTTTGAGGCCTATGCTGGAAAAGGATATATCCTCACATAAAAACTAGACAAAAGCATTCTCTGAAACTTCTTTGTGATGAATGCATTCAGCTTACAGAGTTGAACTTTCCTTTTGATAGAACAGTTTTGAAACACTCTTTTTGTAGAATCTGCAAGTGGATATTTGGAGAGCTTTGAGACCTTTGCTGGAAAAGGAAATATCTTCACATAAAAATTAGACAGAAGCATTCTCAGACACTTCTCTGTGATGAGTGCATTCAACTCACAGAGTTCAACCTTCCTTTTTGTAGAACAGTTATGAAACTCTCTCTTTGTAGAATCTACAAGGGATCATTTGGAGCACATTGGGGCCTATGCTGGAAAAGGAAGTATCTTCCCATTAAAAAAAAAGCAGAATCATTCTGAGATACTATTTTGTGATCAGTGCATTCGACTCACAGACTTGAACCTTCCTTTTGATAGAGCAGTTTTGAAACACTCTTTTTGAAGAATCTTCAAGTGGATATTTGGAGCGCTTTGAGGCCTATGCTGGAAAAGGAAATATCTTCACATAAAAACTAGACAGAAGCATTGTCAGACACTTCTCTGTGATGAGTGCATTCAACTCACAGAGTTCAACCTTCCTTTTTGTAGAACAGTTATGAAACACTCTCTTTGTAGAATCTACAAGGGATCATTTGGAGCACATTAAGACCTATGCTGGAAAAGGGTGTATCTTCCCATAAAAAAATAAGCAGAATCATTCTGAGATACCTTTTTGTGATGAGTGCATTCAACTCACAGACTTGAATATTCCTTTCGATAGAGCAGTTTTGAAACACTCTTTTTGTAGATTCTGCAAGTGGGTATTTTGAGCGCTTTGAGGTCAAAGATGGAAAAGGAAATATCTTCATATAAAAACTAGACAGAAGCATTCTCAGAAATTACTTTGGGATGAGTGCATTCAACGCAAAGAGTTGAACCTTCCTTTTGATAGAACAGTTTTGAAACACTCGTTTTGTAGAATCTGCAAGTGGATATTTGGAGTGCTTTGAGGTCCATGCTGGAAAAGGAAATATCTTCACATCAAAACTAGACAGAAACATTCTCAGAAATTTCTGTGTGATGAGTGCATTCAACTCACAGGGTTGAACTTTCCTTTTGCTAGAACAGTTTTGAAACATTCTTTTTGTAGAATCTGCAAGTGTGTATTTGGAGCGATTGGAGGCGTATGCTGCAAAAAGAGAAATCTTCACATAAAAACTAGACAGAAGCATTCCCAAAAACTTCCCCGTGCTTCATGCATTCAACTCACAGACTTGAACCTTCCTTTTGATAGAGCAGTTTTGAAACACTCTTTTTGTAGAATCTGCAATTGGATATTTGGAGCGATTTGAGGCCTATGATGAAAAAGGGAATGACTTCACCTAAAAACTAGACAGAAGCATCCTCTGAAACTTCTTTGTGATGAATGCATTCAACCCACAGAGTTGAAACCTCCTTTTTTTTAGAACTGTTTTGTAACACTCTCTTTGTAGAATCTGAAAGGGGATACTTGGTGCGCTTTGAGGCCTATGCTGGAAATGGAAATATGTTCTCATAAAAACTAAGCAGAAGCATACTCACAGAGTTCTTAGTGATGAGTGCATTCAACTCACAGACATAAACTTTCCTTTTGATATAGCAGTTTTGACACACTCTTTTTGTAGAATCTGCAAGTGGATATTTGGAGCGCTATGAGGGCTACGCTGTAAAAGGAAATATCATCACATAAAAACTATACAGAAGCATTCTCAGAAACATCTCTATGATGAGCGCATTGTACTCACAGACTTGAACTTTCTTTTTGATAGAGCAGTTTTGAAACACTCCTTTTGTAGAATGTGCAAGTGGATATTTGGTGTGCTTTGAGGCCTAATCTGGAAAAGGAAATATCTTCACATAAAAACTAGACAGAAGCATTCTCTGAAACTTCTTTGTGATGCGTGCATTCATCTAACAGACTAGAAACTTCCTTTTGATAGAGCAGTTTTGAAACACCCTTTTTGTAGAATCTACAAGTGGATATTTGGAGCGATTTGAGGCCTGTGGTGTAAAAGGGAATATCTTCACATAAAAACTAGAAGGAAGCATTCTCAGAAACTTCAGTGTGCTTTATGCATTCAACTCACAGACTTGAACCTTCCTTTTGAAAAAGCAGATTTGAAAAACTCTTTTTGTAGAAATTGCAAGTGGATATTTGGAGTGCTTTGAGGCCTATGCTGGAAAAGGATATATCCTCACATAAAAACTAGACAAAAGCATTCCCTGAAACTTCTTTGTGATGAATGCATTCAGCTTACAGAGTTGAACTTTCCTTTTGATAGAACAGTTTTGAAACACTCTTTTTGTAGAATCTGCAAGTGGATATTTGGAGAGCTATGAGACCTATGCTGGAAAAGGAAATATCTTCACATAAAAATTAGACAGAAGCATTCTCAGACACTTCTCTGTGATGAGTGCATTCAACTCACAGAGTTCAACCTTCCTTTTTGTAGAACAGTTATGAAACTCTCTCTTTGTAGAATCTACAAGGGATCATTTGGAGCACATTGGGGCCTATGCTGGAAAAGGAAGTATCTTCCCATTAAAAAAAAAGCAGAATCATTCTGAGATACTTTTTTGTGATCAGTGCATTCGACTCACAGACTTGAACCTTCCTTTTGATAGAGCAGTTTTGAAACACTCTTTTTGAAGAATCTTCAAGTGGATATTTGGAGCGCTTTGAGGCCTATGCTGGAAAAGGAAATATCTTCACATAAAAACTAGACAGAAGCATTGTCAGACACTTCTCTGTGATGAGTGCATTCAACTCACAGAGTTCAACCTTCCTTTTTGTAGAACAATTATGAAACACTCTCTTTGTAGAATCTACAAGGGATCATTTGGAGCACATTAAGACCTATGCTGGAAAAGGGTGTATCTTCCCATAAAAAAATAAGCAGAATCATTCTGAGATACCTTTTTGTGATGAGTGCATTCAACTCACAGACTTGAACATTCCTTTCGATAGAGCAGTTTTGAAACACTCTTTTTGTAGATTCTGCAAGTGGGTATTTTGAGCGCTTTGAGGTCAAAGATGGAAAAGGAAATATCTTCATATAAAAACTAGACAGAAGCATTCTCAGAAATTACTTCGGGATGAGTGCATTCAACCCAAAGAGTTGAACCTTCCTTTTGATAGAACAGTTTTGAAACACTTTTTTTGTAGAATCTGCAAGTGGATATTTGGAGCAATTTGAGGCCTATGCTAGAAAAGGAAATATCTTCACATAAAAACTAGACGGAAGCATTCTCAGAAATTTCTTGGTGATGAGTGCATTCAACTCACAGGTTTGAACTTGCCTTTTGATAGAACAGTTTTGAAACACTCTGTTTGTAGAATTTGCAAGTGGATATTTGGAGAGATTTGTGGCCTGTGCTGCATAAAGGGAATATCTTAACTTTAGAACAAGACAGAAGCATTCTCAGAGACTCCCCTGTGCTTTATGCATTCAAATCACAGGCTTGAACCTTCCTTTTGATAGAGCAGTTTTGAACCACTCTTTTTGTAGAATCTGCAAGTGGATATTTGGAGTGATTTGAGGCCTATGATGAAAAAGGAAATATCTTCACCTAAAAACTAGACAGAAACATTCTCAGAAACTTCTGTGGGTTCAGAACGTTCAACCAACAGAGTTGAACCTTCCTTTTGATAGACTAGTTTTGAAACACACTTTTTGTAGAATCTGCAAGTGGATGTTTGGAGGGCTTTGAGGCCTATGCTGGAAAGAAAATATCTTCACCTAAAAACTAGACAGAAGCATTCGCAGAAACTTCTTTGTGATGAGTGCATTCAACTCACAGTGTTGAAAGTTCCTTTTGATAGAACAATTCTGACACAATCTTCTTATAGAATCTGCAAGTGGATATTTGGATTGCTTGAGGCCTATGCTGGAGTAAGAAATAATTTCACATAAAAACTATATTGAAGCATTCTCAAAAACATCTTTGTGATGTGTGCCTTCAACTCACAGAATTGAAACTTCCTTTTGATAAAGCAGTTTTGAAACACCATATTGTAGAATCTGCAAGTGGATAGTTTTAGCACTTTGAGGCCTAGCCTGGAAAAGGGTCTATCTTCACGTAAAAACTGGACAGAAGCATTCTCAGAAACTTCCCTGTGCTTTATGAATTCAACTCACAGACTTGAACCTTCCTTTTGATAGAACAGTTTGGAAAAACACTTTTTGTAGAATCTGGAAGTGGATATTTAGAGCGCTTTGAGGCCTATGCAGGAAAAGGAAATACCATCATATAAAAACTAGACAGAAGTATTCTCAGAAACTTCTTTGTGATGTGTGCATTCAACTCACAGATTTGAACCCTGCTTTTCAAAGAGCAGTTATGAAACACCCTTTTTATAGGATCTGCAGGTGGACATTTTTGGCGCTTTGAGGCCAATGCTGGAAAAGGAAATATGTATACATAAAAACTAAACAGAAGCATTCTCAGAAACTTCTCTGTGTTTTATGATTTCAACTCACAGAGTTGAACCTTCCTTTTGATAGCGCAGTTTTGAAACACTCTTTTGTAGAATCTGCAAGTGGATATTTGGAATGCTTTGAGGCCTATGCTCGAAAAGGAAATTTCTTCATATAAATACTAGACAGAAGCATGCTCAGAAACTTCTTTGTGATGAGTGCATTGTACTCACAGACTTCAAATTTCCTTTTGATAGAGCAGTTTTGAAACAGTCTTTTTGTAAAATATGAAAGTGTATATTTGGTGCGATTTGAGGGCTAAGATGGAAAAGGAAATATCTTCACATAAAAACTGGACAGAAGTAATCTCCGTATTTTCTTTGTGATGTGTGCATTAAACTAACAGAGTAGAACCTTCCTTTTGATAGAGCAGTTTTGAAACCCTCTTTTTGTAGAATCTGCAAGTGGATATTTGGAGCGATTTGAGGCCTATGGTGAAAAAGGGGATATCTTCGCATAAAAACTAGATAGAAGCATTCTCAGAAACTTCCCTGTGCCGTATGCATTCAACTCACGGACTTAAAACTTCCTTTTGAAAGAGCAGATTTGAAACACTTTTTTTGTAGAAACTGCAAGTGGATATTTGGAGCGCTTTGAGGCCTATGCAGGAAAAGGAAATATCCCCACATAAAAAGTAGACAAAAGCATTCTCCGAAACTTCTTTGTGATGAACTCATTCACCTCACAGAGTTGAACCTTCCCTTTGATGGAACAGTTTTGAAACACTCTTTTTGTAGAATCTGCAAGTGGCTATTTGGAGCGCTTTGAGGCGTATGCTGGAAAAGGAAATATCTTCACATAATAAATAGACGGAAGCATTCACAGACACTTCTCTGTGATGAGTGCATTCACCTCACAGAGTTCAACCTTCCTTTTGGTAGAACAGTTATGAAACACTCTCTTTGTAGAGTCTACAAGAGATTATTTGGAGCTCATTGAGGCCTATGCTGGAAGAGAAAGTATCTTCCCGGAAAAACTAAGCAGAATCATTCTCAGAAATATTTTTGTGATGAGTGCATTCAACTCACAGCCTTGAACCTTCCTTTTGATAGAGTAGTTTTGAAACACTCGTTTTGTAGAATCTGCAAGTGGATATTTGGAGTGCTTTGAGGTCCATGCTGGAAAAGGAAATATCTTCACATCAAAACTAGACAGAAACATTCTCAGAAATTTCTGTGTGATGAGTGCATTCAACTCACAGGGTTGAACTTTTCTTTTGCTAGAACAGTTTTGAAACATTCTTTTTGTAGAATCTGCAAGTGTGTATTTGGAGCGATTGGAGGCGTATGCTGCAAAAAGAGAAATCTTCACATAAAAACTAGACAGAAGCATTCCCAAAAACTTCCCCGTGCTTCATGCATTCAACTCACAGACTTGAACCTTCCTTTTGATAGAGCAGTTTTGAAACACTCTTTTTGTAGAATCTGCAATTGGATATTTGGAGCGATTTGAGGCCTATGATGAATAAGGGAATGACTTCACCTAAAAACTAGACAGAAGCATCCTCTGAAACTTCTTTGTGATGAGTGCATTCAACCCACAGAGTTGAAACCTCCTTTTTTTTAGAACTGTTTTGTAACACTCTCTTTGTAGAATCTGAAAGTGGATACTTGGTGCGCTTTGAGGCCTATGCTGGAAATGGAAATATGTTCTCATAAAAACTAAGCAGAAGCATACTCACAGAGTTCTTAGTGATGAGTGCATTCAACTCACAGACATAAACTTTCCTTTTGATATAGCAGTTTTGACACACTCTTTTTGTAGAATCTGCAAGTGGATATTTGGAGCGCTATGAGGGCTACGCTGTAAAAGGAAATATCATCACATAAAAACTATACAGAAGCATTCTCAGAAACATCTCTATGATGAGCGCATTGTACTCACAGACTTGAACTTTCTTTTTGATAGAGCAGTTTTGAAACACTCCTTTTGTAGAATGTGCAAGTGGATATTTGGTGTGCTTTGAGGCCTAATCTGGAAAAGGAAATATCTTCACATAAAAACTAGACAGAAGCATTCTCTGAAACTTCTTTGTGATGCGTGCATTCATCTAACAGACTAGAAACTTCCTTTTGATAGAGCAGTTTTGAAACACCCTTTTTGTAGAATCTACAAGTGGATATTTGGAGCGATTTGAGGCCTGTGGTGTAAAAGGGAATATCTTCACATAAAAACTAGAAGGAAGCATTCTCAGAAACTTCAGTGTGCTTTATGCATTCAACTCACAGACTTGAACCTTACTTTTGAAAAAGCAGACTTGAAAAACTCTTTTTGTAGAAATTGCAAGTGGATATTTGGAGTGCTTTGAGGCCTATGCTGGAAAAGGATATATCCTCACATAAAAACTAGACAAAAGCATTCCCTGAAACTTCTTTGTGATGAATGCATTCAGCTTACAGAGTTGAACTTTCCTTTTGATAGAACAGTTTTGAAACACTCTTTTTGTAGAATCTGCAAGTGGATATTTGGAGAGCTATGAGACCTATGCTGGAAAAGGAAATATCTTCACATAAAAATTAGACAGAAGCATTCTTAGACACTTCTCTGTGATGAGTGCATTCAACTCAGAGAGTTCAACCTTCCTTTTGGTAGAACAGTTTTGAATCACTCTCTTTCTAGAATCTACAATAGATTATTTGGAGCTCATTTAGGCCTATGATGGGAAAGGGAATATCTTCCCATAAAAACTAAGCAGAATCATTGTCAGAAACATTTATGTGATGAGTGCTTTCAACTCAGAGTCTTGAACATTCCTTTTGATAGAGCGGTTTTGAAACACTCTTTTTGTAGAATCTGCAATGGGATATTTGGAGTGCTTTGAGACCTATGCTGGAAAAGGAAATATCTTCACATAAAAATTAGACAGAAGCATTCTCAGACACTTCTCTGTGATGGGCGCATTCAGCTCACTGAGTTCAACCTTCCTTTAGGTAGAATAGTTTTGAATCACTCTCTTTGTAGAATCTACTATCGATTATTTGGAGCGCATTGAGGCCTACGATGGAAAAGGGAATATCTTCCCATAAAAACTAAGCAGAATCATTCTCAGAAACATTTTTGTGATGAGTGCATTCAACTCTGAGACTTGAACATTCCTTTTGAAAGAGCAGTTTTGAAACATTCTTTTTATAGAATCTACAAGTGGGTATTTGGAGCAATTTGAGGCCTATGCTGGAAAAGGGAATATCTTCACATAAAAATTAGACAGAAGCATTCTCAGAAATTTCTTTGTGATGAGTGCGTTCAACTCACAGGGTTGAACTTTCCTTTTGATAGAACAGTTTTGAAACACTCTGTTTGTAGAATTTGCAAGTGGATATTTGGAGCGATTTGAGGCCTATGCTGCAAAAAGGGAATATCTGAACATAAGAACTAGACAGAAGCATTCTCAGAGACTTCCTTGTGCCTTATACATTCAATTCACAGGCTTGAACCTTCTTTTTGGTAGAGCAGTTTTGAAACACCCTTTTTGTAGACTCTGCAAGTGGATATTTACAGCGATTTGAGGCCTACAGTGAAAAAGGGGATATCTTCACATAAAAACTAGATAGAAGCATTCTCAGAAACTTCCCTTTGCTTTATGCAGTCAACTCACAGACTTGAAACTTCCTTTTCAAAGAGCAGATTTTAAATACTCTTTTTGTAGAAACTGCAAGTGGATATTTGGAGCGCTTTGAGGCCTATGCTGGAAAAGGAAATATCCTCACATAAAAACAAGACAAAAGCATTCTCCGAAACTTCTTTGGGATGAATGCATTCAGCTCACAGAGTTGAACCTTGCCTTTGATAGAACAGTTTTGAAACACTCTTTTTTTAGAATCTGCAAGTGGATATTTGGAGCGCATTGGGACCTATGCTGGAAAAAGAAATATCTTCACATAATACCTAGACGGAAGCATTCTCAGAAACTTCTCTGTGATGAGTCATTTATGAAACACTTTCTTTGAAGAATCTATAAGAGATTATTTGGAGCTCATTGAGGCCTATGCTGGAAAAAGGAATATCTTCATATAAAAACTAGACAGAAGCATTCTGAGAAACTTCCCTGCGCTATTTGCATTCAACTCACACTCTTGAACCTTCTTTTTGAAAGAGCAGATTTGAAACACTCTTTTTGTAGAAAGTGCAAGTGCATATTTGGAGTGCTTTGAGGCCTATGATGGAAAAGGAAATATCCTCACAGAAAAATTAGACAAAAGCATTCTCAGAAATTTCTTTGTGATGTGTGCATTTAATTCACCGAGTTGAACTTTCCTTTTGATAGAACAGTTTTGAAACAGTCTTTCTGTAGAATCTGCAAGTGGATATTTGGAGCATTTTGAGGTCTATGCTGGAAAAGGAAATATCTTCACATAAAAACTAGACAGAAGCATTCCCAAAAACTTCCCCGTGCTTCATGCATTCAACTCACAGACTTGAACCTTCCTTTTGATAGAGCAGTTTTGAAACACTCTTTTTGTAGAATCTGCAATTGGATATTTGGAGCGATTTGAGGCCTATGATGAAAAAGGGAATATCTTCACCTAAAAACTAGACAGAAGCATTCTCTGAAACTTCTTTGCGATGAGTGCATTCAACCCACAGAGTTGAAACCTCCTTTTTTTTAGAACTGTTTTGTAACACTCTCTTTGTAGAATCTGAATGTGGATACTTGGTGCGCTTTGAGGCCTATGCTGGAAATGGAAATATGTTCTCATAAAAACTAAGCAGAAGCATACTCACAGAGTTCTTAGTGAGGAGTGCATCCAACTCACAGACTTAAACTTTCCTTTTGATATAGCAGTTTTGACACACTCTTTTTGTAGAATCTGCAAGTGGATATTTGGAGCGCTATGAGGCCTACGCTGTAAAAGGAAATATCATCACATAAAAACTATACAGAAGCATTCTCAGAAACCTCTCTATGATGAGTGCATTGTACTCACGGACTTGAACTTTCTTTTTGATAGAGCAGTTTTGAAACACTCCTTTTGTAGAATGTGCAAGTGGATATTTGGTGTGCTTTGAGGCCTAATCTGGAAAAGGAAATATCTTCACATAAAAACTAGACAGAAGCATTCTCTGAAACTTCTTTGTGATGCGTGCGTTCATCTGACAGACTAGAAACTTCCTTTTGATAGAGCAGTTTTGAAACACACTTTTTGTAGAATCTACAAGTGGATATTTGGAGCGATTTGAGGCCTGTGTTGTAAAAGGGAATATCTTTTCATAAAAACTAGAAGGAAGCATTCTCAGAAACTTCAGTGTGCGTTATGCATTCAACTCACAGACTTGAACATTCCTTTTGAAAGAGCAGATTTGAAAAACTCTTTTTGTAGAAATTGCAAGTGGATATTTAGAGTGGTTTGAGGCCTATGCTGGAAAAGGATATATCCTCACATAAAAACTAGACAAAAGCATTCTCTGAAACTTCTTTGTGATGAATGCATTCAGCTTACAGAGTTGAACTTTCCTTTTGATAGAACAGTTTTGAAACACTCTTTTTGTAGAATCTGCAAGTGGATATTTGGAGAGCTTTGAGACCTTTGCTGGAAAAGGAAATATCTTCACATAAAAATTAGACAGAAGCATTCTCAGACACTTCTCTGTGATGAGTGCATTCACCTCACAGAGTTCAACCTTCCTTTTGGTAGAACAGTTATGAAACACTCTCTTTGTAGAGTCTACAAGAGATTATTTGGAGCTCATTGAGGCCTATGCTGGAAGAGAAAGTATCTTCCCGGAAAAACTAAGCAGAATCATTCTCAGAAATATTTTTGTGATGAGTGCATTCAACTCACAGCCTTGAACCTTCCTTTTGATAGAGTAGTTTTGAAACACTCGTTTTGTAGAATCTGCAAGTGGATATTTGGAGTGCTTTGAGGTCCATGCTGGAAAAGGAAATATCTTCACATCAAAACTAGACAGAAACATTCTCAGAAATTTCTGTGTGATGAGTGCATTCAACTCACAGGGTTGAACTTTCCTTTTGCTAGAACAGTTTTGAAACATTCTTTTTGTAGAATCTGCAAGTGTGTATTTGGAGCGATTGGAGGCGTATGCTGCAAAAAGAGAAATCTTCACATAAAAACTAGACAGAAGCATTCCCAAAAACTTCCCCGTGCTTCATGCATTCAACTCACAGACTTGAACCTTCCTTTTGATAGAGCAGTTTTGAAACACTCTTTTTGTAGAATCTGCAATTGGATATTTGGAGCGATTTGAGGCCTATGATGAAAAAGGGAATGACTTCACCTAAAAACTAGACAGAAGCATCCTCTGAAACTTCTTTGTGATGAATGCATTCAACCCACAGAGTTGAAACCTCCTTTTTTTTAGAACTGTTTTGTAACACTCTCTTTGTAGAATCTGAAAGGGGATACTTGGTGCGCTTTGAGGCCTATGCTGGAAATGGAAATATGTTCTCATAAAAACTAAGCAGAAGCATACTCACAGAGTTCTTAGTGATGAGTGCATTCAACTCACAGACATAAACTTTCCTTTTGATATAGCAGTTTTGACACACTCTTTTTGTAGAATCTGCAAGTGGATATTTGGAGCGCTATGAGGGCTACGCTGTAAAAGGAAATATCATCACATAAAAACTATACAGAAGCATTCTCAGAAACATCTCTATGATGAGCGCATTGTACTCACAGACTTGAACTTTCTTTTTGATAGAGCAGTTTTGAAACACTCCTTTTGTAGAATGTGCAAGTGGATATTTGGTGTGCTTTGAGGCCTAATCTGGAAAAGGAAATATCTTCACATAAAAACTAGACAGAAGCATTCTCTGAAACTTCTTTGTGATGCGTGCATTCATCTAACAGACTAGAAACTTCCTTTTGATAGAGCAGTTTTGAAACACCCTTTTTGTAGAATCTACAAGTGGATATTTGGAGCGATTTGAGGCCTGTGGTGTAAAAGGGAATATCTTCACATAAAAACTAGAAGGAAGCATTCTCAGAAACTTCAGTGTGCTTTATGCATTCAACTCACAGACTTGAACCTTCCTTTTGAAAAAGCAGATTTGAAAAACTCTTTTTGTAGAAATTGCAAGTGGATATTTGGAGTGCTTTGAGGCCTATGCTGGAAAAGGATATATCCTCACATAAAAACTAGACAAAAGCATTCCCTGAAACTTCTTTGTGATGAATGCATTCAGCTTACAGAGTTGAACTTTCCTTTTGATAGAACAGTTTTGAAACACTCTTTTTGTAGAATCTGCAAGTGGATATTTGGAGAGCTATGAGACCTATGCTGGAAAAGGAAATATCTTCACATAAAAATTAGACAGAAGCATTCTTAGACACTTCTCTGTGATGAGTGCATTCAACTCAGAGAGTTCAACCTTCCTTTTGGTAGAACAGTTTTGAATCACTCTCTTTCTAGAATCTACAATAGATTATTTGGAGCTCATTTAGGCCTATGATGGGAAAGGGAATATCTTCCCATAAAAACTAAGCAGAATCATTGTCAGAAACATTTATGTGATGAGTGCTTTCAACTCAGAGTCTTGAACATTCCTTTTGATAGAGCGGTTTTGAAACACTCTTTTTGTAGAATCTGCAATGGGATATTTGGAGTGCTTTGAGACCTATGCTGGAAAAGGAAATATCTTCACATAAAAATTAGACAGAAGCATTCTCAGACACTTCTCTGTGATGGGCGCATTCAGCTCACTGAGTTCAACCTTCCTTTAGGTAGAATAGTTTTGAATCACTCTCTTTGTAGAATCTACTATCGATTATTTGGAGCGCATTGAGGCCTACGATGGAAAAGGGAATATCTTCCCATAAAAACTAAGCAGAATCATTCTCAGAAACATTTTTGTGATGAGTGCATTCAACTCTGAGACTTGAACATTCCTTTTGAAAGAGCAGTTTTGAAACATTCTTTTTATAGAATCTACAAGTGGGTATTTGGAGCAATTTGAGGCCTATGCTGGAAAAGGGAATATCTTCACATAAAAATTAGACAGAAGCATTCTCAGAAATTTCTTTGTGATGAGTGCGTTCAACTCACAGGGTTGAACTTTCCTTTTGATAGAACAGTTTTGAAACACTCTGTTTGTAGAATTTGCAAGTGGATATTTGGAGCGATTTGAGGCCTATGCTGCAAAAAGGGAATATCTGAACATAAGAACTAGACAGAAGCATTCTCAGAGACTTCCTTGTGCCTTATACATTCAATTCACAGGCTTGAACCTTCTTTTTGGTAGAGCAGTTTTGAAACACCCTTTTTGTAGACTCTGCAAGTGGATATTTACAGCGATTTGAGGCCTACAGTGAAAAAGGGGATATCTTCACATAAAAACTAGATAGAAGCATTCTCAGAAACTTCCCTTTGCTTTATGCAGTCAACTCACAGACTTGAAACTTCCTTTTCAAAGAGCAGATTTTAAATACTCTTTTTGTAGAAACTGCAAGTGGATATTTGGAGCGCTTTGAGGCCTATGCTGGAAAAGGAAGTATCCTCACATAAAAACAAGACAAAAGCATTCTCCGAAACTTCTTTGGGATGAATGCATTCAGCTCACAGAGTTGAACCTTGCCTTTGATAGAACAGTTTTGAAACACTCTTTTTTTAGAATCTGCAAGTGGATATTTGGAGCGCATTGGGACCTATGCTGGAAAAAGAAATATCTTCACATAATACCTAGACGGAAGCATTCTCAGAAACTTCTCTGTGATGAGTCATTTATGAAACACTTTCTTTGAAGAATCTATAAGAGATTATTTGGAGCTCATTGAGGCCTATGCTGAAAAAAGGAATATCTTCATATAAAAAATAGACAGAAGCATTCTGAGAAACTTCCCTGCGCTATTTGCATTCAACTCACACTCTTGAACCTTCTTTTTGAAAGAGCAGATTTGAAACACTCTTTTTGTAGAAACTGCAAGTGCATATTTGGAGTGCTTTGAGGCCTATGATGGAAAAGGAAATATCCTCACAGAAAAATTAGACAAAAGCATTCTCAGAAACATTTTTGTGATGAGTGCATTCAACACTGAGACTTGAACATTCCTTTTGAAAGAGCAGTTTTGAAACATTCTTTTTATAGAATCTACAAGTGGGTATTTGGAGCAATTTGAGGCCTATGCTGGAAAAGGGAATATCTTCACATAAAAATTAGACAGAAGCATTCTCAGAAATTTCTTTGTGATGAGTGCGTTCAACTCACAGGGTTGAACTTTCCTTTTGATAGAACAGTTTTGAAACACTCTGTTTGTAGAATTTGCAAGTGGATATTTGGAGCGATTTGAGGCCTATGCTGCAAAAAGGGAATATCTGAACATAAGAAGTAGACAGAAGCATTCTCAGAGACTTCCTTGTGCCTTATACATTCAATTCACAGGCTTGAACCTTCTTTTTGGTAGAGCAGTTTTGAAACACCCTTTTTGTAGACTCTGCAAGTGGATATTTACAGCGATTTGAGGCCTACAGTGAAAAAGGGGATATCTTCACATAAAAACTAGATAGAAGCATTCTCAGAAACTTCCCTTTGCTTTATGCAGTCAACTCACAGACTTGAAACTTCCTTTTCAAAGAGCAGATTTTAAATACTCTTTTTGTAGAAACTGCAAGTGGATATTTGGAGCGCTTTGAGGCCTATGCTGGAAAAGGAAATATCCTCACATAAAAACAAGACAAAAGAATTCTCCGAAACTTCTTTGGGATGAATGCATTCAGCTCACAGAGTTGAACCTTGCCTTTGATAGAACAGTTTTGAAACACTCTTTTTTAAGAATCTGCAAGTGGATATTTGGAGCGCATTGGGACCTATGCTGGAAAAAGAAATATCTTCACATAATACCTAGACGGAAGCATTCTCAGAAACTTCTCTGTGATGAGTCATTTATGAAACACTTTCTTTGAAGAATCTATAAGAGATTATTTGGAGCTCATTGAGGCCTATGCTGGAAAAAGGAATATCTTCATATAAAAACTAGACAGAAGCATTCTGAGAAACTTCCCTGCGCTATTTGCATTCAACTCACACTCTTGAACCTTCTTTTTGAAAGAGCAGATTTGAAACACTCTTTTTGTAGAAACTGCAAGTGCATATTTGGAGTGCTTTGAGGCCTACGATGGAAAAGGAAATATCCTCACAGAAAAATTAGACAAAAGCATTCTCAGAAATTTCTTTGTGATGTGTGCATTTAATTCACCGAGTTGAACTTTCCTTTTGATAGAACAGTTTTGAAACAGTCTTTTTGTAGAATCTGCAAGTGGATATTTGGAGCATTTTGCGGTCTATGCTGGAAAAGGAAATATCTTCACATAAAAACTAGACAGAAGCATTCCCAAAAACTTCCCCGTGCTTCATGCATTCAACTCACAGACTTGAACCTTCCTTTTGATAGAGCAGTTTTGAAACACTCTTTTTGTAGAATCTGCAATTGGATATTTGGAGCGATTTGAGGCCTATGATGAAAAAGGGAATATCTTCACCTAAAAACTAGACAGAAGCATTCTCTGAAACTTCTTTGCGATGAGTGCATTCAACCCACAGAGTTGAAACCTCCTTTTTTTTAGAACTGTTTTGTAACACTCTCTTTGTAGAATCTGAAAGTGGATACTTGGTGCACTTTTAGGCCTATGCTGGAAATGGAAATATGTTCTCATAAAAACTAAGCAGAAGCATACTCACACAGTTCTTAGTGATGAGTGCATCCAACTCACAGACTTAAACTTTCCTTTTGATATAGCAGTTTTGACACACTCTTTTTGTAGAATCTGCAAGTGGATATTTGGAGCGCTATGAGGCCTATGCTGTAAAAGGAAATATCATCACATAAAAACTATACAGAAGCATTCTCAGAAACATCTCTATGATGAGCGCATTGTACTCACGGACTTGAACTTTCTTTTTGATAGAGCAGTTTTGAAACACTCCTTTTGTAGAATGTGCAAGTGGATATTTGGTGTGCTTTGAGGCCTAATCTGGAAAAGGAAATATCTTCACATAAAAACTAGACAGAAGCATTCTCTGAAACTTCTTTGTGATGCGTGCGTTCATCTGACAGACTAGAAACTTCCTTTTGATAGAGCAGTTTTGAAACACCCTTTTTGTAGAATCTACAAGTGGATATTTGGAGCGATTTGAGGCCTGTGGTGTAAAAGGGAATATCTTTTCATAAAAACTAGAAGGAAGCATTCTCAGAAACTTCAGTGTGCGTTATGCATTCCACTCACAGACTTGAACATTCCTTTTGAAAGAGCAGATTTGAAAAACTCTTTTTGTAGAAATTGCAAGTGGATATTTAGAGTGGTTTGAGGCCTATGCTGGAAAAGGATATATCCTCACATAAAAACTAGACAAAAGCATTCTCTGAAACTTCTTTGTGATGAATGCATTCAGCTTACAGAGTTGAACTTTCCTTTTGATAGAACAGTTTTGAAACAGTCTTTTTGTAGAATCTGCAAGTGGATATTTGGAGCATTTGGAGGTCTATGCTGGAAAAGGAAATATCTTCACATAAAAACTAGAAAGAAGTATTCCCAAAAACTTCCCCGTGTTTCATGCATTCAACTCACAGACTTGAACCTTCCTTTTGATAGAGCAGTTTTGAAACACTCTTTTTGTAGAATCTGCAATTGGATATTTGGAGCGATTTGAGGCCTATGATGAAAAAGGGAATATCTTCACCTAAAAACTAGACAGAAGCATTCTCTGAAACTTCTTTGCGATGAGTGCATTCAACCCACAGAGTTGAAACCTCCTTTTTTTTAGAACTGTTTTGTAACACTCTCTTTGTAGAATCTGAAAGTGGATACTTGGTGCACTTTTAGGCCTATGCTGGAAATGGAAATATGTTCTCATAAAAACTAAGCAGAAGCATACTCACAGAGTTCTTAGTGATGAGTGCATCCAACTCACAGACTTAAACTTTCCTTTTGATATAGCAGTTTTGACACACTCTTTTTGTAGAATCTGCAAGTGGATATTTGGAGCGCTATGAGGCCTACGCTGTAAAAGGAAATATCATCACATAAAAACTATACAGAAGCATTCTCAGAAACATCTCTATGATGAGCGCATTGTACTCACGGACTTGAACTTTCTTTTTGATAGAGCAGTTTTGAAACACTCCTTTTGTAGAATGTGCAAGTAGATATTTGGTGTGCTTTGAGGACTAATCTGGAAAAGGAAATATCTTCACATAAAAACTAGACAGAAGCATTCTCTGAAACTTCTTTGTGATGCGTGCGTTCATCTGACAGACTAGAAACTTCCTTTTGATAGAGCAGTTTTGAAACACCCTTTTTGTAGAATCTACACGTGGATATTTGGAGCGATTTGAGGCCTGTGGTGTAAAAGGGAATATCTTTTCATAAAAACTAGAAGGAAGCATTCTCAGAAACTTCAGTGTGCGTTATGCATTCAACTCACAGACTTGAACATTCCTTTTGAAAGAGCAGATTTGAAAAACTCTTTTTGTAGAAATTGCAAGTGGATATTTAGAGTGGTTTGAGGCCTATGCTGGAAAAGGATATATCCTCACATAAAAACTAGACAAAAGCATTCTCTGAAACTTCTTTGTGATGAATGCATTCAGCTTACAGAGTTGAACTTTCCTTTTGATAGAACAGTTTTGAAACACTCTTTTTGTAGAATCTGCAAGTGGATATTTGGAGAGCTTTGAGACCTATGCTGGAAAAGGAAATATCTTCACATAAAAATTAGACAGAAGCATTCTCAGACACTTCTCTGTGATGAGTGCATTCAACTCACAGAGTTCAACCTTCCTTTTTGTAGAACAGTTATGAAACTCTCTCTTTGTAGAATCTACAAGGGATCATTTGGAGCACATTGGGGCCTATGCTGGAAAAGGAAGTATCTTCCCATTAAAAAAAAAGCAGAATCATTCTGAGATACTTTTTTGTGATCAGTGCATTCGACTCACAGACTTGAACCTTCCTCTTGATAGAGCAGTTTTGAAACACTCTTTTTGAAGAATCTTCAAGTGGATATTTGGAGCGCTTTGAGGCCTATGCTGGAAAAGGAAATATCTTCACATAAAAACTAGACAGAAGCATTGTCAGACACTTCTCTGTGATGAGTGCATTCAACTCACAGAGTTCAACCTTCCTTTTTGTAGAACAGTTATGAAACACTCTCTTTGTAGAATCTACAAGGGATCATTTGGAGCACATTAAGACCTATGCTGGAAAAGGGTGTATCTTCCCATAAAAAAATAAGCAGAATCATTCTGAGATACCTTTTTGTGATGAGTGCATTCAACTCACAGACTTGAATATTCCTTTCGATAGAGCAGTTTTGAAACACTCTTTTTGTAGATTCTGCAAGTGGGTATTTTGAGCGCTTTGAGGTCAAAGATGGAAAAGGAAATATCTTCATATAAAAACTAGACAGAAGCATTCTCAGAAATTACTTTGGGATGAGTGCATTCAACGCAAAGAGTTGAACCTTCCTTTTGATAGAACAGTTTTGAAACACTCGTTTTGTAGAATCTGCAAGTGGATATTTGGAGTGCTTTGAGGTCCATGCTGGAAAAGGAAATATCTTCACATCAAAACTAGACAGAAACATTCTCAGAAATTTCTGTGTGATGAGTGCATTCAACTCACAGGGTTGAACTTTCCTTTTGCTAGAACAGTTTTGAAACATTCTTTTTGTAGAATCTGCAAGTGTGTATTTGGAGCGATTGGAGGCGTATGCTGCAAAAAGAGAAATCTTCACATAAAAACTAGACAGAAGCATTCCCAAAAACTTCCCCGTGCTTCATGCATTCAACTCACAGACTTGAACCTTCCTTTTGATAGAGCAGTTTTGAAACACTCTTTTTGTAGAATCTGCAATTGGATATTTGGAGCGATTTGAGGCCTATGATGAAAAAGGGAATGACTTCACCTAAAAACTAGACAGAAGCATCCTCTGAAACTTCTTTGTGATGAATGCATTCAACCCACAGAGTTGAAACCTCCTTTTTTTTAGAACTGTTTTGTAACACTCTCTTTGTAGAATCTGAAAGGGGATACTTGGTGCGCTTTGAGGCCTATGCTGGAAATGGAAATATGTTCTCATAAAAACTAAGCAGAAGCATACTCACAGAGTTCTTAGTGATGAGTGCATTCAACTCACAGACATAAACTTTCCTTTTGATATAGCAGTTTTGACACACTCTTTTTGTAGAATCTGCAAGTGGATATTTGGAGCGCTATGAGGGCTACGCTGTAAAAGGAAATATCATCACATAAAAACTATACAGAAGCATTCTCAGAAACATCTCTATGATGAGCGCATTGTACTCACAGACTTGAACTTTCTTTTTGATAGAGCAGTTTTGAAACACTCCTTTTGTAGAATGTGCAAGTGGATATTTGGTGTGCTTTGAGGCCTAATCTGGAAAAGGAAATATCTTCACATAAAAACTAGACAGAAGCATTCTCTGAAACTTCTTTGTGATGCGTGCATTCATCTAACAGACTAGAAACTTCCTTTTGATAGAGCAGTTTTGAAACACCCTTTTTGTAGAATCTACAAGTGGATATTTGGAGCGATTTGAGGCCTGTGGTGTAAAAGGGAATATCTTCACATAAAAACTAGAAGGAAGCATTCTCAGAAACTTCAGTGTGCTTTATGCATTCAACTCACAGACTTGAACCTTCCTTTTGAAAAAGCAGATTTGAAAAACTCTTTTTGTAGAAATTGCAAGTGGATATTTGGAGTGCTTTGAGGCCTATGCTGGAAAAGGATATATCCTCACATAAAAACTAGACAAAAGCATTCCCTGAAACTTCTTTGTGATGAATGCATTCAGCTTACAGAGTTGAACTTTCCTTTTGATAGAACAGTTTTGAAACACTCTTTTTGTAGAATCTGCAAGTGGATATTTGGAGAGCTATGAGACCTATGCTGGAAAAGGAAATATCTTCACATAAAAATTAGACAGAAGCATTCTCAGACACTTCTCTGTGATGAGTGCATTCAACTCACAGAGTTCAACCTTCCTTTTTGTAGAACAGTTATGAAACTCTCTCTTTGTAGAATCTAGAAGGGATCATTTGGAGCACATTGGGGCCTATGCTGGAAAAGGAAGTATCTTCCCATTAAAAAAAAAGCAGAATCATTCTGAGATACTTTTTTGTGATCAGTGCATTCGACTCACAGACTTGAACCTTCCTTTTGATAGAGCAGTTTTGAAACACTCTTTTTGAAGAATCTTCAAGTGGATATTTGGAGCGCTTTGAGGCCTATGCTGGAAAAGGAAATATCTTCACATAAAAACTAGACAGAAGCATTGTCAGACACTTCTCTGTGATGAGTGCATTCAACTCACAGAGTTCAACCTTCCTTTTTGTAGAACAATTATGAAACACTCTCTTTGTAGAATCTACAAGGGATCATTTGGAGCACATTAAGACCTATGCTGGAAAAGGGTGTATCTTCCCATAAAAAAATAAGCAGAATCATTCTGAGATACCTTTTTGTGATGAGTGCATTCAACTCACAGACTTGAACATTCCTTTCGATAGAGCAGTTTTGAAACACTCTTTTTGTAGATTCTGCAAGTGGGTATTTTGAGCGCTTTGAGGTCAAAGATGGAAAAGGAAATATCTTCATATAAAAACTAGACAGAAGCATTCTCAGAAATTACTTCGGGATGAGTGCATTCAACCCAAAGAGTTGAACCTTCCTTTTGATAGAACAGTTTTGAAACACTTTTTTTGTAGAATCTGCAAGTGGATATTTGGAGCAATTTGAGGCCTATGCTAGAAAAGGAAATATCTTCACATAAAAACTAGACGGAAGCATTCTCAGAAATTTCTTGGTGATGAGTGCATTCAACTCACAGGTTTGAACTTGCCTTTTGATAGAACAGTTTTGAAACACTCTGTTTGTAGAATTTGCAAGTGGATATTTGGAGAGATTTGTGGCCTGTGCTGCATAAAGGGAATATCTTAACTTTAGAACAAGACAGAAGCATTCTCAGAGACTCCCCTGTGCTTTATGCATTCAAATCACAGGCTTGAACCTTCCTTTTGATAGAGCAGTTTTGAACCACTCTTTTTGTAGAATCTGCAAGTGGATATTTGGAGTGATTTGAGGCCTATGATGAAAAAGGAAATATCTTCACCTAAAAACTAGACAGAAACATTCTCAGAAACTTCTGTGGGTTCAGAACGTTCAACCAACAGAGTTGAACCTTCCTTTTGATAGACTAGTTTTGAAACACACTTTTTGTAGAATCTGCAAGTGGATGTTTGGAGGGCTTTGAGGCCTATGCTGGAAAGAAAATATCTTCACCTAAAAACTAGACAGAAGCATTCGCAGAAACTTCTTTGTGATGAGTGCATTCAACTCACAGTGTTGAAAGTTCCTTTTGATAGAACAATTCTGACACAATCTTCTTATAGAATCTGCAAGTGGATATTTGGATTGCTTGAGGCCTATGCTGGAGTAAGAAATAATTTCACATAAAAACTATATTGAAGCATTCTCAAAAACATCTTTGTGATGTGTGCCTTCAACTCACAGAATTGAAACTTCCTTTTGATAAAGCAGTTTTGAAACACCATATTGTAGAATCTGCAAGTGGATAGTTTTAGCACTTTGAGGCCTAGCCTGGAAAAGGGTCTATCTTCACGTAAAAACTGGACAGAAGCATTCTCAGAAACTTCCCTGTGCTTTATGAATTCAACTCACAGACTTGAACCTTCCTTTTGATAGAACAGTTTGGAAAAACACTTTTTGTAGAATCTGGAAGTGGATATTTAGAGCGCTTTGAGGCCTATGCAGGAAAAGGAAATACCATCATATAAAAACTAGACAGAAGTATTCTCAGAAACTTCTTTGTGATGTGTGCATTCAACTCACAGATTTGAACCCTGCTTTTCAAAGAGCAGTTATGAAACACCCTTTTTATAGGATCTGCAGGTGGACATTTTTGGCGCTTTGAGGCCAATGCTGGAAAAGGAAATATGTATACATAAAAACTAAACAGAAGCATTCTCAGAAACTTCTCTGTGTTTTATGATTTCAACTCACAGAGTTGAACCTTCCTTTTGATAGCGCAGTTTTGAAACACTCTTTTGTAGAATCTGCAAGTGGATATTTGGAATGCTTTGAGGCCTATGCTCGAAAAGGAAATTTCTTCATATAAATACTAGACAGAAGCCTGCTCAGAAACTTCTTTGTGATGAGTGCATTGTACTCACAGACTTCAAATTTCCTTTTGATAGAGCAGTTTTGAAACAGTCTTTTTGTAAAATATGAAAGTGTATATTTGGTGCGATTTGAGGGCTAAGATGGAAAAGGAAATATCTTCACATAAAAACTGGACAGAAGTAATCTCCGTATTTTCTTTGTGATGTGTGCATTAAACTAACAGAGTAGAACCTTCCTTTTGATAGAGCAGTTTTGAAACCCTCTTTTTGTAGAATCTGCAAGTGGATATTTGGAGCGATTTGAGGCCTATGGTGAAAAAGGGGATATCTTCGCATAAAAACTAGATAGAAGCATTCTCAGAAACTTCCCTGTGCCGTATGCATTCAACTCACGGACTTAAAACTTCCTTTTGAAAGAGCAGATTTGAAACACTTTTTTTGTAGAAACTGCAAGTGGATATTTGGAGCGCTTTGAGGCCTATGCAGGAAAAGGAAATATCCCCACATAAAAAGTAGACAAAAGCATTCTCCGAAACTTCTTTGTGATGAATTCATTCACCTCACAGAGTTGAACCTTCCCTTTGATGGAACAGTTTTGAAACACTCTTTTTGTAGAATCTGCAAGTGGCTATTTGGAGCGCTTTGAGGCGTATGCTGGAAAAGGAAATATCTTCACATAATAAATAGACGGAAGCATTCACAGACACTTCTCTGTGATGAGTGCATTCACCTCACAGAGTTCAACCTTCCTTTTGGTAGAACAGTTATGAAACACTCTCTTTGTAGAGTCTACAAGAGATTATTTGGAGCTCATTGAGGCCTATGCTGGAAGAGAAAGTATCTTCCCGGAAAAACTAAGCAGAATCATTCTCAGAAATATTTTTGTGATGAGTGCATTCAACTCACAGCCTTGAACCTTCCTTTTGATAGAGTAGTTTTGAAACACTCGTTTTGTAGAATCTGCAAGTGGATATTTGGAGTGCTTTGAGGTCCATGCTGGAAAAGGAAATATCTTCACATCAAAACTAGACAGAAACATTCTCAGAAATTTCTGTGTGATGAGTGCATTCAACTCACAGGGTTGAACTTTTCTTTTGCTAGAACAGTTTTGAAACATTCTTTTTGTAGAATCTGCAAGTGTGTATTTGGAGCGATTGGAGGCGTATGCTGCAAAAAGAGAAATCTTCACATAAAAACTAGACAGAAGCATTCCCAAAAACTTCCCCGTGCTTCATGCATTCAACTCACAGACTTGAACCTTCCTTTTGATAGAGCAGTTTTGAAACACTCTTTTTGTAGAATCTGCAATTGGATATTTGGAGCGATTTGAGGCCTATGATGAATAAGGGAATGACTTCACCTAAAAACTAGACAGAAGCATCCTCTGAAACTTCTTTGTGATGAGTGCATTCAACCCACAGAGTTGAAACCTCCTTTTTTTTAGAACTGTTTTGTAACACTCTCTTTGTAGAATCTGAAAGTGGATACTTGGTGCGCTTTGAGGCCTATGCTGGAAATGGAAATATGTTCTCATAAAAACTAAGCAGAAGCATACTCACAGAGTTCTTAGTGATGAGTGCATTCAACTCACAGACATAAACTTTCCTTTTGATATAGCAGTTTTGACACACTCTTTTTGAAGAATCTGCAAGTGGATATTTGGAGCGCTATGAGGGCTACGCTGTAAAAGGAAATATCATCACATAAAAACTATACAGAAGCATTCTCAGAAACATCTCTATGATGAGCGCATTGTACTCACAGACTTGAACTTTCTTTTTGATAGAGCAGTTTTGAAACACTCCTTTTGTAGAATGTGCAAGTGGATATTTGGTGTGCTTTGAGGCCTAATCTGGAAAAGGAAATATCTTCACATAAAAACTAGACAGAAGCATTCTCTGAAACTTCTTTGTGATGCGTGCATTCATCTAACAGACTAGAAACTTCCTTTTGATAGAGCAGTTTTGAAACACCCTTTTTGTAGAATCTACAAGTGGATATTTGGAGCGATTTGAGGCCTGTGGTGTAAAAGGGAATATCTTCACATAAAAACTAGAAGGAAGCATTCTCAGAAACTTCAGTGTGCTTTATGCATTCAACTCACAGACTTGAACCTTCCTTTTGAAAAAGCAGACTTGAAAAACTCTTTTTGTAGAAATTGCAAGTGGATATTTGGAGTGCTTTGAGGCCTATGCTGGAAAAGGATATATCCTCACATAAAAACTAGACAAAAGCATTCCCTGAAACTTCTTTGTGATGAATGCATTCAGCTTACAGAGTTGAACTTTCCTTTTGATAGAACAGTTTTGAAACACTCTTTTTGTAGAATCTGCAAGTGGATATTTGGAGAGCTATGAGACCTATGCTGGAAAAGGAAATATCTTCACATAAAAATTAGACAGAAGCATTCTTAGACACTTCTCTGTGATGAGTGCATTCAACTCAGAGAGTTCAACCTTCCTTTTGGTAGAACAGTTTTGAATCACTCTCTTTCTAGAATCTACAATAGATTATTTGGAGCTCATTTAGGCCTATGATGGGAAAGGGAATATATTCCCATAAAAACTAAGCAGAATCATTGTCAGAAACATTTATGTGATGAGTGCTTTCAACTCAGAGTCTTGAACATTCCTTTTGATAGAGCAGTTTTGAAACACTCTTTTTGTAGAATCTGCAATGGGATATTTGGAGTGCTTTGAGACCTATGCTGGAAAAGGAAATATCTTCACATAAAAATTAGACAGAAGCATTCTCAGACACTTCTCTGTGATGGGCGCATTCAGCTCACTGAGTTCAACCTTCCTTTAGGTAGAATAGTTTTGAATCACTCTCTTTGTAGAATCTACTATCGATTATTTGGAGCGCATTGAGGCCTACGATGGAAAAGGGAATATCTTCCCATAAAAACTAAGCAGAATCATTCTCAGAAACATTTTTGTGATGAGTGCATTCAACTCTGAGACTTGAACATTCCTTTTGAAAGAGCAGTGTTGAAACATTCTTTTTATAGAATCTACAAGTGGGTATTTGGAGCAATTTGAGGCCTATGCTGGAAAAGGGAATATCTTCACATAAAAATTAGACAGAAGCATTCTCAGAAATTTCTTTGTGATGAGTGCGTTCAACTCACAGGGTTGAACTTTCCTTTTGATAGAACAGTTTTGAAACACTCTGTTTGTAGAATTTGCAAGTGGATATTTGGAGCGATTTGAGGCCTATGCTGCAAAAAGGGAATATCTTAACATAAGAACTAGACAGAAGCATTCTCAGAGACTTCCTTGTGCCTTATACATTCAATTCACAGGCTTGAACCTTCTTTTTGGTAGAGCAGTTTTGAAACACCCTTTTTGTAGACTCTGCAAGTGGATATTTACAGCGATTTGAGGCCTACAGTGAAAAAGGGGATATCTTCACATAAAAACTAGATAGAAGCATTCTCAGAAACTTCCCTTTGCTTTATGCAGTCAACTCACAGACTTGAAACTTCCTTTTCAAAGAGCAGATTTTAAATACTCTTTTTGTAGAAACTGCAAGTGGATATTTGGAGCGCTTTGAGGCCTATGCTGGAAAAGGAAATATCCTCACATAAAAACAAGACAAAAGCATTCTCCGAAACTTCTTTGGGATGAATGCATTCAGCTCACAGAGTTGAACCTTGCCTTTGATAGAACAGTTTTGAAACACTCTTTTTTTAGAATCTGCAAGTGGATATTTGGAGCGCATTGGGACCTATGCTGGAAAAAGAAATATCTTCACATAATACCTAGACGGAAGCATTCTCAGAAACTTCTCTGTGATGAGTCATTTATGAAACACTTTCTTTGAAGAATCTATAAGAGATTATTTGGAGCTCATTGAGGCCTATGCTGGAAAAAGGAATATCTTCATATAAAAACTAGACAGAAGCATTCTGAGAAACTTCCCTGCGCTATTTGCATTCAACTCACACTCTTGAACCTTCTTTTTGAAAGAGCAGATTTGAAACACTCTTTTTGTAGAAAGTGCAAGTGCATATTTGGAGTGCTTTGAGGCCTATGATGGAAAAGGAAATATCCTCACAGAAAAATTAGACAAAAGCATTCTCAGAAATTTCTTTGTGATGTGTGCATTTAATTCACCGAGTTGAACTTTCCTTTTGATAGAACAGTTTTGAAACAGTCTTTCTGTAGAATCTGCAAGTGGATATTTGGAGCATTTTGAGGTCTATGCTGGAAAAGGAAATATCTTCACATAAAAACTAGACAGAAGCATTCCCAAAAACTTCCCCGTGCTTCATGCATTCAACTCACAGACTTGAACCTTCCTTTTGATAGAGCAGTTTTGAAACACTCTTTTTGTAGAATCTGCAATTGGATATTTGGAGCGATTTGAGGCCTATGATGAAAAAGGGAATATCTTCACCTAAAAACTAGACAGAAGCATTCTCTGAAACTTCTTTGCGATGAGTGCATTCAACCCACAGAGTTGAAACCTCCTTTTTTTTAGAACTGTTTTGTAACACTCTCTTTGTAGAATCTGAAAGTGGATACTTGGTGCGCTTTGAGGCCTATGCTGGAAATGGAAATATGTTCTCATAAAAACTAAGCAGAAGCATACTCACAGAGTTCTTAGTGAGGAGTGCATCCAACTCACAGACTTAAACTTTCCTTTTGATATAGCAGTTTTGACACACTCTTTTTGTAGAATCTGCAAGTGGATATTTGGAGCGCTATGAGGCCTACGCTGTAAAAGGAAATATCATCACATAAAAACTATACAGAAGCATTCTCAGAAACCTCTCTATGATGAGTGCATTGTACTCACGGACTTGAACTTTCTTTTTGATAGAGCAGTTTTGAAACACTCCTTTTGTAGAATGTGCAAGTGGATATTTGGTGTGCTTTGAGGCCTAATCTGGAAAAGGAAATATCTTCACATAAAAACTAGACAGAAGCATTCTCTGAAACTTCTTTGTGATGCGTGCGTTCATCTGACAGACTAGAAACTTCCTTTTGATAGAGCAGTTTTGAAACACACTTTTTGTAGAATCTACAAGTGGATATTTGGAGCGATTTGAGGCCTGTGTTGTAAAAGGGAATATCTTTTCATAAAAACTAGAAGGAAGCATTCTCAGAAACTTCAGTGTGCGTTATGCATTCAACTCACAGACTTGAACATTCCTTTTGAAAGAGCAGATTTGAAAAACTCTTTTTGTAGAAATTGCAAGTGGATATTTAGAGTGGTTTGAGGCCTATGCTGGAAAAGGATATATCCTCACATAAAAACTAGACAAAAGCATTCTCTGAAACTTCTTTGTGATGAATGCATTCAGCTTACAGAGTTGAACTTTCCTTTTGATAGAACAGTTTTGAAACACTCTTTTTGTAGAATCTGCAAGTGGATATTTGGAGAGCTTTGAGACCTTTGCTGGAAAAGGAAATATCTTCACATAAAAATTAGACAGAAGCATTCTCAGACACTTCTCTGTGATGAGTGCATTCACCTCACAGAGTTCAACCTTCCTTTTGGTAGAACAGTTATGAAACACTCTCTTTGTAGAGTCTACAAGAGATTATTTGGAGCTCATTGAGGCCTATGCTGGAAGAGAAAGTATCTTCCCGGAAAAACTAAGCAGAATCATTCTCAGAAATATTTTTGTGATGAGTGCATTCAACTCACAGCCTTGAACCTTCCTTTTGATAGAGTAGTTTTGAAACACTCGTTTTGTAGAATCTGCAAGTGGATATTTGGAGTGCTTTGAGGTCCATGCTGGAAAAGGAAATATCTTCACATCAAAACTAGACAGAAACATTCTCAGAAATTTCTGTGTGATGAGTGCATTCAACTCACAGGGTTGAACTTTCCTTTTGCTAGAACAGTTTTGAAACATTCTTTTTGTAGAATCTGCAAGTGTGTATTTGGAGCGATTGGAGGCGTATGCTGCAAAAAGAGAAATCTTCACATAAAAACTAGACAGAAGCATTCCCAAAAACTTCCCCGTGCTTCATGCATTCAACTCACAGACTTGAACCTTCCTTTTGATAGAGCAGTTTTGAAACACTCTTTTTGTAGAATCTGCAATTGGATATTTGGAGCGATTTGAGGCCTATGATGAAAAAGGGAATGACTTCACCTAAAAACTAGACAGAAGCATCCTCTGAAACTTCTTTGTGATGAATGCATTCAACCCACAGAGTTGAAACCTCCTTTTTTTTAGAACTGTTTTGTAACACTCTCTTTGTAGAATCTGAAAGGGGATACTTGGTGCGCTTTGAGGCCTATGCTGGAAATGGAAATATGTTCTCATAAAAACTAAGCAGAAGCATACTCACAGAGTTCTTAGTGATGAGTGCATTCAACTCACAGACATAAACTTTCCTTTTGATATAGCAGTTTTGACACACTCTTTTTGTAGAATCTGCAAGTGGATATTTGGAGCGCTATGAGGGCTACGCTGTAAAAGGAAATATCATCACATAAAAACTATACAGAAGCATTCTCAGAAACATCTCTATGATGAGCGCATTGTACTCACAGACTTGAACTTTCTTTTTGATAGAGCAGTTTTGAAACACTCCTTTTGTAGAATGTGCAAGTGGATATTTGGTGTGCTTTGAGGCCTAATCTGGAAAAGGAAATATCTTCACATAAAAACTAGACAGAAGCATTCTCTGAAACTTCTTTGTGATGCGTGCATTCATCTAACAGACTAGAAACTTCCTTTTGATAGAGCAGTTTTGAAACACCCTTTTTGTAGAATCTACAAGTGGATATTTGGAGAGATTTGAGGCCTGTGGTGTAAAAGGGAATATCTTCACATAAAAACTAGAAGGAAGCATTCTCAGAAACTTCAGTGTGCTTTATGCATTCAACTCACAGACTTGAACCTTCCTTTTGAAAAAGCAGATTTGAAAAACTCTTTTTGTAGAAATTGCAAGTGGATATTTGGAGTGCTTTGAGGCCTATGCTGGAAAAGGATATATCCTCACATAAAAACTAGACAAAAGCATTCCCTGAAACTTCTTTGTGATGAATGCATTCAGCTTACAGAGTTGAACTTTCCTTTTGATAGAACAGTTTTGAAACACTCTTTTTGTAGAATCTGCAAGTGGATATTTGGAGAGCTATGAGACCTATGCTGGAAAAGGAAATATCTTCACATAAAAATTAGACAGAAGCATTCTTAGACACTTCTCTGTGATGAGTGCATTCAACTCAGAGAGTTCAACCTTCCTTTTGGTAGAACAGTTTTGAATCACTCTCTTTCTAGAATCTACAATAGATTATTTGGAGCTCATTTAGGCCTATGATGGGAAAGGGAATATCTTCCCATAAAAACTAAGCAGAATCATTGTCAGAAACATTTATGTGATGAGTGCTTTCAACTCAGAGTCTTGAACATTCCTTTTGATAGAGCAGTTTTGAAACACTCTTTTTGTAGAATCTGCAATGGGATATTTGGAGTGCTTTGAGACCTATGCTGGAAAAGGAAATATCTTCACATAAAAATTAGACAGAAGCATTCTCAGACACTTCTCTGTGATGGGCGCATTCAGCTCACTGAGTTCAACCTTCCTTTAGGTAGAATAGTTTTGAATCACTCTCTTTGTAGAATCTACTATCGATTATTTGGAGCGCATTGAGGCCTACGATGGAAAAGGGAATATCTTCCCATAAAAACTAAGCAGAATCATTCTCAGAAACATTTTTGTGATGAGTGCATTCAACTCTGAGACTTGAACATTCCTTTTGAAAGAGCAGTTTTGAAACATTCTTTTTATAGAATCTACAAGTGGGTATTTGGAGCAATTTGAGGCCTATGCTGGAAAAGGGAATATCTTCACATAAAAATTAGACAGAAGCATTCTCAGAAATTTCTTTGTGATGAGTGCGTTCAACTCACAGGGTTGAACTTTCCTTTTGATAGAACAGTTTTGAAACACTCTGTTTGTAGAATTTGCAAGTGGATATTTGGAGCGATTTGAGGCCTATGCTGCAAAAAGGGAATATCTTAACATAAGAACTAGACAGAAGCATTCTCAGAGACTTCCTTGTGCTTTATACATTCAATTCACAGGCTTGAACCTTCTTTTTGGTAGAGCAGTTTTGAAACACCCTTTTTGTAGACTCTGCAAGTGGATATTTACAGCGATTTGAGGCCTACAGTGAAAAAGGGGATATCTTCACATAAAAACTAGATAGAAGCATTCTCAGAAACTTCCCTTTGCTTTATGCAGTCAACTCACAGACTTGAAACTTCCTTTTCAAAGAGCAGATTTTAAATACTCTTTTTGTAGAAACTGCAAGTGGATATTTGGAGCGCTTTGAGGCCTATGCTGGAAAAGGAAATATCCTCACATAAAAACAAGACAAAAGCATTCTCCGAAACTTCTTTGGGATGAATGCATTCAGCTCACAGAGTTGAACCTTGCCTTTGATAGAACAGTTTTGAAACACTCTTTTTTTAGAATCTGCAAGTGGATATTTGGAGCGCATTGGGACCTATGCTGGAAAAAGAAATATCTTCACATAATACCTAGACGGAAGCATTCTCAGAAACTTCTCTGTGATGAGTCATTTATGAAACACTTTCTTTGAAGAATCTATAAGAGATTATTTGGAGCTCATTGAGGCCTATGCTGGAAAAAGGAATATCTTCATATAAAAACTAGACAGAAGCATTCTGAGAAACTTCCCTGCGCTATTTGCATTCAACTCACACTCTTGAACCTTCTTTTTGAAAGAGCAGATTTGAAACACTCTTTTTGTAGAAAGTGCAAGTGCATATTTGGAGTGCTTTGAGGCCTATGATGGAAAAGGAAATATCCTCACAGAAAAATTAGACAAAAGCATTCTCAGAAATTTCTTTGTGATGTGTGCATTTAATTCACCGAGTTGAACTTTCCTTTTGATAGAACAGTTTTGAAACAGTCTTTCTGTAGAATCTGCAAGTGGATATTTGGAGCATTTTGAGGTCTATGCTGGAAAAGGAAATATCTTCACATAAAAACTAGACAGAAGCATTCCCAAAAACTTCCCCGTGCTTCATGCATTCAACTCACAGACTTGAACCTTCCTTTTGATAGAGCAGTTTTGAAACACTCTTTTTGTAGAATCTGCAATTGGATATTTGGAGCGATTTGAGGCCTATGATGAAAAAGGGAATATCTTCACCTAAAAACTAGACAGAAGCATTCTCTGAAACTTCTTTGCGATGAGTGCATTCAACCCACAGAGTTGAAACCTCCTTTTTTTTAGAACTGTTTTGTAACACTCTCTTTGTAGAATCTGAAAGTGGATACTTGGTGCGCTTTGAGGCCTATGCTGGAAATGGAAATATGTTCTCATAAAAACTAAGCAGAAGCATACTCACAGAGTTCTTAGTGAGGAGTGCATCCAACTCACAGACTTAAACTTTCCTTTTGATATAGCAGTTTTGACACACTCTTTTTGTAGAATCTGCAAGTGGATATTTGGAGCGCTATGAGGCCTACGCTGTAAAAGGAAATATCATCACATAAAAACTATACAGAAGCATTCTCAGAAACCTCTCTATGATGAGTGCATTGTACTCACGGACTTGAACTTTCTTTTTGATAGAGCAGTTTTGAAACACTCCTTTTGTAGAATGTGCAAGTGGATATTTGGTGTGCTTTGAGGCCTAATCTGGAAAAGGAAATATCTTCACATAAAAACTAGACAGAAGCATTCTCTGAAACTTCTTTGTGATGCGTGCGTTCATCTGACAGACTAGAAACTTCCTTTTGATAGAGCAGTTTTGAAACACACTTTTTGTAGAATCTACAAGTGGATATTTGGAGCGATTTGAGGCCTGTGTTGTAAAAGGGAATATCTTTTCATAAAAACTAGAAGGAAGCATTCTCAGAAACTTCAGTGTGCGTTATGCATTCAACTCACAGACTTGAACATTCCTTTTGAAAGAGCAGATTTGAAAAACTCTTTTTGTAGAAATTGCAAGTGGATATTTAGAGTGGTTTGAGGCCTATGCTGGAAAAGGATATATCCTCACATAAAAACTAGACAAAAGCATTCTCTGAAACTTCTTTGTGATGAATGCATTCAGCTTACAGAGTTGAACTTTCCTTTTGATAGAACAGTTTTGAAACACTCTTTTTGTAGAATCTGCAAGTGGATATTTGGAGAGCTTTGAGACCTTTGCTGGAAAAGGAAATATCTTCACATAAAAATTAGACAGAAGCATTCTCAGACACTTCTCTGTGATGAGTGCATTCACCTCACAGAGTTCAACCTTCCTTTTGGTAGAACAGTTATGAAACACTCTCTTTGTAGAGTCTACAAGAGATTATTTGGAGCTCATTGAGGCCTATGCTGGAAGAGAAAGTATCTTCCCGGAAAAACTAAGCAGAATCATTCTCAGAAATATTTTTGTGATGAGTGCATTCAACTCACAGCCTTGAACCTTCCTTTTGATAGAGTAGTTTTGAAACACTCGTTTTGTAGAATCTGCAAGTGGATATTTGGAGTGCTTTGAGGTCCATGCTGGAAAAGGAAATATCTTCACATCAAAACTAGACAGAAACATTCTCAGAAATTTCTGTGTGATGAGTGCATTCAACTCACAGGGTTGAACTTTCCTTTTGCTAGAACAGTTTTGAAACATTCTTTTTGTAGAATCTGCAAGTGTGTATTTGGAGCGATTGGAGGCGTATGCTGCAAAAAGAGAAATCTTCACATAAAAACTAGACAGAAGCATTCCCAAAAACTTCCCCGTGCTTCATGCATTCAACTCACAGACTTGAACCTTCCTTTTGATAGAGCAGTTTTGAAACACTCTTTTTGTAGAATCTGCAATTGGATATTTGGAGCGATTTGAGGCCTATGATGAAAAAGGGAATGACTTCACCTAAAAACTAGACAGAAGCATCCTCTGAAACTTCTTTGTGATGAATGCATTCAACCCACAGAGTTGAAACCTCCTTTTTTTTAGAACTGTTTTGTAACACTCTCTTTGTAGAATCTGAAAGGGGATACTTGGTGCGCTTTGAGGCCTATGCTGGAAATGGAAATATGTTCTCATAAAAACTAAGCAGAAGCATACTCACAGAGTTCTTAGTGATGAGTGCATTCAACTCACAGACATAAACTTTCCTTTTGATATAGCAGTTTTGACACACTCTTTTTGTAGAATCTGCAAGTGGATATTTGGAGCGCTATGAGGGCTACGCTGTAAAAGGAAATATCATCACATAAAAACTATACAGAAGCATTCTCAGAAACATCTCTATGATGAGCGCATTGTACTCACAGACTTGAACTTTCTTTTTGATAGAGCAGTTTTGAAACACTCCTTTTGTAGAATGTGCAAGTGGATATTTGGTGTGCTTTGAGGCCTAATCTGGAAAAGGAAATATCTTCACATAAAAACTAGACAGAAGCATTCTCTGAAACTTCTTTGTGATGCGTGCATTCATCTAACAGACTAGAAACTTCCTTTTGATAGAGCAGTTTTGAAACACCCTTTTTGTAGAATCTACAAGTGGATATTTGGAGAGATTTGAGGCCTGTGGTGTAAAAGGGAATATCTTCACATAAAAACTAGAAGGAAGCATTCTCAGAAACTTCAGTGTGCTTTATGCATTCAACTCACAGACTTGAACCTTCCTTTTGAAAAAGCAGATTTGAAAAACTCTTTTTGTAGAAATTGCAAGTGGATATTTGGAGTGCTTTGAGGCCTATGCTGGAAAAGGATATATCCTCACATAAAAACTAGACAAAAGCATTCCCTGAAACTTCTTTGTGATGAATGCATTCAGCTTACAGAGTTGAACTTTCCTTTTGATAGAACAGTTTTGAAACACTCTTTTTGTAGAATCTGCAAGTGGATATTTGGAGAGCTATGAGACCTATGCTGGAAAAGGAAATATCTTCACATAAAAATTAGACAGAAGCATTCTTAGACACTTCTCTGTGATGAGTGCATTCAACTCAGAGAGTTCAACCTTCCTTTTGGTAGAACAGTTTTGAATCACTCTCTTTCTAGAATCTACAATAGATTATTTGGAGCTCATTTAGGCCTATGATGGGAAAGGGAATATCTTCCCATAAAAACTAAGCAGAATCATTGTCAGAAACATTTATGTGATGAGTGCTTTCAACTCAGAGTCTTGAACATTCCTTTTGATAGAGCGGTTTTGAAACACTCTTTTTGTAGAATCTGCAATGGGATATTTGGAGTGCTTTGAGACCTATGCTGGAAAAGGAAATATCTTCACATAAAAATTAGACAGAAGCATTCTCAGACACTTCTCTGTGATGGGCGCATTCAGCTCACTGAGTTCAACCTTCCTTTAGGTAGAATAGTTTTGAATCACTCTCTTTGTAGAATCTACTATCGATTATTTGGAGCGCATTGAGGCCTACGATGGAAAAGGGAATATCTTCCCATAAAAACTAAGCAGAATCATTCTCAGAAACATTTTTGTGATGAGTGCATTCAACTCTGAGACTTGAACATTCCTTTTGAAAGAGCAGTTTTGAAACATTCTTTTTATAGAATCTACAAGTGGGTATTTGGAGCAATTTGAGGCCTATGCTGGAAAAGGGAATATCTTCACATAAAAATTAGACAGAAGCATTCTCAGAAATTTCTTTGTGATGAGTGCGTTCAACTCACAGGGTTGAACTTTCCTTTTGATAGAACAGTTTTGAAACACTCTGTTTGTAGAATTTGCAAGTGGATATTTGGAGCGATTTGAGGCCTATGCTGCAAAAAGGGAATATCTGAACATAAGAACTAGACAGAAGCATTCTCAGAGACTTCCTTGTGCCTTATACATTCAATTCACAAGCTTGAACCTTCTTTTTGGTAGAGCAGTTTTGAAACACCCTTTTTGTAGACTCTGCAAGTGGATATTTACAGCGATTTGAGGCCTACAGTGAAAAAGGGGATATCTTCACATAAAAACTAGATAGAAGCATTCTCAGAAACTTCCCTTTGCTTTATGCAGTCAACTCACAGACTTGAAACTTCCTTTTCAAAGAGCAGATTTTAAATACTCTTTTTGTAGAAACTGCAAGTGGATATTTGGAGCGCTTTGAGGCCTATGCTGGAAAAGGAAGTATCCTCACATAAAAACAAGACAAAAGCATTCTCCGAAACTTCTTTGGGATGAATGCATTCAGCTCACAGAGTTGAACCTTGCCTTTGATAGAACAGTTTTGAAACACTCTTTTTTTAGAATCTGCAAGTGGATATTTGGAGCGCATTGGGACCTATGCTGGAAAAAGAAATATCTTCACATAATACCTAGACGGAAGCATTCTCAGAAACTTCTCTGTGATGAGTCATTTATGAAACACTTTCTTTGAAGAATCTATAAGAGATTATTTGGAGCTCATTGAGGCCTATGCTGGAAAAAGGAATATCTTCATATAAAAACTAGACAGAAGCATTCTGAGAAACTTCCCTGCGCTATTTGCATTCAACTCACACTCTTGAACCTTCTTTTTGAAAGAGCAGATTTGAAACACTCTTTTTGTAGAAACTGCAAGTGCATATTTGGAGTGCTTTGAGGCCTATGATGGAAAAGGAAATATCCTCACAGAAAAATTAGACAAAAGCATTCTCAGAAACATTTTTGTGATGAGTGCATTCAACTCTGAGACTTGAACATTCCTTTTGAAAGAGCAGTTTTGAAACATTCTTTTTATAGAATCTACAAGTGGGTATTTGGAGCAATTTGAGGCCTATGCTGGAAAAGGGAATATCTTCACATAAAAATTAGACAGAAGCATTCTCAGAAATTTCTTTGTGATGAGTGCGTTCAACTCACAGGGTTGAACTTTCCTTTTGATAGAACAGTTTTGAAACACTCTGTTTGTAGAATTTGCAAGTGGATATTTGGAGCGATTTGAGGCCTATGCTGCAAAAAGGGAATATCTGAACATAAGAAGTAGACAGAAGCATTCTCAGAGACTTCCTTGTGCCTTATACATTCAATTCACAGGCTTGAACCTTCTTTTTGGTAGAGCAGTTTTGAAACACCCTTTTTGTAGACTCTGCAAGTGGATATTTACAGCGATTTGAGGCCTACAGTGAAAAAGGGGATATCTTCACATAAAAACTAGATAGAAGCATTCTCAGAAACTTCCCTTTGCTTTATGCAGTCAACTCACAGACTTGAAACTTCCTTTTCAAAGAGCAGATTTTAAATACTCTTTTTGTAGAAACTGCAAGTGGATATTTGGAGCGCTTTGAGGCCTATGCTGGAAAAGGAAATATCCTCACATAAAAACAAGACAAAAGAATTCTCCGAAACTTCTTTGGGATGAATGCATTCAGCTCACAGAGTTGAACCTTGCCTTTGATAGAACAGTTTTGAAACACTCTTTTTTAAGAATCTGCAAGTGGATATTTGGAGCGCATTGGGACCTATGCTGGAAAAAGAAATATCTTCACATAATACCTAGACGGAAGCATTCTCAGAAACTTCTCTGTGATGAGTCATTTATGAAACACTTTCTTTGAAGAATCTATAAGAGATTATTTGGAGCTCATTGAGGCCTATGCTGGAAAAAGGAATATCTTCATATAAAAACTAGACAGAAGCATTCTGAGAAACTTCCCTGCGCTATTTGCATTCAACTCACACTCTTGAACCTTCTTTTTGAAAGAGCAGATTTGAAACACTCTTTTTGTAGAAACTGCAAGTGCATATTTGGAGTGCTTTGAGGCCTACGATGGAAAAGGAAATATCCTCACAGAAAAATTAGACAAAAGCATTCTCAGAAATTTCTTTGTGATGTGTGCATTTAATTCACCGAGTTGAACTTTCCTTTTGATAGAACAGTTTTGAAACAGTCTTTTTGTAGAATCTGCAAGTGGATATTTGGAGCATTTTGCGGTCTATGCTGGAAAAGGAAATATCTTCACATAAAAACTAGACAGAAGCATTCCCAAAAACTTCCCCGTGCTTCATGCATTCAACTCACAGACTTGAACCTTCCTTTTGATAGAGCAGTTTTGAAACACTCTTTTTGTAGAATCTGCAATTGGATATTTGGAGCGATTTGAGGCCTATGATGAAAAAGGGAATATCTTCACCTAAAAACTAGACAGAAGCATTCTCTGAAACTTCTTTGCGATGAGTGCATTCAACCCACAGAGTTGAAACCTCCTTTTTTTTAGAACTGTTTTGTAACACTCTCTTTGTAGAATCTGAAAGTGGATACTTGGTGCACTTTTAGGCCTATGCTGGAAATGGAAATATGTTCTCATAAAAACTAAGCAGAAGCATACTCACAGAGTTCTTAGTGATGAGTGCATCCAACTCACAGACTTAAACTTTCCTTTTGATATAGCAGTTTTGACACACTCTTTTTGTAGAATCTGCAAGTGGATATTTGGAGCGCTATGAGGCCTATGCTGTAAAAGGAAATATCATCACATAAAAACTATACAGAAGCATTCTCAGAAACATCTCTATGATGAGCGCATTGTACTCACGGACTTGAACTTTCTTTTTGATAGAGCAGTTTTGAAACACTCCTTTTGTAGAATGTGCAAGTGGATATTTGGTGTGCTTTGAGGCCTAATCTGGAAAAGGAAATATCTTCACATAAAAACTAGACAGAAGCATTCTCTGAAACTTCTTTGTGATGCGTGCGTTCATCTGACAGACTAGAAACTTCCTTTTGATAGAGCAGTTTTGAAACACCCTTTTTGTAGAATCTACAAGTGGATATTTGGAGCGATTTGAGGCCTGTGGTGTAAAAGGGAATATCTTTTCATAAAAACTAGAAGGAAGCATTCTCAGAAACTTCAGTGTGCGTTATGCATTCCACTCACAGACTTGAACATTCCTTTTGAAAGAGCAGATTTGAAAAACTCTTTTTGTAGAAATTGCAAGTGGATATTTAGAGTGGTTTGAGGCCTATGCTGGAAAAGGATATATCCTCACATAAAAACTAGACAAAAGCATTCTCTGAAACTTCTTTGTGATGAATGCATTCAGCTTACAGAGTTGAACTTTCCTTTTGATAGAACAGTTTTGAAACAGTCTTTTTGTAGAATCTGCAAGTGGATATTTGGAGCATTTGGAGGTCTATGCTGGAAAAGGAAATATCTTCACATAAAAACTAGAAAGAAGTATTCCCAAAAACTTCCCCGTGTTTCATGCATTCAACTCACAGACTTGAACCTTCCTTTTGATAGAGCAGTTTTGAAACACTCTTTTTGTAGAATCTGCAATTGGATATTTGGAGCGATTTGAGGCCTATGATGAAAAAGGGAATATCTTCACCTAAAAACTAGACAGAAGCATTCTCTGAAACTTCTTTGCGATGAGTGCATTCAACCCACAGAGTTGAAACCTCCTTTTTTTTAGAACTGTTTTGTAACACTCTCTTTGTAGAATCTGAAAGTGGATACTTGGTGCACTTTTAGGCCTATGCTGGAAATGGAAATATGTTCTCATAAAAACTAAGCAGAAGCATACTCACAGAGTTCTTAGTGATGAGTGCATCCAACTCACAGACTTAAACTTTCCTTTTGATATAGCAGTTTTGACACACTCTTTTTGTAGAATCTGCAAGTGGATATTTGGAGCGCTATGAGGCCTACGCTGTAAAAGGAAATATCATCACATAAAAACTATACAGAAGCATTCTCAGAAACATCTCTATGATGAGCGCATTGTACTCACGGACTTGAACTTTCTTTTTGATAGAGCAGTTTTGAAACACTCCTTTTGTAGAATGTGCAAGTAGATATTTGGTGTGCTTTGAGGACTAATCTGGAAAAGGAAATATCTTCACATAAAAACTAGACAGAAGCATTCTCTGAAACTTCTTTGTGATGCGTGCGTTCATCTGACAGACTAGAAACTTCCTTTTGATAGAGCAGTTTTGAAACACCCTTTTTGTAGAATCTACACGTGGATATTTGGAGCGATTTGAGGCCTGTGGTGTAAAAGGGAATATCTTTTCATAAAAACTAGAAGGAAGCATTCTCAGAAACTTCAGTGTGCGTTATGCATTCAACTCACAGACTTGAACATTCCTTTTGAAAGAGCAGATTTGAAAAACTCTTTTTGTAGAAATTGCAAGTGGATATTTAGAGTGGTTTGAGGCCTATGCTGGAAAAGGATATATCCTCACATAAAAACTAGACAAAAGCATTCTCTGAAACTTCTTTGTGATGAATGCATTCAGCTTACAGAGTTGAACTTTCCTTTTGATAGAACAGTTTTGAAACACTCTTTTTGTAGAATCTGCAAGTGGATATTTGGAGAGCTTTGAGACCTATGCTGGAAAAGGAAATATCTTCACATAAAAATTAGACAGAAGCATTCTCAGACACTTCTCTGTGATGAGTGCATTCAACTCACAGAGTTCAACCTTCCTTTTTGTAGAACAGTTATGAAACTCTCTCTTTGTAGAATCTACAAGGGATCATTTGGAGCACATTGGGGCCTATGCTGGAAAAGGAAGTATCTTCCCATTAAAAAAAAAGCAGAATCATTCTGAGATACTTTTTTGTGATCAGTGCATTCGACTCACAGACTTGAACCTTCCTCTTGATAGAGCAGTTTTGAAACACTCTTTTTGAAGAATCTTCAAGTGGATATTTGGAGCGCTTTGAGGCCTATGCTGGAAAAGGAAATATCTTCACATAAAAACTAGACAGAAGCATTGTCAGACACTTCTCTGTGATGAGTGCATTCAACTCACAGAGTTCAACCTTCCTTTTTGTAGAACAGTTATGAAACACTCTCTTTGTAGAATCTACAAGGGATCATTTGGAGCACATTAAGACCTATGCTGGAAAAGGGTGTATCTTCCCATAAAAAAATAAGCAGAATCATTCTGAGATACCTTTTTGTGATGAGTGCATTCAACTCACAGACTTGAACATTCCTTTCGATAGAGCAGTTTTGAAACACTCTTTTTGTAGATTCTGCAAGTGGGTATTTTGAGCGCTTTGAGGTCAAAGATGGAAAAGGAAATATCTTCATATAAAAACTAGACAGAAGCATTCTCAGAAATTACTTTGGGATGAGTGCATTCAACCCAAAGAGTTGAACCTTCCTTTTGATAGAACAGTTTTGAAACACTTTTTTTGTAGAATCTGCAAGTGGATATTTGGAGCAATTTGAGGCCTATGCTAGAAAAGGAAATATCTTCACATAAAAACTAGACGGAAGCATTCTCAGAAATTTCTTGGTGGTGAGTGCATTCAACTCACAGGTTTGAACTTGCCTTTTGATAGAACAGTTTTGAAACACTCTGTTTGTAGAATTTGCAAGTGGATATTTGGAGAGATTTGTGGCCTGTGCTGCATAAAGGGAATATCTTAACTTTAGAACAAGACAGAAGCATTCTCAGAGACTCCCCTGTGCTTTATGCATTCAAATCACAGGCTTGAACCTTCCTTTTGATAGAGCAGTTTTGAACCACTCTTTTTGTAGAATCTGCAAGTGGATATTTGGAGTGATTTGAGGCCTATGATGAAAAAGGAAATATCTTCACCTAAAAACTAGACAGAAACATTCTCAGAAACTTCTGTGGGATCAGAACGTTCAACCAACAGAGTTGAACCTTCCTTTTGATAGACTAGTTTTGAAACACACTTTTTGTAGAATCTGCAAGTGGATGTTTGGAGGGCTTTGAGGCCTATGCTGGAAAGAAAATATCTTCACCTAAAAACTAGACAGAAGCATTCTCAGAAACTTCTTTGTGATGAGTGCATTCAACTCACAGTGTTGAAAGTTCCTTTTGATAGAACAATTCTGACACAATCTTCTTATAGAATCTGCAAGTGGATATTTGGATTGCTTGAGGCCTATGCTGGAGTAAGAAATAATTTCACATAAAAACTATATTGAAGCATTCTCAAAAACATCTTTGTGATGTGTGCCTTCAACTCACAGAATTGAAACTTCCTTTTGATAAAGCAGTTTTGAAACACCATATTGTAGAATCTGCAAGTGGATAGTTTTAGCACTTTGAGGCCTAGCCTGGAAAAGGGTCTATCTTCACGTAAAAACTGGACAGAAGCATTCTCAGAAACTTCCCTGTGCTTTATGAATTCAACTCACAGACTTGAACCTTCCTTTTGATAGAACAGTTTGGAAAAACACTTTTTGTAGAATCTGGAAGTGGATATTTAGAGCGCTTTGAGGCCTATGCAGGAAAAGGAAATACCATCACATAAAAACTAGACAGAAGTATTCTCAGAAACTTCTTTGTGATGTGTGCATTCAACTCACAGATTTGAACCCTGCTTTTCAAAGAGCAGTTATGAAACACCCTTTTTGTAGGATCTGCAGGTGGACATTTTTGGCGCTTTGAGGCCAATGCTGGAAAAGGAAATATGTATACATAAAAACTAAACAGAAGCATTCTCAGAAACTTCTCTGTGTTTTATGATTTCAACTCACAGAGTTGAACCTTCCTTTTGATAGCGCAGTTTTGAAACACTCTTTTGTAGAATCTGCAAGTGGATATTTGGAATGCTTTGAGGCCTATGCTCGAAAAGGAAATTTCTTCATATAAATACTAGACAGAAGCGTGCTCAGAAACTTCTTTGTGATGAGTGCATTGTACTCACAGACTTTAAATTTCCTTTTGATAGAGCAGTTTTGAAACAGTCTTTTTGTAAAATATGAAAGTGTATATTTGGTGCGATTTGAGGGCTAAGGTGGAAAAGGAAATATCTTCACATAAAAACTGGACAGAAGTATTCTCCGTATTTTCTTTGTGATGTGTGCATTAAGCTAACAGAGTAGAACCTTCCTTTTGATAGAGCAGTTTTGAAACCCTCTTTTTGTAGAATCTGCAAGTGGATATTTGGAGCGATTTGAGGCCTATGGAGAAAAACGGGATATCTTCGCATAAAAACTAGATAGAAGCATTCTCAGAAACTTCCCTGTGCCGTATGCATTCAACTCACGGACTTAAAACTTCCTTTTGAAAGAGCAGATTTGAAACACTTTTTTTGTGAAACTGCTAGTGGATATTTGGAGCGCTTTGAGGCCTATGCCAGAAAAGGAAATATCCCCACATAAAAAGTAGACAAAAGCATTCTCCGAAACTTCTTTGTGATGAATGCATTCACCTCACAGAGTTGAACCTTCCCTTTGATGGAACAGTTTTGAAACACTCTTTTTGTAGAATCTGCAAGTGGCTATTTGGAGCGCTTTGAGGCGTATGCTGGAAAAGGAAATATCTTCACATAATAAGTAGACGGAAGCATTCACAGAAACTTCTCTGTGATGAGTGCATTCACCTCACAGAGTTCAACCTTCCTTTTGGTAGAACAGTTATGAAACACTCTCTTTGTAGAGTCTACAAGAGATTATTTGGAGCTCATTGAGGCCTAGGCTGGAAAAGAAAGTATCTTCCTGGAAAAACTAAGCAGAATCGTTCTCAGAAATATTTTTGTGATGAGTGCATTCAACTCACAGCCTTGAACCTTCCTTTTGATAGAGTAGTTTTGAAACACTCGTTTTGTAGAATCTGCAAGTGGATATTTGGAGTGCTTTGTGGTCTATGCTGGAAAAGGAAATATCTTCACATCAAAACTAGACAGAAACATTCTCAGAAATTTCTGTGTGATGAGTGCATTCAACTCACAGGGTTGAACTTTCCTTTTGCTAGATCAGTTTTGAAACATTCTTTTTGTAGAATCTGCAAGTGTGTATTTGGAGCGATTTGAGGCCTATGCTGCAAAAAGAGAAATCTTCACATAAAAACTAGACAGAAGCATTCCCAAAAACTTCCCCGTGCTTCATGCATTCAACTCACAGACTTGAACCTTCCTTTTGATAGAGCAGTTTTGAAACACTCTTTTTGTAGAATCTGCAATTGGATATTTGGAGCGATTTGAGGCCTATGATGAAAAAGGGAATGTCTTCACCTAAAAACTAGACAGAAGCATCCTCTGAAACTTCTTTGTGATGAGTGCATTCAACCCACAGAGTTGAAACCTCCTTTTTTTTAGAACTGTTTTGTAACACTCTCTTTGTAGAATCTGAAAGTGGATACTTGGTGCGCTTTGAGGCCTATGCTGGAAATGGAAATATGTTCTCATAAAAACTAAGCAGAAGTATACACACAGAGTTCTTAGTGATGAGTGCATTCAACTCACAGACGTAAACTTTCCTTTTGATATAGCAGTTTTGACACACTCTTTTTGTAGAATCTGCAAGTGTATATTTGGAGCGCTATGAGGGCTACGCTGTAAAAGGAAATATCATCACATAAAAACTATACAGAAGCATTCTCAGAAACATCTCTATGATGAGCGCATTGTACTCACAGACTTGAACTTTCTTTTTGATAGAGCAGTTTTGAAACACTCCTTTTGTAGAATGTGCAAGTGGATATTTGCTGTGCTTTGAGGCCTAATCTGGAAAAGGAAGTATCTTCACATAAAAACTAGACAGAAGCATTCTCCGAAACTTCTTTGTGATGCGTGCATTCATCTAACAGACTAGAAAGTTCCTTTTGATAGAGCAGTTTTGAAACACCCTTTTTGTAGAATCTGCAAGTGGATATTTGGAGCGATTTGAGGCCTGTGGTGTAAAAGGGAATATCTTCACATAAAAACTAGAAGGAAGCATTCTCAGAAACTTCAGTGTGCTTTATGCATTCAACTCACAGACTTGAACCTTCCTTTTGAAAAAGCAGATTTGAAAAACTCTTTTTGTAGAAATTGCAAGTGGATATTTGGAGTGCTTTGAGGCCTATGCTGGAAAAGGATATATCCTCACATAAAAACTAGACAAAAGCATTCCCTGAAACTTCTTTGTGATGAATGCATTCAGCTTACAGAGTTGAACTTTCCTTTTGATAGAACAGTTTTGAAACACTCTTTTTGTAGAATCTGCAAGTAGATATTTGGAGAGCTTTGAGACCTATGCTGGAAAAGGAAATATCTTCACATAAAAATTAGACAGAAGCATTCTCAGACACTTCTCTGTGATGAGTGCATTCAACTCAGAGAGTTCAACCTTCCTTTTGGTAGAACAGTTTTGAATCACTCTCTTTCTAGAATCTACAATAGATTATTTGGAGCTCATTTAGGCCTATGATGGGAAAGGGAATATCTTCCCATAAAAACTAAGCAGAATCATTCTCAGAAACATTTATGTGATGAGTGCTTTCAACTCAGAGACTTGAACATTCCTTTTGATAGAGCAGTTTTGAAACACTCTTTTTGTAGAATCTGCAATTGGATATTTGGAGTGCTTTGAGACCTATGCTGGAAAAGGAAATATCTTCACATAAAAATTAGACAGAAGCATTCTCAGACACTTCTCTGTGATGGGCGCATTCAGCTCACTGAGTTCAACCTTCCTTTAGGTAGAATAGTTTTGAATCACTCTCTTTGTAGAATCTACTATCGATTATTTGGAGCGCATTGAGGCCTACGATGGAAAAGGGAATATCTTCCCATAAAAACTAAGCAGAATCATTCTCAGAAACATTTTTGTGATGAGTGCATTCAACTCTGAGACTTGAACATTCCTTTTGAAAGATCAGTTTTGAAACATTCTTTTTATAGAATCTACAAGTGGGTATTTGGAGCAATTTGAGGCCTATGCTGGAAAAGGGAATATCTTCACATAAAAATTAGACAGAAGCATTCTCAGAAATTTCTTTGTGATGAGTGCGTTCAACTCACAGGGTTGAACTTTCCTTTTGATAGAACAGTTTTGAAACACTCTGTTTGTAGAATTTGCAAGTGGATATTTGGAGCGATTTGAGGCCTATGCTGCAAAAAGGGAATATCTTAACATAAGAACTAGACAGAAGCATTCTCAGAGACTTCTTTGTGCCTTATACATTCAATTCACAAGCTTGAACCTTCTTTTTGGTAGAGCAGTTTTGAAACACCCTTTTTGTAGACTCTGCAAGTGGATATTTACAGCGATTTGAGGCCTACAGTGAAAAAGGGGATATCTTCACATAAAAACTAGATAGAAGCATTCTCAGAAACTTCCCTTTGCTTTATGCAGTCAACTCACAGACTTGAAACTTCCTTTTCAAAGAGCAGATTTTAAATACTCTTTTTGTAGAAACTGCAAGTGGATATTTGGAGGGCTTTGAGGCCTATGCTGGAAAAGGAAATATCCTCACATAAAAACAAGACAAAAGCATTCTCCGAAACTTCTTTGGGATGAATGCATTCAGCTCACAGAGTTGAACCTTGCCTTTGATAGAACAGTTTTGAAACACTCTTTTTTTAGAATCTGCAAGTGGATATTTGGAGCGCATTGCGACCTATGCTGGAAAAAGAAATATCTTCACATAATATCTAGACGGAAGCATTCTCAGAAACTTCTCTGTGATGAGTCATTTATGAAACACTTTCTTTGAAGAATCTATAAGAGATTATTTGGAGCTCATTGAGGCCTATGCTGGAAAAAGGAATATCTTCATATAAAAACTAGACAGAAGCATTCTGAGAAACTTCCCTGCGCTATTTGCATTCAACTCACACTCTTGAACCTTCTTTTTGAAAGAGCAGATTTGAAACACTCTTTTTGTAGAAACTGCAAGTACATATTTGGAGTGCTTTTAGGCCTATGATGGAAAAGGAAATATCCTCACAGAAAAATTAGACAAAAGCATTCTCAGAAATTTCTTTGTGATGTGTGCATTTAATTCACCGAGTTGAACTTTCCTTTTGATAGAACAGTTTTGAAACAGTCTTTTTGTAGAATCTGCAAGTGGATATTTGGAGCATTTTGAGGTCTATGCTGGAAAACGAAATATCTTCACATAAAAACTAGACAGAAGCATTCCCAAAAACTTCCCCGTGCTTCATGCATTCAACTCACAGACTTGAACCTTCCTTTTGATAGAGCAGTTTTGAAACACTCTTTTTGTAGAATCTGCAATTGGATATTTGGAGCGATTTGAGGCCTATGATGAAAAAGGGAATATCTTCACCTAAAAACTAGACAGAAGCATTCTCTGAAACTTCTTTGCGATGAGTGCATTCAACCCACAGAGTTGAAACCTCCTTTTTTTTAGAACTGTTTTGTAACACTCTCTTTGTAGAATCTGAAAGTGGATACTTGGTGCGCTTTGAGGCCTATGCTGGAAATGGAAATATGTTCTCATAAAAACTAAGCAGAAGCATACTCACAGAGTTCTTAGTGATGAGTGCATCCAACTCACAGACTTAAACTTTCCTTTTGATATAGCAGTTTTGACACACTCTTTTTGTAGAATCTGCAAGTGGATATTTGGAGCGCTATGAGGCCTACGCTGTAAAAGGAAATATCATCACATAAAAACTATACAGAAGCATTCTCAGAAACATCTCTATGATGAGCGCATTGTACTCACGGACTTGAACTTTCTTTTTGATAGAGCAGTTTTGAAACACTCCTTTTGTAGAATGTGCAAGTGGATATTTGGTGTGCTTTGAGGCCTAATCTGGAAAAGGAAATATCTTCACATAAAAACTAGACAGAAGCATTCTCTGAAACTTCTTTGTGATGCGTGCGTTCATCTAACAGACTAGAAACTTCCTTTTGATAGAGCAGTTTTGAAACACCCTTTTTGTAGAATCTACAAGTGGATATTTGGAGCGATTTGAGGCCTGTGGTGTAAAAGGGAATATCTTTTCATAAAAACTAGAAGGAAGCATTCTCAGAAACTTCAGTGTGCGTTATGCATTCAACTCACAGACTTGAACATTCCTTTTGAAAGAGCAGATTTGAAAAACTCTTCTTGTAGAAATTGCAAGTGGATATTTAGAGTGGTTTGAGGCCTATGCTGGAAAAGGATATATCCTCACATAAAAACTAGACAAAAGCATTCTCTGAAACTTCTTTGTGATGAATGCATTCAGCTTACAGAGTTGAACTTTCCTTTTGATAGAACAGTTTTGAAACACTCTTTTTGTAGAATCTGCAAGTGGATATTTGGAGAGCTTTGAGACCTTTGCTGGAAAAGGAAATATCTTCACATAAAAATTAGACAGAAGCATTCTCAGACACTTCTCTGTGATGAGTGCATTCAACTCACACAGTTCAACCTTCCTTTTTGTAGAACAGTTATGAAACTCTCTCTTTGTAGAATCTACAAGGGATCATTTGGAGCACATTGGGGCCTATGCTGGAAAAGGAAGTATCTTCCCATTAAAAAAAAAGCAGAATCATTCTGAGATACTTTTTTGTGATCAGTGCATTCGACTCACAGACTTGAACCTTCCTTTTGATAGAGCAGTTTTGAAACACTCTTTTTGAAAAATCTTCAAGTGGATATTTGGAGCGCTTTGAGGCCTATGCTGGAAAAGGAAATATCTTCACATAAAAACTAGACAGAAGCATTGTCAGACACTTCTCTGTGATGAGTGCATTCAACTCACAGAGTTCAACCTTCCTTTTTGTAGAACAGTTATGAAACACTCTCTTTGTAGAATCTACAAGGGATCATTTGGAGCACATTAAGACCTATGCTGGAAAAGGGTGTATCTTCCCATAAAAAAATAAGCAGAATCATTCTGAGATACCTTTTTGTGATGAGTGCATTCAACTCACAGACTTGAACATTCCTTTCGATAGAGCAGTTTTGAAACACTCTTTTTGTAGATTCTGCAAGTGGGTATTTTGAGCGCTTTGAGGTCAAAGATGGAAAAGGAAATATCTTCATATAAAAACTAGACAGAAGCATTCTCAGAAATTACTTTGGGATGAGTGCATTCAACCCAAAGAGTTGAACCTTCCTTTTGTTAGAACAGTTTTGAAACACTTTTTTTGTAGAATCTGCAAGTGGATATTTGGAGCAATTTGAGGCCTATGCTAGAAAAGGAAATATCTTCACATAAAAACTAGACGGAAGCATTCTCAGAAATTTCTTGGTGATGAGTGCATTCAACTCACAGGTTTGAACTTGCCTTTTGATAGAACAGTTTTGAAACACTCTGTTTGTAGAATTTGCAAGTGGATATTTGGAGAGATTTGTGGCCTGTGCTGCATAAAGGGAATATCTTAACTTTAGAACAAGACAGAAGCATTCTCAGAGACTCCCCTGTGCTTTATGCATTCAAATCACAGGCTTGAACCTTCCTTTTGATAGAGCAGTTTTGAACCACTCTTTTTGTAGAATCTGCAAGTGGATATTTGGAGTGATTTGAGGCCTATGATGAAAAAGGAAATATCTTCACCTAAAAACTAGACAGAAACATTCTCAGAAACTTCTGTGGGTTCAGAACGTTCAACCAACAGAGTTGAACCTTCCTTTTGATAGACTAGTTTTGAAACACACTTTTTGTAGAATCTGCAAGTGGATGTTTGGAGGGCTTTGAGGCCTATGCTGGAAAGAAAATATCTTCACCTAAAAACTAGACAGAAGCATTCTCAGAAACTTCTTTGTGATGAGTGCATTCAACTCACAGTGTTGAAAGTTCCTTTTGATAGAACAATTCTGACACAATCTTCTTATAGAATCTGCAAGTGGATATTTGGATTGCTTGAGGCCTATGCTGGAGTAAGAAATAATTTCACATAAAAACTATATTGAAGCATTCTCAAAAACATCTTTGTGATGTGTGCCTTCAACTCACAGAATTGAAACTTCCTTTTGATAAAGCAGTTTTGAAACACCATATTGTAGAATCTGCAAGTGGATAGTTTTAGCACTTTGAGGCCTAGCCTGGAAGAGGGTCTATCTTCACATAAAAACTGGACAGAAGCATTCTCAGAAACTTCCCTGTGCTTTATGAATTCAACTCACAGACTTGAACCTTCCTTTTGATAGAACAGTTTGGAAAAACACTTTTTGTAGAATCTGGAAGTGGATATTTAGAGCGCTTTGAGGCCTATGCAGGAAAAGGAAATACCATCACATAAAAACTAGACAGAAGTATTCTCAGAAACTTCTTTGTGATGTGTGCATTCAACTCACAGATTTGAACCCTGCTTTTCAAAGAGCAGTTATGAAACACCCTTTTTGTAGGATCTGCAGGTGGACATTTTTGGCGCTTTGAGGCCAATGCTGGAAAAGGAAATATGTATACATAAAAACTAAACAGAAGCATTCTCAGAAACTTCTCTGTGTTTTATGATTTCAACTCACAGAGTTGAACCTTCCTTTTGATAGCGCAGTTTTGAAACACTCTTTTGTAGAATCTGCAAGTGGATATTTGGAATGCTTTGAGGCCTATGCTCGAAAAGGAAATTTCTTCATATAAATACTAGACAGAAGCATGCTCAGAAACTTCTTTGTGATGAGTGCATTGTACTCACAGACTTCAAATTTCCTTTTGATAGAGCAGTTTTGAAACAGTCTTTTTGTAAAATATGAAAGTGTATATTTGGTGCGATTTGAGGGCTAAGATGGAAAAGGAAATATCTTCACATAAAAACTGGACAGAAGTATTCTCCGTATTTTCTTTGTGATGTGTGCATTAAACTAACAGAGTAGAACCTTCCTTTTGATAGAGCAGTTTTGAAACCCTCTTTTTGTAGAATCTGCAAGTGGATATTTGGAGCGATTTGAGGCCTATGGTGAAAAAGGGGATATCTTCGCATAAAAACTAGATAGAAGCATTCTCAGAAACTTCCCTGTGCCGTATGCATTCAACTCACGGACTTAAAACTTCCTTTTGAAAGAGCAGATTTGAAACACTTTTTTTGTAGAAACTGCAAGTGGATATATGGAGCGCTTTGAGGCCTATGCAGGAAAAGGAAATATCCCCACATAAAAAGTAGACAAAAGCATTCTCCGAAACTTCTTTGTGATGAATGCATTCACCTCACAGAGTTGAACCTTCCCTTTGATGGAACAGTTTTGAAACACTCTTTTTGTAGAATCTGCAAGTGGCTATTTGGAGCGCTTTGAGGCGTATGCTGGAAAAAGAAATATCTTCACATAATAAATAGACGGAAGCATTCACAGAAACTTCTCTGTGATGAGTGCATTCACCTCACAGAGTTCAACCTTCCTTTTGGTAGAACAGTTATGAAACACTCTCTTTGTAGAGTCTACAAGAGATTATTTGGAGCTCATTGAGGCCTATACTGGAAAAGAAAGTATCTTCCCGGAAAAACTAAGCAGAATCATTCTCAGAAATAATTTTGTGATGAGTGCATTCAACTCACAGCATTGAACCTTCCTTTTGATAGAGTAGTTTTGAAACACTCGTTTTGTAGAATCTGCAAGTGGATATTTGGAGTGCTTTGAGGTCTATGCTGGAAAAGGAAATATCTTCACATCAAAACTAGACAGAAACATTCTCAGAAATTTCTGTGTGATGAGTGCATTCAACTCACAGGGTTGAACTTTCCTTTTGCTAGAACAGTTTCGAAACATTCTTTTTGTAGAATCTGCAAGTGTGTATTTGGAGCGATTTGAGGCCTATGCTGCAAAAAGAGAAATCTTCACATAAAAAATAGACAGAAGCATTCCCAAAAACTTCCCCGTGCTTCATGCATTCAACTCACAGACTTGAACCTTCCTTTTGATAGAGCAGTTTTGAAACACTCTTTTTGTAGAATCTGCAATTGGATATTTGGAGCGATTTGAGGCCTATGATGAAAAAGGGAATGTCTTCACCTAAAAACTAGACAGAAGCATTCTCTGAAACTTCTTTGCGATGAGTGCATTCAACCCACAGAGTTGAAACCTCCTTTTTTTTAGAACTGTTTTGTAACACTCTCTTTGTAGAATCTGAAAGTGGATACTTGGTGCGCTTTGAGGCCTATGCTGGAAATGGAAATATGTTCTCATAAAAACTAAGCAGACGCATACTCACAGAGTTCTTAGTGATGAGTGCATTCAACTCACAGACATAAATTTTCCTTTTGATATAGCAGTTTTGACACACTCTTTTTGTAGAATCTGCAAGTGGATATTTGGAGCGCTATGAGGGCTACGCTGTAAAAGGAAATATCATCACATAAAAACTATACGGAAGCATTCTCAGAAACATCTCTATGATGAGCGCATTGTACTCACAGACTTGAACTTTCTTTTTGATAGAGCAGTTTTGAAACACTCCTTTTGTAGAATGTGCAAGTGGATATTTGGTGTGCTTTGAGGCCTAATCTGGAAAAGGAAATATCTTCACATAAAAACTAGACAGAAGCATTCTCTGAAACTTCTTTGTGATGCGTGCATTCATCTAACAGACTAGAAACTTCCTTTTGATAGAGCAGTTTTGAAACACCCTTTTTGTAGAATCTGCAAGTGGTTATTTGGAGCGATTTGAGGCCTGTGGTGTAAAAGGGAATATCTTCACATAAAAACTAGAAGGAAGCATTCTCAGAAACTTCAGTGTGCTTTATGCATTCAACTCACAGACTTGAACCTTCCTTTTGAAAAAGCAGATTTGAAAAACTCTTTTTGTAGAAATTGCAAGTGGATATTTGGAGTGCTTTGAGGCCTATGCTGGAAAAGGATATATCCTCACATAAAAACTAGACAAAAGCATTCCCTGAAACTTCTTTGTGATGAATGCATTCAGCCTACAGAGTTGAACTTTCCTTTTGATAGAACAGTTTTGAAACACTCTTTTTGTAGAATCTGCAAGTGGATATTTGGAGAGCTTTGAGACCTATGCTGGAAAAGGAAATATCTTCACATAAAAATTAGACAGAAGCATTCTCAGACACTTCTCTGTGATGAGTGCATTCAACTCAGAGAGTTCAACCTTCCTTTTGGTAGAACAGTTTTGAATCACTCTCTTTCTAGAATCTACAATAGATTATTTGGAGCTCATTTAGGCCTATGATGGGAAAGGGAATATCTTCCCATAAAAACTAAGCAGAATCATTGTCAGAAACATTTATGTGATGAGTGCTTTCAACTCAGAGACTTGAACATTCCTTTTGATAGAGCAGTTTTGAAACACTCTTTTTGTAGAATCTGCAATTGGATATTTGGAGTGCTTTGAGACCTATGCTGGAAAAGGAAATATCTTCACATAAAAATTAGACAGAAGCATTCTCAGACACTTCTCTGTGATGGGCGCATTCAGCTCACTGAGTTCAACCTTCCTTTAGGTAGAATAGCTTTGAATCACTCTCTTTGTAGAATCTACTATCGATTATTTGGAGCGCATTGAGGCCTACGATGGAAAAGGGAATATCTTCCCATAAAAACTAAGCAGAATCATTCTCAGAAACATTTTTGTGATGAGTGCATTCAACTCTGAGACTTGAACATTCCTTTTGAAAGAGCAGTTTTGAAACACTCTTTTCATAGAATCTACAAGTGGGTATTTGGAGCAATTTGAGGCCTATGCTGGAAAAGGGAATATCTTCACATAAAAATTAGACAGAAGCATTCTCAGAAATTTCTTTGTGATGAGTGCATTCAACTCACAGGGTTGAACTTTCCTTTTTATAGAACAGTTTTGAAACACTCTGTTTGTAGAATTTGCAAGTGGATATTTGGAGCGATTTCAGGCCTATGCTGCAAAAAGGGAATATCTGAACATAAGAACTAGACAGAAGCATTCTCAGAGACTTCCTTGTGCCTTATACATTCAATTCACAGGCTTGAACCTTCTTTTTGGAAGAGCAGTTTTGAAACACCCTTTTTGTAGACTCTGCAAGTGGATATTTACAGCGATTTGAGGCCTACAGTGAAAAAGGGGATATCTTCACATAAAAACCAGATAGAAGCATTCTCAGAAACTTCCCTTTGCTTTATGCAGTCAACTCACAGACTTGAAACTTCCTTTTCAAAGAGCAGATTTTAAATACTCTTTTTGTAGAAACTGCAAGTGGATATTTGGAGCGCTTTGAAGCCTATGCTGGAAAAGGAAATATCCTCACATAAAAACAAGACAAAAGCATTCTCCGAAACTTCTTTGGGATGAATGCATTCAGCTCACAGAGTTGAACCTTGCCTTTGATAGAACAGTTTTGAAACACTCTTTTTTTAGAATCTGCAAGTGGATATTTAGAGCGCATTGGGACCTATGCTGGAAAAAGAAATATCTTCACATAATACCTAGACGGAAGCATTCTCAGAAACTTCTCTGTGATGAGTCATTTATGAAACACTTTCTTTGAAGAATCTATAAGAGATTATTTGGAGCTCATTGAGGCCTATGCTGGAAAAAGGAATATCTTCATATAAAAACTAGACAGAAGCATTCTGAGAAACTTCCCTGCGCTATTTGCATTCAACTCACACTCTTGAACCTTCTTTTTGAAAGAGCAGATTTGAAACACTCTTTTTGTAGAAACTGCAAGTGCATATTTGGAGTGCTTTGAGGCCTATGATGGAAAAGGAAATATCCTCACAGAAAAATTAGACAAAAGCATTCTCAGAAATTTCTTTGTGATGTGTGCATTTAATTCACCGAGTTGAACTTTCCTTTTGATAGAACAGTTTTGAAACAGTCTTTTTGTAGAATCTGCAAGTGGATATTTGGAGCATTTTGAGGTCTATGCTGGAAAAGGAAATATCGTCACATGAAAACTAGACAGAAGCATTCCCAAAAACTTCCCCGTGCTTCATGCATTCAACTCACAGACTTGAACCTTCCTTTTGATAGAGCAGTTTTGAAACACTCTTTTTGTAGAATCTGCAATTGGATATTTGGAGCGATTTGAGGCCTATGATGAAAAAGGGAATATCTTCACCTAAAAACTAGACAGAAGCATTCTCTGAAACTTCTTTGCGATGAGTGCATTCAACTCACAGAGTTGAAACCTCCTTTTTTTTAGAAATGTTTTGTAACACTCTCTTTGTAGAATCTGAAAGTGGATACTTGGTGCGCTTTGAGGCCTATGCTGGAAATGGAAATATGTTCTCATAAAAACTAAGCAGAAGCATACTCACAGAGTTCTTAGTGATGAGTGCATCCAACTCACAGACTTAAACTTTCCTTTTGATATAGCAGTTTTGACACACTCTTTTTGTAGAATCTGCAAGTGGATATTTGGAGCGCTATGAGGCCTACGCTGTAAAAGGAAATATCATCACATAAAAACTATACAGAAGCATTCTCAGAAACATCTCTATGATGAGTGCATTGTACTCACAGACTTGAACTTTCTTTTTGATAGAGCAGTTTTGAAACACTCCTTTTGTAGAATGTGCAAGTGGATATTTGGTGTGCTTTGAGGCCTAATCTGGAAAAGGAAACATCTTCACATAAAAACTACACAGAAGCATTCTCTGAAACTTCTTTGTGATGCGTGCATTCATCTAACAGACTAGAAACTTCCTTTTGATAGAGCAGTTTTGAAACACCCTTTTTGTAGAATCTACAAGTGGATATTTGGAGCGATTTGAGGCCTGTGGTGTAAAAGGGAATATCTTCACATAAAAACTAGAAGGAAGCATTCTCAGAAACTTCAGTGTGCGTTATGCATTCAACTCACAGACTTGAACATTCCTTTTGAAAGAGCAGATTTGAAAAACTCTTTTTGTAGAAATTGCAAGTGGATATTTAGAGTGGTTTGAGGCCTATGCTGGAAAAGGATATATCCTCACATAAAAACTAGACAAAAGCATTCTCTGAAACTTCTTTGTGATGAATGCATTCAGCTTACAGAGTTGAACTTTTCTTTTGATAGAACAGTTTTGAAACACTCTTTTTGTAGAATCTGCAAGTGGATAATTGGAGAGCTTTGAGACCTATGCCGGAATAGGAAATATCTTCACATAAAAACTAGACAGAAGCATTGTCAGACACTTCTCTGTGACGAGTGCATTCAACTCACAGAGTTCAACCTTCCTTTTTGTAGAACAGTTATGAAACACTCTCTTTGTAGAATCTACAAGGGATCATTTGGAGCACATTAAGACCTATGCTGGAAAAGGGTGTATCTTCCCATAAAAAAATAAGCAGAATCATTCTGAGATACCTTTTTGTGATGAGTGCATTCAACTCACAGACTTGAACATTCCTTTCGATAGAGCAGTTTTGAAACACTCTTTTTGTAGATTCTGCAAGTGGGTATTTTGAGCGCTTTGAGGTCAAAGATGGAAAAGGAAATATCTTCATATAAAAACTAGACAGAAGCATTCTCAGAAATTACTTCGGGATGAGTGCATTCAACCCAAAGAGTTGAACCTTCCTTTTGATAGAACAGTTTTGAAACACTTTTTTTGTAGAATCTGCAAGTGGATATTTGGAGCAATTTGAGGCCTATGCTAGAAAAGGAAATATCTTCACATAAAAACTAGACGGAAGCATTCTCAGAAATTTCTTGGTGATGAGTGCATTCAACTCACAGGTTTGAACTTGCCTTTTGATAGAACAGTTTTGAAACACTCTGTTTGTAGAATTTGCAAGTGGATATTTGGAGAGATTTGTGGCCTGTGCTGCATAAAGGGAATATCTTAACTTTAGAACAAGACAGAAGCATTCTCAGAGACTCCCCTGTGCTTTATGCATTCAAATCACAGGCTTGAACCTTCCTTTTGATAGAGCAGTTTTGAACCACTCTTTTTGTAGAATCTGCAAGTGGATATTTGGAGTGATTTGAGGCCTATGATGAAAAAGGAAATATCTTCACCTAAAAACTAGACAGAAACATTCTCAGAAACTTCTGTGGGATCAGAACGTTCAACCAACAGAGTTGAACCTTCCTTTTGATAGACTAGTTTTGAAACACACTTTTTGTAGAATCTGCAAGTGGATGTTTGGAGGGCTTTGAGGCCTATGCTGGAAAGAAAATATCTTCACCTAAAAACTAGACAGAAGCATTCTCAGAAACTTCTTTGTGATGAGTGCATTCAACTCACAGTGTTGAAAGTTCCTTTTGATAGAACAATTCTGACACAATCTTCTTATAGATTCTGCAAGTGGATATTTGGATTGCTTGAGGCCTATGCTGGAGTAAGAAATAATTTCACATAAAAACTATATTGAAGCATTCTCAAAAACATCCTTGTGATGTGTGCCTTCAACTCACAGAATTGAAACTTCCTTTTGATAAAGCAGTTTTGAAACACCATATTGTAGAATCTGCAAGTGGATAGTTTTAGCACTTTGAGGCCTAGCCTGGAAAAGGGTCTATCTTCACGTAAAAACTGGACAGAAGCATTCTCAGAAACTTCCCTGTGCTTTATGAATTCAACTCACAGACTTGAACCTTCCTTTTGATAGAACAGTTTGGAAAAACACTTTTTGTAGAATCTGGAAGTGGATATTTAGAGCGCTTTGAGGCCTATGCAGGAAAAGGAAATACCATCACATAAAAACTAGACAGAAGTATTCTCAGAAACTTCTTTGTGATGTGTGCATTCAACTCACAGATTTGAACCCTGCTTTTCAAAGAGCAGTTATGAAACACCCTTTTTGTAGGATCTGCAGGTGGATATTTTTGGCGCTTTGAGGCCAATGCTGGAAAAGGAAATATGTATACATAAAAACTAAACAGAAGCATTCTCAGAAACTTCTCTGTATTTTATGATTTCAACTCACAGAGTTGAACCTTCCTTTTGATAGCGCAGTTTTGAAACACTCTTTTGTAGAATCTGCAAGTGGATATTTGGAATGCTTTGAGGCCTATGCTCGAAAAGGAAATTTCTTCATATAAATACTAGACAGAAGCATGCTCAGAAGCTTCTTTGTGATGAGTGCATTGTACTCACAGACTTTAAATTTCCTTTTGATAGAGCAGTTTTGAAACAGTCTTTTTGTAAAATATGAAAGTGTATATTTGGTGCGATTTGAGGGCTAAGATGGAAAAGGAAATATCTTCACATAAAAACTGGACAGAAGTATTCTCCGTATTTTCTTTGTGATGTGTGCATTAAGCTAACAGAGTAGAACCTTCCTTTTGATAGAGCAGTTTTGAAACCCTCTTTTTGTAGAATCTGCAAGTGGATATTTGGAGCGATTTGAGGCCTATGGTGAAAAAGGGGATATCTTCGCATAAAAACTAGATAGAAGCATTCTCAGAAACTTCCCTGTGCCGTATGCATTCAACTCACGGACTTAAAACTTCCTTTTGAAAGAGCAGATTTGAAAAACTTTTTTTGTAGATACTGCTAGTGGATATTTGGAGCGCTTTGAGGCCTATGCCGGAAAAGGAAATATCCCCACATAAAAAGTAGACAAAAGCATTCTCCGAAACTTCTTTGTGATGAATGCATTCACCTCACAGAGTTGAACCTTCCCTTTGATGGAACAGTTTTGAAACACTCTTTTTGTAGAATCTGCAAGTGGCTATTTGGAGCGCTTTGAGGCGTCTGCTGGAAAAGGAAATATCTTCACATAATAAGTAGACGGAAGCATTCACAGAAACTTCTCTGTGATGAGTGCATTCACCTCACAGAGTTCAACCTTCCTTTTGGTAGAACAGTTATGAAACACTCTCTTTGTAGAGTCTACAAGAGATTATTTGGAGCTCATTGAGGCCTAGGCTGGAAAAGAAAGTATCTTCCTGGAAAAACTAAGCAGAATCATTCTCAGAAATATTTTTGTGATGAGTGCATTCAACTCACAGCCTTGAACCTTCCTTTTGATAGAGTAGTTTTGAAACACTCGTTTTGTAGAATCTGCAAGTGGATATTTGGAGTGCTTTGTGGTCTATGCTGGAAAAGGAAATATCTTCACATCAAAACTAGACAGAAACATTCTCAGAAATTTCTGTGTTATGAGTGCATTCAACTCACAGGGTTGAACTTTCCTTTTGCTAGATCAGTTTTGAAACATTCTTTTTGTAGAATCTGCAAGTGTGTATTTGGAGCGATTTGAGGCCTATGCTGCAAAAAGAGAAATCTTCACATAAAAACTAGACAGAAGCATTCCCAAAAACTTCCCCGTGCTTCATGCATTCAACTCACAGACTTGAACCTTCCTTTTGATAGAGCAGTTTTGAAACACTCTTTTTGTAGAATCTGCAATTGGATATTTGGAGCGATTTGAGGCCTATGATGAAAAAGGGAATGTCTTCACCTAAAAACTAGACAGAAGCATCCTCTGAAACTTCTTTGTGATGAGTGCATTCAACCCACAGAGTTGAAACCTCCTTTTTTTTAGAACTGTTTTGTAACACTCTCTTTGTAGAATCTGAAAGTGGATACTTGGTGCGCTTTGAGGCCTATGCTGGAAATGGAAATATGTTCTCATAAAAACTAAGCAGAAGTATACACACAGAGTTCTTAGTGATGAGTGCATTCAACTCACAGACGTAAACTTTCCTTTTGATATAGCAGTTTTGACACACTCTTTTTGTAGAATCTGCAAGTGTATATTTGGAGCGCTATGAGGGCTACGCTGTAAAAGGAAATATCATCACATAAAAACTATACAGAAGCATTCTCAGAAACATCTCTATGATGAGCGCATTGTACTCGCAGACTTGAACTTTCTTTTTGATAGAGCAGTTTTGAAACACTCCTTTTGTAGAATGTGCAAGTGGATATTTGCTGTGCTTTGAGGCCTAATCTGGAAAAGGAAGTATCTTCACATAAAAACTAGACAGAAGCATTCTCCGAAACTTCTTTGTGATGCGTGCATTCATCTAACAGACTAGAAAGTTCCTTTTGATAGAGCAGTTTTGAAACACCCTTTTTGTAGAATCTGCAAGTGGATATTTGGAGCGATTTGAGGCCTGTGGTGTAAAAGGGAATATCTTCACATAAAAACTAGAAGGAAGCATTCTCAGAAACTTCAGTGTGCTTTATGCATTCAACTCACAGACTTGAACCTTCCTTTTGAAAAAGCAGATTTGAAAAACTCTTTTTGTAGAAATTGCAAGTGGATATTTGGAGTGCTTTGAGGCCTATGCTGGAAAAGGATATATCCTCACATAAAAACTAGACAAAAGCATTCCCTGAAACTTCTTTGTGATGAATGCATTCAGCTTACAGAGTTGAACTTTCCTTTTGATAGAACAGTTTTGAAACACTCTTTTTGTAGAATCTGCAAGTAGATATTTGGAGAGCTTTGAGACCTATGCTGGAAAAGGAAATATCTTCACATAAAAATTAGACAGAAGCATTCTCAGACACTTCTCTGTGATGAGTGCATTCAACTCAGAGAGTTCAACCTTCCTTTTGGTAGAACAGTTTTGAATCACTCTCTTTCTAGAATCTACAATAGATTATTTGGAGCTCATTTAGGCCTATGATGGGAAAGGGAATATCTTCCCATAAAAACTAAGCAGAATCATTCTCAGAAACATTTATGTGATGAGTGCTTTCAACTCAGAGACTTGAACATTCCTTTTGATAGAGCAGTTTTGAAACACTCTTTTTGTAGAATCTGCAATTGGATATTTGGAGTGCTTTGAGACCTATGCTGGAAAAGGAAATATCTTCACATAAAAATTAGACAGAAGCATTCTCAGACACTTCTCTGTGATGGGCGCATTCAGCTCACTGAGTTCAACCTTCCTTTAGGTAGAATAGTTTTGAATCACTCTCTTTGTAGAATCTACTATCGATTATTTGGAGCGCATTGAGGCCTACGATGGAAAAGGGAATATCTTCCCATAAAAACTAAGCAGAATCATTCTCAGAAACATTTTTGTGATGAGTGCATTCAACTCTGAGACTTGAACATTCCTTTTGAAAGATCAGTTTTGAAACATTCTTTTTATAGAATCTACAAGTGGGTATTTGGAGCAATTTGAGGCCTATGCTGGAAAAGGGAATATCTTCACATAAAAATTAGACAGAAGCATTCTCAGAAATTTCTTTGTGATGAGTGGGTTCAACTCACAGGGTTGAACTTTCCTTTTGATAGAACAGTTTTGAAACACTCTGTTTGTAGAATTTGCAAGTGGATATTTGGAGCGATTTGAGGCCTATGCTGCAAAAAGGGAATATCTGAACATAAGAACTAGACAGAAGCATTCTCAGAGACTTCCTTGTGCCTTATACATTCAATTCACAAGCTTGAACCTTCTTTTTGGTAGAGCAGTTTTGAAACACCCTTTTTGTAGACTCTGCAAGTGGATATTTACAGCGATTTGAGGCCTACAGTGAAAAAGGGGATATCTTCACATAAAAACTAGATAGAAGCATTCTCAGAAACTTCCCTTTGCTTTATGCAGTCAACTCACAGACTTGAAACTTCCTTTTCAAAGAGCAGATTTTAAATACTCTTTTTGTAGAAACTGCAAGTGGATATTTGGAGCGCTTTGAGGCCTATGCTGGAAAAGGTAATATCCTCACATAAAAACAAGACAAAAGCATTCTCCGAAACTTCTTTGGGATGAATGCATTCAGCTCACAGAGTTGAACCTTGCCTTTGATAGAACAGTTTTGAAACACTCTTTTTTTAGAATCTGCAAGTGGATATTTGGAGCGCATTGGGACCTATGCTGGAAAAAGAAATATCTTCACATAATACCTAGACGGAAGCATTCTTAGAAACTTCTCTGTGATGAGTCATTTATGAAACACTTCCTTTGAAGAATCTATAAGAGATTATTTGGAGCTCATTGAGGCCTATGCTGGAAAAAGGAATATCTTCATATAAAAACTAGACAGAAGCATTCTGAGAAACTTCCCTGCGCTATTTGCATTCAACTCACACTCTTGAACCTTCTTTTTGAAAGAGCAGATTTGAAACACTCTTTTTGTAGAAACTGCAAGTACATATTTGGAGTGCTTTTAGGCCTATGATGGAAAAGGAAATATCCTCACAGAAAAATTAGACAAAAGCATTCTCAGAAATTTCTTTGTGATGTGTGCATTTAATTCACCGAGTTGAACTTTCCTTTTGATAGAACAGTTTTGAAACAGTCTTTTTGTAGAATCTGCAAGTGGATATTTGGAGCATTTTGAGGTCTAAGCTGGAAAAGGAAATATCTTCACATAAAAACTAGACAGAAGCATTCCCAAAAACTTCCCCGTGCTTCATGCATTCAACTCACAGACTTGAACCTTCCTTTTGATAGAGCAGTTTTGAAACACTCTTTTTGTAGAATCTGCAATTGGATATTTGGAGCGATTTGAGGCCTATGATGAAAAAGGGAATATCTTCACCTAAAAACTAGACAGAAGCATTCTCTGAAACTTCTTTGCGATGAGTACATTCAACCCACAGAGTTGAAACCTCCTTTTTTTTAGAACTGTTTTGTAACACTCTCTTTGTAGAATCTGAAAGTGGATACTTGGTGCGCTTTGAGGCCTATGCTGGAAATGGAAATATGTTCTCATAAAAACTAAGCAGAAGCATACTCACAGAGTTCTTAGTGATGAGTGCATCCAACTCACAGACTTAAACTTTCCTTTTGATATAGCAGTTTTGACACACTCTTTTTGTAGAATCTGCAAGTGGATATTTGGAGCGCTATGAGGCCTACGCTGTAAAAGGAAATATCATCACATAAAAACTATACAGAAGCATTCTCAGAAACATCTCTATGATGAGCGCATTGTACTCACGGACTTGAACTTTCTTTTTGATAGAGCAGTTTTGAAACACTCCTTTTGTAGAATGTGCAAGTGGATATTTGGTGTGCTTTGAGGCCTAATCTGGAAAAGGAAATATCTTCACATAAAAACTAGACAGAAGCATTCTCTGAAACTTCTTTGTGATGCGTGCGTTCATCTAACAGACTAGAAACTTCCTTTTGATAGAGCAGTTTTGAAACACCCTTTTTGTAGAATCTACAAGTGGATATTTGGAGCGATTTGAGGCCTGTGGTGTAAAAGGGAATATCTTTTCATAAAAACTAGAAGGAAGCATTCTCAGAAACTTCAGTGTGCTTTATGCATTCAACTCACAGACTTGAACATTCCTTTTGAAAGAGCAGATTTGAAAAACTCTTTTTGTAGAAATTGCAAGTGGATATTTAGAGTGGTTTGAGGCCTATGGTGGAAAAGGATATATCCTCACATAAAAACTAGACAAAAGCATTCTCTGAAACTTCTTTGTGATGAATGCATTCAGCTTACAGAGTTGAAATTTCCTTTTGATAGAACAGTTTTGAAACACTCTTTTTGTAGAATCTGCAAGTGGATATTTGGAGAGCTTTGAGACCTATGCTGGAAAAGGAAATATCTTCACATAAAAATTAGACAGAAGCATTCTCAGACACTTCTCTGTGATGAGTGCATTCAACTCACAGAGTTCAACCTTCCTTTTTGTAGAACAGTTATGAAACTCTCTCTTTGTAGAATCTACAAGGGATCATTTGGAGCACATTGGGGCCTATGCTGGAAAAGGAAGTATCTTCCCATTAAAAAAAAAGCAGAATCATTCTGAGATACTTTTTTGTGATCAGTGCATTCGACTCACAGACTTGAACCTTCCTTTTGATAGAGCAGTTTTGAAACACTCTTTTTGAAGAATCTTCAAGTGGATATTTGGAGCGCTTTGAGGCCTATGCTGGAAAAGGAAATATCTTCACATAAAAACTAGACAGAAGCATTGTCAGACACTTCTCTGTGATGAGTGCATTCAACTCACAGAGTTCAACCTTCCTTTTTGTAGAACAGTTATGAAACACTCTCTTTGTAGAATCTACAAGGGATCATTTGGAGCACATTAAGACCTATGCTGGAAAAGGGTGTATCTTCCCATAAAAAAATAAGCAGAATCATTCTGAGATACCTTTTTGTGATGAGTGCATTCAACTCACAGACTTGAACATTCCTTTCGATAGAGCAGTTTTGAAACACTCTTTTTGTAGATTCTGCAAGTGGGTATTTTGAGCGCTTTGAGGTCAAAGATGGAAAAGGAAATATCTTCATATAAAAACTAGACAGAAGCATTCTCAGAAATTACTTTGGGATGAGTGCATTCAACCCAAAGAGTTGAACCTTCCTTTTGATAGAACAGTTTTGAAACACTTTTTTTGTAGAATCTGCAAGTGGATATTTGGAGCAATTTGAGGCCTATGCTAGAAAAGGAAATATCTTCACATAAAAACTAGACGGAAGCATTCTCAGAAATTTCTTGGTGATGAGTGCATTCAACTCACAGGTTTGAACTTGCCTTTTGATAGAACAGTTTTGAAACACTCTGTTTGTAGAATTTGCAAGTGGATATTTGGAGAGAATTGTGGCCTGTGCTGCATAAAGGTAATATCTTAACTTTAGAACAAGACAGAAGCATTCTCAGAGACTCCCCTGTGCTTTATGCATTCAAATCACAGGCTTGAACCTTCCTTTTGATAGAGCAGTTTTGAACCACTCTTTTTGTAGAATCTGCAAGTGGATATTTGGAGTGATTTGAGGCCTATGATGAAAAAGGAAATATCTTCACCTAAAAACTAGACAGAAACATTCTCAGAAACTTCTGTGGGATCAGAACGTTCAACCAACAGAGTTGAACCTTCCTTTTGATAGACTAGTTTTGAAACACACTTTTTGTAGAATCTGCAAGTGGATGTTTGGAGGGCTTTGAGGCCTATGCTGGAAAGAAAATATCTTCACCTAAAAACTAGACAGAAGCATTCTCAGAAACTTCTTTGTGATGAGTGCATTCAACTCACAGTGTTGAAAGTTCCTTTTGATAGAACAATTCTGACACAATCTTCTTATAGAATCTGCAAGTGGATATTTGGATTGCTTGAGGCCTATGCTGGAGTAAGAAATAATTTCACATAAAAACTATATTGAAGCATTCTCAAAAACATCTTTGTGATGTGTGCCTTCAACTCACAGAATTGAAACTTCCTTTTGATAAAGCAGTTTTGAAACACCATATTGTAGAATCTGCAAGTGGATAGTTTTAGCACTTTGAGGCCTAGCCTGGAAAAGGGTCTATCTTCACATAAAAACTGGACAGAAGCATTCTCAGAAACTTCCCTGTGCTTTATGAATTCAAATCACAGACTTGAACCTTCCTTTTGATAGAACAGTTTGGAAAAACACTTTTTGTAGAATCTGGAAGTGGATATTTAGAGCGCTTTGAGGCCTATGCAGGAAAAGGAAATACCATCACATAAAAACTAGACAGAAGTATTCTCAGAAACTTCTTTGTGATGTGTGCATTCAACTCACAGATTTGAACCCTGCTTTTCAAAGAGCAGTTATGAAACACCCTTTTTGTAGGATCTGCAGGTGGACATTTTTGGCGCTTTGAGGCCAATGCTGGAAAAGGAAATATGTATACATAAAAACTAAACAGAAGCATTCTCAGAAACTTCTCTGTGTTTTATGATTTCAACTCACAGAGTTGAACCTTCCTTTTGATAGCGCAGTTTTGAAACACTCTTTTGTAGAATCTGCAAGTGGATATTTGGAATGCTTTGAGGCCTATGCTCGAAAAGGAAATTTCTTCATATAAATACTAGACAGAAGCATGCTCAGAAACTTCTTTGTGATGAGTGCATTGTACTCACAGACTTCAAATTTCCTTTTGATAGAGCAGTTTTGAAACAGTCTTTTTGTAAAATATGAAAGTGTATATTTGGTGCGATTTGAGGGCTAAGATGGAAAAGGAAATATCTTCACATAAAAACTGGACAGAAGTATTCTCCGTATTTTCTTTGTGATGTGTGCATTAAACTAACAGAGTAGAACCTTCCTTTTGATAGAGCAGTTTTGAAACCCTCTTTTTGTAGAATCTGCAAGTGGATATTTGGAGCGATTTGAGGCCTATGGTGAAAAAGGGGATATCTTCGCATAAAAACTAGATAGAAGCATTCTCAGAAACTTCCCTGTGCCGTATGCATTCAACTCACGGACTTAAACCTTCCTTTTGAAAGAGCAGATTTGAAACACTTTTTTTGTAGAAACTGCAAGTGGATATATGGAGCGCTTTGAGGCCTATGCAGGAAAAGGAAATATCCCCACATAAAAAGTAGACAAAAGCATTCTCCGAAACTTCTTTGTGATGAATGCATTCACCTCACAGAGTTGAACCTTCCCTTTGATGGAACAGTTTTGAAACACTCTTTTTGTAGAATCTGCAAGTGGCTATTTGGAGCGCTTTGAGGCGTATGCTGGAAAAAGAAATATCTTCACATAATAAATAGACGGAAGCATTCACAGAAACTTCTCTGTGATGAGTGCATTCACCTCACAGAGTTCAACCTTCCTTTTGGTAGAACAGTTATGAAACACTCTCTTTGTAGAGTCTACAAGAGATTATTTGGAGCTCATTGAGGCCTATGCTGGAAAAGAAAGTATCTTCCCGGAAAAACTAAGCAGAATCATTCTCAGAAATAATTTTGGGATGAGTGCATTCAACTCACAGCATTGAACCTTCCTTTTGATAGAGTAGTTTTGAAACACTCGTTTTGTAGAATCTGCAAGTGGATATTTGGAGTGCTTTGAGGTCTATGCTGGAAAAGGAAATATCTTCACATCAAAACTAGACAGAAACATTCTCAGAAATTTCTGTGTGATGAGTGCATTCAACTCACAGGGTTGAACTTTCCTTTTGCTAGAACAGTTTTGAAACATTCTTTTTGTAGAATCTGCAAGTGTGTATTTGGAGCGATTTGAGGCCTATGCTGCAAAAAGAGAAATCTTCACATAAAAAATAGACAGAAGCATTCCCAAAAACTTCCCCGTGCTTCATGCATTCAACTCACAGACTTGAACCTTCCTTTTGATAGAGCAGTTTTGAAACACTCTTTTTGTAGAATCTGCAATTGGATATTTGGAGCGATTTGAGGCCTATGATGAAAAAGGGAATGTCTTCACCTAAAAACTAGACAGAAGCATTCTCTGAAACTTCTTTGCGATGAGTGCATTCAACCCACAGAGTTGAAACCTCCTTTTTTTTAGAACTGTTTTGTAACACTCTCTTTGTAGAATCTGAAAGTGGATACTTGGTGCGCTTTGAGGCCTATGCTGGAAATGGAAATATGTTCTCATAAAAACTAAGCAGACGCATACTCACAGAGTTCTTAGTGATGAGTGCATTCAACTCACAGACATAAATTTTCCTTTTGATATAGCAGTTTTGACACACTCTTTTTGTAGAATCTGCAAGTGGATATTTGGAGCGCTATGAGGGCTACGCTGTAAAAGGAAATATCATCACATAAAAACTATACGGAAGCATTCTCAGAAACATCTCTATGATGAGCGCATTGTACTCACAGACTTGAACTTTCTTTTTGATAGAGCAGTTTTGAAACACTCCTTTTGTAGAATGTGCAAGTGGATATTTGGTGTGCTTTGAGGCCTAATCTGGAAAAGGAAATATCTTCACATAAAAACTAGACAGAAGCATTCTCTGAAACTTCTTTGTGATGCGTGCATTCATCTAACAGACTAGAAACTTCCTTTTGATAGAGCAGTTTTGAAACACCCTTTTTGTAGAATCTGCAAGTGGTTATTTGGAGCGATTTGAGGCCTGTGGTGTAAAAGGGAATATCTTCACATAAAAACTAGAAGGAAGCATTCTCAGAAACTTCAGTGTGCTTTATGCATTCAACTCACAGACTTGAACCTTCCTTTTGAAAAAGCAGATTTGAAAAACTCTTTTTGTAGAAATTGCAAGTGGATATTTGGAGTGCTTTGAGGCCTATGCTGGAAAAGGATATATCCTCACATAAAAACTAGACAAAAGCATTCCCTGAAACTTCTTTGTGATGAATGCATTCAGCCTACAGAGTTGAACTTTCCTTTTGATAGAACAGTTTTGAAACACTCTTTTTGTAGAATCTGCAAGTGGATATTTGGAGAGCTTTGAGACCTATGCTGGAAAAGGAAATATCTTCACATAAAAATTAGACAGAAGCATTCTCAGACACTTCTCTGTGATGAGTGCATTCAACTCAGAGAGTTCAACCTTCCTTTTGGTAGAACAGTTTTGAATCACTCTCTTTCTAGAATCTACAATAGATTATTTGGAGCTCATTTAGGCCTATGATGGGAAAGGGAATATCTTCCCATAAAAACTAAGCAGAATCATTGTCAGAAACATTTATGTGATGAGTGCTTTCAACTCAGAGACTTGAACATTCCTTTTGATAGAGCAGTTTTGAAACACTCTTTTTGTAGAATCTGCAATTGGATATTTGGAGTGCTTTGAGACCTATGCTGGAAAAGGAAATATCTTCACATAAAAATTAGACAGAAGCATTCTCAGACACTTCTCTGTGATGGGCGCATTCAGCTCACTGAGTTCAACCTTCCTTTAGGTAGAATAGTTTTGAATCACTCTCTTTGTAGAATCTACTATCGATTATTTGGAGCGCATTGAGGCCTACGATGGAAAAGGGAATATCTTCCCATAAAAACTAAGCAGAATCATTCTCAGAAACATTTTTGTGATGAGTGCATTCAACTCTGAGACTTGAACATTCCTTTTGAAAGAGCAGTTTTGAAACACTCTTTTCATAGAATCTACAAGTGGGTATTTGGAGCAATTTGAGGCCTATGCTGGAAAAGGGAATATCTTCACATAAAAATTAGACAGAAGCATTCTCAGAAATTTCTTTGTGATGAGTGCGTTCAACTCACAGGGTTGAACTTTCCTTTTTATAGAACAGTTTTGAAACACTCTGTTTGTAGAATTTGCAAGTGGATATTTGGAGCGATTTCAGGCCTATGCTGCAAAAAGGGAATATCTGAACATAAGAACTAGACAGAAGCATTCTCAGAGACTTCCTTGTGCCTTATACATTCAATTCACAGGCTTGAACCTTCTTTTTGGAAGAGCAGTTTTGAAACACCCTTTTTGTAGACTCTGCAAGTGGATATTTACAGCGATTTGAGGCCTACAGTGAAAAAGGGGATATCTTCACATAAAAACCAGATAGAAGCATTCTCAGAAACTTCCCTTTGCTTTATGCAGTCAACTCACAGACTTGAAACTTCCTTTTCAAAGAGCAGATTTTAAATACTCTTTTTGTAGAAACTGCAAGTGGATATTTGGAGCGCTTTGAAGCCTATGCTGGAAAAGGAAATATCCTCACATAAAAACAAGACAAAAGCATTCTCCGAAACTTCTTTGGGATGAATGCATTCAGCTCACAGAGTTGAACCTTGCCTTTGATAGAACAGTTTTGAAACACTCTTTTTTTAGAATCTGCAAGTGGATATTTAGAGCGCATTGGGACCTATGCTGGAAAAAGAAATATCTTCACATAATACCTAGACGGAAGCATTCTCAGAAACTTCTCTGTGATGAGTCATTTATGAAACACTTTCTTTGAAGAATCTATAAGAGATTATTTGGAGCTCATTGAGGCCTATGCTGGAAAAAGGAATATCTTCATATAAAAACTAGACAGAAGCATTCTGAGAAACTTCCCTGCGCTATTTGCATTCAACTCACACTCTTGAACCTTCTTTTTGAAAGAGCAGATTTGAAACACTCTTTTTGTAGAAAGTGCAAGTGCATATTTGGAGTGCTTTGAGGCCTATGATGGAAAAGGAAATATCCTCACAGAAAAATTAGACAAAAGCATTCTCAGAAATTTCTTTGTGATGTGTGCATTTAATTCACCGAGTTGAACTTTCCTTTTGATAGAACAGTTTTGAAACAGTCTTTTTGTAGAATCTGCAAGTGGATATTTGGAGCATTTTGAGGTCTATGCTGGAAAAGGAAATATCGTCACATGAAAATTAGACAGAAGCATTCCCAAAAACTTCCCCGTGCTTCATGCATTCAACTCACAGACTTGAACCTTCCTTTTGATAGAGCAGTTTTGAAACACTCTTTTTGTAGAATCTGCAATTGGATATTTGGAGCGATTTGAGGCCTATGATGAAAAAGGGAATATCTTCACCTAAAAACTAGACAGAAGCATTCTCTGAAACTTCTTTGCGATGAGTGCATTCAACCCACAGAGTTGAAACCTCCTTTTTTTTAGAAATGTTTTGTAACACTCTCTTTGTAGAATCTGAAAGTGGATACTTGGTGCGCTTTGAGGCCTATGCTGGAAATGGAAATATGTTCTCATAAAAACTAAGCAGAAGCATACTCACAGAGTTCTTAGTGATGAGTGCATCCAACTCACAGACTTAAACTTTCCTTTTGATATAGCAGTTTTGACACACTCTTTTTGTAGAATCTGCAAGTGGATATTTGGAGCGCTATGAGGCCTACGCTGTAAAAGGAAATATCATCACCTAAAAACTATACAGAAGCATTCTCAGAAACATCTCTATGATGAGTGCATTGTACTCACAGACTTGAACTTTCTTTTTGATGGAGCAGTTTTGAAACACTCCTTTTGTAGAATGTGCAAGTGGATATTTGGTGTGCTTTGAGGCCTAATCTGGAAAAGGAAATATCTTCACATAAAAACTAGACAGAAGCATTCTCTGAAACTTCTTTGTGATGCGTGCATTCATCTAACAGACTAGAAACTTCCTTTTGATAGGGCAGTTTTGAAACACCCTTTTTGTAGAATCTACAAGTGGATATTTGGAGCGATTTGAGGCCTGTGGTGTAAAAGGGAATATCTTCACATAAAAACTAGAAGGAAGCATTCTCAGAAACTTCAGTGTGCGTTATGCATTCAACTCACAGACTTGAACATTCCTTTTGAAAGAGCAGATTTGAAAAACTCTTTTTGTAGAAATTGCAAGTGGATATTTAGAGTGGTTTGAGGCCTATGCTGGAAAAGGATATATCCTCACATAAAAACTAGACAAAAGCATTCTCTGAAACTTCTTTGTGATGAATGCATTCAGCTTACAGAGTTGAACTTTTCTTTTGATAGAACAGTTTTGAAACACTCTTTTTGTAGAATCTGCAAGTGGATATTTGGAGAGCTTTGAGACCTATGCTGGAAAAGGAAATATCTTCACATAAAAACCAGACAGAAACATTGTCAGACACTTCTCTGTGACGAGTGCATTCAACTCACAGAGTTCAACCTTCCTTTTTGTAGAACAGTTATGAAACACTCTCTTTGTAGAATCTACAAGGGATCATTTGGAGCACATTAAGACCTATGCTGGAAAAGGGTGTATCTTCCCATAAAAAAATAAGCAGAATCATTCTGAGATACCTTTTTGTGATGAGTGCATTCAACTCACAGACTTGAACATTCCTTTCGATAGAGCAGTTTTGAAACACTCTTTTTGTAGATTCTGCAAGTGGGTATTTTGAGCGCTTTGAGGTCAAAGATGGAAAAGGAAATATCTTCATATAAAAACTAGACAGAAGCATTCTCAGAAATTACTTCGGGATGAGTGCATTCAACCCAAAGAGTTGAACCTTCCTTTTGATAGAACAGTTTTGAAACACTTTTTTTGTAGAATCTGCAAGTGGATATTTGGAGCAATTTGAGGCCTATGCTAGAAAAGGAAATATCTTCACATAAAAACTAGACGGAAGCATTCTCAGAAATTTCTTGGTGATGAGTGCATTCAACTCACAGGTTTGAACGTGCCTTTTGATAGAACAGTTTTGAAACACTCTGTTTGTAGAATTTGCAAGTGGATATTTGGAGAGATTTGTGGCCTGTGCTGCATAAAGGGAATATCTTAACTTTAGAACAAGACAGAAGCATTCTCAGAGACTCCCCTGTGCTTTATGCATTCAAATCACAGGCTTGAACCTTCCTTTTGATAGAGCAGTTTTGAACCACTCTTTTTGTAGAATCTGCAAGTGGATATTTGGAGTGATTTGAGGCCTATGATGAAAAAGGAAATATCTTCACCTAAAAACTAGACAGAAACATTCTCAGAAACTTCTGTGGGATCAGAACGTTCAACCAACAGAGTTGAACCTTCCTTTTGATAGACTAGTTTTGAAACACACTTTTTGTAGAATCTGCAAGTGGATGTTTGGAGGGCTTTGAGGCCTATGCTGGAAAGAAAATATCTTCACCTAAAAACTAGACAGAAGCATTCTCAGAAACTTCTTTGTGATGAGTGCATTCAACTCACAGTGTTGAAAGTTCCTTTTGATAGAACAATTCTGACACAATCTTCTTATAGAATCTGCAAGTGGATATTTGGATTGCTTGAGGCCTATGCTGGAGTAAGAAATAATTTCACATAAAAACTATATTGAAGCATTCTCAAAAACATCCTTGTGATGTGTGCCTTCAACTCACAGAATTGAAACTTCCTTTTGATAAAGCAGTTTTGAAACACCATATTGTAGAATCTGCAAGTGGATAGTTTTAGCACTTTGAGGCCTAGCCTGGAAAAGGGTCTATCTTCACGTAAAAACTGGACAGAAGCATTCTCAGAAACTTCCCTGTGCTTTATGAATTCAACTCACAGACTTGAACCTTCCTTTTGATAGAACAGTTTGGAAAAACACTTTTTGTAGAATCTGGAAGTGGATATTTAGAGCGCTTTGAGGCCTATGCAGGAAAAGGAAATACCATCACATAAAAACTAGACAGAAGTATTCTCAGAAACTTCTTTGTGATGTGTGCATTCAACTCACAGATTTGAACCCTGCTTTTCAAAGAGCAGTTATGAAACACCCTTTTTGTAGGATCTGCAGGTGGACATTTTTGGCGCTTTGAGGCCAATGCTGGAAAAGGAAATATGTATACATAAAAACTAAACAGAAGCATTCTCAGAAACTTCTCTGTATTTTATGATTTCAACTCACAGAGTTGAACCTTCCTTTTGATAGCGCAGTTTTGAAACACTCTTTTGTAGAATCTGCAAGTGGATATTTGGAATGCTTTGAGGCCTATGCTCGAAAAGGAAATTTCTTCATATAAATACTAGACAGAAGCATGCTCAGAAACTTCTTTGTGATGAGTGCATTGTACTCACAGACTTTAAATTTCCTTTTGATAGAGCAGTATTGAAACAGTCTTTTTGTAAAATATGAAAGTGTATATTTGGTGCGATTTGAGGGCTAAGACGGAAAAGGAAATATCTTCACATAAAAACTGGACAGAAGTATTCTCCGTATTTTCTTTGTGATGTGTGCATTAAGCTAACAGAGTAGAACCTTCCTTTTGATAGAGCAGTTTTGAAACCCTCTTTTTGTAGAATCTGCAAGTGGATATTTGGAGCGATTTGAGGCCTATGGAGAAAAAGGGGATATCTTCGCATAAAAACTAGATAGAAGCATTCTCAGAAACTTCCCTGTGCCGTATGCATTCAACTCACGGACTTAAAACTTCCTTTTGAAAGAGCAGATTTGAAACACTTTTTTTGTGGAAACTGCTAGTGGATATTTGGAGCGCTTTGAGGCCTATGCCAGAAAAGGAAATATCCCCACATAAAAAGTAGACAAAAGCATTCTCCGAAACTTCTTTGTGATGAATGCATTCACCTCACAGAGTTGAACCTTCCCTTTGATGGAACAGTTTTGAAACACTCTTTTTGTAGAATCTGCAAGTGGCTATTTGGAGCGCTTTGAGGCGTATGCTGGAAAAGGAAATATCTTCACATAATAAGTAGACGGAAGCATTCACAGAAACTTCTCTGTGATGAGTGCATTCACCTCACAGAGTTCAACCTTCCTTTTGGTAGAACAGTTATGAAACACTCTCTTTGTAGAGTCTACAAGAGATTATTTGGAGCTCATTGAGGCCTAGGCTGGAAAAGAAAGTATCTTCCTGGAAAAACTAAGCAGAATCGTTCTCAGAAATATTTTTGTGATGAGTGCATTCAACTCACAGCCTTGAACCTTCCTTTTGATAGAGTAGTTTTGAAACACTCGTTTTGTAGAATCTGAAAGTGGATATTTGGAGTGCTTTGTGGTCTATGCTGGAAAAGGAAATATCTTCACATCAAAACTAGACAGAAACATTCTCAGAAATTTCTGTGTGATGAGTGCATTCAACTCACAGGGTTGAACTTTCCTTTTGCTAGATCAGTTTTGAAACATTCTTTTTGTAGAATCTGCAAGTGTGTATTTGGAGCGATTTGAGGCCTATGCTGCAAAAAGAGAAATCTTCACATAAAAACTAGACAGAAGCATTCCCAAAAACTTCCCCGTGCTTCATGCATTCAACTCACAGACTTGAACCTTCCTTTTGATACAGCAGTTTTGAAACACTCTTTTTGTAGAATCTGCAATTGGATATTTGGAGCGATTTGAGGCCTATGATGAAAAAGGGAATGTCTTCACCTAAAAACTAGACAGAAGCATCCTCTGAAACTTCTTTGTGATGAGTGCATTCAACCCACAGAGTTGAAACCTCCTTTTTTTTAGAACTGTTTTGTAACACTCTCTTTGTAGAATCTGAAAGTGGATACTTGGTGCGCTTTGAGGCCTATGCTGGAAATGGAAATATGTTCTCATAAAAACTAAGCAGAAGTATACACACAGAGTTCTTAGTGATGAGTGCATTCAACTCACAGACGTAAACTTTCCTTTTGATATAGCAGTTTTGACACACTCTTTTTGTAGAATCTGCAAGTGTATATTTGGAGCGCTATGAGGGCTACGCTGTAAAAGGAAATATCATCACATAAAAACTATACAGAAGCATTCTCAGAAACATCTCTATGATGAGCGCATTGTACTCACAGACTTGAACTTTCTTTTTGATAGAGCAGTTTTGAAACACTCCTTTTGTAGAATGTGCAAGTGGATATTTGCTGTGCTTTGAGGCCTAATCTGGAAAAGGAAGTATCTTCACATAAAAACTAGACAGAAGAATTCTCCGAAACTTCTTTGTGATGCGTGCATTCATCTAACAGACTAGAAAGTTCCTTTTGATAGAGCAGTTTTGAAACACCCTTTTTGTAGAATCTGCAAGTGGATATTTGGAGCGATTTGAGGCCTGTGGTGTAAAAGGGAATATCTTCACATAAAAACTAGAAGGAAGCATTCTCAGAAACTTCAGTGTGCTTTATGCATTCAACTCACAGACTTGAACCTTCCTTTTGAAAAAGCAGATTTGAAAAACTCTTTTTGTAGAAATTGCAAGTGGATATTTGGAGTGCTTTGAGGCCTATGCTGGAAAAGGATATATCCTCACATAAAAACTAGACAAAAGCATTCCCTGAAACTTCTTTGTGATGAATGCATTCAGCTTACAGAGTTGAACTTTCCTTTTGATAGAACAGTTTTGAAACACTCTTTTTGTAGAATCTGCAAGTAGATATTTGGAGAGCTTTGAGACCTATGCTGGAAAAGGAAATATCTTCACATAAAAATTAGACAGAAGCATTCTCAGACACTTCTCTGTGATGAGTGCATTCAACTCAGAGAGTTCAACCTTCCTTTTGGTAGAACAGTTTTGAATCACTCTCTTTCTAGAATCTACAATAGATTATTTGGAGCTCATTTAGGCCTATGATGGGAAAGGGAATATCTTCCCATAAAAACTAAGCAGAATCATTGTCAGAAACATTTATGTGATGAGTGCTTTCAACTCAGAGACTTGAACATTCCTTTTGATAGAGCAGTTTTGAAACACTCTTTTTGTAGAATCTGCAATTGGATATTTGGAGTGCTTTGAGACCTATGCTGGAAAAGGAAATATCTTCACATAAAAATTAGACAGAAGCATTCTCAGACACTTCTCTGTGATGGGCGCATTCAGCTCACTGAGTTCAACCTTCCTTTAGGTAGAATAGTTTTGAATCACTCTCTTTGTAGAATCTACTATCGATTATTTGGAGCGCATTGAGGCCTACGATGGAAAAGGGAATATCTTCCCATAAAAACTAAGCAGAATCATTCTCAGAAACATTTTTGTGATGAGTGCATTCAACTCTGAGACTTGAACATTCCTTTTGAAAGATCAGTTTTGAAACATTCTTTTTATAGAATCTACAAGTGGGTATTTGGAGCAATTTGAGGCCTATGCTGGAAAAGGGAATATCTTCACATAAAAATTAGACAGAAGCATTCTCAGAAATTTCTTTGTGATGAGTGGGTTCAACTCACAGGGTTGAACTTTCCTTTTGATAGAACAGTTTTGAAACACTCTGTTTGTAGAATTTGCAAGTGGATATTTGGAGCGATTTCAGGCCTATGCTGCAAAAAGGGAATATCTGAACATAAGAACTAGACAGAAGCATTCTCAGAGACTTCCTTGTGCCTTATACATTCAATTCACAAGCTTGAACCTTCTTTTTGGTAGAGCAGTTTTGAAACACCCTTTTTGTAGACTCTGCAAGTGGATATTTACAGCGATTTGAGGCCTACAGTGAAAAAGGGGATATCTTCACATAAAAACTAGATAGAAGCATTCTCAGAAACTTCCCTTTGCTTTATGCAGTCAACTCACAGACTTGAAACTTCCTTTTCAAAGAGCAGATTTTAAATACTCTTTTTGTAGAAACTGCAAGTGGATATTTGGAGCGCTTTGAGGCCTATGCTGGAAAAGGAAATATCCTCACATAAAAACAAGACAAAAGCATTCTCCGAAACTTCTTTGGGATGAATGCATTCAGCTCACAGAGTTGAACCTTGCCTTTGATAGAACAGTTTTGAAACACTCTTTTTTTAGAATCTGCAAGTGGATATTTGGAGCGCATTGGGACCTATGCTGGAAAAAGAAATATCTTCACATAATACCTAGACGGAAGCATTCTTAGAAACTTCTCTGTGATGAGTCATTTATGAAACACTTCCTTTGAAGAATCTATAAGAGATTATTTGGAGCTCATTGAGGCCTATGCTGGAAAAAGGAATATCTTCATATAAAAACTAGACAGAAGCATTCTGAGAAACTTCCCTGCGCTATTTGCATTCAACTCACACTCTTGAACCTTCTTTTTGAAAGAGCAGATTTGAAACACTCTTTTTGTAGAAACTGCAAGTACATATTTGGAGTGCTTTTAGGCCTATGATGGAAAAGGAAATATCCTCACAGAAAAATTAGACAAAAGCATTCTCAGAAATTTCTTTGTGATGTGTGCATTTAATTCACCGAGTTGAACTTTCCTTTTGATAGAACAGTTTTGAAACAGTCTTTTTGTAGAATCTGCAAGTGGATATTTGGAGCATTTTGAGGTCTAAGCTGGAAAAGGAAATATCTTCACATAAAAACTAGACAGAAGCATTCCCAAAAACTTCCCCGTGCTTCATGCATTCAACTCACAGACTTGAACCTTCCTTTTGATAGAGCAGTTTTGAAACACTCTTTTTGTAGAATCTGCAATTGGATATTTGGAGCGATTTGAGGCCTATGATGAAAAAGGGAATATCTTCACCTAAAAACTAGACAGAAGCATTCTCTGAAACTTCTTTGCGATGAGTGCATTCAACCCACAGAGTTGAAACCTCCTTTTTTTTAGAACTGTTTTGTAACACTCTCTTTGTAGAATCTGAAAGTGGATACTTGGTGCGCTTTGAGGCCTATGCTGGAAATGGAAATATGTTCTCATAAAAACTAAGCAGAAGCATACTCACAGAGTTCTTAGTGATGAGTGCATCCAACTCACAGACTTAAACTTTCCTTTTGATATAGCAGTTTTGACACACTCTTTTTGTAGAATCTGCAAGTGGATATTTGGAGCGCTATGAGGCCTACGCTGTAAAAGGAAATATCATCACCTAAAAACTATACAGAAGCATTCTCAGAAACATCTCTATGATGAGCGCATTGTACTCACGGACTTGAACTTTCTTTTTGATAGAGCAGTTTTGAAACACTCCTTTTGTAGAATGTGCAAGTGGATATTTGGTGTGCTTTGAGGCCTAATCTGGAAAAGGAAATATCTTCACATAAAAACTAGACAGAAGCATTCTCTGAAACTTCTTTGTGATGCGTGCGTTCATCTAACAGACTAGAAACTTCCTTTTGATAGAGCAGTTTTGAAACACCCTTTTTGTAGAATCTACAAGTGGATATTTGGAGCGATTTGAGGCCTGTGGTGTAAAAGGGAATATCTTTTCATAAAAACTAGAAGGAAGCATTCTCAGAAACTTCAGTGTGCGTTATGCATTCAACTCACAGACTTGAACATTCCTTTTGAAAGAGCAGATTTGAAAAACTCTTCTTGTAGAAATTGCAAGTGGATATTTAGAGTGGTTTGAGAACTATGGTGGAAAAGGATATATCCTCACATAAAAACTAGACAAAAGCATTCTCTGAAACTTCTTTGTGATGAATGCATTCAGCTTACAGAGTTGAACTTTCCTTTTGATAGAACAGTTTTGAAACACTCTTTTTGTAGAATCTGCAAGTGGATATTTGGAGAGCTTTGAGACCTTTTCTGGAAAAGGAAATATCTTCACATAAAAATTAGACAGAAGCATTCTCAGACACTTCTCTGTGATGAGTGCATTCAACTCACAGAGTTCAACCTTCCTTTTTGTAGAACAGTTATGAAACTCTCTCTTTGTAGAATCTACAAGGGATCATTTGGAGCACATTGGGGCCTATGCTGGAAAAGGAAGTATCTTCCCATTAAAAAAAAAGCAGAATCATTCTGAGATACTTTTTTGTGATCAGTGCATTCGACTCACAGACTTGAACCTTCCTTTTGATAGAGCAGTTTTGAAACACTCTTTTTGAAGAATCTTCAAGTAGATATTTGGAGCGCTTTGAGGCCTATGCTGGAAAAGGATATATCCTCACATAAAAACTAGACAAAAGCATTCCCTGAAACTTCTTTGTGATGAATGCATTCAGCTTACAGAGTTGAACTTTTCTTTTGATAGAACAGTTTTGAAACACTCTTTTTGTAGAATCTGCAAGTGGATAATTGGAGAGCTTTGAGACCTATGCCGGAATAGGAAATATCTTCACATAAAAACTAGACAGAAGCATTGTCAGACACTTCTCTGTGACGAGTGCATTCAACTCACAGAGTTCAACCTTCCTTTTTGTAGAACAGTTATGAAACACTCTCTTTGTAGAATCTACAAGGGATCATTTGGAGCACATTAAGACCTATGCTGGAAAAGGGTGTATCTTCCCATAAAAAAATAAGCAGAATCATTCTGAGATACCTTTTTGTGATGAGTGCATTCAACTCACAGACTTGAACATTCCTTTCGATAGAGCAGTTTTGAAACACTCTTTTTGTAGATTCTGCAAGTGGGTATTTTGAGCGCTTTGAGGTCAAAGATGGAAAAGGAAATATCTTCATATAAAAACTAGACAGAAGCATTCTCAGAAATTACTTTGGGATGAGTGCATTCAACCCAAAGAGTTGAACCTTCCTTTTGATAGAACAGTTTTGAAACACTTTTTTTGTAGAATCTGCAAGTGGATATTTGGAGCAATTTGAGGCCTATGCTAGAAAAGGAAATATCTTCACATAAAAACTAGACGGAAGCATTCTCAGAAATTTCTTGGTGATGAGTGCATTCAACTCACAGGTTTGAACTTGCCTTTTGATAGAACAGTTTTGAAACACTCTGTTTGTAGAATTTGCAAGTGGATATTTGGAGAGATTTGTGGCCTGTGCTGCATAAAGGGAATATCTTAACTTTAGAACAAGACAGAAGCATTCTCAGAGACTCCCCTGTGCTTTATGCATTCAAATCACAGGCTTGAACCTTCCTTTTGATAGAGCAGTTTTGAACCACTCTTTTTGTAGAATCTGCAAGTGGATATTTGGAGTGATTTGAGGCCTATGATGAAAAAGGAAATATCTTCACCTAAAAACTAGACAGAAACATTCTCAGAAACTTCTGTGGGATCAGAACGTTCAACCAACAGAGTTGAACCTTCCTTTTTATAGACTAGTTTTGAAACACACTTTTTGTAGAATCTGCAAGTGGATGTTTGGAGGGCTTTGAGGCCTATGCTGGAAAGAAAATATCTTCACCTAAAAACTAGACAGAAGCATTCTCAGAAACTTCTTTGTGATGAGTGCATTCAACTCACAGTGTTGAAAGTTCCTTTTGATAGAACAATTCTGACACAATCTTCTTATAGAATCTGCAAGTGGATATTTGGATTGCTTGAGGCCTATGCTGGAGTAAGAAATAATTTCACATAAAAACTATATTGAAGCATTCTCAAAAACATCTTTGTGATGTGTGCCTTCAACTCACAGAATTGAAACTTCCTTTTGATAAAGCAGTTTTGAAACACCATATTGTAGAATCTGCAAGTGGATAGTTTTAGCACTTTGAGGCCTAGCCTGGAAGAGGGTCTATCTTCACATAAAAACTGGACAGAAGCATTCTCAGAAACTTCCCTGTGCTTTATGAATTCAACTCACAGACTTGAACCTTCCTTTTGATAGAACAGTTTGGAAAAACACTTTTTGTAGAATCTGGAAGTGGATATTTAGAGCGCTTTGAGGCCTATGCAGGAAAAGGAAATACCATCACATAAAAACTAGACAGAAGTATTCTCAGAAACTTCTTTGTGATGTGTGCATTCAACTCACAGATTTGAACCCTGCTTTTCAAAGAGCAGTTATGAAACACCCTTTTTGTAGGATCTGCAGGTGGACATTTTTGGCGCTTTGAGGCCAATGCTGGAAAAGGAAATATGTATACATAAAAACTAAACAGAAGCATTCTCAGAAACTTCTCTGTATTTTATGATTTCAACTCACAGAGTTGAACCTTCCTTTTGATAGCGCAGTTTTGAAACACTCTTTTGTAGAATCTGCAAGTGGATATTTGGAATGCTTTGAGGCCTATGCTCGAAAAGGAAATTTCTTCATATAAATACTAGACAGAAGCATGCTCAGAAACTTCTTTGTGATGAGTGCATTGTACTCACAGACTTTAAATTTCCTTTTGATAGAGCAGTATTGAAACAGTCTTTTTGTAAAATATGAAAGTGTATATTTGGTGCGATTTGAGGGCTAAGACGGAAAAGGAAATATCTTCACATAAAAACTGGACAGAAGTATTCTCCGTATTTTCTTTGTGATGTGTGCATTAAACTAACAGAGTAGAACCTTCCTTTTGATAGAGCAGTTTTGAAACCCTCTTTTTGTAGAATCTGCAAGTGGATATTTGGAGCGATTTGAGGCCTATGGAGAAAAAGGGGATATCTTCGCATAAAAACTAGATAGAAGCATTCTCAGAAACTTCCCTGTGCCGTATGCATTCAACTCACGGACTTAAAACTTCCTTTTGAAAGAGCAGATTTGAAACACTTTTTTTGTGGAAACTGCTAGTGGATATTTGGAGCGCTTTGAGGCCTATGCCAGAAAAGGAAATATCCCCACATAAAAAGTAGACAAAAGCATTCTCCGAAACTTCTTTGTGATGAATGCATTCACCTCACAGAGTTGAACCTTCCCTTTGATGGAACAGTTTTGAAACACTCTTTTTGTAGAATCTGCAAGTGGCTATTTGGAGCGCTTTGAGGCGTATGCTGGAAAAGGAAATATCTTCACATAATAAGTAGACGGAAGCATTCACAGAAACTTCTCTGTGATGAGTGCATTCACCTCACAGAGTTCAACCTTCCTTTTGGTAGAACAGTTATGAAACACTCTCTTTGTAGAGTCTACAAGAGATTATTTGGAGCTCATTGAGGCCTAGGCTGGAAAAGAAAGTATCTTCCTGGAAAAACTAAGCAGAATCGTTCTCAGAAATATTTTTGTGATGAGTGCATTCAACTCACAGCCTTGAACCTTCCTTTTGATAGAGTAGTATTGAAACACTCGTTTTGTAGAATCTGCAAGTGGATATTTGGAGTGCTTTGTGGTCTATGCTGGAAAAGGAAATATCTTCACATCAAAACTAGACAGAAACATTCTCAGAAATTTCTGTGTGATGAGTGCATTCAACTCACAGGGTTGAACTTTCCTTTTGCTAGATCAGTTTTGAAACATTCTTTTTGTAGAATCTGCAAGTGTGTATTTGGAGCGATTTGAGGCCTATGCTGCAAAAAGAGAAATCTTCACATAAAAACTAGACAGAAGCATTCCCAAAAACTTCCCCGTGCTTCATGCATTCAACTCACAGACTTGAACCTTCCTTTTGATAGAGCAGTTTTGAAACACTCTTTTTGTAGAATCTGCAATTGGATATTTGGAGCGATTTGAGGCCTATGATGAAAAAGGGAATGTCTTCACCTAAAAACTAGACAGAAGCATCCTCTGAAACTTCTTTGTGATGAGTGCATTCAACCCACAGAGTTGAAACCTCCTTTTTTTTAGAACTGTTTTGTAACACTCTCTTTGTAGAATCTGAAAGTGGATACTTGGTGCGCTTTGAGGCCTATGCTGGAAATGGAAATATGTTCTCATAAAAACTAAGCAGAAGTATACACACAGAGTTCTTAGTGATGAGTGCATTCAACTCACAGACGTAAACTTTCCTTTTGATATAGCAGTTTTGACACACTCTTTTTGTAGAATCTGCAAGTGTATATTTGGAGCGCTATGAGGGCTACGCTGTAAAAGGAAATATCATCACATAAAAACTATACAGAAGCATTCTCAGAAACATCTCTATGATGAGCGCATTGTACTCACAGACTTGAACTTTCTTTTTGATAGAGCAGTTTTGAAACACTCCTTTTGTAGAATGTGCAAGTGGATATTTGCTGTGCTTTGAGGCCTAATCTGGAAAAGGAAGTATCTTCACATAAAAACTAGACAGAAGCATTCTCCGAAACTTCTTTGTGATGCGTGCATTCATCTAACAGACTAGAAAGTTCCTTTTGATAGAGCAGTTTTGAAACACCCTTTTTGTAGAATCTGCAAGTGGATATTTGGAGCGATTTGAGGCCTGTGGTGTAAAAGGGAATATCTTCACATAAAAACTAGAAGGAAGCATTCTCAGAAACTTCAGTGTGCTTTATGCATTCAACTCACAGACTTGAACCTTCCTTTTGAAAAAGCAGATTTGAAAAACTCTTTTTGTAGAAATTGCAAGTGGATATTTGGAGTGCTTTGAGGCCTATGCTGGAAAAGGATATATCCTCACATAAAAACTAGACAAAAGCATTCCCTGAAACTTCTTTGTGATGAATGCATTCAGCTTACAGAGTTGAACTTTCCTTTTGATAGAACAGTTTTGAAACACTCTTTTTGTAGAATCTGCAAGTAGATATTTGGAGAGCTTTGAGACCTATGCTGGAAAAGGAAATATCTTCACATAAAAATTAGACAGAAGCATTCTCAGACACTTCTCTGTGATGAGTGCATTCAACTCAGAGAGTTCAACCTTCCTTTTGGTAGAACAGTTTTGAATCACTCTCTTTCTAGAATCTACAATAGATTATTTGGAGCTCATTTAGGCCTATGATGGGAAAGGGAATATCTTCCCATAAAAACTAAGCAGAATCATTCTCAGAAACATTTATGTGATGAGTGCTTTCAACTCAGAGACTTGAACATTCCTTTTGATAGAGCAGTTTTGAAACACTCTTTTTGTAGAATCTGCAATTGGATATTTGGAGTGCTTTGAGACCTATGCTGGAAAAGGAAATATCTTCACATAAAAATTAGACAGAAGCATTCTCAGACACTTCTCTGTGATGGGCGCATTCAGCTCACTGAGTTCAACCTTCCTTTAGGTAGAATAGTTTTGAATCACTCTCTTTGTAGAATCTACTATCGATTATTTGGAGCGCATTGAGGCCTACGATGGAAAAGGGAATATCTTCCCATAAAAACTAAGCAGAATCATTCTCAGAAACATTTTTGTGATGAGTGCATTCAACTCTGAGACTTGAACATTCCTTTTGAAAGATCAGTTTTGAAACATTCTTTTTATAGAATCTACAAGTGGGTATTTGGAGCAATTTGAGGCCTATGCTGGAAAAGGGAATATCTTCACATAAAAATTAGACAGAAGCATTCTCAGAAATTTCTTTGTGATGAGTGCGTTCAACTCACAGGGTTGAACTTTCCTTTTGATAGAACAGTTTTGAAACACTCTGTTTGTAGAATTTGCAAGTGGATATTTGGAGCGATTTGAGGCCTATGCTGCAAAAAGGGAATATCTTAACATAAGAACTAGACAGAAGCATTCTCAGAGACTTCTTTGTGCCTTATACATTCAATTCACAAGCTTGAACCTTCTTTTTGGTAGAGCAGTTTTGAAACACCCTTTTTGTAGACTCTGCAAGTGGATATTTACAGCGATTTGAGGCCTACAGTGAAAAAGGGGATATCTTCACATAAAAACTAGATAGAAGCATTCTCAGAAACTTCCCTTTGCTTTATGCAGTCAACTCACAGACTTGAAACTTCCTTTTCAAAGAGCAGATTTTAAATACTCTTTTTGTAGAAACTGCAAGTGGATATTTGGAGGGCTTTGAGGCCTATGCTGGAAAAGGAAATATCCTCACATAAAAACAAGACAAAAGCATTCTCCGAAACTTCTTTGGGATGAATGCATTCAGCTCACAGAGTTGAACCTTGCCTTTGATAGAACAGTTTTGAAACACTCTTTTTTTAGAATCTGCAAGTGGATATTTGGAGCGCATTGCGACCTATGCTGGAAAAAGAAATATCTTCACATAATATCTAGACGGAAGCATTCTCAGAAACTTCTCTGTGATGAGTCATTTATGAAACACTTTCTTTGAAGAATCTATAAGAGATTATTTGGAGCTCATTGAGGCCTATGCTGGAAAAAGGAATATCTTCATATAAAAACTAGACAGAAGCATTCTGAGAAACTTCCCTGCGCTATTTGCATTCAACTCACACTCTTGAACCTTCTTTTTGAAAGAGCAGATTTGAAACACTCTTTTTGTAGAAACTGCAAGTACATATTTGGAGTGCTTTTAGGCCTATGATGGAAAAGGAAATATCCTCACAGAAAAATTAGACAAAAGCATTCTCAGAAATTTCTTTGTGATGTGTGCATTTAATTCACCGAGTTGAACTTTCCTTTTGATAGAACAGTTTTGAAACAGTCTTTTTGTAGAATCTGCAAGTGGATATTTGGAGCATTTTGAGGTCTATGCTGGAAAACGAAATATCTTCACATAAAAACTAGACAGAAGCATTCCCAAAAACTTCCCCGTGCTTCATGCATTCAACTCACAGACTTGAACCTTCCTTTTGATAGAGCAGTTTTGAAACACTCTTTTTGTAGAATCTGCAATTGGATATTTGGAGCGATTTGAGGCCTATGATGAAAAAGGGAATATCTTCACCTAAAAACTAGACAGAAGCATTCTCTGAAACTTCTTTGCGATGAGTGCATTCAACCCACAGAGTTGAAACCTCCTTTTTTTTAGAACTGTTTTGTAACACTCTCTTTGTAGAATCTGAAAGTGGATACTTGGTGCGCTTTGAGGCCTATGCTGGAAATGGAAATATGTTCTCATAAAAACTAAGCAGAAGCATACTCACAGAGTTCTTAGTGATGAGTGCATCCAACTCACAGACTTAAACTTTCCTTTTGATATAGCAGTTTTGACACACTCTTTTTGTAGAATCTGCAAGTGGATATTTGGAGCGCTATGAGGCCTACGCTGTAAAAGGAAATATCATCACATAAAAACTATACAGAAGCATTCTCAGAAACATCTCTATGATGAGCGCATTGTACTCACGGACTTGAACTTTCTTTTTGATAGAGCAGTTTTGAAACACTCCTTTTGTAGAATGTGCAAGTGGATATTTGGTGTGCTTTGAGGCCTAATCTGGAAAAGGAAATATCTTCACATAAAAACTAGACAGAAGCATTCTCTGAAACTTCTTTGTGATGCGTGCGTTCATCTAACAGACTAGAAACTTCCTTTTGATAGAGCAGTTTTGAAACACCCTTTTTGTAGAATCTACAAGTGGATATTTGGAGCGATTTGAGGCCTGTGGTGTAAAAGGGAATATCTTTTCATAAAAACTAGAAGGAAGCATTCTCAGAAACTTCAGTGTGCGTTATGCATTCAACTCACAGACTTGAACATTCCTTTTGAAAGAGCAGATTTGAAAAACTCTTCTTGTAGAAATTGCAAGTGGATATTTAGAGTGGTTTGAGGCCTATGCTGGAAAAGGATATATCCTCACATAAAAACTAGACAAAAGCATTCTCTGAAACTTCTTTGTGATGAATGCATTCAGCTTACAGAGTTGAACTTTCCTTTTGATAGAACAGTTTTGAAACACTCTTTTTGTAGAATCTGCAAGTGGATATTTGGAGAGCTTTGAGACCTTTGCTGGAAAAGGAAATATCTTCACATAAAAATTAGACAGAAGCATTCTCAGACACTTCTCTGTGATGAGTGCATTCAACTCACACAGTTCAACCTTCCTTTTTGTAGAACAGTTATGAAACTCTCTCTTTGTAGAATCTACAAGGGATCATTTGGAGCACATTGGGGCCTATGCTGGAAAAGGAAGTATCTTCCCATTAAAAAAAAAGCAGAATCATTCTGAGATACTTTTTTGTGATCAGTGCATTCGACTCACAGACTTGAACCTTCCTTTTGATAGAGCAGTTTTGAAACACTCTTTTTGAAGAATCTTCAAGTGGATATTTGGAGCGCTTTGAGGCCTATGCTGGAAAAGGAAATATCTTCACATAAAAACTAGACAGAAGCATTGTCAGACACTTCTCTGTGATGAGTGCATTCAACTCACAGAGTTCAACCTTCCTTTTTGTAGAACAGTTATGAAACACTCTCTTTTTAGAATCTACAAGGGATCATTTGGAGCACATTAAGACCTATGCTGGAAAAGGGTGTATCTTCCCATAAAAAAATAAGCAGAATCATTCTGAGATACCTTTTTGTGATGAGTGCATTCAACTCACAGACTTGAACATTCCTTTCGATAGAGCAGTTTTGAAACACTCTTTTTGTAGATTCTGCAAGTGGGTATTTTGAGCGCTTTGAGGTCAAAGATGGAAAAGGAAATATCTTCATATAAAAACTAGACAGAAGCATTCTCAGAAATTACTTTGGGATGAGTGCATTCAACCCAAAGAGTTGAACCTTCCTTTTGTTAGAACAGTTTTGAAACACTTTTTTTGTAGAATCTGCAAGTGGATATTTGGAGCAATTTGAGGCCTATGCTAGAAAAGGAAATATCTTCACATAAAAACTAGACGGAAGCATTCTCAGAAATTTCTTGGTGATGAGTGCATTCAACTCACAGGTTTGAACTTGCCTTTTGATAGAACAGTTTTGAAACACTCTGTTTGTAGAATTTGCAAGTGGATATTTGGAGAGATTTGTGGCCTGTGCTGCATAAAGGGAATATCTTAACTTTAGAACAAGTCATAAGCATTCTCAGAGACTCCCCTGTGCTTTATGCATTCAAATCACAGGCTTGAACCTTCCTTTTGATAGAGCAGTTTTGAACCACTCTTTTTGTAGAATCTGCAAGTGGATATTTGGAGTGATTTGAGGCCTATGATGAAAAAGGAAATATCTTCACCTAAAAACTAGACAGAAACATTCTCAGAAACTTCTGTGGGTTCAGAACGTTCAACCAACAGAGTTGAACCTTCCTTTTGATAGACTAGTTTTGAAACACACTTTTTGTAGAATCTGCAAGTGGATGTTTGGAGGGCTTTGAGGCCTATGCTGGAAAGAAAATATCTTCACCTAAAAACTAGACAGAAGCATTCTCAGAAACTTCTTTGTGATGAGTGCATTCAACTCACAGTGTTGAAAGTTCCTTTTGATAGAACAATTCTGACACAATCTTCTTATAGAATCTGCAAGTGGATATTTGGATTGCTTGAGGCCTATGCTGGAGTAAGAAATAATTTCACATAAAAACTATATTGAAGCATTCTCAAAAACATCTTTGTGATGTGTGCCTTCAACTCACAGAATTGAAACTTCCTTTTGATAAAGCAGTTTTGAAACACCATATTGTAGAATCTGCAAGTGGATAGTTTTAGCACTTTGAGGCCTAGCCTGGAAGAGGGTCTATCTTCACATAAAAACTGGACAGAAGCATTCTCAGAAACTTCCCTGTGCTTTATGAATTCAACTCACAGACTTGAACCTTCCTTTTGATAGAACAGTTTGGAAAAACACTTTTTGTAGAATCTGGAAGTGGATATTTAGAGCGCTTTGAGGCCTATGCAGGAAAAGGAAATACCATCACATAAAAACTAGACAGAAGTATTCTCAGAAACTTCTTTGTGATGTGTGCATTCAACTCACAGATTTGAACCCTGCTTTTCAAAGAGCAGTTATGAAACACCCTTTTTGTAGGATCTGCAGGTGGACATTTTTGGCGCTTTGAGGCCAATGCTGGAAAAGGAAATATGTATACATAAAAACTAAACAGAAGCATTCTCAGAAACTTCTCTGTGTTTTATGATTTCAACTCACAGAGTTGAACCTTCCTTTTGATAGCGCAGTTTTGAAACACTCTTTTGTAGAATCTGCAAGTGGATATTTGGAATGCTTTGAGGCCTATGCTCGAAAAGGAAATTTCTTCATATAAATACTAGACAGAAGCATGCTCAGAAACTTCTTTGTGATGAGTGCATTGTACTCACAGACTTCAAATTTCCTTTTGATAGAGCAGTTTTGAAACAGTCTTTTTGTAAAATATGAAAGTGTATATTTGGTGCGATTTGAGGGCTAAGATGGAAAAGGAAATATCTTCACATAAAAACTGGACAGAAGTATTCTCCGTATTTTCTTTGTGATGTGTGCATTAAACTAACAGAGTAGAACCTTCCTTTTGATAGAGCAGTTTTGAAACCCTCTTTTTGTAGAATCTGCAAGTGGATATTTGGAGCGATTTGAGGCCTATGGTGAAAAAGGGGATATCTTCGCATAAAAACTAGATAGAAGCATTCTCAGAAACTTCCCTGTGCCGTATGCATTCAACTCACGGACTTAAAACTTCCTTTTGAAAGAGCAGATTTGAAACACTTTTTTTGTAGAAACTGCAAGTGGATATATGGAGCGCTTTGAGGCCTATGCAGGAAAAGGAAATATCCCCACATAAAAAGTAGACAAAAGCATTCTCCGAAACTTCTTTGTGATGAATGCATTCACCTCACAGAGTTGAACCTTCCCTTTGATGGAACAGTTTTGAAACACTCTTTTTGTAGAATCTGCAAGTGGCTATTTGGAGCGCTTTGAGGCGTATGCTGGAAAAAGAAATATCTTCACATAATAAATAGACGGAAGCATTCACAGAAACTTCTCTGTGATGAGTGCATTCACCTCACAGAGTTCAACCTTCCTTTTGGTAGAACAGTTATGAAACACTCTCTTTGTAGAGTCTACAAGAGATTATTTGGAGCTCATTGAGGCCTATACTGGAAAAGAAAGTATCTTCCCGGAAAAACTAAGCAGAATCATTCTCAGAAATAATTTTGTGATGAGTGCATTCAACTCACAGCATTGAACCTTCCTTTTGATAGAGTAGTTTTGAAACACTCGTTTTGTAGAATCTGCAAGTGGATATTTGGAGTGCTTTGAGGTCTATGCTGGAAAAGGAAATATCTTCACATCAAAACTAGACAGAAACATTCTCAGAAATTTCTGTGTGATGAGTGCATTCAACTCACAGGGTTGAACTTTCCTTTTGCTAGAACAGTTTCGAAACATTCTTTTTGTAGAATCTGCAAGTGTGTATTTGGAGCGATTTGAGGCCTATGCTGCAAAAAGAGAAATCTTCACATAAAAAATAGACAGAAGCATTCCCAAAAACTTCCCCGTGCTTCATGCATTCAACTCACAGACTTGAACCTTCCTTTTGATAGAGCAGTTTTGAAACACTCTTTTTGTAGAATCTGCAATTGGATATTTGGAGCGATTTGAGGCCTATGATGAAAAAGGGAATGTCTTCACCTAAAAACTAGACAGAAGCATTCTCTGAAACTTCTTTGCGATGAGTGCATTCAACCCACAGAGTTGAAACCTCCTTTTTTTTAGAACTGTTTTGTAACACTCTCTTTGTAGAATCTGAAAGTGGATACTTGGTGCGCTTTGAGGCCTATGCTGGAAATGGAAATATGTTCTCATAAAAACTAAGCAGACGCATACTCACAGAGTTCTTAGTGATGAGTGCATTCAACTCACAGACATAAATTTTCCTTTTGATATAGCAGTTTTGACACACTCTTTTTGTAGAATCTGCAAGTGGATATTTGGAGCGCTATGAGGGCTACGCTGTAAAAGGAAATATCATCACATAAAAACTATACGGAAGCATTCTCAGAAACATCTCTATGATGAGCGCATTGTACTCACAGACTTGAACTTTCTTTTTGATAGAGCAGTTTTGAAACACTCCTTTTGTAGAATGTGCAAGTGGATATTTGGTGTGCTTTGAGGCCTAATCTGGAAAAGGAAATATCTTCACATAAAAACTAGACAGAAGCATTCTCTGAAACTTCTTTGTGATGCGTGCATTCATCTAACAGACTAGAAACTTCCTTTTGATAGAGCAGTTTTGAAACACCCTTTTTGTAGAATCTGCAAGTGGTTATTTGGAGCGATTTGAGGCCTGTGGTGTAAAAGGGAATATCTTCACATAAAAACTAGAAGGAAGCATTCTCAGAAACTTCAGTGTGCTTTATGCATTCAACTCACAGACTTGAACCTTCCTTTTGAAAAAGCAGATTTGAAAAACTCTTTTTGTAGAAATTGCAAGTGGATATTTGGAGTGCTTTGAGGCCTATGCTGGAAAAGGATATATCCTCACATAAAAACTAGACAAAAGCATTCCCTGAAACTTCTTTGTGATGAATGCATTCAGCCTACAGAGTTGAACTTTCCTTTTGATAGAACAGTTTTGAAACACTCTTTTTGTAGAATCTGCAAGTGGATATTTGGAGAGCTTTGAGACCTATGCTGGAAAAGGAAATATCTTCACATAAAAATTAGACAGAAGCATTCTCAGACACTTCTCTGTGATGAGTGCATTCAACTCAGAGAGTTCAACCTTCCTTTTGGTAGAACAGTTTTGAATCACTCTCTTTCTAGAATCTACAATAGATTATTTGGAGCTCATTTAGGCCTATGATGGGAAAGGGAATATCTTCCCATAAAAACTAAGCAGAATCATTGTCAGAAACATTTATGTGATGAGTGCTTTCAACTCAGAGACTTGAACATTCCTTTTGATAGAGCAGTTTTGAAACACTCTTTTTGTAGAATCTGCAATTGGATATTTGGAGTGCTTTGAGACCTATGCTGGAAAAGGAAATATCTTCACATAAAAATTAGACAGAAGCATTCTCAGACACTTCTCTGTGATGGGCGCATTCAGCTCACTGAGTTCAACCTTCCTTTAGGTAGAATAGTTTTGAATCACTCTCTTTGTAGAATCTACTATCGATTATTTGGAGCGCATTGAGGCCTACGATGGAAAAGGGAATATCTTCCCATAAAAACTAAGCAGAATCATTCTCAGAAACATTTTTGTGATGAGTGCATTCAACTCTGAGACTTGAACATTCCTTTTGAAAGAGCAGTTTTGAAACACTCTTTTCATAGAATCTACAAGTGGGTATTTGGAGCAATTTGAGGCCTATGCTGGAAAAGGGAATATCTTCACATAAAAATTAGACAGAAGCATTCTCAGAAATTTCTTTGTGATGAGTGCGTTCAACTCACAGGGTTGAACTTTCCTTTTTATAGAACAGTTTTGAAACACTCTGTTTGTAGAATTTGCAAGTGGATATTTGGAGCGATTTCAGGCCTATGCTGCAAAAAGGGAATATCTGAACATAAGAACTAGACAGAAGCATTCTCAGAGACTTCCTTGTGCCTTATACATTCAATTCACAGGCTTGAACCTTCTTTTTGGAAGAGCAGTCTTGAAACACCCTTTTTGTAGACTCTGCAAGTGGATATTTACAGCGATTTGAGGCCTACAGTGAAAAAGGGGATATCTTCACATAAAAACCAGATAGAAGCATTCTCAGAAACTTCCCTTTGCTTTATGCAGTCAACTCACAGACTTGAAACTTCCTTTTCAAAGAGCAGATTTTAAATACTCTTTTTGTAGAAACTGCAAGTGGATATTTGGAGCGCTTTGAAGCCTATGCTGGAAAAGGAAATATCCTCACATAAAAACAAGACAAAAGCATTCTCCGAAACTTCTTTGGGATGAATGCATTCAGCTCACAGAGTTGAACCTTGCCTTTGATAGAACAGTTTTGATACACTCTTTTTTTAGAATCTGCAAGTGGATATTTAGAGCGCATTGGGACCTATGCTGGAAAAAGAAATATCTTCACATAATACCTAGACGGAAGCATTCTCAGAAACTTCTCTGTGATGAGTCATTTATGAAACACTTTCTTTGAAGAATCTATAAGAGATTATTTGGAGCTCATTGAGGCCTATGCTGGAAAAAGGAATATCTTCATATAAAAACTAGACAGAAGCATTCTGAGAAACTTCCCTGCGCTATTTGCATTCAACTCACACTCTTGAACCTTGTTTTTGAAAGAGCAGATTTGAAACACTCTTTTTGTAGAAAGTGCAAGTGCATATTTGGAGTGCTTTGAGGCCTATGATGGAAAAGGAAATATCCTCACAGAAAAATTAGACAAAAGCATTCTCAGAAATTTCTTTGTGATGTGTGCATTTAATTCACCGAGTTGAACTTTCCTTTTGATAGAACAGTTTTCAAACAGTCTTTTTGTAGAATCTGCAAGTGGATATTTGGAGCATTTTGAGGTCTATGCTGGAAAAGGAAATATCGTCACATGAAAACTAGACAGAAGCATTCCCAAAAACTTCCCCGTGCTTCATGCATTCAACTCACAGACTTGAACCTTCCTTTTGATAGAGCAGTTTTGAAACACTCTTTTTGTAGAATCTGCAATTGGATATTTGGAGCGATTTGAGGCCTATGATGAAAAAGGGAATATCTTCACCTAAAAACTAGACAGAAGCATTCTCTGAAACTTCTTTGCGATGAGTGCATTCAACCCACAGAGTTGAAACCTCCTTATTTTGGAAATGTTTTGTAACACTCTCTTTGTAGAATCTGAAAGTGGATACTTGGTGCGCTTTGAGGCCTATGCTGGAAATGGAAATATGTTCTCATAAAAACTAAGCAGAAGCATACTCACAGAGTTCTTAGTGATGAGTGCATCCAACTCACAGACTTAAACTTTCCTTTTGATATAGCAGTTTTGACACACTCTTTTTGTAGAATCTGCAAGTGGATATTTGGAGCGCTATGAGGCCTACGCTGTAAAAGGAAATATCATCACATAAAAACTATACAGAAGCATTCTCAGAAACATCTCTATGATGAGTGCATTGTACTCACAGACTTGAACTTTCTTTTTGATAGAGCAGTTTTGAAACATTCCTTTTGTAGAATGTGCAAGTGGATATTTGGTGTGCTTTGAGGCCTAATCTGGAAAAGGAAATATCTTCACATAAAAACTAGACAGAAGCATTCTCTGAAACTTCTTTGTGATGCGTGCATTCATCTAACAGACTAGAAACTTCCTTTTGATAGAGCAGTTTTGAAACACCCTTTTTGTAGAATCTACAAGTGGATATTTGGAGCGATTTGAGGCCTGTGGTGTAAAAGGGAATATCTTCACATAAAAACTAGAAGGAAGCATTCTCAGAAACTTCAGTGTGCGTTATGCATTCAACTCACAGACTTGAACATTCCTTTTGAAAGAGCAGATTTGAAAAACTCTTTTTGTAGAAATTGCAAGTGGATATTTAGAGTGGTTTGAGGCCTATGCTGGAAAAGGATATATCCTCACATAAAAACTAGACAAAAGCATTCTCTGAAACTTCTTTGTGATGAATGCATTCAGCCTACAGAGTTGAACTTTTCTTTTGATAGAACAGTTTTGAAACACTCTTTTTGTAGAATCTGCAAGTGGATATTTGGAGAGCTTTGAGACCTATGCTGGAAAAGGAAATATCTTCACATAAAAACTAGACAGAAGCATTGTCAGACACTTCTCTGTGACGAGTGCATTCAACTCAGAGTTCAACCTTCCTTTTTGTAGAACAGTTATGAAACACTCTCTTTGTAGAATCTACAAGGGATCATTTGGAGCACATTAAGACCTATGCTGGAAAAGGGTGTATCTTCCCATAAAAAAATAAGCAGAATCATTCTGAGATACCTTTTTGTGATGAGTGCATTCAACTCACAGACTTGAACATTCCTTTCGATAGAGCAGTTTTGAAACACTGTTTTTGTAGATTCTGCAAGTGGGTATTTTGAGCGCTTTGAGGTCAAAGATGGAAAAGGAAATATCTTCATATAAAAACTAGACAGAAGCATTCTCAGAAATTACTTCGGGATGAGTGCATTCAACCCAAAGAGTTGAACCTTCCTTTTGATAGAACAGTTTTGAAACACTTTTTTTGTAGAATCTGCAAGTGGATATTTGGAGCAATTTGAGGCCTATGCTAGAAAAGGAAATATCTTCACATAAAAACTAGACGGAAGCATTCTCAGAAATTTCTTGGTGATGAGTGCATTCAACTCACAGGTTTGAACTTGCCTTTTGATAGAACAGTTTTGAAACACTCTGTTTGTAGAATTTGCAAGTGGATATTTGGAGAGATTTGTGGCCTGTGCTGCATAAAGGGAATATCTTAACTTTAGAACAAGACAGAAGCATTCTCAGAGACTCCCCTGTGCTTTATGCATTCAAATCACAGGCTTGAACCTTCCTTTTGATAGAGCAGTTTTGAACCACTCTTTTTGTAGAATCTGCAAGTGGATATTTGGAGTGATTTGAGGCCTATGATGAAAAAGGAAATATCTTCACCTAAAAACTAGACAGAAACATTCTCAGAAACTTCTGTGGGATCAGAACGTTCAACCAACAGAGTTGAACCTTCCTTTTGATAGACTAGTTTTGAAACACACTTTTTGTAGAATCTGCAAGTGGATGTTTGGAGGGCTTTGAGGCCTATGCTGGAAAGAAAATATCTTCACCTAAAAACTAGACAGAAGCATTCTCAGAAACTTCTTTGTGATGAGTGCATTCAACTCACAGTGTTGAAAGTTCCTTTTGATAGAACAATTCTGACACAATCTTCTTATAGAATCTGCAAGTGGATATTTGGATTGCTTGAGGCCTATGCTGGAGTAAGAAATAATTTCACATAAAAACTATATTGAAGCATTCTCAAAAACATCCTTGTGATGTGTGCCTTCAACTCACAGAATTGAAACTTCCTTTTGATAAAGCAGTTTTGAAACACCATATTGTAGAATCTGCAAGTGGATAGTTTTAGCACTTTGAGGCCTAGCCTGGAAAAGGGTCTATCTTCACGTAAAAACTGGACAGAAGCATTCTCAGAAACTTCCCTGTGCTTTATGAATTCAACTCACAGACTTGAACCTTCCTTTTGATAGAACAGTTTGGAAAAACACTTTTTGTAGAATCTGGAAGTGGATATTTAGAGCGCTTTGAGGCCTATGCAGGAAAAGGAAATACCATCACATAAAAACTAGACAGAAGTATTCTCAGAAACTTCTTTGTGATGTGTGCATTCAACTCACAGATTTGAACCCTGCTTTTCAAAGAGCAGTTATGAAACACCCTTTTTGTAGGATCTGCAGGTGGACATTTTTGGCGCTTTGAGGCCAATGCTGGAAAAGGAAATATGTATACATAAAAACTAAACAGAAGCATTCTCAGAAACTTCTCTGTGTTTTATGATTTCAACTCACAGAGTTGAACCTTCCTTTTGATAGCGCAGTTTTGAAACACTCTTTTGTAGAATCTGCAAGTGGATATTTGGAATGCTTTGAGGCCTATGCTCGAAAAGGAAATTTCTTCATATAAATACTAGACAGAAGCATGCTCAGAAACTTCTTTGTGATGAGTGCATTGTACTCACAGACTTCAAATTTCCTTTTGATAGAGCAGTTTTGAAACAGTCTTTTTGTAAAATATGAAAGTGTATATTTGGTGCGATTTGAGGGCTAAGATGGAAAAGGAAATATCTTCACATAAAAACTGGACAGAAGTATTCTCCGTATTTTCTTTGTGATGTGTGCATTAAACTAACAGAGTAGAACCTTCCTTTTGATAGAGCAGTTTTGAAACCCTCTTTTTGTAGAATCTGCAAGTGGATATTTGGAGCGATTTGAGGCCTATGGTGAAAAAGGGGATATCTTCGCATAAAATCTAGATAGAAGCATTCTCAGAAACTTCCCTGTGCCGTATGCATTCAACTCACGGACTTAAAACTTCCTTTTGAAAGAGCAGATTTGAAACACTTTTTTTGTAGAAACTGCAAGTGGATATATGGAGCGCTTTGAGGCCTATGCAGGAAAAGGAAATATCCCCACATAAAAAGTAGACAAAAGCATTCTCCGAAACTTCTTTGTGATGAATGCATTCACCTCACAGAGTTGAACCTTCCCTTTGATGGAACAGTTTTGAAACACTCTTTTTGTAGAATCTGCAAGTGGCTATTTGGAGCGCTTTGAGGCGTATGCTGGAAAAAGAAATATCTTCACATAATAAATAGACGGAAGCATTCACAGAAACTTCTCTGTGATGAGTGCATTCACCTCACAGAGTTCAACCTTCCTTTTGGTAGAACAGTTATGAAACACTCTCTTTGTAGAGTCTATAAGAGATTATTTGGAGCTCATTGAGGCCTATGCTGGAAAAGAAAGTATCTTCCCGGAAAAACTAAGCAGAATCATTCTCAGAAATAATTTTGTGATGAGTGCATTCAACTCACAGCATTGAACCTTCCTTTTGATAGAGTAGTTTTGAAACACTCGTTTTGTAGAATCTGCAAGTGGATATTTGGAGTGCTTTGAGGTCTATGCTGGAAAAGGAAATATCTTCACATCAAAACTAGACAGAAACATTCTCAGAAATTTCTGTGTGATGAGTGCATTCAACTCACAGGGTTGAACTTTCCTTTTGCTAGAACAGTTTTGAAACATTCTTTTTGTAGAATCTGCAAGTGTGTATTTGGAGCGATTTGAGGCCTATGCTGCAAAAAGAGAAATCTTCACATAAAAAATAGACAGAAGCATTCCCAAAAACTTCCCCGTGCTTCATGCATTCAACTCACAGACTTGAACCTTCCTTTTGATAGAGCAGTTTTGAAACACTCTTTTTGTAGAATCTGCAATTGGATATTTGGAGCGATTTGAGGCCTATGATGAAAAAGGGAATGTCTTCACCTAAAAACTAGACAGAAGCATTCTCTGAAACTTCTTTGCGATGAGTGCATTCAACCCACAGAGTTGAAACCTCCTTTTTTTTAGAACTGTTTTGTAACACTCTCTTTGTAGAATCTGAAAGTGGATACTTGGTGCGCTTTGAGGCCTATGCTGGAAATGGAAATATGTTCTCATAAAAACTAAGCAGACGCATACTCACAGAGTTCTTAGTGATGAGTGCATTCAACTCACAGACATAAATTTTCCTTTTGATATAGCAGTTTTGACACACTCTTTTTGTAGAATCTGCAAGTGGATATTTGGAGCGCTATGAGGGCTACGCTGTAAAAGGAAATATCATCACATAAAAACTATACGGAAGCATTCTCAGAAACATCTCTATGATGAGCGCATTGTACTCACAGACTTGAACTTTCTTTTTGATAGAGCAGTTTTGAAACACTCCTTTTGTAGAATGTGCAAGTGGATATTTGGTGTGCTTTGAGGCCTAATCTGGAAAAGGAAATATCTTCACATAAAAACTAGACAGAAGCATTCTCTGAAACTTCTTTGTGATGCGTGCATTCATCTAACAGACTAGAAACTTCCTTTTGATAGAGCAGTTTTGAAACACCCTTTTTGTAGAATCTGCAAGTGGTTATTTGGAGCGATTTGAGGCCTGTGGTGTAAAAGGGAATATCTTCACATAAAAACTAGAAGGAAGCATTCTCAGAAACTTCAGTGTGCTTTATGCATTCAACTCACAGACTTGAACCTTCCTTTTGAAAAAGCAGATTTGAAAAACTCTTTTTGTAGAAATTGCAAGTGGATATTTGGAGTGCTTTGAGGCCTATGCTGGAAAAGGATATATCCTCACATAAAAACTAGACAAAAGCATTCCCTGAAACTTCTTTGTGATGAATGCATTCAGCCTACAGAGTTGAACTTTCCTTTTGATAGAACAGTTTTGAAACACTCTTTTTGTAGAATCTGCAAGTGGATATTTGGAGAGCTTTGAGACCTATGCTGGAAAAGGAAATATCTTCACATAAAAATTAGACAGAAGCATTCTCAGACACTTCTCTGTGATGAGTGCATTCAACTCAGAGAGTTCAACCTTCCTTTTGGTAGAACAGTTTTGAATCACTCTCTTTCTAGAATCTACAATAGATTATTTGGAGCTCATTTAGGCCTATGATGGGAAAGGGAATATCTTCCCATAAAAACTAAGCAGAATCATTGTCAGAAACATTTATGTGATGAGTGCTTTCAACTCAGAGACTTGAACATTCCTTTTGATAGAGCAGTTTTGAAACACTCTTTTTGTAGAATCTGCAATTGGATATTTGGAGTGCTTTGAGACCTATGCTGGAAAAGGAAATATCTTCACATAAAAATTAGACAGAAGCATTCTCAGACACTTCTCTGTGATGGGCGCATTCAGCTCACTGAGTTCAACCTTCCTTTAGGTAGAATAGCTTTGAATCACTCTCTTTGTAGAATCTACTATCGATTATTTGGAGCGCATTGAGGCCTACGATGGAAAAGGGAATATCTTCCCATAAAAACTAAGCAGAATCATTCTCAGAAACATTTTTGTGATGAGTGCATTCAACTCTGAGACTTGAACATTCCTTTTGAAAGAGCAGTTTTGAAACACTCTTTTCATAGAATCTACAAGTGGGTATTTGGAGCAATTTGAGGCCTATGCTGGAAAAGGGAATATCTTCACATAAAAATTAGACAGAAGCATTCTCAGAAATTTCTTTGTGATGAGTGCGTTCAACTCACAGGGTTGAACTTTCCTTTTTATAGAACAGTTTTGAAACACTCTGTTTGTAGAATTTGCAAGTGGATATTTGGAGCGATTTCAGGCCTATGCTGCAAAAAGGGAATATCTGAACATAAGAACTAGACAGAAGCATTCTCAGAGACTTCCTTGTGCCTTATACATTCAATTCACAGGCTTGAACCTTCTTTTTGGAAGAGCAGTTTTGAAACACCCTTTTTGTAGACTCTGCAAGTGGATATTTACAGCGATTTGAGGCCTACAGTGAAAAAGGGGATATCTTCACATAAAAACCAGATAGAAGCATTCTCAGAAACTTCCCTTTGCTTTATGCAGTCAACTCACAGACTTGAAACTTCCTTTTCAAAGAGCAGATTTTAAATACTCTTTTTGTAGAAACTGCAAGTGGATATTTGGAGCGCTTTGAAGCCTATGCTGGAAAAGGAAATATCCTCACATAAAAACAAGACAAAAGCATTCTCCGAAACTTCTTTGGGATGAATGCATTCAGCTCACAGAGTTGAACCTTGCCTTTGATAGAACAGTTTTGAAACACTCTTTTTTTAGAATCTGCAAGTGGATATTTAGAGCGCATTGGGACCTATGCTGGAAAAAGAAATATCTTCACATAATACCTAGACGGAAGCATTCTCAGAAACTTCTCTGTGATGAGTCATTTATGAAACACTTTCTTTGAAGAATCTATAAGAGATTATTTGGAGCTCATTGAGGCCTATGCTTGAAAAAGGAATATCTTCATATAAAAACTAGACAGAAGCATTCTGAGAAACTTCCCTGCGCTATTTGCATTCAACTCACACTCTTGAACCTTCTTTTTGAAAGAGCAGATTTGAAACACTCTTTTTGTAGAAAGTGCAAGTGCATATTTGGAGTGCTTTGAGGCCTATGATGGAAAAGGAAATATCCTCACAGAAAAATTAGACAAAAGCATTCTCAGAAATTTCTTTGTGATGTGTGCATTTAATTCACCGAGTTGAACTTTCCTTTTGATAGAACAGTTTTGAAACAGTCTTTTTGTAGAATCTGCAAGTGGATATTTGGAGCATTTTGAGGTCTATGCTGGAAAAGGAAATATCGTCACATGAAAACTAGACAGAAGCATTCCCAAAAACTTCCCCGTGCTTCATGCATTCAACTCACAGACTTGAACCTTCCTTTTGATAGAGCAGTTTTGAAACACTCTTTTTGTAGAATCTGCAATTGGATATTTGGAGCGATTTGAGGCCTATGATGAAAAAGGGAATATCTTCACCTAAAAACTAGACAGAAGCATTCTCTGAAACTTCTTTGCGATGAGTGCATTCAACTCACAGAGTTGAAACCTCCTTTTTTTTAGAAATGTTTTGTAACACTCTCTTTGTAGAATCTGAAAGTGGATACTTGGTGCGCTTTGAGGCCTATGCTGGAAATGGAAATATGTTCTCATAAAAACTAAGCAGAAGCATACTCACAGAGTTCTTAGTGATGAGTGCATCCAACTCACAGACTTAAACTTTCCTTTTGATATAGCAGTTTTGACACACTCTTTTTGTAGAATCTGCAAGTGGATATTTGGAGCGCTATGAGGCCTACGCTGTAAAAGGAAATATCATCACATAAAAACTATACAGAAGCATTCTCAGAAACATCTCTATGATGAGTGCATTGTACTCACAGACTTGAACTTTCTTTTTGATAGAGCAGTTTTGAAACACTCCTTTTGTAGAATGTGCAAGTGGATATTTGGTGTGCTTTGAGGCCTAATCTGGAAAAGGAAATATCTTCACATAAAAACTAGACAGAAGCATTCTCTGAAACTTCTTTGTGATGCGTGCATTCATCTAACAGACTAGAAACTTCCTTTTGATAGAGCAGTTTTGAAACACCCTTTTTGTAGAATCTACAAGTGGATATTTGGAGCGATTTGAGGCCTGTGGTGTAAAAGGGAATATCTTCACATAAAAACTAGAAGGAAGCATTCTCAGAAACTTCAGTGTGCGTTATGCATTCAACTCACAGACTTGAACATTCCTTTTGAAAGAGCAGATTTGAAAAACTCTTTTTGTAGAAATTGCAAGTGGATATTTAGAGTGGTTTGAGGCCTATGCTGGAAAAGGATATATCCTCACATAAAAACTAGACAAAAGCATTCTCTGAAACTTCTTTGTGATGAATGCATTCAGCTTACAGAGTTGAACTTTTCTTTTGATAGAACAGTTTTGAAACACTCTTTTTGTAGAATCTGCAAGTGGATATTTGGAGAGCTTTGAGACCTATGCCGGAATAGGAAATATCTTCACATAAAAACTAGACAGAAGCATTGTCAGACACTTCTCTGTGACGAGTGCATTCAACTCACAGAGTTCAACCTTCCTTTTTGTAGAACAGTTATGAAACACTCTCTTTGTATAATCTACAAGGGATCATTTGGAGCACATTAAGACCTATGCTGGAAAAGGGTGTATCTTCCCATAAAAAAATAAGCAGAATCATTCTGAGATACCTTTTTGTGATGAGTGCATTCAACTCACAGACTTGAACATTCCTTTCGATAGAGCAGTTTTGAAACACTCTTTTTGTAGATTCTGCAAGTGGGTATTTTGAGCGCTTTGAGGTCAAAGATGGAAAAGGAAATATCTTCATATAAAAACTAGACAGAAGCATTCTCAGAAATTACTTCGGGATGAGTGCATTCAACCCAAAGAGTTGAACCTTCCTTTTGATAGAACAGTTTTGAAACACTTTTTTTGTAGAATCTGCAAGTGGATATTTGGAGCAATTTGAGGCCTATGCTAGAAAAGGAAATATCTTCACATAAAAACTAGACGGAAGCATTCTCAGAAATTTCTTGGTGATGAGTGCATTCAACTCACAGGTTTGAACTTGCCTTTTGATAGAACAGTTTTGAAACACTCTGTTTGTAGAATTTGCAAGTGGATATTTGGAGAGATTTGTGGCCTGTGCTGCATAAAGGGAATATCTTAACTTTAGAACAAGACAGAAGCATTCTCAGAGACTCCCCTGTGCTTTATGCATTCAAATCACAGGCTTGAACCTTCCTTTTGATAGAGCAGTTTTGAACCACTCTTTTTGTAGAATCTGCAAGTGGATATTTGGAGTGATTTGAGGCCTATGATGAAAAAGGAAATATCTTCACCTAAAAACTAGACAGAAACATTCTCAGAAACTTCTGTGGGATCAGAACGTTCAACCAACAGAGTTGAACCTTCCTTTTGATAGACTAGTTTTGAAACACACTTTTTGTAGAATCTGCAAGTGGATGTTTGGAGGGCTTTGAGGCCTATGCTGGAAAGAAAATATCTTCACCTAAAAACTAGACAGAAGCATTCTCAGAAACTTCTTTGTGATGAGTGCATTCAACTCACAGTGTTGAAAGTTCCTTTTGATAGAACAATTCTGACACAATCTTCTTATAGAATCTGCAAGTGGATATTTGGATTGCTTGAGGCCTATGCTGGAGTAAGAAATAATTTCACATAAAAACTATATTGAAGCATTCTCAAAAACATCCTTGTGATGTGTGCCTTCAACTCACAGAATTGAAACTTCCTTTTGATAAAGCAGTTTTGAAACACCATATTGTAGAATCTGCAAGTGGATAGTTTTAGCACTTTGAGGCCTAGCCTGGAAAAGGGTCTATCTTCACGTAAAAACTGGACAGAAGCATTCTCAGAAACTTCCCTGTGCTTTATGAATTCAACTCACAGACTTGAACCTTCCTTTTGATAGAACAGTTTGGAAAAACACTTTTTGTAGAATCTGGAAGTGGATATTTAGAGCGCTTTGAGGCCTATGCAGGAAAAGGAAATACCATCACATAAAAACTAGACAGAAGTATTCTCAGAAACTTCTTTGTGATGTGTGCATTCAACTCACAGATTTGAACCCTGCTTTTCAAAGAGCAGTTATGAAACACCCTTTTTGTAGGATCTGCAGGTGGATATTTTTGGCGCTTTGAGGCCAATGCTGGAAAAGGAAATATGTATACATAAAAACTAAACAGAAGCATTCTCAGAAACTTCTCTGTATTTTATGATTTCAACTCACAGAGTTGAACCTTCCTTTTGATAGCGCAGTTTTGAAACACTCTTTTGTAGAATCTGCAAGTGGATATTTGGAATGCTTTGAGGCCTATGCTCGAAAAGGAAATTTCTTCATATAAATACTAGACAGAAGCATGCTCAGAAACTTCTTTGTGATGAGTGCATTGTACTCACAGACTTTAAATTTCCTTTTGATAGAGCAGTTTTGAAACAGTCTTTTTGTAAAATATGAAAGTGTATATTTGGTGCGATTTGAGGGCTAAGATGGAAAAGGAAATATCTTCACATAAAAACTGGACAGAAGTATTCTCCGTATTTTCTTTGTGATGTGTGCATTAAGCTAACAGAGTAGAACCTTCCTTTTGATAGAGCAGTTTTGAAACCCTCTTTTTGTAGAATCTGCAAGTGGATATTTGGAGCGATTTGAGGCCTATGGTGAAAAAGGGGATATCTTCGCATAAAAACTAGATAGAAGCATTCTCAGAAACTTCCCTGTGCCGTATGCATTCAACTCACGGACTTAAAACTTCCTTTTGAAAGAGCAGATTTGAAAAACTTTTTTTGTAGAAACTGCTAGTGGATATTTGGAGCGCTTTGAGGCCTATGCCGGAAAAGGAAATATCCCCACATAAAAAGTAGACAAAAGCATTCTCCGAAACTTCTTTGTGATGAATGCATTCACCTCACAGAGTTGAACCTTCCCTTTGATGGAACAGTTTTGAAACACTCTTTTTGTAGAATCTGCAAGTGGCTATTTGGAGCGCTTTGAGGCGTCTGCTGGAAAAGGAAATATCTTCACATAATAAGTAGACGGAAGCATTCACAGAAACTTCTCTGTGATGAGTGCATTCACCTCACAGAGTTCAACCTTCCTTTTGGTAGAACAGTTATGAAACACTCTCTTTGTAGAGTCTACAAGAGATTATTTGGAGCTCATTGAGGCCTAGGCTGGAAAAGAAAGTATCTTCCTGGAAAAACTAAGCAGAATCATTCTCAGAAATATTTTTGTGATGAGTGCATTCAACTCACAGCCTTGAACCTTCCTTTTGATAGAGTAGTTTTGAAACACTCGTTTTGTAGAATCTGCAAGTGGATATTTGGAGTGCTTTGTGGTCTATGCTGGAAAAGGAAATATCTTCACATCAAAACTAGACAGAAACATTCTCAGAAATTTCTGTGTTATGAGTGCATTCAACTCACAGGGTTGAACTTTCCTTTTGCTAGATCAGTTTTGAAACATTCTTTTTGTAGAATCTGCAAGTGTGTATTTGGAGCGATTTGAGGCCTATGCTGCAAAAAGAGAAATCTTCACATAAAAACTAGACAGAAGCATTCCCAAAAACTTCCCCGTGCTTCATGCATTCAACTCACAGACTTGAACCTTCCTTTTGATAGAGCAGTTTTGAAACACTCTTTTTGTAGAATCTGCAATTGGATATTTGGAGCGATTTGAGGCCTATGATGAAAAAGGGAATGTCTTCACCTAAAAACTAGACAGAAGCATCCTCTGAAACTTCTTTGTGATGAGTGCATTCAACCCACAGAGTTGAAACCTCCTTTTTTTTAGAACTGTTTTGTAACACTCTCTTTGTAGAATCTGAAAGTGGATACTTGGTGCGCTTTGAGGCCTATGCTGGAAATGGAAATATGTTCTCATAAAAACTAAGCAGAAGTATACACACAGAGTTCTTAGTGATGAGTGCATTCAACTCACAGACGTAAACTTTCCTTTTGATATAGCAGTTTTGACACACTCTTTTTGTAGAATCTGCAAGTGTATATTTGGAGCGCTATGAGGGCTACGCTGTAAAAGGAAATATCATCACATAAAAACTATACAGAAGCATTCTCAGAAACATCTCTATGATGAGCGCATTGTACTCGCAGACTTGAACTTTCTTTTTGATAGAGCAGTTTTGAAACACTCCTTTTGTAGAATGTGCAAGTGGATATTTGCTGTGCTTTGAGGCCTAATCTGGAAAAGGAAGTATCTTCACATAAAAACTAGACAGAAGCATTCTCCGAAACTTCTTTGTGATGCGTGCATTCATCTAACAGACTAGAAAGTTCCTTTTGATAGAGCAGTTTTGAAACACCCTTTTTGTAGAATCTGCAAGTGGATATTTGGAGCGATTTGAGGCCTGTGGTGTAAAAGGGAATATCTTCACATAAAAACTAGAAAGAAGCATTCTCAGAAACTTCAGTGTGCTTTATGCATTCAACTCACAGACTTGAACCTTCCTTTTGAAAAAGCAGATTTGAAAAACTCTTTTTGTAGAAATTGCAAGTGGATATTTGGAGTGCTTTGAGGCCTATGCTGGAAAAGGATATATCCTCACATAAAAACTAGACAAAAGCATTCCCTGAAACTTCTTTTTGATGAATGCATTCAGCTTACAGAGTTGAACTTTCCTTTTGATAGAACAGTTTTGAAACACTCTTTTTGTAGAATCTGCAAGTAGATATTTGGAGAGCTTTGAGACCTATGCTGGAAAAGGAAATATCTTCACATAAAAATTAGACAGAAGCATTCTCAGACACTTCTCTGTGATGAGTGCATTCAACTCAGAGAGTTCAACCTTCCTTTTGGTAGAACAGTTTTGAATCACTCTCTTTCTAGAATCTACAATAGATTATTTGGAGCTCATTTAGGCCTATGATGGGAAAGGGAATATCTTCCCATAAAAACTAAGCAGAATCATTCTCAGAAACATTTATGTGATGAGTGCTTTCAACTCAGAGACTTGAACATTCCTTTTGATAGAGCAGTTTTGAAACACTCTTTTTGTAGAATCTGCAATTGGATATTTGGAGTGCTTTGAGACCTATGCTGGAAAAGGAAATATCTTCACATAAAAATTAGACAGAAGCATTCTCAGACACTTCTCTGTGATGGGCGCATTCAGCTCACTGAGTTCAACCTTCCTTTAGGTAGAATAGTTTTGAATCACTCTCTTTGTAGAATCTACTATCGATTATTTGGAGCGCATTGAGGCCTACGATGGAAAAGGGAATATCTTCCCATAAAAACTAAGCAGAATCATTCTCAGAAACATTTTTGTGATGAGTGCATTCAACTCTGAGACTTGAACATTCCTTTTGAAAGATCAGTTTTGAAACATTCTTTTTATAGAATCTACAAGTGGGTATTTGGAGCAATTTGAGGCCTATGCTGGAAAAGGGAATATCTTCACATAAAAATTAGACAGAAGCATTCTCAGAAATTTCTTTGTGATGAGTGGGTTCAACTCACAGGGTTGAACTTTCCTTTTGATAGAACAGTTTTGAAACACTCTGTTTGTAGAATTTGCAAGTGGATATTTGGAGCGATTTGAAGCCTATGCTGCAAAAAGGGAATATCTGAACATAAGAACTAGACAGAAGCATTCTCAGAGACTTCCTTGTGCCTTATACATTCAATTCACAAGCTTGAACCTTCTTTTTGGTAGAGCAGTTTTGAAACACCCTTTTTGTAGACTCTGCAAGTGGATATTTACAGCGATTTGAGGCCTACAGTGAAAAAGGGGATATCTTCACATAAAAACTAGATAGAAGCATTCTCAGAAACTTCCCTTTGCTTTATGCAGTCAACTCACAGACTTGAAACTTCCTTTTCAAAGAGCAGATTTTAAATACTCTTTTTGTAGAAACTGCAAGTGGATATTTGGAGCGCTTTGAGGCCTATGCTGGAAAAGGAAATATCCTCACATAAAAACAAGACAAAAGCATTCTCCGAAACTTCTTTGGGATGAATGCATTCAGCTCACAGAGTTGAACCTTGCCTTTGATAGAACAGTTTTGAAACACTCTTTTTTTAGAATCTGCAAGTGGATATTTGGAGCGCATTGGGACCTATGCTGGAAAAAGAAATATCTTCACATAATACCTAGACGGAAGCATTCTTAGAAACTTCTCTGTGATGAGTCATTTATGAAACACTTTCTTTGAAGAATCTATAAGAGATTATTTGGAGCTCATTGAGGCCTATGCTGGAAAAAGGAATATCTTCATATAAAAACTAGACAGAAGCATTCTGAGAAACTTCCCTGCGCTATTTGCATTCAACTCACACTCTTGAACCTTCTTTTTGAAAGAGCAGATTTGAAACACTCTTTTTGTAGAAACTGCAAGTACATATTTGGAGTGCTTTTAGGCCTATGATGGAAAAGGAAATATCCTCACAGAAAAATTAGACAAAAGCATTCTCAGAAATTTCTTTGTGATGTGTGCATTTAATTCACCGAGTTGAACTTTCCTTTTGATAGAACAGTTTGGAAACAGTCTTTTTGTAGAATCTGCAAGTGGATATTTGGAGCATTTTGAGGTCTAAGCTGGAAAAGGAAATATCTTCACATAAAAACTAGACAGAAGCATTCCCAGAAACTTCCCCGTGCTTCATGCATTCAACTCACAGACTTGAACCTTCCTTTTAATAGAGCAGTTTTGAAACACTCTTTTTGTAGAATCTGCAATTGGATATTTGGAGCGATTTGAGGCCTATGATGAAAAAGGGAATATCTTCACCTAAAAACTAGACAGAAGCATTCTCTGAAACTTCTTTGCGATGAGTGCATTCAACCCACAGAGTTGAAACCTCCTTTTTTTTAGAACTGTTTTGTAACACTCTCTTTGTAGAATCTGAAAGTGGATACTTGGTGCGCTTTGAGGCCTATGCTGGAAATGGAAATATGTTCTCATAAAAACTAAGCAGAAGCATACTCACAGAGTTCTTAGTGATGAGTGCATCCAACTCACAGACTTAAACTTTCCTTTTGATATAGCAGTTTTGACACACTCTTTTTGTAGAATCTGCAAGTGGATATTTGGAGCGCTATGAGGCCTACGCTGTAAAAGGAAATATCATCACATAAAAACTATACAGAAGCATTCTCAGAAACATCTCTATGATGAGCGCATTGTACTCACGGACTTGAACTTTCTTTTTGATAGAGCAGTTTTGAAACACTCCTTTTGTAGAATGTGCAAGTGGATATTTGGTGTGCTTTGAGGCCTAATCTGGAAAAGGAAATATCTTCACATAAAAACTAGACAGAAGCATTCTCTGAAACTTCTTTGTGATGCGTGCGTTCATCTAACAGACTAGAAACTTCCTTTTGATAGAGCAGTTTTGAAACACCCTTTTTGTAGAATCTACAAGTGGATATTTGGAGCGATTTGAGGCCTGTGGTGTAAAAGGGAATATCTTTTCATAAAAACTAGAAGGAAGCATTCTCAGAAACTTCAGTGTGCGTTATGCATTCAACTCACAGACTTGAACATTCCTTTTGAAAGAGCAGATTTGAAAAACTCTTTTTGTAGAAATTGCAAGTGGATATTTAGAGTGGTTTGAGGCCTATGGTGGAAAAGGATATATCCTCACATAAAAACTAGACAAAAGCATTCTCTGAAACTTCTTTGTGATGAATGCATTCAGCTTACAGAGTTGAAATTTCCTTTTGATAGAACAGTTTTGAAACACTCTTTTTGTAGAATCTGCAAGTGGATATTTGGAGAGCTTTGAGACCTATGCTGGAAAAGGAAATATCTTCACATAAAAATTAGACAGAAGCATTCTCAGACACTTCTCTGTGATGAGTGCATTCAACTCACAGAGTTCAACCTTCCTTTTTGTAGAACAGTTATGAAACTCTCTCTTTGTAGAATCTACAAGGGATCATTTGGAGCACATTGGGGCCTATGCTGGAAAAGGAAGTATCTTCCCATTAAAAAAAAAGCAGAATCATTCTGAGATACTTTTTTGTGATCAGTGCATTCGACTCACAGACTTGAACCTTCCTTTTGATAGAGCAGTTTTGAAACACTCTTTTTGAAGAATCTTCAAGTGGATATTTGGAGCGCTTTGAGGCCTATGCTGGAAAAGGAAATATCTTCACATAAAAACTAGACAGAAGCATTGTCAGACACTTCTCTGTGATGAGTGCATTCAACTCACAGAGTTCAACCTTCCTTTTTGTAGAACAGTTATGAAACACTCTCTTTGTAGAATCTACAAGGGATCATTTGGAGCACATTAAGACCTATGCTGGAAAAGGGTGTATCTTCCCATAAAAAAATAAGCAGAATCATTCTGAGATACCTTTTTGTGATGAGTGCATTCAACTCACAGACTTGAACATTCCTTTCGATAGAGCAGTTTTGAAACACTCTTTTTGTAGATTCTGCAAGTGGGTATTTTGAGCGCTTTGAGGTCAAAGATGGAAAAGGAAATATCTTCATATAAAAACTAGACAGAAGCATTCTCAGAAATTACTTTGGGATGAGTGCATTCAACCCAAAGAGTTGAACCTTCCTTTTGATAGAACAGTTTTGAAACACTTTTTTTGTAGAATCTGCAAGTGGATATTTGGAGCAATTTGAGGCCTATGCTAGAAAAGGAAATATCTTCACATAAAAACTAGACGGAAGCATTCTCAGAAATTTCTTGGTGATGAGTGCATTCAACTCACAGGTTTGAACTTGCCTTTTGATAGAACAGTTTTGAAACACTCTGTTTGTAGAATTTGCAAGTGGATATTTGGAGAGATTTGTGGCCTGTGCTGCATAAAGGGAATATCTTAACTTTAGAACAAGACAGAAGCATTCTCAGAGACTCCCCTGTGCTTTATGCATTCAAATCACAGGCTTGAACCTTCCTTTTGATAGAGCAGTTTTGAACCACTCTTTTTGTAGAATCTGCAAGTGGATATTTGGAGTGATTTGAGGCCTATGATGAAAAAGGAAATATCTTCACCTAAAAACTAGACAGAAACATTCTCAGAAACTTCTGTGGGATCAGAACGTTCAACCAACAGAGTTGAACCTTCCTTTTGATAGACTAGTTTTGAAACACACTTTTTGTAGAATCTGCAAGTGGATGTTTGGAGGGCTTTGAGGCCTATGCTGGAAAGAAAATATCTTCACCTAAAAACTAGACAGAAGCATTCTCAGAAACTTCTTTGTGATGAGTGCATTCAACTCACAGTGTTGAAAGTTCCTTTTGATAGAACAATTCTGACACAATCTTCTTATAGAATCTGCAAGTGGATATTTGGATTGCTTGAGGCCTATGCTGGAGTAAGAAATAATTTCACATAAAAACTATATTGAAGCATTCTCAAAAACATCTTTGTGATGTGTGCCTTCAACTCACAGAATTGAAACTTCCTTTTGATAAAGCAGTTTTGAAACACCATATTGTAGAATCTGCAAGTGGATAGTTTTAGCACTTTGAGGCCTAGCCTGGAAAAGGGTCTATCTTAACATAAAAACTGGACAGAAGCATTCTCAGAAACTTCCCTGTGCTTTATGAATTCAACTCACAGACTTGAACCTTCCTTTTGATAGAACAGTTTGGAAAAACACTTTTTGTAGAATCTGGAAGTGGATATTTAGAGCGCTTTGAGGCCTATGCAGGAAAAGGAAATACCATCACATAAAAACTAGACAGAAGTATTCTCAGAAACTTCTTTGTGATGTGTGCATTCAACTCACAGATTTGAACCCTGCTTTTCAAAGAGCAGTTATGAAACACCCTTTTTGTAGGATCTGCAGGTGGACATTTTTGGCGCTTTGAGGCCAATGCTGGAAAAGGAAATATGTATACATAAAAACTAAACAGAAGCATTCTCAGAAACTTCTCTGTGTTTTATGATTTCAACTCACAGAGTTGAACCTTCCTTTTGATAGCGCAGTTTTGAAACACTCTTTTGTAGAATCTGCAAGTGGATATTTGGAATGCTTTGAGGCCTATGCTCGAAAAGGAAATTTCTTCATATAAATACTAGACAGAAGCATGCTCAGAAACTTCTTTGTGATGAGTGCATTGTACTCACAGACTTCAAATTTCCTTTTGATAGAGCAGTTTTGAAACAGTCTTTTTGTAAAATATGAAAGTGTATATTTGGTGCGATTTGAGGGCTAAGATGGAAAAGGAAATATCTTCACATAAAAACTGGACAGAAGTATTCTCCGTATTTTCTTTGTGATGTGTGCATTAAACTAACAGAGTAGAACCTTCCTTTTGATAGAGCAGTTTTGAAACCCTCTTTTTGTAGAATCTGCAAGTGGATATTTGGAGCGATTTGAGGCCTATGGTGAAAAAGGGGATATCTTCGCATAAAAACTAGATAGAAGCATTCTCAGAAACTTCCCTGTGCCGTATGCATTCAACTCACGGACTTAAACCTTCCTTTTGAAAGAGCAGATTTGAAACACTTTTTTTGTAGAAACTGCAAGTGGATATATGGAGCGCTTTGAGGCCTATGCAGGAAAAGGAAATATCCCCACATAAAAAGTAGACAAAAGCATTCTCCGAAACTTCTTTGTGATGAATGCATTCACCTCACAGAGTTGAACCTTCCCTTTGATGGAACAGTTTTGAAACACTCTTTTTGTAGAATCTGCAAGTGGCTATTTGGAGCGCTTTGAGGCGTATGCTGGAAAAAGAAATATCTTCACATAATAAATAGACGGAAGCATTCACAGAAACTTCTCTGTGATGAGTGCATTCACCTCACAGAGTTCAACCTTCCTTTTGGTAGAACAGTTATGAAACACTCTCTTTGTAGAGTCTACAAGAGATTATTTGGAGCTCATTGAGGCCTATGCTGGAAAAGAAAGTATCTTCCCGGAAAAACTAAGCAGAATCATTCTCAGAAATAATTTTGTGATGAGTGCATTCAACTCACAGCATTGAACCTTCCTTTTGACAGAGTAGTTTTGAAACACTCGTTTTGTAGAATCTGCAAGTGGATATTTGGAGTGCTTTGAGGTCTATGCTGGAAAAGGAAATATCTTCACATCAAAACTAGACAGAAACATTCTCAGAAATTTCTGTGTGATGAGTGCATTCAACTCACAGGGTTGAACTTTCCTTTTGCTAGAACAGTTTTGAAACATTCTTTTTGTAGAATCTGCAAGTGTGTATTTGGAGCGATTTGAGGCCTATGCTGCAAAAAGAGAAATCTTCACATAAAAAATAGACAGAAGCATTCCCAAAAACTTCCCCGTGCTTCATGCATTCAACTCACAGACTTGAACCTTCCTTTTGATAGAGCAGTTTTGAAACACTCTTTTTGTAGAATCTGCAATTGGATATTTGGAGCGATTTGAGGCCTATGATGAAAAAGGGAATGTCTTCACCTAAAAACTAGACAGAAGCATTCTCTGAAACTTCTTTGCGATGAGTGCATTCAACCCACAGAGTTGAAACCTCCTTTTTTTTAGAACTGTTTTGTAACACTCTCTTTGTAGAATCTGAAAGTGGATACTTGGTGCGCTTTGAGGCCTATGCTGGAAATGGAAATATGTTCTCATAAAAACTAAGCAGACGCATACTCACAGAGTTCTTAGTGATGAGTGCATTCAACTCACAGACATAAATTTTCCTTTTGATATAGCAGTTTTGACACACTCTTTTTGTAGAATCTGCAAGTGGATATTTGGAGCGCTATGAGGGCTACGCTGTAAAAGGAAATATCATCACATAAAAACTATACGGAAGCATTCTCAGAAACATCTCTATGATGAGCGCATTGTACTCACAGACTTGAACTTTCTTTTTGATAGAGCAGTTTTGAAACACTCCTTTTGTAGAATGTGCAAGTGGATATTTGGTGTGCTTTGAGGCCTAATCTGGAAAAGGAAATATCTTCACATAAAAACTAGACAGAAGCATTCTCTGAAACTTCTTTGTGATGCGTGCATTCATCTAACAGACTAGAAACTTCCTTTTGATAGAGCAGTTTTGAAACACCCTTTTTGTAGAATCTGCAAGTGGTTATTTGGAGCGATTTGAGGCCTGTGGTGTAAAAGGGAATATCTTCACATAAAAACTAGAAGGAAGCATTCTCAGAAACTTCAGTGTGCTTTATGCATTCAACTCACAGACTTGAACCTTCCTTTTGAAAAAGCAGATTTGAAAAACTCTTTTTGTAGAAATTGCAAGTGGATATTTGGAGTGCTTTGAGGCCTATGCTGGAAAAGGATATATCCTCACATAAAAACTAGACAAAAGCATTCCCTGAAACTTCTTTGTGATGAATGCATTCAGCCTACAGAGTTGAACTTTCCTTTTGATAGAACAGTTTTGAAACACTCTTTTTGTAGAATCTGCAAGTGGATATTTGGAGAGCTTTGAGACCTATGCTGGAAAAGGAAATATCTTCACATAAAAATTAGACAGAAGCATTCTCAGACACTTCTCTGTGATGAGTGCATTCAACTCAGAGAGTTCAACCTTCCTTTTGGTAGAACAGTTTTGAATCACTCTCTTTCTAGAATCTACAATAGATTATTTGGAGCTCATTTAGGCCTATGATGGGAAAGGGAATATCTTCCCATAAAAACTAAGCAGAATCATTGTCAGAAACATTTATGTGATGAGTGCTTTCAACTCAGAGACTTGAACATTCCTTTTGATAGAGCAGTTTTGAAACACTCTTTTTGTAGAATCTGCAATTGGATATTTGGAGTGCTTTGAGACCTATGCTGGAAAAGGAAATATCTTCACATAAAAATTAGACAGAAGCATTCTCAGACACTTCTCTGTGATGGGCGCATTCAGCTCACTGAGTTCAACCTTCCTTTAGGTAGAATAGTTTTGAATCACTCTCTTTGTAGAATCTACTATCGATTATTTGGAGCGCATTGAGGCCTACGATGGAAAAGGGAATATCTTCCCATAAAAACTAAGCAGAATCATTCTCAGAAACATTTTTGTGATGAGTGCATTCAACTCTGAGACTTGAACATTCCTTTTGAAAGAGCAGTTTTGAAACACTCTTTTCATAGAATCTACAAGTGGGTATTTGGAGCAATTTGAGGCCTATGCTGGAAAAGGGAATATCTTCACATAAAAATTAGACAGAAGCATTCTCAGAAATTTCTTTGTGATGAGTGCGTTCAACTCACAGGGTTGAACTTTCCTTTTTATAGAACAGTTTTGAAACACTCTGTTTGTAGAATTTGCAAGTGGATATTTGGAGCGATTTCAGGCCTATGCTGCAAAAAGGGAATATCTGAACATAAGAACTAGACAGAAGCATTCTCAGAGACTTCCTTGTGCCTTATACATTCAATTCACAGGCTTGAACCTTCTTTTTGGAAGAGCAGTTTTGAAACACCCTTTTTGTAGACTCTGCAAGTGGATATTTACAGCGATTTGAGGCCTACAGTGAAAAAGGGGATATCTTCACATAAAAACCAGATAGAAGCATTCTCAGAAACTTCCCTTTGCTTTATGCAGTCAACTCACAGACTTGAAACTTCCTTTTCAAAGAGCAGATTTTAAATACTCTTTTTGTAGAAACTGCAAGTGGATATTTGGAGCGCTTTGAAGCCTATGCTGGAAAAGGAAATATCCTCACATAAAAACAAGACAAAAGCATTCTCCGAAACTTCTTTGGGATGAATGCATTCAGCTCACAGAGTTGAACCTTGCCTTTGATAGAACAGTTTTGAAACACTCTTTTTTTAGAATCTGCAAGTGGATATTTGGAGCGCATTGGGACCTATGCTGGAAAAAGAAATATCTTCACATAATACCTAGACGGAAGCATTCTCAGAAACTTCTCTGTGATGAGTCATTTATGAAACACTTTCTTTGAAGAATCTATAAGAGATTATTTGGAGCTCATTGAGGCCTATGCTGGAAAAAGGAATATCTTCATATAAAAACTAGACAGAAGCATTCTGAGAAACTTCCCTGCGCTATTTGCATTCAACTCACACTCTTGAACCTTCTTTTTGAAAGAGCAGATTTGAAACACTCTTTTTGTAGAAAGTGCAAGTGCATATTTGGAGTGCTTTGAGGCCTATGATGGAAAAGGAAATATCCTCACAGAAAAATTAGACAAAAGCATTCTCAGAAATTTCTTTGTGATGTGTGCATTTAATTCACCGAGTTGAACTTTCCTTTTGATAGAACAGTTTTGAAACAGTCTTTTTGTAGAATCTGCAAGTGGATATTTGGAGCATTTTGAGGTCTATGCTGGAAAAGGAAATATCGTCACATGAAAATTAGACAGAAGCATTCCCAAAAACTTCCCCGTGCTTCATGCATTCAACTCACAGACTTGAACCTTCCTTTTGATAGAGCAGTTTTGAAACACTCTTTTTGTAGAATCTGCAATTGGATATTTGGAGCGATTTGAGGCCTATGATGAAAAAGGGAATAACTTCACCTAAAAACTAGACAGAAGCATTCTCTGAAACTTCTTTGCGATGAGTGCATTCAACCCACAGAGTTGAAACCTCCTTTTTTTTAGAAATGTTTTGTAACACTCTCTTTGTAGAATCTGAAAGTGGATACTTGGTGCGCTTTGAGGCCTATGCTGGAAATGGAAATATGTTCTCATAAAAACTAAGCAGAAGCATACTCACAGAGTTCTTAGTGATGAGTGCATCCAACTCACAGACTTAAACTTTCCTTTTGATATAGCAGTTTTGACACACTCTTTTTGTAGAATCTGCAAGTGGATATTTGGAGCGCTATGAGGCCTACGCTGTAAAAGGAAATATCATCACCTAAAAACTATACAGAAGCATTCTCAGAAACATCTCTATGATGAGTGCATTGTACTCACAGACTTGAACTTTCTTTTTGATGGAGCAGTTTTGAAACACTCCTTTTGTAGAATGTGCAAGTGGATATTTGGTGTGCTTTGAGGCCTAATCTGGAAAAGGAAATATCTTCACATAAAAACTAGACAGAAGCATTCTCTGAAACTTCTTTGTGATGCGTGCATTCATCTAACAGACTAGAAACTTCCTTTTGATAGGGCAGTTTTGAAACACCCTTTTTGTAGAATCTACAAGTGGATATTTGGAGCGATTTGAGGCCTGTGGTGTAAAAGGGAATATCTTCACATAAAAACTAGAAGGAAGCATTCTCAGAAACTTCAGTGTGCGTTATGCATTCAACTCACAGACTTGAACATTCCTTTTGAAAGAGCAGATTTGAAAAACTCTTTTTGTAGAAATTGCAAGTGGATATTTAGAGTGGTTTGAGGCCTATGCTGGAAAAGGATATATCCTCACATAAAAACTAGACAAAAGCATTCTCTGAAACTTCTTTGTGATGAATGCATTCAGCTTACAGAGTTGAACTTTTCTTTTGATAGAACAGTTTTGAAACACTCTTTTTGTAGAATCTGCAAGTGGATATTTGGAGAGCTTTGAGACCTATGCTGGAAAAGGAAATATCTTCACATAAAAACTAGACAGAAACATTGTCAGACACTTCTCTGTGACGAGTGCATTCAACTCACAGAGTTCAACCTTCCTTTTTGTAGAACAGTTATGAAACACTCTCTTTGTAGAATCTACAAGGGATCATCTGGAGCACATTAAGACCTATGCTGGAAAAGGGTGTATCTTCCCATAAAAAAATAAGCAGAATCATTCTGAGATACCTTTTTGTGATGAGTGCATTCAACTCACAGACTTGAACATTCCTTTCGATAGAGCAGTTTTGAAACACTCTTTTTGTAGATTCTGCAAGTGGGTATTTTGAGCGCTTTGAGGTCAAAGATGGAAAAGGAAATATCTTCATATAAAAACTAGACAGAAGCATTCTCAGAAATTACTTCGGGATGAGTGCATTCAACCCAAAGAGTTGAACCTTCCTTTTGATAGAACAGTTTTGAAACACTTTTTTTGTAGAATCTGCAAGTGGATATTTGGAGCAATTTGAGGCCTATGCTAGAAAAGGAAATATCTTCACATAAAAACTAGACGGAAGCATTCTCAGAAATTTCTTGGTGATGAGTGCATTCAACTCACAGGTTTGAACGTGCCTTTTGATAGAACAGTTTTGAAACACTCTGTTTGTAGAATTTGCAAGTGGATATTTGGAGAGATTTGTGGCCTGTGCTGCATAAAGGGAATATCTTAACTTTAGAACAAGACAGAAGCATTCTCAGAGACTCCCCTGTGCTTTATGCATTCAAATCACAGGCTTGAACCTTCCTTTTGATAGAGCAGTTTTGAACCACTCTTTTTGTAGAATCTGCAAGTGGATATTTGGAGTGATTTGAGGCCTATGATGAAAAAGGAAATATCTTCACCTAAAAACTAGACAGAAACATTCTCAGAAACTTCTGTGGGATCAGAACGTTCAACCAACAGAGTTGAACCTTCCTTTTGATAGACTAGTTTTGAAACACACTTTTTGTAGAATCTGCAAGTGGATGTTTGGAGGGCTTTGAGGCCTATGCTGGAAAGAAAATATCTTCACCTAAAAACTAGACAGAAGCATTCTCAGAAACTTCTTTGTGATGAGTGCATTCAACTCACAGTGTTGAAAGTTCCTTTTGATAGAACAATTCTGACACAATCTTCTTATAGAATCTGCAAGTGGATATTTGGATTGCTTGAGGCCTATGCTGGAGTAAGAAATAATTTCACATAAAAACTATATTGAAGCATTCTCAAAAACATCCTTGTGATGTGTGCCTTCAACTCACAGAATTGAAACTTCCTTTTGATAAAGCAGTTTTGAAACACCATATTGTAGAATCTGCAAGTGGATAGTTTTAGCACTTTGAGGCCTAGCCTGGAAAAGGGTCTATCTTCACGTAAAAACTGGACAGAAGCATTCTCAGAAACTTCCCTGTGCTTTATGAATTCAACTCACAGACTTGAACCTTCCTTTTGATAGAACAGTTTGGAAAAACACTTTTTGTAGAATCTGGAAGTGGATATTTAGAGCGCTTTGAGGCCTATGCAGGAAAAGGAAATACCATCACATAAAAACTAGACAGAAGTATTCTCAGAAACTTCTTTGTGATGTGTGCATTCAACTCACAGATTTGAACCCTGCTTTTCAAAGAGCAGTTATGAAACACCCTTTTTGTAGGATCTGCAGGTGGATATTTTTGGCGCTTTGAGGCCAATGCTGGAAAAGGAAATATGTATACATAAAAACTAAACAGAAGCATTCTCAGAAACTTCTCTGTATTTTATGATTTCAACTCACAGAGTTGAACCTTCCTTTTGATAGCGCAGTTTTGAAACACTCTTTTGTAGAATCTGCAAGTGGATATTTGGAATGCTTTGAGGCCTATGCTCGAAAAGGAAATTTCTTCATATAAATACTAGACAGAAGCATGCTCAGAAACTTCTTTGTGATGAGTGCATTGTACTCACAGACTTTAAATTTCCTTTTGATAGAGCAGTTTTGAAACAGTCTTTTTGTAAAATATGAAAGTGTATATTTGGTGCGATTTGAGGGCTAAGATGGAAAAGGAAATATCTTCACATAAAAAATGGACAGAAGTATTCTCCGTATTTTCTTTGTGATGTGTGCATTAAGCTAACAGAGTAGAACCTTCCTTTTGATAGAGCAGTTTTGAAACCCTCTTTTTGTAGAATCTGCAAGTGGATATTTGGAGCGATTTGAGGCCTATGGTGAAAAAGGGGATATCTTCGCATAAAAACTAGATAGAAGCATTCTCAGAAACTTCCCTGTGCCGTATGCATTCAACTCACGGACTTAAAACTTCCTTTTGAAAGAGCAGATTTGAAAAACTTTTTTTGTAGAAACTGCTAGTGGATATTTGGAGCGCTTTGAGGCCTATGCCGGAAAAGGAAATATCCCCACATAAAAAGTAGACAAAAGCATTCTCCGAAACTTCTTTGTGATGAATGCATTCACCTCACAGAGTTGAACCTTCCCTTTGATGGAACAGTTTTGAAACACTCTTTTTGTAGAATCTGCAAGTGGCTATTTGGAGCGCTTTGAGGCGTATGCTGGAAAAGGAAATATATTCACATAATAAGTAGACGGAAGCATTCACAGAAACTTCTCTGTGATGAGTGCATTCACCTCACAGAGTTCAACCTTCCTTTTGGTAGAACAGTTATGAAACACTCTCTTTGTAGAGTCTACAAGAGATTATTTGGAGCTCATTGAGGCCTAGGCTGGAAAAGAAAGTATCTTCCTGGAAAAACTAAGCAGAATCATTCTCAGAAATATTTTTGTGATGAGTGCATTCAACTCACAGCCTTGAACCTTCCTTTTGATAGAGTAGTTTTGAAACACTCGTTTTGTAGAATCTGCAAGTGGATATTTGGAGTGCTTTGTGGTCTATGCTGGAAAAGGAAATATCTTCACATCAAAACTAGACAGAAACATTCTCAGAAATTTCTGTGTTATGAGTGCATTCAACTCACAGGGTTGAACTTTCCTTTTGCTAGATCAGTTTTGAAACATTCTTTTTGTAGAATCTGCAAGTGTGTATTTGGAGCGATTTGAGGCCTATGCTGCAAAAAGAGAAATCTTCACATAAAAACTAGACAGAAGCATTCCCAAAAACTTCCCCGTGCTTCATGCATTCAACTCACAGACTTGAACCTTCCTTTTGATAGAGCAGTTTTGAAACACTCTTTTTGTAGAATCTGCAATTGGATATTTGGAGCGATTTGAGGCCTATGATGAAAAAGGGAATGTCTTCACCTAAAAACTAGACAGAAGCATCCTCTGAAACTTCTTTGTGATGAGTGCATTCAACCCACAGAGTTGAAACCTCCTTTTTTTTAGAACTGTTTTGTAACACTCTCTTTGTAGAATCTGAAAGTGGATACTTGGTGCGCTTTGAGGCCTATGCTGGAAATGGAAATATGTTCTCATAAAAACTAAGCAGAAGTATACACACAGAGTTCTTAGTGATGAGTGCATTCAACTCACAGACGTAAACTTTCCTTTTGATATAGCAGTTTTGATACACTCTTTTTGTAGAATCTGCAAGTGGATATTTGGAGCGCTATGAGGGCTACGCTGTAAAAGGAAATATCATCACATAAAAACTATACAGAAGCATTCTCAGAAACATCTCTATGATGAGCGCATTGTACTCGCAGACTTGAACTTTCTTTTTGATAGAGCAGTTTTGAAACACTCCTTTTGTAGAATGTGCAAGTGGATATTTGCTGTGCTTTGAGGCCTAATCTGGAAAAGGAAGTATCTTCACATAAAAACTAGACAGAAGCATTCTCCGAAACTTCTTTGTGATGCGTGCATTCATCTAACAGACTAGAAAGTTCCTTTTGATAGAGCAGTTTTGAAACACCCTTTTTGTAGAATCTGCAAGTGGATATTTGGAGCGATTTGAGGCCTGTGGTGTAAAAGGGAATATCTTCACATAAAAACTAGAAGGAAGCATTCTCAGAAACTTCAGTGTGCTTTATGCATTCAACTCACAGACTTGAACCTTCCTTTTGAAAAAGCAGATTTGAAAAACTCTTTTTGTAGAAATTGCAAGTGGATATTTGGAGTGCTTTGAGGCCTATGCTGGAAAAGGATATATCCTCACATAAAAACTAGACAAAAGCATTCCCTGAAACTTCTTTTTGATGAATGCATTCAGCTTACAGAGTTGAACTTTCCTTTTGATAGAACAGTTTTGAAACACTCTTTTTGTAGAATCTGCAAGTAGATATTTGGAGAGCTTTGAGACCTATGCTGGAAAAGGAAATATCTTCACATAAAAATTAGACAGAAGCATTCTCAGACACTTCTCTGTGATGAGTGCATTCAACTCAGAGAGTTCAACCTTCCTTTTGGTAGAACAGTTTTGAATCACTCTCTTTCTAGAATCTACAATAGATTATTTGGAGCTCATTTAGGCCTATGATGGGAAAGGGAATATCTTCCCATAAAAACTAAGCAGAATCATTCTCAGAAACATTTATGTGATGAGTGCTTTCAACTCAGAGACTTGAACATTCCTTTTGATAGAGCAGTTTTGAAACACTCTTTTTGTAGAATCTGCAATTGGATATTTGGAGTGCTTTGAGACCTATGCTGGAAAAGGAAATATCTTCACATAAAAATTAGACAGAAGCATTCTCAGACACTTCTCTGTGATGGGCGCATTCAGCTCACTGAGTTCAACCTTCCTTTAGGTAGAATAGTTTTGAATCACTCTCTTTGTAGAATCTACTATCGATTATTTGGAGCGCATTGAGGCCTACGATGGAAAAGGGAATATCTTCCCATAAAAACTAAGCAGAATCATTCTCAGAAACATTTTTGTGATGAGTGCATTCAACTCTGAGACTTGAACATTCCTTTTGAAAGATCAGTTTTGAAACATTCTTTTTATAGAATCTACAAGTGGGTATTTGGAGCAATTTGAGGCCTATGCTGGAAAAGGGAATATCTTCACATAAAAATTAGACAGAAGCATTCTCAGAAATTTCTTTGTGATGAGTGGGTTCAACTCACAGGGTTGAACTTTCCTTTTGATAGAACAGTTTTGAAACACTCTGTTTGTAGAATTTGCAAGTGGATATTTGGAGCGATTTGAAGCCTATGCTGCAAAAAGGGAATATCTGAACATAAGAACTAGACAGAAGCATTCTCAGAGACTTCCTTGTGCCTTATACATTCAATTCACAAGCTTGAACCTTCTTTTTGGTAGAGCAGTTTTGAAACACCCTTTTTGTAGACTCTGCAAGTGGATATTTACAGCGATTTGAGGCCTACAGTGAAAAAGGGGATATCTTCACATAAAAACTAGATAGAAGCATTCTCAGAAACTTCCCTTTGCTTTATGCAGTCAACTCACAGACTTGAAACTTCCTTTTCAAAGAGCAGATTTTAAATACTCTTTTTGTGGAAACTGCAAGTGGATATTTGGAGCGCTTTGAGGCCTATGCTGGAAAAGGAAATATCCTCACATAAAAACAAGACAAAAGCATTCTCCGAAACTTCTTTGGGATGAATGCATTCAGCTCACAGAGTTGAACCTTGCCTTTGATAGAACAGTTTTGAAACACTCTTTTTTTAGAATCTGCAAGTGGATATTTGGAGCGCATTGGGACCTATGCTGGAAAAAGAAATATCTTCACATAATACCTAGACGGAAGCATTCTTAGAAACTTCTCTGTGATGAGTCATTTATGAAACACTTTCTTTGAAGAATCTATAAGAGATTATTTGGAGCTCATTGAGGCCTATGCTGGAAAAAGGAATATCTTCATATAAAAACTAGACAGAAGCATTCTGAGAAACTTCCCTGCGCTATTTGCATTCAACTCACACTCTTGAACCTTCTTTTTGAAAGAGCAGATTTGAAACACTCTTTTTGTAGAAACTGCAAGTACATATTTGGAGTGCTTTTAGGCCTATGATGGAAAAGGAAATATCCTCACAGAAAAATTAGACAAAAGCATTCTCAGAAATTTCTTTGTGATGTGTGCATTTAATTCACCGAGTTGAACTTTCCTTTTGATAGAACAGTTTTGAAACAGTCTTTTTGTAGAATCTGCAAGTGGATATTTGGAGCATTTTGAGGTCTAAGCTGGAAAAGGAAATATCTTCACATAAAAACTAGACAGAAGCATTCCCAGAAACTTCCCCGTGCTTCATGCATTCAACTCACAGACTTGAACCTTCCTTTTAATAGAGCAGTTTTGAAACACTCTTTTTGTAGAATCTGCAATTGGATATTTGGAGCGATTTGAGGCCTATGATGAAAAAGGGAATATCTTCACCTAAAAACTAGACAGAAGCATTCTCTGAAACTTCTTTGCGATGAGTGCATTCAACCCACAGAGTTGAAACCTCCTTTTTTTTAGAACTGTTTTGTAACACTCTCTTTGTAGAATCTGAAAGTGGATACTTGGTGCGCTTTGAGGCCTATGCTGGAAATGGAAATATGTTCTCATAAAAACTAAGCAGAAGCATACTCACAGAGTTCTTAGTGATGAGTGCATCCAACTCACAGACTTAAACTTTCCTTTTGATATAGCAGTTTTGACACACTCTTTTTGTAGAATCTGCAAGTGGATATTTGGAGCGCTATGAGGCCTACGCTGTAAAAGGAAATATCATCACATAAAAACTATACAGAAGCATTCTCAGAAACATCTCTATGATGAGCGCATTGTACTCACGGACTTGAACTTTCTTTTTGATAGAGCAGTTTTGAAACACTCCTTTTGTAGAATGTGCAAGTGGATATTTGGTGTGCTTTGAGGCCTAATCTGGAAAAGGAAATATCTTCACATAAAAACTAGACAGAAGCATTCTCTGAAACTTCTTTGTGATGCGTGCGTTCATCTAACAGACTAGAAACTTCCTTTTGATAGAGCAGTTTTGAAACACCCTTTTTGTAGAATCTACAAGTGGATATTTGGAGCGATTTGAGGCCTGTGGTGTAAAAGGGAATATCTTTTCATAAAAACTAGAAGGAAGCATTCTCAGAAACTTCAGTGTGCGTTATGCATTCAACTCACAGACTTGAACATTCCTTTTGAAAGAGCAGATTTGAAAAACTCTTTTTGTAGAAATTGCAAGTGGATATTTAGAGTGGTTTGAGGCCTATGGTGGAAAAGGATATATCCTCACATAAAAACTAGACAAAAGCATTCTCTGAAACTTCTTTGTGATGAATGCATTCAGCTTACAGAGTTGAAATTTCCTTTTGATAGAACAGTTTTGAAACACTCTTTTTGTAGAATCTGCAAGTGGATATTTGGAGAGCTTTGAGACCTATGCTGGAAAAGGAAATATCTTCACATAAAAATTAGACAGAAGCATTCTCAGACACTTCTCTGTGATGAGTGCATTCAACTCACAGAGTTCAACCTTCCTTTTTGTAGAACAGTTATGAAACTCTCTCTTTGTAGAATCTACAAGGGATCATTTGGAGCACATTGGGGCCTATGCTGGAAAAGGAAGTATCTTCCCATTAAAAAAAAAGCAGAATCATTCTGAGATACTTTTTTGTGATCAGTGCATTCGACTCACAGACTTGAACCTTCCTTTTGATAGAGCAGTTTTGAAACACTCTTTTTGAAGAATCTTCAAGTGGATATTTGGAGCGCTTTGAGGCCTATGCTGGAAAAGGAAATATCTTCACATAAAAACTAGACAGAAGCATTGTCAGACACTTCTCTGTGATGAGTGCATTCAACTCACAGAGTTCAACCTTCCTTTTTGTAGAACAGTTATGAAACACTCTCTTTGTAGAATCTACAAGGGATCATTTGGAGCACATTAAGACCTATGCTGGAAAAGGGTGTATCTTCCCATAAAAAAATAAGCAGAATCATTCTGAGATACCTTTTTGTGATGAGTGCATTCAACTCACAGACTTGAACATTCCTTTCGATAGAGCAGTTTTGAAACACTCTTTTTGTAGATTCTGCAAGTGGGTATTTTGAGCGCTTTGAGGTCAAAGATGGAAAAGGAAATATCTTCATATAAAAACTAGACAGAAGCATTCTCAGAAATTACTTTGGGATGAGTGCATTCAACCCAAAGAGTTGAACCTTCCTTTTGATAGAACAGTTTTGAAACACTTTTTTTGTAGAATCTGCAAGTGGATATTTGGAGCAATTTGAGGCCTATGCTAGAAAAGGAAATATCTTCACATAAAAACTAGACGGAAGCATTCTCAGAAATTTCTTGGTGATGAGTGCATTCAACTCACAGGTTTGAACTTGCCTTTTGATAGAACAGTTTTGAAACACTCTGTTTGTAGAATTTGCAAGTGGATATTTGGAGAGATTTGTGGCCTGTGCTGCATAAAGGGAATATCTTAACTTTAGAACAAGACAGAAGCATTCTCAGAGACTCCCCTGTGCTTTATGCATTCAAATCACAGGCTTGAACCTTCCTTTTGATAGAGCAGTTTTGAACCACTCTTTTTGTAGAATCTGCAAGTGGATATTTGGAGTGATTTGAGGCCTATGATGAAAAAGGAAATATCTTCACCTAAAAACTAGACAGAAACATTCTCAGAAACTTCTGTGGGATCAGAACGTTCAACCAACAGAGTTGAACCTTCCTTTTGATAGACTAGTTTTGAAACACACTTTTTGTAGAATCTGCAAGTGGATGTTTGGAGGGCTTTGAGGCCTATGCTGGAAAGAAAATATCTTCACCTAAAAACTAGACAGAAGCATTCTCAGAAACTTCTTTGTGATGAGTGCATTCAACTCACAGTGTTGAAAGTTCCTTTTGATAGAACAATTCTGACACAATCTTCTTATAGAATCTGCAAGTGGATATTTGGATTGCTTGAGGCCTATGCTGGAGTAAGAAATAATTTCACATAAAAACTATATTGAAGCATTCTCAAAAACATCTTTGTGATGTGTGCCTTCAACTCACAGAATTGAAACTTCCTTTTGATAAAGCAGTTTTGAAACACCATATTGTAGAATCTGCAAGTGGATAGTTTTAGCACTTTGAGGCCTAGCCTGGAAAAGGGTCTATCTTAACATAAAAACTGGACAGAAGCATTCTCAGAAACTTCCCTGTGCTTTATGAATTCAACTCACAGACTTGAACCTTCCTTTTGATAGAACAGTTTGGAAAAACACTTTTTGTAGAATCTGGAAGTGGATATTTAGAGCGCTTTGAGGCCTATGCAGGAAAAGGAAATACCATCACATAAAAACTAGACAGAAGTATTCTCAGAAACTTCTTTGTGATGTGTGCATTCAACTCACAGATTTGAACCCTGCTTTTCAAAGAGCAGTTATGAAACACCCTTTTTGTAGGATCTGCAGGTGGACATTTTTGGCGCTTTGAGGCCAATGCTGGAAAAGGAAATATGTATACATAAAAACTAAACAGAAGCATTCTCAGAAACTTCTCTGTGTTTTATGATTTCAACTCACAGAGTTGAACCTTCCTTTTGATAGCGCAGTTTTGAAACACTCTTTTGTAGAATCTGCAAGTGGATATTTGGAATGCTTTGAGGCCTATGCTCGAAAAGGAAATTTCTTCATATAAATACTAGACAGAAGCATGCTCAGAAACTTCTTTGTGATGAGTGCATTGTACTCACAGACTTCAAATTTCCTTTTGATAGAGCAGTTTTGAAACAGTCTTTTTGTAAAATATGAAAGTGTATATTTGGTGCGATTTGAGGGCTAAGATGGAAAAGGAAATATCTTCACATAAAAACTGGACAGAAGTATTCTCCGTATTTTCTTTGTGATGTGTGCATTAAACTAACAGAGTAGAACCTTCCTTTTGATAGAGCAGTTTTGAAACCCTCTTTTTGTAGAATCTGCAAGTGGATATTTGGAGCGATTTGAGGCCTATGGTGAAAAAGGGGATATCTTCGCATAAAAACTAGATAGAAGCATTCTCAGAAACTTCCCTGTGCCGTATGCATTCAACTCACGGACTTAAACCTTCCTTTTGAAAGAGCAGATTTGAAACACTTTTTTTGTAGAAACTGCAAGTGGATATATGGAGCGCTTTGAGGCCTATGCAGGAAAAGGAAATATCCCCACATAAAAAGTAGACAAAAGCATTCTCCGAAACTTCTTTGTGATGAATGCATTCACCTCACAGAGTTGAACCTTCCCTTTGATGGAACAGTTTTGAAACACTCTTTTTGTAGAATCTGCAAGTGGCTATTTGGAGCGCTTTGAGGCGTATGCTGGAAAAAGAAATATCTTCACATAATAAATAGACGGAAGCATTCACAGAAACTTCTCTGTGATGAGTGCATTCACCTCACAGAGTTCAACCTTCCTTTTGGTAGAACAGTTATGAAACACTCTCTTTGTAGAGTCTACAAGAGATTATTTGGAGCTCATTGAGGCCTATGCTGGAAAAGAAAGTATCTTCCCGGAAAAACTAAGCAGAATCATTCTCAGAAATAATTTTGTGATGAGTGCATTCAACTCACAGCATTGAACCTTCCTTTTGATAGAGTAGTTTTGAAACACTCGTTTTGTAGAATCTGCAAGTGGATATTTGGAGTGCTTTGAGGTCTATGCTGGAAAAGGAAATATCTTCACATCAAAACTAGACAGAAACATTCTCAGAAATTTCTGTGTGATGAGTGCATTCAACTCACAGGGTTGAACTTTCCTTTTGCTAGAACAGTTTTGAAACATTCTTTTTGTAGAATCTGCAAGTGTGTATTTGGAGCGATTTGAGGCCTATGCTGCAAAAAGAGAAATCTTCACATAAAAAATAGACAGAAGCATTCCCAAAAACTTCCCCGTGCTTCATGCATTCAACTCACAGACTTGAACCTTCCTTTTGATAGAGCAGTTTTGAAACACTCTTTTTGTAGAATCTGCAATTGGATATTTGGAGCGATTTGAGGCCTATGATGAAAAAGGGAATGTCTTCACCTAAAAACTAGACAGAAGCATTCTCTGAAACTTCTTTGCGATGAGTGCATTCAACCCACAGAGTTGAAACCTCCTTTTTTTTAGAACTGTTTTGTAACACTCTCTTTGTAGAATCTGAAAGTGGATACTTGGTGCGCTTTGAGGCCTATGCTGGAAATGGAAATATGTTCTCATAAAAACTAAGCAGACGCATACTCACAGAGTTCTTAGTGATGAGTGCATTCAACTCACAGACATAAATTTTCCTTTTGATATAGCAGTTTTGACACACTCTTTTTGTAGAATCTGCAAGTGGATATTTGGAGCGCTATGAGGGCTACGCTGTAAAAGGAAATATCATCACATAAAAACTATACGGAAGCATTCTCAGAAACATCTCTATGATGAGCGCATTGTACTCACAGACTTGAACTTTCTTTTTGATAGAGCAGTTTTGAAACACTCCTTTTGTAGAATGTGCAAGTGGATATTTGGTGTGCTTTGAGGCCTAATCTGGAAAAGGAAATATCTTCACATAAAAACTAGACAGAAGCATTCTCTGAAACTTCTTTGTGATGCGTGCATTCATCTAACAGACTAGAAACTTCCTTTTGATAGAGCAGTTTTGAAACACCCTTTTTGTAGAATCTGCAAGTGGTTATTTGGAGCGATTTGAGGCCTGTGGTGTAAAAGGGAATATCTTCACATAAAAACTAGAAGGAAGCATTCTCAGAAACTTCAGTGTGCTTTATGCATTCAACTCACAGACTTGAACCTTCCTTTTGAAAAAGCAGATTTGAAAAACTCTTTTTGTAGAAATTGCAAGTGGATATTTGGAGTGCTTTGAGGCCTATGCTGGAAAAGGATATATCCTCACATAAAAACTAGACAAAAGCATTCCCTGAAACTTCTTTGTGATGAATGCATTCAGCCTACAGAGTTGAACTTTCCTTTTGATAGAACAGTTTTGAAACACTCTTTTTGTAGAATCTGCAAGTGGATATTTGGAGAGCTTTGAGACCTATGCTGGAAAAGGAAATATCTTCACATAAAAATTAGACAGAAGCATTCTCAGACACTTCTCTGTGATGAGTGCATTCAACTCAGAGAGTTCAACCTTCCTTTTGGTAGAACAGTTTTGAATCACTCTCTTTCTAGAATCTACAATAGATTATTTGGAGCTCATTTAGGCCTATGATGGGAAAGGGAATATCTTCCCATAAAAACTAAGCAGAATCATTGTCAGAAACATTTATGTGATGAGTGCTTTCAACTCAGAGACTTGAACATTCCTTTTGATAGAGCAGTTTTGAAACACTCTTTTTGTAGAATCTGCAATTGGATATTTGGAGTGCTTTGAGACCTATGCTGGAAAAGGAAATATCTTCACATAAAAATTAGACAGAAGCATTCTCAGACACTTCTCTGTGATGGGCGCATTCAGCTCACTGAGTTCAACCTTCCTTTAGGTAGAATAGTTTTGAATCACTCTCTTTGTAGAATCTACTATCGATTATTTGGAGCGCATTGAGGCCTACGATGGAAAAGGGAATATCTTCCCATAAAAACTAAGCAGAATCATTCTCAGAAACATTTTTGTGATGAGTGCATTCAACTCTGAGACTTGAACATTCCTTTTGAAAGAGCAGTTTTGAAACACTCTTTTCATAGAATCTACAAGTGGGTATTTGGAGCAATTTGAGGCCTATGCTGGAAAAGGGAATATCTTCACATAAAAATTAGACAGAAGCATTCTCAGAAATTTCTTTGTGATGAGTGCGTTCAACTCACAGGGTTGAACTTTCCTTTTTATAGAACAGTTTTGAAACACTCTGTTTGTAGAATTTGCAAGTGGATATTTGGAGCGATTTCAGGCCTATGCTGCAAAAAGGGAATATCTGAACATAAGAACTAGACAGAAGCATTCTCAGAGACTTCCTTGTGCCTTATACATTCAATTCACAGGCTTGAACCTTCTTTTTGGAAGAGCAGTTTTGAAACACCCTTTTTGTAGACTCTGCAAGTGGATATTTACAGCGATTTGAGGCCTACAGTGAAAAAGGGGATATCTTCACATAAAAACCAGATAGAAGCATTCTCAGAAACTTCCCTTTGCTTTATGCAGTCAACTCACAGACTTGAAACTTCCTTTTCAAAGAGCAGATTTTAAATACTCTTTTTGTAGAAACTGCAAGTGGATATTTGGAGCGCTTTGAAGCCTATGCTGGAAAAGGAAATATCCTCACATAAAAACAAGACAAAAGCATTCTCCGAAACTTCTTTGGGATGAATGCATTCAGCTCACAGAGTTGAACCTTGCCTTTGATAGAACAGTTTTGAAACACTCTTTTTTTAGAATCTGCAAGTGGATATTTGGAGCGCATTGGGACCTATGCTGGAAAAAGAAATATCTTCACATAATACCTAGACGGAAGCATTCTCAGAAACTTCTCTGTGATGAGTCATTTATGAAACACTTTCTTTGAAGAATCTATAAGAGATTATTTGGAGCTCATTGAGGCCTATGCTGGAAAAAGGAATATCTTCATATAAAAACTAGACAGAAGCATTCTGAGAAACTTCCCTGCGCTATTTGCATTCAACTCACACTCTTGAACCTTCTTTTTGAAAGAGCAGATTTGAAACACTCTTTTTGTAGAAAGTGCAAGTGCATATTTGGAGTGCTTTGAGGCCTATGATGGAAAAGGAAATATCCTCACAGAAAAATTAGACAAAAGCATTCTCAGAAATTTCTTTGTGATGTGTGCATTTAATTCACCGAGTTGAACTTTCCTTTTGATAGAACAGTTTTGAAACAGTCTTTTTGTAGAATCTGCAAGTGGATATTTGGAGCATTTTGAGGTCTATGCTGGAAAAGGAAATATCGTCACATGAAAATTAGACAGAAGCATTCCCAAAAACTTCCCCGTGCTTCATGCATTCAACTCACAGACTTGAACCTTCCTTTTGATAGAGCAGTTTTGAAACACTCTTTTTGTAGAATCTGCAATTGGATATTTGGAGCGATTTGAGGCCTATGATGAAAAAGGGAATAACTTCACCTAAAAACTAGACAGAAGCATTCTCTGAAACTTCTTTGCGATGAGTGCATTCAACCCACAGAGTTGAAACCTCCTTTTTTTTAGAAATGTTTTGTAACACTCTCTTTGTAGAATCTGAAAGTGGATACTTGGTGCGCTTTGAGGCCTATGCTGGAAATGGAAATATGTTCTCATAAAAACTAAGCAGAAGCATACTCACAGAGTTCTTAGTGATGAGTGCATCCAACTCACAGACTTAAACTTTCCTTTTGATATAGCAGTTTTGACACACTCTTTTTGTAGAATCTGCAAGTGGATATTTGGAGCGCTATGAGGCCTACGCTGTAAAAGGAAATATCATCACCTAAAAACTATACAGAAGCATTCTCAGAAACATCTCTATGATGAGTGCATTGTACTCACAGACTTGAACTTTCTTTTTGATGGAGCAGTTTTGAAACACTCCTTTTGTAGAATGTGCAAGTGGATATTTGGTGTGCTTTGAGGCCTAATCTGGAAAAGGAAATATCTTCACATAAAAACTAGACAGAAGCATTCTCTGAAACTTCTTTGTGATGCGTGCATTCATCTAACAGACTAGAAACTTCCTTTTGATAGGGCAGTTTTGAAACACCCTTTTTGTAGAATCTACAAGTGGATATTTGGAGCGATTTGAGGCCTGTGGTGTAAAAGGGAATATCTTCACATAAAAACTAGAAGGAAGCATTCTCAGAAACTTCAGTGTGCGTTATGCATTCAACTCACAGACTTGAACATTCCTTTTGAAAGAGCAGATTTGAAAAACTCTTTTTGTAGAAATTGCAAGTGGATATTTAGAGTGGTTTGAGGCCTATGCTGGAAAAGGATATATCCTCACATAAAAACTAGACAAAAGCATTCTCTGAAACTTCTTTGTGATGAATGCATTCAGCTTACAGAGTTGAACTTTTCTTTTGATAGAACAGTTTTGAAACACTCTTTTTGTAGAATCTGCAAGTGGATATTTGGAGAGCTTTGAGACCTATGCTGGAAAAGGAAATATCTTCACATAAAAACTAGACAGAAACATTGTCAGACACTTCTCTGTGACGAGTGCATTCAACTCACAGAGTTCAACCTTCCTTTTTGTAGAACAGTTATGAAACACTCTCTTTGTAGAATCTACAAGGGATCATTTGGAGCACATTAAGACCTATGCTGGAAAAGGGTGTATCTTCCCATAAAAAAATAAGCAGAATCATTCTGAGATACCTTTTTGTGATGAGTGCATTCAACTCACAGACTTGAACATTCCTTTCGATAGAGCAGTTTTGAAACACTCTTTTTGTAGATTCTGCAAGTGGGTATTTTGAGCGCTTTGAGGTCAAAGATGGAAAAGGAAATATCTTCATATAAAAACTAGACAGAAGCATTCTCAGAAATTACTTCGGGATGAGTGCATTCAACCCAAAGAGTTGAACCTTCCTTTTGATAGAACAGTTTTGAAACACTTTTTTTGTAGAATCTGCAAGTGGATATTTGGAGCAATTTGAGGCCTATGCTAGAAAAGGAAATATCTTCACATAAAAACTAGACGGAAGCATTCTCAGAAATTTCTTGGTGATGAGTGCATTCAACTCACAGGTTTGAACGTGCCTTTTGATAGAACAGTTTTGAAACACTCTGTTTGTAGAATTTGCAAGTGGATATTTGGAGAGATTTGTGGCCTGTGCTGCATAAAGGGAATATCTTAACTTTAGAACAAGACAGAAGCATTCTCAGAGACTCCCCTGTGCTTTATGCATTCAAATCACAGGCTTGAACCTTCCTTTTGATAGAGCAGTTTTGAACCACTCTTTTTGTAGAATCTGCAAGTGGATATTTGGAGTGATTTGAGGCCTATGATGAAAAAGGAAATATCTTCACCTAAAAACTAGACAGAAACATTCTCAGAAACTTCTGTGGGATCAGAACGTTCAACCAACAGAGTTGAACCTTCCTTTTGATAGACTAGTTTTGAAACACACTTTTTGTAGAATCTGCAAGTGGATGTTTGGAGGGCTTTGAGGCCTATGCTGGAAAGAAAATATCTTCACCTAAAAACTAGACAGAAGCATTCTCAGAAACTTCTTTGTGATGAGTGCATTCAACTCACAGTGTTGAAAGTTCCTTTTGATAGAACAATTCTGACACAATCTTCTTATAGAATCTGCAAGTGGATATTTGGATTGCTTGAGGCCTATGCTGGAGTAAGAAATAATTTCACATAAAAACTATATTGAAGCATTCTCAAAAACATCCTTGTGATGTGTGCCTTCAACTCACAGAATTGAAACTTCCTTTTGATAAAGCAGTTTTGAAACACCATATTGTAGAATCTGCAAGTGGATAGTTTTAGCACTTTGAGGCCTAGCCTGGAAAAGGGTCTATCTTCACGTAAAAACTGGACAGAAGCATTCTCAGAAACTTCCCTGTGCTTTATGAATTCAACTCACAGACTTGAACCTTCCTTTTGATAGAACAGTTTGGAAAAACACTTTTTGTAGAATCTGGAAGTGGATATTTAGAGCGCTTTGAGGCCTATGCAGGAAAAGGAAATACCATCACATAAAAACTAGACAGAAGTATTCTCAGAAACTTCTTTGTGATGTGTGCATTCAACTCACAGATTTGAACCCTGCTTTTCAAAGAGCAGTTATGAAACACCCTTTTTGTAGGATCTGCAGGTGGATATTTTTGGCGCTTTGAGGCCAATGCTGGAAAAGGAAATATGTATACATAAAAACTAAACAGAAGCATTCTCAGAAACTTCTCTGTATTTTATGATTTCAACTCACAGAGTTGAACCTTCCTTTTGATAGCGCAGTTTTGAAACACTCTTTTGTAGAATCTGCAAGTGGATATTTGGAATGCTTTGAGGCCTATGCTCGAAAAGGAAATTTCTTCATATAAATACTAGACAGAAGCATGCTCAGAAACTTCTTTGTGATGAGTGCATTGTACTCACAGACTTTAAATTTCCTTTTGATAGAGCAGTTTTGAAACAGTCTTTTTGTAAAATATGAAAGTGTATATTTGGTGCGATTTGAGGGCTAAGATGGAAAAGGAAATATCTTCACATAAAAAATGGACAGAAGTATTCTCCGTATTTTCTTTGTGATGTGTGCATTAAGCTAACAGAGTAGAACCTTCCTTTTGATAGAGCAGTTTTGAAACCCTCTTTTTGTAGAATCTGCAAGTGGATATTTGGAGCGATTTGAGGTCTATGGTGAAAAAGGGGATATCTTCGCATAAAAACTAGATAGAAGCATTCTCAGAAACTTCCCTGTGCCGTATGCATTCAACTCACGGACTTAAAACTTCCTTTTGAAAGAGCAGATTTGAAAAACTTTTTTTGTAGAAACTGCTAGTGGATATTTGGAGCGCTTTGAGGCCTATGCCGGAAAAGGAAATATCCCCACATAAAAAGTAGACAAAAGCATTCTCCGAAACTTCTTTGTGATGAATGCATTCACCTCACAGAGTTGAACCTTCCCTTTGATGGAACAGTTTTGAAACACTCTTTTTGTAGAATCTGCAAGTGGCTATTTGGAGCGCTTTGAGGCGTATGCTGGAAAAGGAAATATATTCACATAATAAGTAGACGGAAGCATTCACAGAAACTTCTCTGTGATGAGTGCATTCACCTCACAGAGTTCAACCTTCCTTTTGGTAGAACAGTTATGAAACACTCTCTTTGTAGAGTCTACAAGAGATTATTTGGAGCTCATTGAGGCCTAGGCTGGAAAAGAAAGTATCTTCCTGGAAAAACTAAGCAGAATCATTCTCAGAAATATTTTTGTGATGAGTGCATTCAACTCACAGCCTTGAACCTTCCTTTTGATAGAGTAGTTTTGAAACACTCGTTTTGTAGAATCTGCAAGTGGATATTTGGAGTGCTTTGTGGTCTATGCTGGAAAAGGAAATATCTTCACATCAAAACTAGACAGAAACATTCTCAGAAATTTCTGTGTTATGAGTGCATTCAACTCACAGGGTTGAACTTTCCTTTTGCTAGATCAGTTTTGAAACATTCTTTTTGTAGAATCTGCAAGTGTGTATTTGGAGCGATTTGAGGCCTATGCTGCAAAAAGAGAAATCTTCACATAAAAACTAGACAGAAGCATTCCCAAAAACTTCCCCGTGCTTCATGCATTCAACTCACAGACTTGAACCTTCCTTTTGATAGAGCAGTTTTGAAACACTCTTTTTGTAGAATCTGCAATTGGATATTTGGAGCGATTTGAGGCCTATGATGAAAAAGGGAATGTCTTCACCTAAAAACTAGACAGAAGCATCCTCTGAAACTTCTTTGTGATGAGTGCATTCAACCCACAGAGTTGAAACCTCCTTTTTTTTAGAACTGTTTTGTAACACTCTCTTTGTAGAATCTGAAAGTGGATACTTGGTGCGCTTTGAGGCCTATGCTGGAAATGGAAATATGTTCTCATAAAAACTAAGCAGAAGTATACACACAGAGTTCTTAGTGATGAGTGCATTCAACTCACAGACGTAAACTTTCCTTTTGATATAGCAGTTTTGATACACTCTTTTTGTAGAATCTGCAAGTGGATATTTGGAGCGCTATGAGGGCTACGCTGTAAAAGGAAATATCATCACATAAAAACTATACAGAAGCATTCTCAGAAACATCTCTATGATGAGCGCATTGTACTCGCAGACTTGAACTTTCTTTTTGATAGAGCAGTTTTGAAACACTCCTTTTGTAGAATGTGCAAGTGGATATTTGCTGTGCTTTGAGGCCTAATCTGGAAAAGGAAGTATCTTCACATAAAAACTAGACAGAAGCATTCTCCGAAACTTCTTTGTGATGCGTGCATTCATCTAACAGACTAGAAAGTTCCTTTTGATAGAGCAGTTTTGAAACACCCTTTTGTAGAATCTGCAAGTGGATATTTGGAGCGATTTGAGGCCTGTGGTGTAAAAGGGAATATCTTCACATAAAAACTAGAAGGAAGCATTCTCAGAAACTTCAGTGTGCTTTATGCATTCAACTCACAGACTTGAACCTTCCTTTTGAAAAAGCAGATTTGAAAAACTCTTTTTGTAGAAATTGCAAGTGGATATTTGGAGTGCTTTGAGGCCTATGCTGGAAAAGGATATATCCTCACATAAAAACTAGACAAAAGCATTCCCTGAAACTTCTTTGTGATGAATGCATTCAGCTTACAGAGTTGAACTTTCCTTTTGATAGAACAGTTTTGAAACACTCTTTTTGTAGAATCTGCAAGTAGATATTTGGAGAGCTTTGAGACCTATGCTGGAAAAGGAAATATCTTCACATAAAAATTAGACAGAAGCATTCTCAGACACTTCTCTGTGATGAGTGCATTCAACTCAGAGAGTTCAACCTTCCTTTTGGTAGAACAGTTTTGAATCACTCTCTTTCTAGAATCTACAATAGATTATTTGGAGCTCATTTAGGCCTATGATGGGAAAGGGAATATCTTCCCATAAAAACTAAGCAGAATCATTCTCAGAAACATTTATGTGATGAGTGCTTTCAACTCAGAGACTTGAACATTCCTTTTGATAGAGCAGTTTTGAAACACTCTTTTTGTAGAATCTGCAATTGGATATTTGGAGTGCTTTGAGACCTATGCTGGAAAAGGAAATATCTTCACATAAAAATTAGACAGAAGCATTCTCAGACACTTCTCTGTGATGGGCGCATTCAGCTCACTGAGTTCAACCTTCCTTTAGGTAGAATAGTTTTGAATCACTCTCTTTGTAGAATCTACTATCGATTATTTGGAGCGCATTGGGGCCTACGATGGAAAAGGGAATATCTTCCCATAAAAACTAAGCAGAATCATTCTCAGAAACATTTTTGTGATGAGTGCATTCAACTCTGAGACTTGAACATTCCTTTTGAAAGATCAGTTTTGAAACATTCTTTTTATAGAATCTACAAGTGGGTATTTGGAGCAATTTGAGGCCTATGCTGGAAAAGGGAATATCTTCACATAAAAATTAGACAGAAGCATTCTCAGAAATTTCTTTGTGATGAGTGGGTTCAACTCACAGGGTTGAACTTTCCTTTTGATAGAACAGTTTTGAAACACTCTGTTTGTAGAATTTGCAAGTGGATATTTGGAGCGATTTGAGGCCTATGCTGCAAAAAGGGAATATCTGAACATAAGAACTAGACAGAAGCATTCTCAGAGACTTCCTTGTGCCTTATACATTCAATTCACAAGCTTGAACCTTCTTTTTGGTAGAGCAGTTTTGAAACACCCTTTTTGTAGACTCTGCAAGTGGATATTTACAGCGATTTGAGGCCTACAGTGAAAAAGGGGATATCTTCACATAAAAACTAGATAGAAGCATTCTCAGAAACTTCCCTTTGCTTTATGCAGTCAACTCACAGACTTGAAACTTCCTTTTCAAAGAGCAGATTTTAAATACTCTTTTTGTAGAAACTGCAAGTGGATATTTGGAGCGCTTTGAGGCCTATGCTGGAAAAGGAAATATCCTCACATAAAAACAAGACAAAAGCATTCTCCGAAACTTCTTTGGGATGAATGCATTCAGCTCACAGAGTTGAACCTTGCCTTTGATAGAACAGTTTTGAAACACTCTTTTTTTAGAATCTGCAAGTGGATATTTGGAGCGCATTGGGACCTATGCTGGAAAAAGAAATATCTTCACATAATACCTAGACGGAAGCATTCTCAGAAACTTCTCTGTGATGAGTCATTTATGAAACACTTTCTTTGAAGAATCTATAAGAGATTATTTGGAGCTCATTGAGGCCTATGCTGGAAAAAGGAATATCTTCATATAAAAACTAGACAGAAGCATTCTGAGAAACTTCCCTGCGCTATTTGCATTCAACTCACACTCTTGAACCTTCTTTTTGAAAGAGCAGATTTGAAACACTCTTTTTGTAGAAACTGCAAGTACATATTTGGAGTGCTTTTAGGCCTATGATGGAAAAGGAAATATCCTCACAGAAAAATTAGACAAAAGCATTCTCAGAAATTTCTTTGTGATGTGTGCATTTAATTCACCGAGTTGAACTTTCCTTTTGATAGAACAGTTTTGAAACAGTCTTTTTGTAGAATCTGCAAGTGGATATTTGGAGCATTTTGAGGTCTAAGCTGGAAAAGGAAATATCTTCACATAAAAACTAGACAGAAGCATTCCCAAAAACTTCCCCGTGCTTCATGCATTCAACTCACAGACTTGAACCTTCCTTTTGATAGAGCAGTTTTGAAACACTCTTTTTGTAGAATCTGCAATTGGATATTTGGAGCGATTTGAGGCCTATGATGAAAAAGGGAATATCTTCACCTAAAAACTAGACAGAAGCATTCTCTGAAACTTCTTTGCGATGAGTGCATTCAACCCACAGAGTTGAAACCTCCTTTTTTTTAGAACTGTTTTGTAACACTCTCTTTGTAGAATCTGAAAGTGGATACTTGGTGCGCTTTGAGGCCTATGCTGGAAATGGAAATATGTTCTCATAAAAACTAAGCAGAAGCATACTCACAGAGTTCTTAGTGATGAGTGCATCCAACTCACAGACTTAAACTTTCCTTTTGATATAGCAGTTTTGACACACTCTTTTTGTAGAATCTGCAAGTGGATATTTGGAGCGCTATGAGGCCTACGCTGTAAAAGGAAATATCATCACATAAAAACTATACAGAAGCATTCTCAGAAACATCTCTATGATGAGCGCATTGTACTCACGGACTTGAACTTTCTTTTTGATAGAGCAGTTTTGAAACACTCCTTTTGTAGAATGTGCAAGTAGATATTTGGTGTGCTTTGAGGCCTAATCTGGAAAAGGAAATATCTTCACATAAAAACTAGACAGAAGCATTCTCTGAAACTTCTTTGTGATGCGTGCGTTCATCTAACAGACTAGAAACTTCCTTTTGATAGAGCAGTTTTGAAACACCCTTTTTGTAGAATCTACAAGTGGATATTTGGAGCGATTTGAGGCCTGTGGTGTAAAAGGGAATATCTTTTCATAAAAACTAGAAGGAAGCATTCTCAGAAACTTCAGTGTGCGTTATGCATTCAACTCACAGACTTGAACATTCCTTTTGAAAGAGCAGATTTGAAAAACTCTTTTTGTAGAAATTGCAAGTGGATATTTAGAGTGGTGTGAGGCCTATGCTGGAAAAGGATATATCCTCACATAAAAACTAGACAAAAGCATTCTCTGAAACTTCTTTGTGATGAATGCATTCAGCTTACAGAGTTGAACTTTCCTTTTGATAGAACAGTTTTGAAACACTCTTTTTGTAGAATCTGCAAGTGGATATTTGGAGAGCTTTGAGACCTATGTTGGAAAAGGAAATATCTTCACATAAAAATTAGACAGAAGCATTCTCAGACACTTCTCTGTGATGAGTGCATTCAACTCACAGAGTTCAACCTTCCTTTTTGTAGAACAGTTATGAAACTCTCTCTTTGTAGAATCTACAAGGGATCATTTGGAGCACATTGGGGCCTATGCTGGAAAAGGAAGTATCTTCCCATTAAAAAAAAAGCAGAATCATTCTGAGATACTTTTTTGTGATCAGTTCATTCGACTCACAGACTTGAACCTTCCTTTTGATAGAGCAGTTTTGAAACACTCTTTTTGAAGAATCTTCAAGTGGATATTTGGAGCGCTTTGAGGCCTATGCTGGAAAAGGAAATATCTTCACATAAAAACTAGACAGAAGCATTGTCAGACACTTCTCTGTGATGAGTGCATTCAACTCACAGAGTTCAACCTTCCTTTTTGTAGAACAGTTATGAAACACTCTCTTTGTAGAATCTACAAGGGATCATTTGGAGCACATTAAGACCTATGCTGGAAAAGGGTGTATCTTCCCATAAAAAAATAAGCAGAATCATTCTGAGATACCTTTTTGTGATGAGTGCATTCAACTCACAGACTTGAACATTCCTTTCGATAGAGCAGTTTTGAAACACTCTTTTTGTAGATTCTGCAAGTGGGTATTTTGAGCGCTTTGAGGTCAAAGATGGAAAAGGAAATATCTTCATATAAAAACTAGACAGAAGCATTCTCAGAAATTACTTTGGGATGAGTGCATTCAACCCAAAGAGTTGAACCTTCCTTTTGATAGAACAGTTTTGAAACACTTTTTTTGTAGAATCTGCAAGTGGATATTTGGAGCAATTTGAGGCCTATGCTAGAAAAGGAAATATCTTCACATAAAAACTAGACGGAAGCATTCTCAGAAATTTCTTGGTGATGAGTGCATTCAACTCACAGGTTTGAACTTGCCTTTTGATAGAACAGTTTTGAAACACTCTGTTTGTAGAATTTGCAAGTGGATATTTGGAGAGAATTGTGGCCTGTGCTGCATAAAGGGAATATCTTAACTTTAGAACAAGACAGAAGCATTCTCAGAGACTCCCCTGTGCTTTATGCATTCAAATCACAGGCTTGAACCTTCCTTTTGATAGAGCAGTTTTGAACCACTCTTTTTGTAGAATCTGCAAGTGGATATTTGGAGTGATTTGAGGCCTATGATGAAAAAGGAAATATCTTCACCTAAAAACTAGACAGAAACATTCTCAGAAACTTCTGTGGGATCAGAACGTTCAACCAACAGAGTTGAACCTTCCTTTTGATAGACTAGTTTTGAAACACACTTTTTGTAGAATCTGCAAGTGGATGTTTGGAGGGCTTTGAGGCCTATGCTGGAAAGAAAATATCTTCACCTAAAAACTAGACAGAAGCATTCGCAGAAACTTCTTTGTGATGAGTGCATTCAACTCACAGTGTTGAAAGTTCCTTTTGATAGAACAATTCTGACACAATCTTCTTATAGAATCTGCAAGTGGATATTTGGATTGCTTGAGGCCTATGCTGGAGTAAGAAATAATTTCACATAAAAACTATATTGAAGCATTCTCAAAAACATCTTTGTGATGTGTGCCTTCAACTCACAGAATTGAAACTTCCTTTTGATAAAGCAGTTTTGAAACACCATATTGTAGAATCTGCAAGTGGATAGTTTTAGCACTTTGAGGCCTAGCCTGGAAAAGGGTCTATCTTCACGTAAAAACTGGACAGAAGCATTCTCAGAAACTTCCCTGTGCTTTATGAATTCAACTCACAGACTTGAACCTTCCTTTTGATAGAACAGTTTGGAAAAACACTTTTTGTAGAATCTGGAAGTGGATATTTAGAGCGCTTTGAGGCCTATGCAGGAAAAGGAAATACCATCACATAAAAACTAGACAGAAGTATTCTCAGAAACTTCTTTGTGATGTGTGCATTCAACTCACAGATTTGAACCCTGCTTTTCAAAGAGCAGTTATGAAACACCCTTTTTGTAGGATCTGCAGGTGGACATTTTTGGCGCTTTGAGGCCAATGCTGGAAAAGGAAATATGTATACATAAAAACTAAACAGAAGCATTCTCAGAAACTTCTCTGTGTTTTATGATTTCAACTCACAGAGTTGAACCTTCCTTTTGATAGCGCAGTTTTGAAACACTCTTTTGTAGAATCTGCAAGTGGATATTTGGAATGCTTTGAGGCCTATGCTCGAAAAGGAAATTTCTTCATATAAATACTAGACAGAAGCATGCTCAGAAACTTCTTTGTGATGAGTGCATTGTACTCACAGACTTCAAATTTCCTTTTGATAGAGCAGTTTTGAAACAGTCTTTTTGTAAAATATGAAAGTGTATATTTGGTGCGATTTGAGGGCTAAGATGGAAAAGGAAATATCTTCACATAAAAACTGGACAGAAGTAATCTCCGTATTTTCTTTGTGATGTGTGCATTAAACTAACAGAGTAGAACCTTCCTTTTGATAGAGCAGTTTTGAAACCCTCTTTTTGTAGAATCTGCAAGTGGATATTTGGAGCGATTTGAGGCCTATGGTGAAAAAGGGGATATCTTCGCATAAAAACTAGATAGAAGCATTCTCAGAAACTTCCCTGTGCCGTATGCATTCAACTCACGGACTTAAAACTTCCTTTTGAAAGAGCAGATTTGAAACACTTTTTTTGTAGAAACTGCAAGTGGATATTTGGAGCGCTTTGAGGCCTATGCAGGAAAAGGAAATATCCCCACATAAAAAGTAGACAAAAGCATTCTCCGAAACTTCTTTGTGATGAATTCATTCACCTCACAGAGTTGAACCTTCCCTTTGATGGAACAGTTTTGAAACACTCTTTTTGTAGAATCTGCAAGTGGCTATTTGGAGCGCTTTGAGGCGTATGCTGGAAAAGGAAATATCTTCACATAATAAATAGACGGAAGCATTCACAGACACTTCTCTGTGATGAGTGCATTCACCTCACAGAGTTCAACCTTCCTTTTGGTAGAACAGTTATGAAACACTCTCTTTGTAGAGTCTACAAGAGATTATTTGGAGCTCATTGAGGCCTATGCTGGAAGAGAAAGTATCTTCCCGGAAAAACTAAGCAGAATCATTCTCAGAAATATTTTTGTGATGAGTGCATTCAACTCACAGCCTTGAACCTTCCTTTTGATAGAGTAGTTTTGAAACACTCGTTTTGTAGAATCTGCAAGTGGATATTTGGAGTGCTTTGAGGTCCATGCTGGAAAAGGAAATATCTTCACATCAAAACTAGACAGAAACATTCTCAGAAATTTCTGTGTGATGAGTGCATTCAACTCACAGGGTTGAACTTTCCTTTTGCTAGAACAGTTTTGAAACATTCTTTTTGTAGAATCTGCAAGTGTGTATTTGGAGCGATTGGAGGCGTATGCTGCAAAAAGAGAAATCTTCACATAAAAACTAGACAGAAGCATTCCCAAAAACTTCCCCGTGCTTCATGCATTCAACTCACAGACTTGAACCTTCCTTTTGATAGAGCAGTTTTGAAACACTCTTTTTGTAGAATCTGCAATTGGATATTTGGAGCGATTTGAGGCCTATGATGAATAAGGGAATGACTTCACCTAAAAACTAGACAGAAGCATCCTCTGAAACTTCTTTGTGATGAGTGCATTCAACCCACAGAGTTGAAACCTCCTTTTTTTTAGAACTGTTTTGTAACACTCTCTTTGTAGAATCTGAAAGTGGATACTTGGTGCGCTTTGAGGCCTATGCTGGAAATGGAAATATGTTCTCATAAAAACTAAGCAGAAGCATACTCACAGAGTTCTTAGTGATGAGTGCATTCAACTCACAGACATAAACTTTCCTTTTGATATAGCAGTTTTGACACACTCTTTTTGAAGAATCTGCAAGTGGATATTTGGAGCGCTATGAGGGCTACGCTGTAAAAGGAAATATCATCACATAAAAACTATACAGAAGCATTCTCAGAAACATCTCTATGATGAGCGCATTGTACTCACAGACTTGAACTTTCTTTTTGATAGAGCAGTTTTGAAACACTCCTTTTGTAGAATGTGCAAGTGGATATTTGGTGTGCTTTGAGGCCTAATCTGGAAAAGGAAATATCTTCACATAAAAACTAGACAGAAGCATTCTCTGAAACTTCTTTGTGATGCGTGCATTCATCTAACAGACTAGAAACTTCCTTTTGATAGAGCAGTTTTGAAACACCCTTTTTGTAGAATCTACAAGTGGATATTTGGAGCGATTTGAGGCCTGTGGTGTAAAAGGGAATATCTTCACATAAAAACTAGAAGGAAGCATTCTCAGAAACTTCAGTGTGCTTTATGCATTCAACTCACAGACTTGAACCTTCCTTTTGAAAAAGCAGACTTGAAAAACTCTTTTTGTAGAAATTGCAAGTGGATATTTGGAGTGCTTTGAGGCCTATGCTGGAAAAGGATATATCCTCACATAAAAACTAGACAAAAGCATTCCCTGAAACTTCTTTGTGATGAATGCATTCAGCTTACAGAGTTGAACTTTCCTTTTGATAGAACAGTTTTGAAACACTCTTTTTGTAGAATCTGCAAGTGGATATTTGGAGAGCTATGAGACCTATGCTGGAAAAGGAAATATCTTCACATAAAAATTAGACAGAAGCATTCTTAGACACTTCTCTGTGATGAGTGCATTCAACTCAGAGAGTTCAACCTTCCTTTTGGTAGAACAGTTTTGAATCACTCTCTTTCTAGAATCTACAATAGATTATTTGGAGCTCATTTAGGCCTATGATGGGAAAGGGAATATCTTCCCATAAAAACTAAGCAGAATCATTGTCAGAAACATTTATGTGATGAGTGCTTTCAACTCAGAGTCTTGAACATTCCTTTTGATAGAGCAGTTTTGAAACACTCTTTTTGTAGAATCTGCAATGGGATATTTGGAGTGCTTTGAGACCTATGCTGGAAAAGGAAATATCTTCACATAAAAATTAGACAGAAGCATTCTCAGACACTTCTCTGTGATGGGCGCATTCAGCTCACTGAGTTCAACCTTCCTTTAGGTAGAATAGTTTTGAATCACTCTCTTTGTAGAATCTACTATCGATTATTTGGAGCGCATTGAGGCCTACGATGGAAAAGGGAATATCTTCCCATAAAAACTAAGCAGAATCATTCTCAGAAACATTTTTGTGATGAGTGCATTCAACTCTGAGACTTGAACATTCCTTTTGAAAGAGCAGTTTTGAAACATTCTTTTTATAGAATCTACAAGTGGGTATTTGGAGCAATTTGAGGCCTATGCTGGAAAAGGGAATATCTTCACATAAAAATTAGACAGAAGCATTCTCAGAAATTTCTTTGTGATGAGTGCGTTCAACTCACAGGGTTGAACTTTCCTTTTGATAGAACAGTTTTGAAACACTCTGTTTGTAGAATTTGCAAGTGGATATTTGGAGCGATTTGAGGCCTATGCTGCAAAAAGGGAATATCTGAACATAAGAACTAGACAGAAGCATTCTCAGAGACTTCCTTGTGCCTTATACATTCAATTCACAGGCTTGAACCTTCTTTTTGGTAGAGCAGTTTTGAAACACCCTTTTTGTAGACTCTGCAAGTGGATATTTACAGCGATTTGAGGCCTACAGTGAAAAAGGGGATATCTTCACATAAAAACTAGATAGAAGCATTCTCAGAAACTTCCCTTTGCTTTATGCAGTCAACTCACAGACTTGAAACTTCCTTTTCAAAGAGCAGATTTTAAATACTCTTTTTGTAGAAACTGCAAGTGGATATTTGGAGCGCTTTGAGGCCTATGCTGGAAAAGGAAATATCCTCACATAAAAACAAGACAAAAGCATTCTCCGAAACTTCTTTGGGATGAATGCATTCAGCTCACAGAGTTGAACCTTGCCTTTGATAGAACAGTTTTGAAACACTCTTTTTTTAGAATCTGCAAGTGGATATTTGGAGCGCATTGGGACCTATGCTGGAAAAAGAAATATCTTCACATAATACCTAGACGGAAGCATTCTCAGAAACTTCTCTGTGATGAGTCATTTATGAAACACTTTCTTTGAAGAATCTATAAGAGATTATTTGGAGCTCATTGAGGCCTATGCTGGAAAAAGGAATATCTTCATATAAAAACTAGACAGAAGCATTCTGAGAGACTTCCCTGCGCTATTTGCATTCAACTCACACTCTTGAACCTTCTTTTTGAAAGAGCAGATTTGAAACACTCTTTTTGTAGAAAGTGCAAGTGCATATTTGGAGTGCTTTGAGGCCTATGATGGAAAAGGAAATATCCTCACAGAAAAATTAGACAAAAGCATTCTCAGAAATTTCTTTGTGATGTGTGCATTTAATTCACCGAGTTGAACTTTCCTTTTGATAGAACAGTTTTGAAACAGTCTTTCTGTAGAATCTGCAAGTGGATATTTGGAGCATTTTGAGGTCTATGCTGGAAAAGGAAATATCTTCACATAAAAACTAGACAGAAGCATTCCCAAAAACTTCCCCGTGCTTCATGCATTCAACTCACAGACTTGAACCTTCCTTTTGATAGAGCAGTTTTGAAACACTCTTTTTGTAGAATCTGCAATTGGATATTTGGAGCGATTTGAGGCCTATGATGAAAAAGGGAATATCTTCACCTAAAAACTAGACAGAAGCATTCTCTGAAACTTCTTTGCGATGAGTGCATTCAACCCACAGAGTTGAAACCTCCTTTTTTTTAGAACTGTTTTGTAACACTCTCTTTGTAGAATCTGAAAGTGGATACTTGGTGCGCTTTGAGGCCTATGCTGGAAATGGAAATATGTTCTCATAAAAACTAAGCAGAAGCATACTCACAGAGTTCTTAGTGAGGAGTGCATCCAACTCACAGACTTAAACTTTCCTTTTGATATAGCAGTTTTGACACACTCTTTTTGTAGAATCTGCAAGTGGATATTTGGAGCGCTATGAGGCCTACGCTGTAAAAGGAAATATCATCACATAAAAACTATACAGAAGCATTCTCAGAAACCTCTCTATGATGAGTGCATTGTACTCACGGACTTGAACTTTCTTTTTGATAGAGCAGTTTTGAAACACTCCTTTTGTAGAATGTGCAAGTGGATATTTGGTGTGCTTTGAGGCCTAATCTGGAAAAGGAAATATCTTCACATAAAAACTAGACAGAAGCATTCTCTGAAACTTCTTTGTGATGCGTGCGTTCATCTGACAGACTAGAAACTTCCTTTTGATAGAGCAGTTTTGAAACACCCTTTTTGTAGAATCTACAAGTGGATATTTGGAGCGATTTGAGGCCTGTGTTGTAAAAGGGAATATCTTTTCATAAAAACTAGAAGGAAGCATTCTCAGAAACTTCAGTGTGCGTTATGCATTCAACTCACAGACTTGAACATTCCTTTTGAAAGAGCAGATTTGAAAAACTCTTTTTGTAGAAATTGCAAGTGGATATTTAGAGTGGTTTGAGGCCTATGCTGGAAAAGGATATATCCTCACATAAAAACTAGACAAAAGCATTCTCTGAAACTTCTTTGTGATGAATGCATTCAGCTTACAGAGTTGAACTTTCCTTTTGATAGAACAGTTTTGAAACACTCTTTTTGTAGAATCTGCAAGTGGATATTTGGAGAGCTTTGAGACCTTTGCTGGAAAAGGAAATATCTTCACATAAAAATTAGACAGAAGCATTCTCAGACACTTCTCTGTGATGAGTGCATTCACCTCACAGAGTTCAACCTTCCTTTTGGTAGAACAGTTATGAAACACTCTCTTTGTAGAGTCTACAAGAGATTATTTGGAGCTCATTGAGGCCTATGCTGGAAGAGAAAGTATCTTCCCGGAAAAACTAAGCAGAATCATTCTCAGAAATATTTTTGTGATGAGTGCATTCAACTCACAGCCTTGAACCTTCCTTTTGATAGAGTAGTTTTGAAACACTCGTTTTGTAGAATCTGCAAGTGGATATTTGGAGTGCTTTGAGGTCCATGCTGGAAAAGGAAATATCTTCACATCAAAACTAGACAGAAACATTCTCAGAAATTTCTGTGTGATGAGTGCATTCAACTCACAGGGTTGAACTTTCCTTTTGCTAGAACAGTTTTGAAACATTCTTTTTGTAGAATCTGCAAGTGTGTATTTGGAGCGATTGGAGGCGTATGCTGCAAAAAGAGAAATCTTCACATAAAAACTAGACAGAAGCATTCCCAAAAACTTCCCCGTGCTTCATGCATTCAACTCACAGACTTGAACCTTCCTTTTGATAGAGCAGTTTTGAAACACTCTTTTTGTAGAATCTGCAATTGGATATTTGGAGCGATTTGAGGCCTATGATGAAAAAGGGAATGACTTCACCTAAAAACTAGACAGAAGCATCCTCTGAAACTTCTTTGTGATGAGTGCATTCAACCCACAGAGTTGAAACCTCCTTTTTTTTAGAACTGTTTTGTAACACTCTCTTTGTAGAATCTGAAAGTGGATACTTGGTGCGCTTTGAGGCCTATGCTGGAAATGGAAATATGTTCTCATAAAAACTAAGCAGAAGCATACTCACAGAGTTCTTAGTGATGAGTGCATTCAACTCACAGACATAAACTTTCCTTTTGATATAGCAGTTTTGACACACTCTTTTTGTAGAATCTGCAAGTGGATATTTGGAGCGCTATGAGGGCTACGCTGTAAAAGGAAATATCATCACATAAAAACTATACAGAAGCATTCTCAGAAACATCTCTATGATGAGCGCATTGTACTCACAGACTTGAACTTTCTTTTTGATAGAGCAGTTTTGAAACACTCCTTTTGTAGAATGTGCAAGTGGATATTTGGTGTGCTTTGAGGCCTAATCTGGAAAAGGAAATATCTTCACATAAAAACTAGACAGAAGCATTCTCTGAAACTTCTTTGTGATGCGTGCATTCATCTAACAGACTAGAAACTTCCTTTTGATAGAGCAGTTTTGAAACACCCTTTTTGTAGAATCTACAAGTGGATATTTGGAGCGATTTGAGGCCTGTGGTGTAAAAGGGAATATCTTCACATAAAAACTAGAAGGAAGCATTCTCAGAAACTTCAGTGTGCGTTATGCATTCAACTCACAGACTTGAACCTTCCTTTTGAAAAAGCAGATTTGAAAAACTCTTTTTGTAGAAATTGCAAGTGGATATTTGGAGTGCTTTGAGGCCTATGCTGGAAAAGGATATATCCTCACATAAAAACTAGACAAAAGCATTCCCTGAAACTTCTTTGTGATGAATGCATTCAGCTTACAGAGTTGAACTTTCCTTTTGATAGAACAGTTTTGAAACACTCTTTTTGTAGAATCTGCAAGTGGATATTTGGAGAGCTATGAGACCTATGCTGGAAAAGGAAATATCTTCACATAAAAGTTAGACAGAAGCATTCTTAGACACTTCTCTGTGATGAGTGCATTCAACTCAGAGAGTTCAACCTTCCTTTTGGTAGAACAGTTTTGAATCACTCTCTTTCTAGAATCTACAATAGATTATTTGGAGCTCATTTAGGCCTATGATGGGAAAGGGAATATCTTCCCATAAAAACTAAGCAGAATCATTGTCAGAAACATTTATGTGATGAGTGCTTTCAACTCAGAGTCTTGAACATTCCTTTTGATAGAGCGGTTTTGAAACACTCTTTTTGTAGAATCTGCAATGGGATATTTGGAGTGCTTTGAGACCTATGCTGGAAAAGGAAATATCTTCACATAAAAATTAGACAGAAGCATTCTCAGACACTTCTCTGTGATGGGCGCATTCAGCTCACTGAGTTCAACCTTCCTTTAGGTAGAATAGTTTTGAATCACTCTCTTTGTAGAATCTACTATCGATTATTTGGAGCGCATTGAGGCCTACGATGGAAAAGGGAATATCTTCCCATAAAAACTAAGCAGAATCATTCTCAGAAACATTTTTGTGATGAGTGCATTCAACTCTGAGACTTGAACATTCCTTTTGAAAGAGCAGTTTTGAAACATTCTTTTTATAGAATCTACAAGTGGGTATTTGGAGCAATTTGAGGCCTATGCTGGAAAAGGGAATATCTTCACATAAAAATTAGACAGAAGCATTCTCAGAAATTTCTTTGTGATGAGTGCGTTCAACTCACAGGGTTGAACTTTCCTTTTGATAGAACAGTTTTGAAACACTCTGTTTGTAGAATTTGCAAGTGGATATTTGGAGCGATTTGTGGCCTATGCTGCAAAAAGGGAATATCTTAACATAAGAACTAGACAGAAGCATTCTCAGAGACTTCCTTGTGCCTTATACATTCAATTCACAGGCTTGAACCTTCTTTTTGGTAGAGCAGTTTTGAAACACCCTTTTTGTAGACTCTGCAAGTGGATATTTACAGCGATTTGAGGCCTACAGTGAAAAAGGGGATATCTTCACATAAAAACTAGATAGAAGCATTCTCAGAAACTTCCCTTTGCTTTATGCAGTCAACTCACAGACTTGAAACTTCCTTTTCAAAGAGCAGATTTTAAATACTCTTTTTGTAGAAACTGCAAGTGGATATTTGGAGCGCTTTGAGGCCTATGCTGGAAAAGGAAATATCCTCACATAAAAACAAGACAAAAGCATTCTCCGAAACTTCTTTGGGATGAATGCATTCAGCTCACAGAGTTGAACCTTGCCTTTGATAGAACAGTTTTGAAACACTCTTTTTTTAGAATCTGCAAGTGGATATTTGGAGCGCATTGGGACCTATGCTGGAAAAAGAAATATCTTCACATAATACCTAGACGGAAGCATTCTCAGAAACTTCTCTGTGATGAGTCATTTATGAAACACTTTCTTTGAAGAATCTATAAGAGATTATTTGGAGCTCATTGAGGCCTATGCTGGAAAAAGGAATATCTTCATATAAAAACTAGACAGAAGCATTCTGAGAGACTTCCCTGCGCTATTTGCATTCAACTCACACTCTTGAACCTTCTTTTTGAAAGAGCAGATTTGAAACACTCTTTTTGTAGAAAGTGCAAGTGCATATTTGGAGTGCTTTGAGGCCTATGATGGAAAAGGAAATATCCTCACAGAAAAATTAGACAAAAGCATTCTCAGAAATTTCTTTGTGATGTGTGCATTTAATTCACCGAGTTGAACTTTCCTTTTGATAGAACAGTTTTGAAACAGTCTTTCTGTAGAATCTGCAAGTGGATATTTGGAGCATTTTGAGGTCTATGCTGGAAAAGGAAATATCTTCACATAAAAACTAGACAGAAGCATTCCCAAAAACTTCCCCGTGCTTCATGCATTCAACTCACAGACTTGAACCTTCCTTTTGATAGAGCAGTTTTGAAACACTCTTTTTGTAGAATCTGCAATTGGATATTTGGAGCGATTTGAGGCCTATGATGAAAAAGGGAATATCTTCACCTAAAAACTAGACAGAAGCATTCTCTGAAACTTCTTTGCGATGAGTGCATTCAACCCACAGAGTTGAAACCTCCTTTTTTTTAGAACTGTTTTGTAACACTCTCTTTGTAGAATCTGAAAGTGGATACTTGGTGCGCTTTGAGGCCTATGCTGGAAATGGAAATATGTTCTCATAAAAACTAAGCAGAAGCATACTCACAGAGTTCTTAGTGAGGAGTGCATCCAACTCACAGACTTAAACTTTCCTTTTGATATAGCAGTTTTGACACACTCTTTTTGTAGAATCTGCAAGTGGATATTTGGAGCGCTATGAGGCCTACGCTGTAAAAGGAAATATCATCACATAAAAACTATACAGAAGCATTCTCAGAAACCTCTCTATGATGAGTGCATTGTACTCACGGACTTGAACTTTCTTTTTGATAGAGCAGTTTTGAAACACTCCTTTTGTAGAATGTGCAAGTGGATATTTGGTGTGCTTTGAGGCCTAATCTGGAAAAGGAAATATCTTCACATAAAAACTAGACAGAAGCATTCTCTGAAACTTCTTTGTGATGCGTGCGTTCATCTGACAGACTAGAAACTTCCTTTTGATAGAGCAGTTTTGAAACACCCTTTTTGTAGAATCTACAAGTGGATATTTGGAGCGATTTGAGGCCTGTGTTGTAAAAGGGAATATCTTTTCATAAAAACTAGAAGGAAGCATTCTCAGAAACTTCAGTGTGCGTTATGCATTCAACTCACAGACTTGAACATTCCTTTTGAAAGAGCAGATTTGAAAAACTCTTTTTGTAGAAATTGCAAGTGGATATTTAGAGTGGTTTGAGGCCTATGCTGGAAAAGGATATATCCTCACATAAAAACTAGACAAAAGCATTCTCTGAAACTTCTTTGTGATGAATGCATTCAGCTTACAGAGTTGAACTTTCCTTTTGATAGAACAGTTTTGAAACACTCTTTTTGTAGAATCTGCAAGTGGATATTTGGAGAGCTTTGAGACCTTTGCTGGAAAAGGAAATATCTTCACATAAAAATTAGACAGAAGCATTCTCAGACACTTCTCTGTGATGAGTGCATTCACCTCACAGAGTTCAACCTTCCTTTTGGTAGAACAGTTATGAAACACTCTCTTTGTAGAGTCTACAAGAGATTATTTGGAGCTCATTGAGGCCTATGCTGGAAGAGAAAGTATCTTCCCGGAAAAACTAAGCAGAATCATTCTCAGAAATATTTTTGTGATGAGTGCATTCAACTCACAGCCTTGAACCTTCCTTTTGATAGAGTAGTTTTGAAACACTCGTTTTGTAGAATCTGCAAGTGGATATTTGGAGTGCTTTGAGGTCCATGCTGGAAAAGGAAATATCTTCACATCAAAACTAGACAGAAACATTCTCAGAAATTTCTGTGTGATGAGTGCATTCAACTCACAGGGTTGAACTTTCCTTTTGCTAGAACAGTTTTGAAACATTCTTTTTGTAGAATCTGCAAGTGTGTATTTGGAGCGATTGGAGGCGTATGCTGCAAAAAGAGAAATCTTCACATAAAAACTAGACAGAAGCATTCCCAAAAACTTCCCCGTGCTTCATGCATTCAACTCACAGACTTGAACCTTCCTTTTGATAGAGCAGTTTTGAAACACTCTTTTTGTAGAATCTGCAATTGGATATTTGGAGCGATTTGAGGCCTATGATGAAAAAGGGAATGACTTCACCTAAAAACTAGACAGAAGCATCCTCTGAAACTTCTTTGTGATGAGTGCATTCAACCCACAGAGTTGAAACCTCCTTTTTTTTAGAACTGTTTTGTAACACTCTCTTTGTAGAATCTGAAAGTGGATACTTGGTGCGCTTTGAGGCCTATGCTGGAAATGGAAATATGTTCTCATAAAAACTAAGCAGAAGCATACTCACAGAGTTCTTAGTGATGAGTGCATTCAACTCACAGACATAAACTTTCCTTTTGATATAGCAGTTTTGACACACTCTTTTTGTAGAATCTGCAAGTGGATATTTGGAGCGCTATGAGGGCTACGCTGTAAAAGGAAATATCATCACATAAAAACTATACAGAAGCATTCTCAGAAACATCTCTATGATGAGCGCATTGTACTCACAGACTTGAACTTTCTTTTTGATAGAGCAGTTTTGAAACACTCCTTTTGTAGAATGTGCAAGTGGATATTTGGTGTGCTTTGAGGCCTAATCTGGAAAAGGAAATATCTTCACATAAAAACTAGACAGAAGCATTCTCTGAAACTTCTTTGTGATGCGTGCATTCATCTAACAGACTAGAAACTTCCTTTTGATAGAGCAGTTTTGAAACACCCTTTTTGTAGAATCTACAAGTGGATATTTGGAGCGATTTGAGGCCTGTGGTGTAAAAGGGAATATCTTCACATAAAAACTAGAAGGAAGCATTCTCAGAAACTTCAGTGTGCGTTATGCATTCAACTCACAGACTTGAACCTTCCTTTTGAAAAAGCAGATTTGAAAAACTCTTTTTGTAGAAATTGCAAGTGGATATTTGGAGTGCTTTGAGGCCTATGCTGGAAAAGGATATATCCTCACATAAAAACTAGACAAAAGCATTCCCTGAAACTTCTTTGTGATGAATGCATTCAGCTTACAGAGTTGAACTTTCCTTTTGATAGAACAGTTTTGAAACACTCTTTTTGTAGAATCTGCAAGTGGATATTTGGAGAGCTATGAGACCTATGCTGGAAAAGGAAATATCTTCACATAAAAGTTAGACAGAAGCATTCTTAGACACTTCTCTGTGATGAGTGCATTCAACTCAGAGAGTTCAACCTTCCTTTTGGTAGAACAGTTTTGAATCACTCTCTTTCTAGAATCTACAATAGATTATTTGGAGCTCATTTAGGCCTATGATGGGAAAGGGAATATCTTCCCATAAAAACTAAGCAGAATCATTGTCAGAAACATTTATGTGATGAGTGCTTTCAACTCAGAGTCTTGAACATTCCTTTTGATAGAGCGGTTTTGAAACACTCTTTTTGTAGAATCTGCAATGGGATATTTGGAGTGCTTTGAGACCTATGCTGGAAAAGGAAATATCTTCACATAAAAATTAGACAGAAGCATTCTCAGACACTTCTCTGTGATGGGCGCATTCAGCTCACTGAGTTCAACCTTCCTTTAGGTAGAATAGTTTTGAATCACTCTCTTTGTAGAATCTACTATCGATTATTTGGAGCGCATTGAGGCCTACGATGGAAAAGGGAATATCTTCCCATAAAAACTAAGCAGAATCATTCTCAGAAACATTTTTGTGATGAGTGCATTCAACTCTGAGACTTGAACATTCCTTTTGAAAGAGCAGTTTTGAAACATTCTTTTTATAGAATCTACAAGTGGGTATTTGGAGCAATTTGAGGCCTATGCTGGAAAAGGGAATATCTTCACATAAAAATTAGACAGAAGCATTCTCAGAAATTTCTTTGTGATGAGTGCGTTCAACTCACAGGGTTGAACTTTCCTTTTGATAGAACAGTTTTGAAACACTCTGTTTGTAGAATTTGCAAGTGGATATTTGGAGCGATTTGTGGCCTATGCTGCAAAAAGGGAATATCTTAACATAAGAACTAGACAGAAGCATTCTCAGAGACTTCCTTGTGCCTTATACATTCAATTCACAGGCTTGAACCTTCTTTTTGGTAGAGCAGTTTTGAAACACCCTTTTTGTAGACTCTGCAAGTGGATATTTACAGCGATTTGAGGCCTACAGTGAAAAAGGGGATATCTTCACATAAAAACTAGATAGAAGCATTCTCAGAAACTTCCCTTTGCTTTATGCAGTCAACTCACAGACTTGAAACTTCCTTTTCAAAGAGCAGATTTTAAATACTCTTTTTGTAGAAACTGCAAGTGGATATTTGGAGCGCTTTGAGGCCTATGCTGGAAAAGGAAATATCCTCACATAAAAACAAGACAAAAGCATTCTCCGAAACTTCTTTGGGATGAATGCATTCAGCTCACAGAGTTGAACCTTGCCTTTGATAGAACAGTTTTGAAACACTCTTTTTTTAGAATCTGCAAGTGGATATTTGGAGCGCATTGGGACCTATGCTGGAAAAAGAAATATCTTCACATAATACCTAGACGGAAGCATTCTCAGAAACTTCTCTGTGATGAGTCATTTATGAAACACTTTCTTTGAAGAATCTATAAGAGATTATTTGGAGCTCATTGAGGCCTATGCTGGAAAAAGGAATATCTTCATATAAAAACTAGACAGAAGCATTCTGAGAGACTTCCCTGCGCTATTTGCATTCAACTCACACTCTTGAACCTTCTTTTTGAAAGAGCAGATTTGAAACACTCTTTTTGTAGAAAGTGCAAGTGCATATTTGGAGTGCTTTGAGGCCTATGATGGAAAAGGAAATATCCTCACAGAAAAATTAGACAAAAGCATTCTCAGAAATTTCTTTGTGATGTGTGCATTTAATTCACCGAGTTGAACTTTCCTTTTGATAGAACAGTTTTGAAACAGTCTTTCTGTAGAATCTGCAAGTGGATATTTGGAGCATTTTGAGGTCTATGCTGGAAAAGGAAATATCTTCACATAAAAACTAGACAGAAGCATTCCCAAAAACTTCCCCGTGCTTCATGCATTCAACTCACAGACTTGAACCTTCCTTTTGATAGAGCAGTTTTGAAACACTCTTTTTGTAGAATCTGCAATTGGATATTTGGAGCGATTTGAGGCCTATGATGAAAAAGGGAATATCTTCACCTAAAAACTAGACAGAAGCATTCTCTGAAACTTCTTTGCGATGAGTGCATTCAACCCACAGAGTTGAAACCTCCTTTTTTTTAGAACTGTTTTGTAACACTCTCTTTGTAGAATCTGAAAGTGGATACTTGGTGCGCTTTGAGGCCTATGCTGGAAATGGAAATATGTTCTCATAAAAACTAAGCAGAAGCATACTCACAGAGTTCTTAGTGAGGAGTGCATCCAACTCACAGACTTAAACTTTCCTTTTGATATAGCAGTTTTGACACACTCTTTTTGTAGAATCTGCAAGTGGATATTTGGAGCGCTATGAGGCCTACGCTGTAAAAGGAAATATCATCACATAAAAACTATACAGAAGCATTCTCAGAAACCTCTCTATGATGAGTGCATTGTACTCACGGACTTGAACTTTCTTTTTGATAGAGCAGTTTTGAAACACTCCTTTTGTAGAATGTGCAAGTGGATATTTGGTGTGCTTTGAGGCCTAATCTGGAAAAGGAAATATCTTCACATAAAAACTAGACAGAAGCATTCTCTGAAACTTCTTTGTGATGCGTGCGTTCATCTGACAGACTAGAAACTTCCTTTTGATAGAGCAGTTTTGAAACACCCTTTTTGTAGAATCTACAAGTGGATATTTGGAGCGATTTGAGGCCTGTGTTGTAAAAGGGAATATCTTTTCATAAAAACTAGAAGGAAGCATTCTCAGAAACTTCAGTGTGCGTTATGCATTCAACTCACAGACTTGAACATTCCTTTTGAAAGAGCAGATTTGAAAAACTCTTTTTGTAGAAATTGCAAGTGGATATTTAGAGTGGTTTGAGGCCTATGCTGGAAAAGGATATATCCTCACATAAAAACTAGACAAAAGCATTCTCTGAAACTTCTTTGTGATGAATGCATTCAGCTTACAGAGTTGAACTTTCCTTTTGATAGAACAGTTTTGAAACACTCTTTTTGTAGAATCTGCAAGTGGATATTTGGAGAGCTTTGAGACCTTTGCTGGAAAAGGAAATATCTTCACATAAAAATTAGACAGAAGCATTCTCAGACACTTCTCTGTGATGAGTGCATTCAACTCACAGAGTTCAACCTTCCTTTTTGTAGAACAGTTATGAAACTCTCTCTTTGTAGAATCTACAAGGGATCATTTGGAGCACATTGGGGCCTATGCTGGAAAAGGAAGTATCTTCCCATTAAAAAAAAAGCAGAATCATTCTGAGATACTTTTTTGTGATCAGTGCATTCGACTCACAGACTTGAACCTTCCTTTTGATAGAGCAGTTTTGAAACACTCTTTTTGAAGAATCTTCAAGTGGATATTTGGAGCGCTTTGAGGCCTATGCTGGAAAAGGAAATATCTTCACATAAAAACTAGACAGAAGCATTGTCAGACACTTCTCTGTGATGAGTGCATTCAACTCACAGAGTTCAACCTTCCTTTTTGTAGAACAGTTATGAAACACTCTCTTTGTAGAATCTACAAGGGATCATTTGGAGCACATTAAGACCTATGCTGGAAAAGGGTGTATCTTCCCATAAAAAAATAAGCAGAATCATTCTGAGATACCTTTTTGTGATGAGTGCATTCAACTCACAGACTTGAACATTCCTTTCGATAGAGCAGTTTTGAAACACTCTTTTTGTAGATTCTGCAAGTGGGTATTTTGAGCGCTTTGAGGTCAAAGATGGAAAAGGAAATATCTTCATATAAAAACTAGACAGAAGCATTCTCAGAAATTACTTTGGGATGAGTGCATTCAACCCAAAGAGTTGAACCTTCCTTTTGATAGAACAGTTTTGAAACACTTTTTTTGTAGAATCTGCAAGTGGATATTTGGAGCAATTTGAGGCCTATGCTAGAAAAGGAAATATCTTCACATAAAAACTAGACGGAAGCATTCTCAGAAATTTCTTGGTGATGAGTGCATTCAACTCACAGGTTTGAACTTGCCTTTTGATAGAACAGTTTTGAAACACTCTGTTTGTAGAATTTGCAAGTGGATATTTGGAGAGATTTGTGGCCTGTGCTGCATAAAGGGAATATCTTAACTTTAGAACAAGACAGAAGCATTCTCAGAGACTCCCCTGTGCTTTATGCATTCAAATCACAGGCTTGAACCTTCCTTTTGATAGAGCAGTTTTGAACCACTCTTTTTGTAGAATCTGCAAGTGGATATTTGGAGTGATTTGAGGCCTATGATGAAAAAGGAAATATCTTCACCTAAAAACTAGACAGAAACATTCTCAGAAACTTCTGTGGGATCAGAACGTTCAACCAACAGAGTTGAACCTTCCTTTTGATAGACTAGTTTTGAAACACACTTTTTGTAGAATCTGCAAGTGGATGTTTGGAGGGCTTTGAGGCCTATGCTGGAAAGAAAATATCTTCACCTAAAAACTAGACAGAAGCATTCTCAGAAACTTCTTTGTGATGAGTGCATTCAACTCACAGTGTTGAAAGTTCCTTTTGATAGAACAATTCTGACACAATCTTCTTATAGAATCTGCAAGTGGATATTTGGATTGCTTGAGGCCTATGCTGGAGTAAGAAATAATTTCACATAAAAACTATATTGAAGCATTCTCAAAAACATCTTTGTGATGTGTGCCTTCAACTCACAGAATTGAAACTTCCTTTTGATAAAGCAGTTTTGAAACACCATATTGTAGAATCTGCAAGTGGATAGTTTTAGCACTTTGAGGCCTAGCCTGGAAAAGGGTCTATCTTAACATAAAAACTGGACAGAAGCATTCTCAGAAACTTCCCTGTGCTTTATGAATTCAACTCACAGACTTGAACCTTCCTTTTGATAGAACAGTTTGGAAAAACACTTTTTGTAGAATCTGGAAGTGGATATTTAGAGCGCTTTGAGGCCTATGCAGGAAAAGGAAATACCATCACATAAAAACTAGACAGAAGTATTCTCAGAAACTTCTTTGTGATGTGTGCATTCAACTCACAGATTTGAACCCTGCTTTTCAAAGAGCAGTTATGAAACACCCTTTTTGTAGGATCTGCAGGTGGACATTTTTGGCGCTTTGAGGCCAATGCTGGAAAAGGAAATATGTATACATAAAAACTAAACAGAAGCATTCTCAGAAACTTCTCTGTGTTTTATGATTTCAACTCACAGAGTTGAACCTTCCTTTTGATAGCGCAGTTTTGAAACACTCTTTTGTAGAATCTGCAAGTGGATATTTGGAATGCTTTGAGGCCTATGCTCGAAAAGGAAATTTCTTCATATAAATACTAGACAGAAGCATGCTCAGAAACTTCTTTGTGATGAGTGCATTGTACTCACAGACTTCAAATTTCCTTTTGATAGAGCAGTTTTGAAACAGTCTTTTTGTAAAATATGAAAGTGTATATTTGGTGCGATTTGAGGGCTAAGATGGAAAAGGAAATATCTTCACATAAAAACTGGACAGAAGTATTCTCCGTATTTTCTTTGTGATGTGTGCATTAAACTAACAGAGTAGAACCTTCCTTTTGATAGAGCAGTTTTGAAACCCTCTTTTTGTAGAATCTGCAAGTGGATATTTGGAGCGATTTGAGGCCTATGGTGAAAAAGGGGATATCTTCGCATAAAAACTAGATAGAAGCATTCTCAGAAACTTCCCTGTGCCGTATGCATTCAACTCACGGACTTAAACCTTCCTTTTGAAAGAGCAGATTTGAAACACTTTTTTTGTAGAAACTGCAAGTGGATATATGGAGCGCTTTGAGGCCTATGCAGGAAAAGGAAATATCCCCACATAAAAAGTAGACAAAAGCATTCTCCGAAACTTCTTTGTGATGAATGCATTCACCTCACAGAGTTGAACCTTCCCTTTGATGGAACAGTTTTGAAACACTCTTTTTGTAGAATCTGCAAGTGGCTATTTGGAGCGCTTTGAGGCGTATGCTGGAAAAAGAAATATCTTCACATAATAAATAGACGGAAGCATTCACAGAAACTTCTCTGTGATGAGTGCATTCACCTCACAGAGTTCAACCTTCCTTTTGGTAGAACAGTTATGAAACACTCTCTTTGTAGAGTCTACAAGAGATTATTTGGAGCTCATTGAGGCCTATGCTGGAAAAGAAAGTATCTTCCCGGAAAAACTAAGCAGAATCATTCTCAGAAATAATTTTGTGATGAGTGCATTCAACTCACAGCATTGAACCTTCCTTTTGATAGAGTAGTTTTGAAACACTCGTTTTGTAGAATCTGCAAGTGGATATTTGGAGTGCTTTGAGGTCTATGCTGGAAAAGGAAATATCTTCACATCAAAACTAGACAGAAACATTCTCAGAAATTTCTGTGTGATGAGTGCATTCAACTCACAGGGTTGAACTTTCCTTTTGCTAGAACAGTTTTGAAACATTCTTTTTGTAGAATCTGCAAGTGTGTATTTGGAGCGATTTGAGGCCTATGCTGCAAAAAGAGAAATCTTCACATAAAAAATAGACAGAAGCATTCCCAAAAACTTCCCCGTGCTTCATGCATTCAACTCACAGACTTGAACCTTCCTTTTGATAGAGCAGTTTTGAAACACTCTTTTTGTAGAATCTGCAATTGGATATTTGGAGCGATTTGAGGCCTATGATGAAAAAGGGAATGTCTTCACCTAAAAACTAGACAGAAGCATTCTCTGAAACTTCTTTGCGATGAGTGCATTCAACCCACAGAGTTGAAACCTCCTTTTTTTTAGAACTGTTTTGTAACACTCTCTTTGTAGAATCTGAAAGTGGATACTTGGTGCGCTTTGAGGCCTATGCTGGAAATGGAAATATGTTCTCATAAAAACTAAGCAGACGCATACTCACAGAGTTCTTAGTGATGAGTGCATTCAACTCACAGACATAAATTTTCCTTTTGATATAGCAGTTTTGACACACTCTTTTTGTAGAATCTGCAAGTGGATATTTGGAGCGCTATGAGGGCTACGCTGTAAAAGGAAATATCATCACATAAAAACTATACGGAAGCATTCTCAGAAACATCTCTATGATGAGCGCATTGTACTCACAGACTTGAACTTTCTTTTTGATAGAGCAGTTTTGAAACACTCCTTTTGTAGAATGTGCAAGTGGATATTTGGTGTGCTTTGAGGCCTAATCTGGAAAAGGAAATATCTTCACATAAAAACTAGACAGAAGCATTCTCTGAAACTTCTTTGTGATGCGTGCATTCATCTAACAGACTAGAAACTTCCTTTTGATAGAGCAGTTTTGAAACACCCTTTTTGTAGAATCTGCAAGTGGTTATTTGGAGCGATTTGAGGCCTGTGGTGTAAAAGGGAATATCTTCACATAAAAACTAGAAGGAAGCATTCTCAGAAACTTCAGTGTGCTTTATGCATTCAACTCACAGACTTGAACCTTCCTTTTGAAAAAGCAGATTTGAAAAACTCTTTTTGTAGAAATTGCAAGTGGATATTTGGAGTGCTTTGAGGCCTATGCTGGAAAAGGATATATCCTCACATAAAAACTAGACAAAAGCATTCCCTGAAACTTCTTTGTGATGAATGCATTCAGCCTACAGAGTTGAACTTTCCTTTTGATAGAACAGTTTTGAAACACTCTTTTTGTAGAATCTGCAAGTGGATATTTGGAGAGCTTTGAGACCTATGCTGGAAAAGGAAATATCTTCACATAAAAATTAGACAGAAGCATTCTCAGACACTTCTCTGTGATGAGTGCATTCAACTCAGAGAGTTCAACCTTCCTTTTGGTAGAACAGTTTTGAATCACTCTCTTTCTAGAATCTACAATAGATTATTTGGAGCTCATTTAGGCCTATGATGGGAAAGGGAATATCTTCCCATAAAAACTAAGCAGAATCATTGTCAGAAACATTTATGTGATGAGTGCTTTCAACTCAGAGACTTGAACATTCCTTTTGATAGAGCAGTTTTGAAACACTCTTTTTGTAGAATCTGCAATTGGATATTTGGAGTGCTTTGAGACCTATGCTGGAAAAGGAAATATCTTCACATAAAAATTAGACAGAAGCATTCTCAGACACTTCTCTGTGATGGGCGCATTCAGCTCACTGAGTTCAACCTTCCTTTAGGTAGAATAGTTTTGAATCACTCTCTTTGTAGAATCTACTATCGATTATTTGGAGCGCATTGAGGCCTACGATGGAAAAGGGAATATCTTCCCATAAAAACTAAGCAGAATCATTCTCAGAAACATTTTTGTGATGAGTGCATTCAACTCTGAGACTTGAACATTCCTTTTGAAAGAGCAGTTTTGAAACACTCTTTTCATAGAATCTACAAGTGGGTATTTGGAGCAATTTGAGGCCTATGCTGGAAAAGGGAATATCTTCACATAAAAATTAGACAGAAGCATTCTCAGAAATTTCTTTGTGATGAGTGCGTTCAACTCACAGGGTTGAACTTTCCTTTTGATAGAACAGTTTTGAAACACTCTGTTTGTAGAATTTGCAAGTGGATATTTGGAGCGATTTCAGGCCTATGCTGCAAAAAGGGAATATCTGAACATAAGAACTAGACAGAAGCATTCTCAGAGACTTCCTTGTGCCTTATACATTCAATTCACAGGCTTGAACCTTCTTTTTGGAAGAGCAGTTTTGAAACACCCTTTTTGTAGACTCTGCAAGTGGATATTTACAGCGATTTGAGGCCTACAGTGAAAAAGGGGATATCTTCACATAAAAACCAGATAGAAGCATTCTCAGAAACTTCCCTTTGCTTTATGCAGTCAACTCACAGACTTGAAACTTCCTTTTCAAAGAGCAGATTTTAAATACTCTTTTTGTAGAAACTGCAAGTGGATATTTGGAGCGCTTTGAAGCCTATGCTGGAAAAGGAAATATCCTCACATAAAAACAAGACAAAAGCATTCTCCGAAACTTCTTTGGGATGAATGCATTCAGCTCACAGAGTTGAACCTTGCCTTTGATAGAACAGTTTTGAAACACTCTTTTTTTAGAATCTGCAAGTGGATATTTGGAGCGCATTGGGACCTATGCTGGAAAAAGAAATATCTTCACATAATACCTAGACGGAAGCATTCTCAGAAACTTCTCTGTGATGAGTCATTTATGAAACACTTTCTTTGAAGAATCTATAAGAGATTATTTGGAGCTCATTGAGGCCTATGCTGGAAAAAGGAATATCTTCATATAAAAACTAGACAGAAGCATTCTGAGAAACTTCCCTGCGCTATTTGCATTCAACTCACACTCTTGAACCTTCTTTTTGAAAGAGCAGATTTGAAACACTCTTTTTGTAGAAAGTGCAAGTGCATATTTGGAGTGCTTTGAGGCCTATGATGGAAAAGGAAATATCCTCACAGAAAAATTAGACAAAAGCATTCTCAGAAATTTCTTTGTGATGTGTGCATTTAATTCACCGAGTTGAACTTTCCTTTTGATAGAACAGTTTTGAAACAGTCTTTTTGTAGAATCTGCAAGTGGATATTTGGAGCATTTTGAGGTCTATGCTGGAAAAGGAAATATCGTCACATGAAAATTAGACAGAAGCATTCCCAAAAACTTCCCCGTGCTTCATGCATTCAACTCACAGACTTGAACCTTCCTTTTGATAGAGCAGTTTTGAAACACTCTTTTTGTAGAATCTGCAATTGGATATTTGGAGCGATTTGAGGCCTATGATGAAAAAGGGAATAACTTCACCTAAAAACTAGACAGAAGCATTCTCTGAAACTTCTTTGCGATGAGTGCATTCAACCCACAGAGTTGAAACCTCCTTTTTTTTAGAAATGTTTTGTAACACTCTCTTTGTAGAATCTGAAAGTGGATACTTGGTGCGCTTTGAGGCCTATGCTGGAAATGGAAATATGTTCTCATAAAAACTAAGCAGAAGCATACTCACAGAGTTCTTAGTGATGAGTGCATCCAACTCACAGACTTAAACTTTCCTTTTGATATAGCAGTTTTGACACACTCTTTTTGTAGAATCTGCAAGTGGATATTTGGAGCGCTATGAGGCCTACGCTGTAAAAGGAAATATCATCACCTAAAAACTATACAGAAGCATTCTCAGAAACATCTCTATGATGAGTGCATTGTACTCACAGACTTGAACTTTCTTTTTGATGGAGCAGTTTTGAAACACTCCTTTTGTAGAATGTGCAAGTGGATATTTGGTGTGCTTTGAGGCCTAATCTGGAAAAGGAAATATCTTCACATAAAAACTAGACAGAAGCATTCTCTGAAACTTCTTTGTGATGCGTGCATTCATCTAACAGACTAGAAACTTCCTTTTGATAGGGCAGTTTTGAAACACCCTTTTTGTAGAATCTACAAGTGGATATTTGGAGCGATTTGAGGCCTGTGGTGTAAAAGGGAATATCTTCACATAAAAACTAGAAGGAAGCATTCTCAGAAACTTCAGTGTGCGTTATGCATTCAACTCACAGACTTGAACATTCCTTTTGAAAGAGCAGATTTGAAAAACTCTTTTTGTAGAAATTGCAAGTGGATATTTAGAGTGGTTTGAGGCCTATGCTGGAAAAGGATATATCCTCACATAAAAACTAGACAAAAGCATTCTCTGAAACTTCTTTGTGATGAATGCATTCAGCTTACAGAGTTGAACTTTTCTTTTGATAGAACAGTTTTGAAACACTCTTTTTGTAGAATCTGCAAGTGGATATTTGGAGAGCTTTGAGACCTATGCTGGAAAAGGAAATATCTTCACATAAAAACTAGACAGAAACATTGTCAGACACTTCTCTGTGACGAGTGCATTCAACTCACAGAGTTCAACCTTCCTTTTTGTAGAACAGTTATGAAACACTCTCTTTGTAGAATCTACAAGGGATCATTTGGAGCACATTAAGACCTATGCTGGAAAAGGGTGTATCTTCCCATAAAAAAATAAGCAGAATCATTCTGAGATACCTTTTTGTGATGAGTGCATTCAACTCACAGACTTGAACATTCCTTTCGATAGAGCAGTTTTGAAACACTCTTTTTGTAGATTCTGCAAGTGGGTATTTTGAGCGCTTTGAGGTCAAAGATGGAAAAGGAAATATCTTCATATAAAAACTAGACAGAAGCATTCTCAGAAATTACTTCGGGATGAGTGCATTCAACCCAAAGAGTTGAACCTTCCTTTTGATAGAACAGTTTTGAAACACTTTTTTTGTAGAATCTGCAAGTGGATATTTGGAGCAATTTGAGGCCTATGCTAGAAAAGGAAATATCTTCACATAAAAACTAGACGGAAGCATTCTCAGAAATTTCTTGGTGATGAGTGCATTCAACTCACAGGTTTGAACGTGCCTTTTGATAGAACAGTTTTGAAACACTCTGTTTGTAGAATTTGCAAGTGGATATTTGGAGAGATTTGTGGCCTGTGCTGCATAAAGGGAATATCTTAACTTTAGAACAAGACAGAAGCATTCTCAGAGACTCCCCTGTGCTTTATGCATTCAAATCACAGGCTTGAACCTTCCTTTTGATAGAGCAGTTTTGAACCACTCTTTTTGTAGAATCTGCAAGTGGATATTTGGAGTGATTTGAGGCCTATGATGAAAAAGGAAATATCTTCACCTAAAAACTAGACAGAAACATTCTCAGAAACTTCTGTGGGATCAGAACGTTCAACCAACAGAGTTGAACCTTCCTTTTGATAGACTAGTTTTGAAACACACTTTTTGTAGAATCTGCAAGTGGATGTTTGGAGGGCTTTGAGGCCTATGCTGGAAAGAAAATATCTTCACCTAAAAACTAGACAGAAGCATTCTCAGAAACTTCTTTGTGATGAGTGCATTCAACTCACAGTGTTGAAAGTTCCTTTTGATAGAACAATTCTGACACAATCTTCTTATAGAATCTGCAAGTGGATATTTGGATTGCTTGAGGCCTATGCTGGAGTAAGAAATAATTTCACATAAAAACTATATTGAAGCATTCTCAAAAACATCCTTGTGATGTGTGCCTTCAACTCACAGAATTGAAACTTCCTTTTGATAAAGCAGTTTTGAAACACCATATTGTAGAATCTGCAAGTGGATAGTTTTAGCACTTTGAGGCCTAGCCTGGAAAAGGGTCTATCTTCACGTAAAAACTGGACAGAAGCATTCTCAGAAACTTCCCTGTGCTTTATGAATTCAACTCACAGACTTGAACCTTCCTTTTGATAGAACAGTTTGGAAAAACACTTTTTGTAGAATCTGGAAGTGGATATTTAGAGCGCTTTGAGGCCTATGCAGGAAAAGGAAATACCATCACATAAAAACTAGACAGAAGTATTCTCAGAAACTTCTTTGTGATGTGTGCATTCAACTCACAGATTTGAACCCTGCTTTTCAAAGAGCAGTTATGAAACACCCTTTTTGTAGGATCTGCAGGTGGATATTTTTGGCGCTTTGAGGCCAATGCTGGAAAAGGAAATATGTATACATAAAAACTAAACAGAAGCATTCTCAGAAACTTCTCTGTATTTTATGATTTCAACTCACAGAGTTGAACCTTCCTTTTGATAGCGCAGTTTTGAAACACTCTTTTGTAGAATCTGCAAGTGGATATTTGGAATGCTTTGAGGCCTATGCTCGAAAAGGAAATTTCTTCATATAAATACTAGACAGAAGCATGCTCAGAAACTTCTTTGTGATGAGTGCATTGTACTCACAGACTTTAAATTTCCTTTTGATAGAGCAGTTTTGAAACAGTCTTTTTGTAAAATATGAAAGTGTATATTTGGTGCGATTTGAGGGCTAAGATGGAAAAGGAAATATCTTCACATAAAAAATGGACAGAAGTATTCTCCGTATTTTCTTTGTGATGTGTGCATTAAGCTAACAGAGTAGAACCTTCCTTTTGATAGAGCAGTTTTGAAACCCTCTTTTTGTAGAATCTGCAAGTGGATATTTGGAGCGATTTGAGGTCTATGGTGAAAAAGGGGATATCTTCGCATAAAAACTAGATAGAAGCATTCTCAGAAACTTCCCTGTGCCGTATGCATTCAACTCACGGACTTAAAACTTCCTTTTGAAAGAGCAGATTTGAAAAACTTTTTTTGTAGAAACTGCTAGTGGATATTTGGAGCGCTTTGAGGCCTATGCCGGAAAAGGAAATATCCCCACATAAAAAGTAGACAAAAGCATTCTCCGAAACTTCTTTGTGATGAATGCATTCACCTCACAGAGTTGAACCTTCCCTTTGATGGAACAGTTTTGAAACACTCTTTTTGTAGAATCTGCAAGTGGCTATTTGGAGCGCTTTGAGGCGTATGCTGGAAAAGGAAATATATTCACATAATAAGTAGACGGAAGCATTCACAGAAACTTCTCTGTGATGAGTGCATTCACCTCACAGAGTTCAACCTTCCTTTTGGTAGAACAGTTATGAAACACTCTCTTTGTAGAGTCTACAAGAGATTATTTGGAGCTCATTGAGGCCTAGGCTGGAAAAGAAAGTATCTTCCTGGAAAAACTAAGCAGAATCATTCTCAGAAATATTTTTGTGATGAGTGCATTCAACTCACAGCCTTGAACCTTCCTTTTGATAGAGTAGTTTTGAAACACTCGTTTTGTAGAATCTGCAAGTGGATATTTGGAGTGCTTTGTGGTCTATGCTGGAAAAGGAAATATCTTCACATCAAAACTAGACAGAAACATTCTCAGAAATTTCTGTGTTATGAGTGCATTCAACTCACAGGGTTGAACTTTCCTTTTGCTAGATCAGTTTTGAAACATTCTTTTTGTAGAATCTGCAAGTGTGTATTTGGAGCGATTTGAGGCCTATGCTGCAAAAAGAGAAATCTTCACATAAAAACTAGACAGAAGCATTCCCAAAAACTTCCCCGTGCTTCATGCATTCAACTCACAGACTTGAACCTTCCTTTTGATAGAGCAGTTTTGAAACACTCTTTTTGTAGAATCTGCAATTGGATATTTGGAGCGATTTGAGGCCTATGATGAAAAAGGGAATGTCTTCACCTAAAAACTAGACAGAAGCATCCTCTGAAACTTCTTTGTGATGAGTGCATTCAACCCACAGAGTTGAAACCTCCTTTTTTTTAGAACTGTTTTGTAACACTCTCTTTGTAGAATCTGAAAGTGGATACTTGGTGCGCTTTGAGGCCTATGCTGGAAATGGAAATATGTTCTCATAAAAACTAAGCAGAAGTATACACACAGAGTTCTTAGTGATGAGTGCATTCAACTCACAGACGTAAACTTTCCTTTTGATATAGCAGTTTTGATACACTCTTTTTGTAGAATCTGCAAGTGGATATTTGGAGCGCTATGAGGGCTACGCTGTAAAAGGAAATATCATCACATAAAAACTATACAGAAGCATTCTCAGAAACATCTCTATGATGAGCGCATTGTACTCGCAGACTTGAACTTTCTTTTTGATAGAGCAGTTTTGAAACACTCCTTTTGTAGAATGTGCAAGTGGATATTTGCTGTGCTTTGAGGCCTAATCTGGAAAAGGAAGTATCTTCACATAAAAACTAGACAGAAGCATTCTCCGAAACTTCTTTGTGATGCGTGCATTCATCTAACAGACTAGAAAGTTCCTTTTGATAGAGCAGTTTTGAAACACCCTTTTGTAGAATCTGCAAGTGGATATTTGGAGCGATTTGAGGCCTGTGGTGTAAAAGGGAATATCTTCACATAAAAACTAGAAGGAAGCATTCTCAGAAACTTCAGTGTGCTTTATGCATTCAACTCACAGACTTGAACCTTCCTTTTGAAAAAGCAGATTTGAAAAACTCTTTTTGTAGAAATTGCAAGTGGATATTTGGAGTGCTTTGAGGCCTATGCTGGAAAAGGATATATCCTCACATAAAAACTAGACAAAAGCATTCCCTGAAACTTCTTTGTGATGAATGCATTCAGCTTACAGAGTTGAACTTTCCTTTTGATAGAACAGTTTTGAAACACTCTTTTTGTAGAATCTGCAAGTAGATATTTGGAGAGCTTTGAGACCTATGCTGGAAAAGGAAATATCTTCACATAAAAATTAGACAGAAGCATTCTCAGACACTTCTCTGTGATGAGTGCATTCAACTCAGAGAGTTCAACCTTCCTTTTGGTAGAACAGTTTTGAATCACTCTCTTTCTAGAATCTACAATAGATTATTTGGAGCTCATTTAGGCCTATGATGGGAAAGGGAATATCTTCCCATAAAAACTAAGCAGAATCATTCTCAGAAACATTTATGTGATGAGTGCTTTCAACTCAGAGACTTGAACATTCCTTTTGATAGAGCAGTTTTGAAACACTCTTTTTGTAGAATCTGCAATTGGATATTTGGAGTGCTTTGAGACCTATGCTGGAAAAGGAAATATCTTCACATAAAAATTAGACAGAAGCATTCTCAGACACTTCTCTGTGATGGGCGCATTCAGCTCACTGAGTTCAACCTTCCTTTAGGTAGAATAGTTTTGAATCACTCTCTTTGTAGAATCTACTATCGATTATTTGGAGCGCATTGGGGCCTACGATGGAAAAGGGAATATCTTCCCATAAAAACTAAGCAGAATCATTCTCAGAAACATTTTTGTGATGAGTGCATTCAACTCTGAGACTTGAACATTCCTTTTGAAAGATCAGTTTTGAAACATTCTTTTTATAGAATCTACAAGTGGGTATTTGGAGCAATTTGAGGCCTATGCTGGAAAAGGGAATATCTTCACATAAAAATTAGACAGAAGCATTCTCAGAAATTTCTTTGTGATGAGTGGGTTCAACTCACAGGGTTGAACTTTCCTTTTGATAGAACAGTTTTGAAACACTCTGTTTGTAGAATTTGCAAGTGGATATTTGGAGCGATTTGAGGCCTATGCTGCAAAAAGGGAATATCTGAACATAAGAACTAGACAGAAGCATTCTCAGAGACTTCCTTGTGCCTTATACATTCAATTCACAAGCTTGAACCTTCTTTTTGGTAGAGCAGTTTTGAAACACCCTTTTTGTAGACTCTGCAAGTGGATATTTACAGCGATTTGAGGCCTACAGTGAAAAAGGGGATATCTTCACATAAAAACTAGATAGAAGCATTCTCAGAAACTTCCCTTTGCTTTATGCAGTCAACTCACAGACTTGAAACTTCCTTTTCAAAGAGCAGATTTTAAATACTCTTTTTGTAGAAACTGCAAGTGGATATTTGGAGCGCTTTGAGGCCTATGCTGGAAAAGGAAATATCCTCACATAAAAACAAGACAAAAGCATTCTCCGAAACTTCTTTGGGATGAATGCATTCAGCTCACAGAGTTGAACCTTGCCTTTGATAGAACAGTTTTGAAACACTCTTTTTTTAGAATCTGCAAGTGGATATTTGGAGCGCATTGGGACCTATGCTGGAAAAAGAAATATCTTCACATAATACCTAGACGGAAGCATTCTCAGAAACTTCTCTGTGATGAGTCATTTATGAAACACTTTCTTTGAAGAATCTATAAGAGATTATTTGGAGCTCATTGAGGCCTATGCTGGAAAAAGGAATATCTTCATATAAAAACTAGACAGAAGCATTCTGAGAAACTTCCCTGCGCTATTTGCATTCAACTCACACTCTTGAACCTTCTTTTTGAAAGAGCAGATTTGAAACACTCTTTTTGTAGAAACTGCAAGTACATATTTGGAGTGCTTTTAGGCCTATGATGGAAAAGGAAATATCCTCACAGAAAAATTAGACAAAAGCATTCTCAGAAATTTCTTTGTGATGTGTGCATTTAATTCACCGAGTTGAACTTTCCTTTTGATAGAACAGTTTTGAAACAGTCTTTTTGTAGAATCTGCAAGTGGATATTTGGAGCATTTTGAGGTCTAAGCTGGAAAAGGAAATATCTTCACATAAAAACTAGACAGAAGCATTCCCAAAAACTTCCCCGTGCTTCATGCATTCAACTCACAGACTTGAACCTTCCTTTTGATAGAGCAGTTTTGAAACACTCTTTTTGTAGAATCTGCAATTGGATATTTGGAGCGATTTGAGGCCTATGATGAAAAAGGGAATATCTTCACCTAAAAACTAGACAGAAGCATTCTCTGAAACTTCTTTGCGATGAGTGCATTCAACCCACAGAGTTGAAACCTCCTTTTTTTTAGAACTGTTTTGTAACACTCTCTTTGTAGAATCTGAAAGTGGATACTTGGTGCGCTTTGAGGCCTATGCTGGAAATGGAAATATGTTCTCATAAAAACTAAGCAGAAGCATACTCACAGAGTTCTTAGTGATGAGTGCATCCAACTCACAGACTTAAACTTTCCTTTTGATATAGCAGTTTTGACACACTCTTTTTGTAGAATCTGCAAGTGGATATTTGGAGCGCTATGAGGCCTACGCTGTAAAAGGAAATATCATCACATAAAAACTATACAGAAGCATTCTCAGAAACATCTCTATGATGAGCGCATTGTACTCACGGACTTGAACTTTCTTTTTGATAGAGCAGTTTTGAAACACTCCTTTTGTAGAATGTGCAAGTAGATATTTGGTGTGCTTTGAGGCCTAATCTGGAAAAGGAAATATCTTCACATAAAAACTAGACAGAAGCATTCTCTGAAACTTCTTTGTGATGCGTGCGTTCATCTAACAGACTAGAAACTTCCTTTTGATAGAGCAGTTTTGAAACACCCTTTTTGTAGAATCTACAAGTGGATATTTGGAGCGATTTGAGGCCTGTGGTGTAAAAGGGAATATCTTTTCATAAAAACTAGAAGGAAGCATTCTCAGAAACTTCAGTGTGCGTTATGCATTCAACTCACAGACTTGAACATTCCTTTTGAAAGAGCAGATTTGAAAAACTCTTTTTGTAGAAATTGCAAGTGGATATTTAGAGTGGTGTGAGGCCTATGCTGGAAAAGGATATATCCTCACATAAAAACTAGACAAAAGCATTCTCTGAAACTTCTTTGTGATGAATGCATTCAGCTTACAGAGTTGAACTTTCCTTTTGATAGAACAGTTTTGAAACACTCTTTTTGTAGAATCTGCAAGTGGATATTTGGAGAGCTTTGAGACCTATGTTGGAAAAGGAAATATCTTCACATAAAAATTAGACAGAAGCATTCTCAGAAATTACTTTGGGATGAGTGCATTCAACCCAAAGAGTTGAACCTTCCTTTTGATAGAACAGTTTTGAAACACTTTTTTTGTAGAATCTGCAAGTGGATATTTGGAGCAATTTGAGGCCTATGCTAGAAAAGGAAATATCTTCACATAAAAACTAGACGGAAGCATTCTCAGAAATTTCTTGGTGATGAGTGCATTCAACTCACAGGTTTGAACTTGCCTTTTGATAGAACAGTTTTGAAACACTCTGTTTGTAGAATTTGCAAGTGGATATTTGGAGAGAATTGTGGCCTGTGCTGCATAAAGGGAATATCTTAACTTTAGAACAAGACAGAAGCATTCTCAGAGACTCCCCTGTGCTTTATGCATTCAAATCACAGGCTTGAACCTTCCTTTTGATAGAGCAGTTTTGAACCACTCTTTTTGTAGAATCTGCAAGTGGATATTTGGAGTGATTTGAGGCCTATGATGAAAAAGGAAATATCTTCACCTAAAAACTAGACAGAAACATTCTCAGAAACTTCTGTGGGATCAGAACGTTCAACCAACAGAGTTGAACCTTCCTTTTGATAGACTAGTTTTGAAACACACTTTTTGTAGAATCTGCAAGTGGATGTTTGGAGGGCTTTGAGGCCTATGCTGGAAAGAAAATATCTTCACCTAAAAACTAGACAGAAGCATTCTCAGAAACTTCTTTGTGATGAGTGCATTCAACTCACAGTGTTGAAAGTTCCTTTTGATAGAACAATTCTGACACAATCTTCTTATAGAATCTGCAAGTGGATATTTGGATTGCTTGAGGCCTATGCTGGAGTAAGAAATAATTTCACATAAAAACTATATTGAAGCATTCTCAAAAACATCTTTGTGATGTGTGCCTTCAACTCACAGAATTGAAACTTCCTTTTGATAAAGCAGTTTTGAAACACCATATTGTAGAATCTGCAAGTGGATAGTTTTAGCACTTTGAGGCCTAGCCTGGAAAAGGGTCTATCTTCACATAAAAACTGGACAGAAGCATTCTCAGAAACTTCCCTGTGCTTTATGAATTCAACTCACAGACTTGAACCTTCCTTTTGATAGAACAGTTTGGAAAAACACTTTTTGTAGAATCTGGAAGTGGATATTTAGAGCGCTTTGAGGCCTATGCAGGAAAAGGAAATACCATCACATAAAAACTAGACAGAAGTATTCTCAGAAACTTCTTTGTGATGTGTGCATTCAACTCACAGATTTGAACCCTGCTTTTCAAAGAGCAGTTATGAAACACCCTTTTTGTAGGATCTGCAGGTGGACATTTTTGGCGCTTTGAGGCCAATGCTGGAAAAGGAAATATGTATACATAAAAACTAAACAGAAGCATTCTCAGAAACTTCTCTGTGTTTTATGATTTCAACTCACAGAGTTGAACCTTCCTTTTGATAGCGCAGTTTTGAAACACTCTTTTGTAGAATCTGCAAGTGGATATTTGGAATGCTTTGAGGCCTATGCTCGAAAAGGAAATTTCTTCATATAAATACTAGACAGAAGCATGCTCAGAAACTTCTTTGTGATGAGTGCATTGTACTCACAGACTTCAAATTTCCTTTTGATAGAGCAGTTTTGAAACAGTCTTTTTGTAAAATATGAAAGTGTATATTTGGTGCGATTTGAGGGCCAAGGTGGAAAAGGAAATATCTTCACATAAAAACTGGACAGAAGTATTCTCCGTATTTTCTTTGTGATGTGTGCATTAAACTAACAGAGTAGAACCTTCCTTTTGATAGAGCAGTTTTGAAACCCTCTTTTTGTAGAATCTGCAAGTGGATATTTGGAGCGATGTGAGGCTTATGGTGAAAAAGGGGATATCTTCGCATAAAAACTAGATAGAAGCATTCTCAGAAACTTCCCTGTGCCGTATGCATTCAACTCACGGACTTAAACCTTCCTTTTGAAAGAGCAGATTTGAAACACTTTTTTTGTAGAAACTGCAAGTGGATATTTGGAGCGCTTTGAGGCCTATGCAGGAAAAGGAAATATCCCCACATAAAAAGTAGACAAAAGCATTCTCCGAAACTTCTTTGCGATGAATGCATTCACCTCACAGAGTTGAACCTTCCCTTTGATGGAACAGTTTTGAAACACTCTTTTTGTAGAATCTGCAAGTGGATATTTGGAGCGCTTTGAGGCGTATGCTGGAAAAGGAAATATCTTCACATAATAAATAGACGGAAGCATTCACAGAAACTTCTCTGTGATGAGTGCATTCACCTCACAGAGTTCAACCTTCCTTTTGGTAGAACAGTTATGAAACACTCTCTTTGTAGAGTCTACAAGAGATTATTTGGAGCTCATTGTGGCCTATGCTGGAAAAGAAAGTATCTTCCCGGAAAAACTAAGCAGAATCATTCTCAGAAATATTTTTGTGATGAGTGCATTCAACTCACAGCCTTGAACCTTCCTTTTGATAGAGTAGTTTTGAAACACTCGTTTTGTAGAATCTGCAAGTGGATATTTGGAGTGCTTTGAGGTCTATGCTGGAAAAGGAAATATCTTCACATCAAAACTAGACAGAAACATTCTCAGAAATTTCTGTGTGATGAGTGCATTCAACTCACAGGGTTGAATTCTCCTTTTGCTAGAACAGTTTTGAAACATTCTTTTTGTAGAATCTGCAAGTGTGTATTTGGAGCGATTTGAGGCCTATGCTGCAAAAAGAGAAATCTTCACATAGAAACTAGACAGAAGCATTCCCAAAAACTTCCCCGTGCTTCATGCATTCAACTCACAGACTTGAACTTTCCTTTTGATAGAGCAGTTTTGAAACACTCTTTTTGTAGAATCTGCAATTGGATATTTGGAGCGATTTGAGGCCTATGATGAAAAAGGGAATGTCTTCACCTAAAAACTAGACAGAAGCATCCTCTGAAACTTCTTTGTGATGAGTGCATTCAACCCACAGAGTTGAAACCTCCTTTTTTTTAGAACTGTTTTGTAACACTCTCTTTGTAGAATCTGAAAGTGGATACTTGGTGCGCTTTGAGGCCTATGCTGGAAATGGAAATATGTTCTCATAAAAACTAAGCAGAAGCATACTCACAGAGTTCTTAGTGATGAGTGCATTCAACTCACAGACATAAACTTTCCTTTTGATATAGCAGTTTTGACACACTCTTTTTGTAGAATCTGCAAGTGGATATTTGGAGCGCTATGAGGGCTACGCTGTAAAAGGAAATATCATCACATAAAAACTATACAGAAGCATTCTCAGAAACATCTCTATGATGAGCGCATTGTACGCACAGACTTGAACTTTCTTTTTGATAGAGCAGTTTTGAAACACTCCTTTTGTAGAATGTGCAAGTGGATATTTGGTGTGCTTTGAGGCCTAATCTGGAAAAGGAAATATCTTCACATAAAAACTAGACAGAAGCATTCTCTGAAACTTCTTTGTGATGCGTGCATTCATCTAACAGACTAGAAACTTTCTTTTGATAGAGCAGTTTTGAAACACTCTTTTTGTAGAATCTGCAAGTGGATATTTGGAGCGATTTGAGGCCTGTGGTGTAAAAGGGAATATCTTCACATAAAAACTAGAAGGAAGCATTCTCAGAAACTTCAGTGTGCTTTATGCATTCAACACACAGACTTGAACCTTCCTTTTGAAAAAGCAGATTTGAAAAACTCTTTTTGTAGAAATTGCAAGTGGATATTTGGAGTGCTTTGAGGCCTATGCTGGAAAAGGATATATCCTCACATAAAAACTAGACAAAAGCATTCCCTGAAACTTCTTTGTGATGAATGCATTCAGCTTACAGTGTTGAACGTTCCTTTTGATAGAACAGTTTTGAAACACTGTTTTTGTAGAATCTGCAATTGGATATTTGGAGTGCTTAGAGACCTATGCTGGAAAAGGAAATATCTTCACATAAAAATTAGACAGAAGCATTCTCAGACACTTCTCTGTGATGAGTGCATTCAACTCAGAGAGTTCAACCTTCCTTTTGGTAGAACAGTTTTGAATCACTCTCTTTCTAGAATCTACAATAGATTATTTGGAGCTCATTTAGGCCTATGATGGGAAAGGGAATATCTTCCCATAAAAACTAAGCAGAATCATTGTCAGAAACATTTATGTGATGAGTGCTTTCAACTCAGAGTCTTGAACATTCCTTTTGATAGAGCAGTTTTGAAACACTCTTTTTGTAGAATCTGCAATGGGATATTTGGAGTGCTTTGAGACCTATGCTGGAAAAGGAAATATCTTCACATAAAAATTAGACAGAAGCATTCTCAGACACTTCTCTGTGATGGGCGCATTCAGCTCACTGAGTTCAACCTTCCTTTAGGTAGAATAGTTTTGAATCACTCTCTTTGTAGAATCTACTATCGATTATTTGGAGCGCATTGAGGCCTACGATGGAAAAGGGAATATCTTCCCATAAAAACTAAGCAGAATCATTCTCAGAAACATTTTTGTGATGAGTGCATTCAACTCTGAGACTTGAACATTCCTTTTGAAAGAGCAGTTTTGAAACATTCTTTTTATAGAATCTACAAGTGGGTATTTGGAGCAATTTGAGGCCTATGCTGGAAAAGGGAATATCTTCACATAAAAATTAGACAGAAGCATTCTCAGAAATTTCTTTGTGATGAGTGCGTTCAACTCACAGGGTTGAACTTTCCTTTTGATAGAACAGTTTTGAGACACTCTGTTTGTAGAATTTGCAAGTGGATATTTTGAGCGATTTGAGGCCTATCCTGCAAAAAGGGAATATCTGAACATAAGAACTAGACAGAAGCATTCTCAGAGACTTCCTTGTGCCTTATACATTCAATTCACAGGCTTGAACCTTCTTTTTGGTAGAGCAGTTTTGAAACACCCTTTTTGTAGACTCTGCAAGTGGATATTTACAGCGATTTGAGGCCTACAGTGAAAAAGGGGATATCTTCACATAAAAACTAGATAGAAGCATTCTCAGAAACTTCCCTTTGCTTTATGCAGTCAACTCACAGACTTGAAACTTCCTTTTCAAAGAGCAGATTTTAAATACTCTTTTTGTAGAAACTGCAAGTGGATATTTGGAGCGCTTTGAGGCCTATGCTGGAAAAGGAAATATCCTCACATAAAAACAAGACAAAAGCATTCTCCGAAACTTCTTTGGGATGAATGCATTCAGCTCACAGAGTTGAACCTTGCCTTTGATAGAACAGTTTTGAAACACTCTTTTTTTAGAATCTGCAAGTGGATATTTGGAGCGCATTGGGACCTATGCTGGAAAAAGAAATATCTTCACATAATACCTAGACGGAAGCATTCTCAGAAACTTCTCTGTGATGAGTCATTTATGAAACACTTTCTTTGAAGAATCTATAAGAGATTATTTGGAGCTCATTGAGGCCTATGCTGGAAAAAGGAATATCTTCATATAAAAACTAGACAGAAGCATTCTGAGAAACTTCCCTGCGCTATTTGCATTCAACTCACACTCTTGAACCTTCTTTTTGAAAGAGCAGATTTGAAACACTCTTTTTGTAGAAACTGCAAGTGCATATTTGGAGTGCTTTGAGGCCTATGATGGAAAAGGAAATATCCTCACAGAAAAATTAGACAAAAGCATTCTCAGAAATTTCTTTGTGATGTGTGCATTTAATTCACCGAGTTGAACTTTCCTTTTGATAGAACAGTTTTGAAACAGTCTTTTTGTAGAATCTGCAAGTGGATATTTGGAGCATTTTGAGGTCTATGCTGGAAAAGGAAATATCTTCACATAAAAACTAGACAGAAGCATTCCCAAAAACTTCCCCGTGCTTCATGCATTCAACTCACAGACTTGAACCTTCCTTTTGATAGAGCAGTTTTGAAACACTCTTTTTGTAGAATCTGCAATTGGATATTTGGAGCGATTTGAGGCCTATGATGAAAAAGGGAATATCTTCACCTAAAAACTAGACAGAAGCATTCTCTGAAACTTCTTTGCGATGAGTGCATTCAACCCACAGAGTTGAAACCTCCTTTTTTTTAGAACTGTTTTGTAACACTCTCTTTGTAGAATCTGAAAGTGGATACTTGGTGCGCTTTGAGGCCTATGCTGGAAATGGAAATATGTTCTCATAAAAACTAAGCAGAAGCATACTCACAGAGTTCTTAGTGATGAGTGCATCCAACTCACAGACTTAAACTTTCCTTTTGATATAGCAGTTTTGACACACTCTTTTTGTAGAATCTGCAAGTGGATATTTGGAGCGCTATGAGGCCTACGCTGTAAAAGGAAATATCATCACATAAAAACTATACAGAAGCATTCTCAGAAACATCTCTATGATGAGTGCATTGTACTCACGGACTTGAACTTTCTTTTTGATAGAGCAGTTTTGAAACACTCCTTTTGTAGAATGCGCAAGTGGATATTTGGTGTGCTTTGAGGCCTAATCTGGAAAAGGAAATATCTTCACATAAAAACTAGACAGAAGCATTCTCTGAAACTTCTTTGTGATGCGTGCGTTCATCTGACAGACTAGAAACTTTCTTTTGATAGAGCAGTTTTGAAACACCCTTTTTGTAGAATCTACAAGTGGATATTTGGAGCGATTTGAGGCCTGTGGTGTAAAAGGGAATATCTTTTCATAAAAACTAGAAGGAAGCATTCTCAGAAACTTCAGTGTGCGTTATGCATTCAACTCACAGACTTGAACATTCCTTTTGAAAGAGCAGATTTGAAAAACTCTTTTTGTAGAAATTGCAAGTGGATATTTAGAGGGGTTTGAGGCCTATGCTGGAAAAGGATATATCCTCACATAAAAACTAGACAAAAGCATTCTCTGAAACTTCTTTGTGATGAATGCATTCAGCTTACAGAGTTGAACTTTCCTTTTGATAGAACAGTTTTGAAACACTCTTTTTGTAGAATCTGCAAGTGGATATTTGGAGAGCTTTGAGACCTTTGCTGGAAAAGGAAATATCTTCACATAAAAATTAGACAGAAGCATTCTCAGACACTTCTCTGTGATGAGTGCATTCAACTCACAGAGTTCAACCTTCCTTTTTGTAGAACAGTTATGAAACTCTCTCTTTGTAGAATCTACAAGGGATCATTTGGAGCACATTGGGGCCTATGCTGGAAAAGGAAGTATCTTCCCATTAAAAAAAAAGCAGAATCATTCTGAGATACTTTTTTGTGATCAGTGCATTCGACTCACAGACTTGAACCTTCCTTTTGATAGAGCAGTTTTGAAACACTCTTTTTGAAGAATCTTCAAGTGGATATTTGGAGCGCTTTGAGGCCTATGCTGGAAAAGGAAATATCTTCACATAAAAACTAGACAGAAGCATTGTCAGACACTTCTCTGTGATGAGTGCATTCAACTCACAGAGTTCAACCTTCCTTTTTGTAGAACAGTTATGAAACACTCTCTTTGTAGAATCTACAAGGGATCATTTGGAGCACATTAAGACCTATGCTGGAAAAGGGTGTATCTTCCCATAAAAAAATAAGCAGAATCATTCTGAGATACCTTTTTGTGATGAGTGCATTCAACTCACAGACTTGAATATTCCTTTCGATAGAGCAGTTTTGAAACACTCTTTTTGTAGATTCTGCAAGTGGGTATTTTGAGCGCTTTGAGGTCAAAGATGGAAAAGGAAATATCTTCATATAAAAACTAGACAGAAGCATTCTCAGAAATTACTTTGGGATGAGTGCATTCAACGCAAAGAGTTGAACCTTCCTTTTGATAGAACAGTTTTGAAACACTCGTTTTGTAGAATCTGCAAATGGATATTTGGAGTGCTTTGAGGTCCATGCTGGAAAAGGAAATATCTTCACATCAAAACTAGACAGAAACATTCTCAGAAATTTCTGTGTGATGAGTGCATTCAACTCACAGGGTTGAACTTTCCTTTTGCTAGAACAGTTTTGAAACATTCTTTTTGTAGAATCTGCAAGTGTGTATTTGGAGCGATTGGAGGCGTATGCTGCAAAAAGAGAAATCTTCACATAAAAACTAGACAGAAGCATTCCCAAAAACTTCCCCGTGCTTCATGCATTCAACTCACAGACTTGAACCTTCCTTTTGATAGAGCAGTTTTGAAACATTCTTTTTGTAGAATCTGCAATTGGATATTTGGAGCGATTTGAGGCCTATGATGAAAAAGGGAATGACTTCACCTAAAAACTAGACAGAAGCATCCTCTGAAACTTCTTTGTGATGAATGCATTCAACCCACAGAGTTGAAACCTCCTTTTTTTTAGAACTGTTTTGTAACACTCTCTTTGTAGAATCTGAAAGGGGATACTTGGTGCGCTTTGAGGCCTATGCTGGAAATGGAAATATGTTCTCATAAAAACTAAGCAGAAGCATACTCACAGAGTTCTTAGTGATGAGTGCATTCAACTCACAGACATAAACTTTCCTTTTGATATAGCAGTTTTGACACACTCTTTTTGTAGAATCTGCAAGTGGATATTTGGAGCGCTATGAGGGCTACGCTGTAAAAGGAAATATCATCACATAAAAACTATACAGAAGCATTCTCAGAAACATCTCTATGATGAGCGCATTGTACTCACAGACTTGAACTTTCTTTTTGATAGAGCAGTTTTGAAACACTCCTTTTGTAGAATGTGCAAGTGGATATTTGGTGTGCTTTGAGGCCTAATCTGGAAAAGGAAATATCTTCACATAAAAACTAGACAGAAGCATTCTCTGAAACTTCTTTGTGATGCGTGCATTCATCTAACAGACTAGAAACTTCCTTTTGATAGAGCAGTTTTGAAACACCCTTTTTGTAGAATCTACAAGTGGATATTTGGAGCGATTTGAGGCCTGTGGTGTAAAAGGGAATATCTTCACATAAAAACTAGAAGGAAGCATTCTCAGAAACTTCAGTGTGCTTTATGCATTCAACTCACAGACTTGAACCTTCCTTTTGAAAAAGCAGATTTGAAAAACTCTTTTTGTAGAAATTGCAAGTGGATATTTGGAGTGCTTTGAGGCCTATGCTGGAAAAGGATATATCCTCACATAAAAACTAGACAAAAGCATTCCCTGAAACTTCTTTGTGATGAATGCATTCAGCTTACAGAGTTGAACTTTCCTTTTGATAGAACAGTTTTGAAACACTCTTTTTGTAGAATCTGCAAGTGGATATTTGGAGAGCTATGAGACCTATGCTGGAAAAGGAAATATCTTCACATAAAAATTAGACAGAAGCATTCTCAGACACTTCTCTGTGATGAGTGCATTCAACTCACAGAGTTCAACCTTCCTTTTTGTAGAACAGTTATGAAACTCTCTCTTTGTAGAATCTACAAGGGATCATTTGGAGCACATTGGGGCCTATGCTGGAAAAGGAAGTATCTTCCCATTAAAAAAAAAGCAGAATCATTCTGAGATACTTTTTTGTGATCAGTGCATTCGACTCACAGACTTGAACCTTCCTTTTGATAGAGCAGTTTTGAAACACTCTTTTTGAAGAATCTTCAAGTGGATATTTGGAGCGCTTTGAGGCCTATGCTGGAAAAGGAAATATCTTCACATAAAAACTAGACAGAAGCATTGTCAGACACTTCTCTGTGATGAGTGCATTCAACTCACAGAGTTCAACCTTCCTTTTTGTAGAACAATTATGAAACACTCTCTTTGTAGAATCTACAAGGGATCATTTGGAGCACATTAAGACCTATGCTGGAAAAGGGTGTATCTTCCCATAAAAAAATAAGCAGAATCATTCTGAGATACCTTTTTGTGATGAGTGCATTCAACTCACAGACTTGAACATTCCTTTCGATAGAGCAGTTTTGAAACACTCTTTTTGTAGATTCTGCAAGTGGGTATTTTGAGCGCTTTGAGGTCAAAGATGGAAAAGGAAATATCTTCATATAAAAACTAGACAGAAGCATTCTCAGAAATTACTTCGGGATGAGTGCATTCAACCCAAAGAGTTGAACCTTCCTTTTGATAGAACAGTTTTGAAACACTTTTTTTGTAGAATCTGCAAGTGGATATTTGGAGCAATTTGAGGCCTATGCTAGAAAAGGAAATATCTTCACATAAAAACTAGACGGAAGCATTCTCAGAAATTTCTTGGTGATGAGTGCATTCAACTCACAGGTTTGAACTTGCCTTTTGATAGAACAGTTTTGAAACACTCTGTTTGTAGAATTTGCAAGTGGATATTTGGAGAGATTTGTGGCCTGTGCTGCATAAAGGGAATATCTTAACTTTAGAACAAGACAGAAGCATTCTCAGAGACTCCCCTGTGCTTTATGCATTCAAATCACAGGCTTGAACCTTCCTTTTGATAGAGCACTTTTGAACCACTCTTTTTGTAGAATCTGCAAGTGGATATTTGGAGTGATTTGAGGCCTATGATGAAAAAGGAAATATCTTCACCTAAAAACTAGACAGAAACATTCTCAGAAACTTCTGTGGGTTCAGAACGTTCAACCAACAGAGTTGAACCTTCCTTTTGATAGACTAGTTTTGAAACACACTTTTTGTAGAATCTGCAAGTGGATGTTTGGAGGGCTTTGAGGCCTATGCTGGAAAGAAAATATCTTCACCTAAAAACTAGACAGAAGCATTCGCAGAAACTTCTTTGTGATGAGTGCATTCAACTCACAGTGTTGAAAGTTCCTTTTGATAGAACAATTCTGACACAATCTTCTTATAGAATCTGCAAGTGGATATTTGGATTGCTTGAGGCCTATGCTGGAGTAAGAAATAATTTCACATAAAAACTATATTGAAGCATTCTCAAAAACATCTTTGTGATGTGTGCCTTCAACTCACAGAATTGAAACTTCCTTTTGATAAAGCAGTTTTGAAACACCATATTGTAGAATCTGCAAGTGGATAGTTTTAGCACTTTGAGGCCTAGCCTGGAAAAGGGTCTATCTTCACGTAAAAACTGGACAGAAGCATTCTCAGAAACTTCCCTGTGCTTTATGAATTCAACTCACAGACTTGAACCTTCCTTTTGATAGAACAGTTTGGAAAAACACTTTTTGTAGAATCTGGAAGTGGATATTTAGAGCGCTTTGAGGCCTATGCAGGAAAAGGAAATACCATCATATAAAAACTAGACAGAAGTATTCTCAGAAACTTCTTTGTGATGTGTGCATTCAACTCACAGATTTGAACCCTGCTTTTCAAAGAGCAGTTATGAAACACCCTTTTTATAGGATCTGCAGGTGGACATTTTTGGCGCTTTGAGGCCAATGCTGGAAAAGGAAATATGTATACATAAAAACTAAACAGAAGCATTCTCAGAAACTTCTCTGTGTTTTATGATTTCAACTCACAGAGTTGAACCTTCCTTTTGATAGCGCAGTTTTGAAACACTCTTTTGTAGAATCTGCAAGTGGATATTTGGAATGCTTTGAGGCCTATGCTCGAAAAGGAAATTTCTTCATATAAATACTAGACAGAAGCATGCTCAGAAACTTCTTTGTGATGAGTGCATTGTACTCACAGACTTCAAATTTCCTTTTGATAGAGCAGTTTTGAAACAGTCTTTTTGTAAAATATGAAAGTGTATATTTGGTGCGATTTGAGGGCTAAGATGGAAAAGGAAATATCTTCACATAAAAACTGGACAGAAGTAATCTCCGTATTTTCTTTGTGATGTGTGCATTAAACTAACAGAGTAGAACCTTCCTTTTGATAGAGCAGTTTTGAAACCCTCTTTTTGTAGAATCTGCAAGTGGATATTTGGAGCGATTTGAGGCCTATGGTGAAAAAGGGGATATCTTCGCATAAAAACTAGATAGAAGCATTCTCAGAAACTTCCCTGTGCCGTATGCATTCAACTCACGGACTTAAAACTTCCTTTTGAAAGAGCAGATTTGAAACACTTTTTTTGTAGAAACTGCAAGTGGATATTTGGAGCGCTTTGAGGCCTATGCAGGAAAAGGAAATATCCCCACATAAAAAGTAGACAAAAGCATTCTCCGAAACTTCTTTGTGATGAATTCATTCACCTCACAGAGTTGAACCTTCCCTTTGATGGAACAGTTTTGAAACACTCTTTTTGTAGAATCTGCAAGTGGCTATTTGGAGCGCTTTGAGGCGTATGCTGGAAAAGGAAATATCTTCACATAATAAATAGACGGAAGCATTCACAGACACTTCTCTGTGATGAGTGCATTCACCTCACAGAGTTCAACCTTCCTTTTGGTAGAACAGTTATGAAACACTCTCTTTGTAGAGTCTACAAGAGATTATTTGGAGCTCATTGAGGCCTATGCTGGAAGAGAAAGTATCTTCCCGGAAAAACTAAGCAGAATCATTCTCAGAAATATTTTTGTGATGAGTGCATTCAACTCACAGCCTTGAACCTTCCTTTTGATAGAGTAGTTTTGAAACACTCGTTTTGTAGAATCTGCAAGTGGATATTTGGAGTGCTTTGAGGTCCATGCTGGAAAAGGAAATATCTTCACATCAAAACTAGACAGAAACATTCTCAGAAATTTCTGTGTGATGAGTGCATTCAACTCACAGGGTTGAACTTTCCTTTTGCTAGAACAGTTTTGAAACATTCTTTTTGTAGAATCTGCAAGTGTGTATTTGGAGCGATTGGAGGCGTATGCTGCAAAAAGAGAAATCTTCACATAAAAACTAGACAGAAGCATTCCCAAAAACTTCCCCGTGCTTCATGCATTCAACTCACAGACTTGAACCTTCCTTTTGATAGAGCAGTTTTGAAACACTCTTTTTGTAGAATCTGCAATTGGATATTTGGAGCGATTTGAGGCCTATGATGAATAAGGGAATGACTTCACCTAAAAACTAGACAGAAGCATCCTCTGAAACTTCTTTGTGATGAGTGCATTCAACCCACAGAGTTGAAACCTCCTTTTTTTTAGAACTGTTTTGTAACACTCTCTTTGTAGAATCTGAAAGTGGATACTTGGTGCGCTTTGAGGCCTATGCTGGAAATGGAAATATGTTCTCATAAAAACTAAGCAGAAGCATACTCACAGAGTTCTTAGTGATGAGTGCATTCAACTCACAGACATAAACTTTCCTTTTGATATAGCAGTTTTGACACACTCTTTTTGAAGAATCTGCAAGTGGATATTTGGAGCGCTATGAGGGCTACGCTGTAAAAGGAAATATCATCACATAAAAACTATACAGAAGCATTCTCAGAAACATCTCTATGATGAGCGCATTGTACTCACAGACTTGAACTTTCTTTTTGATAGAGCAGTTTTGAAACACTCCTTTTGTAGAATGTGCAAGTGGATATTTGGTGTGCTTTGAGGCCTAATCTGGAAAAGGAAATATCTTCACATAAAAACTAGACAGAAGCATTCTCTGAAACTTCTTTGTGATGCGTGCATTCATCTAACAGACTAGAAACTTCCTTTTGATAGAGCAGTTTTGAAACACCCTTTTTGTAGAATCTACAAGTGGATATTTGGAGCGATTTGAGGCCTGTGGTGTAAAAGGGAATATCTTCACATAAAAACTAGAAGGAAGCATTCTCAGAAACTTCAGTGTGCTTTATGCATTCAACTCACAGACTTGAACCTTCCTTTTGAAAAAGCAGACTTGAAAAACTCTTTTTGTAGAAATTGCAAGTGGATATTTGGAGTGCTTTGAGGCCTATGCTGGAAAAGGATATATCCTCACATAAAAACTAGACAAAAGCATTCCCTGAAACTTCTTTGTGATGAATGCATTCAGCTTACAGAGTTGAACTTTCCTTTTGATAGAACAGTTTTGAAACACTCTTTTTGTAGAATCTGCAAGTGGATATTTGGAGAGCTATGAGACCTATGCTGGAAAAGGAAATATCTTCACATAAAAATTAGACAGAAGCATTCTTAGACACTTCTCTGTGATGAGTGCATTCAACTCAGAGAGTTCAACCTTCCTTTTGGTAGAACAGTTTTGAATCACTCTCTTTCTAGAATCTACAATAGATTATTTGGAGCTCATTTAGGCCTATGATGGGAAAGGGAATATCTTCCCATAAAAACTAAGCAGAATCATTGTCAGAAACATTTATGTGATGAGTGCTTTCAACTCAGAGTCTTGAACATTCCTTTTGATAGAGCAGTTTTGAAACACTCTTTTTGTAGAATCTGCAATGGGATATTTGGAGTGCTTTGAGACCTATGCTGGAAAAGGAAATATCTTCACATAAAAATTAGACAGAAGCATTCTCAGACACTTCTCTGTGATGGGCGCATTCAGCTCACTGAGTTCAACCTTCCTTTAGGTAGAATAGTTTTGAATCACTCTCTTTGTAGAATCTACTATCGATTATTTGGAGCGCATTGAGGCCTACGATGGAAAAGGGAATATCTTCCCATAAAAACTAAGCAGAATCATTCTCAGAAACATTTTTGTGATGAGTGCATTCAACTCTGAGACTTGAACATTCCTTTTGAAAGAGCAGTTTTGAAACATTCTTTTTATAGAATCTACAAGTGGGTATTTGGAGCAATTTGAGGCCTATGCTGGAAAAGGGAATATCTTCACATAAAAATTAGACAGAAGCATTCTCAGAAATTTCTTTGTGATGAGTGCGTTCAACTCACAGGGTTGAACTTTCCTTTTGATAGAACAGTTTTGAAACACTCTGTTTGTAGAATTTGCAAGTGGATATTTGGAGCGATTTGAGGCCTATGCTGCAAAAAGGGAATATCTGAACATAAGAACTAGACAGAAGCATTCTCAGAGACTTCCTTGTGCCTTATACATTCAATTCACAGGCTTGAACCTTCTTTTTGGTAGAGCAGTTTTGAAACACCCTTTTTGTAGACTCTGCAAGTGGATATTTACAGCGATTTGAGGCCTACAGTGAAAAAGGGGATATCTTCACATAAAAACTAGATAGAAGCATTCTCAGAAACTTCCCTTTGCTTTATGCAGTCAACTCACAGACTTGAAACTTCCTTTTCAAAGAGCAGATTTTAAATACTCTTTTTGTAGAAACTGCAAGTGGATATTTGGAGCGCTTTGAGGCCTATGCTGGAAAAGGAAATATCCTCACATAAAAACAAGACAAAAGCATTCTCCGAAACTTCTTTGGGATGAATGCATTCAGCTCACAGAGTTGAACCTTGCCTTTGATAGAACAGTTTTGAAACACTCTTTTTTTAGAATCTGCAAGTGGATATTTGGAGCGCATTGGGACCTATGCTGGAAAAAGAAATATCTTCACATAATACCTAGACGGAAGCATTCTCAGAAACTTCTCTGTGATGAGTCATTTATGAAACACTTTCTTTGAAGAATCTATAAGAGATTATTTGGAGCTCATTGAGGCCTATGCTGGAAAAAGGAATATCTTCATATAAAAACTAGACAGAAGCATTCTGAGAGACTTCCCTGCGCTATTTGCATTCAACTCACACTCTTGAACCTTCTTTTTGAAAGAGCAGATTTGAAACACTCTTTTTGTAGAAAGTGCAAGTGCATATTTGGAGTGCTTTGAGGCCTATGATGGAAAAGGAAATATCCTCACAGAAAAATTAGACAAAAGCATTCTCAGAAATTTCTTTGTGATGTGTGCATTTAATTCACCGAGTTGAACTTTCCTTTTGATAGAACAGTTTTGAAACAGTCTTTCTGTAGAATCTGCAAGTGGATATTTGGAGCATTTTGAGGTCTATGCTGGAAAAGGAAATATCTTCACATAAAAACTAGACAGAAGCATTCCCAAAAACTTCCCCGTGCTTCATGCATTCAACTCACAGACTTGAACCTTCCTTTTGATAGAGCAGTTTTGAAACACTCTTTTTGTAGAATCTGCAATTGGATATTTGGAGCGATTTGAGGCCTATGATGAAAAAGGGAATATCTTCACCTAAAAACTAGACAGAAGCATTCTCTGAAACTTCTTTGCGATGAGTGCATTCAACCCACAGAGTTGAAACCTCCTTTTTTTTAGAACTGTTTTGTAACACTCTCTTTGTAGAATCTGAAAGTGGATACTTGGTGCGCTTTGAGGCCTATGCTGGAAATGGAAATATGTTCTCATAAAAACTAAGCAGAAGCATACTCACAGAGTTCTTAGTGAGGAGTGCATCCAACTCACAGACTTAAACTTTCCTTTTGATATAGCAGTTTTGACACACTCTTTTTGTAGAATCTGCAAGTGGATATTTGGAGCGCTATGAGGCCTACGCTGTAAAAGGAAATATCATCACATAAAAACTATACAGAAGCATTCTCAGAAACCTCTCTATGATGAGTGCATTGTACTCACGGACTTGAACTTTCTTTTTGATAGAGCAGTTTTGAAACACTCCTTTTGTAGAATGTGCAAGTGGATATTTGGTGTGCTTTGAGGCCTAATCTGGAAAAGGAAATATCTTCACATAAAAACTAGACAGAAGCATTCTCTGAAACTTCTTTGTGATGCGTGCGTTCATCTGACAGACTAGAAACTTCCTTTTGATAGAGCAGTTTTGAAACACCCTTTTTGTAGAATCTACAAGTGGATATTTGGAGCGATTTGAGGCCTGTGTTGTAAAAGGGAATATCTTTTCATAAAAACTAGAAGGAAGCATTCTCAGAAACTTCAGTGTGCGTTATGCATTCAACTCACAGACTTGAACATTCCTTTTGAAAGAGCAGATTTGAAAAACTCTTTTTGTAGAAATTGCAAGTGGATATTTAGAGTGGTTTGAGGCCTATGCTGGAAAAGGATATATCCTCACATAAAAACTAGACAAAAGCATTCTCTGAAACTTCTTTGTGATGAATGCATTCAGCTTACAGAGTTGAACTTTCCTTTTGATAGAACAGTTTTGAAACACTCTTTTTGTAGAATCTGCAAGTGGATATTTGGAGAGCTTTGAGACCTTTGCTGGAAAAGGAAATATCTTCACATAAAAATTAGACAGAAGCATTCTCAGACACTTCTCTGTGATGAGTGCATTCACCTCACAGAGTTCAACCTTCCTTTTGGTAGAACAGTTATGAAACACTCTCTTTGTAGAGTCTACAAGAGATTATTTGGAGCTCATTGAGGCCTATGCTGGAAGAGAAAGTATCTTCCCGGAAAAACTAAGCAGAATCATTCTCAGAAATATTTTTGTGATGAGTGCATTCAACTCACAGCCTTGAACCTTCCTTTTGATAGAGTAGTTTTGAAACACTCGTTTTGTAGAATCTGCAAGTGGATATTTGGAGTGCTTTGAGGTCCATGCTGGAAAAGGAAATATCTTCACATCAAAACTAGACAGAAACATTCTCAGAAATTTCTGTGTGATGAGTGCATTCAACTCACAGGGTTGAACTTTCCTTTTGCTAGAACAGTTTTGAAACATTCTTTTTGTAGAATCTGCAAGTGTGTATTTGGAGCGATTGGAGGCGTATGCTGCAAAAAGAGAAATCTTCACATAAAAACTAGACAGAAGCATTCCCAAAAACTTCCCCGTGCTTCATGCATTCAACTCACAGACTTGAACCTTCCTTTTGATAGAGCAGTTTTGAAACACTCTTTTTGTAGAATCTGCAATTGGATATTTGGAGCGATTTGAGGCCTATGATGAAAAAGGGAATGACTTCACCTAAAAACTAGACAGAAGCATCCTCTGAAACTTCTTTGTGATGAGTGCATTCAACCCACAGAGTTGAAACCTCCTTTTTTTTAGAACTGTTTTGTAACACTCTCTTTGTAGAATCTGAAAGTGGATACTTGGTGCGCTTTGAGGCCTATGCTGGAAATGGAAATATGTTCTCATAAAAACTAAGCAGAAGCATACTCACAGAGTTCTTAGTGATGAGTGCATTCAACTCACAGACATAAACTTTCCTTTTGATATAGCAGTTTTGACACACTCTTTTTGTAGAATCTGCAAGTGGATATTTGGAGCGCTATGAGGGCTACGCTGTAAAAGGAAATATCATCACATAAAAACTATACAGAAGCATTCTCAGAAACATCTCTATGATGAGCGCATTGTACTCACAGACTTGAACTTTCTTTTTGATAGAGCAGTTTTGAAACACTCCTTTTGTAGAATGTGCAAGTGGATATTTGGTGTGCTTTGAGGCCTAATCTGGAAAAGGAAATATCTTCACATAAAAACTAGACAGAAGCATTCTCTGAAACTTCTTTGTGATGCGTGCATTCATCTAACAGACTAGAAACTTCCTTTTGATAGAGCAGTTTTGAAACACCCTTTTTGTAGAATCTACAAGTGGATATTTGGAGCGATTTGAGGCCTGTGGTGTAAAAGGGAATATCTTCACATAAAAACTAGAAGGAAGCATTCTCAGAAACTTCAGTGTGCGTTATGCATTCAACTCACAGACTTGAACCTTCCTTTTGAAAAAGCAGATTTGAAAAACTCTTTTTGTAGAAATTGCAAGTGGATATTTGGAGTGCTTTGAGGCCTATGCTGGAAAAGGATATATCCTCACATAAAAACTAGACAAAAGCATTCCCTGAAACTTCTTTGTGATGAATGCATTCAGCTTACAGAGTTGAACTTTCCTTTTGATAGAACAGTTTTGAAACACTCTTTTTGTAGAATCTGCAAGTGGATATTTGGAGAGCTATGAGACCTATGCTGGAAAAGGAAATATCTTCACATAAAAGTTAGACAGAAGCATTCTTAGACACTTCTCTGTGATGAGTGCATTCAACTCAGAGAGTTCAACCTTCCTTTTGGTAGAACAGTTTTGAATCACTCTCTTTCTAGAATCTACAATAGATTATTTGGAGCTCATTTAGGCCTATGATGGGAAAGGGAATATCTTCCCATAAAAACTAAGCAGAATCATTGTCAGAAACATTTATGTGATGAGTGCTTTCAACTCAGAGTCTTGAACATTCCTTTTGATAGAGCGGTTTTGAAACACTCTTTTTGTAGAATCTGCAATGGGATATTTGGAGTGCTTTGAGACCTATGCTGGAAAAGGAAATATCTTCACATAAAAATTAGACAGAAGCATTCTCAGACACTTCTCTGTGATGGGCGCATTCAGCTCACTGAGTTCAACCTTCCTTTAGGTAGAATAGTTTTGAATCACTCTCTTTGTAGAATCTACTATCGATTATTTGGAGCGCATTGAGGCCTACGATGGAAAAGGGAATATCTTCCCATAAAAACTAAGCAGAATCATTCTCAGAAACATTTTTGTGATGAGTGCATTCAACTCTGAGACTTGAACATTCCTTTTGAAAGAGCAGTTTTGAAACATTCTTTTTATAGAATCTACAAGTGGGTATTTGGAGCAATTTGAGGCCTATGCTGGAAAAGGGAATATCTTCACATAAAAATTAGACAGAAGCATTCTCAGAAATTTCTTTGTGATGAGTGCGTTCAACTCACAGGGTTGAACTTTCCTTTTGATAGAACAGTTTTGAAACACTCTGTTTGTAGAATTTGCAAGTGGATATTTGGAGCGATTTGTGGCCTATGCTGCAAAAAGGGAATATCTTAACATAAGAACTAGACAGAAGCATTCTCAGAGACTTCCTTGTGCCTTATACATTCAATTCACAGGCTTGAACCTTCTTTTTGGTAGAGCAGTTTTGAAACACCCTTTTTGTAGACTCTGCAAGTGGATATTTACAGCGATTTGAGGCCTACAGTGAAAAAGGGGATATCTTCACATAAAAACTAGATAGAAGCATTCTCAGAAACTTCCCTTTGCTTTATGCAGTCAACTCACAGACTTGAAACTTCCTTTTCAAAGAGCAGATTTTAAATACTCTTTTTGTAGAAACTGCAAGTGGATATTTGGAGCGCTTTGAGGCCTATGCTGGAAAAGGAAATATCCTCACATAAAAACAAGACAAAAGCATTCTCCGAAACTTCTTTGGGATGAATGCATTCAGCTCACAGAGTTGAACCTTGCCTTTGATAGAACAGTTTTGAAACACTCTTTTTTTAGAATCTGCAAGTGGATATTTGGAGCGCATTGGGACCTATGCTGGAAAAAGAAATATCTTCACATAATACCTAGACGGAAGCATTCTCAGAAACTTCTCTGTGATGAGTCATTTATGAAACACTTTCTTTGAAGAATCTATAAGAGATTATTTGGAGCTCATTGAGGCCTATGCTGGAAAAAGGAATATCTTCATATAAAAACTAGACAGAAGCATTCTGAGAAACTTCCCTGCGCTATTTGCATTCAACTCACACTCTTGAACCTTCTTTTTGAAAGAGCAGATTTGAAACACTCTTTTTGTAGAAACTGCAAGTGCATATTTGGAGTGCTTTGAGGCCTATGATGGAAAAGGAAATATCCTCACAGAAAAATTAGACAAAAGCATTCTCAGAAACATTTTTGTGATGAGTGCATTCAACTCTGAGACTTGAACATTCCTTTTGAAAGAGCAGTTTTGAAACATTCTTTTTATAGAATCTACAAGTGGGTATTTGGAGCAATTTGAGGCCTATGCTGGAAAAGGGAATATCTTCACATAAAAATTAGACAGAAGGATTCTCAGAAATTTCTTTGTGATGAGTGCGTTCAACTCACAGGGTTGAACTTTCCTTTTGATAGAACAGTTTTGAAACACTCTGTTTGTAGAATTTGCAAGTGGATATTTGGAGCGATTTGAGGCCTATGCTGCAAAAAGGGAATATCTGAACATAAGAACTAGACAGAAGCATTCTCAGAGACTTCCTTGTGCCTTATACATTCAATTCACAGGCTTGAACCTTCTTTTTGGTAGAGCAGTTTTGAAACACCCTTTTTGTAGACTCTGCAAGTGGATATTTACAGCGATTTGAGGCCTACAGTGAAAAAGGGGATATCTTCACATAAAAACTAGATAGAAGCATTCTCAGAAACTTCCCTTTGCTTTATGCAGTCAACTCACAGACTTGAAACTTCCTTTTCAAAGAGCAGATTTTAAATACTCTTTTTGTAGAAACTGCAAGTGGATATTTGGAGCGCTTTGAGGCCTATGCTGGAAAAGGAAATATCCTCACATAAAAACAAGACAAAAGCATTCTCCGAAACTTCTTTGGGATGAATGCATTCAGCTCACAGAGTTGAACCTTGCCTTTGATAGAACAGTTTTGAAACACTCTTTTTTTAGAATCTGCAAGTGGATATTTGGAGCGCATTGGGACCTATGCTGGAAAAAGAAATATCTTCACATAATACCTAGACGGAAGCATTCTCAGAAACTTCTCTGTGATGAGTCATTTATGAAACACTTTCTTTGAAGAATCTATAAGAGATTATTTGGAGCTCATTGAGGCCTATGCTGGAAAAAGGAATATCTTCATATAAAAACTAGACAGAAGCATTCTGAGAAACTTCCCTGCGCTATTTGCATTCAACTCACACTCTTGAACCTTCTTTTTGAAAGAGCAGATTTGAAACACTCTTTTTGTAGAAACTGCAAGTGCATATTTGGAGTGCTTTGAGGCCTACGATGGAAAAGGAAATATCCTCACAGAAAAATTAGACAAAAGCATTCTCAGAAATTTCTTTGTGATGTGTGCATTTAATTCACCGAGTTGAACTTTCCTTTTGATAGAACAGTTTTGAAACAGTCTTTTTGTAGAATCTGCAAGTGGATATTTGGAGCATTTTGAGGTCTATGCTGGAAAAGGAAATATCGTCACATGAAAATTAGACAGAAGCATTCCCAAAAACTTCCCCGTGCTTCATGCATTCAACTCACAGACTTGAACCTTCCTTTTGATAGAGCAGTTTTGAAACACTCTTTTTGTAGAATCTGCAATTGGATATTTGGAGCGATTTGAGGCCTATGATGAAAAAGGGAATATCTTCACCTAAAAACTAGACAGAAGCATTCTCTGAAACTTCTTTGCGATGAGTGCATTCAACCCACAGAGTTGAAACCTCCTTTTTTTTAGAAATGTTTTGTAACACTCTCTTTGTAGAATCTGAAAGTGGATACTTGGTGCGCTTTGAGGCCTATGCTGGAAATGGAAATATGTTCTCATAAAAACTAAGCAGAAGCATACTCACAGAGTTCTTAGTGATGAGTGCATTCAACTCACAGACATAAACTTTCCTTTTGATATAGCAGTTTTGACACACTCTTTTTGTAGAATCTGCAAGTGGATATTTGGAGCGCTATGAGGGCTACGCTGTAAAAGGAAATATCATCACATAAAAACTATACAGAAGCATTCTCAGAAACATCTCTATGATGAGCGCATTGTACGCACAGACTTGAACTTTCTTTTTGATAGAGCAGTTTTGAAACACTCCTTTTGTAGAATGTGCAAGTGGATATTTGGTGTGCTTTGAGGCCTAATCTGGAAAAGGAAATATCTTCACATAAAAACTAGACAGAAGCATTCTCTGAAACTTCTTTGTGATGCGTGCATTCATCTAACAGACTAGAAACTTTCTTTTGATAGAGCAGTTTTGAAACACTCTTTTTGTAGAATCTGCAAGTGGATATTTGGAGCGATTTGAGGCCTGTGGTGTAAAAGGGAATATCTTCACATAAAAACTAGAAGGAAGCATTCTCAGAAACTTCAGTGTGCTTTATGCATTCAACACACAGACTTGAACCTTCCTTTTGAAAAAGCAGATTTGAAAAACTCTTTTTGTAGAAATTGCAAGTGGATATTTGGAGTGCTTTGAGGCCTATGCTGGAAAAGGATATATCCTCACATAAAAACTAGACAAAAGCATTCCCTGAAACTTCTTTGTGATGAATGCATTCAGCTTACAGTGTTGAACGTTCCTTTTGATAGAACAGTTTTGAAACACTGTTTTTGTAGAATCTGCAATTGGATATTTGGAGTGCTTAGAGACCTATGCTGGAAAAGGAAATATCTTCACATAAAAATTAGACAGAAGCATTCTCAGACACTTCTCTGTGATGAGTGCATTCAACTCAGAGAGTTCAACCTTCCTTTTGGTAGAACAGTTTTGAATCACTCTCTTTCTAGAATCTACAATAGATTATTTGGAGCTCATTTAGGCCTATGATGGGAAAGGGAATATCTTCCCATAAAAACTAAGCAGAATCATTGTCAGAAACATTTATGTGATGAGTGCTTTCAACTCAGAGTCTTGAACATTCCTTTTGATAGAGCAGTTTTGAAACACTCTTTTTGTAGAATCTGCAATGGGATATTTGGAGTGCTTTGAGACCTATGCTGGAAAAGGAAATATCTTCACATAAAAATTAGACAGAAGCATTCTCAGACACTTCTCTGTGATGGGCGCATTCAGCTCACTGAGTTCAACCTTCCTTTAGGTAGAATAGTTTTGAATCACTCTCTTTGTAGAATCTACTATCGATTATTTGGAGCGCATTGAGGCCTACGATGGAAAAGGGAATATCTTCCCATAAAAACTAAGCAGAATCATTCTCAGAAACATTTTTGTGATGAGTGCATTCAACTCTGAGACTTGAACATTCCTTTTGAAAGAGCAGTTTTGAAACATTCTTTTTATAGAATCTACAAGTGGGTATTTGGAGCAATTTGAGGCCTATGCTGGAAAAGGGAATATCTTCACATAAAAATTAGACAGAAGCATTCTCAGAAATTTCTTTGTGATGAGTGCGTTCAACTCACAGGGTTGAACTTTCCTTTTGATAGAACAGTTTTGAGACACTCTGTTTGTAGAATTTGCAAGTGGATATTTTGAGCGATTTGAGGCCTATCCTGCAAAAAGGGAATATCTGAACATAAGAACTAGACAGAAGCATTCTCAGAGACTTCCTTGTGCCTTATACATTCAATTCACAGGCTTGAACCTTCTTTTTGGTAGAGCAGTTTTGAAACACCCTTTTTGTAGACTCTGCAAGTGGATATTTACAGCGATTTGAGGCCTACAGTGAAAAAGGGGATATCTTCACATAAAAACTAGATAGAAGCATTCTCAGAAACTTCCCTTTGCTTTATGCAGTCAACTCACAGACTTGAAACTTCCTTTTCAAAGAGCAGATTTTAAATACTCTTTTTGTAGAAACTGCAAGTGGATATTTGGAGCGCTTTGAGGCCTATGCTGGAAAAGGAAATATCCTCACATAAAAACAAGACAAAAGCATTCTCCGAAACTTCTTTGGGATGAATGCATTCAGCTCACAGAGTTGAACCTTGCCTTTGATAGAACAGTTTTGAAACACTCTTTTTTTAGAATCTGCAAGTGGATATTTGGAGCGCATTGGGACCTATGCTGGAAAAAGAAATATCTTCACATAATACCTAGACGGAAGCATTCTCAGAAACTTCTCTGTGATGAGTCATTTATGAAACACTTTCTTTGAAGAATCTATAAGAGATTATTTGGAGCTCATTGAGGCCTATGCTGGAAAAAGGAATATCTTCATATAAAAACTAGACAGAAGCATTCTGAGAAACTTCCCTGCGCTATTTGCATTCAACTCACACTCTTGAACCTTCTTTTTGAAAGAGCAGATTTGAAACACTCTTTTTGTAGAAACTGCAAGTGCATATTTGGAGTGCTTTGAGGCCTATGATGGAAAAGGAAATATCCTCACAGAAAAATTAGACAAAAGCATTCTCAGAAATTTCTTTGTGATGTGTGCATTTAATTCACCGAGTTGAACTTTCCTTTTGATAGAACAGTTTTGAAACAGTCTTTTTGTAGAATCTGCAAGTGGATATTTGGAGCATTTTGAGGTCTATGCTGGAAAAGGAAATATCTTCACATAAAAACTAGACAGAAGCATTCCCAAAAACTTCCCCGTGCTTCATGCATTCAACTCACAGACTTGAACCTTCCTTTTGATAGAGCAGTTTTGAAACACTCTTTTTGTAGAATCTGCAATTGGATATTTGGAGCGATTTGAGGCCTATGATGAAAAAGGGAATATCTTCACCTAAAAACTAGACAGAAGCATTCTCTGAAACTTCTTTGCGATGAGTGCATTCAACCCACAGAGTTGAAACCTCCTTTTTTTTAGAACTGTTTTGTAACACTCTCTTTGTAGAATCTGAAAGTGGATACTTGGTGCGCTTTGAGGCCTATGCTGGAAATGGAAATATGTTCTCATAAAAACTAAGCAGAAGCATACTCACAGAGTTCTTAGTGATGAGTGCATCCAACTCACAGACTTAAACTTTCCTTTTGATATAGCAGTTTTGACACACTCTTTTTGTAGAATCTGCAAGTGGATATTTGGAGCGCTATGAGGCCTACGCTGTAAAAGGAAATATCATCACATAAAAACTATACAGAAGCATTCTCAGAAACATCTCTATGATGAGTGCATTGTACTCACGGACTTGAACTTTCTTTTTGATAGAGCAGTTTTGAAACACTCCTTTTGTAGAATGCGCAAGTGGATATTTGGTGTGCTTTGAGGCCTAATCTGGAAAAGGAAATATCTTCACATAAAAACTAGACAGAAGCATTCTCTGAAACTTCTTTGTGATGCGTGCGTTCATCTGACAGACTAGAAACTTCCTTTTGATAGAGCAGTTTTGAAACACCCTTTTTGTAGAATCTACAAGTGGATATTTGGAGCGATTTGAGGCCTGTGGTGTAAAAGGGAATATCTTTTCATAAAAACTAGAAGGAAGCATTCTCAGAAACTTCAGTGTGCGTTATGCATTCAACTCACAGACTTGAACATTCCTTTTGAAAGAGCAGATTTGAAAAACTCTTTTTGTAGAAATTGCAAGTGGATATTTAGAGTGGTTTGAGGCCTATGCTGGAAAAGGATATATCCTCACATAAAAACTAGACAAAAGCATTCTCTGAAACTTCTTTGTGATGAATGCATTCAGCTTACAGAGTTGAACTTTCCTTTTGATAGAACAGTTTTGAAACACTCTTTTTGTAGAATCTGCAAGTGGATATTTGGAGAGCTTTGAGACCTTTGCTGGAAAAGGAAATATCTTCACATAAAAATTAGACAGAAGCATTCTCAGACACTTCTCTGTGATGAGTGCATTCAACTCACAGAGTTCAACCTTCCTTTTTGTAGAACAGTTATGAAACTCTCTCTTTGTAGAATCTACAAGGGATCATTTGGAGCACATTGGGGCCTATGCTGGAAAAGGAAGTATCTTCCCATTAAAAAAAAAGCAGAATCATTCTGAGATACTTTTTTGTGATCAGTGCATTCGACTCACAGACTTGAACCTTCCTTTTGATAGAGCAGTTTTGAAACACTCTTTTTGAAGAATCTTCAAGTGGATATTTGGAGCGCTTTGAGGCCTATGCTGGAAAAGGAAATATCTTCACATAAAAACTAGACAGAAGCATTGTCAGACACTTCTCTGTGATGAGTGCATTCAACTCACAGAGTTCAACCTTCCTTTTTGTAGAACAGTTATGAAACACTCTCTTTGTAGAATCTACAAGGGATCATTTGGAGCACATTAAGACCTATGCTGGAAAAGGGTGTATCTTCCCATAAAAAAATAAGCAGAATCATTCTGAGATACCTTTTTGTGATGAGTGCATTCAACTCACAGACTTGAATATTCCTTTCGATAGAGCAGTTTTGAAACACTCTTTTTGTAGATTCTGCAAGTGGGTATTTTGAGCGCTTTGAGGTCAAAGATGGAAAAGGAAATATCTTCATATAAAAACTAGACAGAAGCATTCTCAGAAATTACTTTGGGATGAGTGCATTCAACGCAAAGAGTTGAACCTTCCTTTTGATAGAACAGTTTTGAAACACTCGTTTTGTAGAATCTGCAAATGGATATTTGGAGTGCTTTGAGGTCCATGCTGGAAAAGGAAATATCTTCACATCAAAACTAGACAGAAACATTCTCAGAAATTTCTGTGTGATGAGTGCATTCAACTCACAGGGTTGAACTTTCCTTTTGCTAGAACAGTTTTGAAACATTCTTTTTGTAGAATCTGCAAGTGTGTATTTGGAGCGATTGGAGGCGTATGCTGCAAAAAGAGAAATCTTCACATAAAAACTAGACAGAAGCATTCCCAAAAACTTCCCCGTGCTTCATGCATTCAACTCACAGACTTGAACCTTCCTTTTGATAGAGCAGTTTTGAAACACTCTTTTTGTAGAATCTGCAATTGGATATTTGGAGCGATTTGAGGCCTATGATGAAAAAGGGAATGACTTCACCTAAAAACTAGACAGAAGCATCCTCTGAAACTTCTTTGTGATGAATGCATTCAACCCACAGAGTTGAAACCTCCTTTTTTTTAGAACTGTTTTGTAACACTCTCTTTGTAGAATCTGAAAGGGGATACTTGGTGCGCTTTGAGGCCTATGCTGGAAATGGAAATATGTTCTCATAAAAACTAAGCAGAAGCATACTCACAGAGTTCTTAGTGATGAGTGCATTCAACTCACAGACATAAACTTTCCTTTTGATATAGCAGTTTTGACACACTCTTTTTGTAGAATCTGCAAGTGGATATTTGGAGCGCTATGAGGGCTACGCTGTAAAAGGAAATATCATCACATAAAAACTATACAGAAGCATTCTCAGAAACATCTCTATGATGAGCGCATTGTACTCACAGACTTGAACTTTCTTTTTGATAGAGCAGTTTTGAAACACTCCTTTTGTAGAATGTGCAAGTGGATATTTGGTGTGCTTTGAGGCCTAATCTGGAAAAGGAAATATCTTCACATAAAAACTAGACAGAAGCATTCTCTGAAACTTCTTTGTGATGCGTGCATTCATCTAACAGACTAGAAACTTCCTTTTGATAGAGCAGTTTTGAAACACCCTTTTTGTAGAATCTACAAGTGGATATTTGGAGCGATTTGAGGCCTGTGGTGTAAAAGGGAATATCTTCACATAAAAACTAGAAGGAAGCATTCTCAGAAACTTCAGTGTGCTTTATGCATTCAACTCACAGACTTGAACCTTCCTTTTGAAAAAGCAGATTTGAAAAACTCTTTTTGTAGAAATTGCAAGTGGATATTTGGAGTGCTTTGAGGCCTATGCTGGAAAAGGATATATCCTCACATAAAAACTAGACAAAAGCATTCCCTGAAACTTCTTTGTGATGAATGCATTCAGCTTACAGAGTTGAACTTTCCTTTTGATAGAACAGTTTTGAAACACTCTTTTTGTAGAATCTGCAAGTGGATATTTGGAGAGCTATGAGACCTATGCTGGAAAAGGAAATATCTTCACATAAAAATTAGACAGAAGCATTCTCAGACACTTCTCTGTGATGAGTGCATTCAACTCACAGAGTTCAACCTTCCTTTTTGTAGAACAGTTATGAAACTCTCTCTTTGTAGAATCTACAAGGGATCATTTGGAGCACATTGGGGCCTATGCTGGAAAAGGAAGTATCTTCCCATTAAAAAAAAAGCAGAATCATTCTGAGATACTTTTTTGTGATCAGTGCATTCGACTCACAGACTTGAACCTTCCTTTTGATAGAGCAGTTTTGAAACACTCTTTTTGAAGAATCTTCAAGTGGATATTTGGAGCGCTTTGAGGCCTATGCTGGAAAAGGAAATATCTTCACATAAAAACTAGACAGAAGCATTGTCAGACACTTCTCTGTGATGAGTGCATTCAACTCACAGAGTTCAACCTTCCTTTTTGTAGAACAATTATGAAACACTCTCTTTGTAGAATCTACAAGGGATCATTTGGAGCACATTAAGACCTATGCTGGAAAAGGGTGTATCTTCCCATAAAAAAATAAGCAGAATCATTCTGAGATACCTTTTTGTGATGAGTGCATTCAACTCACAGACTTGAACATTCCTTTCGATAGAGCAGTTTTGAAACACTCTTTTTGTAGATTCTGCAAGTGGGTATTTTGAGCGCTTTGAGGTCAAAGATGGAAAAGGAAATATCTTCATATAAAAACTAGACAGAAGCATTCTCAGAAATTACTTCGGGATGAGTGCATTCAACCCAAAGAGTTGAACCTTCCTTTTGATAGAACAGTTTTGAAACACTTTTTTTGTAGAATCTGCAAGTGGATATTTGGAGCAATTTGAGGCCTATGCTAGAAAAGGAAATATCTTCACATAAAAACTAGACGGAAGCATTCTCAGAAATTTCTTGGTGATGAGTGCATTCAACTCACAGGTTTGAACTTGCCTTTTGATAGAACAGTTTTGAAACACTCTGTTTGTAGAATTTGCAAGTGGATATTTGGAGAGATTTGTGGCCTGTGCTGCATAAAGGGAATATCTTAACTTTAGAACAAGACAGAAGCATTCTCAGAGACTCCCCTGTGCTTTATGCATTCAAATCACAGGCTTGAACCTTCCTTTTGATAGAGCACTTTTGAACCACTCTTTTTGTAGAATCTGCAAGTGGATATTTGGAGTGATTTGAGGCCTATGATGAAAAAGGAAATATCTTCACCTAAAAACTAGACAGAAACATTCTCAGAAACTTCTGTGGGTTCAGAACGTTCAACCAACAGAGTTGAACCTTCCTTTTGATAGACTAGTTTTGAAACACACTTTTTGTAGAATCTGCAAGTGGATGTTTGGAGGGCTTTGAGGCCTATGCTGGAAAGAAAATATCTTCACCTAAAAACTAGACAGAAGCATTCGCAGAAACTTCTTTGTGATGAGTGCATTCAACTCACAGTGTTGAAAGTTCCTTTTGATAGAACAATTCTGACACAATCTTCTTATAGAATCTGCAAGTGGATATTTGGATTGCTTGAGGCCTATGCTGGAGTAAGAAATAATTTCACATAAAAACTATATTGAAGCATTCTCAAAAACATCTTTGTGATGTGTGCCTTCAACTCACAGAATTGAAACTTCCTTTTGATAAAGCAGTTTTGAAACACCATATTGTAGAATCTGCAAGTGGATAGTTTTAGCACTTTGAGGCCTAGCCTGGAAAAGGGTCTATCTTCACGTAAAAACTGGACAGAAGCATTCTCAGAAACTTCCCTGTGCTTTATGAATTCAACTCACAGACTTGAACCTTCCTTTTGATAGAACAGTTTGGAAAAACACTTTTTGTAGAATCTGGAAGTGGATATTTAGAGCGCTTTGAGGCCTATGCAGGAAAAGGAAATACCATCATATAAAAACTAGACAGAAGTATTCTCAGAAACTTCTTTGTGATGTGTGCATTCAACTCACAGATTTGAACCCTGCTTTTCAAAGAGCAGTTATGAAACACCCTTTTTATAGGATCTGCAGGTGGACATTTTTGGCGCTTTGAGGCCAATGCTGGAAAAGGAAATATGTATACATAAAAACTAAACAGAAGCATTCTCAGAAACTTCTCTGTGTTTTATGATTTCAACTCACAGAGTTGAACCTTCCTTTTGATAGCGCAGTTTTGAAACACTCTTTTGTAGAATCTGCAAGTGGATATTTGGAATGCTTTGAGGCCTATGCTCGAAAAGGAAATTTCTTCATATAAATACTAGACAGAAGCATGCTCAGAAACTTCTTTGTGATGAGTGCATTGTACTCACAGACTTCAAATTTCCTTTTGATAGAGCAGTTTTGAAACAGTCTTTTTGTAAAATATGAAAGTGTATATTTGGTGCGATTTGAGGGCTAAGATGGAAAAGGAAATATCTTCACATAAAAACTGGACAGAAGTAATCTCCGTATTTTCTTTGTGATGTGTGCATTAAACTAACAGAGTAGAACCTTCCTTTTGATAGAGCAGTTTTGAAACCCTCTTTTTGTAGAATCTGCAAGTGGATATTTGGAGCGATTTGAGGCCTATGGTGAAAAAGGGGATATCTTCGCATAAAAACTAGATAGAAGCATTCTCAGAAACTTCCCTGTGCCGTATGCATTCAACTCACGGACTTAAAACTTCCTTTTGAAAGAGCAGATTTGAAACACTTTTTTTGTAGAAACTGCAAGTGGATATTTGGAGCGCTTTGAGGCCTATGCAGGAAAAGGAAATATCCCCACATAAAAAGTAGACAAAAGCATTCTCCGAAACTTCTTTGTGATGAATTCATTCACCTCACAGAGTTGAACCTTCCCTTTGATGGAACAGTTTTGAAACACTCTTTTTGTAGAATCTGCAAGTGGCTATTTGGAGCGCTTTGAGGCGTATGCTGGAAAAGGAAATATCTTCACATAATAAATAGACGGAAGCATTCACAGACACTTCTCTGTGATGAGTGCATTCACCTCACAGAGTTCAACCTTCCTTTTGGTAGAACAGTTATGAAACACTCTCTTTGTAGAGTCTACAAGAGATTATTTGGAGCTCATTGAGGCCTATGCTGGAAGAGAAAGTATCTTCCCGGAAAAACTAAGCAGAATCATTCTCAGAAATATTTTTGTGATGAGTGCATTCAACTCACAGCCTTGAACCTTCCTTTTGATAGAGTAGTTTTGAAACACTCGTTTTGTAGAATCTGCAAGTGGATATTTGGAGTGCTTTGAGGTCCATGCTGGAAAAGGAAATATCTTCACATCAAAACTAGACAGAAACATTCTCAGAAATTTCTGTGTGATGAGTGCATTCAACTCACAGGGTTGAACTTTCCTTTTGCTAGAACAGTTTTGAAACATTCTTTTTGTAGAATCTGCAAGTGTGTATTTGGAGCGATTGGAGGCGTATGCTGCAAAAAGAGAAATCTTCACATAAAAACTAGACAGAAGCATTCCCAAAAACTTCCCCGTGCTTCATGCATTCAACTCACAGACTTGAACCTTCCTTTTGATAGAGCAGTTTTGAAACACTCTTTTTGTAGAATCTGCAATTGGATATTTGGAGCGATTTGAGGCCTATGATGAATAAGGGAATGACTTCACCTAAAAACTAGACAGAAGCATCCTCTGAAACTTCTTTGTGATGAGTGCATTCAACCCACAGAGTTGAAACCTCCTTTTTTTTAGAACTGTTTTGTAACACTCTCTTTGTAGAATCTGAAAGTGGATACTTGGTGCGCTTTGAGGCCTATGCTGGAAATGGAAATATGTTCTCATAAAAACTAAGCAGAAGCATACTCACAGAGTTCTTAGTGATGAGTGCATTCAACTCACAGACATAAACTTTCCTTTTGATATAGCAGTTTTGACACACTCTTTTTGAAGAATCTGCAAGTGGATATTTGGAGCGCTATGAGGGCTACGCTGTAAAAGGAAATATCATCACATAAAAACTATACAGAAGCATTCTCAGAAACATCTCTATGATGAGCGCATTGTACTCACAGACTTGAACTTTCTTTTTGATAGAGCAGTTTTGAAACACTCCTTTTGTAGAATGTGCAAGTGGATATTTGGTGTGCTTTGAGGCCTAATCTGGAAAAGGAAATATCTTCACATAAAAACTAGACAGAAGCATTCTCTGAAACTTCTTTGTGATGCGTGCATTCATCTAACAGACTAGAAACTTCCTTTTGATAGAGCAGTTTTGAAACACCCTTTTTGTAGAATCTACAAGTGGATATTTGGAGCGATTTGAGGCCTGTGGTGTAAAAGGGAATATCTTCACATAAAAACTAGAAGGAAGCATTCTCAGAAACTTCAGTGTGCTTTATGCATTCAACTCACAGACTTGAACCTTCCTTTTGAAAAAGCAGACTTGAAAAACTCTTTTTGTAGAAATTGCAAGTGGATATTTGGAGTGCTTTGAGGCCTATGCTGGAAAAGGATATATCCTCACATAAAAACTAGACAAAAGCATTCCCTGAAACTTCTTTGTGATGAATGCATTCAGCTTACAGAGTTGAACTTTCCTTTTGATAGAACAGTTTTGAAACACTCTTTTTGTAGAATCTGCAAGTGGATATTTGGAGAGCTATGAGACCTATGCTGGAAAAGGAAATATCTTCACATAAAAATTAGACAGAAGCATTCTTAGACACTTCTCTGTGATGAGTGCATTCAACTCAGAGAGTTCAACCTTCCTTTTGGTAGAACAGTTTTGAATCACTCTCTTTCTAGAATCTACAATAGATTATTTGGAGCTCATTTAGGCCTATGATGGGAAAGGGAATATCTTCCCATAAAAACTAAGCAGAATCATTGTCAGAAACATTTATGTGATGAGTGCTTTCAACTCAGAGTCTTGAACATTCCTTTTGATAGAGCAGTTTTGAAACACTCTTTTTGTAGAATCTGCAATGGGATATTTGGAGTGCTTTGAGACCTATGCTGGAAAAGGAAATATCTTCACATAAAAATTAGACAGAAGCATTCTCAGACACTTCTCTGTGATGGGCGCATTCAGCTCACTGAGTTCAACCTTCCTTTAGGTAGAATAGTTTTGAATCACTCTCTTTGTAGAATCTACTATCGATTATTTGGAGCGCATTGAGGCCTACGATGGAAAAGGGAATATCTTCCCATAAAAACTAAGCAGAATCATTCTCAGAAACATTTTTGTGATGAGTGCATTCAACTCTGAGACTTGAACATTCCTTTTGAAAGAGCAGTTTTGAAACATTCTTTTTATAGAATCTACAAGTGGGTATTTGGAGCAATTTGAGGCCTATGCTGGAAAAGGGAATATCTTCACATAAAAATTAGACAGAAGCATTCTCAGAAATTTCTTTGTGATGAGTGCGTTCAACTCACAGGGTTGAACTTTCCTTTTGATAGAACAGTTTTGAAACACTCTGTTTGTAGAATTTGCAAGTGGATATTTGGAGCGATTTGAGGCCTATGCTGCAAAAAGGGAATATCTGAACATAAGAACTAGACAGAAGCATTCTCAGAGACTTCCTTGTGCCTTATACATTCAATTCACAGGCTTGAACCTTCTTTTTGGTAGAGCAGTTTTGAAACACCCTTTTTGTAGACTCTGCAAGTGGATATTTACAGCGATTTGAGGCCTACAGTGAAAAAGGGGATATCTTCACATAAAAACTAGATAGAAGCATTCTCAGAAACTTCCCTTTGCTTTATGCAGTCAACTCACAGACTTGAAACTTCCTTTTCAAAGAGCAGATTTTAAATACTCTTTTTGTAGAAACTGCAAGTGGATATTTGGAGCGCTTTGAGGCCTATGCTGGAAAAGGAAATATCCTCACATAAAAACAAGACAAAAGCATTCTCCGAAACTTCTTTGGGATGAATGCATTCAGCTCACAGAGTTGAACCTTGCCTTTGATAGAACAGTTTTGAAACACTCTTTTTTTAGAATCTGCAAGTGGATATTTGGAGCGCATTGGGACCTATGCTGGAAAAAGAAATATCTTCACATAATACCTAGACGGAAGCATTCTCAGAAACTTCTCTGTGATGAGTCATTTATGAAACACTTTCTTTGAAGAATCTATAAGAGATTATTTGGAGCTCATTGAGGCCTATGCTGGAAAAAGGAATATCTTCATATAAAAACTAGACAGAAGCATTCTGAGAGACTTCCCTGCGCTATTTGCATTCAACTCACACTCTTGAACCTTCTTTTTGAAAGAGCAGATTTGAAACACTCTTTTTGTAGAAAGTGCAAGTGCATATTTGGAGTGCTTTGAGGCCTATGATGGAAAAGGAAATATCCTCACAGAAAAATTAGACAAAAGCATTCTCAGAAATTTCTTTGTGATGTGTGCATTTAATTCACCGAGTTGAACTTTCCTTTTGATAGAACAGTTTTGAAACAGTCTTTCTGTAGAATCTGCAAGTGGATATTTGGAGCATTTTGAGGTCTATGCTGGAAAAGGAAATATCTTCACATAAAAACTAGACAGAAGCATTCCCAAAAACTTCCCCGTGCTTCATGCATTCAACTCACAGACTTGAACCTTCCTTTTGATAGAGCAGTTTTGAAACACTCTTTTTGTAGAATCTGCAATTGGATATTTGGAGCGATTTGAGGCCTATGATGAAAAAGGGAATATCTTCACCTTAAAACTAGACAGAAGCATTCTCTGAAACTTCTTTGCGATGAGTGCATTCAACCCACAGAGTTGAAACCTCCTTTTTTTTAGAACTGTTTTGTAACACTCTCTTTGTAGAATCTGAAAGTGGATACTTGGTGCGCTTTGAGGCCTATGCTGGAAATGGAAATATGTTCTCATAAAAACTAAGCAGAAGCATACTCACAGAGTTCTTAGTGAGGAGTGCATCCAACTCACAGACTTAAACTTTCCTTTTGATATAGCAGTTTTGACACACTCTTTTTGTAGAATCTGCAAGTGGATATTTGGAGCGCTATGAGGCCTACGCTGTAAAAGGAAATATCATCACATAAAAACTATACAGAAGCATTCTCAGAAACCTCTCTATGATGAGTGCATTGTACTCACGGACTTGAACTTTCTTTTTGATAGAGCAGTTTTGAAACACTCCTTTTGTAGAATGTGCAAGTGGATATTTGGTGTGCTTTGAGGCCTAATCTGGAAAAGGAAATATCTTCACATAAAAACTAGACAGAAGCATTCTCTGAAACTTCTTTGTGATGCGTGCGTTCATCTGACAGACTAGAAACTTCCTTTTGATAGAGCAGTTTTGAAACACCCTTTTTGTAGAATCTACAAGTGGATATTTGGAGCGATTTGAGGCCTGTGTTGTAAAAGGGAATATCTTTTCATAAAAACTAGAAGGAAGCATTCTCAGAAACTTCAGTGTGCGTTATGCATTCAACTCACAGACTTGAACATTCCTTTTGAAAGAGCAGATTTGAAAAACTCTTTTTGTAGAAATTGCAAGTGGATATTTAGAGTGGTTTGAGGCCTATGCTGGAAAAGGATATATCCTCACATAAAAACTAGACAAAAGCATTCTCTGAAACTTCTTTGTGATGAATGCATTCAGCTTACAGAGTTGAACTTTCCTTTTGATAGAACAGTTTTGAAACAGTCTTTTTGTAGAATCTGCAAGTGGATATTTGGAGAGCTTTGAGACCTTTGCTGGAAAAGGAAATATCTTCACATAAAAATTAGACAGAAGCATTCTCAGACACTTCTCTGTGATGAGTGCATTCACCTCACAGAGTTCAACCTTCCTTTTGGTAGAACAGTTATGAAACACTCTCTTTGTAGAGTCTACAAGAGATTATTTGGAGCTCATTGAGGCCTATGCTGGAAGAGAAAGTATCTTCCCGGAAAAACTAAGCAGAATCATTCTCAGAAATATTTTTGTGATGAGTGCATTCAACTCACAGCCTTGAACCTTCCTTTTGATAGAGTAGTTTTGAAACACTCGTTTTGTAGAATCTGCAAGTGGATATTTGGAGTGCTTTGAGGTCCATGCTGGAAAAGGAAATATCTTCACATCAAAACTAGACAGAAACATTCTCAGAAATTTCTGTGTGATGAGTGCATTCAACTCACAGGGTTGAACTTTCCTTTTGCTAGAACAGTTTTGAAACATTCTTTTTGTAGAATCTGCAAGTGTGTATTTGGAGCGATTGGAGGCGTATGCTGCAAAAAGAGAAATCTTCACATAAAAACTAGACAGAAGCATTCCCAAAAACTTCCCCGTGCTTCATGCATTCAACTCACAGACTTGAACCTTCCTTTTGATAGAGCAGTTTTGAAACACTCTTTTTGTAGAATCTGCAATTGGATATTTGGAGCGATTTGAGGCCTATGATGAAAAAGGGAATGACTTCACCTAAAAACTAGACAGAAGCATCCTCTGAAACTTCTTTGTGATGAGTGCATTCAACCCACAGAGTTGAAACCTCCTTTTTTTTAGAACTGTTTTGTAACACTCTCTTTGTAGAATCTGAAAGTGGATACTTGGTGCGCTTTGAGGCCTATGCTGGAAATGGAAATATGTTCTCATAAAAACTAAGCAGAAGCATACTCACAGAGTTCTTAGTGATGAGTGCATTCAACTCACAGACATAAACTTTCCTTTTGATATAGCAGTTTTGACACACTCTTTTTGTAGAATCTGCAAGTGGATATTTGGAGCGCTATGAGGGCTACGCTGTAAAAGGAAATATCATCACATAAAAACTATACAGAAGCATTCTCAGAAACATCTCTATGATGAGCGCATTGTACTCACAGACTTGAACTTTCTTTTTGATAGAGCAGTTTTGAAACACTCCTTTTGTAGAATGTGCAAGTGGATATTTGGTGTGCTTTGAGGCCTAATCTGGAAAAGGAAATATCTTCACATAAAAACTAGACAGAAGCATTCTCTGAAACTTCTTTGTGATGCGTGCATTCATCTAACAGACTAGAAACTTCCTTTTGATAGAGCAGTTTTGAAACACCCTTTTTGTAGAATCTACAAGTGGATATTTGGAGCGATTTGAGGCCTGTGGTGTAAAAGGGAATATCTTCACATAAAAACTAGAAGGAAGCATTCTCAGAAACTTCAGTGTGCGTTATGCATTCAACTCACAGACTTGAACCTTCCTTTTGAAAAAGCAGATTTGAAAAACTCTTTTTGTAGAAATTGCAAGTGGATATTTGGAGTGCTTTGAGGCCTATGCTGGAAAAGGATATATCCTCACATAAAAACTAGACAAAAGCATTCCCTGAAACTTCTTTGTGATGAATGCATTCAGCTTACAGAGTTGAACTTTCCTTTTGATAGAACAGTTTTGAAACACTCTTTTTGTAGAATCTGCAAGTGGATATTTGGAGAGCTATGAGACCTATGCTGGAAAAGGAAATATCTTCACATAAAAGTTAGACAGAAGCATTCTTAGACACTTCTCTGTGATGAGTGCATTCAACTCAGAGAGTTCAACCTTCCTTTTGGTAGAACAGTTTTGAATCACTCTCTTTCTAGAATCTACAATAGATTATTTGGAGCTCATTTAGGCCTATGATGGGAAAGGGAATATCTTCCCATAAAAACTAAGCAGAATCATTGTCAGAAACATTTATGTGATGAGTGCTTTCAACTCAGAGTCTTGAACATTCCTTTTGATAGAGCGGTTTTGAAACACTCTTTTTGTAGAATCTGCAATGGGATATTTGGAGTGCTTTGAGACCTATGCTGGAAAAGGAAATATCTTCACATAAAAATTAGACAGAAGCATTCTCAGACACTTCTCTGTGATGGGCGCATTCAGCTCACTGAGTTCAACCTTCCTTTAGGTAGAATAGTTTTGAATCACTCTCTTTGTAGAATCTACTATCGATTATTTGGAGCGCATTGAGGCCTACGATGGAAAAGGGAATATCTTCCCATAAAAACTAAGCAGAATCATTCTCAGAAACATTTTTGTGATGAGTGCATTCAACTCTGAGACTTGAACATTCCTTTTGAAAGAGCAGTTTTGAAACATTCTTTTTATAGAATCTACAAGTGGGTATTTGGAGCAATTTGAGGCCTATGCTGGAAAAGGGAATATCTTCACATAAAAATTAGACAGAAGCATTCTCAGAAATTTCTTTGTGATGAGTGCGTTCAACTCACAGGGTTGAACTTTCCTTTTGATAGAACAGTTTTGAAACACTCTGTTTGTAGAATTTGCAAGTGGATATTTGGAGCGATTTGTGGCCTATGCTGCAAAAAGGGAATATCTTAACATAAGAACTAGACAGAAGCATTCTCAGAGACTTCCTTGTGCCTTATACATTCAATTCACAGGCTTGAACCTTCTTTTTGGTAGAGCAGTTTTGAAACACCCTTTTTGTAGACTCTGCAAGTGGATATTTACAGCGATTTGAGGCCTACAGTGAAAAAGGGGATATCTTCACATAAAAACTAGATAGAAGCATTCTCAGAAACTTCCCTTTGCTTTATGCAGTCAACTCACAGACTTGAAACTTCCTTTTCAAAGAGCAGATTTTAAATACTCTTTTTGTAGAAACTGCAAGTGGATATTTGGAGCGCTTTGAGGCCTATGCTGGAAAAGGAAATATCCTCACATAAAAACAAGACAAAAGCATTCTCCGAAACTTCTTTGGGATGAATGCATTCAGCTCACAGAGTTGAACCTTGCCTTTGATAGAACAGTTTTGAAACACTCTTTTTTTAGAATCTGCAAGTGGATATTTGGAGCGCATTGGGACCTATGCTGGAAAAAGAAATATCTTCACATAATACCTAGACGGAAGCATTCTCAGAAACTTCTCTGTGATGAGTCATTTATGAAACACTTTCTTTGAAGAATCTATAAGAGATTATTTGGAGCTCATTGAGGCCTATGCTGGAAAAAGGAATATCTTCATATAAAAACTAGACAGAAGCATTCTGAGAAACTTCCCTGCGCTATTTGCATTCAACTCACACTCTTGAACCTTCTTTTTGAAAGAGCAGATTTGAAACACTCTTTTTGTAGAAACTGCAAGTGCATATTTGGAGTGCTTTGAGGCCTATGATGGAAAAGGAAATATCCTCACAGAAAAATTAGACAAAAGCATTCTCAGAAACATTTTTGTGATGAGTGCATTCAACTCTGAGACTTGAACATTCCTTTTGAAAGAGCAGTTTTGAAACATTCTTTTTATAGAATCTACAAGTGGGTATTTGGAGCAATTTGAGGCCTATGCTGGAAAAGGGAATATCTTCACATAAAAATTAGACAGAAGGATTCTCAGAAATTTCTTTGTGATGAGTGCGTTCAACTCACAGGGTTGAACTTTCCTTTTGATAGAACAGTTTTGAAACACTCTGTTTGTAGAATTTGCAAGTGGATATTTGGAGCGATTTGAGGCCTATGCTGCAAAAAGGGAATATCTGAACATAAGAACTAGACAGAAGCATTCTCAGAGACTTCCTTGTGCCTTATACATTCAATTCACAGGCTTGAACCTTCTTTTTGGTAGAGCAGTTTTGAAACACCCTTTTTGTAGACTCTGCAAGTGGATATTTACAGCGATTTGAGGCCTACAGTGAAAAAGGGGATATCTTCACATAAAAACTAGATAGAAGCATTCTCAGAAACTTCCCTTTGCTTTATGCAGTCAACTCACAGACTTGAAACTTCCTTTTCAAAGAGCAGATTTTAAATACTCTTTTTGTAGAAACTGCAAGTGGATATTTGGAGCGCTTTGAGGCCTATGCTGGAAAAGGAAATATCCTCACATAAAAACAAGACAAAAGCATTCTCCGAAACTTCTTTGGGATGAATGCATTCAGCTCACAGAGTTGAACCTTGCCTTTGATAGAACAGTTTTGAAACACTCTTTTTTTAGAATCTGCAAGTGGATATTTGGAGCGCATTGGGACCTATGCTGGAAAAAGAAATATCTTCACATAATACCTAGACGGAAGCATTCTCAGAAACTTCTCTGTGATGAGTCATTTATGAAACACTTTCTTTGAAGAATCTATAAGAGATTATTTGGAGCTCATTGAGGCCTATGCTGGAAAAAGGAATATCTTCATATAAAAACTAGACAGAAGCATTCTGAGAAACTTCCCTGCGCTATTTGCATTCAACTCACACTCTTGAACCTTCTTTTTGAAAGAGCAGATTTGAAACACTCTTTTTGTAGAAACTGCAAGTGCATATTTGGAGTGCTTTGAGGCCTACGATGGAAAAGGAAATATCCTCACAGAAAAATTAGACAAAAGCATTCTCAGAAATTTCTTTGTGATGTGTGCATTTAATTCACCGAGTTGAACTTTCCTTTTGATAGAACAGTTTTGAAACAGTCTTTTTGTAGAATCTGCAAGTGGATATTTGGAGCATTTTGAGGTCTATGCTGGAAAAGGAAATATCGTCACATGAAAATTAGACAGAAGCATTCCCAAAAACTTCCCCGTGCTTCATGCATTCAACTCACAGACTTGAACCTTCCTTTTGATAGAGCAGTTTTGAAACACTCTTTTTGTAGAATCTGCAATTGGATATTTGGAGCGATTTGAGGCCTATGATGAAAAAGGGAATATCTTCACCTAAAAACTAGACAGAAGCATTCTCTGAAACTTCTTTGCGATGAGTGCATTCAACCCACAGAGTTGAAACCTCCTTTTTTTTAGAAATGTTTTGTAACACTCTCTTTGTAGAATCTGAAAGTGGATACTTGGTGCGCTTTGAGGCCTATGCTGGAAATGGAAATATGTTCTCATAAAAACTAAGCAGAAGCATACTCACAGAGTTCTTAGTGATGAGTGCATCCAACTCACAGACTTAAACTTTCCTTTTGATATAGCAGTTTTGACACACTCTTTTTGTAGAATCTGCAAGTGGATATTTGGAGCGCTATGAGGCCTACGCTGTAAAAGGAAATATCATCACCTAAAAACTATACAGAAGCATTCTCAGAAACATCTCTATGATGAGTGCATTGTACTCACAGACTTGAACTTTCTTTTTGATGGAGCAGTTTTGAAACACTCCTTTTGTAGAATGTGCAAGTGGATATTTGGTGTGCTTTGAGGCCTAATCTGGAAAAGGAAATATCTTCACATAAAAACTAGACAGAAGCATTCTCTGAAACTTCTTTGTGATGCGTGCATTCATCTAACAGACTAGAAACTTCCTTTTGATAGGGCAGTTTTGAAACACCCTTTTTGTAGAATCTACAAGTGGATATTTGGAGCGATTTGAGGCCTGTGGTGTAAAAGGGAATATCTTCACATAAAAACTAGAAGGAAGCATTCTCAGAAACTTCAGTGTGCGTTATGCATTCAACTCACAGACTTGAACATTCCTTTTGAAAGAGCAGATTTGAAAAACTCTTTTTGTAGAAATTGCAAGTGGATATTTAGAGTGGTTTGAGGCCTATGCTGGAAAAGGATATATCCTCACATAAAAACTAGACAAAAGCATTCTCTGAAACTTCTTTGTGATGAATGCATTCAGCTTACAGAGTTGAACTTTTCTTTTGATAGAACAGTTTTGAAACACTCTTTTTGTAGAATCTGCAAGTGGATATTTGGAGAGCTTTGAGACCTATGCTGGAAAAGGAAATATCTTCACATAAAAACTAGACAGAAACATTGTCAGACACTTCTCTGTGACGAGTGCATTCAACTCACAGAGTTCAACCTTCCTTTTTGTAGAACAGTTATGAAACACTCTCTTTGTAGAATCTACAAGGGATCATTTGGAGCACATTAAGACCTATGCTGGAAAAGGGTGTATCTTCCCATAAAAAAATAAGCAGAATCATTCTGAGATACCTTTTTGTGATGAGTGCATTCAACTCACAGACTTGAACATTCCTTTCGATAGAGCAGTTTTGAAACACTCTTTTTGTAGATTCTGCAAGTGGGTATTTTGAGCGCTTTGAGGTCAAAGATGGAAAAGGAAATATCTTCATATAAAAACTAGACAGAAGCATTCTCAGAAATTACTTCGGGATGAGTGCATTCAACCCAAAGAGTTGAACCTTCCTTTTGATAGAACAGTTTTGAAACACTTTTTTTGTAGAATCTGCAAGTGGATATTTGGAGCAATTTGAGGCCTATGCTAGAAAAGGAAATATCTTCACATAAAAACTAGACGGAAGCATTCTCAGAAATTTCTTGGTGATGAGTGCATTCAACTCACAGGTTTGAACGTGCCTTTTGATAGAACAGTTTTGAAACACTCTGTTTGTAGAATTTGCAAGTGGATATTTGGAGAGATTTGTGGCCTGTGCTGCATAAAGGGAATATCTTAACTTTAGAACAAGACAGAAGCATTCTCAGAGACTCCCCTGTGCTTTATGCATTCAAATCACAGGCTTGAACCTTCCTTTTGATAGAGCAGTTTTGAACCACTCTTTTTGTAGAATCTGCAAGTGGATATTTGGAGTGATTTGAGGCCTATGATGAAAAAGGAAATATCTTCACCTAAAAACTAGACAGAAACATTCTCAGAAACTTCTGTGGGATCAGAACGTTCAACCAACAGAGTTGAACCTTCCTTTTGATAGACTAGTTTTGAAACACACTTTTTGTAGAATCTGCAAGTGGATGTTTGGAGGGCTTTGAGGCCTATGCTGGAAAGAAAATATCTTCACCTAAAAACTAGACAGAAGCATTCTCAGAAACTTCTTTGTGATGAGTGCATTCAACTCACAGTGTTGAAAGTTCCTTTTGATAGAACAATTCTGACACAATCTTCTTATAGAATCTGCAAGTGGATATTTGGATTGCTTGAGGCCTATGCTGGAGTAAGAAATAATTTCACATAAAAACTATATTGAAGCATTCTCAAAAACATCCTTGTGATGTGTGCCTTCAACTCACAGAATTGAAACTTCCTTTTGATAAAGCAGTTTTGAAACACCATATTGTAGAATCTGCAAGTGGATAGTTTTAGCACTTTGAGGCCTAGCCTGGAAAAGGGTCTATCTTCACGTAAAAACTGGACAGAAGCATTCTCAGAAACTTCCCTGTGCTTTATGAATTCAACTCACAGACTTGAACCTTCCTTTTGATAGAACAGTTTGGAAAAACACTTTTTGTAGAATCTGGAAGTGGATATTTAGAGCGCTTTGAGGCCTATGCAGGAAAAGGAAATACCATCACATAAAAACTAGACAGAAGTATTCTCAGAAACTTCTTTGTGATGTGTGCATTCAACTCACAGATTTGAACCCTGCTTTTCAAAGAGCAGTTATGAAACACCCTTTTTGTAGGATCTGCAGGTGGATATTTTTGGCGCTTTGAGGCCAATGCTGGAAAAGGAAATATGTATACATAAAAACTAAACAGAAGCATTCTCAGAAACTTCTCTGTATTTTATGATTTCAACTCACAGAGTTGAACCTTCCTTTTGATAGCGCAGTTTTGAAACACTCTTTTGTAGAATCTGCAAGTGGATATTTGGAATGCTTTGAGGCCTATGCTCGAAAAGGAAATTTCTTCATATAAATACTAGACAGAAGCATGCTCAGAAACTTCTTTGTGATGAGTGCATTGTACTCACAGACTTTAAATTTCCTTTTGATAGAGCAGTTTTGAAACAGTCTTTTTGTAAAATATGAAAGTGTATATTTGGTGCGATTTGAGGGCTAAGATGGAAAAGGAAATATCTTCACATAAAAAATGGACAGAAGTATTCTCCGTATTTTCTTTGTGATGTGTGCATTAAGCTAACAGAGTAGAACCTTCCTTTTGATAGAGCAGTTTTGAAACCCTCTTTTTGTAGAATCTGCAAGTGGATATTTGGAGCGATTTGAGGCCTATGGTGAAAAAGGGGATATCTTCGCATAAAAACTAGATAGAAGCATTCTCAGAAACTTCCCTGTGCCGTATGCATTCAACTCACGGACTTAAAACTTCCTTTTGAAAGAGCAGATTTGAAAAACTTTTTTTGTAGAAACTGCTAGTGGATATTTGGAGCGCTTTGAGGCCTATGCCGGAAAAGGAAATATCCCCACATAAAAAGTAGACAAAAGCATTCTCCGAAACTTCTTTGTGATGAATGCATTCACCTCACAGAGTTGAACCTTCCCTTTGATGGAACAGTTTTGAAACACTCTTTTTGTAGAATCTGCAAGTGGCTATTTGGAGCGCTTTGAGGCGTATGCTGGAAAAGGAAATATATTCACATAATAAGTAGACGGAAGCATTCACAGAAACTTCTCTGTGATGAGTGCATTCACCTCACAGAGTTCAACCTTCCTTTTGGTAGAACAGTTATGAAACACTCTCTTTGTAGAGTCTACAAGAGATTATTTGGAGCTCATTGAGGCCTAGGCTGGAAAAGAAAGTATCTTCCTGGAAAAACTAAGCAGAATCATTCTCAGAAATATTTTTGTGATGAGTGCATTCAACTCACAGCCTTGAACCTTCCTTTTGATAGAGTAGTTTTGAAACACTCGTTTTGTAGAATCTGCAAGTGGATATTTGGAGTGCTTTGTGGTCTATGCTGGAAAAGGAAATATCTTCACATCAAAACTAGACAGAAACATTCTCAGAAATTTCTGTGTTATGAGTGCATTCAACTCACAGGGTTGAACTTTCCTTTTGCTAGATCAGTTTTGAAACATTCTTTTTGTAGAATCTGCAAGTGTGTATTTGGAGCGATTTGAGGCCTATGCTGCAAAAAGAGAAATCTTCACATAAAAACTAGACAGAAGCATTCCCAAAAACTTCCCCGTGCTTCATGCATTCAACTCACAGACTTGAACCTTCCTTTTGATAGAGCAGTTTTGAAACACTCTTTTTGTAGAATCTGCAATTGGATATTTGGAGCGATTTGAGGCCTATGATGAAAAAGGGAATGTCTTCACCTAAAAACTAGACAGAAGCATCCTCTGAAACTTCTTTGTGATGAGTGCATTCAACCCACAGAGTTGAAACCTCCTTTTTTTTAGAACTGTTTTGTAACACTCTCTTTGTAGAATCTGAAAGTGGATACTTGGTGCGCTTTGAGGCCTATGCTGGAAATGGAAATATGTTCTCATAAAAACTAAGCAGAAGCATACTCACAGAGTTCTTAGTGATGAGTGCATTCAACTCACAGACATAAACTTTCCTTTTGATATAGCAGTTTTGACACACTCTTTTTGTAGAATCTGCAAGTGGATATTTGGAGCGCTATGAGGGCTACGCTGTAAAAGGAAATATCATCACATAAAAACTATACAGAAGCATTCTCAGAAACATCTCTATGATGAGCGCATTGTACGCACAGACTTGAACTTTCTTTTTGATAGAGCAGTTTTGAAACACTCCTTTTGTAGAATGTGCAAGTGGATATTTGGTGTGCTTTGAGGCCTAATCTGGAAAAGGAAATATCTTCACATAAAAACTAGACAGAAGCATTCTCTGAAACTTCTTTATGATGCGTGCATTCATCTAACAGACTAGAAACTTTCTTTTGATAGAGCAGTTTTGAAACACTCTTTTTGTAGAATCTGCAAGTGGATATTTGGAGCGATTTGAGGCCTGTGGTGTAAAAGGGAATATCTTCACATAAAAACTAGAAGGAAGCATTCTCAGAAACTTCAGTGTGCTTTATGCATTCAACACACAGACTTGAACCTTCCTTTTGAAAAAGCAGATTTGAAAAACTCTTTTTGTAGAAATTGCAAGTGGATATTTGGAGTGCTTTGAGGCCTATGCTGGAAAAGGATATATCCTCACATAAAAACTAGACAAAAGCATTCCCTGAAACTTCTTTGTGATGAATGCATTCAGCTTACAGTGTTGAACGTTCCTTTTGATAGAACAGTTTTGAAACACTGTTTTTGTAGAATCTGCAATTGGATATTTGGAGTGCTTAGAGACCTATGCTGGAAAAGGAAATATCTTCACATAAAAATTAGACAGAAGCATTCTCAGACACTTCTCTGTGATGAGTGCATTCAACTCAGAGAGTTCAACCTTCCTTTTGGTAGAACAGTTTTGAATCACTCTCTTTCTAGAATCTACAATAGATTATTTGGAGCTCATTTAGGCCTATGATGGGAAAGGGAATATCTTCCCATAAAAACTAAGCAGAATCATTGTCAGAAACATTTATGTGATGAGTGCTTTCAACTCAGAGTCTTGAACATTCCTTTTGATAGAGCAGTTTTGAAACACTCTTTTTGTAGAATCTGCAATGGGATATTTGGAGTGCTTTGAGACCTATGCTGGAAAAGGAAATATCTTCACATAAAAATTAGACAGAAGCATTCTCAGACACTTCTCTGTGATGGGCGCATTCAGCTCACTGAGTTCAACCTTCCTTTAGGTAGAATAGTTTTGAATCACTCTCTTTGTAGAATCTACTATCGATTATTTGGAGCGCATTGAGGCCTACGATGGAAAAGGGAATATCTTCCCATAAAAACTAAGCAGAATCATTCTCAGAAACATTTTTGTGATGAGTGCATTCAACTCTGAGACTTGAACATTCCTTTTGAAAGAGCAGTTTTGAAACATTCTTTTTATAGAATCTACAAGTGGGTATTTGGAGCAATTTGAGGCCTATGCTGGAAAAGGGAATATCTTCACATAAAAATTAGACAGAAGCATTCTCAGAAATTTCTTTGTGATGAGTGCGTTCAACTCACAGGGTTGAACTTTCCTTTTGATAGAACAGTTTTGAAACACTCTGTTTGTAGAATTTGCAAGTGGATATTTTGAGCGATTTGAGGCCTATCCTGCAAAAAGGGAATATCTGAACATAAGAACTAGACAGAAGCATTCTCAGAGACTTCCTTGTGCCTTATACATTCAATTCACAGGCTTGAACCTTCTTTTTGGTAGAGCAGTTTTGAAACACCCTTTTTGTAGACTCTGCAAGTGGATATTTACAGCGATTTGAGGCCTACAGTGAAAAAGGGGATATCTTCACATAAAAACTAGATAGAAGCATTCTCAGAAACTTCCCTTTGCTTTATGCAGTCAACTCACAGACTTGAAACTTCCTTTTCAAAGAGCAGATTTTAAATACTCTTTTTGTAGAAACTGCAAGTGGATATTTGGAGCGCTTTGAGGCCTATGCTGGAAAAGGAAATATCCTCACATAAAAACAAGACAAAAGCATTCTCCGAAACTTCTTTGGGATGAATGCATTCAGCTCACAGAGTTGAACCTTGCCTTTGATAGAACAGTTTTGAAACACTCTTTTTTTAGAATCTGCAAGTGGATATTTGGAGCGCATTGGGACCTATGCTGGAAAAAGAAATATCTTCACATAATACCTAGACGGAAGCATTCTCAGAAACTTCTCTGTGATGAGTCATTTATGAAACACTTTCTTTGAAGAATCTATAAGAGATTATTTGGAGCTCATTGAGGCCTATGCTGGAAAAAGGAATATCTTCATATAAAAACTAGACAGAAGCATTCTGAGAAACTTCCCTGCGCTATTTGCATTCAACTCACACTCTTGAACCTTCTTTTTGAAAGAGCAGATTTGAAACACTCTTTTTGTAGAAACTGCAAGTGCATATTTGGAGTGCTTTGAGGCCTATGATGGAAAAGGAAATATCCTCACAGAAAAATTAGACAAAAGCATTCTCAGAAATTTCTTTGTGATGTGTGCATTTAATTCACCGAGTTGAACTTTCCTTTTGATAGAACAGTTTTGAAACAGTCTTTTTGTAGAATCTGCAAGTGGATATTTGGAGCATTTTGAGGTCTATGCTGGAAAAGGAAATATCTTCACATAAAAACTAGACAGAAGCATTCCCAAAAACTTCCCCGTGCTTCATGCATTCAACTCACAGACTTGAACCTTCCTTTTGATAGAGCAGTTTTGAAACACTCTTTTTGTAGAATCTGCAATTGGATATTTGGAGCGATTTGAGGCCTATGATGAAAAAGGGAATATCTTCACCTAAAAACTAGACAGAAGCATTCTCTGAAACTTCTTTGCGATGAGTGCATTCAACCCACAGAGTTGAAACCTCCTTTTTTTTAGAACTGTTTTGTAACACTCTCTTTGTAGAATCTGAAAGTGGATACTTGGTGCGCTTTGAGGCCTATGCTGGAAATGGAAATATGTTCTCATAAAAACTAAGCAGAAGCATACTCACAGAGTTCTTAGTGATGAGTGCATCCAACTCACAGACTTAAACTTTCCTTTTGATATAGCAGTTTTGACACACTCTTTTTGTAGAATCTGCAAGTGGATATTTGGAGCGCTATGAGGCCTACGCTGTAAAAGGAAATATCATCACATAAAAACTATACAGAAGCATTCTCAGAAACATCTCTATGATGAGTGCATTGTACTCACGGACTTGAACTTTCTTTTTGATAGAGCAGTTTTGAAACACTCCTTTTGTAGAATGCGCAAGTGGATATTTGGTGTGCTTTGAGGCCTAATCTGGAAAAGGAAATATCTTCACATAAAAACTAGACAGAAGCATTCTCTGAAACTTCTTTGTGATGCGTGCGTTCATCTGACAGACTAGAAACTTCCTTTTGATAGAGCAGTTTTGAAACACCCTTTTTGTAGAATCTACAAGTGGATATTTGGAGCGATTTGAGGCCTGTGGTGTAAAAGGGAATATCTTTTCATAAAAACTAGAAGGAAGCATTCTCAGAAACTTCAGTGTGCGTTATGCATTCAACTCACAGACTTGAACATTCCTTTTGAAAGAGCAGATTTGAAAAACTCTTTTTGTAGAAATTGCAAGTGGATATTTAGAGTGGTTTGAGGCCTATGCTGGAAAAGGATATATCCTCACATAAAAACTAGACAAAAGCATTCTCTGAAACTTCTTTGTGATGAATGCATTCAGCTTACAGAGTTGAACTTTCCTTTTGATAGAACAGTTTTGAAACACTCTTTTTGTAGAATCTGCAAGTGGATATTTGGAGAGCTTTGAGACCTTTGCTGGAAAAGGAAATATCTTCACATAAAAATTAGACAGAAGCATTCTCAGACACTTCTCTGTGATGAGTGCATTCAACTCACAGAGTTCAACCTTCCTTTTTGTAGAACAGTTATGAAACTCTCTCTTTGTAGAATCTACAAGGGATCATTTGGAGCACATTGGGGCCTATGCTGGAAAAGGAAGTATCTTCCCATTAAAAAAAAAGCAGAATCATTCTGAGATACTTTTTTGTGATCAGTGCATTCGACTCACAGACTTGAACCTTCCTTTTGATAGAGCAGTTTTGAAACACTCTTTTTGAAGAATCTTCAAGTGGATATTTGGAGCGCTTTGAGGCCTATGCTGGAAAAGGAAATATCTTCACATAAAAACTAGACAGAAGCATTGTCAGACACTTCTCTGTGATGAGTGCATTCAACTCACAGAGTTCAACCTTCCTTTTTGTAGAACAGTTATGAAACACTCTCTTTGTAGAATCTACAAGGGATCATTTGGAGCACATTAAGACCTATGCTGGAAAAGGGTGTATCTTCCCATAAAAAAATAAGCAGAATCATTCTGAGATACCTTTTTGTGATGAGTGCATTCAACTCACAGACTTGAATATTCCTTTCGATAGAGCAGTTTTGAAACACTCTTTTTGTAGATTCTGCAAGTGGGTATTTTGAGCGCTTTGAGGTCAAAGATGGAAAAGGAAATATCTTCATATAAAAACTAGACAGAAGCATTCTCAGAAATTACTTTGGGATGAGTGCATTCAACGCAAAGAGTTGAACCTTCCTTTTGATAGAACAGTTTTGAAACACTCGTTTTGTAGAATCTGCAAATGGATATTTGGAGTGCTTTGAGGTCCATGCTGGAAAAGGAAATATCTTCACATCAAAACTAGACAGAAACATTCTCAGAAATTTCTGTGTGATGAGTGCATTCAACTCACAGGGTTGAACTTTCCTTTTGCTAGAACAGTTTTGAAACATTCTTTTTGTAGAATCTGCAAGTGTGTATTTGGAGCGATTGGAGGCGTATGCTGCAAAAAGAGAAATCTTCACATAAAAACTAGACAGAAGCATTCCCAAAAACTTCCCCGTGCTTCATGCATTCAACTCACAGACTTGAACCTTCCTTTTGATAGAGCAGTTTTGAAACACTCTTTTTGTAGAATCTGCAATTGGATATTTGGAGCGATTTGAGGCCTATGATGAAAAAGGGAATGACTTCACCTAAAAACTAGACAGAAGCATCCTCTGAAACTTCTTTGTGATGAATGCATTCAACCCACAGAGTTGAAACCTCCTTTTTTTTAGAACTGTTTTGTAACACTCTCTTTGTAGAATCTGAAAGGGGATACTTGGTGCGCTTTGAGGCCTATGCTGGAAATGGAAATATGTTCTCATAAAAACTAAGCAGAAGCATACTCACAGAGTTCTTAGTGATGAGTGCATTCAACTCACAGACATAAACTTTCCTTTTGATATAGCAGTTTTGACACACTCTTTTTGTAGAATCTGCAAGTGGATATTTGGAGCGCTATGAGGGCTACGCTGTAAAAGGAAATATCATCACATAAAAACTATACAGAAGCATTCTCAGAAACATCTCTATGATGAGCGCATTGTACTCACAGACTTGAACTTTCTTTTTGATAGAGCAGTTTTGAAACACTCCTTTTGTAGAATGTGCAAGTGGATATTTGGTGTGCTTTGAGGCCTAATCTGGAAAAGGAAATATCTTCACATAAAAACTAGACAGAAGCATTCTCTGAAACTTCTTTGTGATGCGTGCATTCATCTAACAGACTAGAAACTTCCTTTTGATAGAGCAGTTTTGAAACACCCTTTTTGTAGAATCTACAAGTGGATATTTGGAGCGATTTGAGGCCTGTGGTGTAAAAGGGAATATCTTCACATAAAAACTAGAAGGAAGCATTCTCAGAAACTTCAGTGTGCTTTATGCATTCAACTCACAGACTTGAACCTTCCTTTTGAAAAAGCAGATTTGAAAAACTCTTTTTGTAGAAATTGCAAGTGGATATTTGGAGTGCTTTGAGGCCTATGCTGGAAAAGGATATATCCTCACATAAAAACTAGACAAAAGCATTCCCTGAAACTTCTTTGTGATGAATGCATTCAGCTTACAGAGTTGAACTTTCCTTTTGATAGAACAGTTTTGAAACACTCTTTTTGTAGAATCTGCAAGTGGATATTTGGAGAGCTATGAGACCTATGCTGGAAAAGGAAATATCTTCACATAAAAATTAGACAGAAGCATTCTCAGACACTTCTCTGTGATGAGTGCATTCAACTCACAGAGTTCAACCTTCCTTTTTGTAGAACAGTTATGAAACTCTCTCTTTGTAGAATCTACAAGGGATCATTTGGAGCACATTGGGGCCTATGCTGGAAAAGGAAGTATCTTCCCATTAAAAAAAAAGCAGAATCATTCTGAGATACTTTTTTGTGATCAGTGCATTCGACTCACAGACTTGAACCTTCCTTTTGATAGAGCAGTTTTGAAACACTCTTTTTGAAGAATCTTCAAGTGGATATTTGGAGCGCTTTGAGGCCTATGCTGGAAAAGGAAATATCTTCACATAAAAACTAGACAGAAGCATTGTCAGACACTTCTCTGTGATGAGTGCATTCAACTCACAGAGTTCAACCTTCCTTTTTGTAGAACAATTATGAAACACTCTCTTTGTAGAATCTACAAGGGATCATTTGGAGCACATTAAGACCTATGCTGGAAAAGGGTGTATCTTCCCATAAAAAAATAAGCAGAATCATTCTGAGATACCTTTTTGTGATGAGTGCATTCAACTCACAGACTTGAACATTCCTTTCGATAGAGCAGTTTTGAAACACTCTTTTTGTAGATTCTGCAAGTGGGTATTTTGAGCGCTTTGAGGTCAAAGATGGAAAAGGAAATATCTTCATATAAAAACTAGACAGAAGCATTCTCAGAAATTACTTCGGGATGAGTGCATTCAACCCAAAGAGTTGAACCTTCCTTTTGATAGAACAGTTTTGAAACACTTTTTTTGTAGAATCTGCAAGTGGATATTTGGAGCAATTTGAGGCCTATGCTAGAAAAGGAAATATCTTCACATAAAAACTAGACGGAAGCATTCTCAGAAATTTCTTGGTGATGAGTGCATTCAACTCACAGGTTTGAACTTGCCTTTTGATAGAACAGTTTTGAAACACTCTGTTTGTAGAATTTGCAAGTGGATATTTGGAGAGATTTGTGGCCTGTGCTGCATAAAGGGAATATCTTAACTTTAGAACAAGACAGAAGCATTCTCAGAGACTCCCCTGTGCTTTATGCATTCAAATCACAGGCTTGAACCTTCCTTTTGATAGAGCACTTTTGAACCACTCTTTTTGTAGAATCTGCAAGTGGATATTTGGAGTGATTTGAGGCCTATGATGAAAAAGGAAATATCTTCACCTAAAAACTAGACAGAAACATTCTCAGAAACTTCTGTGGGTTCAGAACGTTCAACCAACAGAGTTGAACCTTCCTTTTGATAGACTAGTTTTGAAACACACTTTTTGTAGAATCTGCAAGTGGATGTTTGGAGGGCTTTGAGGCCTATGCTGGAAAGAAAATATCTTCACCTAAAAACTAGACAGAAGCATTCGCAGAAACTTCTTTGTGATGAGTGCATTCAACTCACAGTGTTGAAAGTTCCTTTTGATAGAACAATTCTGACACAATCTTCTTATAGAATCTGCAAGTGGATATTTGGATTGCTTGAGGCCTATGCTGGAGTAAGAAATAATTTCACATAAAAACTATATTGAAGCATTCTCAAAAACATCTTTGTGATGTGTGCCTTCAACTCACAGAATTGAAACTTCCTTTTGATAAAGCAGTTTTGAAACACCATATTGTAGAATCTGCAAGTGGATAGTTTTAGCACTTTGAGGCCTAGCCTGGAAAAGGGTCTATCTTCACGTAAAAACTGGACAGAAGCATTCTCAGAAACTTCCCTGTGCTTTATGAATTCAACTCACAGACTTGAACCTTCCTTTTGATAGAACAGTTTGGAAAAACACTTTTTGTAGAATCTGGAAGTGGATATTTAGAGCGCTTTGAGGCCTATGCAGGAAAAGGAAATACCATCATATAAAAACTAGACAGAAGTATTCTCAGAAACTTCTTTGTGATGTGTGCATTCAACTCACAGATTTGAACCCTGCTTTTCAAAGAGCAGTTATGAAACACCCTTTTTATAGGATCTGCAGGTGGACATTTTTGGCGCTTTGAGGCCAATGCTGGAAAAGGAAATATGTATACATAAAAACTAAACAGAAGCATTCTCAGAAACTTCTCTGTGTTTTATGATTTCAACTCACAGAGTTGAACCTTCCTTTTGATAGCGCAGTTTTGAAACACTCTTTTGTAGAATCTGCAAGTGGATATTTGGAATGCTTTGAGGCCTATGCTCGAAAAGGAAATTTCTTCATATAAATACTAGACAGAAGCATGCTCAGAAACTTCTTTGTGATGAGTGCATTGTACTCACAGACTTCAAATTTCCTTTTGATAGAGCAGTTTTGAAACAGTCTTTTTGTAAAATATGAAAGTGTATATTTGGTGCGATTTGAGGGCTAAGATGGAAAAGGAAATATCTTCACATAAAAACTGGACAGAAGTAATCTCCGTATTTTCTTTGTGATGTGTGCATTAAACTAACAGAGTAGAACCTTCCTTTTGATAGAGCAGTTTTGAAACCCTCTTTTTGTAGAATCTGCAAGTGGATATTTGGAGCGATTTGAGGCCTATGGTGAAAAAGGGGATATCTTCGCATAAAAACTAGATAGAAGCATTCTCAGAAACTTCCCTGTGCCGTATGCATTCAACTCACGGACTTAAAACTTCCTTTTGAAAGAGCAGATTTGAAACACTTTTTTTGTAGAAACTGCAAGTGGATATTTGGAGCGCTTTGAGGCCTATGCAGGAAAAGGAAATATCCCCACATAAAAAGTAGACAAAAGCATTCTCCGAAACTTCTTTGTGATGAATTCATTCACCTCACAGAGTTGAACCTTCCCTTTGATGGAACAGTTTTGAAACACTCTTTTTGTAGAATCTGCAAGTGGCTATTTGGAGCGCTTTGAGGCGTATGCTGGAAAAGGAAATATCTTCACATAATAAATAGACGGAAGCATTCACAGACACTTCTCTGTGATGAGTGCATTCACCTCACAGAGTTCAACCTTCCTTTTGGTAGAACAGTTATGAAACACTCTCTTTGTAGAGTCTACAAGAGATTATTTGGAGCTCATTGAGGCCTATGCTGGAAGAGAAAGTATCTTCCCGGAAAAACTAAGCAGAATCATTCTCAGAAATATTTTTGTGATGAGTGCATTCAACTCACAGCCTTGAACCTTCCTTTTGATAGAGTAGTTTTGAAACACTCGTTTTGTAGAATCTGCAAGTGGATATTTGGAGTGCTTTGAGGTCCATGCTGGAAAAGGAAATATCTTCACATCAAAACTAGACAGAAACATTCTCAGAAATTTCTGTGTGATGAGTGCATTCAACTCACAGGGTTGAACTTTCCTTTTGCTAGAACAGTTTTGAAACATTCTTTTTGTAGAATCTGCAAGTGTGTATTTGGAGCGATTGGAGGCGTATGCTGCAAAAAGAGAAATCTTCACATAAAAACTAGACAGAAGCATTCCCAAAAACTTCCCCGTGCTTCATGCATTCAACTCACAGACTTGAACCTTCCTTTTGATAGAGCAGTTTTGAAACACTCTTTTTGTAGAATCTGCAATTGGATATTTGGAGCGATTTGAGGCCTATGATGAAAAAGGGAATGACTTCACCTAAAAACTAGACAGAAGCATCCTCTGAAACTTCTTTGTGATGAGTGCATTCAACCCACAGAGTTGAAACCTCCTTTTTTTTAGAACTGTTTTGTAACACTCTCTTTGTAGAATCTGAAAGTGGATACTTGGTGCGCTTTGAGGCCTATGCTGGAAATGGAAATATGTTCTCATAAAAACTAAGCAGAAGCATACTCACAGAGTTCTTAGTGATGAGTGCATTCAACTCACAGACATAAACTTTCCTTTTGATATAGCAGTTTTGACACACTCTTTTTGTAGAATCTGCAAGTGGATATTTGGAGCGCTATGAGGGCTACGCTGTAAAAGGAAATATCATCACATAAAAACTATACAGAAGCATTCTCAGAAACATCTCTATGATGAGCGCATTGTACTCACAGACTTGAACTTTCTTTTTGATAGAGCAGTTTTGAAACACTCCTTTTGTAGAATGTGCAAGTGGATATTTGGTGTGCTTTGAGGCCTAATCTGGAAAAGGAAATATCTTCACATAAAAACTAGACAGAAGCATTCTCTGAAACTTCTTTGTGATGCGTGCATTCATCTAACAGACTAGAAACTTCCTTTTGATAGAGCAGTTTTGAAACACCCTTTTTGTAGAATCTACAAGTGGATATTTGGAGCGATTTGAGGCCTGTGGTGTAAAAGGGAATATCTTCACATAAAAACTAGAAGGAAGCATTCTCAGAAACTTCAGTGTGCTTTATGCATTCAACTCACAGACTTGAACCTTCCTTTTGAAAAAGCAGACTTGAAAAACTCTTTTTGTAGAAATTGCAAGTGGATATTTGGAGTGCTTTGAGGCCTATGCTGGAAAAGGATATATCCTCACATAAAAACTAGACAAAAGCATTCCCTGAAACTTCTTTGTGATGAATGCATTCAGCTTACAGAGTTGAACTTTCCTTTTGATAGAACAGTTTTGAAACACTCTTTTTGTAGAATCTGCAAGTGGATATTTGGAGAGCTATGAGACCTATGCTGGAAAAGGAAATATCTTCACATAAAAATTAGACAGAAGCATTCTTAGACACTTCTCTGTGATGAGTGCATTCAACTCAGAGAGTTCAACCTTCCTTTTGGTAGAACAGTTTTGAATCACTCTCTTTCTAGAATCTACAATAGATTATTTGGAGCTCATTTAGGCCTATGATGGGAAAGGGAATATCTTCCCATAAAAACTAAGCAGAATCATTGTCAGAAACATTTATGTGATGAGTGCTTTCAACTCAGAGTCTTGAACATTCCTTTTGATAGAGCAGTTTTGAAACACTCTTTTTGTAGAATCTGCAATGGGATATTTGGAGTGCTTTGAGACCTATGCTGGAAAAGGAAATATCTTCACATAAAAATTAGACAGAAGCATTCTCAGACACTTCTCTGTGATGGGCGCATTCAGCTCACTGAGTTCAACCTTCCTTTAGGTAGAATAGTTTTGAATCACTCTCTTTGTAGAATCTACTATCGATTATTTGGAGCGCATTGAGGCCTACGATGGAAAAGGGAATATCTTCCCATAAAAACTAAGCAGAATCATTCTCAGAAACATTTTTGTGATGAGTGCATTCAACTCTGAGACTTGAACATTCCTTTTGAAAGAGCAGTTTTGAAACATTCTTTTTATAGAATCTACAAGTGGGTATTTGGAGCAATTTGAGGCCTATGCTGGAAAAGGGAATATCTTCACATAAAAATTAGACAGAAGCATTCTCAGAAATTTCTTTGTGATGAGTGCGTTCAACTCACAGGGTTGAACTTTCCTTTTGATAGAACAGTTTTGAAACACTCTGTTTGTAGAATTTGCAAGTGGATATTTGGAGCGATTTGAGGCCTATGCTGCAAAAAGGGAATATCTGAACATAAGAACTAGACAGAAGCATTCTCAGAGACTTCCTTGTGCCTTATACATTCAATTCACAGGCTTGAACCTTCTTTTTGGTAGAGCAGTTTTGAAACACCCTTTTTGTAGACTCTGCAAGTGGATATTTACAGCGATTTGAGGCCTACAGTGAAAAAGGGGATATCTTCACATAAAAACTAGATAGAAGCATTCTCAGAAACTTCCCTTTGCTTTATGCAGTCAACTCACAGACTTGAAACTTCCTTTTCAAAGAGCAGATTTTAAATACTCTTTTTGTAGAAACTGCAAGTGGATATTTGGAGCGCTTTGAGGCCTATGCTGGAAAAGGAAATATCCTCACATAAAAACAAGACAAAAGCATTCTCCGAAACTTCTTTGGGATGAATGCATTCAGCTCACAGAGTTGAACCTTGCCTTTGATAGAACAGTTTTGAAACACTCTTTTTTTAGAATCTGCAAGTGGATATTTGGAGCGCATTGGGACCTATGCTGGAAAAAGAAATATCTTCACATAATACCTAGACGGAAGCATTCTCAGAAACTTCTCTGTGATGAGTCATTTATGAAACACTTTCTTTGAAGAATCTATAAGGATTATTTGGAGCTCATTGAGGCCTATGCTGGAAAAAGGAATATCTTCATATAAAAACTAGACAGAAGCATTCTGAGAGACTTCCCTGCGCTATTTGCATTCAACTCACACTCTTGAACCTTCTTTTTGAAAGAGCAGATTTGAAACACTCTTTTTGTAGAAAGTGCAAGTGCATATTTGGAGTGCTTTGAGGCCTATGATGGAAAAGGAAATATCCTCACAGAAAAATTAGACAAAAGCATTCTCAGAAATTTCTTTGTGATGTGTGCATTTAATTCACCGAGTTGAACTTTCCTTTTGATAGAACAGTTTTGAAACAGTCTTTCTGTAGAATCTGCAAGTGGATATTTGAAGCATTTGGAGGTCTATGCTGGAAAAGGAAATATCTTCACATAAAAACTAGACAGAAGCATTCCCAAAAACTTCCCCGTGCTTCATGCATTCAACTCACAGACTTGAACCTTCCTTTTGATAGAGCAGTTTTGAAACACTCTTTTTGTAGAATCTGCAATTGGATATTTGGAGCGATTTGAGGCCTATGATGAAAAAGGGAATATCTTCACCTAAAAACTAGACAGAAGCATTCTCTGAAACTTCTTTGCGATGAGTGCATTCAACCCACAGAGTTGAAACCTCCTTTTTTTTAGAACTGTTTTGTAACACTCTCTTTGTAGAATCTGAAAGTGGATACTTGGTGCGCTTTGAGGCCTATGCTGGAAATGGAAATATGTTCTCATAAAAACTAAGCAGAAGCATACTCACAGAGTTCTTAGGGAGGAGTGCATCCAACTCACAGACTTAAACTTTCCTTTTGATATAGCAGTTTTGACACACTCTTTTTGTAGAATCTGCAAGTGGATATTTGGAGCGCTATGAGGCCTACGCTGTAAAAGGAAATATCATCACATAAAAACTATACAGAAGCATTCTCAGAAACCTCTCTATGATGAGTGCATTGTACTCACGGACTTGAACTTTCTTTTTGATAGAGCAGTTTTGAAACACTCCTTTTGTAGAATGTGCAAGTGGATATTTGGTGTGCTTTGAGGCCTAATCTGGAAAAGGAAATATCTTCACATAAAAACTAGACAGAAGCATTCTCTGAAACTTCTTTGTGATGCGTGCGTTCATCTGACAGACTAGAAACTTCCTTTTGATAGAGCAGTTTTGAAACACCCTTTTTGTAGAATCTACAAGTGGATATTTGGAGCGATTTGAGGCCTGTGTTGTAAAAGGGAATATCTTTTCATAAAAACTAGAAGGAAGCATTCTCAGAAACTTCAGTGTGCGTTATGCATTCAACTCACAGACTTGAACATTCCTTTTGAAAGAGCAGATTTGAAAAACTCTTTTTGTAGAAATTGCAAGTGGATATTTAGAGTGGTTTGAGGCCTATGCTGGAAAAGGATATATCCTCACATAAAAACTAGACAAAAGCATTCTCTGAAACTTCTTTGTGATGAATGCATTCAGCTTACAGAGTTGAACTTTCCTTTTGATAGAACAGTTTTGAAACACTCTTTTTGTAGAATCTGCAAGTGGATATTTGGAGAGCTTTGAGACCTTTGCTGGAAAAGGAAATATCTTCACATAAAAATTAGACAGAAGCATTCTCAGACACTTCTCTGTGATGAGTGCATTCACCTCACAGAGTTCAACCTTCCTTTTGGTAGAACAGTTATGAAACACTCTCTTTGTAGAGTCTACAAGAGATTATTTGGAGCTCATTGAGGCCTATGCTGGAAGAGAAAGTATCTTCCCGGAAAAACTAAGCAGAATCATTCTCAGAAATATTTTTGTGATGAGTGCATTCAACTCACAGCCTTGAACCTTCCTTTTGATAGAGTAGTTTTGAAACACTCGTTTTGTAGAATCTGCAAGTGGATATTTGGAGTGCTTTGAGGTCCATGCTGGAAAAGGAAATATCTTCACATCAAAACTAGACAGAAACATTCTCAGAAATTTCTGTGTGATGAGTGCATTCAACTCACAGGGTTGAACTTTCCTTTTGCTAGAACAGTTTTGAAACATTCTTTTTGTAGAATCTGCAAGTGTGTATTTGGAGCGATTGGAGGCGTATGCTGCAAAAAGAGAAATCTTCACATAAAAACTAGACAGAAGCATTCCCAAAAACTTCCCCGTGCTTCATGCATTCAACTCACAGACTTGAACCTTCCTTTTGATAGAGCAGTTTTGAAACACTCTTTTTGTAGTATCTGCAATTGGATATTTGGAGCGATTTGAGGCCTATGATGAAAAAGGGAATGACTTCACCTAAAAACTAGACAGAAGCATCCTCTGAAACTTCTTTGTGATGAGTGCATTCAACCCACAGAGTTGAAACCTCCTTTTTTTTAGAACTGTTTTGTAACACTCTCTTTGTAGAATCTGAAAGTGGATACTTGTTGCGCTTTGAGGCCTATGCTGGAAATGGAAATATGTTCTCATAAAAACTAAGCAGAAGCATACTCACAGAGTTCTTAGTGATGAGTGCATTCAACTCACAGACATAAACTTTCCTTTTGATATAGCAGTTTTGACACACTCTTTTTGTAGAATCTGCAAGTGGATATTTGGAGCGCTATGAGGGCTACGCTGTAAAAGGAAATATCATCACATAAAAACTATACAGAAGCATTCTCAGAAACATCTCTATGATGAGCGCATTGTACTCACAGACTTGAACTTTCTTTTTGATAGAGCAGTTTTGAAACACTCCTTTTGTAGAATGTGCAAGTGGATATTTGGTGTGCTTTGAGGCCTAATCTGGAAAAGGAAATATCTTCACATAAAAACTAGACAGAAGCATTCTCTGAAACTTCTTTGTGATGCGTGCATTCATCTAACAGACTAGAAACTTCCTTTTGATAGAGCAGTTTTGAAACACCCTTTTTGTAGAATCTACAAGTGGATATTTGGAGCGATTTGAGGCCTGTGGTGTAAAAGGGAATATCTTCACATAAAAACTAGAAGGAAGCATTCTCAGAAACTTCAGTGTGCGTTATGCATTCAACTCACAGACTTGAACCTTCCTTTTGAAAAAGCAGATTTGAAAAACTCTTTTTGTAGAAATTGCAAGTGGATATTTGGAGTGCTTTGAGGCCTATGCTGGAAAAGGATATATCCTCACATAAAAACTAGACAAAAGCATTCCCTGAAACTTCTTTGTGATGAATGCATTCAGCTTACAGAGTTGAACTTTCCTTTTGATAGAACAGTTTTGAAACACTCTTTTTGTAGAATCTGCAAGTGGATATTTGGAGAGCTATGAGACCTATGCTGGAAAAGGAAATATCTTCACATAAAAGTTAGACAGAAGCATTCTTAGACACTTCTCTGTGATGAGTGCATTCAACTCAGAGAGTTCAACCTTCCTTTTGGTAGAACAGTTTTGAATCACTCTCTTTCTAGAATCTACAATAGATTATTTGGAGCTCATTTAGGCCTATGATGGGAAAGGGAATATCTTCCCATAAAAACTAAGCAGAATCATTGTCAGAAACATTTATGTGATGAGTGCTTTCAACTCAGAGTCTTGAACATTCCTTTTGATAGAGCGGTTTTGAAACACTCTTTTTGTAGAATCTGCAATGGGATATTTGGAGTGCTTTGAGACCTATGCTGGAAAAGGAAATATCTTCACATAAAAATTAGACAGAAGCATTCTCAGACACTTCTCTGTGATGGGCGCATTCAGCTCACTGAGTTCAACCTTCCTTTAGGTAGAATAGTTTTGAATCACTCTCTTTGTAGAATCTACTATCGATTATTTGGAGCGCATTGAGGCCTACGATGGAAAAGGGAATATCTTCCCATAAAAACTAAGCAGAATCATTCTCAGAAACATTTTTGTGATGAGTGCATTCAACTCTGAGACTTGAACATTCCTTTTGAAAGAGCAGTTTTGAAACATTCTTTTTATAGAATCTACAAGTGGGTATTTGGAGCAATTTGAGGCCTATGCTGGAAAAGGGAATATCTTCACATAAAAATTAGACAGAAGCATTCTCAGAAATTTCTTTGTGATGAGTGCGTTCAACTCACAGGGTTGAACTTTCCTTTTGATAGAACAGTTTTGAAACACTCTGTTTGTAGAATTTGCAAGTGGATATTTGGAGCGATTTGTGGCCTATGCTGCAAAAAGGGAATATCTTAACATAAGAACTAGACAGAAGCATTCTCAGAGACTTCCTTGTGCCTTATACATTCAATTCACAGGCTTGAACCTTCTTTTTGGTAGAGCAGTTTTGAAACACCCTTTTTGTAGACTCTGCAAGTGGATATTTACAGCGATTTGAGGCCTACAGTGAAAAAGGGGATATCTTCACATAAAAACTAGATAGAAGCATTCTCAGAAACTTCCCTTTGCTTTATGCAGTCAACTCACAGACTTGAAACTTCCTTTTCAAAGAGCAGATTTTAAATACTCTTTTTGTAGAAACTGCAAGTGGATATTTGGAGCGCTTTGAGGCCTATGCTGGAAAAGGAAATATCCTCACATAAAAACAAGACAAAAGCATTCTCCGAAACTTCTTTGGGATGAATGCATTCAGCTCACAGAGTTGAACCTTGCCTTTGATAGAACAGTTTTGAAACACTCTTTTTTTAGAATCTGCAAGTGGATATTTGGAGCGCATTGGGACCTATGCTGGAAAAAGAAATATCTTCACATAATACCTAGACGGAAGCATTCTCAGAAACTTCTCTGTGATGAGTCATTTATGAAACACTTTCTTTGAAGAATCTATAAGAGATTATTTGGAGCTCATTGAGGCCTATGCTGGAAAAAGGAATATCTTCATATAAAAACTAGACAGAAGCATTCTGAGAAACTTCCCTGCGCTATTTGCATTCAACTCACACTCTTGAACCTTCTTTTTGAAAGAGCAGATTTGAAACACTCTTTTTGTAGAAACTGCAAGTGCATATTTGGAGTGCTTTGAGGCCTATGATGGAAAAGGAAATATCCTCACAGAAAAATTAGACAAAAGCATTCTCAGAAACATTTTTGTGATGAGTGCATTCAACTCTGAGACTTGAACATTCCTTTTGAAAGAGCAGTTTTGAAACATTCTTTTTATAGAATCTACAAGTGGGTATTTGGAGCAATTTGAGGCCTATGCTGGAAAAGGGAATATCTTCACATAAAAATTAGACAGAAGGATTCTCAGAAATTTCTTTGTGATGAGTGCGTTCAACTCACAGGGTTGAACTTTCCTTTTGATAGAACAGTTTTGAAACACTCTGTTTGTAGAATTTGCAAGTGGATATTTGGAGCGATTTGAGGCCTATGCTGCAAAAAGGGAATATCTGAACATAAGAACTAGACAGAAGCATTCTCAGAGACTTCCTTGTGCCTTATACATTCAATTCACAGGCTTGAACCTTCTTTTTGGTAGAGCAGTTTTGAAACACCCTTTTTGTAGACTCTGCAAGTGGATATTTACAGCGATTTGAGGCCTACAGTGAAAAAGGGGATATCTTCACATAAAAACTAGATAGAAGCATTCTCAGAAACTTCCCTTTGCTTTATGCAGTCAACTCACAGACTTGAAACTTCCTTTTCAAAGAGCAGATTTTAAATACTCTTTTTGTAGAAACTGCAAGTGGATATTTGGAGCGCTTTGAGGCCTATGCTGGAAAAGGAAATATCCTCACATAAAAACAAGACAAAAGCATTCTCCGAAACTTCTTTGGGATGAATGCATTCAGCTCACAGAGTTGAACCTTGCCTTTGATAGAACAGTTTTGAAACACTCTTTTTTTAGAATCTGCAAGTGGATATTTGGAGCGCATTGGGACCTATGCTGGAAAAAGAAATATCTTCACATAATACCTAGACGGAAGCATTCTCAGAAACTTCTCTGTGATGAGTCATTTATGAAACACTTTCTTTGAAGAATCTATAAGAGATTATTTGGAGCTCATTGAGGCCTATGCTGGAAAAAGGAATATCTTCATATAAAAACTAGACAGAAGCATTCTGAGAAACTTCCCTGCGCTATTTGCATTCAACTCACACTCTTGAACCTTCTTTTTGAAAGAGCAGATTTGAAACACTCTTTTTGTAGAAACTGCAAGTGCATATTTGGAGTGCTTTGAGGCCTACGATGGAAAAGGAAATATCCTCACAGAAAAATTAGACAAAAGCATTCTCAGAAATTTCTTTGTGATGTGTGCATTTAATTCACCGAGTTGAACTTTCCTTTTGATAGAACAGTTTTGAAACAGTCTTTTTGTAGAATCTGCAAGTGGATATTTGGAGCATTTTGCGGTCTATGCTGGAAAAGGAAATATCTTCACATAAAAACTAGACAGAAGCATTCCCAAAAACTTCCCCGTGCTTCATGCATTCAACTCACAGACTTGAACCTTCCGTTTGATAGAGCAGTTTTGAAACACTCTTTTTGTAGAATCTGCAATTGGATATTTGGAGCGATTTGAGGCCTATGATGAAAAAGGGAATATCTTCACCTAAAAACTAGACAGAAGCATTCTCTGAAACTTCTTTGCGATGAGTGCATTCAACCCACAGAGTTGAAACCTCCTTTTTTTTAGAACTGTTTTGTAACACTCTCTTTGTAGAATCTGAAAGTGGATACTTGGTGCACTTTTAGGCCTATGCTGGAAATGGAAATATGTTCTCATAAAAACTAAGCAGAAGCATACTCACACAGTTCTTAGTGATGAGTGCATCCAACTCACAGACTTAAACTTTCCTTTTGATATAGCAGTTTTGACACACTCTTTTTGTAGAATCTGCAAGTGGATATTTGGAGCGCTATGAGGCCTATGCTGTAAAAGGAAATATCATCACATAAAAACTATACAGAAGCATTCTCAGAAACATCTCTATGATGAGCGCATTGTACTCACGTACTTGAACTTTCTTTTTGATAGAGCAGTTTTGAAACACTCCTTTTGTAGAATGTGCAAGTGGATATTTGGTGTGCTTTGAGGCCTAATCTGGAAAAGGAAATATCTTCACATAAAAACTAGACAGAAGCATTCTCTGAAACTTCTTTGTGATGCTTGCGTTCATCTGACAGACTAGAAACTTCCTTTTGATAGAGCAGTTTTGAAACACCCTTTTTGTAGAATCTACAAGTGGATATTTGGAGCGATTTGAGGCCTGTGGTGTAAAAGGGAATATCTTTTCATAAAAACTAGAAGGAAGCATTCTCAGAAACTTCAGTGTGCGTTATGCATTCCACTCACAGACTTGAACATTCCTTTTGAAAGAGCAGATTTGAAAAACTCTTTTTGTAGAAATTGCAAGTGGATATTTAGAGTGGTTTGAGGCCTATGCTGGAAAAGGATATATCCTCACATAAAAACTAGACAAAAGCATTCTCTGAAACTTCTTTGTGATGAATGCATTCAGCTTACAGAGTTGAACTTTCCTTTTGATAGAACAGTTTTGAAACAGTCTTTTTGTAGAATCTGCAAGTGGATATTTGGAGCATTTGGAGGTCTATGCTGGAAAAGGAAATATCTTCACATAAAAACTAGAAAGAAGCATTCCCAAAAACTTCCCCGTGTTTCATGCATTCAACTCACAGACTTGAACCTTCCTTTTGATAGAGCAGTTTTGAAACACTCTTTTTGTAGAATCTGCAATTGGATATTTGGAGCGATTTGAGGCCTATGATGAAAAAGGGAATATCTTCACCTAAAAACTAGACAGAAGCATTCTCTGAAACTTCTTTGCGATGAGTGCATTCAACCCACAGAGTTGAAACCTCCTTTTTTTTAGAACTGTTTTGTAACACTCTCTTTGTAGAATCTGAAAGTGGATACTTGGTGCGCTTTGAGGCCTATGCTGGAAATGGAAATATGTTCTCATAAAAACTAAGCAGAAGCATACTCACAGAGTTCTTAGTGAGGAGTGCATCCAACTCACAGACTTAAACTTTCCTTTTGATATAGCAGTTTTGACACACTCTTTTTGTAGAATCTGCAAGTGGATATTTGGAGCGCTATGAGGCCTACGCTGTAAAAGGAAATATCATCACATAAAAACTATACAGAAGCATTCTCAGAAACCTCTCTATGATGAGTGCATTGTACTCACGGACTTGAACTTTCTTTTTGATAGAGCAGTTTTGAAACACTCCTTTTGTAGAATGTGCAAGTGGATATTTGGTGTGCTTTGAGGCCTAATCTGGAAAAGGAAATATCTTCACATAAAAACTAGACAGAAGCATTCTCTGAAACTTCTTTGTGATGCGTGCGTTCATCTGACAGACTAGAAACTTCCTTTTGATAGAGCAGTTTTGAAACACCCTTTTTGTAGAATCTACAAGTGGATATTTGGAGCGATTTGAGGCCTGTGTTGTAAAAGGGAATATCTTTTCATAAAAACTAGAAGGAAGCATTCTCAGAAACTTCAGTGTGCGTTATGCATTCAACTCACAGACTTGAACATTCCTTTTGAAAGAGCAGATTTGAAAAACTCTTTTTGTAGAAATTGCAAGTGGATATTTAGAGTGGTTTGAGGCCTATGCTGGAAAAGGATATATCCTCACATAAAAACTAGACAAAAGCATTCTCTGAAACTTCTTTGTGATGAATGCATTCAGCTTACAGAGTTGAACTTTCCTTTTGATAGAACAGTTTTGAAACACTCTTTTTGTAGAATCTGCAAGTGGATATTTGGAGAGCTTTGAGACCTTTGCTGGAAAAGGAAATATCTTCACATAAAAATTAGACAGAAGCATTCTCAGACACTTCTCTGTGATGAGTGCATTCACCTCACAGAGTTCAACCTTCCTTTTGGTAGAACAGTTATGAAACACTCTCTTTGTAGAGTCTACAAGAGATTATTTGGAGCTCATTGAGGCCTATGCTGGAAGAGAAAGTATCTTCCCGGAAAAACTAAGCAGAATCATTCTCAGAAATATTTTTGTGATGAGTGCATTCAACTCACAGCCTTGAACCTTCCTTTTGATAGAGTAGTTTTGAAACACTCGTTTTGTAGAATCTGCAAGTGGATATTTGGAGTGCTTTGAGGTCCATGCTGGAAAAGGAAATATCTTCACATCAAAACTAGACAGAAACATTCTCAGAAATTTCTGTGTGATGAGTGCATTCAACTCACAGGGTTGAACTTTCCTTTTGCTAGAACAGTTTTGAAACATTCTTTTTGTAGAATCTGCAAGTGTGTATTTGGAGCGATTGGAGGCGTATGCTGCAAAAAGAGAAATCTTCACATAAAAACTAGACAGAAGCATTCCCAAAAACTTCCCCGTGCTTCATGCATTCAACTCACAGACTTGAACCTTCCTTTTGATAGAGCAGTTTTGAAACACTCTTTTTGTAGAATCTGCAATTGGATATTTGGAGCGATTTGAGGCCTATGATGAAAAAGGGAATGACTTCACCTAAAAACTAGACAGAAGCATCCTCTGAAACTTCTTTGTGATGAGTGCATTCAACCCACAGAGTTGAAACCTCCTTTTTTTTAGAACTGTTTTGTAACACTCTCTTTGTAGAATCTGAAAGTGGATACTTGGTGCGCTTTGAGGCCTATGCTGGAAATGGAAATATGTTCTCATAAAAACTAAGCAGAAGCATACTCACAGAGTTCTTAGTGATGAGTGCATTCAACTCACAGACATAAACTTTCCTTTTGATATAGCAGTTTTGACACACTCTTTTTGTAGAATCTGCAAGTGGATATTTGGAGCGCTATGAGGGCTACGCTGTAAAAGGAAATATCATCACATAAAAACTATACAGAAGCATTCTCAGAAACATCTCTATGATGAGCGCATTGTACTCACAGACTTGAACTTTCTTTTTGATAGAGCAGTTTTGAAACACTCCTTTTGTAGAATGTGCAAGTGGATATTTGGTGTGCTTTGAGGCCTAATCTGGAAAAGGAAATATCTTCACATAAAAACTAGACAGAAGCATTCTCTGAAACTTCTTTGTGATGCGTGCATTCATCTAACAGACTAGAAACTTCCTTTTGATAGAGCAGTTTTGAAACACCCTTTTTGTAGAATCTACAAGTGGATATTTGGAGCGATTTGAGGCCTGTGGTGTAAAAGGGAATATCTTCACATAAAAACTAGAAGGAAGCATTCTCAGAAACTTCAGTGTGCGTTATGCATTCAACTCACAGACTTGAACCTTCCTTTTGAAAAAGCAGATTTGAAAAACTCTTTTTGTAGAAATTGCAAGTGGATATTTGGAGTGCTTTGAGGCCTATGCTGGAAAAGGATATATCCTCACATAAAAACTAGACAAAAGCATTCCCTGAAACTTCTTTGTGATGAATGCATTCAGCTTACAGAGTTGAACTTTCCTTTTGATAGAACAGTTTTGAAACACTCTTTTTGTAGAATCTGCAAGTGGATATTTGGAGAGCTATGAGACCTATGCTGGAAAAGGAAATATCTTCACATAAAAGTTAGACAGAAGCATTCTTAGACACTTCTCTGTGATGAGTGCATTCAACTCAGAGAGTTCAACCTTCCTTTTGGTAGAACAGTTTTGAATCACTCTCTTTCTAGAATCTACAATAGATTATTTGGAGCTCATTTAGGCCTATGATGGGAAAGGGAATATCTTCCCATAAAAACTAAGCAGAATCATTGTCAGAAACATTTATGTGATGAGTGCTTTCAACTCAGAGTCTTGAACATTCCTTTTGATAGAGCGGTTTTGAAACACTCTTTTTGTAGAATCTGCAATGGGATATTTGGAGTGCTTTGAGACCTATGCTGGAAAAGGAAATATCTTCACATAAAAATTAGACAGAAGCATTCTCAGACACTTCTCTGTGATGGGCGCATTCAGCTCACTGAGTTCAACCTTCCTTTAGGTAGAATAGTTTTGAATCACTCTCTTTGTAGAATCTACTATCGATTATTTGGAGCGCATTGAGGCCTACGATGGAAAAGGGAATATCTTCCCATAAAAACTAAGCAGAATCATTCTCAGAAACATTTTTGTGATGAGTGCATTCAACTCTGAGACTTGAACATTCCTTTTGAAAGAGCAGTTTTGAAACATTCTTTTTATAGAATCTACAAGTGGGTATTTGGAGCAATTTGAGGCCTATGCTGGAAAAGGGAATATCTTCACATAAAAATTAGACAGAAGCATTCTCAGAAATTTCTTTGTGATGAGTGCGTTCAACTCACAGGGTTGAACTTTCCTTTTGATAGAACAGTTTTGAAACACTCTGTTTGTAGAATTTGCAAGTGGATATTTGGAGCGATTTGTGGCCTATGCTGCAAAAAGGGAATATCTTAACATAAGAACTAGACAGAAGCATTCTCAGAGACTTCCTTGTGCCTTATACATTCAATTCACAGGCTTGAACCTTCTTTTTGGTAGAGCAGTTTTGAAACACCCTTTTTGTAGACTCTGCAAGTGGATATTTACAGCGATTTGAGGCCTACAGTGAAAAAGGGGATATCTTCACATAAAAACTAGATAGAAGCATTCTCAGAAACTTCCCTTTGCTTTATGCAGTCAACTCACAGACTTGAAACTTCCTTTTCAAAGAGCAGATTTTAAATACTCTTTTTGTAGAAACTGCAAGTGGATATTTGGAGCGCTTTGAGGCCTATGCTGGAAAAGGAAATATCCTCACATAAAAACAAGACAAAAGCATTCTCCGAAACTTCTTTGGGATGAATGCATTCAGCTCACAGAGTTGAACCTTGCCTTTGATAGAACAGTTTTGAAACACTCTTTTTTTAGAATCTGCAAGTGGATATTTGGAGCGCATTGGGACCTATGCTGGAAAAAGAAATATCTTCACATAATACCTAGACGGAAGCATTCTCAGAAACTTCTCTGTGATGAGTCATTTATGAAACACTTTCTTTGAAGAATCTATAAGAGATTATTTGGAGCTCATTGAGGCCTATGCTGGAAAAAGGAATATCTTCATATAAAAACTAGACAGAAGCATTCTGAGAAACTTCCCTGCGCTATTTGCATTCAACTCACACTCTTGAACCTTCTTTTTGAAAGAGCAGATTTGAAACACTCTTTTTGTAGAAACTGCAAGTGCATATTTGGAGTGCTTTGAGGCCTATGATGGAAAAGGAAATATCCTCACAGAAAAATTAGACAAAAGCATTCTCAGAAACATTTTTGTGATGAGTGCATTCAACTCTGAGACTTGAACATTCCTTTTGAAAGAGCAGTTTTGAAACATTCTTTTTATAGAATCTACAAGTGGGTATTTGGAGCAATTTGAGGCCTATGCTGGAAAAGGGAATATCTTCACATAAAAATTAGACAGAAGGATTCTCAGAAATTTCTTTGTGATGAGTGCGTTCAACTCACAGGGTTGAACTTTCCTTTTGATAGAACAGTTTTGAAACACTCTGTTTGTAGAATTTGCAAGTGGATATTTGGAGCGATTTGAGGCCTATGCTGCAAAAAGGGAATATCTGAACATAAGAACTAGACAGAAGCATTCTCAGAGACTTCCTTGTGCCTTATACATTCAATTCACAGGCTTGAACCTTCTTTTTGGTAGAGCAGTTTTGAAACACCCTTTTTGTAGACTCTGCAAGTGGATATTTACAGCGATTTGAGGCCTACAGTGAAAAAGGGGATATCTTCACATAAAAACTAGATAGAAGCATTCTCAGAAACTTCCCTTTGCTTTATGCAGTCAACTCACAGACTTGAAACTTCCTTTTCAAAGAGCAGATTTTAAATACTCTTTTTGTAGAAACTGCAAGTGGATATTTGGAGCGCTTTGAGGCCTATGCTGGAAAAGGAAATATCCTCACATAAAAACAAGACAAAAGCATTCTCCGAAACTTCTTTGGGATGAATGCATTCAGCTCACAGAGTTGAACCTTGCCTTTGATAGAACAGTTTTGAAACACTCTTTTTTTAGAATCTGCAAGTGGATATTTGGAGCGCATTGGGACCTATGCTGGAAAAAGAAATATCTTCACATAATACCTAGACGGAAGCATTCTCAGAAACTTCTCTGTGATGAGTCATTTATGAAACACTTTCTTTGAAGAATCTATAAGAGATTATTTGGAGCTCATTGAGGCCTATGCTGGAAAAAGGAATATCTTCATATAAAAACTAGACAGAAGCATTCTGAGAAACTTCCCTGCGCTATTTGCATTCAACTCACACTCTTGAACCTTCTTTTTGAAAGAGCAGATTTGAAACACTCTTTTTGTAGAAACTGCAAGTGCATATTTGGAGTGCTTTGAGGCCTACGATGGAAAAGGAAATATCCTCACAGAAAAATTAGACAAAAGCATTCTCAGAAATTTCTTTGTGATGTGTGCATTTAATTCACCGAGTTGAACTTTCCTTTTGATAGAACAGTTTTGAAACAGTCTTTTTGTAGAATCTGCAAGTGGATATTTGGAGCATTTTGCGGTCTATGCTGGAAAAGGAAATATCTTCACATAAAAACTAGACAGAAGCATTCCCAAAAACTTCCCCGTGCTTCATGCATTCAACTCACAGACTTGAACCTTCCTTTTGATAGAGCAGTTTTGAAACACTCTTTTTGTAGAATCTGCAATTGGATATTTGGAGCGATTTGAGGCCTATGATGAAAAAGGGAATATCTTCACCTAAAAACTAGACAGAAGCATTCTCTGAAACTTCTTTGCGATGAGTGCATTCAACCCACAGAGTTGAAACCTCCTTTTTTTTAGAACTGTTTTGTAACACTCTCTTTGTAGAATCTGAAAGTGGATACTTGGTGCACTTTTAGGCCTATGCTGGAAATGGAAATATGTTCTCATAAAAACTAAGCAGAAGCATACTCACACAGTTCTTAGTGATGAGTGCATCCAACTCACAGACTTAAACTTTCCTTTTGATATAGCAGTTTTGACACACTCTTTTTGTAGAATCTGCAAGTGGATATTTGGAGCGCTATGAGGCCTATGCTGTAAAAGGAAATATCATCACATAAAAACTATACAGAAGCATTCTCAGAAACATCTCTATGATGAGCGCATTGTACTCACGTACTTGAACTTTCTTTTTGATAGAGCAGTTTTGAAACACTCCTTTTGTAGAATGTGCAAGTGGATATTTGGTGTGCTTTGAGGCCTAATCTGGAAAAGGAAATATCTTCACATAAAAACTAGACAGAAGCATTCTCTGAAACTTCTTTGTGATGCTTGCGTTCATCTGACAGACTAGAAACTTCCTTTTGATAGAGCAGTTTTGAAACACCCTTTTTGTAGAATCTACAAGTGGATATTTGGAGCGATTTGAGGCCTGTGGTGTAAAAGGGAATATCTTTTCATAAAAACTAGAAGGAAGCATTCTCAGAAACTTCAGTGTGCGTTATGCATTCCACTCACAGACTTGAACATTCCTTTTGAAAGAGCAGATTTGAAAAACTCTTTTTGTAGAAATTGCAAGTGGATATTTAGAGTGGTTTGAGGCCTATGCTGGAAAAGGATATATCCTCACATAAAAACTAGACAAAAGCATTCTCTGAAACTTCTTTGTGATGAATGCATTCAGCTTACAGAGTTGAACTTTCCTTTTGATAGAACAGTTTTGAAACAGTCTTTTTGTAGAATCTGCAAGTGGATATTTGGAGCATTTGGAGGTCTATGCTGGAAAAGGAAATATCTTCACATAAAAACTAGAAAGAAGCATTCCCAAAAACTTCCCCGTGTTTCATGCATTCAACTCACAGACTTGAACCTTCCTTTTGATAGAGCAGTTTTGAAACACTCTTTTTGTAGAATCTGCAATTGGATATTTGGAGCGATTTGAGGCCTATGATGAAAAAGGGAATATCTTCACCTAAAAACTAGACAGAAGCATTCTCTGAAACTTCTTTGCGATGAGTGCATTCAACCCACAGAGTTGAAACCTCCTTTTTTTTAGAACTGTTTTGTAACACTCTCTTTGTAGAATCTGAAAGTGGATACTTGGTGCGCTTTGAGGCCTATGCTGGAAATGGAAATATGTTCTCATAAAAACTAAGCAGAAGCATACTCACAGAGTTCTTAGTGAGGAGTGCATCCAACTCACAGACTTAAACTTTCCTTTTGATATAGCAGTTTTGACACACTCTTTTTGTAGAATCTGCAAGTGGATATTTGGAGCGCTATGAGGCCTACGCTGTAAAAGGAAATATCATCACATAAAAACTATACAGAAGCATTCTCAGAAACCTCTCTATGATGAGTGCATTGTACTCACGGACTTGAACTTTCTTTTTGATAGAGCAGTTTTGAAACACTCCTTTTGTAGAATGTGCAAGTGGATATTTGGTGTGCTTTGAGGCCTAATCTGGAAAAGGAAATATCTTCACATAAAAACTAGACAGAAGCATTCTCTGAAACTTCTTTGTGATGCGTGCGTTCATCTGACAGACTAGAAACTTCCTTTTGATAGAGCAGTTTTGAAACACCCTTTTTGTAGAATCTACAAGTGGATATTTGGAGCGATTTGAGGCCTGTGTTGTAAAAGGGAATATCTTTTCATAAAAACTAGAAGGAAGCATTCTCAGAAACTTCAGTGTGCGTTATGCATTCAACTCACAGACTTGAACATTCCTTTTGAAAGAGCAGATTTGAAAAACTCTTTTTGTAGAAATTGCAAGTGGATATTTAGAGTGGTTTGAGGCCTATGCTGGAAAAGGATATATCCTCACATAAAAACTAGACAAAAGCATTCTCTGAAACTTCTTTGTGATGAATGCATTCAGCTTACAGAGTTGAACTTTCCTTTTGATAGAACAGTTTTGAAACACTCTTTTTGTAGAATCTGCAAGTGGATATTTGGAGAGCTTTGAGACCTTTGCTGGAAAAGGAAATATCTTCACATAAAAATTAGACAGAAGCATTCTCAGACACTTCTCTGTGATGAGTGCATTCACCTCACAGAGTTCAACCTTCCTTTTGGTAGAACAGTTATGAAACACTCTCTTTGTAGAGTCTACAAGAGATTATTTGGAGCTCATTGAGGCCTATGCTGGAAGAGAAAGTATCTTCCCGGAAAAACTAAGCAGAATCATTCTCAGAAATATTTTTGTGATGAGTGCATTCAACTCACAGCCTTGAACCTTCCTTTTGATAGAGTAGTTTTGAAACACTCGTTTTGTAGAATCTGCAAGTGGATATTTGGAGTGCTTTGAGGTCCATGCTGGAAAAGGAAATATCTTCACATCAAAACTAGACAGAAACATTCTCAGAAATTTCTGTGTGATGAGTGCATTCAACTCACAGGGTTGAACTTTCCTTTTGCTAGAACAGTTTTGAAACATTCTTTTTGTAGAATCTGCAAGTGTGTATTTGGAGCGATTGGAGGCGTATGCTGCAAAAAGAGAAATCTTCACATAAAAACTAGACAGAAGCATTCCCAAAAACTTCCCCGTGCTTCATGCATTCAACTCACAGACTTGAACCTTCCTTTTGATAGAGCAGTTTTGAAACACTCTTTTTGTAGAATCTGCAATTGGATATTTGGAGCGATTTGAGGCCTATGATGAAAAAGGGAATGACTTCACCTAAAAACTAGACAGAAGCATCCTCTGAAACTTCTTTGTGATGAGTGCATTCAACCCACAGAGTTGAAACCTCCTTTTTTTTAGAACTGTTTTGTAACACTCTCTTTGTAGAATCTGAAAGTGGATACTTGGTGCGCTTTGAGGCCTATGCTGGAAATGGAAATATGTTCTCATAAAAACTAAGCAGAAGCATACTCACAGAGTTCTTAGTGATGAGTGCATTCAACTCACAGACATAAACTTTCCTTTTGATATAGCAGTTTTGACACACTCTTTTTGTAGAATCTGCAAGTGGATATTTGGAGCGCTATGAGGGCTACGCTGTAAAAGGAAATATCATCACATAAAAACTATACAGAAGCATTCTCAGAAACATCTCTATGATGAGCGCATTGTACTCACAGACTTGAACTTTCTTTTTGATAGAGCAGTTTTGAAACACTCCTTTTGTAGAATGTGCAAGTGGATATTTGGTGTGCTTTGAGGCCTAATCTGGAAAAGGAAATATCTTCACATAAAAACTAGACAGAAGCATTCTCTGAAACTTCTTTGTGATGCGTGCATTCATCTAACAGACTAGAAACTTCCTTTTGATAGAGCAGTTTTGAAACACCCTTTTTGTAGAATCTACAAGTGGATATTTGGAGCGATTTGAGGCCTGTGGTGTAAAAGGGAATATCTTCACATAAAAACTAGAAGGAAGCATTCTCAGAAACTTCAGTGTGCGTTATGCATTCAACTCACAGACTTGAACCTTCCTTTTGAAAAAGCAGATTTGAAAAACTCTTTTTGTAGAAATTGCAAGTGGATATTTGGAGTGCTTTGAGGCCTATGCTGGAAAAGGATATATCCTCATATAAAAACTAGACAAAAGCATTCCCTGAAACTTCTTTGTGATGAATGCATTCAGCTTACAGAGTTGAACTTTCCTTTTGATAGAACAGTTTTGAAACACTCTTTTTGTAGAATCTGCAAGTGGATATTTGGAGAGCTATGAGACCTATGCTGGAAAAGGAAATATCTTCACATAAAAGTTAGACAGAAGCATTCTTAGACACTTCTCTGTGATGAGTGCATTCAACTCAGAGAGTTCAACCTTCCTTTTGGTGGAACAGTTTTGAATCACTCTCTTTCTAGAATCTACAATAGATTATTTGGAGCTCATTTAGGCCTATGATGGGAAAGGGAATATCTTCCCATAAAAACTAAGCAGAATCATTGTCAGAAACATTTATGTGATGAGTGCTTTCAACTCAGAGTCTTGAACATTCCTTTTGATAGAGCGGTTTTGAAACACTCTTTTTGTAGAATCTGCAATGGGATATTTGGAGTGCTTTGAGACCTATGCTGGAAAAGGAAATATCTTCACATAAAAATTAGACAGAAGCATTCTCAGACACTTCTCTGTGATGGGCGCATTCAGCTCACTGAGTTCAACCTTCCTTTAGGTAGAATAGTTTTGAATCACTCTCTTTGTAGAATCTACTATCGATTATTTGGAGCGCATTGAGGCCTACGATGGAAAAGGGAATATCTTCCCATAAAAACTAAGCAGAATCATTCTCAGAAACATTTTTGTGATGAGTGCATTCAACTCTGAGACTTGAACATTCCTTTTGAAAGAGCAGTTTTGAAACATTCTTTTTATAGAATCTACAAGTGGGTATTTGGAGCAATTTGAGGCCTATGCTGGAAAAGGGAATATCTTCACATAAAAATTAGACAGAAGCATTCTCAGAAATTTCTTTGTGATGAGTGCGTTCAACTCACAGGGTTGAACTTTCCTTTTGATAGAACAGTTTTGAAACACTCTGTTTGTAGAATTTGCAAGTGGATATTTGGAGCGATTTGTGGCCTATGCTGCAAAAAGGGAATATCTTAACATAAGAACTAGACAGAAGCATTCTCAGAGACTTCCTTGTGCCTTATACATTCAATTCACAGGCTTGAACCTTCTTTTTGGTAGAGCAGTTTTGAAACACCCTTTTTGTAGACTCTGCAAGTGGATATTTACAGCGATTTGAGGCCTACAGTGAAAAAGGGGATATCTTCACATAAAAACTAGATAGAAGCATTCTCAGAAACTTCCCTTTGCTTTATGCAGTCAACTCACAGACTTGAAACTTCCTTTTCAAAGAGCAGATTTTAAATACTCTTTTTGTAGAAACTGCAAGTGGATATTTGGAGCGCTTTGAGGCCTATGCTGGAAAAGGAAATATCCTCACATAAAAACAAGACAAAAGCATTCTCCGAAACTTCTTTGGGATGAATGCATTCAGCTCACAGAGTTGAACCTTGCCTTTGATAGAACAGTTTTGAAACACTCTTTTTTTAGAATCTGCAAGTGGATATTTGGAGCGCATTGGGACCTATGCTGGAAAAAGAAATATCTTCACATAATACCTAGACGGAAGCATTCTCAGAAACTTCTCTGTGATGAGTCATTTATGAAACACTTTCTTTGAAGAATCTATAAGAGATTATTTGGAGCTCATTGAGGCCTATGCTGGAAAAAGGAATATCTTCATATAAAAACTAGACAGAAGCATTCTGAGAAACTTCCCTGCGCTATTTGCATTCAACTCACACTCTTGAACCTTCTTTTTGAAAGAGCAGATTTGAAACACTCTTTTTGTAGAAACTGCAAGTGCATATTTGGAGTGCTTTGAGGCCTATGATGGAAAAGGAAATATCCTCACAGAAAAATTAGACAAAAGCATTCTCAGAAACATTTTTGTGATGAGTGCATTCAACTCTGAGACTTGAACATTCCTTTTGAAAGAGCAGTTTTGAAACATTCTTTTTATAGAATCTACAAGTGGGTATTTGGAGCAATTTGAGGCCTATGCTGGAAAAGGGAATATCTTCACATAAAAATTAGACAGAAGGATTCTCAGAAATTTCTTTGTGATGAGTGCGTTCAACTCACAGGGTTGAACTTTCCTTTTGATAGAACAGTTTTGAAACACTCTGTTTGTAGAATTTGCAAGTGGATATTTGGAGCGATTTGAGGCCTATGCTGCAAAAAGGGAATATCTGAACATAAGAACTAGACAGAAGCATTCTCAGAGACTTCCTTGTGCCTTATACATTCAATTCACAGGCTTGAACCTTCTTTTTGGTAGAGCAGTTTTGAAACACCCTTTTTGTAGACTCTGCAAGTGGATATTTACAGCGATTTGAGGCCTACAGTGAAAAAGGGGATATCTTCACATAAAAACTAGATAGAAGCATTCTCAGAAACTTCCCTTTGCTTTATGCAGTCAACTCACAGACTTGAAACTTCCTTTTCAAAGAGCAGATTTTAAATACTCTTTTTGTAGAAACTGCAAGTGGATATTTGGAGCGCTTTGAGGCCTATGCTGGAAAAGGAAATATCCTCACATAAAAACAAGACAAAAGCATTCTCCGAAACTTCTTTGGGATGAATGCATTCAGCTCACAGAGTTGAACCTTGCCTTTGATAGAACAGTTTTGAAACACTCTTTTTTTAGAATCTGCAAGTGGATATTTGGAGCGCATTGGGACCTATGCTGGAAAAAGAAATATCTTCACATAATACCTAGACGGAAGCATTCTCAGAAACTTCTCTGTGATGAGTCATTTATGAAACACTTTCTTTGAAGAATCTATAAGAGATTATTTGGAGCTCATTGAGGCCTATGCTGGAAAAAGGAATATCTTCATATAAAAACTAGACAGAAGCATTCTGAGAAACTTCCCTGCGCTATTTGCATTCAACTCACACTCTTGAACCTTCTTTTTGAAAGAGCAGATTTGAAACACTCTTCTTGTAGAAACTGCAAGTGCATATTTGGAGTGCTTTGAGGCCTACGATGGAAAAGGAAATATCCTCACAGAAAAATTAGACAAAAGCATTCTCAGAAATTTCTTTGTGATGTGTGCATTTAATTCACCGAGTTGAACTTTCCTTTTGATAGAACAGTTTTGAAACAGTCTTTTTGTAGAATCTGCAAGTGGATATTTGGAGCATTTTGCGGTCTATGCTGGAAAAGGAAATATCTTCACATAAAAACTAGACAGAAGCATTCCCAAAAACTTCCCCGTGCTTCATGCATTCAACTCACAGACTTGAACCTTCCTTTTGATAGAGCAGTTTTGAAACACTCTTTTTGTAGAATCTGCAATTGGATATTTGGAGCGATTTGAGGCCTATGATGAAAAAGGGAATATCTTCACCTAAAAACTAGACAGAAGCATTCTCTGAAACTTCTTTGCGATGAGTGCATTCAACCCACAGAGTTGAAACCTCCTTTTTTTTAGAACTGTTTTGTAACACTCTCTTTGTAGAATCTGAAAGTGGATACTTGGTGCACTTTTAGGCCTATGCTGGAAATGGAAATATGTTCTCATAAAAACTAAGCAGAAGCATACTCACACAGTTCTTAGTGATGAGTGCATCCAACTCACAGACTTAAACTTTCCTTTTGATATAGCAGTTTTGACACACTCTTTTTGTAGAATCTGCAAGTGGATATTTGGAGCGCTATGAGGCCTATGCTGTAAAAGGAAATATCATCACATAAAAACTATACAGAAGCATTCTCAGAAACCTCTCTATGATGAGTGCATTGTACTCACGGACTTGAACTTTCTTTTTGATAGAGCAGTTTTGAAACACTCCTTTTGTAGAATGTGCAAGTGGATATTTGGTGTGCTTTGAGGCCTAATCTGGAAAAGGAAATATCTTCATATAAAAACTAGACAGAAGCATTCTCTGAAACTTCTTTGTGATGCGTGCGTTCATCTGACAGACTAGAAACTTCCTTTTGATAGAGCAGTTTTGAAACACCCTTTTTGTAGAATCTACAAGTGGATATTTGGAGCGATTTGAGGCCTGTGGTGTAAAAGGGAATATCTTTTCATAAAAACTAGAAGGAAGCATTCTCAGAAACTTCAGTGTGCGTTATGCATTCCACTCACAGACTTGAACATTCCTTTTGAAAGAGCAGATTTGAAAAACTCTTTTTGTAGAAATTGCAAGTGGATATTTAGAGTGGTTTGAGGCCTATGCTGGAAAAGGATATATCCTCACATAAAAACTAGACAAAAGCATTCTCTGAAACTTCTTTGTGATGAATGCATTCAGCTTACAGAGTTGAACTTTCCTTTTGATAGAACAGTTTTGAAACACTCTTTTTGTAGAATCTGCAAGTGGATATTTGGAGAGCTTTGAGACCTATGCTGGAAAAGGAAATATCTTCACATAAAAATTAGACAGAAGCATTCTCAGACACTTCTCTGTGATGAGTGCATTCAACTCACAGAGTTCAACCTTCCTTTTTGTAGAACAGTTATGAAACTCTCTCTTTGTAGAATCTACAAGGGATCATTTGGAGCACATTGGGGCCTATGCTGGAAAAGGAAGTATCTTCCCATTAAAAAAAAAGCAGAATCATTCTGAGATACTTTTTTGTGATCAGTGCATTCGACTCACAGACTTGAACCTTCCTCTTGATAGAGCAGTTTTGAAACACTCTTTTTGAAGAATCTTCAAGTGGATATTTGGAGGGCTTTGAGGCCTATGCTGGAAAAGGGAATATCTTCACATAAAAACTAGACAGAAGCATTGTCAGACACTTCTCTGTGATGAGTGCATTCAACTCACAGAGTTGAACCTTCCTTTTTGTAGAACAGTTATGAAACACTCTCTTTGTAGAATCTACAAGGGATCATTTGGAGCACATTAAGACCTATGCTGGAAAAGGGTGTATCTTCCGATAAAAAAATAAGCAGAATCATTCTGAGATACCTTTTTGTGATGAGTGCATTCAACTCACAGACTTGAACATTCCTTTCGATAGAGCAGTTTTGAAACACTCTTTTTGTAGATTCTGCAAGTGGGTATTTTGAGCGCTTTGAGGTCAAAGATGGAAAAGGAAATATCTTCATATAAAAACTAGCAGAAGCATTCTCAGAAATTACTTTGGGATGAGTGCATTCAACCCAAAGAGTTGAACCTTCCTTTTGATAGAACAGTTTTGAAACACTTTTTTTGTAGAATCTGCAAGTGGATATTTGGAGCAATTTGAGGCCTATGCTAGAAAAGGAAATATCTTCACATAAAAACTAGACGGAAGCATTCTCAGAAATTTCTTGGTGATGAGTGCATTCAACTCACAGGTTTGAACTTGCCTTTTGATAGAACAGTTTTGAAACACTCTGTTTGTAGAATTTGCAAGTGGATATTTGGAGAGATTTGTGGCCTGTGCTGCATAAAGGGAATATCTTAACTTTAGAACAAGACAGAAGCATTCTCAGAGACTCCCCTGTGCTTTATGCATTCAAATCACAGGCTTGAACCTTCCTTTTGATAGAGCAGTTTTGAACCACTCTTTTTGTAGAATCTGCAAGTGGATATTTGGAGTGATTTGAGGCCTATGATGAAAAAGGAAATATCTTCACCTAAAAACTAGACAGAAACATTCTCAGAAACTTCTGTGGGATCAGAACGTTCAACCAACAGAGTTGAACCTTCCTTTTGATAGACTAGTTTTGAAACACACTTTTTGTAGAATCTGCAAGTGGATGTTTGGAGGGCTTTGAGGCCTATGCTGGAAAGAAAATATCTTCACCTAAAAACTAGACAGAAGCATTCTCAGAAACTTCTTTGTGATGAGTGCATTCAACTCACAGTGTTGAAAGTTCCTTTTGATAGAACAATTCTGACACAATCTTCTTATAGAATCTGCAAGTGGATATTTGGATTGCTTGAGGCCTATGCTGGAGTAAGAAATAATTTCACATAAAAACTATATTGAAGCATTCTCAAAAACATCTTTGTGATGTGTGCCTTCAACTCACAGAATTGAAACTTCCTTTTGATAAAGCAGTTTTGAAACACCATATTGTAGAATCTGCAAGTGGATAGTTTTAGCACTTTGAGGCCTAGCCTGGAAAAGGGTCTATCTTCACGTAAAAACTGGACAGAAGCATTCTCAGAAACTTCCCTGTGCTTTATGAATTCAACTCACAGACTTGAACCTTCCTTTTGATAGAACAGTTTGGAAAAACACTTTTTGTAGAATCTGGAAGTGGATATTTAGAGCGCTTTGAGGCCTATGCAGGAAAAGGAAATACCATCACATAAAAACTAGACAGAAGTATTCTCAGAAACTTCTTTGTGATGTGTGCATTCAACTCACAGATTTGAACCCTGCTTTTCAAAGAGCAGTTATGAAACACCCTTTTTGTAGGATCTGCAGGTGGACATTTTTGGCGCTTTGAGGCCAATGCTGGAAAAGGAAATATGTATACATAAAAACTAAACAGAAGCATTCTCAGAAACTTCTCTGTGTTTTATGATTTCAACTCACAGAGTTGAACCTTCCTTTTGATAGCGCAGTTTTGAAACACTCTTTTGTAGAATCTGCAAGTGGATATTTGGAATGCTTTGAGGCCTATGCTCGAAAAGGAAATTTCTTCATATAAATAATAGACAGAAGCATGCTCAGAAACTTCTTTGTGATGAGTGCATTGTACTCACAGATTTCAAATTTCCTTTTGATAGAGCAGTTTTGAAACAGTCTTTTTGTAAAATATGAAAGTGTATATTTGGTGCGATTTGAGGGCTAAGGTGGAAAAGGAAATATCTTCACATAAAAACTGGACAGAAGTATTCTCCGTATTTTCTTTGTGATGTGTGCATTAAACTAACAGAGTAGAACCTTCCTTTTGATAGAGCAGTTTTGAAACCCTCTTTTTGTAGAATCTGCAAGTGGATATTTGGAGCGATTTGAGGCCTATGGTGAAAAAGGGGATATCTTCGCATAAAAACTAGATAGAAGCATTCTCAGAAACTTCCCTGTGCCGTATGCATTCAACTCACGGACTTAAAACTTCCTTTTGAAAGAGCAGATTTGAAACACTTTTTCTGTAGAAACTGCAAGTGGATATTTGGAGCGCTTTGAGGCCTATGCAGGAAAAGGAAATATCCCCACATAAAAAGTAGACAAAAGCATTCTCCGAAACTTCTTTGTGATGAATGCATTCACCTCACAGAGTTGAACCTTCCCTTTGATGGAACAGTTTTGAAACACTCTTTTTGTAGAATCTGCAAGTGGCTATTTGGAGCGCTTTGAGGCGTATGCTGGAAAAGGAAATATCTTCACATAATAAATAGACGGAAGCATTCACAGAAACTTCTCTGTGATGAGTGCATTCACCTCACAGAGTTCAACCTTCCTTTTGGTAGAACAGTTATGAAACACTCTCTTTGTAGAGTCTACAAGAGATTATTTGGAGCTCATTGAGGCCTATGCTGGAAGAGAAAGTATCTTCCCGGAAAAACTAAGCAGAATCATTCTCAGAAATATTTTTGTGATGAGTGCATTCAACTCACAGCCTTGAACCTTCCTTTTGATAGAGTAGTTTTGAAACACTCGTTTTGTAGAATCTGCAAGTGGATATTTGGAGTGCTTTGAGGTCTATGCTGGAAAAGGAAATATCTTCACATCAAAACTAGACAGAAACATTCTCAGAAATTTCTGTGTGATGAGTGCATTCAACTCACAGGGTTGAACTTTCCTTTTGCTAGAACAGTTTTGAAACATTCTTTTTGTAGAATCTGCAAGTGTGTATTTGGAGCGATTTGAGGCGTATGCTGCAAAAAGAGAAATCTTCACATAAAAACTAGACAGAAGCATTGCCAAAAACTTCCCCGTGCTTCATGCATTCAACTCACAGACTTGAACCTTCCTTTTGATAGAGCAGTTTTGAAACACTCTTTTTGTAGAATCTGCAATTGGATATTTGGAGCGATTTGAGGCCTATGATGAAAAAGGGAATGACTTCACCTAAAAACTAGACAGAAGCATCCTCTGAAACTTCTTTGTGATGAGTGCATTCAACCCACAGAGTTGAAACCTCCCTTTTTTTAGAACTGTTTTGTAACACTCTCTTTGTAGAATCTGAAAGTGGATACTTGGTGCGCTTTGAGGCCTATGCTGGAAATGGAAATATGTTCTCATAAAAACTAAGCAGAAGCATACTCACAGAGTTCTTAGTGATGAGTGCATTCAACTCACAGACATAAACTTTCCTTTTGATATAGCAGTTTTGACACACTCTTTTTGTAGAATCTGCAAGTGGATATTTGGAGCGCTATGAGGGCTACGCTGTAAAAGGAAATATCATCACATAAAAACTATACAGAAGCATTCTCAGAAACATCTCTATGATGAGCGCATTGTACTCACAGACTTGAACTTTCTTTTTGATAGAGCAGTTTTGAAACACTCCTTTTGTAGAATGTGCAAGTGGATATTTGGTGTGCTTTGAGGCCTAATCTGGAAAAGGAAATATCTTCACATAAAAACTAGACAGAAGCATTCTCTGAAACTTCTTTGTGATGCGTGCATTCATCTAACAGACTAGAAACTTCCTTTTGATAGAGCAGTTTTGAAACACCCTTTTTGTAGAATCTACAAGTGGATATTTGGAGCGATTTGAGGCCTGTGGTGTAAAAGGGAATATCTTCACATAAAAACTAGAAGGAAGCATTCTCAGAAACTTCAGTGTGCTTTATGCATTCAACTCACAGACTTGAACCTTCCTTTTGAGAAAGCAGATTTGAAAAACTCTTTTTGTAGAAATTGCAAGTGGATATTTGGAGTGCTTTGAGGCCTATGCTGGAAAAGGATATATCCTCACATAAAAACTAGACAAAAGCATTCCCTGAAACTTCTTTGTGATGATTGCATTCAGATTACAGAGTTGAACTTTCCTTTTGATAGAACAGTTTTGAAACACTCTTTTTGTAGAATCTGCAAGTGGATATTTGGAGAGCTATGAGACCTATGTTGGAAAAGGAAATATCTTCACATAAAAATTAGACAGAAGCATTCTCAGACACTTCTCTGTGATGAGTGCATTCAACTCAGAGAGTTCAACCTTCCTTTTGGTAGAACAGTTTTGAATCACTCTCTTTCTAGAATCTACAATAGATTATTTGGAGCTCATTTAGGCCTATGATGGGAAAGGGAATATCTTCCCATAAAAACTAAGCAGAATCATTGTCAGAAACATTTATGTGATGAGTGCTTTCAACTCAGAGTCTTGAACATTCCTTTTGATAGAGCAGTTTTGAAACACTCTTTTTGTAGAATCTGCAATGGGATATTTGGAGTGCTTTGAGACCTATGCTGGAAAAGGAAATATCTTCACATAAAAATTAGACAGAAGCATTCTCAGACACTTCTCTGTGATGGGCGCATTCAGCTCACTGAGTTCAACCTTCCTTTAGGTAGAATAGTTTTGAATCACTCTCTTTGTAGAATCTACTATCGATTATTTGGAGCGCATTGAGGCCTACGATGGAAAAGGGAATATCTTCCCATAAAAACTAAGCAGAATCATTCTCAGAAACATTTTTGTGATGAGTGCATTCAACTCTGAGACTTGAACATTCCTTTTGAAAGAGCAGTTTTGAAACATTCTTTTTATAGAATCTACAAGTGGGTATTTGGAGCAATTTGAGGCCTATGCTGGAAAAGGGAATATCTTCACATAAAAATTAGACAGAAGCATTCTCAGAAATTTCTTTGTGATGAGTGCGTTCAACTCACAGGGTTGAACTTTCCTTTTGATAGAACAGTTTTGAAACACTCTGTTTGTAGAATTTGCAAGTGGATATTTGGAGCGATTTGAGGCCTATGCTGCAAAAAGGGAATATCTGAACATAAGAACTAGACAGAAGCATTCTCAGAGACTTCCTTGTGCCTTATACATTCAATTCACAGGCTTGAACCTTCTTTTTGGTAGAGCAGTTTTGAAACACCCTTTTTGTAGACTCTGCAAGTGGATATTTACAGCGATTTGAGGCCTACAGTGAAAAAGGGGATATCTTCACATAAAAACTAGATAGAAGCATTCTCAGAAACTTCCCTTTGCTTTATGCAGTCAACTCACAGACTTGAAACTTCCTTTTCAAAGAGCAGATTTTAAATACTCTTTTTGTAGAAACTGCAAGTGGATATTTGGAGCGCTTTGAGGCCTATGCTGGAAAAGGAAATATCCTCACATATAAACAAGACAAAAGCATTCTCCGAAACTTCTTTGGGATGAATGCATTCAGCTCACAGAGTTGAACCTTGCCTTTGATAGAACAGTTTTGAAACACTCTTTTTTTAGAATCTGCAAGTGGATATTTGGAGCGCATTGGGACCTATGCTGGAAAAAGAAATATCTTCACATAATACGTAGACGGAAGCATTCTCAGAAACTTCTCTGTGATGAGTCATTTATGAAACACTTTCTTTGAAGAATCTATAAGAGATTATTTGGAGCTCATTGAGGCCTATGCTGGAAAAAGGAATATCTTCATATAAAAACTAGACAGAAGCATTCTGAGAAACTTCCCTGCGCTATTTGCATTCAACTCACACTCTTGAACCTTCTTTTTGAAAGAGCAGATTTGAAACACTCTTTTTGTAGAAACTGCAAGTGCATATTTGGAGTGCTTTGAGGCCTATGATGGAAAAGGAAATATCCTCACAGAAAAATTAGACAAAAGCATTCTCAGAAATTTCTTTGTGATGTGTGCATTTAATTCACCGAGTTGAACTTTCCTTTTGATAGAACAGTTTTGAAACAGTCTTTTTGTAGAATCTGCAAGTGGATATTTGGAGCAGTTTGAGGTCTATGCTGGAAAAGGAAATATCTTCACATAAAAACTAGACAGAAGCATTCCCAAAAACTTCCCCGTGCTTCATGCATTCAACTCACAAACTTGAACCTTCCTTTTGATAGAGCAGTTTTGAAACACTCTTTTTGTAGAATCTGCAATTGGATATTTGGAGCGATTTGAGGCCTATGATGAAAAAGGGAATATCTTCACCTAAAAACTAGACAGAAGCATTCTCTGAAACTTCTTTGCGATGAGTGCATTCAACCCACAGAGTTGAAACCTCCTTTTTTTTAGAACTGTTTTGTAACACTCTCTTTGTAGAATCTGAAAGTGGATACTTGGTGCGCTTTGAGGCCTATGCTGGAAATGGAAATATGTTCTCATAAAAACTAAGCAGAAGCATACTCACAGAGTTCTTAGTGATGAGTGCATCCAACTCACAGACTTAAACTTTCCTTTTGATATAGCAGTTTTGACACACTCTTTTTGTAGAATCTGCAAGTGGATATTTGGAGCGCTATGAGGCCTACGCTGTAAAAGGAAATATCATCACATAAAAACTATTCAGAAGCATTCTCAGAAACATCTCTATGATGAGTGCATTGTACTCACGGACTTGAACTTTCTTTTTGATAGAGCAGTTTTGAAACACTCCTTTTGTAGAATGTGCAAGTGGATATTTGGTGTGCTTTGAGGCCTAATCTGGAAAAGGAAATATCTTCACATAAAAACTAGACAGAAGCATTCTCTGAAACTTCTTTGTGATGCGTGCGTTCATCTGACAGACTAGAAACTTCCTTTTGATAGAGCAGTTTTGAAACACCCTTTTTGTAGAATCTACAAGTGGATATTTGGAGCGATTTGAGGCCTGTGGTGTAAAAGGGAATATCTTCACATAAAAACTAGCAGGAAGCATTCTCAGAAACTTCAGTGTGCGTTATGCATTCAACTCACAGACTTGAACATTCCTTTTGAAAGAGCAGATTTGAAAAACTCTTTTTGTAGAAATTGCAAGTGGATATTTAAAGTGGTTTGAGGCCTATGCTGGAAAAGGATATATCCTCACATAAAAAGTAGACAAAAGCATTCTCTGAAACTTCTTTGTGATGAATGCATTCAGCTTACAGGGTTGAACTTTCCTTTTGATAGAACAGTTTTGAAACACTCTTTTTGTAGAATCTGCAAGTGGATATTTGGAGAGCTTTGAGACCTTTGCTGGAAAAGGAAATATCTTCACATAAAAATTAGACAGAAGAATTCTCAGACACTTCTCTGTGATGAGTGCATTCAACTCACAGAGTTCAACCTTCCTTTTTGTAGAACAGTTATGAAACTCTCTCTTTGTAGAATCTACAAGGGATCAATTGGAGCACATTGGGGCCTATGCTGGAAAAGGAAGTATCTTCCCATTAAAAAAAAAGCAGAATCATTCTGAGATACTTTTTTGTGATCAGTGCATTCGACTCACAGACTTGAACCTTCCTTTTGATAGAGCAGTTTTGAAACACTCTTTTTGAAGAATCTTCAAGTGGATATTTGGAGCGCTTTGAGGCCTATGCTGGAAAAGGAAATATCTTCACATAAAAACTAGACAGAAGCATTGTCAGACACTTCTCTGTGATGAGTGCATTCAACTCACAGAGTTCAACCTTCCTTTTTGTAGAACAGTTATGAAACACTCTTTTTGTAGAATCTACAAGGGATCATTTGGAGCACGTTAAGACCTATGCTGGAAAAGGGTGTATCTTCCCATAAAAAAATAAGCAGAATCATTCTGAGATACCTTTCTGTGATGAGTGCATTCAACTCACAGGCTTGAACATTCCTTTCGATAGAGCAGTTTTGAAACACTCTTTTTGTAGATTCTGCAAGTGGGTATTTTGAGCGCTTTGAGGTCAAAGATGGAAAAGGAAATATCTTCATATAAAAACTAGACAGAAGCATTCTCAGAAATTACTTTGGGATGAGTGCATTCAACCCAAAGAGTTGAACCTTCCTTTTGATAGAACAGTTTTGAAACACTTTTTTTGTAGAATCTGCAAGTGGATATTTGGAGCAATTTGAGGCCTATGCTAGAAAAGGAAATATCTTCACATAAAAACTAGACGGAAGCATTCTCAGAAATTTCTTGGTGATGAGTGCATTCAACTCACAGGTTTGAACTTGCCTTTTGATAGAACAGTTTTGAAACACTCTGTTTGTAGAATTTGCAAGTGGATATTTGGAGAGATTTGTGGCCTGTGCTGCATAAAGGGAATATCTTAACTTTAGAACAAGACAGAAGCATTCTCAGAGACTCCCCTGTGCTTTATGCATTCAAATCACAGGCTTGAACCTTCCTTTTGATAGAGCAGTTTTGAACCACTCTTTTTGTAGAATCTGCAAGTGGATATTTGGAGTGATTTGAGGCCTATGATGAAAAAGGAAATATCTTCACCTAAAAACTAGACAGAAACATTCTCAGAAACTTCTGTGGGATCAGAACGTTCAACCAACAGAGTTGAACCTTCCTTTTGATAGACTAGTTTTGAAACACACTTTTTGTAGAATCTGCAAGTGGATGTTTGGAGGGCTTTGAGGCCTATGCTGGAAAGAAAATATCTTCACCTAAAAACTAGACAGAAGCATTCTCAGAAACTTCTTTGTGATGAGTGCATTCAACTCACAGTGTTGAAAGTTCCTTTTGATAGAACAATTCTGACACAATCTTCTTATAGAATCTGCAAGTGGATATTTGGATTGCTTGAGGCCTATGCTGGAGTAAGAAATAATTTCACATAAAAACTATATTGAAGCATTCTCAAAAACATCTTTGTGATGTGTGCCTTCAACTCACAGAATTGAAACTTCCTTTTGATAAAGCAGTTTTGAAACACCATATTGTAGAATCTGCAAGTGGATAGTTTTAGCACTTTGAGGCCTAGCCTGGAAAAGGGTCTATCTTCACATAAAAACTGGACAGAAGCATTCTCAGAAACTTCCCTGTGCTTTATGAATTCAACTCACAGACTTGAACCTTCCTTTTGATAGAACAGTTTGGAAAAACACTTTTTGTAGAATCTGGAAGTGGATATTTAGAGCGCTTTGAGGCCTATGCAGGAAAAGGAAATACCATCACATAAAAACTAGACAGAAGTATTCTCAGAAACTTCTTTGTGATGTGTGCATTCAACTCACAGATTTGAACCCTGCTTTTCAAAGAGCAGTTATGAAACACCCTTTTTGTAGGATCTGCAGGTGGACATTTTTGGCGCTTTGAGGCCAATGCTGGAAAAGGAAATATGTATACATAAAAACTAAACAGAAGCATTCTCAGAAACTTCTCTGTGTTTTATGATTTCAACTCACAGAGTTGAACCTTCCTTTTGATAGCGCAGTTTTGAAACACTCTTTTGTAGAATCTGCAAGTGGATATTTGGAATGCTTTGAGGCCTATGCTCGAAAAGGAAATTTCTTCATATAAATACTAGACAGAAGCATGCTCAGAAACTTCTTTGTGATGAGTGCATTGTACTCACAGACTTCAAATTTCCTTTTGATAGAGCAGTTTTGAAACAGTCTTTTTGTAAAATATGAAAGTGTATATTTGGTGCGATTTGAGGGCCAAGGTGGAAAAGGAAATATCTTCACATAAAAACTGGACAGAAGTATTCTCCGTATTTTCTTTGTGATGTGTGCATTAAACTAACAGAGTAGAACCTTCCTTTTGATAGAGCAGTTTTGAAACCCTCTTTTTGTAGAATCTGCAAGTGGATATTTGGAGCGATGTGAGGCTTATGGTGAAAAAGGGGATATCTTCGCATAAAAACTAGATAGAAGCATTCTCAGAAACTTCCCTGTGCCGTATGCATTCAACTCACGGACTTAAACCTTCCTTTTGAAAGAGCAGATTTGAAACACTTTTTTTGTAGAAACTGCAAGTGGATATTTGGAGCGCTTTGAGGCCTATGCAGGAAAAGGAAATATCCCCACATAAAAAGTAGACAAAAGCATTCTCCGAAACTTCTTTGCGATGAATGCATTCACCTCACAGAGTTGAACCTTCCCTTTGATGGAACAGTTTTGAAACACTCTTTTTGTAGAATCTGCAAGTGGATATTTGGAGCGCTTTGAGGCGTATGCTGGAAAAGGAAATATCTTCACATAATAAATAGACGGAAGCATTCACAGAAACTTCTCTGTGATGAGTGCATTCACCTCACAGAGTTCAACCTTCCTTTTGGTAGAACAGTTATGAAACACTCTCTTTGTAGAGTCTACAAGAGATTATTTGGAGCTCATTGTGGCCTATGCTGGAAGAGAAAGTATCTTCCCGGAAAAACTAAGCAGAATCATTCTCAGAAATATTTTTCTGATGAGTGCATTCAACTCACAGCCTTGAACCTTCCTTTTGATAGAGTAGTTTTGAAACACTCGTTTTGTAGAATCTGCAAGTGGATATTTGGAGTGCTTTGAAGTCTATGCTGGAAAAGGAAATATCTTCACATCAAAACTAGACAGAAACATTCTCAGAAATTTCTGTGTGATGAGTGCATTCAACTCACAGGGTTGAACTTTCCTTTTGCTAGAACAGTTTTGAAACATTCTTTTTGTAGAATCTGCAAGTGTGTATTTGGAGCGATTTGAGGCGTATGCTGCAAAAAGAGAAATCTTCACATAAAAACTAGACAGAAGCATTCCCAAAAACTTCCCCGTGCTTCATGCATTCAACTCACAGACTTGAACCTTCCTTTTGATAGAGCAGTTTTGAAACACTCTTTTTGTAGAATCTGCAATTGGATATTTGGAGCGATTTGAGGCCTATGATGAAAAAGGGAATGACTTCACCTAAAAACTAGACAGAAGCATCCTCTGAAACTTCTTTGTGATGAGTGCATTCAACCCACAGAGTTGAAACCTCCTTTTTTTTAGAACTGTTTTGTAACACTCTCTTTGTAGAATCTGAAAGTGGATACTTGGTGCGCTTTGAGGCCTATGCTGGAAATGGAAATATGTTCTCATAAAAACTAAGCAGAAGCATACTCACAGAGTTCTTAGTGATGAGTGCATTCAACTCACAGACATAAACTTTCCTTTTGATATAGCAGTTTTGACACACTCTTTTTGTAGAATCTGCAAGTGGATATTTGGAGCGCTATGAGGGCTACGCTGTAAAAGGAAATATCATCACATAAAAACTATACAGAAGCATTCTCAGAAACATCTCTATGATGAGCGCATTGTACTCACAGACTTGAACTTTCTTTTTGATAGAGCAGTTTTGAAACACTCCTTTTGTAGAATGTGCAAGTGGATATTTGGTGTGCTTTGAGGCCTAATCTGGAAAAGGAAATATCTTCACATAAAAACTAGACAGAAGCATTCTCTGAAACTTCTTTGTGATGCGTGCATTCATCTAACAGACTAGAAACTTCTTTTTGATAGAGCAGTTTTGAAACACCCTTTTTGTAGAATCTACAAGTGGATATTTGGAGCGATTTGAGGCCTGTGGTGTAAAAGGGAATATCTTCACATAAAAACTAGAAGGAAGCATTCTCAGAAACTTCAGTGTGCTTTGTGCATTCAACTCACAGACTTGAACCTTCCTATTGAAAAAGCAGATTTGAAAAACTCTTTTTGTAGAAATTGCAAGTGGATATTTGGAGTGCTTTGAGGCCTATGCTGGAAAAGGATATATCCTCACATAAAAACTAGACAAAAGCATTCCCTGAAACTTCTTTGTGATGAATGCATTCAGCTTACAGAGTTGAACTTTCCTTTTGATAGAACAGTTTTGAAACACTCTTTTTGTAGAATCTGCAAGTGGATATTTGGAGAGCTATGAGACCTATGCTGGAAAAGGAAATATCTTCACATAAAAATTAGACAGAAGCATTCTCAGACACTTCTCTGTGATGAGTGCATTCAACTCAGAGAGTTCAACCTTCCTTTTGGTAGAACAGTTTTGAATCACTCTCTTTCTAGAATCTACAATAGATTATTTGGAGCTCATTTAGGCCTATGACGGGAAAGGGAATATCTTCCCATAAAAACTAAGCAGAATCATTGTCAGAAACATTTATGTGATGAGTGCTTTCAACTCAGAGTCTTGAACATTCCTTTTGATAGAGCAGTTTTGAAACACTCTTTTTGTAGAATCTGCAATGGGATATTTGGAGTGCTTTGAGACCTATGCTGGAAAAGGAAATATCTTCACATAAAAATTAGACAGAAGCATTCTCAGACACTTCTCTGTGATGGGCGCATTCAGCTCACTGAGTTCAACCTTCCTTTAGGTAGAATAGTTTTGAATCACTCTCTTTGTAGAATCTACTATCGATTATTTGGAGCGCATTGAGGCCTACGATGGAAAAGGGAATATCTTCCCATAAAAACTAAGCAGAATCATTCTCAGAAACATTTTTGTGATGAGTGCATTCAACTCTGAGACTTGAACATTCCTTTTGAAAGAACAGTTTTGAAACATTCTTTTTATAGAATCTACAAGTGGGTATTTGGAGCAATTTGAGGCCTATGCTGGAAAAGGGAATATCTTCACATAAAAATTAGACAGAAGCATTCTCAGAAATTTCTTTGTGATGAGTGCGTTCAACTCACAGGGTTGAACTTTCCTTTTGATAGAACAGTTTTGAAACACTCTGTTTGTAGAATTTGCAAGTGGATATTTGGAGCGATTTGAGGCCTATGCTGCAAAAAGGGAATATCTTAACATAAGAACTAGACAGAAGCATTCTCAGAGACTTCCTTGTGCCTTATACATTCAATTCACAGGCTTGAACCTTCTTTTTGGTAGAGCAGTTTTGAAACACCCTTTTTGTAGACTCTGCAAGTGGATATTTACAGCGATTTGAGGCCTACAGTGAAAAAGGGGATATCTTCACATAAAAACTAGATAGAAGCATTCTCAGAAACTTCCCTTTGCTTTATGCAGTCAACTCACAGACTTGAAACTTCCTTTTCAAAGAGCAGATTTTAAATACTCTTTTTGTAGAAACTGCAAGTGGATATTTGGAGCGCTTTGAGGCCTATGCTGGAAAAGGAAATATCCTCACATATAAACAAGACAAAAGCATTCTCCGAAACTTCTTTGGGATGAATGCATTCAGCTCACAGAGTTGAACCTTGCCTTTGATAGAACAGTTTTGAAACACTCTTTTTTTAGAATCTGCAAGTGGATATTTGGAGCGCATTGGGACCTATGCTGGAAAAAGAAATATCTTCACATAATACCTAGACGGAAGCATTCTCAGAAACTTCTCTGTGATGAGTCATTTATGAAACACTTTCTTTGAAGAATCTATAAGAGATTATTTGGAGCTCATTGAGGCCTATGCTTGAAAAAGGAATATTTTCATATAAAAACTAGACAGAAGCATTCTGAGAAACTTCCCTGCGCTATTTGCATTCAACTCACACTCTTGAACCTTCTTTTTGAAAGAGCAGATTTGAAACACTCTTTTTGTAGAAACTGCAAGTGCATATTTGGAGTGCTTTGAGGCCTATGATGGAAAAGGAAATATCCTCACAGAAAAATTAGACAAAAGCATTCTCAGAAATTTCTTTGTGATGTGTGCATTTAATTCACCGAGTTGAACTTTCCTTTTGATAGAACAGTTTTGAAACAGTCTTTTTGTAGAATCTGCAAGTGGATATTTGGAGCATTTTGAGGTCTATGCTGGAAAAGGAAATATCTTCACATAAAAACTAGACAGAAGCATTCCCAAAAACATCCCCGTGCTTCATGCATTCAACTCACAAACTTGAACCTTCCTTTTGATAGAGCAGTTTTGAAACACTCTTTTTGTAGAATCTGCAATTGGATATTTGGAACGATTTGAGGCCTATGATGAAAAAGGGAATATCTTCACCTAAAAACTAGACAGAAGCATTCTCTGAAACTTCTTTGCGATGAGTGCATTCAACCCACAGAGTTGAAACCTCCTTTTTTTTAGAACTGTTTTGTAACACTCTCTTTGTAGAATCTGAAAGTGGATACTTGGTGCGCTTTGAGGCCTATGCTGGAAATGGAAATATGTTCTCATAAAAACTAAGCAGAAGCATACTCACAGAGTTCTTAGTGATGAGTGCATCCAACTCACAGACTTAAACTTTCCTTTTGATATAGCAGTTTTGACACACTCTTTTTGTAGAATCTGCAAGTGGATATTTGGAGCGCTATGAGGCCTACGCTGTAAAAGGAAATATCATCACATAAAAACTATACAGAAGCATTCTCAGAAACATCTCTATGATGAGTGCATTGTACTCACGGACTTGAACTTTCTTTTTGATAGAGCAGTTTTGAAACACTCCTTTTGTAGAATGTGCAAGTGGATATTTGGTGTGCTTTGAGGCCTAATCTGGAAAAGGAAATATCTTCACATAAAAACTAGACAGAAGCATTCTCTGAAACTTCTTTGTGATGCGTGCGTTCATCTGACAGACTAGAAACTTCCTTTTGATAGAGCAGTTTTGAAACACCCTTTTTGTAGAATCTACAAGTGGATATTTGGAGCGATTTGAGGCCTGTGGTGTAAAAGGGAATATCTTCACATAAAAACTAGAAGGAAGCATTCTCAGAAACTTCAGTGTGCGTTATGCATTCAACTCACAGACTTGAACATTCCTTTTGAAAGAGCAGATTTGAAAAACTCTTTTTGTAGAAATTGCAAGTGGATATTTGGAGTGGTTTGAGGCCTATGCTGGAAAAGGATATATCCTCACATAAAAACTAGACAAAAGCATTCTCTGAAACTTCTTTGTGATGAATGCATTCAGCTTACAGAGTTGAACTTCCTTTTGATAGAACAGTTTTGAAACACTCTTTTTGTAGAATCTGCAAGTGGATAATTGGAGAGCTTTGAGACCTATGCTGGAAAAGGAAATATCTTCACATAAAAATTAGACAGAAGCATTCTCAGACACTTCTCTGTGATGAGTGCATTCAACTCAGAGAGTTCAACCTTCCTTTTTGTAGAACAGTTATGAAACTCTCTCTTTGTAGAATCTACAAGGGATCATTTGGAGCACATTGTGGCCTATGCTGGAAAAGGAAGTATCTTCCCATTAAAAAAAAAAGCAGAATCATTCTGAGATACTTTTTTGTGATCAGTGCATTCGACTCACAGACTTGAACCTTCCTTTTGATAGAGCAGTTTTGAAACACTCTTTTTGAAGAATCTTCAAGTGGATATTTGGAGCGCTTTGAGGCCTATGCTGGAAAAGGAAATATCTTCACATAAAAACTAGACAGAAGCATTGTCAGACACTTCTCTGTGATGAGTGCATTCAACTCACAGAGTTCAACCTTCCTTTTTGTAGAATAGTTATGAAACACTCTCTTTGTAGAATCTACAAGGGATCATTTGGAGCACATTAAGACCTATGCTGGAAAAGGGTGTATCTTCCCATAAAAAAATAAGCAGAATCATTCTGAGATACCTTTTTGTGATGAGTGCATTCAACTCACAGACTTGAACATTCCTTTCGATAGAGCAGTTTTGAAACACTCTTTTTGTAGATTCTGCAAGTGGGTATTTTGAGCGCTTTGAGGTCAAAGATGGAAAAGGAAATATCTTCATATAAAAACTAGACAGAAGCATTCTCAGAAATTACTTTGGGATGAGTGCATTCAACCCAAAGAGTTGAACCTTCCTTTTGATAGAACAGTTTTGAAACACTTTTTTTGTAGAATCTGCAAGTGGATATTTGGAGCAATTTGAGGCCTATGCTAGAAAAGGAAATATCTTCACATAAAAACTAGACGGAAGCATTCTCAGAAATTTCTTGGTGATGAGTGCATTCAACTCACAGGTTTGAACTTGCCTTTTGATAGAACAGTTTTGAAACACTCTGTTTGTAGAATTTGCAAGTGGATATTTGGAGAGATTTGTGGCCTGTGCTGCATAAAGGGAATATCTTAACTTTAGAACAAGACAGAAGCATTCTCAGAGACTCCCCTGTGCTTTATGCATTCAAATCACAGGCTTGAACCTTCCTTTTGATAGAGCAGTTTTGAACCACTCTTTTTGTAGAATCTGCAAGTGGATATTTGGAGTGATTTGAGGCCTATGATGAAAAAGGAAATATCTTCACCTAAAAACTAGACAGAAACATTCTCAGAAACTTCTGTGGGTTCAGAACGTTCAACCAACAGAGTTGAACCTTCCTTTTGATAGACTAGTTTTGAAACACACTTTTTGTAGAATCTGCAAGTGGATGTTTGGAGGGCTTTGAGGCCTATGCTGGAAAGAAAATATCTTCACCTAAAAACTAGACAGAAGCATTCTCAGAAACTTCTTTGTGATGAGTGCATTCAACTCACAGTGTTGAAAGTTCCTTTTGATAGAACAATTCTGACACAATCTTCTTATAGAATCTGCAAGTGGATATTTGGATTGCTTGAGGCCTATGCTGGAGTAAGAAATAATTTCACATAAAAACTATATTGAAGCATTCTCAAAAACATCTTTGTGATGTGTGCCTTCAACTCACAGAATTGAAACTTCCTTTTGATAAAGCAGTTTTGAAACACCATATTGTAGAATCTGCAAGTGGATAGTTTTAGCACTTTGAGGCCTAGCCTGGAAAAGGGTCTATCTTCACGTAAAAACTGGACAGAAGCATTCTCAGAAACTTCCCTGTGCTTTATGAATTCAACTCACAGACTTGAACCTTCCTTTTGATAGAACAGTTTGGAAAAACACTTTTTGTAGAATCTGGAAGTGGATATTTAGAGCGCTTTGAGGCCTATGCAGGAAAAGGAAATACCATCACATAAAAACTAGACAGAAGTATTCTCAGAAACTTCTTTGTGATGTGTGCATTCAACTCACAGATTTGAACCCTGCTTTTCAAAGAGCAGTTATGAAACACCCTTTTTGTAGGATCTGCAGGTGGACATTTTTGGCGCTTTGAGGCCAATGCTGGAAAAGGAAATATGTATACATAAAAACTAAACAGAAGCATTCTCAGAAACTTCTCTGTGTTTTATGATTTCAACTCACAGAGTTGAACCTTCCTTTTGATAGCGCAGTTTTGAAACACTCTTTTGTAGAATCTGCAAGTGGATATTTGGAATGCTTTGAGGCCTATGCTCGAAAAGGAAATTTCTTCATATAAATACTAGACAGAAGCATGCTCAGAAACTTCTTTGTGATGAGTGCATTGTACTCACAGACTTCAAATTTCCTTTTGATAGAGCAGTTTTGAAACAGTCTTTTTGTAAAATATGAAAGTGTATATTTGGTGCGATTTGAGGGCTAAGATGGAAAAGGAAATATCTTCACATAAAAACTGGACAGAAGTAATCTCCGTATTTTCTTTGTGATGTGTGCATTAAACTAACAGAGTAGAACCTTCCTTTTGATAGAGCAGTTTTGAAACCCTCTTTTTGTAGAATCTGCAAGTGGATATTTGGAGCGATTTGAGGCCTATGGTGAAAAAGGGGATATCTTCGCATAAAAACTAGATAGAAGCATTCTCAGAAACTTCCCTGGGCCGTATGCATTCAACTCACGGACTTAAACCTTCCTTTTGAAAGAGCAGATTTGAAACACTTTTTTTGTAGAAACTGCAAGTGGATATTTGGAGCGCTTTGAGGCCTATGCAGGAAAAGGAAATATCCCCACATAAAAAGTAGACAAAAGCATTCTCCGAAACTTCTTTGTGATGAATGCATTCACCTCACAGAGTTGAACCTTCCCTTTGATGGAACAGTTTTGAAACACTCTTTTTGTAGAATCTGCAAGTGGCTATTTGGAGCGCTTTGAGGCGTATGCTGGAAAAGGAAATATCTTCACATAATAAATAGACGGAAGCATTCACAGAAACTTCTCTGTGATGAGTGCATTCACCTCACAGAGTTCAACCTTCCTTTTGGTAGAACAGTTATGAAACACTCTCTTTGTAGAGTCTACAAGAGATTATTTGGAGCTCATTGAGGCCTATGCTGGAAGAGAAAGTATCTTCCCGGAAAAACTAAGCAGAATCATTCTCAGAAATATTTTTGTGATGAGTGCATTCAACTCACAGCCTTGAACCTTCCTTTTGATAGAGTAGTTTTGAAACACTCGTTTTGTAGAATCTGCAAGTGGATATTTGGAGTGCTTTGAGGTCTATGCTGGAAAAGGAAATATCTTCACATCAAAACTAGACAGAAACATTCTCAGAAATTTCTGTGTGATGAGTGCATTCAACTCACAGGGTTGAACTTTCCTTTTGCTAGAACAGTTTTGAAACATTCTTTTTGTAGAATCTGCAAGTGTGTATTTGGAGCGATTTGAGGCGTATGCTGCAAAAAGGGAATATCTTAACATAAGAACTAGACAGAAGCATTCTCAGAGACTTCCTTGTGCCTTATACATTCAATTCACAGGCTTGAACCTTCTTTTTGGTAGAGCAGTTTTGAAACACCCTTTTTGTAGACTCTGCAAGTGGATATTTACAGCGATTTGGGGCCTACAGTGAAAAAGGGGATATCTTCACATAAAAACTAGATAGAAGCATTCTCAGAAACTTCCCTTTGCTTTATGCAGTCAACTCACAGACTTGAAACTTCCTTTTCAAAGAGCAGATTTTAAATACTCTTTTTGTAGAAACTGCAAGTGGATATTTGGAGCGCTTTGAGGCCTATGCTGGAAAAGGAAATATCCTCACATATAAACAAGACAAAAGCATTCTCCGAAACTTCTTTGGGATGAATGCATTCAGCTCACAGAGTTGAACCTTGCCTTTGATAGAACAGTTTTGAAACACTCTTTTTTTAGAATCTGCAAGTGGATATTTGGAGCGCATTGGGACCTATGCTGGAAAAAGAAATATCTTCACATAATACGTAGACGGAAGCATTCTCAGAAACTTCTCTGTGATGAGTCATTTATGAAACACTTTCTTTGAAGAATCTATAAGAGATTATTTGGAGCTCATTGAGGCCTATGCTGGAAAAAGGAATATCTTCATATAAAAACTAGACAGAAGCATTCTGAGAAACTTCCCTGTGCTATTTGCATTCAACTCACACTCTTGAACCTTCTTTTTGAAAGAGCAGATTTGAAACACTCTTTTTGTAGAAACTGCAAGTGCATATTTGGAGTGCTTTGAGGCCTATGATGGAAAAGGAAATATCCTCACAGAAAAATTAGACAAAAGCATTCTCAGAAATTTCTTTGTGATGTGTGCATTTAATTCACCGAGTTGAACTTTCCTTTTGATAGAACAGTTTTGAAACAGTCTTTTTGTAGAATCTGCAAGTGGATATTTGGAGCAGTTTGAGGTCTATGCTGGAAAAGGAAATATCTTCACATAAAAACTAGACAGAAGCATTCCCAAAAACTTCCCCGTGCTTCATGCATTCAACTCACAAACTTGAACCTTCCTTTTGATAGAGCAGTTTTGAAACACTCTTTTTGTAGAATCTGCAATTGGATATTTGGAGCGATTTGAGGCCTATGATGAAAAAGGGAATATCTTCACCTAAAAACTAGACAGAAGCATTCTCTGAAACTTCTTTGCGATGAGTGCATTCAACCCACAGAGTTGAAACCTCCTTTTTTTTAGAACTGTTTTGTAACACTCTCTTTGTAGAATCTGAAAGTGGATACTTGGTGCGCTTTGAGGCCTATGCTGGAAATGGAAATATGTTCTCATAAAAACTAAGCAGAAGCATACTCACAGAGTTCTTAGTGATGAGTGCATCCAACTCACAGACTTAAACTTTCCTTTTGATATAGCAGTTTTGACACACTCTTTTTGTAGAATCTGCAAGTGGATATTTGGAGCGCTATGAGGCCTACGCTGTAAAAGGAAATATCATCACATAAAAACTATTCAGAAGCATTCTCAGAAACATCTCTATGATGAGTGCATTGTACTCACGGACTTGAACTTTCTTTTTGATAGAGCAGTTTTGAAACACTCCTTTTGTAGAATGTGCAAGTGGATATTTGGTGTGCTTTGAGGCCTAATCTGGAAAAGGAAATATCTTCACATAAAAACTAGACAGAAGCATTCTCTGAAACTTCTTTGTGATGCGTGCGTTCATCTGACAGACTAGAAACTTCCTTTTGATAGAGCAGTTTTGAAACACCCTTTTTGTAGAATCTACAAGTGGATATTTGGAGCGATTTGAGGCCTGTGGTGTAAAAGGGAATATCTTCACATAAAAACTAGCAGGAAGCATTCTCAGAAACTTCAGTGTGCGTTATGCATTCAACTCACAGACTTGAACATTCCTTTTGAAAGAGCAGATTTGAAAAACTCTTTTTGTAGAAATTGCAAGTGGATATTTAAAGTGGTTTGAGGCCTATGCTGGAAAAGGATATATCCTCACATAAAAACTAGACAAAAGCATTCTCTGAAACTTCTTTGTGATGAATGCATTCAGCTTACAGGGTTGAACTTTCCTTTTGATAGAACAGTTTTGAAACACTCTTTTTGTAGAATCTGCAAGTGGATATTTGGAGAGCTTTGAGACCTTTGCTGGAAAAGGAAATATCTTCACATAAAAATTAGACAGAAGAATTCTCAGACACTTCTCTGTGATGAGTGCATTCAACTCACAGAGTTCAACCTTCCTTTTTGTAGAACAGTTATGAAACTCTCTCTTTGTAGAATCTACAAGGGATCAATTGGAGCACATTGGGGCCTATGCTGGAAAAGGAAGTATCTTCCCATTAAAAAAAAAGCAGAATCATTCTGAGATACTTTTTTGTGATCAGTGCATTCGACTCACAGACTTGAACCTTCCTTTTGATAGAGCAGTTTTGAAACACTCTTTTTGAAGAATCTTCAAGTGGATATTTGGAGCGCTTTGAGGCCTATGCTGGAAAAGGAAATATCTTCACATAAAAACTAGACAGAAGCATTGTCAGACACTTCTCTGTGATGAGTGCATTCAACTCACAGAGTTCAACCTTCCTTTTTGTAGAACAGTTATGAAACACTCTTTTTGTAGAATCTACAAGGGATCATTTGGAGCACGTTAAGACCTATGCTGGAAAAGGGTGTATCTTCCCATAAAAAAATAAGCAGAATCATTCTGAGATACCTTTCTGTGATGAGTGCATTCAACTCACAGGCTTGAACATTCCTTTCGATAGAGCAGTTTTGAAACACTCTTTTTGTAGATTCTGCAAGTGGGTATTTTGAGCGCTTTGAGGTCAAAGATGGAAAAGGAAATATCTTCATATAAAAACTAGACAGAAGCATTCTCAGAAATTACTTTGGGATGAGTGCATTCAACCCAAAGAGTTGAACCTTCCTTTTGATAGAACAGTTTTGAAACACTTTTTTTGTAGAATCTGCAAGTGGATATTTGGAGCAATTTGAGGCCTATGCTAGAAAAGGAAATATCTTCACATAAAAACTAGACGGAAGCATTCTCAGAAATTTCTTGGTGATGAGTGCATTCAACTCACAGGTTTGAACTTGCCTTTTGATAGAACAGTTTTGAAACACTCTGTTTGTAGAATTTGCAAGTGGATATTTGGAGAGATTTGTGGCCTGTGCTGCATAAAGGGAATATCTTAACTTTAGAACAAGACAGAAGCATTCTCAGAGACTCCCCTGTGCTTTATGCATTCAAATCACAGGCTTGAACCTTCCTTTTGATAGAGCAGTTTTGAACCACTCTTTTTGTAGAATCTGCAAGTGGATATTTGGAGTGATTTGAGGCCTATGATGAAAAAGGAAATATCTTCACCTAAAAACTAGACAGAAACATTCTCAGAAACTTCTGTGGGATCAGAACGTTCAACCAACAGAGTTGAACCTTCCTTTTGATAGACTAGTTTTGAAACACACTTTTTGTAGAATCTGCAAGTGGATGTTTGGAGGGCTTTGAGGCCTATGCTGGAAAGAAAATATCTTCACCTAAAAACTAGACAGAAGCATTCTCAGAAACTTCTTTGTGATGAGTGCATTCAACTCACAGTGTTGAAAGTTCCTTTTGATAGAACAATTCTGACACAATCTTCTTATAGAATCTGCAAGTGGATATTTGGATTGCTTGAGGCCTATGCTGGAGTAAGAAATAATTTCACATAAAAACTATATTGAAGCATTCTCAAAAACATCTTTGTGATGTGTGCCTTCAACTCACAGAATTGAAACTTCCTTTTGATAAAGCAGTTTTGAAACACCATATTGTAGAATCTGCAAGTGGATAGTTTTAGCACTTTGAGGCCTAGCCTGGAAAAGGGTCTATCTTCACATAAAAACTGGACAGAAGCATTCTCAGAAACTTCCCTGTGCTTTATGAATTCAACTCACAGACTTGAACCTTCCTTTTGATAGAACAGTTTGGAAAAACACTTTTTGTAGAATCTGGAAGTGGATATTTAGAGCGCTTTGAGGCCTATGCAGGAAAAGGAAATACCATCACATAAAAACTAGACAGAAGTATTCTCAGAAACTTCTTTGTGATGTGTGCATTCAACTCACAGATTTGAACCCTGCTTTTCAAAGAGCAGTTATGAAACACCCTTTTTGTAGGATCTGCAGGTGGACATTTTTGGCGCTTTGAGGCCAATGCTGGAAAAGGAAATATGTATACATAAAAACTAAACAGAAGCATTCTCAGAAACTTCTCTGTGTTTTATGATTTCAACTCACAGAGTTGAACCTTCCTTTTGATAGCGCAGTTTTGAAACACTCTTTTGTAGAATCTGCAAGTGGATATTTGGAATGCTTTGAGGCCTATGCTCGAAAAGGAAATTTCTTCATATAAATACTAGACAGAAGCATGCTCAGAAACTTCTTTGTGATGAGTGCATTGTACTCACAGACTTCAAATTTCCTTTTGATAGAGCAGTTTTGAAACAGTCTTTTTGTAAAATATGAAAGTGTATATTTGGTGCGATTTGAGGGCCAAGGTGGAAAAGGAAATATCTTCACATAAAAACTGGACAGAAGTATTCTCCGTATTTTCTTTGTGATGTGTGCATTAAACTAACAGAGTAGAACCTTCCTTTTGATAGAGCAGTTTTGAAACCCTCTTTTTGTAGAATCTGCAAGTGGATATTTGGAGCGATGTGAGGCTTATGGTGAAAAAGGGGATATCTTCGCATAAAAACTAGATAGAAGCATTCTCAGAAACTTCCCTGTGCCGTATGCATTCAACTCACGGACTTAAACCTTCCTTTTGAAAGAGCAGATTTGAAACACTTTTTTTGTAGAAACTGCAAGTGGATATTTGGAGCGCTTTGAGGCCTATGCAGGAAAAGGAAATATCCCCACATAAAAAGTAGACAAAAGCATTCTCCGAAACTTCTTTGCGATGAATGCATTCACCTCACAGAGTTGAACCTTCCCTTTGATGGAACAGTTTTGAAACACTCTTTTTGTAGAATCTGCAAGTGGATATTTGGAGCGCTTTGAGGCGTATGCTGGAAAAGGAAATATCTTCACATAATAAATAGACGGAAGCATTCACAGAAACTTCTCTGTGATGAGTGCATTCACCTCACAGAGTTCAACCTTCCTTTTGGTAGAACAGTTATGAAACACTCTCTTTGTAGAGTCTACAAGAGATTATTTGGAGCTCATTGTGGCCTATGCTGGAAGAGAAAGTATCTTCCCGGAAAAACTAAGCAGAATCATTCTCAGAAATATTTTTGTGATGAGTGCATTCAACTCACAGCCTTGAACCTTCCTTTTGATAGAGTAGTTTTGAAACACTCGTTTTGTAGAATCTGCAAGTGGATATTTGGAGTGCTTTGAGGTCTATGCTGGAAAAGGAAATATCTTCACATCAAAACTAGACAGAAACATTCTCAGAAATTTCTGTGTGATGAGTGCATTCAACTCACAGGGTTGAACTTTCCTTTTGCTAGAACAGTTTTGAAACATTCTTTTTGTAGAATCTGCTAGTGTGTATTTGGAGCGATTTGAGGCGTATGCTGCAAAAAGAGAAATCTTCACATAAAAACTAGACAGAAGCATTCCCAAAAACTTCCCCGTGCTTCATGCATTCAACTCACAGACTTGAACCTTCCTTTTGATAGAGCAGTTTTGAAACACTCTTTTTGTAGAATCTGCAATTGGATATTTGGAGCGATTTGAGGCCTATGATGAAAAAGGGAATGACTTCACCTAAAAACTAGACAGAAGCATCCTCTGAAACTTCTTTGTGATGAGTGCATTCAACCCACAGAGTTGAAACCTCCTTTTTTTTAGAACTGTTTTGTAACACTCTCTTTGTAGAATCTGAAAGTGGATACTTGGTGCGCTTTGAGGCCTATGCTGGAAATGGAAATATGTTCTCATAAAAACTAAGCAGAAGCATACTCACAGAGTTCTTAGTGATGAGTGCATTCAACTCACAGACATAAACTTTCCTTTTGATATAGCAGTTTTGACACACTCTTTTTGTAGAATCTGCAAGTGGATATTTGGAGCGCTATGAGGGCTACGCTGTAAAAGGAAATATCATCACATAAAAACTATACAGAAGCATTCTCAGAAACATCTCTATGATGAGCGCATTGTACTCACAGACTTGAACTTTCTTTTTGATAGAGCAGTTTTGAAACACTCCTTTTGTAGAATGTGCAAGTGGATATTTGGTGTGCTTTGAGGCCTAATCTGGAAAAGGAAATATCTTCACATAAAAACTAGACAGAAGCATTCTCTGAAACTTCTTTGTGATGCGTGCATTCATCTAACAGACTAGAAACTTCTTTTTGATAGAGCAGTTTTGAAACACCCTTTTTGTAGAATCTACAAGTGGATATTTGGAGCGATTTGAGGCCTGTGGTGTAAAAGGGAATATCTTCACATAAAAACTAGAAGGAAGCATTCTCAGAAACTTCAGTGTGCTTTGTGCATTCAACTCACAGACTTGAACCTTCCTATTGAAAAAGCAGATTTGAAAAACTCTTTTTGTAGAAATTGCAAGTGGATATTTGGAGTGCTTTGAGGCCTATGCTGGAAAAGGATATATCCTCACATAAAAACTAGACAAAAGCATTCCCTGAAACTTCTTTGTGATGAATGCATTCAGCTTACAGAGTTGAACTTTCCTTTTGATAGAACAGTTTTGAAACACTCTTTTTGTAGAATCTGCAAGTGGATATTTGGAGAGCTATGAGACCTATGCTGGAAAAGGAAATATCTTCACATAAAAATTAGACAGAAGCATTCTCAGACACTTCTCTGTGATGAGTGCATTCAACTCAGAGAGTTCAACCTTCCTTTTGGTAGAACAGTTTTGAATCACTCTCTTTCTAGAATCTACAATAGATTATTTGAAGCTCATTTAGGCCTATGACGGGAAAGGGAATATCTTCCCATAAAAACTAAGCAGAATCATTGTCAGAAACATTTATGTGATGAGTGCTTTCAACTCAGAGTCTTGAACATTCCTTTTGATAGAGCAGTTTTGAAACACTCTTTTTGTAGAATCTGCAATGGGATATTTGGAGTGCTTTGAGACCTATGCTGGAAAAGGAAATATCTTCACATAAAAATTAGACAGAAGCATTCTCAGACACTTCTCTGTGATGGGCGCATTCAGCTCACTGAGTTCAACCTTCCTTTAGGTAGAATAGTTTTGAATCACTCTCTTTGTAGAATCTACTATCGATTATTTGGAGCGCATTGAGGCCTACGATGGAAAAGGGAATATCTTCCCATAAAAACTAAGCAGAATCATTCTCAGAAACATTTTTGTGATGAGTGCATTCAACTCTGAGACTTGAACATTCCTTTTGAAAGAACAGTTTTGAAACATTCTTTTTATAGAATCTACAAGTGGGTATTTGGAGCAATTTGAGGCCTATGCTGGAAAAGGGAATATCTTCACATAAAAATTAGACAGAAGCATTCTCAGAAATTTCTTTGTGATGAGTGCGTTCAACTCACAGGGTTGAACTTTCCTTTTGATAGAACAGTTTTGAAACACTCTGTTTGTAGAATTTGCAAGTGGATATTTGGAGCGATTTGAGGCCTATGCTGCAAAAAGGGAATATCTTAACATAAGAACTAGACAGAAGCATTCTCAGAGACTTCCTTGTGCCTTATACATTCAATTCACAGGCTTGAACCTTCTTTTTGGTAGAGCAGTTTTGAAACACCCTTTTTGTAGACTCTGCAAGTGGATATTTACAGCGATTTGAGGCCTACAGTGAAAAAGGGGATATCTTCACATAAAAACTAGATAGAAGCATTCTCAGAAACTTCCCTTTGCTTTATGCAGTCAACTCACAGACTTGAAACTTCCTTTTCAAAGAGCAGATTTTAAATACTCTTTTTGTAGAAACTGCAAGTGGATATTTGGAGCGCTTTGAGGCCTATGCTGGAAAAGGAAATATCCTCACATATAAACAAGACAAAAGCATTCTCCGAAACTTCTTTGGGATGAATGCATTCAGCTCACAGAGTTGAACCTTGCCTTTGATAGAACAGTTTTGAAACACTCTTTTTTTAGAATCTGCAAGTGGATATTTGGAGCGCATTGGGACCTATGCTGGAAAAAGAAATATCTTCACATAATACGTAGACGGAAGCATTCTCAGAAACTTCTCTGTGATGAGTCATTTATGAAACACTTTCTTTGAAGAATCTATAAGAGATTATTTGGAGCTCATTGAGGCCTATGCTGGAAAAAGGAATATTTTCATATAAAAACTAGACAGAAGCATTCTGAGAAACTTCCCTGCGCTATTTGCATTCAACTCACACTCTTGAACCTTCTTTTTGAAAGAGCAGATTTGAAACACTCTTTTTGTAGAAACTGCAAGTGCATATTTGGAGTGCTTTGAGGCCTATGATGGAAAAGGAAATATCCTCACAGAAAAATTAGACAAAAGCATTCTCAGAAATTTCTTTGTGATGTGTGCATTTAATTCACCGAGTTGAACTTTCCTTTTGATAGAACAGTTTTGAAACAGTCTTTTTGTAGAATCTGCAAGTGGATATTTGGAGCATTTTGAGGTCTATGCTGGAAAAGGAAATATCTTCACATAAAAACTAGACAGAAGCATTCCCAAAAACTTCCCCGTGCTTCATGCATTCAACTCACAAACTTGAACCTTCCTTTTGATAGAGCAGTTTTGAAACACTCTTTTTGTAGAATCTGCAATTGGATATTTGGAACGATTTGAGGCCTATGATGAAAAAGGGAATATCTTCACCTAAAAACTAGACAGAAGCATTCTCTGAAACTTCTTTGCGATGAGTGCATTCAACCCACAGAGTTGAAACCTCCTTTTTTTTAGAACTGTTTTGTAACACTCTCTTTGTAGAATCTGAAAGTGGATACTTGGTGCGCTTTGAGGCCTATGCTGGAAATGGAAATATGTTCTCATAAAAACTAAGCAGAAGCATACTCACAGAGTTCTTAGTGATGAGTGCATCCAACTCACAGACTTAAACTTTCCTTTTGATATAGCAGTTTTGACACACTCTTTTTGTAGAATCTGCAAGTGGATATTTGGAGCGCTATGAGGCCTACGCTGTAAAAGGAAATATCATCACATAAAAACTATACAGAAGCATTCTCAGAAACATCTCTATGATGAGTGCATTGTACTCACGGACTTGAACTTTCTTTTTGATAGAGCAGTTTTGAAACACTCCTTTTGTAGAATGTGCAAGTGGATATTTGGTGTGCTTTGAGGCCTAATCTGGAAAAGGAAATATCTTCACATAAAAACTAGACAGAAGCATTCTCTGAAACTTCTTTGTGATGCGTGCGTTCATCTGACAGACTAGAAACTTCCTTTTGATAGAGCAGTTTTGAAACACCCTTTTTGTAGAATCTACAAGTGGATATTTGGAGCGATTTGAGGCCTGTGGTGTAAAAGGGAATATCTTCACATAAAAACTAGAAGGAAGCATTCTCAGAAACTTCAGTGTGCGTTATGCATTCAACTCACAGACTTGAACATTCCTTTTGAAAGAGCAGATTTGAAAAACTCTTTTTGTAGAAATTGCAAGTGGATATTTGGAGTGGTTTGAGGCCTATGCTGGAAAAGGATATATCCTCACATAAAAACTAGACAAAAGCATTCTCTGAAACTTCTTTGTGATGAATGCATTCAGCTTACAGAGTTGAACTTCCTTTTGATAGAACAGTTTTGAAACACTCTTTTTGTAGAATCTGCAAGTGGATATTTGGAGAGATTTGAGACCTATGCTGGAAAAGGAAATATCTTCACATAAAAATTAGACAGAAGCATTCTCAGACACTTCTCTGTGATGAGTGCATTCAACTCAGAGAGTTCAACCTTCCTTTTTGTAGAACAGTTATGAAACTCTCTCTTTGTAGAATCTACAAGGGATCATTTGGAGCACATTGTGGCCTATGCTGGAAAAGGAAGTATCTTCCCATTAAAAAAAAAAGCAGAATCATTCTGAGATACTTTTTTGTGATCAGTGCATTCGACTCACAGACTTGAACCTTCCTTTTGATAGAGCAGTTTTGAAACACTCTTTTTGAAGAATCTTCAAGTGGATATTTGGAGCGCTTTGAGGCCTATGCTGGAAAAGGAAATATCTTCACATAAAAACTAGACGGAAGCATTGTCAGACACTTCTCTGTGATGAGTGCATTCAACTCACAGAGTTCAACCTTCCTTTTTGTAGAATAGTTATGAAACACTCTCTTTGTAGAATCTACAAGGGATCATTTGGAGCACATTAAGACCTATGCTGGAAAAGGGTGTATCTTCCCATAAAAAAATAAGCAGAATCATTCTGAGATACCTTTTTGTGATGAGTGCATTCAACTCACAGACTTGAACATTCCTTTCGATAGAGCAGTTTTGAAACACTCTTTTTGTAGATTCTGCAAGTGGGTATTTTGAGCGCTTTGAGGTCAAAGATGGAAAAGGAAATATCTTCATATAAAAACTAGACAGAAGCATTCTCAGAAATTACTTCGGGATGAGTGCATTCAACCCAAAGAGTTGAACCTTCCTTTTGATAGAACAGTTTTGAAACACTTTTTTTGTAGAATCTGCAAGTGGATATTTGGAGCAATTTGAGGCCTATGCTAGAAAAGGAAATATCTTCACATAAAAACTAGACGGAAGCATTCTCAGAAATTTCTTGGTGATGAGTGCATTCAACTCACAGGTTTGAACTTGCCTTTTGATAGAACAGTTTTGAAACACTCTGTTTGTAGAATTTGCAAGTGGATATTTGGAGAGATTTGTGGCCTGTGCTGCATAAAGGGAATATCTTAACTTTAGAACAAGACAGAAGCATTCTCAGAGACTCCCCTGTGCTTTATGCATTCAAATCACAGGCTTGAACCTTCCTTTTGATAGAGCAGTTTTGAACCACTCTTTTTGTAGAATCTGCAAGTGGATATTTGGAGTGATTTGAGGCCTATGATGAAAAAGGAAATATCTTCACCTAAAAACTAGACAGAAACATTCTCAGAAACTTCTGTGGGTTCAGAACGTTCAACCAACAGAGTTGAACCTTCCTTTTGATAGACTAGTTTTGAAACACACTTTTTGTAGAATCTGCAAGTGGATGTTTGGAGGGCTTTGAGGCCTATGCTGGAAAGAAAATATCTTCACCTAAAAACTAGACAGAAGCATTCTCAGAAACTTCTTTGTGATGAGTGCATTCAACTCACAGTGTTGAAAGTTCCTTTTGATAGAACAATTCTGACACAATCTTCTTATAGAATCTGCAAGTGGATATTTGGATTGCTTGAGGCCTATGCTGGAGTAAGAAATAATTTCACATAAAAACTATATTGAAGCATTCTCAAAAACATCTTTGTGATGTGTGCCTTCAACTCACAGAATTGAAACTTCCTTTTGATAAAGCAGTTTTGAAACACCATATTGTAGAATCTGCAAGTGGATAGTTTTAGCACTTTGAGGCCTAGCCTGGAAAAGGGTCTATCTTCACGTAAAAACTGGACAGAAGCATTCTCAGAAACTTCCCTGTGCTTTATGAATTCAACTCACAGACTTGAACCTTCCTTTTGATAGAACAGTTTGGAAAAACACTTTTTGTAGAATCTGGAAGTGGATATTTAGAGCGCTTTGAGGCCTATGCAGGAAAAGGAAATACCATCACATAAAAACTAGACAGAAGTATTCTCAGAAACTTCTTTGTGATGTGTGCATTCAACTCACAGATTTGAACCCTGCTTTTCAAAGAGCAGTTATGAAACACCCTTTTTGTAGGATCTGCAGGTGGACATTTTTGGCGCTTTGAGGCCAATGCTGGAAAAGGAAATATGTATACATAAAAACTAAACAGAAGCATTCTCAGAAACTTCTCTGTGTTTTATGATTTCAACTCACAGAGTTGAACCTTCCTTTTGATAGCGCAGTTTTGAAACACTCTTTTGTAGAATCTGCAAGTGGATATTTGGAATGCTTTGAGGCCTATGCTCGAAAAGGAAATTTCTTCATATAAATACTAGACAGAAGCATGCTCAGAAACTTCTTTGTGATGAGTGCATTGTACTCACAGACTTCAAATTTCCTTTTGATAGAGCAGTTTTGAAACAGTCTTTTTGTAAAATATGAAAGTGTATATTTGGTGCGATTTGAGGGCTAAGATGGAAAAGGAAATATCTTCACATAAAAACTGGACAGAAGTAATCTCCGTATTTTCTTTGTGATGTGTGCATTAAACTAACAGAGTAGAACCTTCCTTTTGATAGAGCAGTTTTGAAACCCTCTTTTTGTAGAATCTGCAAGTGGATATTTGGAGCGATGTGAGGCTTATGGTGAAAAAGGGGATATCTTCGCATAAAAACTAGATAGAAGCATTCTCAGAAACTTCCCTGGGGCGTATGCATTCAACTCACGGACTTAAACCTTCCTTTTGAAAGAGCAGATTTGAAACACTTTTTTTGTAGAAACTGCAAGTGGATATTTGGAGCGCTTTGAGGCCTATGCAGGAAAAGGAAATATCCCCACATAAAAAGTAGACAAAAGCATTCTCCGAAACTTCTTTGTGATGAATGCATTCACCTCACAGAGTTGAACCTTCCCTTTGATGGAACAGTTTTGAAACACTCTTTTTGTAGAATCTGCAAGTGGCTATTTGGAGCGCTTTGAGGCGTATGCTGGAAAAGGAAATATCTTCACATAATAAATAGACGGAAGCATTCACAGAAACTTCTCTGTGATGAGTGCATTCACCTCACAGAGTTCAACCTTCCTTTTGGTAGAACAGTTATGAAACACTCTCTTTGTAGAGTCTACAAGAGATTATTTGGAGCTCATTGAGGCCTATGCTGGAAGAGAAAGTATCTTCCCGGAAAAACTAAGCAGAATCATTCTCAGAAATATTTTTGTGATGAGTGCATTCAACTCACAGCCTTGAACCTTCCTTTTGATAGAGTAGTTTTGAAACACTCGTTTTGTAGAATCTGCAAGTGGATATTTGGAGTGCTTTGAGGTCTATGCTGGAAAAGGAAATATCTTCACATCAAAACTAGACAGAAACATTCTCAGAAATTTCTGTGTGATGAGTGCATTCAACTCACAGGGTTGAACTTTCCTTTTGCTAGAACAGTTTTGAAACATTCTTTTTGTAGAATCTGCAAGTGTGTATTTGGAGCGATTTGAGGCGTATGCTGCAAAAAGGGAATATCTTAACATAAGAACTAGACAGAAGCATTCTCAGAGACTTCCTTGTGCCTTATACATTCAATTCACAGGCTTGAACCTTCTTTTTGGTAGAGCAGTTTTGAAACACCCTTTTTGTAGACTCTGCAAGTGGATATTTACAGCGATTTGAGGCCTACAGTGAAAAAGGGGATATCTTCACATAAAAACTAGATAGAAGCATTCTCAGAAACTTCCCTTTGCTTTATGCAGTCAAATCACAGACTTGAAACTTCCTTTTCAAAGAGCAGATTTTAAATACTCTTTTTGTAGAAACTGCAAGTGGATATTTGGAGCGCTTTGAGGCCTATGCTGGAAAAGGAAATATCCTCACATATAAACAAGACAAAAGCATTCTCCGAAACTTCTTTGGGATGAATGCATTCAGCTCACAGAGTTGAACCTTGCCTTTGATAGAACAGTTTTGAAACACTCTTTTTTTAGAATCTGCAAGTGGATATTTGGAGCGCATTGGGACCTAGGCTGGAAAAAGAAATATCTTCACATAATACCTAGACGGAAGCATTCTCAGAAACTTCTCTGTGATGAGTCATTTATGAAACACTTTCTTTGAAGAATCTATAAGAGATTATTTGGAGCTCATTGAGGCCTATGCTGGAAAAAGGAATATGTTCATATAAAAACTAGACAGAAGCATTCTGAGAAACTTCCCTGCGCTATTTGCATTCAACTCACACTCTTGAACCTTCTTTTTGAAAGAGCAGATTTGAAACACTCTTTTTGTAGAAACTGCAAGTGCATATTTGGAGTGCTTTGAGGCCTATGATGGAAAAGGAAATATCCTCACAGAAAAATTAGACAAAAGCATTCTCAGTAATTTCTTTGTGATGTGTGCATTTAATTCACCGAGTTGAACTTTCCTTTTGATAGAACAGTTTTGAAACAGTCTTTTTGTAGAATCTGCAAGTGGATATTTGGAGCATTTTGAGGTCTATGCTGGAAAAGGAAATATCTTCACATAAAAACTAGACAGAAGCATTCCCAAAAACTTCCCCGTGCTTCATGCATTCAACTCACAGACTTGAACCTTCCTTTTGATAGAGCAGTTTTGAAACACTCTTTTTGTAGAATCTGCAATTGGATATTTGGAACGATTTGAGGCCTATGATGAAAAAGGGAATATCTTCACCTAAAAACTAGACAGAAGCATTCTCTGAAACTTCTTTGCGATGAGTGCATTCAACCCACAGAGTTGAAACCTCCTTTTTTTTAGAACTGTTTTGTAACACTCTCTTTGTAGAATCTGAAAGTGGATACTTGGTGCGCTTTGAGGCCTATGCTGGAAATGGAAATATGTTCTCATAAAAACTAAGCAGAAGCATACTCACAGAGTTCTTAGTGATGAGTGCATCCAACTCACAGACTTAAACTTTCCTTTTGATATAGCAGTTTTGACACACTCTTTTTGTAGAATCTGCAAGTGGATATTTGGAGCGCTATGAGGCCTACGCTGTAAAAGGAAATATCATCACATAAAAACTATACAGAAGCATTCTCAGAAACATCTCTATGATGAGTGCATTGTATTCACGGACTTGAACTTTCTTTTTGATAGAGCAGTTTTGAAACACTCCTTTTGTAGAATGTGCAAGTGGATATTTGGTGTGCTTTGAGGCCTAATCTGGAAAAGGAAATATCTTCACATAAAAACTAGACAGAAGCATTCTCTGAAACTTCTTTGTGATGCGTGCGTTCATCTGACAGACTAGAAACTTCCTTTTGATAGAGCAGTTTTGAAACACCCTTTTTGTAGAATCTACAAGTGGATATTTGGAGCGATTTGAGGCCTGTGGTGTAAAAGGGAATATCTTCACATAAAAACTAGAAGGAAGCATTCTCAGAAACTTCAGTGTGCGTTATGCATTCAACTCACAGACTTGAACATTCCTTTTGAAAGAGCAGATTTGAAAAACTCTTTTTGTAGAAATTGCAAGTGGATATTTGGAGTGGTTTGAGGCCTATGCTGGAAAAGGATATATCCTCACATAAAAACTAGACAAAAGCATTCTCTGAAACTTCTTTGTGATGAATGCATTCAGCTTACAGAGTTGAACTTCCTTTTGATAGAACAGTTTTGAAACACTCTTTTTGTAGAATCTGCAAGTGGATATTTGGAGAGCTTTGAGACCTATGCTGGAAAAGGAAATATCTTCACATAAAAATTAGACAGAAGCATTCTCAGACACTTCTCTGTGATGAGTGCATTCAACTCAGAGAGTTCAACCTTCCTTTTTGTAGAACAGTTATGAAACTCTCTCTTTGTAGAATCTACAAGGGATCATTTGGAGCACATTGGGGCCTATGCTGGAAAAGGAAGTATCTTCCCATTAAAAAAAAAAGCAGAATCATTCTGAGATACTTTTTTGTGATCAGTGCATTCGACTCACAGACTTGAACCTTCCTTTTGATAGAGCAGTTTTGAAACACTCTTTTTGAAGAATCTTCAAGTGGATATTTGGAGCGCTTTGAGGCCTATGCTGGAAAAGGAAATATCTTCACATAAAAACTAGACAGAAGCATTGTCAGACACTTCTCTGTGATGAGTGCATTCAACTCACAGAGTTCAACCTTCCTTTTTGTAGAATAGTTATGAAACACTCTCTTTGTAGAATCTACAAGGGATCATTTGGAGCACATTAAGACCTATGCTGGAAAAGGGTGTATCTTCCCATAAAAAAATAAGCAGAATCATTCTGAGATACCTTTTTGTGATGAGTGCATTCAACTCACAGACTTGAACATTCCTTTCGATAGAGCAGTTTTGAAACACTCTTTTTGTAGATTCTGCAAGTGGGTATTTTGAGCGCTTTGAGGTCAAAGATGGAAAAGGAAATATCTTCACATAAAAACTAGACAGAAGCATTCTCAGAAATTACTTTGGGATGAGTGCATTCAACCCAAAGAGTTGAACCTTCCTTTTGATAGAACAGTTTTGAAACACTTTTTTTGTAGAATCTGCAAGTGGATATTTGGAGCAATTTGAGGCCTATGCTAGAAAAGGAAATATCTTCACATAAAAACTAGACGGAAGCATTCTCAGAAATTTCTTGGTGATGAGTGCATTCAACTCACAGGTTTGAACTTGCCTTTTGATAGAACAGTTTTGAAACACTCTGTTTGTAGAATTTGCAAGTGGATATTTGGAGAGATTTGTGGCCTGTGCTGCATAAAGGGAATATCTTAACTTTAGAACAAGACAGAAGCATTCTCAGAGACTCCCCTGTGCTTTATGCATTCAAATCACAGGCTTGAACCTTCCTTTTGATAGAGCAGTTTTGAACCACTCTTTTTGTAGAATCTGCAAGTGGATATTTGGAGTGATTTGAGGCCTATGATGAAAAAGGAAATATCTTCACCTAAAAACTAGACAGAAACATTCTCAGAAACTTCTGTGGGTTCAGAACGTTCAACCAACAGAGTTGAACCTTCCTTTTGATAGACTAGTTTTGAAACACACTTTTTGTAGAATCTGCAAGTGGATGTTTGGAGGGCTTTGAGGCCTATGCTGGAAAGAAAATATCTTCACCTAAAAACTAGACAGAAGCATTCTCAGAAACTTCTTTGTGATGAGTGCATTCAACTCACAGTGTTGAAAGTTCCTTTTGATAGAACAATTCTGACACAATCTTCTTATAGAATCTGCAAGTGGATATTTGGATTGCTTGAGGCCTATGCTGGAGTAAGAAATAATTTCACATAAAAACTATATTGAAGCATTCTCAAAAACATCCTTGTGATGTGTGCCTTCAACTCACAGAATTGAAACTTCCTTTTGATAAAGCAGTTTTGAAACACCATATTGTAGAATCTGCAAGTGGATAGTTTTAGCACTTTGAGGCCTAGCCTGGAAAAGGGTCTATCTTCACGTAAAAACTGGACAGAAGCATTCTCAGAAACTTCCCTGTGCTTTATGAATTCAACTCACAGACTTGAACCTTCCTTTTGATAGAACAGTTTGGAAAAACACTTTTTGTAGAATCTGGAAGTGGATATTTAGAGCGCTTTGAGGCCTATGCAGGAAAAGGAAATACCATCACATAAAAACTAGACAGAAGTATTCTCAGAAACTTCTTTGTGATGTGTGCATTCAACTCACAGATTTGAACCCTGCTTTTCAAAGAGCAGTTATGAAACACCCTTTTTGTAGGATCTGCAGGTGGACATTTTTGGCGCTTTGAGGCCAATGCTGGAAAAGGAAATATGTATACATAAAAACTAAACAGAAGCATTCTCAGAAACTTCTCTGTGTTTTATGATTTCAACTCACAGAGTTGAACCTTCCTTTTGATAGCGCAGTTTTGAAACACTCTTTTGTAGAATCTGCAAGTGGATATTTGGAATGCTTTGAGGCCTATGCTCGAAAAGGAAATTTCTTCATATAAATACTAGACAGAAGCATGCTCAGAAACTTCTTTGTGATGAGTGCATTGTACTCACAGACTTCAAATTTCCTTTTGATAGAGCAGTTTTGAAACAGTCTTTTTGTAAAATATGAAAGTGTATATTTGGTGCGATTTGAGGGCTAAGATGGAAAAGGAAATATCTTCACATAAAAACTGGACAGAAGTAATCTCCGTATTTTCTTTGTGATGTGTGCATTAAACTAACAGAGTAGAACCTTCCTTTTGATAGAGCAGTTTTGAAACCCTCTTTTTGTAGAATCTGCAAGTGGATATTTGGAGCGATTTGAGGCCTATGGTGAAAAAGGGGATATCTTCGCATAAAAACTAGATAGAAGCATTCTCAGAAACTTCCCTGGGCCGTATGCATTCAACTCACGGACTTAAACCTTCCTTTTGAAAGAGCAGATTTGAAACACTTTTTTTGTAGAAACTGCAAGTGGATATTTGGAGCGCTTTGAGGCCTATGCAGGAAAAGGAAATATCCCCACATAAAAAGTAGACAAAAGCATTCTCCGAAACTTCTTTGTGATGAATGCATTCACCTCACAGAGTTGAACCTTCCCTTTGATGGAACAGTTTTGAAACACTCTTTTTGTAGAATCTGCAAGTGGCTATTTGGAGCGCTTTGAGGCGTATGCTGGAAAAGGAAATATCTTCACATAATAAATAGACGGAAGCATTCACAGAAACTTCTCTGTGATGAGTGCATTCACCTCACAGAGTTCAACCTTCCTTTTGGTAGAACAGTTATGAAACACTCTCTTTGTAGAGTCTACAAGAGATTATTTGGAGCTCATTGAGGCCTATGCTGGAAGAGAAAGTATCTTCCCGGAAAAACTAAGCAGAATCATTCTCAGAAATATTTTTGTGATGAGTGCATTCAACTCACAGCCTTGAACCTTCCTTTTGATAGAGTAGTTTTGAAACACTCGTTTTGTAGAATCTGCAAGTGGATATTTGGAGTGCTTTGAGGTCTATGCTGGAAAAGGAAATATCTTCACATCAAAACTAGACAGAAACATTCTCAGAAATTTCTGTGTGATGAGTGCATTCAACTCACAGGGTTGAACTTTCCTTTTGCTAGAACAGTTTTGAAACATTCTTTTTGTAGAATCTGCAAGTGTGTATTTGGAGCGATTTGAGGCGTATGCTGCAAAAAGGGAATATCTTAACATAAGAACTAGACAGAAGCATTCTCAGAGACTTCCTTGTGCCTTATACATTCAATTCACAGGCTTGAACCTTCTTTTTGGTAGAGCAGTTTTGAAACACCCTTTTTGTAGACTCTGCAAGTGGATATTTACAGCGATTTGAGGCCTACAGTGAAAAAGGGGATATCTTCACATAAAAACTAGATAGAAGCATTCTCAGAAACTTCCCTTTGCTTTATGCAGTCAACTCACAGACTTGAAACTTCCTTTTCAAAGAGCAGATTTTAAATACTCTTTTTGTAGAAACTGCAAGTGGATATTTGGAGCGCTTTGAGGCCTATGCTGGAAAAGGAAATATCCTCACATATAAACAAGACAAAAGCATTCTCCGAAACTTCTTTGGGATGAATGCATTCAGCTCACAGAGTTGAACCTTGCCTTTGATAGAACAGTTTTGAAACACTCTTTTTTTAGAATCTGCAAGTGGATATTTGGAGCGCATTGGGACCTAGGCTGGAAAAAGAAATATCTTCACATAATACCTAGACGGAAGCATTCTCAGAAACTTCTCTGTGATGAGTCATTTATGAAACACTTTCTTTGAAGAATCTATAAGAGATTATTTGGAGCTCATTGAGGCCTATGCTGGAAAAAGGAATATGTTCATATAAAAACTAGACAGAAGCATTCTGAGAAACTTCCCTGCGCTATTTGCATTCAACTCACACTCTTGAACCTTCTTTTTGAAAGAGCAGATTTGAAACACTCTTTTTGTAGAAACTGCAAGTGCATATTTGGAGTGCTTTGAGGCCTATGATGGAAAAGGAAATATCCTCACAGAAAAATTAGACAAAAGCATTCTCAGAAATTTCTTTGTGATGTGTGCATTTAATTCACCGAGTTGAACTTTCCTTTTGATAGAACAGTTTTGAAACAGTCTTTTTGTAGAATCTGCAAGTGGATATTTGGAGCATTTTGAGGTCTATGCTGGAAAAGGAAATATCTTCACATAAAAACTAGACAGAAGCATTCCCAAAAACTTCCCCGTGCTTCATGCATTCAACTCACAGACTTGAACCTTCCTTTTGATAGAGCAGTTTTGAAACACTCTTTTTGTAGAATCTGCAATTGGATATTTGGAACGATTTGAGGCCTATGATGAAAAAGGGAATATCTTCACCTAAAAACTAGACAGAAGCATTCTCTGAAACTTCTTTGCGATGAGTGCATTCAACCCACAGAGTTGAAACCTCCTTTTTTTTAGAACTGTTTTGTAACACTCTCTTTGTAGAATCTGAAAGTGGATACTTGGTGCGCTTTGAGGCCTATGCTGGAAATGGAAATATGTTCTCATAAAAACTAAGCAGAAGCATACTCACAGAGTTCTTAGTGATGAGTGCATCCAACTCACAGACTTAAACTTTCCTTTTGATATAGCAGTTTTGACACACTCTTTTTGTAGAATCTGCAAGTGGATATTTGGAGCGCTATGAGGCCTACGCTGTAAAAGGAAATATCATCACATAAAAACTATACAGAAGCATTCTCAGAAACATCTCTATGATGAGTGCATTGTATTCACGGACTTGAACTTTCTTTTTGATAGAGCAGTTTTGAAACACTCCTTTTGTAGAATGTGCAAGTGGATATTTGGTGTGCTTTGAGGCCTAATCTGGAAAAGGAAATATCTTCACATAAAAACTAGACAGAAGCATTCTCTGAAACTTCTTTGTGATGCGTGCGTTCATCTGACAGACTAGAAACTTCCTTTTGATAGAGCAGTTTTGAAACACCCTTTTTGTAGAATCTACAAGTGGATATTTGGAGCGATTTGAGGCCTGTGGTGTAAAAGGGAATATCTTCACATAAAAACTAGAAGGAAGCATTCTCAGAAACTTCAGTGTGCGTTATGCATTCAACTCACAGACTTGAACATTCCTTTTGAAAGAGCAGATTTGAAAAACTCTTTTTGTAGAAATTGCAAGTGGATATTTGGAGTGGTTTGAGGCCTATGCTGGAAAAGGATATATCCTCACATAAAAACTAGACAAAAGCATTCTCTGAAACTTCTTTGTGATGAATGCATTCAGCTTACAGAGTTGAACTTCCTTTTGATAGAACAGTTTTGAAACACTCTTTTTGTAGAATCTGCAAGTGGATATTTGGAGAGCTTTGAGACCTATGCTGGAAAAGGAAATATCTTCACATAAAAATTAGACAGAAGCATTCTCAGACACTTCTCTGTGATGAGTGCATTCAACTCAGAGAGTTCAACCTTCCTTTTTGTAGAACAGTTATGAAACTCTCTCTTTGTAGAATCTACAAGGGATCATTTGGAGCACATTGGGGCCTATGCTGGAAAAGGAAGTATCTTCCCATTAAAAAAAAAAGCAGAATCATTCTGAGATACTTTTTTGTGATCAGTGCATTCGACTCACAGACTTGAACCTTCCTTTTGATAGAGCAGTTTTGAAACACTCTTTTTGAAGAATCTTCAAGTGGATATTTGGAGCGCTTTGAGGCCTATGCTGGAAAAGGAAATATCTTCACATAAAAACTAGACAGAAGCATTGTCAGACACTTCTCTGTGATGAGTGCATTCAACTCACAGAGTTCAACCTTCCTTTTTGTAGAATAGTTATGAAACACTCTCTTTGTAGAATCTACAAGGGATCATTTGGAGCACATTAAGACCTATGCTGGAAAAGGGTGTATCTTCCCATAAAAAAATAAGCAGAATCATTCTGAGATACCTTTTTGTGATGAGTGCATTCAACTCACAGACTTGAACATTCCTTTCGATAGAGCAGTTTTGAAACACTCTTTTTGTAGATTCTGCAAGTGGGTATTTTGAGCGCTTTGAGGTCAAAGATGGAAAAGGAAATATCTTCATATAAAAACTAGACAGAAGCATTCTCAGAAATTACTTTGGGATGAGTGCATTCAACCCAAAGAGTTGAACCTTCCTTTTGATAGAACAGTTTTGAAACACTTTTTTTGTAGAATCTGCAAGTGGATATTTGGAGCAATTTGAGGCCTATGCTAGAAAAGGAAATATCTTCACATAAAAACTAGACGGAAGCATTCTCAGAAATTTCTTGGTGATGAGTGCATTCAACTCACAGGTTTGAACTTGCCTTTTGATAGAACAGTTTTGAAACACTCTGTTTGTAGAATTTGCAAGTGGATATTTGGAGAGATTTGTGGCCTGTGCTGCATAAAGGGAATATCTTAACTTTAGAACAAGACAGAAGCATTCTCAGAGACTCCCCTGTGCTTTATGCATTCAAATCACAGGCTTGAACCTTCCTTTTGATAGAGCAGTTTTGAACCACTCTTTTTGTAGAATCTGCAAGTGGATATTTGGAGTGATTTGAGGCCTATGATGAAAAAGGAAATATCTTCACCTAAAAACTAGACAGAAACATTCTCAGAAACTTCTGTGGGTTCAGAACGTTCAACCAACAGAGTTGAACCTTCCTTTTGATAGACTAGTTTTGAAACACACTTTTTGTAGAATCTGCAAGTGGATGTTTGGAGGGCTTTGAGGCCTATGCTGGAAAGAAAATATCTTCACCTAAAAACTAGACAGAAGCATTCTCAGAAACTTCTTTGTGATGAGTGCATTCAACTCACAGTGTTGAAAGTTCCTTTTGATAGAACAATTCTGACACAATCTTCTTATAGAATCTGCAAGTGGATATTTGGATTGCTTGAGGCCTATGCTGGAGTAAGAAATAATTTCACATAAAAACTATATTGAAGCATTCTCAAAAACATCTTTGTGATGTGTGCCTTCAACTCACAGAATTGAAACTTCCTTTTGATAAAGCAGTTTTGAAACACCATATTGTAGAATCTGCAAGTGGATAGTTTTAGCACTTTGAGGCCTAGCCTGGAAAAGGGTCTATCTTCACGTAAAAACTGGACAGAAGCATTCTCAGAAACTTCCCTGTGCTTTATGAATTCAACTCACAGACTTGAACCTTCCTTTTGATAGAACAGTTTGGAAAAACACTTTTTGTAGAATCTGGAAGTGGATATTTAGAGCGCTTTGAGGCCTATGCAGGAAAAGGAAATACCATCACATAAAAACTAGACAGAAGTATTCTCAGAAACTTCTTTGTGATGTGTGCATTCAACTCACAGATTTGAACCCTGCTTTTCAAAGAGCAGTTATGAAACACCCTTTTTGTAGGATCTGCAGGTGGACATTTTTGGCGCTTTGAGGCCAATGCTGGAAAAGGAAATATGTATACATAAAAACTAAACAGAAGCATTCTCAGAAACTTCTCTGTGTTTTATGATTTCAACTCACAGAGTTGAACCTTCCTTTTGATAGCGCAGTTTTGAAACACTCTTTTGTAGAATCTGCAAGTGGATATTTGGAATGCTTTGAGGCCTATGCTCGAAAAGGAAATTTCTTCATATAAATACTAGACAGAAGCATGCTCAGAAACTTCTTTGTGATGAGTGCATTGTACTCACAGACTTCAAATTTCCTTTTGATAGAGCAGTTTTGAAACAGTCTTTTTGTAAAATATGAAAGTGTATATTTGGTGCGATTTGAGGGCTAAGATGGAAAAGGAAATATCTTCACATAAAAACTGGACAGAAGTAATCTCCGTATTTTCTTTGTGATGTGTGCATTAAACTAACAGAGTAGAACCTTCCTTTTGATAGAGCAGTTTTGAAACCCTCTTTTTGTAGAATCTGCAAGTGGATATTTGGAGCGATTTGAGGCCTATGGTGAAAAAGGGGATATCTTCGCATAAAAACTAGATAGAAGCATTCTCAGAAACTTCCCTGGGCCGTATGCATTCAACTCACGGACTTAAACCTTCCTTTTGAAAGAGCAGATTTGAAACACTTTTTTTGTAGAAACTGCAAGTGGATATTTGGAGCGCTTTGAGGCCTATGCAGGAAAAGGAAATATCCCCACATAAAAAGTAGACAAAAGCATTCTCCGAAACTTCTTTGTGATGAATGCATTCACCTCACAGAGTTGAACCTTCCCTTTGATGGAACAGTTTTGAAACACTCTTTTTGTAGAATCTGCAAGTGGCTATTTGGAGCGCTTTGAGGCGTATGCTGGAAAAGGAAATATCTTCACATAATAAATAGACGGAAGCATTCACAGAAACTTCTCTGTGATGAGTGCATTCACCTCACAGAGTTCAACCTTCCTTTTGGTAGAACAGTTATGAAACACTCTCTTTGTAGAGTCTACAAGAGATTATTTGGAGCTCATTGAGGCCTATGCTGGAAGAGAAAGTATCTTCCCGGAAAAACTAAGCAGAATCATTCTCAGAAATATTTTTGTGATGAGTGCATTCAACTCACAGCCTTGAACCTTCCTTTTGATAGAGTAGTTTTGAAACACTCGTTTTGTAGAATCTGCAAGTGGATATTTGGAGTGCTTTGAGGTCTATGCTGGAAAAGGAAATATCTTCACATCAAAACTAGACAGAAACATTCTCAGAAATTTCTGTGTGATGAGTGCATTCAACTCACAGGGTTGAACTTTCCTTTTGCTAGAACAGTTTTGAAACATTCTTTTTGTAGAATCTGCAAGTGTGTATTTGGAGCGATTTGAGGCGTATGCTGCAAAAAGAGAAATCTTCACATAAAAACTAGACAGAAGCATTCCCAAAAACTTCCCCGTGCTTCATGCATTCAACTCACAGACTTGAACCTTCCTTTTGATAGAGCAGTTTTGAAACACTCTTTTTGTAGAATCTGCAATTGGATATTTGGAGCGCTTTGAGGCCTATGATGAAAAAGGGAATGACTTCACCTAAAAACTAGACAGAAGCATTCTCTGAAACTTCTTTGCGATGAGTGCATTCAACCCACAGAGTTGAAACCTCCTTTTTTTTAGAACTGTTTTGTAACACTCTCTTTGTAGAATCTGAAAGTGGATACTTGGTGCGCTTTGAGGCCTATGATGGAAATGGAAATATGTTCTCATAAAAACTAAGCAGAAGCATACTCACAGAGTTCTTAGTGATGAGTGCATCCAACTCACAGACTTAAACTTTCCTTTTGATATAGCAGTTTTGACACACTCTTTTTGTAGAATCTGCAAGTGGATATTTGGAGCGCTATGAGGCCTACGCTGTAAAAGGAAATATCATCACATAAAAACTATACAGAAGCATTCTCAGAAACATCTCTATGATGAGTGCATTGTACTCACGGACTTGAACTTTCTTTTTGATAGAGCAGTTTTGAAACACTCCTTTTGTAGAATGTGCAAGTGGATATTTGGTGTGCTTTGAGGCCTAATCTGGAAAAGGAAATATCTTCACATAAAAACTAGACAGAAGCATTCTCTGAAACTTCTTTGTGATGCGTGCGTTCATCTGACAGACTAGAAACTTCCTTTTGATAGAGCAGTTTTGAAACACCCTTTTTGTAGAATCTACAAGTGGATATTTGGAGCGATTTGAGGCCTGTGGTGTAAAAGGGAATATCTTCACATAAAAACTAGAAGGAAGCATTCCCAGAAACTTCAGTGTGCTTTATGCATTCAACTCACAGACTTGAACCTTCCTTTTGAAAAAGCAGATTTGAAAAACTCTTTTTGTAGAAATTGCAAGTGGATATTTGGAGTGCTTTGAGGCCTATGCTGGAAAAGGATATATCCTCACATAAAAACTAGACAAAAGCATTCCCTGAAACTTCTTTGTGATGAATGCATTCAGCTTACAGAGTTGAACTTTCCTTTTGATAGAACAGTTTTGAAACACTCTTTTTGTAGAATCTGCAAGTGGATATTTGGAGAGCTATGAGACCTATGCTGGAAAAGGAAATATCTTCACATAAAAATTAGACAGAAGCATTCTCAGACACTTCTCTGTGATGAGTGCATTCAACTCAGAGAGTTCAACCTTCCTTTTGGTAGAACAGTTTTGAATCACTCTCTTTCTAGAATCTACAATAGATTATTTGGAGCTCATTTAGGCCTATGACGGGAAAGGGAATATCTTCCCATAAAAACTAAGCAGAATCATTGTCAGAAACATTTATGTGATGAGTGCTTTCAACTCAGAGTCTTGAACATTCCTTTTGATAGAGCAGTTTTGAAACACTCTTTTTGTAGAATCTGCAATGGGATATTTGGAGTGCTTTGAGACCTATGCTGGAAAAGGAAATATCTTCACATAAAAATTAGACAGAAGCATTCTCAGACACTTCTCTGTGATGGGCGCATTCAGCTCACTGAGTTCAACCTTCCTTTAGGTAGAATAGTTTTGAATCACTCTCTTTGTAGAATCTACTATCGATTATTTGGAGCGCATTGAGGCCTACGATGGAAAAGGGAATATCTTCCCATAAAAACTAAGCAGAATCATTCTCAGAAACATTTTTGTGATGAGTGCATTCAACTCTGAGACTTGAACATTCCTTTTGAAAGAGCAGTTTTGAAACATGCTTTTTATAGAATCTACAAGTGGGTATTTGGAGCAATTTGAGGCCTATGCTGGAAAAGGGAATATCTTCACATAAAAATTAGACAGAAGCATTCTCAGAAATTTCTTTGTGATGAGTGCGTTCAACTCACAGGGTTGAACTTTCCTTTTGATAGAACACTTTTGAAACACTCTGTTTGTAGAATTTGCAAGTGGATATTTGGAGCGATTTGAGGCCTATGCTGCAAAAAGGGAATATCTGAACATAAGAACTAGACAGAAGCATTCTCAGAGACTTCCTTGTGCCTTATACATTCAATTCACAGGCTTGAACCTTCTTTTTGGTAGAGCAGTTTTGAAACACCCTTTTTGTAGACTCTGCAAGTGGATATTTACAGCGATTTGAGGCCTACAGTGAAAAAGGGGATATCTTCACATAAAAACTAGATAGAAGCATTCTCAGAAACTTCCCTTTGCTTTATGCAGTCAACTCACAGACTTGAAACTTCCTTTTCAAAGAGCAGATTTTAAATACTCTTTTTGTAGAAACTGCAAGTGGATATTTGGAGCGCTTTGAGGCCTATGCTGGAAAAGGAAATATCCTCACATATAAACAAGACAAAAGCATTCTCCGAAACTTCTTTGGGATGAATGCATTCAGCTCACAGAGTTGAACCTTGCCTTTGATAGAACAGTTTTGAAACACTCTTTTTTTAGAATCTGCAAGTGGATATTTGGAGCGCATTGGGACCTATGCTGGAAAAAGAAATATCTTCACATAATACCTAGACGGAAGCATTCTCAGAAACTTCTCTGTGATGAGTCATTTATGAAACACTTTCTTTGAAGAATCTATAAGAGATTATTTGGAGCTCATTGAGGCCTATGCTGGAAAAAGGAATATCTTCATATAAAAACTAGACAGAAGCATTCTGAGAAACTTCCCTGTGCTATTTGCATTCAACTCACACTCTTGAACCTTCTTTTTGAAAGAGCAGATTTGAAACACTCTTTTTGTAGAAACTGCAAGTGCATATTTGGAGTGCTTTGAGGCCTATGATGGAAAAGGAAATATCCTCACAGAAAAATTAGACAAAAGCATTCTCAGAAATTTCTTTGTGATGTGTGCATTTAATTCACCGAGTTGAACTTTCCTTTTGATAGAACAGTTTTGAAACAGTCTTTTTGTAGAATCTGCAAGTGGATATTTGGAGCATTTTGAGGTCTATGCTGGAAAAGGAAATATCTTCACATAAAAACTAGACAGAAGCATTCCCAAAAACTTCCCCGTGCTTCATGCATTCAACTCACAGACTTGAACCTTCCTTTTGATAGAGCAGTTTTGAACCACTCTTTTTGTAGAATCTGCAATTGGATATTTGGAACGATTTGAGGCCTATGATGAAAAAGGGAATATCTTCACCTAAAAACTAGACAGAAGCATTCTCTGAAACTTCTTTGCGATGAGTGCATTCAACCCACAGAGTTGAAACCTCCTTTTTTTTAGAACTGTTTTGTAACACTCTCTTTGTAGAATCTGAAAGTGGATACTTGGTGCGCTTTGAGGCCTATGATGGAAATGGAAATATGTTCTCATAAAAACTAAGCAGAAGCATACTCACAGAGTACTTAGTGATGAGTGCATCCAACTCACAGACTTAAACTTTCCTTTTGATATAGCAGTTTTGACACACTCTTTTTGTAGAATCTGCAAGTGGATATTTGGAGCGCTATGAGGCCTACGCTGTAAAAGGAAATATCATCACATAAAAACTATACAGAAGCATTCTCAGAAACATCTCTATGATGAGTGCATTGTACTCACGGACTTGAACTTTCTTTTTGATAGAGCAGTTTTGAAACACTCCTTTTGTAGAATGTGCAAGTGGATATTTGGTGTGCTTTGAGGCCTAATCTGGAAAAGGAAATATCTTCACATAAAAACTAGACAGAAGCATTCTCTGAAACTTCTTTGTGATGCGTGCGTTCATCTGACAGACTAGAAACTTCCTTTTGATAGAGCAGTTTTGAAACACCCTTTTTGTAGAATCTACAAGTGGATATTTGGAGCGATTTGAGGCCTGTGGTGTAAAAGGGAATATCTTCACATAAAAACTAGAAGGAAGCATTCTCAGAAACTTCAGTGTGCGTTATGCATTCAACTCACAGACTTGAACATTCCTTTTGAAAGAGCAGATTTGAAAAACTCTTTTTGTAGAAATTGCAAGTGGATATTTGGAGTGGTTTGAGGCCTATGCTGGAAAAGGATATATCCTCACATAAAAACTAGACAAAAGCATTCTCTGAAACTTCTTTGTGATGAATGCATTCAGCTTACAGAGTTGAACTGCCTTTTGATAGAACAGTTTTGAAACACTCTTTTTGTAGAATCTGCAAGTGGATATTTGGAGAGCTTTGAGACCTATGCTGGAAAAGGAAATATCTTCACATAAAAATTAGACAGAAGCATTCTCAGACACTTCTCTGTGATGAGTGCATTCAACTCACAGAGTTCAACCTTCCTTTTTGTAGAACAGTTATGAAACTCTCTCTTTGTAGAATCTACAAGGGATCATTTGGAGCACATTGGGGCCTATGCTGGAAAAGGAAGTATCTTCCCATTAAAAAAAAAAGCAGAATCATTCTGAGATACTTTTTTGTGATCAGTGCATTCGACTCACAGACTTGAACCTTCCTTTTGATAGAGCAGTTTTGAAACACTCTTTTTGAAGAATCTTCAAGTGGATATTTGGAGCGCTTTGAGGCCTATGCTGGAAAAGGAAATATCTTCACATAAAAACTAGACAGAAGCATTGTCAGACACTTCTCTGTGATGAGTGCATTCAACTCACAGAGTTCAACCTTCCTTTTTGTAGAATAGTTATGAAACACTCTCTTTGTAGAATCTACAAGGGATCATTTGGAGCACATTAAGACCTATGCTGGAAAAGGGTGTATCTTCCCATAAAAAAATAAGCAGAATCATTCTGAGATACCTTTTTGTGATGAGTGCATTCAACTCACAGACTTGAACATTCCTTTCGATAGAGCAGTTTTGAAACACTCTTTTTGTAGATTCTGCAAGTGGGTATTTTGAGCGCTTTGAGGTCAAAGATGGAAAAGGAAATATCTTCATATAAAAACTAGACAGAAGCATTCTCAGAAATTACTTTGGGATGAGTGCATTCAACCCAAAGAGTTGAACCTTCCTTTTGATAGAACAGTTTTGAAACACTTTTTTTGTAGAATCTGCAAGTGGATATTTGGAGCAATTTGAGGCCTATGCTAGAAAAGGAAATATCTTCACATAAAAACTAGACGGAAGCATTCTCAGAAATTTCTTGGTGATGAGTGCATTCAACTCACAGGTTTGAACTTGCCTTTTGATAGAACAGTTTTGAAACACTCTGTTTGTAGAATTTGCAAGTGGATATTTGGAGAGATTTGTGGCCTGTGCTGCATAAAGGGAATATCTTAACTTTAGAACAAGACAGAAGCATTCTCAGAGACTCCCCTGTGCTTTATGCATTCAAATCACAGGCTTGAACCTTCCTTTTGATAGAGCAGTTTTGAACCACTCTTTTTGTAGAATCTGCAAGTGGATATTTGGAGTGATTTGAGGCCTATGATGAAAAAGGAAATATCTTCACCTAAAAACTAGACAGAAACATTCTCAGAAACTTCTGTGGGTTCAGAACGTTCAACCAACAGAGTTGAACCTTCCTTTTGATAGACTAGTTTTGAAACACACTTTTTGTAGAATCTGCAAGTGGATGTTTGGAGGGCTTTGAGGCCTATGCTGGAAAGAAAATATCTTCACCTAAAAACTAGACAGAAGCATTCTCAGAAACTTCTTTGTGATGAGTGCATTCAACTCACAGTGTTGAAAGTTCCTTTTGATAGAACAATTCTGACACAATCTTCTTATAGAATCTGCAAGTGGATATTTGGATTGCTTGAGGCCTATGCTGGAGTAAGAAATAATTTCACATAAAAACTATATTGAAGCATTCTCAAAAACATCTTTGTGATGTGTGCCTTCAACTCACAGAATTGAAACTTCCTTTTGATAAAGCAGTTTTGAAACACCATATTGTAGAATCTGCAAGTGGATAGTTTTAGCACTTTGAGGCCTAGCCTGGAAAAGGGTCTATCTTCACATAAAAACTGGACAGAAGCATTCTCAGAAACTTCCCCGTGCTTTATGAATTCAACTCACAGACTTGAACCTTCCTTTTGATAGAACAGTTTGGAAAAACACTTTTTGTAGAATCTGGAAGTGGATATTTAGAGCGCTTTGAGGCCTATGCAGGAAAAGGAAATACCATCACATAAAAACTAGACAGAAGTATTCTCAGAAACTTCTTTGTGATGTGTGCATTCAACTCACAGATTTGAACCCTGCTTTTCAAAGAGCAGTTATGAAACACCCTTTTTGTAGGATCTGCAGGTGGACATTTTTGGCGCTTTGAGGCCAATGCTGGAAAAGGAAATATGTATACATAAAAACTAAACAGAAGCATTCTCAGAAACTTCTCTGTGTTTTATGATTTCAACTCACAGAGTTGAACCTTCCTTTTGATAGCGCAGTTTTGAAACACTCTTTTGTAGAATCTGCAAGTGGATATTTGGAATGCTTTGAGGCCTATGCTCGAAAAGGAAATTTCTTCATATAAATACTAGACAGAAGCATGCTCAGAAACTTCTTTGTGATGAGTGCATTGTACTCACAGACTTCAAATTTCCTTTTGATAGAGCAGTTTTGAAACAGTCTTTTTGTAAAATATGAAAGTGTATATTTGGTGCGATTTGAGGGCCAAGGTGGAAAAGGAAATATCTTCACATAAAAACTGGACAGAAGTATTCTCCGTATTTTCTTTGTGATGTGTGCATTAAACTAACAGAGTAGAACCTTCCTTTTGATAGAGCAGTTTTGAAACCCTCTTTTTGTAGAATCTGCAAGTGGATATTTGGAGCGATGTGAGGCTTATGGTGAAAAAGGGGATATCTTCGCATAAAAACTAGATAGAAGCATTCTCAGAAACTTCCCTGTGCCGTATGCATTCAACTCACGGACTTAAACCTTCCTTTTGAAAGAGCAGATTTGAAACACTTTTTTTGTAGAAACTGCAAGTGGATATTTGGAGCGCTTTGAGGCCTATGCAGGAAAAGGAAATATCCCCACATAAAAAGTAGACAAAAGCATTCTCCGAAACTTCTTTGCGATGAATGCATTCACCTCACAGAGTTGAACCTTCCCTTTGATGGAACAGTTTTGAAACACTCTTTTTGTAGAATCTGCAAGTGGATATTTGGAGCGCTTTGAGGCGTATGCTGGAAAAGGAAATATCTTCACATAATAAATAGACGGAAGCATTCACAGAAACTTCTCTGTGATGAGTGCATTCACCTCACAGAGTTCAACCTTCCTTTTGGTAGAACAGTTATGAAACACTCTCTTTGTAGAGTCTACAAGAGATTATTTGGAGCTCATTGTGGCCTATGCTGGAAGAGAAAGTATCTTCCCGGAAAAACTAAGCAGAATCATTCTCAGAAATATTTTTGTGATGAGTGCATTCAACTCACAGCCTTGAACCTTCCTTTTGATAGAGTAGTTTTGAAACACTCGTTTTGTAGAATCTGCAAGTGGATATTTGGAGTGCTTTGAGGTCTATGCTGGAAAAGGAAATATCTTCACATCAAAACTAGACAGAAACATTCTCAGAAATTTCTGTGTGATGAGTGCATTCAACTCACAGGGTTGAACTTTCCTTTTGCTAGAACAGTTTTGAAACATTCTTTTTGTAGAATCTGCAAGTGTGTATTTGGAGCGATTTGAGGCCTATGCTGCAAAAAGAGAAATCTTCACATAAAAACTAGACAGAAGCATTCCCAAAAACTTCCCCGTGCTTCATGCATTCAACTCACAGACTTGAACCTTCCTTTTGATAGAGCAGTTTTGAAACACTCTTTTCGTAGAATCTGCAATTGGATATTTGGAGCGATTTGAGGCCTATGATGAAAAAGGGAATGACTTCACCTAAAAACTAGACAGAAGCATCCTCTGAAACTTCTTTGTGATGAGTGCATTCAACCCACAGAGTTGAAACCTCCTTTTTTTTAGAACTCTTTTGTAACACTCTCTTTGTAGAATCTGAAAGTGGATAGTTGGTGCGCTTTGAGGCCTATGCTGGAAATGGAAATATGTTCTCATAAAAACTAAGCAGAAGCATACTCACAGAGTTCTTAGTGATGAGTGCATTCAATTCACAGACATAAACTTTCCTTTTGATATAGCAGTTTTGACACACTCCTTTTGTAGAATCTGCAAGTGGATATTTGGAGCGCTATGAGGCCTACGCTGTAAAAGGAAATATCATCACATAAAAACTATACAGAAGCATTCTCAGAAACATCGCTATGATGAGCGCATTGTACTCACAGACTTGAACTTTCTTTTTGATAGAGCAGTTTTGAAACACTCCTTTTGTAGAATGTGCAAGTGGATATTTGGTGTGCTTTGAGGCCTAATCTGGAAAAGGAAATATCTTCACATGAAAACTAGACAGAAGCATTCTCTGAAACTTCTTTGTGATGCGTGCATTCATCTCACAGACTAGAAACTTCCTTTTGATAGAGCAGTTTTGAAACACCCTTTTTGTAGAATCTACAAGTGGATATTTGGAGCGATTTGAGGCCTGTGGTGTAAAAGGGAATATCTTCACATAAAAACTAGAAGGAAGCATTCTCAGAAACTTCAGTGTGCTTTATGCATTCAACTCACAGACTTGAACCTTCCTTTTGAAAAAGCAGATTTGAAAAACTCTTTTTGTAGAAATTGCAAGTGGATATTTGGAGTGCTTTGAGGCCTATGCTGGAAAAGGATATATCCTCACATAAAAACTAGACAAAAGCATGCTCTGAAACTTCTTTGTGATGAATGCATTCAGCTTACAGAGTTGAACTTTCCTTTTGATAGAACAGTTTTGAAACACTCTTTTTGTAGAATCTGCAAGTGGATATTTGGAGAGCTATGAGACCTATGCTGGAAAAGGAAATATCTTCACATAAAAATTAGACAGAAGCATTCTCAGACACTTCTCTGCGATGAGTGCATTCAACTCAGAGAGTTCAACCTTCCTTTTGGTAGAACAGTTTTGAATCACTCTCTTTCTAGAATCTACAATAGATTATTTTGAGCTCATTTAGGCCTATGATGGGAAAGGGAATATCTTCCCATAAAAACTAAGCAGAATCATTCTCAGAAACATTTATGTGATGAGTGCTTTCAACTCAGAGACTTGAACATTCCTTTTGATAGAGCAGTTTTGAAACACTCTTTTTGTAGAATCTGCAATTGGATATTTGGAGTGCTTTGAGACCTATGCTGGAAAAGGAAATATCTTCACATAAAAATTAGACAGAAGCATTCTCAGACACTTCTCTGTGATGGGCGCATTCAGTTCACTGAGTTCAACCTTCCTTTAGGTAGAATAGTTTTGAATCACTCTCTTTGTAGAATCTACTATCGATTATTTGGAGCGCATTGAGGCCTACGATGGAAAAGGGAATATCTTCCCATAAAAACTAAGCAGAATCATTCTCAGAAACATTTTTGTGATGAGTGCATTCAACTCTGAGACTTGAACATTCCTTTTGAAAGAGCAGTTTTGAAACATTCTTTTTATAGAATCTACAAGTGGGTATTTGGTGCAATTTGAGGCCTATGCTGGAAAAGGGAATATCTTCACATAAAAATTAGACAGAAGCATTCTCAGAAATTTCTTTGTGATGAGTGCGTTCAACTCACAGGGCTGAACTTTCCTTTTGATAGAACAGTTTTGAAACACTCTGTTTGTACAATTTGCAAGTGGATATTTGGAGCGATTTGAGGCCTATGCTGCAAAAAGGGAATATCTTAACATAAGAACTAGACAGAAGCATTCTCAGAGACTTCCTTGTGCCTTATACATTCAATTCACAGGCTTGAACCTTCTTTTTGGTAGAGCAGTTTTGAAACACCGTTTTTGTAGACTCTGCAAGTGGATATTTACAGCGATTTGAGGCCTACAGTGAAAAAGGGGATATCTTCACATAAAAACTAGATAGAAGCATTCTCAGAAACTTCCCTTTGCTTTATGCAGTCAACTCACAGACTTGAAACTTCCTTTTCAAAGAGCAGATTTTAAATACTCTTTTTGTAGAAACTGCAAGTGGATATTTGGAGCGCTTTGAGGCCTATGCTGGAAAAGGAAATATCCTCACATAAAAACAAGACAAAAGCATTCTCCGAAACTTCTTTGGGATGAATGCATTCAGCTCACAGAGTTGAACCTTGCCTTTGATAGAACAGTTTTGAAACACTCTTTTTTTAGAATCTGCAAGTGGATATTTGGAGCGCATTGGGACCTATGCTGGAAAAAGAAATATCTTCACATAATACCTAGACGGAAGCATTCTCAGAAACTTCTCTGTGATGAGTCATTTATGAAACACTTTCTTTGAAGAATCTATAAGAGATTATTTGGAGCTCATTGAGGCCTATGCTGGAAAAAGGAATATCTTCATATAAAAACTAGACAGAAGCATTCTGAGAAACTTCCCTGCGCTATTTGCATTCAACTCACACTCTTGAACCTTCTTTTTGAAAGAGCAGATTTGAAACACTCTTTTTGTAGAAACTGCAAGTGCATATTTGGAGTGCTTTGAGGCCTATGATGGAAAAGGAAATATCCTCACAGAAAAATTAGACAAAAGCATTCTCAGAAATTTCTTTGTGATGTGTGCATTTAATTCACCGAGTTGAACTTTCCTTTTGATAGAAGAGTTTTGAAACAGTCTTTTTGTAGAATCTGCAAGTGGATATTTGGAGCATTTTGAGGTCTATGCTGGAAAAGGAAATATCTTCACATAAAAACTAGACAGAAGCATTCCCAAAAACTTCCCCGTGCTTCATGCATTCAACTCACAGACTTGAACCTTCCTTTTGATAGAGCAGTTTTGAAACACTCTTTTTGTAGAATCTGCAATTGGATATTTGGAGCGATTTGAGGCCTATGATGAAAAAGGGAATATCTTCACCTAAAAACTAGACAGAAGCATTCTCTGAAACTTCTTTGCGATGAGTGCATTCAACCCACAGAGTTGAAACCTCCTTTTTTTTAGAACTGTTTTGTAACACTCTCTTTGTAGAATCTGAAAGTGGATACTTGGTGCGCTTTGAGGCCTATGCAGGAAATGGAAATGTGTTCTCATAAAAACTAAGCAGAAGCATACTCACAGAGTTCTTAGTGAGGAGTGCATCCAACTCACAGACTTAAACTTTCATTTTGATATAGCAGTTTTGACACACTCTTTTTGTAGAATCTGCAAGTGGATATTTGGAGCGCTATGAGGCCTACGCTGTAAAAGGAAATATCATCACATAAAAACTATACAGAAGCATTCTCAGAAACATCTTTATGATGAGTGCATTGTACTCACAGACTTGAACTTTCTTTTTGATAGAGCAGTTTTGAAACACTCCTTTTGTAGAATGTGCAAGTGGATATTTGGTGTGCTTTGAGGCCTAATCTGGAAAAGGAAATATCTTCACATAAAAACTAGACAGAAGCATTCTCTGAAACTTCTTTGTGATGTGTGCATTCATCTGACAGACTAGAAACTTCCTTTTGATAGAGCAGTTTTGAAACACCCTTTTTGTAGAATCTACAAGTGGATATTTGGAGCGATTTGAGGCCTGTGGTGTAAAAGGGAATATCTTCACATAAAAACTAGAAGGAAGCATTCTCAGAAACTTCAGTGTGCGTTATGCATTCAACTCACAGACTTGAACATTCCTTTTGAAAGAGCAGATTTGAAAAACTCTTTTTGTAGAAATTGCAAGTGGATATTTGGAGTGGTTTGAGGCCTATGCTGGAAAAGGATATATCCTCACATAAAAACTAGACAAAAGCATTCTCTGAAACTTCTTTGTGATGAATGCATTCAGCTTACAGAGTTGAACTTTCCTTTTGATAGAACAGTTTTGAAACACTCTTTTTGTAGAATCTGCAAGTGGATATTTGGAGAGCTTTGAGACCTATGCTGGAAAAGGAAATATCTTCACATAAAAATTAGACAGAAGCATTCTCAGACACTTCTCTGTGATGAGTGCATTCAACTCAGAGAGTTCAACCTTCCTTTTGGTAGAACAGTTTTGAATCAGTCTATTTCTAGGACCTACAGTAGATTATTTGGAGCTCATTTAGGCCTATGATGGAAAAGGGAATATCTTCCCATAAAAACTAAGCAGAATCATTCTCAGAAACATTTTTGTGATGAGTGCATTCATCTCAGAGACTTGAACATTCCTTTTGATAGAGCAGTTTTGAAACACTCTTTTTGTAGAATCTGCAATTGGATATTTGGAGTGCTTTGATACCTATGCTAGAAAAGGAAATATCTTCACATAAAAATTAGACAGAAGCATTCTCAGACACTTCTCTGTGATGAGTGCATTCAGCTCACTGAGTTCAACCTTCCTTTAGGTAGAATAGTTTTGAATCACTCTCTTTGTAGAATCTACTATAGATTATTTGGAGTGCATTGAGGCCTACGATGGAAAAGGGAATATCTTCCCATAAAAACTAAGCAGAATCATTCTCAGAAACATTTTTGTGATGAGTGCATTCAACTCTGAGACTTGAACATTCCTTTTGAAAGAGCAGTTTTGAAACACTCTTTTTATAGAATCTACAAGTGGGTATTTATAGCAATTTGAGGCCCATGCTGGGAAAGGGGCTATCTTCACATAAAAATTAGACAGAAGCATTCTGAGAAATTTCTTTGTGATGAGTGCGTTCAACTCACAGGGTTGAACTTTCCTTTTGATAAAACAGTTTTGAAACACTCTGTGTGTAGAATTTGTAAGTGGATATTTGGAGCGATTTGAGGCCTATGCTGCAAAAAGGGAATATCTGAACATAAGAACTAGACAGAAGCATTCTCAGAGACTTCCTTGTGCTTTACGTATTCAATTCACAGGCTTGAACCTTCTTTTTGGTAGAGCAGTTTTGAAACACCCTTTTTGTAGACTCTGCAAGTGGATATTTACAGCGATTTGAGGCCTACGGTGAAAAAGGGGATATCTTCTGATAAAAACTAGATAGAAGCATTCTCAGAAACTTCCCTGTGCTTTATGCAGTCAACTCACAGACTTGAAACTTCCTTTTCAAAGAGCAGATTTTAAATACTGTTTTTGTAGAAACTGCAAGGGGATATTTGGAGCGCTTTGAGGCCTATGCTGGAAAAGGAAATATCTTCACATAAAAACTAGACGGAAGATAGGGGGAGGAGCCAAGATGACCGAATAGGAACAGCTCTAGTCAACAGCTCCCAGCTTGAGCGACGCAGAAGACGGGTGATTGCTGCATTTCCATCGGAGTTACCGTGTTCATCTCACTAGGTAGTGCCAGACAGTGGGCGCAGGTCAGTGGGTGAGTGCACCGTGCACCAGCTGAAGAAGTGGCGAGGCATTGCCTCACTCGAGAAGCACAAGGGGTCAGGGAGTTCCCTTTCCAGGGGTGACAGAGGGCACCTGGAAAATCGGGCCACTCCCACCCAAATACTGTGCTTTTCCAATGGGCTTAGGAAACGGTGCCCCAGGAGAGTATAGCCCACACCTGGCTCAGAGGGTCCTATGCACACGGAGTCTCGCTGATTGTTATCACAGCAGTCTGAGATCAAACAGCAAGTCGGCAGCGAGGCTGGGGAAGGGCGCCCGCCATTGCCCAGGCTCGCTTAGGTAAACAAAGCAGCCAGGAGGCTTGAACTGGGTGGAGCCCACCACAGCTCAAGGAGGCCTACCTGCCTCTGTAGGCTCCACCTCTGTGGGCAGGGCACAGACAAACAAAAAGACAGCAGTAACCTCTGCAGGCTTAAATGTCCCTGTCTGACAGCTTTGAGGAGAGCAGTGGTTCTCCCAGCATGCAACTGGAGATCTGAGAATGGGCTGACTGCCTCCTAAAGTGGGTCCCTGACCCCTGAACCCCGAGCAGCCTAACTGGGAGGCACCCCCCAGCAGGGGCAGACTGACCCCTCACACGGCCGGCCAGTTACTCCAACAGACCTGCAGCTGAGGGTCCTGTCTGTTAGAAGGAAAACTAACAGAAAGGACATCCACACCAAAAACCCATCTGTACATCATCATCATCAAAGACCAAAAGTAGATAAAACCACAAAGATGGGGAAAAAACAGAGCAGAAAAACTGGAAACTCTAAAAAGCAGAGCACCTGTCCTCCTCCAAAGGAACGCAGTTCCTCACTAGCAATGGAACAAAGCTGGACAGAGAATGACTTTGACGAGCTGAGAGAAGAAGGCTTTAGACGATCAAATTACTCCGACCTATGGGAGGATATTCAAACCAAAGGCAAAGAAGTTGAAAACTTTGAAAAAAATTTAGAAGAATGTATAACTAGAATAACCAATACAGAGAAGTGCTTAAAGGAGCTGATGGAGCCAAAAACCAAGGCTCGAGAACTACTTGAAGAATGCAGAAGTCTCAGGAGCCGATACGATCAAATGGAAGAAAGGGTATCAGCTCTGGAAGATGAAATGAATGAAATGAAGTGAGAAGGGAAGTTTAGAGAAAAAAGAATAAAAAGAAACGAGCAAAGCCTCCAAGAAATGTGGGACTATGTGAAAAGACCAAATCTACGTCTGATTGGCGTACCTGAAAGTGACGGGGAGAATGGAAAGAAGCTGGAAGACACTCTGCAGGATATTATCCAGGAGAACTTCCCCAATCTAGCAAGGCAGGCCAACATTCAGATTCAGGAAATACAGAGAATGCCACAAAGGTACTCCTCGAGAAGAGCAACTCCAAGACACATAATTGTCAGACTCACCAAAGTTGAAATGAAGGAAAAAATGTTAAGGGCAGCCAGAGAGAAAGGTCGGATTACCATCAAAGGGAAGCCCATCAGACTAACAGCACATCTCTTGGCAGAAACCCTACAAGCCAGAAGAGAGTGGGAGCCAATATTGAACATTCTTAAAGAAAAGAAATTTCCACCCAGAATTTCATATCCAGCCAAACTAAGCTTCATAATTGAAGGAGAAATAAAATACTTTACAGACAAGCAAATGCTGAGAGATTTTGTCACCACCAGGCCTGCCCTAAAAGAGCTCCTGAAGGAAGCGCTAAACATGGAAAGGCACAACAGGTACCAGCCACTGCAAAATCATACTGAAATGTAAAGACCATTGAGACTAGGAAGAGACTGCATCAACTAACGAGCAAAATAACCAGCTAACATCATAATAACAGGATTAGATTCACACATAACAATATTAACTTTAAATGTAAATGGACTAAATGCTCCAATGAAAAGACACAGACTGGCAAATTGGACAAAGACTCAAGACCCATCAGTGTGCTGTATTCAGGAAACCCATCTCACGTGCAGAGACACACATAGCCTCAAAATAAAAGGATGGAGGAAGATCTACCAAGCAAATGGAAAACAAAAAAAGGCAGGGGTTGCAATCCTAGTCTCTGATAAAACAGACTTTAAACCAACAAAGATCAAAAGAGACAAAGAAGGCCATTACATAATGGTAAAGGGATTAATTCAACAAGAAGAGCTAACTATCCTAAATATATATGCACCCAATACAGGAGCCCCAAAATTCACAAAGCAAGTCCTGAGTGACCTACGAAGAGGCTTAGACTCCCACACATTAATAATGGGAGACATTAACACCCCACTGTCAACATTAGACAGATCAACGAGACAGAATGTCAAAAAGGATACACAGGAATTGAGCTCAGCTCTGCACCAAGCGGACCTAATAGACATCTACAGAACTCTCCACCTCAAATCAACAGAATATACCTTTTTTTCAGCACCACACCACACCTATTCCAAGATTGACCATATATTTGGAAGTAAAGTTCTCCTCAATAAATGTAAAAGAACAGAAATTATAACAAACTATCTCTCAGATCACAGTGCAATCAAGCTAGAACTCAGGATTAAGAATCTCACTCAGAACCGCTCAACTACATGGAAACTGAACAACCTGCTCCTGAGTGACTACTGGGTACATAACGAAATGAAGGCAGAAATAAAGATGTTCTTTGAAACCAACAAGAACCAAGACACAACATACCAGAATCTCTGGGATGAATTCAAAGTAGTGTGTAGAGAGAAATTTATAGCACTAAATGCCCAGAAGAGAAAGCAAGAAAAATCCAAAATTGACACCCTAACATCACAATTAAAAGAACTAGAAAAGCAAGAGCAAACACATTCAAAAGCTAGCAGAAGGCAAGAAATAACTAAAATCAGAGCAGAACTGAAGGAAATAGAGACACAAAAAACCCTTCAAAAAATCACTGAATCCAGGAGCTGGTTTTTTGAAAGGATCAACAAAATTGATAGACTGCTAGCAAGATTAATAAAGAAAAAAAGAGAGAAGAATCAAATAGATGCAATAAAAAATGATAAAGGGGATATCACCACCAATCCCACAGAAATACAAACTAGCATCAGAGAATATTACAAACACCTCTACTCAAATAAACTATAAAATCTAGAAGAAATGGATAAATTCCTCAACACATACACCCTCCCAAGACTAAACCAGGAAGAAGTTGAATCTCTGAATAGACCAATAACAGGAGCTGAAATTGTGGCAATAATCAATAGCTTACCAACCAAAAAAAGTCCAGGACCAGATGGGTTCACAGCCGAATTCTACCAGAGGTACAAGGAGGAGCTGGTACCATTCCTTCTGAAACTATTCCAATCAATAGAAAAAGAGGGAATCCTCCCTAACTCATTTTATGAAGCCAGCATCATCCTGATACCAAAGCCTGGCAGAGACACAACAAAAAAGAGAATTTTAGACCAATATCCTTGATGAACATTGATGCAAAAATCCTCAATAAAATACTGGCAAGCAGAATCCAGCAGCACATCAAAAAGCTTATCCACCATGATCAGGTGGGCTTCATCCCTGGGATGCATGGCTGGTTCAATATATGCAAATCAATAAATGTAATCCAGCATATAAACAGAAACAAAGACAAAAACCACATGATTATCTCAATAGATGCAGAAAAGGCCTTTGACAAAATTCAACAACCCTTCATGCTAAAAACTCTCTATAAATTAGGTATTGATGGGACATATCTCAAGATAATAACAGCTATTTATGACAAACCCACAGCTAGTATCATACTGAATGGGCAAAAACTGAAAGCATTCCCTTTGAAAACTGGCACAAGACAGGGATGACCTCTCTCACCACTTCTATTCAACATATTGTTGGAAGTTCTGGCCAGGGCAATTAGGCAAGAGAAGGAAATCAAGGGTATTCAATTAGGAAAAGAGGAAGTCAAATTTTCCCTGTTTGCAGATGACATGATAGGATATCTAGAAAATCCCATTGTCTCAGCCCAAAATCTCCTTAAGCTAATAAGCAACTTCAGCAAAGTCTCAGGATACAAAATCAATGTACAAAAATCACAAGCATTCTTATACATCAATAACAGACAAATAGAGAGCCAAATCATGAGTGAACTCCCATTCACAATTGCTTCAAAGAGAATAAAATACCTAGAAATCCAACTTACAAGGGAAGTGAAGGACCTCTTCAAGGAGAACTACAAATCACTGCTCAAGGAAATAAAAGAAGATACAAACAAATGGAAGAACATTCCATGCTCATGGGTAGGAAGAATCAATATCATGAAAATGGCCATCCTTCTCAAGGTAATTTACAGATTCAATGCCATCCCCATCAAGTTACCAATGACTTTCTTCACAGAATTGGAAAAAACTTTAAAGTTCATATGGAACCAAATAAGAGCCCGCATCGCCAAGTCAATCCTAAGCCAAAAGAACAAAGCTGGAGGCATCACACTACCTGACTTCAAACTATACTACAAGGCTACAGTAACCAAAACAGCATGGTACTGGTACCAAAACAGAGATATAGATCAATGGAACAGAACAGAGCCCTCAGGAATAATGCCACATATCTACAACTATCTGATCTTTGACTAACCTGAGAAAAACAAGCAATGGGGAAAGGATTCCCTATTTAATAAATGGTGCTGGGAAAACTGGCTAGCCATATGTAGAAAGCTGAAACTGGATCCCTTCCTTACACCTTATACAAAAATCAATTCAAGATGGATTAAAGACTTAAATTTTAGACCTAATACCGTAAAAACCCTAGAAGAAAACCTACGCATTACCATTCAGGACATAGGCATGGGCAAGGACTTCATGTCTAAAACACCAAAAGCAATGGCAACAAAAGCCAAAATTGACAAATGGGATCTAGTTAAACTAAAGAGCTTCTGCATAGCAAAGGAAACTACCATCAGAGTGAACAGGCAACCTACAAAATGGGAGAAAATTTTCGCAGCCTACTCATCTGACAAAGGGCTAATATCCAGAATCTACAATGAACTCCAACAAATTTACAAGAAAAAAACAAACAACCCCATCAAAAAGTGGGCGAAGGACATGAACAGACACTTCTCAAAAGAAGACATTTATGCAGCCAAAAAACACATGAAAAAATGCTCACCATCAGTGGCCATCGGATAAATGCAAATCAAAACCACAATGAGATACCATCTCACACCAGTTAGAATGGCAATCATTCAAAAGTCAGGAAACAACAGGTGCTGGAGAGGATGTGGACAAATAGGAACACATTTACACTGTTGGTGGGACTGTAAACTAGTTCAACCCTTGTGGAAGTCAGTGTGGCGATTCCTCAGGGATCTAGAACTAGAAATTCCATTTGACCCAGCCATCCCATTACTGGGTATATACCCAAAGGACTATAAATCATGCTGCTATAAAGACACATGCACACGTATGTTTATTGCAGCATTATTCACAATAGCAAAGACTTGGAACCAACCCAAATGTCCAACAATGATAGACTGGATTAAGAAAATGTGGCACATATACACCATGGAATTCTATGCAGCTGTAAAAAATGATGAGTTCATGTCCTTTGTAGGGACATGGATGAAATTGGAAATCATCATTCTCAGTAAACTATCACAAGAACAAAAAACCAAACACCGCATATTCTCACTCATAGGTGGGAATTGAACAATGATAACACATGGACACAGGAAGGGGAACATCACACTTCAGGGACGGTTGTGGGGTGGGGGGATGGGGGGAGATAGCATTGGGAGATATACCTAATGCTAGATGACGAGTTGGTGGGTGCAGCGCACCAGCATGGCACATGTATACATATGTAACTTACCTGCACGTTGCGCAAATGTACCATAGAGCCTAAAGTATAATAATAATAATAACGATAATAATAATGATAATAATAATAAACTAGACGGAAGCATTCTCAGATACTTCTCTGTGATGATTGCATTCAACTCACAGAGTTCAACATACCTTTTCATAGAACAGTTTTGAAGCACTCTCCTTGTAGAGTCTACAAGAGATTATTTGGAGTGCTTTGAGGTCTGTGCTGGAAAAGGAAATATCTTCCCATAAAAACTAAGCAGAACCATTATCAGAAACATTTTGTGATGACTGCATTCACCTCACGGACTTGAACCTTCCTTTTGAAGGAGCAGTTTTGAAACACTCTTTTTGTAGAATCTGCAAGTGGATATTTGGAGCACTTTGAGGCCTATGCTGGAAAAGGGAATATCTTCACAAAAAAAGTGACAGAAGCATTCTCAGAAATTTCTTTGTGATGTGTGCTTTCAATTCAAAGAGTTGAACCTTCCTTTTGATAGAACAGTTTTGAAACACTCTTTTTGTAGTATCTGCAAGTGGATATTTGGAGCGATTTGAGGCCTATGCTGCAAAAAAGTGAAAATCTTCACATAAAAACTAGATAGAAGCATTCTCAGAAATGTCTTTGTGATGACTGCATTCAACCCACAGAGTTGAACTTTCATTTTGATAGAACAGTTAAAAACAATCTTTTTGTAGAATCTGCAAGTGGATATTTGGAGTGATTTGAGGCCTATGCTGCAAAAAAAGAATATCTTCACATAAAAACTAGACAGAAGCATTCTCAGAAACTTCCCTGTGCTTTATGCATTCAACTCACATACTTGGACCTTCCTTTTGATAGAGCAGTTTTGAAATACTCTTTTTGTAGTATCTGCAAGTGGATATTTGGAGCGATTTGAGGCCTATGATGAAAAAGGAAATATCTTCACCTAAAAACTAGACATAAACATTTTCAAAAACTTCTTTGGGAAGTTTGCATTCAACTCACAGAGTTGAACCTTCCGTTTGATAGAACAGTTTTGAAACACTCTTTTTGTAGAACCTGCAAGGGGATATTTTAGTTCTTTGAGGTCTATGCTGGAAAAGGAAATATCTTCACATAAATACTAGACAGAAGAATTCTCAGAAACAACTTTGTGAGGAGTGCATTCAACTCACAGACTTGAACTTTGTTTCTGATAGAGCAGTTTTGAAACACTCTTTTTGTAGAATCTGCAAGTGAACATTTGGAGTGATTTGAGGCCTATGATGGAAAAAGGAATATCTTCACATAAAAATTAGACAGAAGCATTCTGAGAAACTTGCCTGTGCATTATACATTCAACTCACAGACTTGAACCTTCCTTTTGAAAGAGCAGATTTGAAACACTCTTTTTGTAGAAACTGCAAAAGGATATTTGGAGGGCTTTGAGGCCAATGCTGGAAAAGGAAATATCCTCACATAAAAACTAGACAAAAGGATTCTCAGAAACTTCTTTGTGATGAGTGCATTCAACTCACAGAGTTGAACTTTCCCTTTGATAGAACAGTTTTGAAACACCCGTTTTTTAGAGTCTGCAAGTGGATATTTGAGCACTTTGAGGCCAATGCTGGAAAAGGAAATATCTTCACATAAAAACTAGTCCAAAACATTCTCAGACACTTCTCTGTGATGATTGCATTCAACTCACAGAGTTCAACATTCGTTTTGATAGATCAGTTTTGAAACACTCTCTTGGAAGAATCTGCAAGAGATTATTTGGAGCGCTTTGAGGCCTGTGCTGGATAAGGAAATATCTTCCCATAAAACATAAGCAGAAGCATTCTCAGAAACTTTTTTGTGATGAGTGCATTCAACTCACAGACTTGAACCTTCTATCTGATAGAGCAGTTTTGAAATGCTCTTTTGGTAGAATCTGAAAGTGGATATTTAGAGCGCTATGAGGCCTTTGTTGGAAAAGGAAATATCTTCACATAAAAACTGGACAGAGTCATTCTCAGAAACTTCTTTGTGATGTGTGCATTCAACTCACTGTGTTGAACCTTCCTTTTGAAACAGCAGTTTGAAACACACTTTTAGTAGAATCTGCAAGTGGATATTTGGAGCGCTTTGAGGCCTTTTATGGAAAAGGAAATATCTTCACATAAAAACTAAACAGATGCATTCTCAGGAACTTCTTTGTGATGTGTGCACTCAACGCACAGAATTGAACATGACTTTTGATAGAACAGTTTTGAACCAACCTTTTTGTAGAATCTGCAAGTGGATATTTGTAGCGCTTTGAGGCCTCTGCTGGAAAAGGAAATATCTTCACATTAAAACTAGAGAGAAGTATTCTGAGAAACTTCTTTGTGATGAGTACATTCAGCTAACACAGTTGAACCTTCCTTTTCATAGAACTGTTTTGAAACACTCTTTTTGTAGAATCTGCAATTGGATATTTGGAGCGATTTGAGGCCTATGATGGAAAAGAAAATATCTTCACATAGAAACTAGACAGAACCATGCTCAGAAACTTCTCTGTGATGAATGCATTGAAGTCAAAGGGTTGAACCTTCCTTTTGATAGAGCAGTTTTGAGACACCCTTTTTGTAGAATCTTCAAGTGAATATTTGGAGCTCATTGAGGCCTATGCTGGAAAAGGAAATACCTTCACATAAAAACTAAACAAAAGCATTCTCAGAAAATTCTTTGTGATGTGTGCATTCAATTCACAGAGTTGAACAGTATTTTTGATGGAGCAGTTTTAAAACACCCTTTTTTCAGAATCTGCAAGTGGATATTTTGAGCGCTTTGAGGCCTATGCTGGAAAAGAAAATATCTTCACATAAAAACTAGACTGAAGCATTCTCAGAAACTTCTTAGTGATGAGTGCATTCAACTCACGGATTTGAACCTTCGTTTTGATAAAGCAGTTTTGAAGCACACTTTTTGTAAAATCTGCAGGTGGATATTTGGAGTGCTTTGAGGCCTACACTGGAAAAAGGAATATCTTCACATAAGAACTTGACAGAAGCATTCTGAGAAACTTCCCAGTGCTTTATGCATTCAAATCAAAGAGTTGAACCTTCCCTTTGATAGCGCAGGTTTGAAACACTCTTTTTGTAGAATCTACAGATGGATATTTTGAGTGCTTTGAGGTCTATCCTGGAAAAGGAAACAACTTCACATAAAAACTAGATTGAAGCATTCTCAGAAACTTCTTTGTAATGTGAGCATTCATCTCACAGAATCGACCCTTCCTTTTCACAGAGCAGTTTTGAAACACCCTTTTTGTAGAAACTACAAGTGGATATTTGTAGGCCTTTGAGGCCTATGCTGCAAAAGGAAATATCTTCACATAAAAACCAGAGAGAAGCGTTCTCAGAAACTTCTTTGTGATGATTGCATTGAACTCACTGAGTTGAAACTTTCTTATGATAGGGCAGTTTTGAAACACTCTTTTTGTAGAATCTGCAAGTGGATTTTTGGAGCGCTTTGAGGCCTACCCTGGAAAAGGAAATATCTTCACATAAAAAGTAGACAGAAGAATTCTCAAAAACATCTTTGTGATGAGTGCATTCAACTCACGGAAGTGAACTTTCCTTTTGATAGAGCAGTTTGAAATACTCTTTCAGTGGAATCTGAAAGTGGATATTTGGAGTGCTATGAGGCATTTGCTGGAAAACGAAATATCTTCACATAAAAACTAGACAGAAGCGTTCTCAGAAACTTGTTAGTGATGGGCGCATTCAACTCACAGAGTTGAAACTTCCTTTTGAAACAGCAGTTTTGAAACACACTTTTAGTAGAATCTGCAAGTGGATATTTGGAATGCTTTGAGGCCTATGCTGGAAAAGGAAACGTCTTCACAGAAAAATTAACAGAAGCATTCTCAGAAACTTCTTTATCATGTGGGCATTAAACTCTCAGAGTTGGACCTTCCTATTGATAGAACAGTTTTGCATCACTGTTTTTACAGAATATGCAAGTGTATATTTGGAGCGCTTTGAGGCTTATGCGGTAAAAGGAAATAACTTCACATAAAAATGAAACAGAAGCATCCTCACAAACTTCTTTGTGATGTGTGCATTCAACTCACAGAGTTGAACCGTACTTTTGATAGAGCAGTTTTCAAACACCCTTTTGTAGGCTCTGCAAGTGGATATTTGCACGGCTTTGAGGCCTATACTGGAAAAGTAAATATCTTCACATAAAAACTAGACGGAAGCATTCTCAGAAACTTCTTTTTGATGAGTGCGTTGAACTCACAGAGTTTAACTTTGCTTTTTAAGAGCAGTTTTGAAACACCCCTTTTATAAAATCTGCAAATTGATATTTGGAGTGCTTTGATGCCTATGATGGAAAAAGAAATATCTTCACATAAAAATTAGACAGAAGCATTCTGATAAACTTCTATGTGATGAGTGCATTCAAATCTCAGAGTTGAACCATCCTTTTGAAAGAACAGTTTTGAAACACTCTTTTTGTAGAATCTGCAGTTGGATATTTGGAGCGATTTGAGGCCTATCCTGGAAAGGGTTATATCTTTATATAAAAACTAGACAGTAGCATTCTCAGAAACTTCTTTGTGATGAGCACATTCATCTCACAGAGGTGAGACTGCCTTTAAATAGAGCAGTTGTGAAACACTCTTTTTGTAGAATCTACAAGTGTATATTTGGAGTGCTTTGAGGCCTATGCTGGAAAAGGAAACATGTTCACACAAAAATTAGACAGAAGCATTCTCAGAAACTTCTTTGTGATAAGCGCATTCATCTCACAGAGTTAAGCCTTCCTTTTGACAGAGAAGTTTTGAAATACTCTTTTTGTCGGATCTGCAAGTGGATATTTGGGGTGCTATGAGGCCTATGCTGGAAAAGGAAATATCTTCACATAAAAACAAGACAGAAGCATTCACGAAAATTTCTTTTTTATGAGTGCATTCAACTCACAGAGTTGAACCTTCCTTTTCATAGAACAGTTTTGAAACACTCTTTTTGTAGAATCTGCAAGTGGATATTAGGAGTGTTTTGAGGCCTATGATGGAAAAGGAAATATCTTCACATAAAAACTAGACAGAAGTATTCTCAGAAACTTCTCTGTGATGAGTGCACTGATCACCCTGAGATGAAACTTTCTTTTTATTGAACAGTTTTGAAACACTCTTTTTGTAGAATCTACAAGTGGATATTCAGAGCCCTTTGAAGCCTATGCTGCAAAAGGAAATATCTTCACATAAAAACTAGACAGAAGAATTTTCAGAAATATCTTTGTGTTGAGTGCATTCAACTCACAGACTTGAACTTTCCTTTTGATAGAGCAGTTTTGAAAAATTCTTTTGGTAGAATCTGAAAGTGGATATTTGGAGTGCTATGAGGCTTATGCTAGAAAATTGAATATCTTCACATAAAAACTAGACAGAAGCATTCTCAGAAACTTCTTTGGGATGTGCGCATTCAACTCACACAGTTGAACCTTCCTTTTGAAACAGCAGTTTTGAAACACACTTTTAGTAGAATCTGCAAGTGGATATTTGGAATGCTTTGAGACCTATGCTCAAAAAGTAAATATCTTCTCATAAAAAATAGACAGATGAATTCTCAGAAACTTTTCCATGATGAGTGCTTTCAATCCACAGAGTTGAGCCTTCCTTTTGAGAGAACAGTTTTCAAACACACTTTTTGTAGAATCTGCATGTGGATATTTGGAGCGGTTTGAGGCCTATGATGGAAAAGGGAATATTTTCTCATGAAAACCAAACAGAAGCATTTCAGAAACTTCTTTGTTATATGTGCATTCAACTCACAGAGGTGAACCATACTTTTGATAGAGCAGTTTTGAAACACCCTTTTTGTGGTATCAGCTAGTGGATATTCAGAGCGCTTGGAGGCCTATACTGGAAAATTAAATATCTTCAAATAAAAACTAGACAGCAGCATTATGAGTAACTTCTTTGTGATGAGTGCATTCAACTCACAGAGTTTAAAATTCTTTTTCATAGAGCAGTTTTGAAACACCCTTTCTGTAAAATCTGCAAGTGGATAGTTAGAGCTCTTTGAGGCCTGTGCTGGAAATGGAAACATCTTCACATAAAAACTGAACAGAAGGATTCTGAGAAACTTCAATGTGATGAGTCCATTCAACTCTCAGAGTTGAACCCACCTTTTGATAGGACAGTGTTGAAACACTCTGTTTCAATAATCTGCAAGTGGATATTTGGAGCAGTTTGAGGCCTATGCTGGAAAAGGAAATATCTTCACATTAAAACTAGACAGTAGCATTCTCAGAAACTTCTTTGTGATGAGCGCATTCAACTCACCGATTTGAGCCTTCCTTTTGATAGAGCAGTTTTGAAACCCTCTTTTTGTGGAATCTGCAAGTGGATATTTGGAGCACTTTGAGGCCTATGCTGGAAACAGAAATATCTTCACATAAAAACTAGACAGAAGAATCCTCAGAAACTTCTTTGTGTTGAGCACATTCAATTAACAGAGGTGAGCATTCCTTTTGATAGAGCAGTTTTGAAACACTCTTTTTGTAGAATCTGCAAGTGGATATTTGGAGCGCTTTGAGGCCTATTCTGGAAAAGGAAATATCTTCACATAAAAACTAGACAGCAGTATTCTCAGAAACTTCTCTGTGTTGAGTGCATTGAACTTCCTGAGTTGAACCTTTCTTTTGATAGAACAGTTTTGAAACACTCTTTTTGTAGGATCTGCAAGTGGATATTTTGAGCGCTTTGAGACCTAAGCTGGAAAAAGAAATATGTTCACAGAAAACTAGATGTAAGAATTCACAGAAACATCTTTATGATGAATGCATTTAACTCACAGACTTGAACTTTCTTTTAATAGAGCAGTTTTGAAACACTCTTTTGGCAGAATCTGAAAGTGGATATTGTGAGTGCTATGAGGCCTATGCAAGAAAAGGAAATATCTTCACATAAAAAATAGACAGAAGCATTCTCAGAAACTTCTTTGTGATGTGCACATTCAACTCACAGAGTTGAAACTTCGTGTTGAAACAGCAGTTTTGAAACACACTTTTTGTAGAATCTGCAAGTGGATATTTGGAATGTTTTGAGGACTATGCTGGAAAAGGAAATATCTTCACATAAAAACTAAACAGAAGCATTCTAAGAAACTTCTTTGTGATGTGTGCATTCAACTCACAGAGTTGAACCTTACTTTTGATAGAGCAGATTCAAAGCACCCTTTTTCTAGTATCTGCAAGTGGATATTTGGAGTGGTTTGAGGCCTATGCTGGAAAAGGAAATATCATGACATAAAAACTAGACAGAAACATTCTCAGAAACTTCTATGTGATGAGTGCATTCAACAAACACAGTTGAACTTTCCATTTGATATAGGAGTTTTGAAACACCGTTTTGGTGGAATCTGCAAGTGGATATTTGGAGCGCTTTTTGGCCTATGCTGGAAAAGGAAATATCTTCACATAAAAACTAGAGAGAAGCATTCTCAGAAACTTCCCTCTGCTTTATGCATTCAACTCACAGACTTGAACTTTCCTTTTGATGCAGCAGTTTTAAAACACTCTGTTTGTAGAATCTACACGTGGATATTTGGAGCGCTTCGAGGCCTATGATAGAAAGGGAAATATCTTCACATAAAAACTCGATGGAAGCATTTTAAGGAACTTCTTTGTGATGACTGAATTCAATTGACAGTCTTGAACCATCCTTTTGATAGAGGAAATTTGAAACACTCTTTTTGTAGAATCTGCAAGTGGATACTTGGAGCACTTTGAGGCTTATGATTGAAAAGGAAATATCTTCACATAAAAACTAGACAGAAGCATTTTCAGAATCTTCTCTGTGATGAGTGCATTCACCTTACAGAGTTGTACTTTTCTTTTCATGCAAAAATTTTGAAACACTCTTTTTATAGAATATGCACCTGGATATTTGCAGCTTTTTGAGGCCTATGCTGAAAAAGGAAATATTTTCACATAAAGACTAGACAGAAGCATTCTGAGAAACTTCTTTATGATGTGCACATTCATCTCACAGAGGTGAACCTTCCTTTTGGTAGAACACATTCTTTGAAACATTCTTTTTGTAGAATCTCCAAGTTATTATTTGGAGCGCTTTGAGGCCTTTGCTGGAAAAGGAAAAAACTTCACATAAAAACTAGATTGAAACATTCTCAGACACTTCTTTGAGATGTGTGCATTCAACTTACATGCTTGAACCTGCCTTTTGATCGAGCAGATTTGAAACACTCTTTTTGTAGAATCTGCAAGTCGATATTTGGAGCACTTTCAAGCCTATGCTGGAATAGGAAATATCTTCACATAAAAACAAGACAGAAGCTCTATCGGAAACTTCTTTTTGATGAGTGCATTCAACTCACAGAGTTGAACCTTCCTTTTGATAGAACGGTTTTGAACCACTCTTTTTGTAGAATCTGCAAGTGGATATTTGGAATGCTTTGAGGCCTAAAATGGAAAAGGAAATATCTTCACATAAAAACTAGACAGAAGCATTCTCATAAACTTCTCTGTGATGAGTGCATTGAACTACCTCAGTTGAAATTTTCTTTTGATAGAAAAGTTTTGAAACACTCTTTTTGTAGAATCTGCAAGTGGATATTTGGAGCACTATGAGACCTATGCTGGAAAACAAAATGTCTTCCCATAAAAGTTATACAGAAGAATTCTGAGAAACATCTTTGTGATAAGTGCATTCAACTCACAGAGTTGTGCTTTCCTTTTGATAGAGCAGTTTTGAAAAACTCTTTTGGTAGGATCTGAAGGTGGATATTTGGAGCGCTATGAGGCCTATGCTATAAAAGAAAATATCTTCACATAAAAACTAGACAGAAGCATTCTCAGAAACTTCTTTGGATGTGCGCATTCAACTCAGAGAGTTGAACCTTGCTTTTGAATCAGCAGTTTTGAGAAACACTTTTAGTAGATTCTGCAAGTGGATAGATTGAATGCTTTGAGACCTAAGCTGGAAAAGGAAATATCTTCACATAAAAACTAGATTGAAGCATTCTCAGAAACGTCTTTCTTATGTGTGCATTCAACTCACAGACGTGAACCTTCCTTTTGATAGAGCAGTTTTGAAACACTCTTTTTGTAGTATTTGCAAGGGTATATGTGGAGCCCTTTGAGGCCTATGCAGGAAAACGAAATATCTTCACATAAAAACAAGACAGAAGCATTCTCAGAAACTTGTTTGTGATGTGTGCATTCAACTCACAGTGTTGAACCTTCCTTTTGATAGAGCAGTTTTGAAACACGCTTTTTGTAGAATCTGCAAGTGGATATTTGGAGCGATGTGAGGCCAATGCAGGAAAAGGGAATATCTTCACTTAAAAACTAGACAGAAGCATTCTCAGAAACTTCTGTGTGCTTCATAAATTCAACTCAAAGGATTGAAACTTCCTTTTGATAGAATAGTTTTGAAACACTCTTTTTGTAGAATCTGCAAGTGGATATTTAGAGGGATTAGAGGCCTATGCTTGAAAACGAAATATCTTCACATTATAAGTAGACAGAAGCATTCTCAGAAAGTTCTTTGTGATGTCTGCATTCAACTTACAGAGTTGAACATTTCTTTTGATAGAGCTGTTTTGAAACATCCTTTCTGTGCAATCTGCAATTGGATATTTGGAGCGATTTGAGGCCTATGATGGAAATAGAAATATCTTCACATACAAACAAGACAGAAACGTTCTCAGAAACTTCTTTGTGATGAGTGCATTCAACTCACGGTGTTGAACCTTCCTTTTGATAGAACAGATTTGAAATACTCTCTTAGTAGAATCTACAAGTGGATATTTGGAGCGTTTTGAGGCCTATGCTGGAATAGGAAATATCTTCACAAAAAAACTAGACACAAGCATTCTCAGAAACTTTTTGTGAAGAGTGCATTCAACTCACTGATTTGAACTTTCCCTTTTGATCGGACAGTTTTAAAAAACCCCTTTTGGAGAATCTACAAATGGATATTTGGAGTGCTTTCAGACCTATGCTGGAAAAGGAAATCTCATCACATAAAACTAGACAGAAGCATTATCAGAAACTACTTTGTAATGGGTGCATTCAACCCACAGTGTTGAACCTTCCTTTTGATAGGACAGCTTTGAAACACTCTTTTTGTGGAGTCTGCAAGTGGATATTAGGAGGGCATTGAGGCCAATGGTGAAAAAGGCAATACCTTCACATTAAAAGTAGACAGAAGCATTCTCAGAAACGTCTTTGTGATGAGTTCATTCAGCTCACAGAGTTGAACTTTATTTTTGATAGAGCAGTTTTGAAACACTTTTTTTGTAGAATCTGCAAGTAGATATTTGGAGCACTTTGAGGCCTTTGCTGAAAAAGGAAATATCTTCACATAAAAACTGGACAGAAGCATTCTCAGAAACTTCTTTGTGATGAATGCATTCAACTCACAGAGTTGAACCTTCCTTTTGATAGAGCTGTTTTGAAACACCCTTTCTGTACAATCTGCAATTGGATATTTGGAGCGATTTGAGGCCTATGCTGAAAAAGGGAATATCTTCACATAGAAACTAGACAGAAGCATTCTCAGAAACATCTTTGTGATGTGTGCATTCAACTCACATAATTTAACACAACTTTTCATACAGCAGTTTTGAAACACTCTTTTTGTAGAATCTGCAAGGGGAGAATTGGACCAATTTGAGGCTTTCATTGGAAAAGGGAATATCTTCAGATAAAAACTTGACAGAAGCATTCAAAGAAACTTCTTTGTGATGTGTGCATTTAGCTCAAAGAGTTGAACCATCCTTTTGGTAGAGCAGTATTGAAACACTCTTTTTGTACAATCTGCAATTGGATATTTGACCTATTTGAGGCCTTCATTGTAAACGGGAATGTCTTCACATAAAAACTAGACAGAAGCATTCTCAGAAACTTCATTGTGATGTGGGCGTTTAACTCAAGTGTTGAACCTTTCTTCTGATTGAAGAGTTTTGAAACACTCTTTTTGTAGAATCTGCAACTGGATATATGGACTGCTTTGAGGCCTTCATTAGTAATGGGAATAATTTCGAATAAAAATTAGACGGAAGTATTCTCAGAAACTAATTTGTGATGTGTGCATTCTACTCGCATAATTGAACCTTCCTTTTAATAGAGTAGTTTTGAGCACTCTTTTTGTAGAACCTGCAAGGGGATATTTGGAGCATTTTGAGGCCTTTGTTGGAAATGAGAATATCATCAAATAAAAACTGGACAGAAGCATTCTCAGAAAATTCTTTGTGATGTGTGAATTGAACTCACAGATTTGAAGCTTCCTTTTGATAGACCAGTTTTAAAACACCTTTTTTGTAGAATCTACAAGAGAACATTTGGAGTGCTTTGAGGCCTACACTGGAAAAGGAAATATCTTCACATAAAAACTAGACAGAAACTTCTTTGTGATGTGTGCATTCAACTCACAGAGTTCAACTTTCCTCTTGATATAGCAGTTTTGGAACACTCTTTTTGTGAAATCTGCAATTGGATATTTGAAGCACTTTGAAGCTTTAGTTGGAGAAGGGAATATCTTCAAATAAAAGCTAGACAGAACAATTCTCAGAAACTACTGTGTGATGTGTGTATTCAACTCACAGAGATGAACCTTTCTTTTGAGAGAGTAGTTTTGAAACACTCTTTTTGTGGAATCTGCAAGTGGACATTTGTAGTGCTTTGAGGGCTACGGTGGAAAGGAAATATCTTCAAAATAAATCTAGACAGAAGCATTCTCAGAAACTTCTTTGTGATGTTTGCATTCAACTCACAGAGCTGAACATACCTTTTCACAAAGCAGCTGTGAAACACTCTTTTTGAAGAACTTGCAAGTGGATATTTAGACCCAATTGACACCATTTTTGGAAACGGGAATATCTTCACATAAAAACTACACAGAAGCATTCTCAGATATTACTTTGTGATGTGTGCATTCAACTCACGGAGTTGAACCTTCCTTTTGATAGAGCAGTTTTGAAACCCTCTTTTTGTATAATCTGCAAGGGGATATTTGGACCGTGTAGAGGTGTTCATTGGAAACGGGAAAATCTTCACATAAAAACTGCACAGAAGCATTGTCAGAAACTACTTTGTGATGTGTGCATTCTACTCGCAGAGTTGAAACTTCCTTTTGATAGAGCAGTTTCGAACCACTCTTTTTGTAGAATCTGCAAGGGGATATTTGTAGCGTTTTGAGGTCTTTGTTGGAAACGGGAATATCTTCACATAAAAACTGGAAAGAAGCATTCTCAGAAATTCCTTTTGATGTGTGCATTCAACTCACAGACTTGAACATTCCTTTTGATACAGCAGTTTTGAAACAACTTTTTTTTAGAACCTGCAAGAGGACATTTTAGGCGCTTTGAGGCCTTCAGTGGAAAAAGAAATATCTTCTCATAAAAACTAGACAGAAGCATTCTCAGAAATTTCTTTCTGATGTGAGCATTCAACTCACAAAGTTGAACCTTCCTTTTGATAGAGCAGTTTTGAAACACTCTTTTTGTAGAATTTGCAAGGGGATATTTAGACCAATTTGAGGCCTTTGATGGAAACGGGAATATCTTCACATAAAAACTGTACAGAAACATTCTCAGAAACTTCTTTGAGATGTGTGCATCCAACTCTCAGAGTTGAAGCTTCCCTTTTATAGAGCAGATTTGAAACTCTCTTTTTGTACAATTTGCAATGGGATATTTGGACAGTTTTGGGACTTCTTTGGAAACGTGTATATCTTCAAATAGAAACTAGACAGAAGCATTCTCAGAAGCTTCTTCATGATGAGTGCATTCAACTCACAGAGTTGAGCCTTCCTTTTGATAGAGCAGTTTTGAAACACTCTTTTTGTAGAAACTGCAGGTGGTTATTTGGAGCACTTTGAGAGCAATGGTACAAAAGGAAATATCTTCACATAAAAACTAGACAGAAGCGTTCTCCTAACTTCTTTTTGATGTGTCCACTCAACTCACTGAGTTGAACCTTCCTTTTGATAGTCCAGTTTTGAATCACTCTTTTTGTAGAATCAGCAAGTGTATATTTTGAGTGCTTCAAAGCCTTCACTGGAAATGAAAATGTCTTCAAATAAAAACAAGACAGAAGCATTCCCAGAAACTACTTTGTGATGTATGCATGCAACTCAAAGAGTAGAACATTTCTTTTGATAGAACAAATTTGAAACACTCTGCTTTTAGAATCTGCAAGTGGACATTTGTAGAGCTTTGAGGGCTGTAGTGGAAAATGAAATAACTTCAAATAAAAACTAAACAGAAGCATTCTGAGAAACTTCTTTGTGATATTTGCATTCAACTCACAGACTTGAACCTTTCTATTGATAGAGCAGTTTTGAAACACTTTTTTTGTAGAATCTGCAAGTGGACATTTGGGGCGCTAGGAGGCCTTCGGTGGAAAAGGAAATATCTTCACATAAAAACTACACAGAAGCATTCTCAGAAACTTCTTGGAGATGTGTGCATCCAACACACAGATTTGAACCTTCCTTTTGATAGAGCAGTTTTGAAACACTCTTTTTGTAGAATCTACAAGTGGATATTTCGAGCACTATGAAGCATTTGCTGGAAAAAATATCTTCAAATAAAAAGTAGACAGAAGCATCCTCAGAAAGTACCTTCTGATGTGTGCATTCAACTCACTGAGGTGAACCTTCCTTTTGATAGAGCAGTTTTGAAACACTCTTTTTGTAGAATCAGCAAGTGCATGTTTTGAGCCCTTCAAAGCCTTCATTGGAAATGAAAATATCTTCAAATAAAAACAAGACAGAAGCATTCTCAGAAACTACTTTGTGATGTGTGCATGCAACTCAAAGAGTAGACCATTTCTTTTGATAGAACAAATTTGAAACACTCTGCTTTTAGAATCTGCAAGTGGACATTTGTAGAGCTTTGAGGGCTGTGATGGAAAATGAAATAACTTCAAATAAAAACTAGAAAGAAGAATTCTGAGAAACTTCTTTGTGATATTTGCATTCAACTCACAGACTTGAACTTTCCTTTTGATAGAGCCGTTTTGAAACACTTTTTGTAGAATCTGCAAGTGGACAGTTCGGGCGCTTTGAGGCCTTCGGTGGAAAAGGAAATATCTTTACATAAAAACTAGACAGAAGCATTCTCAGAAGCTTCTTGGCAATGTGTGCATTCAGCACACAGAGTTGAATCTTCCTTTTGATAGAGCAGTTTTGAAACACTCTTTTTCTAGGATCTGCAAGTGGATATTTGGAGCACTATGATGCATTTGCTGGAAACGGGAATATATTCAAATAAAAAGTAGACAGAAGCATCCTCAGAAAGTATCTTGTGATGTGTGCATTCAACTCACTGAGATGGACCTTCCTTTTGATAGAGCAGTTTTGAAACACTGTTTTTATAGAATTTGGAAGTGCCTATTTGGAGTGAATAGACCTATGCTGGAAAAGGAAATATCTACCTATAAAAAGTAGAGAGAAGCATTCTCAGAAAATTCTTCTTTGTGATATGTGCAATCAGCTTTCACTTTTGAAACCTCCTTTTGATAGAGCAGTTTTGAAACACTGTTTTTGCAGAATCTGCAAGAGGATATTTGGAGCGGTTTGAGTCCTATGCTGGAAAAGGATATATCTTCCCATAAAAAGTAGAGAGATGTATTCTCAGAAACTTCATTTTGCTGCGTGCATTCAACTCACAAAGTTGTACCTTCCTTTGGATAGAACAGTTTTGAAACACTCTTTTTGCAGAATTTGCAAGTATATACGTGGAGCGCTTTGAGACCTATGCTGGAAAAGGAAATAACTTCCCATAAAAAGTAGAGAAAAGCATTGTGAATAACTTCTTTTTGATGTGTGCATTCAGCTCACAGAGTTGAACCTTCCTTTTGATAGAGCAGTTTTGAAACCTTCTTTTTGTAGAATCGGCAAATGAATATTTGAAGCTCTTTAAGGCCTATGCTGTAAAAGGAAACATCTTCACATAAAAAACTAGACAGAAGCATTCTCAGAAACTTCTTTGTGATATGTGCAGTCAATTCATAGAGTTGAATCTACCTTTTGATAGAGCAGTTTTCAAACACTCTTTGTGTAAAATCTGCAAGTGGATATTTGGAGCGATGGCGGCCTCTGGTGGAAAAGGAAATATCTTCATACAGAAAGTAGACGGAAGCGGTCTCAGAAAATAATTTGTGGTGTTTGCTTTCAACTCACAGACTTGTACCTTCTGTTTTGTAGAGCAGTTTTGAAACACCTTTTTTGTAGAATTTTCGATTGATTATTTACAGCGCTTTGAGGCCTATGCTGGAAAAGGAAATATCTTCACATAAAAACAAGAGAGAAATGTTTTCACAAACTTCTTTGTTTTGTGTGCATTCAACTCCCAGAGTTGAACTTTTCTTTTGATAGAGCAGCTTTGAAACACTGATTTTGGAGGATCTGCAAGTGTATATATGGAGTGCTTTGAGGACTATGCTGGAAAAGAAAATATCTTCACATAAAAACAAGACAGAAGGATTCTCAAAATTTCTTTGTGACATGTGCATTCAACTTATAGAGTTAAACCGTCCTTTTGATACAGCAGCTTTGAAACATTCTTTTTTAAGAAGTTGCATGTGAATACTTAGAGCACTTTGAGGCCTAAGCTGGAAAAGGAAATATCTTCACATAACAACTAGAGAGCAGCATTTTCAGAAATTTCTTTGTGATATACACGTTCAACCCACAGAGCTGAAACACCCTATTGATACAGCAGTTTTGAAACACTCTTTTTGCAGAATCTGCAAGTGGATATTTGGAGCGCTTTGAGGCCTAAGCTGGAAAAGGGAATATCCTCACATACAAACAAGAGAGAAACATTCTCAGAAACTTCTTTGTGATGTGTGCATTCAATTCACAGTGCTGAACATTCCTTTTGATAGAGCAGATTTGAAACACTCTTTTTCTAGAATCTGCAGGTGGATATTTGGAGCACTTCGAGGCCTACGCTGGAAAAGGAAATATCTTCAATTAAAAACTATACAGAAGAATTCTGAGAAATTTCTTTGTGATGACTCCATTCAATTCACAGAGTTAAACCTTCCTTTTGAGAGAGCAATTTAGAAACACTATTTTTGTAGAATCTGTAAGTGAATATTTGGAGCGCTTTGAGGCCTATGCTGGAAAAGGGAATACCTTCACCTAAAAACTAGACCGAAGCATTCTAAGAAACTTCTTTTTGCTGTGTGCATTCAACTAACAAAGTTAAACCTTTGTTTTTATAGAGCAGTTTTGAAACACTCTTTTTGTAGAATCTGCAAGTGGATATTTGGAGTGTTTTGAGGCCAATGCTGGAAAAGGAATTGTATTCACATAAAAACTAGACAGCAGCATTATCACAAACTTCTTTGTTCTGTGTGCATTCAACATGCAGAGTTGAATCTTCCTTTTGATAGAGCAGTTTTGAAACAATCTTTTAGCAGAATCTCCAAGTCAATATTGGGAGCGCTTATAGGCCCATGCTGGAAAAGGAAACATCTTCATATAAAAACTAGACAGAAGCATTCTCAGAAACTTCTTTGTGATGTCTACATTCAAGTCATAGAGTTGAACCTTCCTTTTGATAGAGCAGTTTTGAAACACTCTTTTTGTAGAATCTGCAAGTGGATATTTGGAGCAATTGTGCCTCTGGTGGAAAAGGAAATATCTTCATATAGAAACTAGACGGAAGCCTTCTCAGAAACTAATATTTGGTGTGTGTTTTCAACTCACAGACTTGTACCTTCTGTTTTATAGAGAAGTTTTGAAAAACCTTTTTGGTAGAATTTTCAATTGGTTATTTGCAGCGCTTTGAGGCCTATGCTGGAAAAGGAAATATCTTCACTTAAAAATTAGAGAGAAGCGTTTTCTCAAACTTCTTTGTGATGGGTGCATGCAACTCCCAGAGTTGAACTTTTCTTTTGATAGAGCAGTTTGGAAACACTGTTTTTAGAGGATCTGCACGTGTATATATGGAGTGCTTTGAAGACTATGCTGGAAAAGGAAATATCTTCACATAAAAACAAGATACAAACATTCTCAAAAATTTATTTGTGACGTGTGCATTCAACATATAGAGTTAAGCTGCCCTTTTGATACAGCAGCTTTGAAACACTCTTTTTGTAGTATTTGCGTGTGAATACTTAGAGCACTTTGAGGCCTAAGCTGGAAAAGGGAATATCCTCACATACAAACAATAGAAAAGCATTCTCAGAAACTTCTTTGTGATGAGTGCATTCAATTCACAGTGCTCAACATTCCTTTTGCTAGAGCAGTTTTGAAACACTCTTTTTCTAGAATCTGCAGGTGGATATTTGGAGCACTTCGAGGCCTACGCTGGAAAAGGAAATATCTTCATTTAAAAACTACACAGAAGCATTCTGAGAAATTTCTTTGTGATGACTCCATTCAATTCACAGAGTTAAACCTTCCTTTTGAGAGAGCAATTTAGAAACACTATTTTTGTAGAATCTGCAAGTGAATATTTGGAACACTTTGAGGCCTATGCTGGAAAAGGGAATACCTTCACCTAAAAACTAGACCGAAGCATTCTAAGAAACTTCTTTTTGGTGTGTGCATTCAACTAACAAAGTTAAACCTTTGTTTTTATAGAGCAGTTTTGAAACACTCTTTTTGTAGAATCTGCAAGTGGATATTTGGAGTGTTTTGAGGCCAATGCTGGAAAAGGAATTGTATTCACATAAAAACTAGATAGCAGCATTATCACAAACTTCTTTGTTCTGTGTGCATTCAACATGCAGAGTTGAATCTTCCTTTTGATAGAGCAGTTTTGAAACAATCTTTTAGCAGAATCTCCAAGTCAATATTGGGAGCGCTTATAGGCCCATGCTGGAAAAGGAAACATCTTCATATAAAAACTAGACAGAAGCATTCTCAGAAACTTCTTTGTGATGTCTACATTCAAGTCATAGAGTTGAACCTTCCTTTCGATAGAGCAGTTTTGAAACACTCTTTTTGTAGAATCTGCAAGTGGATATTTGGAGCGATTGTGCCTCTGGTGGAAAAGGAAATATCTTCTTATAGAAACTAGAGGGAAGCCTTCTCAGAAACTAATATTTGGTGTGTGTTTTCAACTCACAGACTTGTACCTTCTGTTTTATAGAGAAGTTTTGAAAAACCTTTTTGGTAGAATTTTCAATTGGTTATTTGCAGCGCTTTGAGGCCTATGCTGGAAAAGGAAATATCTTCACTTAAAAATTAGAGAGAAGCGTTTTCTCAAACTTCTTTCTGATGGGTGCATTCAACTCCCAGAGTTGAACTTTTCTTTTAATAGAGCAGTTTGGAAGCACTGTTTTTAGAGGATCTGCACGTGTATATATGGAGTGCTTTGAAGACTATGCTGGAAAAGGAAATATCTTCACATAAAAACAAGATACAAACATTCTCAAAAATTTATTTGTGACGTGTGCATTCAACATATAGAGTTAAGCTGCCCTTTTGATACAGCAGCTTTGAAACACTCTTTTTGTAATATTTGCGTGTGAATACTTAGAGCACTTTGAGGCCTAAGCTTGAAAAGGGAATATCCTCACATACAAACAATAGAAAAGCATTCTCAGAAACTTCTTTGTGATGAGTGCATTCAATTTACAGTGCTCAACATTCCTTTTGTAGAGCAGTTTTGAAACACTCTTTTTCTGGAATCTGCAGGTGGATATTTGGAGCACTTCGAGGCCTACGCTGGAAAAGGAAATATCTTCATTTAAAAACTACACAGAAGCATTCTGAGAAATTTCTTTGTGATGACTCCATTCAATTCACAGAGTTAAACCTTCCTTTTGAGAGAGCAATTTAGAAACACTATTTTTGTAGAATCTGCAAGTGAATATTTGGAACACTTTGAGGCCTATGCTGGAAAAGGGAATACCTTCACCTAAAAACTAGACCGAAGCATTCTAAGAAACTTCTTTTTGGTGTGTGCATTCAACTAACAAAGTTAAACCTTTGTTTTTATAGAGCAGTTTTGAAACACTCTTTTTGTAGAATCTGCAAGTGGATATTTGGAGTGTTTTGAGGCCAATGCTGGAAAAGGAATTGTATTCACATAAAAACTAGACAGCAGCATTATCACAAACTTCTTTGTTCTGTGTGCATTCAACATGCAGAGTTGAATCTTCCTTTTGATAGACCAGTTTTGAAACAATCTTTTAGCAGAATCTCCAAGTCAATATTGGGAGCGCTTATAGGCCCATGCTGGAAAAGGAAACATCTTCATATAAAAACTAGACAGAAGCATTCTCAGAAACTTCTTTGTGATGTCTACATTCAAGTCATAGAGTTGAACCTTCCTTTTGATAGAGCAGTTTTGAAACACTCTTTTTGTAGAATCTGCAAGTGGATATTTGGAGCGATTGTGCCTCTGGTGGAAAAGGAAATATCTTCATATAGAAACTAGACGGAAGCCTTCTCAGAAACTAATATTTGGTGTGTGTTTTCAACTCACAGACTTGTACCTTCTGTTTTATAGAGAAGTTTTGAAAAACCTTTTTGGTAGAATTTTCAATTGGTATTTGCAGCGCTTTGAGGCCTATGCTGGAAAAGGAAATATCTTCACTTAAAAACTAGAGAGAAGCGTTTTCTCAAACTTCTTTGTGATGGGTGCATGCAACTCCCAGAGTTGAACTTTTCTTTTGATAGAGCAGTTTGGAAACACTGTTTTTAGAGGATCTGCACGTGTATATATGGAGTGCTTTGAAGACTATGCTGGAAAAGGAAATATCTTCACATAAAAACAAGATACAAACATTCTCAAAAATTTATTTGTGACGTGTGCATTCAACATATGGAGTTAAACCATCCTTTTGATACAGCAGCTTTGAAACACTCTTTTTGTAATATTTGCATGTGAATACTTAGAGCACTTTGAGGCCTAAGCTGGAAAAGGGAATATCCTCACATAAAAACAATAGAGAAGCATTCTCAGAAACTTCTTTGTGATGAGTGCATTCAATTCACAGTGCTGAACATTCCTTTTGCTAGAGCAGTTGTGAAACACTCTTTTTCTAGAATCTGCAAGTGGATATTTGGAGTGATTTGAGGCCTATGCTGGAAAAGGAAATATCTTCACTTCAAAATTAGACAGAAGCATTCTGAGAAACTTCTTTTTGATGTCTGCATTGAATTCATAGAGTTGAACCTTCCTTTTGGTAGAGCAGTTTTGAACCACTATTTTTGTAGAATCTACAAGTGAATATTTGGAGCGATTTGAGGCCAATGCTCTAGAAGTAAGTATCTTCACCTAAAACCTAGACACACACATTCTAAGAAACTTCTTTTTGATGAGTGGATTCAACTAACAAATTTGAACTTTTTTTGATAGAGCAGTTTTGAAACACTCTTTTTATAGGATCTGCAGGTGAATATTTGGAGTGCTTTGAGGCCAGTGCTCCAAAAGTAAATATCATCAAATAAAAACTAGACAGAAGCATTGTCAGAAACATCTTTATGATGTGTGCATTCAACTCACAGTGTTGAAGCTTCTTTTTGATAGATTAGTTTCAAAACACTCTTTTTGTAGAATCTGTAAGAGGATATTTGGACTGATTTGAGGCATTCGTTGGAAAAGGGAATATCTTCACTGAAAACTAGACAGAAGCCTTCTCAGAAACTTCTTTGCGATGTGTGCAATCAACTCACCGAGTTGAACCTTCCTTTTGGTAGAGCAATTTTGAAATACTCTTTTTGTAGAATATGCAAGTGGACATTGGGAGCACTTTGAGGCCTTCTGAGGAAAAGGAAATGTCTTCACATAAAAACTAGACAGAAGCATTGTCAGAAACTGGTTTGTGATGTGTGCATTCAATTCACTGAGTTGAACTTTCCTGTTGATCAGCAGTTTTGTAACACTCTTTTTGTAAAATCTGCAAGTGGATATTTGGAGCACTTTGAATCCTTCATTGGAAAAGGGAATATCTTAAAATAAAAACATGACTGAAGCATTCTCAGAAACTTCTTTGTGATGTGCACATTCAACTCCAGAGTTGAACCTTCCTTTTGATAAAGCAGATATAAAACACTGTTTTTCTAGGATTTGCTATGGACATTTGTAGTACTTTGTGGGCTATGTTGGAAAATGAAATATCTTCAAATAAAAACTAGACAGAAGCATTCTCAGAAATATCCTTGTGATGTTTGCATTCAACTGACAGAGTTGAACATACCTTTTAATAGAGGAGTTGTGAAACACTATTTTTGAGATACCTGCAAGTGGAAATTTGAAATGATTTCAGGCCTTTGTTGGAAACGGAATATCTTCACATAAAAACTAGACAGAAGCATTCTCATAAACGTCTTTGTGATGTGTTCATTCAATTCACAGAGTTGAACTTTTCTTTTGATAGAGCAGTTTTGAAACAATGTTTTTGTAGGGTCTGCAAGGGAATATTTGGACATATTTGAGGCCTTCTTTGGAAACTGGAATATCTTCGCATAAAAGCTGGACAGAAGCATTCTTAGAAATTTCTTTGTGATATGTGCACTCAACTCATAGAGTCAAATCTTCCTTTTGCTATATTAGTTTTGAAACCCACTTTCTGTAGATTCTGCAAGAGGACATTTGGAGCGCTTTAAGGCCTTTGGTGGAAAAGGAAATATCTTCGCATACAAACTAGACAGAAACATTATCAGAAACATCTCTGTGATGTGTGCATTCAACTCAATGATTTGAGTCTTCCTTTTGATAGAGCAGTTTTGAAACACTCTTTTTGCAGAATCTGCAAGTGGATATTTGGAGCTCTTTGAATCCTTCATTGGAAACGGGAATATCTTCAAATAAAAACAAGACAGAAGCATTCTCTGAAACTACTTTGTGATATGTATATTCAACTCACAGAGTTCAACCCTTCTTATGATAGAGTAGTTTTGAAATGCTCTTTTTGTAGAATCTGTAAGTGGACATTTGCAGCTCTTTGAGGGCTCTGGTGTAAAAAGAAATATCTTCATATAAAAACTAGACAGAATAATTCTCAGAAACTTCTTTGTGATGTTTTCATGCAATGCACACAGTTGAACACATCTTTTCATAGAGCAGTAGTGAAACACTCTTTTTTAAGAAACTGCCAGTGGTTATTTGGACAGATTTGAGGGCTTCATTGGAAACAGGAATATCTTCACAGAAAAACTGGACAGAAGCATTCTCAAAAACTTCTTTCAGATGTGTGCATTCCCCTCACAGAGGTCAACGTAACTTTTCATAGAGCAGTTTTGAAACACTCTTTCTGTGGAGTCTGCAAGTGGATATTTAGACCTGTTTGACGCCTTCATTGGAAACGGGAATATCCTCACATAAAAACTAGACAGAAGCATTCTCAGAAACTTCTTTTTCATGTGTGACTTCAACTGACAGATTTGAAACTTCCTTTTGATAGAGCAGTTTTGAAACATTTTGTGTAGAATCTGCAATTGGACAGTTTGAGAGCTTTGAGGCCTTTGGTGGAAAGGGAAATATCTTCACATAAATACTTGACTGAAGCATTCTTAGAAACTTTTTGGTGATGTATGCATTCAACTCACAGAGTTGTACCTTTCTTTTCATAGAGCAGTTTTGAAACACTCTTTTTGTAGAATCTGAAAGAGGACAATTTGTAGGACTTTGAGGGCTGTGGTGGAAAAGGAAATATCTTCCAATAAAAACCAGACAGAAGCATTCTCAGAAACTTCTTTGAGATGTTTGCATTCAACTCACAGAGTTGAACATTCCTTTTGATAGAGCAGTAGTGAAACAGTCTTTTTGAGGAACCTGCAAGTGGATATTTGGACCCATTTGGGGCCTTCATTAAAAACAGGAATATCTTCACATAAAAACTGGACAGAAGCGTTATCAGTAATTTCTTTGTGGTGTATACTTTCAATTCACGGAGCAGAACATAAGTTTTCATGGAGCAGTTTTGAAACACTCTTTTTGTATAATCCGCAAGTGGATATTTGGACCGTTTCAGGGCTTCATTAGAAACGGAATTATCTTCCCATAAAAACTACACAGAAGCATTCTCAGAAACTTCTTTGTGATGGGTGCATTCAACTCAGAGATTTGAACATAACTTTTCATAGAGCAGTTTTGAAACAGTCTTTTCGTAGAATCTGTAAGGGGATATTTGGACCGATTTGAGGCCTTCATTGGAAACTTGAATATCGTCACAAAAAAACTAGACAAAAGCATTGTCAGAAACTTCTTTGTGATGTGTGCATTCAACTCAAAGACTTAAACCTTCATTTTGATAGAGCAGTTTTGAAACCTTTTTTTGTGGAATGTGAATGTGGACAATTGGAGCACTTTGAGGCCTTCAGTGGAAAAGGAAATATCTTCACATAAAAACTAGACTGAGCATTCTCAGAAAGTTCTTTCTTTTGTGTGCATTCAACTTACAGAGTTGAACTTTCCTTTTGATAGAGCCGTTTAGATACAGTTTTTTTGTGGTATCTGAAAGTGGACATTTGGAGCACTTTGAGTCCTCCGGTGGAAAAGGAAATATCTTCACATGAAAACTAGACAAAAGCTTTCTCAGAAACTTCTTTGTGAAGTGTGAATTCAACTCAGTGGGTTGAATCTTCCTTTTGATAGAGTAGTTTTGAAACAGTTTTTTGTAGAATCTGCAAGCGGATATTTAGAGGGCTTTGAAGCCTTCGTTTGAAATGGGAATATCTTCAAATAAAAACTAGACTGAAGCACTCTCAGAAACAACTTTGTGATATGGCCATTCAACTCACAGAGTTGAACCTTTCCTTTGATAGAGCAGTTTAGAAACTCTCTTTTTTGTAGAATCTGAAAGAGGACGTTTGTAGCACCTTGAATGCTATCGTGGAAAAGGAAATATCTTCAACCAAAAACTACACAGAAAAATTCTGAAACAACTTTGGAATGTTTGCATTCAACTCACGGAGTTGAACATACATTTTCTTAGTGCAGTTGTTAAACATTCTTTTTGAAGTACCTGCAAGTGGATATTTGGAATGATTTGAGGCCTTCATTGAAAACGGGAACTTCTTCACATATAAACTAGACAGAAGTATTCTCACAAACTACTTTGTGATGTGTGCATTCAACTGATGGAGTTGAACATAACTATTCATAGAGCAGTTTTGAAACACTCTTTTTGTAGAATCTGCGAGAGCATATTTGGACAGTGTGAAGCCTTCATTGGAAACGGGAATATCTTCACATAAAATCTAGACAGAAGCGTTCTCAGAAACTACTTTGTGATGTGTGCATTCGACTAACAGAGTTGAACATAACTTTTCATAGAGCAGTTTTGAAACACTCTTTTTGTAGAATCCGAAAGGGGATATTTGGACCGATTGGAGGCTTTCGTTGCAAACGGGAATATCTTCAGATAAAAACAAGACCTGAGCACTGTCAGAAACTTCTTTGTGATGTGCATTCAGCTCACAGAGCATAAACTTTCTTTTGATAGAGCAGTTTGAAACCTTTTTTTTATGGAATTTGCAAGTGGACATTTGGAGTGCTTTGAGGTCTTTGGTGGAAAAGGCAACATCTTCCCATAAAACTAGACAGAAGCAATCTCAGAAACTTCTCTGTGATCTGTGCATTCAACTCACAGAGTTGAACCATCCTTTTCATAGAGCAGTTTTGAAACACATTTTTTGTAGAATCTGGAAGTAGACAATTGGAGTGCTTAGAGGACTTCATTGGAATAGGAAATCTCTTCACATAAATACTAGACAGAAGCATTATCAGAAACTTCTCTGTGTTGTGTGCATTCAACTCCAAGAGTTGAATCTTCCTTTTGATTGAGCAGTTTTGAAACACTCTTTTTGTAGTATCTCCAATTGGATACTTGGAGAGCTTTGAAGCCTTCATTGGAAACGGGAATGTGTTCAAATAAAATCAGAAGCATTCTCAGAAATTACTTTGTGATGTGTGCATTCAACTCACAGAGATGAACATTTCCTTTGATAGAGCAGCTTTGAAACACTCTTTTTGTAGAATCTGCAAATGGACATTTGTATCGCTTTGAGGGCTATGGTGGAAATTGAAATATCTTCAAATAAAAACTAGACGGAAGCATTCACAGAAACTTCTTTGTGATATTTGCATTCACCTCACAGAGTTGAACATGTCTTTTCATTGAGTAGTTGTGAAACACTCTTTTTGAAATCCTGCAAGTGGATAATTTTACCAATTTGAGGCCTTCGTTGTAACCGGGAAAATCTTCACATAAAAACTAGACAGAAACTTTCTCAGAAACTTCTTTGTGATGTGTGCATTCAACTCACAGAGTAGAACATAAGTTTTCATAGGACAGTTTTGAAACACTCTTTCTGTAGAATCTGCAAGTGGATATTTGGACGGTTTGATTCATTCATTGGAAACGGGAATATTTTCCCATAAAAATTAGACAGCATTCCCAGAAACTTCTTTGTGATGTGTGCATTCAACTCACAGAATTGAACATAACTTTTCATAGAGCAGTTTTGAAACACTCTTTTTGTAGAATCTGCAAGTGGACAATTGGAGCACTTTTAGGAAATTGGTGGAATATGAAATAGCAAAATAAAAAGTAGACAGAAGCATTATCAAAAACTTCTTTGTGATGTGTGCATTTAACTCACAGAGTTCAACATAATTTTTAATAGAGCAGCTTTGAAACACTCTTTTTGTAGAATCTGCAAGTGGACATTTGGGGCACTTTGAGGCGTTCAGTGGAACAGGAAATATCTTCACATAAACACTAGACAGAAGCATTCTCAGAAACCCCTTTGTGATGTGTGCATTCAATTTACTGAGCTGAAACTTCCTTTTGATAGAGCAGGCTTGAAAATCTCTTTTTGTAGAATCTGCAAGTGGATATTTGGAGCACTTTGAATCCTTCCTTGGAAACGGGAATATCTTCAAATATAAACTAGACAGAAGCATTCTCAAAAACTGCATTGTGATGTGTGCATTCTTCTCCCAGAGTTAAACTTTCCTTTTGATAGAGCAGTTATGAAACACTCTTTTTGTATAAACTGCAGGATGATGTTTGCACCATTTTTAGGTCTTCATTTGAAACGCATATACATTCACATAAAAAGTAGACAGAAGCATTCTCAGAAACTTCTTTGTGATGTGTGCATTCAACTCACAGATTTTAACATTCTTTTTGATAGAGCAGTTTCAAAACACTTCGTTTGTAGAATCTGCAAGTGGACATTTGAAGCACTTTGAAGCCTTCTGTGGAAAAGGAAATATCTTCACATAAAAACTAGACAGAAGCATTCTCAGAAACTTATTGGTGATGTGTGCATTCTGCTCACAGAGTTGAACATATCTTTTCATAGAGCAGTTTTGAAACACTCTTTTTGTAGAGTCTGCAAGGGGATATGTGGACCGATTTGAGACCATTTTTGGTAACGAGAATTTCTTCACATAAAAAATTGAGGGAGGCATTCTCAGAAACTGCTTTGTGAAATGTGCATTCTACTCACAGAGTTTTACCTTCCTTTTGATAGAGCAGTTTTGAAACCAACTTTTGTAGAATCTGCAAGTGGATATTTTGAATGCTATGGTTCCTTCATTGGAATCCGGAATATCTTCAAATAAAAAATAGACGGAAGCATTCTCATAAACTACTTTGTGATGTGTGCATTCATCTCACAGAGTTGAACCTTTCTTTTGATAGAGCAGTTTTGAAAAACTCTTTTTACAGAATCTGCATGTGGACAATTGTAGCGCTTTGAGGGCTATGGTGGGATAGGAAATATCTTCAAATTAAAACTAGACAGAAATATTCTAAGAAACTACTTTGTGATTTTTGCATTGAACTCACAGAGTTGAACATTCCTCTTCATAGAGCAGTTGTGAAACACTATTTTTGGAGAACCTGCAACTGTATACTTGGACCAATTTGAGGCCCTCATTGGAAACGGGAATATCTTCACATAAAAACTAGACAGAAGCATTCTTAGAAATGTCTTTGTGATGTGTGCATTCAACTCACAGAGTTGAACCTGCCTTTTGATACAGCAGTTTTGAGACACTGTTTTTGTAGAATCTGCAAAGCGATATTTGGACCGATTACGTTCCTTCATTGGAAAGGGGAATATCTTCACAAAAATCTAAGCAGAAACATTCTCACAAACTCCTTTGTGATGTATGCATTCAACTCACAGAGTTGAGAATACCTTTTCGTGGAGCAGTTGTGAAACACGCTTTTTGAAGAACCTGAAAGTGGATATTTGGGCCAATTTGAGGCCCTCATTGGAAACGGGAATGTCTTCACACAAATACTAGACAGAAGCATTCTCAGAAATGTCTTTGTGATGTGTGCATTCAACTCACAGAGTTGAACCTTCCTTTTGATAAAGCAGTTTTGAGACACTGTTTTTGTAGAATCTGCAAAGTGATATTTGGACCGATTGCATTCCTTCATTGGAAAGGGGAATATCTTCATAAAAATCTAAGCAGAAACATTCTCACAAACTCCTTTGTGATGTGTGCATTCAACTCACAGAATTGAGAATACCTTTTCGTAGAGCAGTTGTGAAACACGCTTTTTGAAGAACCTGCAGGTGGCTATTTGGGCCAATTTGAGGACTTCATTGGAAACGTGTATATCTTCACATAAAAACTGGACAGAAGCATTCTGAGAAACTTCTTTGCGATATGTGTATTCAACTCACAGAGTTGAAACTTCCGTTTGATAGAGCAGTTTTTAAACACTCTTTTTGTAGAATCTGCAAGGGGATATTTGAACCAATTTGAGCCCTTCGTTGAAAACGAGAATATCTGCACATAAAAATTGGACAGAAATATTCTCAGAAACTTCTTTCTGAGGACGTCATTCAACTCACAGATTTGAACCTTCCTTTTGATAGAGCAGTTTTGAAACATTTTTTGTAGAATCTGCCAGTGGACATTCAGAGTGCTTTGAGGACTTCAGTGGAAAAAGAAATATCTTCATATAAAAATTAGACAGAAGCATTCTTTGAAACTACCTTTTGATGTGTGCATTCAACTCACAGAGTTGAACATTCCTTTTGATACAACAGTTTTGAAACACTCTTTTTGTACTATCTGCAAGTGGACATTTGGAGCGGTTTGAAGCCTTCTTTGGTATCGTGAATATCTTCAAATAAAAACTAGACAGAAGCATTCTCAGAAAGCCCTTTGTGGTTTGTACATTCAACTTACAGAGTTGAGCTTTCCTTTTGATAGAGCGGTTTTGAAACAATGTTTTTGTAGAATCTACAAGTGGATATTTAGAGTGCTTTGAGGCCTATGTTAGTAAAGGAAATAACTTCACATAAAAACTAGACAGAAACATTCTCAGAAAATTCGTTGAGATGTGTGCATTCAACTCACAGGGTTGAATATAACTTTTCATAGAACATTTGTGAAACACTGTTTTTGAAGGACCTGCAAGTGGATATTTGGACCGATTTGAGGCTTTCATTGGAAATGGAAATATCTTCACTTAAAAATTCCCCAAAACATTCTCAGAAACTTCTTTGTGATGTGTGCATTAAATTCACAGAGTTAAACATAGGTTTTCATAAAGCAGTTTTGAAACACTCTTTTTGTAGAATCTGCAAGTGGATATTTGCACTCCTTTGAGGCCTTCATTGGAGACAGGAATATCTGCACATAAAAACTAGAGAGACACATTCTCAGAAACTTATTTGTGGTGTGTGCATTCAATTCACAGAGTTCAACCTTACTTTTGATAGAGCAGATTGAAACACTCTTTTTGTAGAATCTGCAAGGGGATATTTGGACCGTTTTGAGGACTTTGTTGGAAAGGGGAATATCTTCACATAAGAACTAGACAGAAGCATTCTCAGAAACCTCCTTGTGTTGTGCACATTCAACTCACAGAATTGAACCTTCCATTTTATAGAGCAGTTTTGAAACACTTTTTGTGTAGAATCTGCTAGTGAATGTTTGCTGCGCTTAGAGACATTCGGTGGAAAAGGAAATATCTCCACATAAAAACTAGACAATAGCATTCTTAGAAACTTCTTTGTGATGTGTGCATTGAACTCACAGAGTTGAATCTTCCTTTTGATAGAGCAGCTTTGAAACTTTCTTTTTGTGGTATCTGCAATTGGACATTTGCAGCACTTTGAAACCTTCATTGGAAACGGGAACATCTTCCACTAAAAACAAGACAGAACCATTCTCAAAAACTGCTTTTTGATGTGTTCATTCAACTTACATAGCTGAACGTTACCTTTCATAGATCAGTTTTGATACACTCTTGTTGTCAAATCTGCAAATGGATATTTGTAGCACTTCGTGGGCTATGGTGGAAAATGAAATATCTTCAAAGAAAATTAAACAGAAGTATTCTCAGAAACTGCTTTGTGATATGTGCATTCAGCTCACAGAGTTGAACATAACTTTTCGTAGAGCAGCTTTGAAACCATTTTTTGAAGAATCTGCAAGTGTACCATTGATCACTTTGAGGCCTTCAGTGGAAAAGGAAATATCTTCACATAACAACTAGACTGAAGCAGTCACAGAAACTTCTTTGTGTTGTGGGCGTTCAACTGACAGAGTTGAACCTTCCTTTAGATAGAGCTGTTTTGAAACACTGTTATTGTAGAATCTGCAAGTGGATATTTGGAGGGCTTTGAGTCCTACGCTGGAAAAGGAAATATCCTCACATAAAAACTAGAAAGAAGCATTCTCAGAAACTGGTTTGTGATGTGTGCATTCAACTCACAGAGTTGAACCTTCCTTTTGATAGAGCAGTTTCAAAACACTGTTTTTGTAGAATCTGCAAATGGATATTTGAAGAGCTATGTGGCCTATGCTAGAAAATAAATATCTTCACATAAAAACTAGACAGAAGTGTTCTCAGAAACTTATTTGTGATGTGTGCATTCAACTTACAGAGTTGAACTTTCCTTTAGATAGGGTAGTTTTGAAACACTGTTTTTGTAAAATCTGCAAGTGGATATTCAGCAGGCTTTGAGGCCTTTCCTGGGAAAAGAAATATCTTCACATAAAAACTGGACAGAAGGGTTCTCAGAAACTTCTTTGTGATGTGTGCATTCAACTCACAGAGTTGAATCTTACTTTTGATAGAGCAGTATCAAAACACACTTTCAGTAGAATCTGCAAGTGGATTCTTAGAGCACTTTGAGTCCTATGATAGAAAAGGAAATATCCTCACATAAAAACTAGACAGAAGCATTCTCAGAAACATCTTTGTGATGTGTGCATTAAACTCACTGAGTTGAACTTAACGTTTCATAGAGCAGTTTTGAATCACTCTTTTTGTAGAATCTTCAAGTGGACATTTTGAGTGCATTGACGCCTTAGGTGGAAAAGGAAATATCTTTACATAAAAACTACAGAGTAGCATTCTCAGAAATTTATTTATGATGCTTGCATTCACCTCATGGGGTTGAAAGTTCGCTTTCATTTAGCAGTTTTGAAACTCTCTTTTTGTAGAATTTGCAAGTGGATATTTGGAGTGCTTTGAGGCCTAAGGTAGAAACGGAAACATCTTCATATAAAAACTACCCAGAAGCTTTCTCAGAAACTTCTTTGTGATGTGTGCATTCAACTGACATGGTATAACCTTCCTTTTTATAGAGCAGTTTTGAAACACTCTTTTTGTAGAATCTGCAAGTGGTTATTTGGAGCGGTTTGAAGCCTTCGTTGGAAACGGTAATATCTTCAAATAAAAACTAGACAGAAGCATTCTCAGAAACTACCTTGTAATGTGTGCTTTCAACTCACCAAATTGAGCATTTCTTTTGATAGAGCAATTATGAATCTCACTTTTTGTAGAATCTGCTAGTGGATATTTTGAGTGCTTTGAGGCCTACATTAGAAAAGGAAATATCTTCACATAAAATCTAGAGAGATGCATTCTCAGGAACTTCTTTGAGATGGGTGCATTCAACTCACAGGGTTGAACCTTCCTTTTTATAGAGCAGTTTTGAAACACACTTTTTGTAGAATCTGCAATTGGCTATTTGGAGAGATTTGAAGCCTTCATTGGAAACGGGAATTTCTTCAAATAAAGAAGAGACAGAAGCATTCCCAGAAACTGTTATGTGATGTGTACATTCAACTCACAGAGTTGAACCTTTCTTTTGACAGATCAGTTTTGAAACACTCTTTTTGCAGCATCTTCAAATGGTTGCTTGTAGTGCTTTGAGAGCTGTGGTGGAAAAGGAAATATCTTCAAATAAAAACTACACAGAAGTATTCTCAGAAACTTCTTTGTTATGTGCACATTCAACTCACAGAGTTGAACACACCTTTTCACAGAGCAGTTGTGAAACACTTTTTGAAGGACCTGCAAGTGGATATTAGGACCGATTTGAGGCCTTCATTGAATGGGAATGTCTTCACATAAAAACTAGACAGAACCATTCTCAGAAACTTCTTTGTGATGTGTGAATTCAATTCACATTTTTGTACAAAACTTTTCATACAACAGTTTTGATACACTCTTTTTGTAGAATCTGCAAGTGGATATTTAGATGACTTTGAGGCCTTCGTTGGAAAAGGTAATATCTGCAGATAAAAACTTGACAGAAGCATTCTCAGAAACTTCTTTGTGATGTGTGCATTCAACTCACAGAGTTGAAGCTTCCTTTTGATAGAGCAGTTTTGAAACACTCTTTTTGTCGAATCTGCAAGGGAATATTTTGACTGTTTTGAGGCTTTCAATTTAAACGGGAACACCTTCACATAAAAACTAGAGAGAAGCATTCTTAGAAACATCTTTGTGATGTGTGTATTCAACTCACAGAGTTGAACCTTTGTTTTGATAGAGCAATTTTGTAGCACATTTTTGGTAGAATCTGCAAGAGGACATTTCGAGCCCTTTGAGACCTTTGGTACAAAAGGAAATATCTTCACATAAATACTATACAGAAGCATTGTCAGAAACTTTTTTGTGATGTGTGCATTCAAACTCACAGTGATGAGCCTTCCTTTTGATAGAGCAGCTTTGAAAGACTCTTATTGTAGAATCTCCAAGTGAAATTTGGAGCACTTTGAATCCTTCGTTGGAAACGGGAATATCTTCAAATAAAAACTAGACAGAAGCATTCTCCAAAACTACTTTGAGATGTACGCGTTCAATTCATGGAGTTGAGCCTTTCTTTTGATAGAGCAGTTTTGAAAACTCTTTTTGTAGAATCTGCAAATGGATATTTGGACTGCTTTGGGGCCTATGGTAGAAAAGGGAATACCTTAACATACAAACTAGACAGAAGCAGTCTCAGAAACATTTTTGTAATGTCTGCCTTCAACTTATAGAGTTGAACGTTTCTTTTGATACAGCACGTTTGAAACAGTTTTATTGCAGAATCTGCAAGTGGACATTTGGAGTGCTTTGTGACCATTGGTGGAAAGGAAGCATCTTCACACAAAAAGTAGATAGAAGCATTCTCAGAAACTTCTTTGTTATGTGTATATTCAACTCACAGAGTTGAACCTTCCTTTTGATAGAGCAGTTTTGAAACACTTTTTTTTTAGAATCTACCAGTGGACATTTGGAGTGCTTTGAGGCCCTCGGTGGTAAGGGAAATCTCTTCACATAAAAACTACTCAGAAGCATTCTCAGAAACTTCTTTGTGATGTGTGCATTCAACTCACAGAGTTGAACCTTCCTTTTGGTAGAGCAGTTTTGAAACACTCTTTTTGTACAATCTGCAAATGGATATTTTGAGTGCTTTGAAGCCTTCGTTGGAAACGGGAATTTCTTCAAATAAGAACTTGACAGAAGCATTCTCAGAAACTGTTTTGTGTTGTGTGCATTCAACTCACAGTGTTGAATGTTTCTTTTGACAGGGAAGTTTTGAAACACTCTTTTTGTAGAATCTGCATATAGACATTTGTAAAGCTTTGAGGGCTATGGTGGAAAAATAAATATCTTCAAATAAAAACTAGAGAGAAGCATTATCTGAAACTTCTTTGTGATGTGTGTATTCAACTCACAGAGTTTAAACTTTCTTTTGATGGAGCAGGTTTGAAACACTCCTTCTGTAGTATCTGCAAGTGTATATTTGGAGTGCTTTGAAGACTTCATTGGAAACGGGAATATCTTCAAATAAAAACTAGACAGAAGCATTCTGAGAAACAAGTTTGTGATGTGTGTATTCAACTCACAGAGTTGAACATAACTTTTTATAGAGGAGATTTGAAAAACTCTATTTGCAGTATCTGAAAGGGGATATTTGGACCGTATTGAGGCCCTCATTGGAAACAGGAATCTCTTCCCATAAAAACTAGACAGAAGCATTCTCAGAAACTACTTCATGATGTGTACATTCAACTCACACAGTTGAAGCTTCCTTTTGATAGAGCAGTTTTGAAACCGTCCTTTTGAAGAATCGGCAAGTGGATATTTGGAGCACTTTGAATCCTTCATTGGAAACGGTAATATCTTCAAATAAAAACTAGACAGAAGCATTCTCAGAAACTTCTTGTGATGGGTGCATTCAACTCACAGAATTGAACTTTCCTTTTGATAGAGCAGTTTAGAAACACTCTTTGTGTAGAATCCAAAGGTAGATATTTGAACCGATTTGAGGCCTTGGTTGGAAACGGGATTAAATTCACATAAAAACTAGACAGAAGCATTCTCAGAAACTTCTTTGTGATAAGTGGATTCAACTCACAGAGATGAAACTTCCTTTTGGTAGAGCAGTATTGAAACACTCCTTTTGTAGAATCTGCAAGTGGACATTTGGAGCTTTTTGAGGACTTCGGCAAAAAAGGAAATACCTTCACATAAAAACAAGATAGAAACATTCTCAGAAACTTCTTTGTGATGTGTGCATTCAACTCACAGAGTTAAACCTTCCTTTTGATAGAGCAGATTTGAAACACTCTTTTTGTAGGATCTGCAAGTGGATAATTGGAGCGTTTTGAAGCCTTTGTTGGAAACGGGAATACCTTCAACTAAAAACTAGACAGTAGCATTCTCAGAATCTACTTTGTGATGTGTGCATCCAACTCATAGAGTTGAACATACCTTTTCATAGAGAAGTTGTGAATCATTCTATTTGAAGAACCTGCAAGTGGATATTTGGACTGCTTAGAGGCCTTCATTGGAAATGGGAATATCTTCACATAAAAACTAGACAGAAGCATTCTCAGAAACGTCTTTTTGATGTGTGCATTCAACTCACGGTGTTTAGCATAACTTTTGATTGAGCAGTTTTGAAACACTCTTTTTGTACAATCTGCAAGGGGCTACTTGGACCGTTTTGAGGCCTTCTTTGGAAACAGGAATATCTTCATATAAAAACTAAACAGAAGCATTGTCAGATACTTCTTTGTGATGTGTGCATTCAACTCACAGAGTTGAACCTTTTTTTTGATGTAACAGTTTTGAAACACATTTTTTGTAGAATCTGCAAGTGGACATTTAGAGTGCTTTGAATACTTCGTTGGAAGTGGGAATATCTTCAAATAAAAACTAGACAGAAGCATTCTTAGAAATTAGTTTGTGATATGTGCATTCAACACACAGAGTTAAACATTTTATTTGATAGAGCAGTTTTGTAACACTACTTTTGTAGAATCTGCAAGTGGACATTTATAGCTTTTAGAGGACTGGCGTGGAAAAGGAATTATCTTCAAATAAAAACTAGACAGAAGCATTCTCAGAAATTTCTTTGTGATGTGTGCATTCAACTCACAGAGTTGAACTTTCCTTTTCATAGAGCAGTTGTCAAACACTCTTTTTGAAGAAACTGTAAGTGGATGTTTGTACCGATTTGAGGCATTCCTTGGAAACACGAATATCTTAACATAAAAACTAGACAGAAGCATTCTCAGAAATTTCTTCATGATGTGTACATTCAACTCAGGGTGCTGAACATAACTTTTCATAGAGCAGTTTTGAAGCACTCTTTTTGTAGAATCTGGAAGTGGATATTTGGAGCGCTTGAGCCTTCATTGGAAAAGGGAATATTTTGAAATAAAAAACAAACAGAAGCCTTCTCTAAAACAACAGTGGGATGTGTCCATTCAACTCAGAGAGTTGAACCTTTCCTTTGATAGAGCAGTTTTGAAATACTCTTTGTAGAATCTGAAAGAGGACATTTGAAGTGCTCTGAGGTCTATGGTGGAAAAGGAAATATCTTGAAATGAAAACTAGACAGAAGCTTTCTCAGAAACTTCTATGTGATGTTTGCATTCAACTCGCAGAGTTGAACATACATTTTCCTAGTGTAGTTGTGAAACACTCCTTTTGAAGAACCTGCAAGTGGTTATTTAGACCGTTTTGAGGCCTTCATTGGAAACGGGAATATCTTCACATAAAAACTAGACAGAAGCATTTTCAGAAACATTTTGTGATGTGGGCATTCAACTCAGAGGGTTGAACATAACTTTTCACAGAGCAGTTTTAAAACACTCTTTTTGTAGAATCTGCAAGTGGATATTTGGAGTGCTTTAAGACTTTGTTGGAAACGGGAATATCTTCAAATGACCACCAGACAGAAGCATTCTCAGAAACTTCTTTGTGATATGTGCATTCAAATCACAGAGTTGAACCTTTATTTTCAGAGAGCAGTTTTGAAACACACTTTTTGTAGAATCTGCAAGTGGATATTTGGCGTACTTTGAAGCCTTTTTGGAAATGGGAATACCTTCAAATAAAAACTAGAAACAAGCATTCTCAGAAAGTACTTTGTGATGCATGCATTCAAATCACAGAGTTAAAACTTCCTTTTCATGTAGCAGTTTTGAAACACTCTTTTTTAGGAATTTGCAATTAGATATTTGGAGATCTTTGAAGCCTTCATTGGGAACGAGAATATCATCAATTTAAAACTGGACAGAAGCATTCTCAAAAACTACTTTCTGATATGTGCATTCAAATCACAGAGTTCAACCTTTCTTTTGATAGAGCAGTTTTGAAATACTCTTTTTGTAGAATCTGCAGATGGTTATTTGGAGCACTTTGAGGCCTATGGTAGTAAAGGAAATATCTTCACAAGAAAACTAGACAGAAGCATTTTCAGAAACTTCTTTGTGATGTGTGCCTTGAACTCACAGAGTTCAACGTAACTTTTCATTGAGCAGTTTTGAAACAATCTTTTTGTAGAATCTGTAAGTGGATATTCCCGTTGGAAACGGGAATATGTTCACATAAAAACTACAAAGAAGCATTCTCAGAAACTTATTTGTGATGTGTGCATTCAACTCACAGAGTTGAACCTTCCTTTTGATAGACAAGTTTTGAAACACTTTTTTTGTAGAATACGCAAGAAGACATTTGGAGTGCTTTGAGGCCTTCAGTGAAAAATGAATTATCTTCACAAAAAAACTAGACAGAAGCATTCTCAGAATTTCTTTGTGATGTGAGCATTCAACTCACAGAGTTAAACCTTCCTTTTGATAGAGCAGTTTTGAAACTCTCTTTTTGTACAATTTGAAAGGGGATATTTAGACCGTTTTGGTGTCTTCATTGGAAATGGGTATATCTTCAAATAGAAACTAAACAGAAGCATTCTCAGAAACTACTATGTGATGTGTGCATTCAACTCACAGAGTTCAGCCTTCCTTTTGATAGAGCAGTGTTGAAACACTCTTTTTGTAGAGTCTGCAGGTGGATATTTGGAGCTCTTTGCGACCTATGGTAGAAAAGGAAATATCTTCACATAAAAATTACACAGAAGCATTCTCAAAAACTTCTTTGGGATGTGTCCATGCAAAAAACTACTTTGGGATGTGTGAAGAGTTGAACCTTTCTGTTGATAGAGCAGTTTTGGGATACTTTTTAATAGATTCTGCAAGTGGACATTTTGAGCGTTTTGAGGCCATTTTTAGAAAAGGAAATATCTTCACATAAAAACTAGACAGAAGCATTCTCCGAAATTTTTTGATGTGTGCATTCAACTCACAGAGATGAACATAAATTTTCATAGAGCAGTTTTGTAACACTCTATTTGTAGAATCTGCAACTGGATATTTGGACAGCTTTGACCCCTTCATTGGAAACAGGAATATCTTCACATAAAAACTAGACAGAAGCATTCTCAGAAACAACATTGTGATGTGTGCATTCAACTCACAGATGGGAACATAATTTTTCATGGAGCAGTTTTAAAATGCTCTTTTTGTAGAATCTGCAAGGGCATATTAAGACTTCTTTGGAAACTTAGGACTTCTTTGGAAACTTAGGGGCTTCTTTGGAAACTGGAATATCTAAACATAAAAACTAGACAGAAACATTGTCAGAAACTTCTTTGTGATGTGTGCAGTTAATGCACAGATTTGAACCTTCCTTTTGATAGAGCACTTTTGAAACACTCGTTTTGTAGACTCTGCAAGTGGATATTTGGAGCACTTTTAGGCCTATTGTAGAGATGGAAATATCTTTACATAAAAACTAAACAGAAGCATTCTCCGAAACTTCTCTGTGATATGTGCATTCACCTGACAGTATTGAACCTACATTTTGATAGAGCACTTTTGAAACACTCTTTTTGTAGAATCTGCAAATGAATATTTGGAGTGCTTTGAAGCCTTCGTTGGAAATAGGAATATCTTCAAATAAAAATTAGACAGAAGCATTCTCAGAAACAACGTTGTGATGCGTGCATTCAACTCACAGAGTTGAACTTGCCTTTTAATAAAGCAGCTTTGGAACACTCTTTTTGTAGAATTTGAATGAGGACATTTGTAGCACTTTTAGGGCTTTGGTGTAAAAGGAAATATATTCAAATTAAAACCAGAAAGAAGCATTTTCAGAAACTTCTTTGTGATGTTTGCATTCAACTCACCGAGTTGAACACACCGTTTCATAGAGCAGTTGGGAAATGCTGTTTTTGAAGAAACTGCAAGTGGATATTTGGACCGATTTGAGGTCTTCATTGTAAACGAGAATATCTACACATAAAAACTAGACAGGAGCATTCTCAGAAACTTCTTTGTGATGTGTGCATTCAACACACAGAGTTGAACCTTTCTATTCATAGAGCAGCTTTGAAAACTCTTTTTGTAGAATCTGCAAGTGGATATTTGGACCGCTTTGAGGCTTTCACTGGAAAGGGGTATAATTTCACATAAAAACTAGACAGAAGCATTCTCAGAAACTTCTTTGTGATGTGTGCATTCAACTCACAGATTTGAACCTTCCTTTTGATAGAGCAGTTTTCTAACACGCTTTTTGTAGAATCTATAAGTGGATATTTTCAGCACCATGAAGCCTATGGTAGACAAGAAAATATCTTCACATAAAAACTAGGCAGAAGCATTCCCAGAAACTTCTTTATGATGTGAGAATTCCACTCACAGAGTTGAACATCTCCTTTGAGAGAGCAGTTTTGAATCACTCTTTTTGTAGAATCTGCAAATGTACATTTCTAGCTCTTTGAGAGCTATTTTGTAAATGGAAATATCTTCAAACAAAAACTTGACAGAAGCATTCTCAGAAACTTACTTGGGATGTGTCCATTCAACTCACAGAGGTGAACATAACTTTTCATTAAGCAGTTTTGGAACACTCTTTTTGTAAAATCTCCAAGTGAATATTTGGACTGCTGGGAGGTCTTTGTTGGAAACTGGAATATCTTCACATAAAAACTAGACAGAAGCATTCTCAGAAACTACTTTGTGACGTTTGCATTCAACTCACAGAGTTGAACCTTCCTTTTGATGGAGCAGTTTTGAAACACTCTTTTTGTAGAATCTGCAAGTGGATATTTCGACTGCTTTGAGGCCTTCATTGGAAACGGGAGTATCTTCAAATAAAAACTAGACAGAAATATTCTCAGAAATTTCTTTGGATGTGTGCATTAAAACTAGAGTGTTGAACCTTCCCTTTGATAGAGCAGTTTTGAAGCACTATTTTTGTAAAATCTGCAAGTGCAGATTTTCAGCACATTGAAGGCTTCATTGGAATCAGGAATATCTTCAAATGAAAACTGCACAAAGCATTCTCAGATACTACTTTGTGATATGTGCATTCAACTAACAGAGTTGAGCATTACTTTTGATAGAGCAGTTTTCAAACACTCTTTTTGTACTATCTGCATATTGATATTTGGAGCGCTTTGAGGCCTTTGGTAGAAAAGGAAATATCTTCACAGAAAAACTAGACAGAAGCATTCTCAGAAAAGTCTTTGTGATGTGTGTATTAAACTCAGACTTTAACATAGCTTTTCATAGAGCAGTTTGGAAAGACTATTTTTGTAGGTTCTGCAAGTGGATATTTGGACTGCTTTGATGCCTTCATTGGAAAAGGGAACACCTTCACATAAAAATTAGACAGAAGTATTCTCAGAAACGTCTTTGTGATATGTGCATTCAACTCACAAAGTTGAACCTTTCTTTTGATAGAGCAGTTTTGAAACACCTTTTTTTTAGAATCTGCAAGTGGACATTTGGAGTGCTTTGAAGCTTTCAGTGGAAACGGAAATATCTTAACATAAAACTAGACATAAGCATTCTCAGAAACGTCTTTGTGATGTGTGGATTCAACTCATAGAGTTGAACCTTCCTTTTGATAGAGCAGTTTTGAAACACTCTTTTGCAGAATCTGCAAGTGGATATTTGGAGCGATTTGAAGCCTTCCTTGGAAACGAGAATATCTTCATATAAAAACTAGGTAGAAGTATTCTCAGAAACTACTACGTGATGTGTGCACTCAACTCACAGAGTTGAAACTTTCCTTTAATGGAGCAGTTTTGAAACACTGTTTTTGTAGAATCTGCAAGCGCACAATTGATACGCTTTGAGGGTTATGATGGAAAAGGAAATATCTTCAAATAAAAACTAGACAGAAGCAATCTCAGAAACATCTTTGTCTTGTGTGCAGTGAACTCACAGAGTTGAACTTAACTTTTCATAGAGTAGTTTTGAAACAGTCTTTTTGTGGTATGTGCAAGGGGATATTTTGACCGTTTTGTGGCCTTCACTGGAAATGGAAATATCTTCACATAAAAACAAGGTTGGAGCATTCACAGAAACTTCTTTGTGATGTGTGAATTCAACTCAGATAATTGAACCTTACTTTTGATACAGCAGTTTTGAATAATTTTTTTGTATAATCTGCAATTGGACGTTTGGAGCACTATGAGGCCTTCCGTGGAAAAGGAAATATCTTCAAAGAAAAACTAGAAAGAAGCATTCTCAGAAACATCTTTGTTATGTGTGCATTCAACTCACAGAGTTAACTTTACTTTTGATAGAGCTGTTTTGAAACCCTTATTTGTAGAATCTGCAAGTTGACATTTTGAGTGCTTTGGGGCCTTCGGTGGGAAAGAAATATCTTCACATAAAATCCAGACAGAAGAATTCTCCAAAACTTCTTTGTTATGTGCGCATTCATCTCACAGAGTTGAATCTTCATTTTGATAGAGCAGTTTTGGAACACTCTTTTGGTGGAATTTGCAAGTGGATATTTGGAGCGCTTAGAAGCCTTTGTTGGAAAAGTGAATACCTTCAAATTAAAACTAGACAGAAGCATTCTCAGAAACTACTTTGCGATGCGTGCATTGAACTTACAGAGCTGAACCTTTCTTTTGATAGAGCAGTTTTGAAACACTCCTTTTGTAGAATCTGCAAGTGGATATTTGTAGCTCATTGAAAGCTAAGTTGGAAAAGGAAATATCTTCAAATAAAAACTAGACAAAGTATTTTCAGAAACTTCTTTGTGATGTGTGCATTCAACTCACAGAGTTGAAACATCTTGTTGATAGAGCAGTTTTGAAAAACTCTTTTTGTAGAATCTGCAAAGGTATATTTGGACTGTTTTGAGGCTTTCATTGGAACCGGAATATCTGCACATAAAAACTAGACAGAAGCATTCTCAGAAACTTCTTTGTGATGTGTGCATTCAACTCACAGAATTGAACCTTTTATTTGATAGAGCAGTTTTGAAAACTCTTTTTGTAGAATCTGCAAGTGGATATTTGGACCGCTTTGAGGCTTTTGCTGGAAACGGGAATAATTTCACACAGAAACTAGACAGAAGCATTCTCAGAAACTGCTTTGTGATGTGTGCGTTCAACTCACAGATTTGACCCTTCCTTTTGATAGAGCAGTTTTCTAACACGCTTTTTGTAGAATCTGCAAGTGGATATTTGGAGTGCCATGAAGCCTACGGTAGAAAAGAAAATGTCTTCACATAAAAATTGGACAGCAACATTCTCAGAAACTTCCTTATGATGTGTGCATTCCACTAACAGAGTTGAACCTCTCCTTTGAGAGAGCACTTTTGAAACAGTCTATTTGTAGAATCTGCAAATGGACATTTCTAGCACTTTGAGAGCTATGTTGAAATTGGAAATATCTTCATATAAAAACTAGGCAGAAGCATTCTCAGAGACTTATTTGTGATGTGTGCATTCAACTCACAGAGGTGAATATAACTCTTCATAGAGCAGTTTCAGAGCACTCTTTTTGTAGAATTTCCAAGTGAATATTTGGACCGCTGGGAGGCCTTTGGTGGCAACTGGAATATCTTCACATGACAACTAGACAGAAGCATCCTCAGAAACTTCTTTGTGACGTGTGCACTCAACTCACAGAGTTGAACCTTCCTTTTGATGGAGCAGTTTTGAAATACTCTTTTTATAGAATCTGCAAGTGGATATTTGGAGCACTTTGAAGCCTTCGTTGGAAACGGAAATATCTTCAAATAAAAACTAGACAGAAGCACTCTCAGAAACCACTTTTTGATGAGTGCATTTATCTCACAGAGTTGAACCTTCTTTTAATAGAAAAGTTTTGAAACACTCGTTTTGTAGAATCTGCTAGTGGACATTTGTAGCGTTTTGAGGGCTATGTTGGAAAAGAAAATATCTTCAAATAAAAACTAGATAGAAGCATTCTCAAAAACTAATTTGTGATGATAGCATTTAACTCACAGAGTTGAAAATACCTTTTCATACAGCTGTTTTGAAACACTCTTTTTGAAGATCCTGCAAACAGATAATTTGAACGCTGTGAGTCCTTCATTGGAAACTGGAATACCTTCACATAAAAACTAGACAGAAGCATTTTCAGAAACTTCTTTGTGATGTGTGCATTCAACTCACAGAGATGAACATTCCTTTTTATAGAGCAGTTTTGAGACACTATTTTTGTAGAATCTGAAAGAGGACATTTCTTGGACTTTGAGGTTATGTTGGAAAAGTAAATACCTTCAAATAAAAACTAGAAAGAAGCATTCTCAGAATGTACTTTGTGATGCGTGCATTCAACTCACTGAGTTGAACATAACTTTTCATAGAGCAGTTTTGAAACCCTCTTTTTGTAGAATATGCAAGTGGATATTTAGACCACTTTGAGGTCTTCATTGGAAACAGGAATATCTTCACATAAAAACTAGACAGACACATTCTCAGAAACTTCTTTGTGATGTGTGTATTCAACTCAAAAGTTCAACATAACTTTTCGTAGAGCAGTTTTGAAATACTATTTTTGTAGAATCTGCAAGGGGATATTTGAACCGATTTGAGGCCTTCGTTGCAAACGGGATTATCTTCACATAAAAACCAGACAGAAGCATTCTCAGAAACTTCTTTGTGCTGTGTGCATTCAACTTACGAAGTTTAACCTTACTTTTGTTAGAGCAGTTTTGAAACCTTTTTTTTGTGGAATGTGCAAGTAAACAATTGGAGCGCCTTGAGGCTTTCGGTGGAAAAGGAAACGTCTTCACTTGAAAACTAGACAGAAACATTCTCCGAAACTTCTCTGTGATGTGCGCCTTCAACACACAGAGTTGAACCTTCCTTTTGATAGGGCAGTTTTGAAAAACTTTTTTTGTAGAATCTGCAAGTTTACATTTGGAGCGTTTTGAGGCCTTCAGTGGAAAAGGAAATATCTTCACATAAAAAGTAGACAGAAGCACTCTCAGAAACTTCTTTGTGATGTGTGCATTCAACTCACAGATTTGAACCTTCCTTTTGATAGAGCAGTTTTCTAACATGCTTTTTGTAGAATCTATAAGTGGATATTTTCAGCACCATGAAGCCTATGGTAGAAAAGGATATATCTTCACATAAAAACTAGACAAAACATTCTCAGAAACTTCTTTGTGATGTGTGCATTCACCTGACAGGGTTGAACCTTCCTTTTGATAGAGCAGTTTTGAAACACTCCGTTTGTAGAATCTGCAAGTGTGTATTTGGAGTGCTTTGAAGCATTCGTTGGAAACCGGAATATTTTCAAATAAAATCTAGACAGAAGCATTCTTAGAAATAATTTTGTGATGTGTGCATTCAACTCACAGAGCTGAAATTTTTTGTTAATAGAGCAGCTTTGAAACACTCTTTTTGTAGAATCCCAAAGAGGACATTTGTAGCACTTTGAGGGCTATAGTGGAAAAAGGAATATATGAAAATTAAAACTAGACAGAAGCATTTTCAGAAACTTCTTTTTGATGTTTGCATTCAACTCACCGTGTTGAACACACCTTTTCATAGAGCAGTTGTGAAACACTGTTTTTGAAGAAACTGCAAGTGGCTATTTGGACCGATTTGAGGCCTTCATTGGAAACGGGAATATCTTCATATAAAAACTAGACAGAACGATTCTCAGAAACTTCTTTCTGATGTGTGCATTCAACTCACATAGTTGAACATTCTTTTTGATACAGCAGTTTTGAAACACTCTTTTTGTAGGATCTGAATGGGGATATATGGACTGTTGTGAGGCCTTTATTGGAAACACGAATAACTTCACATAAAACCTAGACAGAAGCTTTCTCAGAAACTTGTTTGTGACGTGTGCATTCAACTCACAAAGTTGAACCATTCTATGATAGAGTAGTTTTGAAAACTCTTTTTGTAGAATCTGCAACTGGATATTTTGACCGCTTTGAGGCTTTTGTTGGAAACGGGAATATCTTCACAAAAATACTAGACAGAAGCATTCTTAGAAACTACTTTGTGATGTGTGCATTAAACTCACAGAGTTGAACCTTCCTTTCGATGGAGCAGTTTTCTAACACTGTTGTTGTACAATCTGCAAGTGGATATTTGAAGTGCTGTGAAGCCTATGATAGAAAAGAAAATAACTTCACACAAAAGCTAGACAGAAGTATTCTCAGAAACTTCTTTGTGAGGTGTGCATTCCACTCACAGAGTTGAACCTTTCCTTTGATAGAGCAGTTTTGAAATACTCTTTTTGTAGAATCTGCAAATGGACGTTTCCAGTGCTTTGAGTGCTATGTTCTAAATGGAAATATATTTTTAAAAAACTAGACAGAAGCATTCACAGAAACTTTTTTGTGATGTGGGCATTCAACTCACAGAGTTGAACGTACCTTTCCATACAGCAGTTATGAAACACTCTTTTCGAAGAACCTGCAGGTGGATATTTGGACCAATTTGAGTCCTTCATTGGAAGCGGGAATATCTTCACATGAAAACCAGACAGAAGCATTCTCAGAAACATCTTTGTGATGTGTGCATTCAACTCACAGTGTTGAACATAACGTTTCATAGAGAAGTTTTGAAACACTCTTTTTGTAGAATCTGTAAGTGGATATTCGGACCTCTTTGAGGCCTTTGTTGGAAACGGGAATATCTTCACATAAAAACTAGACAGAAGCATTCTCAGAAACTTCTTTGTGATGTGTACATTCGACTAACAGAGTTGAACATAACTTTTCATAGAGCAGTTTTGAGACGCTCTTTTTGTAGAATCTGTAAGTGGATATTGAGACCACTTAGAGGCCTGTTTTGGAAACGGGAATATCTTCACATAAAAATTAGACAGAAGCATTCTCAGAAACGTCTTTTTGATATGTGCATTCAACTCACAGGTTTGAACAAAACTTTTCATAGAGCAGTTTTGAATCAATATTTTTGTAGAATCTGCAAGGGGATATTTGTACCATTTTGAGAACTTTGTTGGAAACGGGAATATCTTCACATAAAAACTAGACAGAAGCATTCTGTCTTTGTGATGTGTGCATTCAACTCACAGAGTTGAACCTTCCTTTTGATAGAGCGGTTTCGAAACACACTTTTTGTAGAATCTGCAACTGGATATTTTGACTGCTTTAAGGCCTTTGATAGAATAGGATATATCTTCACATAAAAACCAGAGGCATTATCAGAAACTTCTTTGTGATGTGTGCATTCAAATCACAGATTTGAACCTTCTTTTGATAGAGCAGTTTTGAAACACTGTTTATGCAGAATCTGCAAGTGGACATTTGTAGTGATTTGAGGGCTGTGATGGAAAGGGAAATATCTACAAATATAAACTAGATAGAAACATTCTCAGAAACTTCTTTGTGATATTTGTGTTCAACTCACAGAGTTGAAGATACCTTTTCATAGAACAGTTGTGAAACACTCTTTTTGAAGAACCTGCAAGTGGATATTTGTACTCATTTGAGGTCTAGGTTGGAAACGAGAATATCTTCACATAAAAATAGACAGAAACATTCTCAGAAAATTCTTTGTGATGTGTGCATTCAACTCACAGAGTTGAACACAACTTTTCCTAGAGCAGTTTTGAAACACTCTTTTTGTAGGATCTGCAAGTGGATATTTGGATTGCTTTGAGGCCTTCGTTGGAAAAGGGAGTTTCTTCACATAAAAACTAGACAGATGCATTCTCAGAAACATCTTTGTGATGTGTGCATTCAACTGACAGTGTTGAACCTTCCTTTTGATACAGCAGTTTTGAAAACCCCATTTGTAGAATGTGCAAGTGAGTATTTAGAGTGCTTTGATGACTTCGTTGGAAACCAGAATATCTTCAAATAAAAACTAGACATAAGCATTCTCAGAAACTACTTTGTGATGTGTGCATTCAACACACAGAGTTGAAACTTTCTTTTGATGGGGCAGTTTTGAAACATTATTTTGTTAATATCTGCAAGTGGATATTTGGAGTGCGTTAAAGCCTTCATTGGAAACGGGAATATCTCCAAATAAAACTAGTCAGAAGCATTCTCAGAATCTGCTTTGTGATGTATCCATTCAACTCACACAGTTGAACCTTTCTTTTGAGAGAGCAGTTTTGGAACACTCTTTTTGTAGAATCTGCAAGTGGACCTTTGTAGCGCTTTGAGGGTTATGGCGGAAATGGAAATATCTTCAAATAAAAACTAGACAGAAGAATTCTCAGAAACTACTTGGTGATGTTTGCATTCAACACACAGAGTTGAACATACCTTTTCTTAGAGCAGTTGTGAAACGGTCTTTTTGAAGAATCTGCAAGTGGATATTTGGACTGATTTGTGGCCTTCATTGGAAACAGGAATATCTTCACATGAAAACTAGAGAGAAGCATTCTCGGAAACTTCTTTGTGATGTGTGCATTCAACTCGCAGACTTGAACATTCCTTTTGATACAGCAGTTTTGAAACACTCTTTGTAGAACCTGCAGGTGGACATTTGCACCGTTTTGAGGCCTTAATTAGAAACGGGAAAATTTTCACTTAAAAATTAGACAGAATGATTCTGAGAAACTTCCTTGTTGTGTGTTCATTCTACTCACAGAGTTGAACTTTTCTTTTGATAGGGCAGTTTTGAAACCCTTTTTTTGTAGAATCTGCAAGTAGACATTTGGAGCGCTGTGAGGACTTCTGTGGAAAATAAAATATCTTCATATAAAAACTAGACAGAAGCATTCTCAGAAACTTCTTTGTGATGTGTGCATTCAAATCACAGAGATGAACCTTCATTTTGATAGAGCAGTTTTTAAACACTCTTTTTGTAGAATCTCAAAGTGGATATTTGTAGCACTTTGAAGACTTCATTGAAAACGAGAATATCTTCAAGTAAAAACTAGAGAGAAGCATTCTCAGAAACTACTTTGTGATGTGGACATTCAACCCACAGAGTTGAACCTTTCTTTTGATAGAGCAGTTTTGAAACACTTTTTTTTCTGTATCTGCAAGTGGACATTTATAGCATTTTGAGGGCTATGGTGGGAAAGGAAATATCATCAAATAAAAACTAGATAGCAGCATTCTCAGAAACTTCTTTGTAATGTGTGCATTAAACTGACAGAGTTGAACATTCCTTTTCATAGAGCATTTGTCAAACACTCTTCTTGAAGGAACTGCAAGGGTATATTTGTACGGATTTGAGGCCCTCGTTGGAAACGGGAATATCTTCACATAAAATCTAAACAGAAACATTCTCAGAAACTCCTTTGTCATTTGTGAATTCAACTCACAGAGTTGAACATACGTTTTCATAGAGAAGTTGTGAAATACGCTTTTTGAAGAACCTGCAAGTGGATATTTGGACCGGATTTGTGGTCTTCATTGGAAACGGGAATATCTTCATCTAAAAACTAGACAGAAGCATTCTCAGAAACTTCTTTGGGATGTGTGCATTCAACTCACAAAGTTGAACCTTCCTTTTGATAGAGCAGTTTTGAAGCACTCGTTTGTAGATTCCGCAAGTGGACATTTGTAGCCCTTTGAGGGCTTTGGTGCATAAGGAAATATCTTGAAATAAAAACTAGGCAGAAGCATTCTCAGAAACTTCATTTTGATGTTTGCATACAACTCACAGCGTTGAACATACCTCTTCATAGAGCAGGCGTGAAACACCCTTTTAGAAGAAACTGCAAGTGGATATTTGGACCCTTTTGAGGCCTTCGTTGGAAATGGGAATATCTTCGCATAAAAACTAGACAGAAGCATTCTCAGAAACTTCTTTGTGATGTGTGCATTCAACTGACAGAGTTGAACTTTCCTTTTGATAAAGCATTTTGAAACACTCTTTTTAGAACCTGCAAGTGGATATTTGGACCACTTTGAGACCCTTCGTGGTAAATGGGAATATCTTCAAATAAAAACTAGACAGAAGCATTTTCAGAAACTTCTTTGTGATGTGTTCATTCAACTTACAGAGTTGAACCTTCCATTTGATAGAGCCTTTTGAAAAACTCTTTTTGTAAAATCTGCAAGTGGATATTTGGACTGCTTTGAAGCCATCATTGGGAATATCCTCACATAAAAACTAGACAGAATCATTCTCAGAAACTTCTTTGTGATGTGTAAATTCAACTAACGGAGTTCAACTTTCCTTTTGATAGAGCAGTTTTGAAACACTGTTTTTGTAGGATGTGCAAGTGGATATTTGCACCGTTTTGAGGCCTTCATTGGAAAGGGGAATATCTTCATGTAAAAACTACACAGAAGCATTCTCTGAAATTTTTTTGTGATATGCACATTCAACTCGCAGAGTTGAACCTTCCCTTTGATAGAGCAGTTTTGAAACCCTCTTTTTGTAGAATCTGCAAGTGGACATTTGTAGCTCTTTGAGGCCTTCCATGGAAAAGGATATATCTTCATATAAAAACTATACAGAAAAATTCTCAGAAACTACTTTGTGATGTTTGCATTCAACTCACAGAGTTGAACATATATATTCATAGAGCAGTTTTGATACACTCTTTTTGTAGTATCTGCAAGTGGATATTTTGACCACTCTGAGGACTTCGTTGGAAACGGGAATATCTTCAAATAAAAACTAGACAGTAGCATTCTCAGAAACTTCTCTGTGATGTGTGTTTTGAACTCACAGTGTTGAACCTTGCTTTTGATAGAGGAGTTTTGAAACACTCTTTTTGTAGTATCTGCAAGTGGATATTTGGACCATTTTGAGGTATTCATTGGAAACTGTATTATCTCCAAATAAAAACTAGACAGAAGCTTTCTCAGAAACTTCTTTGTGATATATGCATTGAACTCAGAGTGTTGAACCTTCCTTTAGATAGAGCAGTTTTGAAACACTCTTCTTTTAGAATTTGCACGTGGATATCTGGACCTTTTTCATACCTTCATTGGAAATGGGGAGAACTTCACATAAAAAAGCAGACAGAAGCATTCTCAGAAACTTCTATGTGAGGTGTCCATTCAACTCAAAGAGTTGAAACCTCCTTTTGATAGTGCAGTTTTGACACAGAATTTTTGTAGTATTTGCAATTGGATATTAGGAGTGCTTTGAAGCCTTCATTGGAAACGGGAATATCTTCACATAAAAAGTAGACAGAAGCATTCTCAGAAACTTCTTTATGATATGCACATACAACTCACAGAATTGAACATTCCCTTACATAGAGCTGTTTTGAAACAGTTGTTTGTAGAATCTGCAAGTGGATATTTGGAATGCTTGGTGGCCTTCGTTGGAATCGGGAATATCTTCACATAAAAACTAGACAGAAGCATTCTCAGAAACTTCTTTGTGATTTGTGCATGCAACTCACAGAGTTGAACCTTCCTCTTCATAGAGCAGTTTTGAAACATTCTTTTTGTAGTATCTGCAATTGAATATTTTGAGCGCTTTGAAGCCTCTTTTGGAAACGGGAATATCTTCAAATAAAAACTAGACAGAAGCATTCTCACAAACTTCTTTGGGATGTGCGCATTCAGCTCACAGAATTGAAAATTCCCTTACATACAGCAGTTTTGATACAGTTTTTTGCAGAGTCTGCAAGTGGATATTTGGAGCGCTTTGAGGCCTATGGTTGAAAAGGAAGTATCTTCACATAAAATTTAGACAGAAGCATTATCAGAAACTTCCTTGTGATGGGTGCATTCAACTCATGGAATTGAACCCTCCTTTTAGTAGAGCAGTTTTGAGACTCTCTTTTTGTAGAATCTTCAAGTAGACATTTGGAACGCTTTGAGGCCTTCAGTGGAAAAGGGAATATCTTCACATTAAAACTAGAAAGAAGCATTCTCAGAAACTTCTTTGTAATGTGTGCATTCAACTCACATAGTTGAACCTTCCTTTTGATAGAGCAGTTTTGAAACACTCTTTTTGTAAAATCTGCAATTGGTTACATGGGTTGCTTTGAAGCCTTTGTTGGAAACGGGAATATCTTCACATATAAACTAGACAGAAGCATTCTCAGAAACTTCTTTGTTTTGATTGCAGTAAACTCACAGAGTTGAACCTTTTTTTTGATAGAGCAGTTTTGAAATAAACTTTTTGTAGAATCTCCAAGTTGACATTTAGAGCACTTTCAGGCCTTCGGTTGAAAAGGAAATATCTTCACATAAAAACTAGACAGAAGCATTCTCAGAAACTTATTTCTGTTGTTTGTGTTCAACTCACAGAGTTGAACATAACTTTTCATAGAGTAGTTTTGAAATTCTGTTTTTGTAGAATCTGCAAGTGGAAATTTGAAGTCCTTTGAAGCCCTCAATGGAAACGGAAATATTTTGGAATAAAAACTAGACAGAAGCCTTGTTAGAAACTACTTTGTGATGTGTGCATTCAACTCAGAGAGTTGAACATTTCTTTTGATAGAGCACTTTTAAACACTCTTTTTGTAGAATCTGCACATGTACATTTGTAGTGCTTTGAGGGCTGTGGTGGAAAAGGTAATATCTTCTTATAAAAACTAGACAGAAGCATTCTCAGAAACTTATTTGTTATGTTTGCATTCAACTCACAAAGTTGAACATACCTATTCATAGAGAAGTTGTGAAACACTCTTTTTGTAGGATCTGCAAATGGATATTTGGACCGCTTTGAGGCCTTCATTGGATATGAGATTATCTTCACATAAAACTAAACAGAAGCATTCTCAGAAAATTCTTTGTGATGTCTGCTTTCAACTCACAGAGTTGAACATAACTTTTCATTGAGCAGTTTTGAAACACTCCTTTTGTAGAATATGCAAGTGGACTTTTGAAGCACTTTGAGGCCTTCAGTGGAAAGGGAATTATCTTCACATAAAATCTGGTCAGAAGAATTCTCAGAAACTGCTTTGTGATGTGCACATTCAACTCACAGAGTTGTAACTTTCTTTTAATGGAGCAGTTTTGAAACACTCTTTTTGTAGAAACTGCAAGTGGATATTTGGTGCTCTTTGACCTCAATGATGGAAAAGGAAATATCTTCACATAAAAACAACACAGAAGTATTCTGAGAAACTTCTTTTGGATGTGTGCATTCAACTCAAATAATTCAGCCTATCTTTTTATTGAGCAGTTTTGAATCTCCCTTTTTGCAGAATCTGCAAGTGGGTGTTTGAGAGCTCTGAATCTTACTGTGGAAAAGGAAATATCTTCACATAAATACTACCCAGAAGCATTCTGTAAACTTCTTTGTGAGCTGTGCGTTCAACTCATAGAGTTGAACTTATCTTCTCATTGAGAAGTTTTGAATATCTCATTTTGTAGAATCTGCAAGTGGATATTTGGAGCCCTTTGCATAATATGGTGGAAAAGGAAATATCTTCAAATAAAAACTACATAGAAACAATCAGAGAAACTACTTTGTGATGTGTGCATTCAGCTCACAGTGTTGAAGCTGTCTTTTGATTGAGTAGTTTTGAATATCTCTTTTTGCAGAATCTGCAGGTGGATATTTTGAGCCCTTTGAGGCTTATAGTGGAAAAGCAAATATCTTCACATAAAAACTACACAGAATGATTCTGAGAAATTTCTTTGTGATGCATGCATTCAACTCCCAGAGTTGAACCCATCTTTAGATGGAGCAGTTTTTAATCTGTCTCTTCCAGAATCTGCAAGTGGATATTTTTAGCCCTCTGTGGCCTATGGTGGAAGAGGAAATATCTTCAAATAAAAACTACACAGAAACTTTTGGAGAAACTTCATTGTGATATGTGCATTCATCTTACAGGGTTGAAGCTAACTTATGCTTGAGCAGTTTTGAAACAGTCTTTTTGTACAGTCTGCAAGTGGATATTTAGAGCGCTATGAGGCCCACCATGGAAAAACAAATATCTTCAGACAAAAACTACACAGAAGAATTCTGAGAAACTTCTTGGGATGCGTGCATTCATCTCACAGAGTTGAAACTTTCTTTGGATTGAGCAGTTTTGGAACACTCTTTTTGTAGAAGCTGCAAGTGAATATTTGCAGTCCTTTGTTGCCTATGGCGGAAAAGGGAATCTCTTCACATGAAAACTGCACAGAAGCATTCTGAGAAACTTGTTTGTGATGTGTTCATTCATCTCACAGAATTGAAACTTTCTTTTGATTGAGCAGTTTTGACACACTCTTTTCGTAGAATCTGCAAGTGGATAATTGAAGCCCTTTGAGGCCTGCTGTGGAATAGGAAATATCTTCACATAAAAACTACTCAGAAGCATTTTGAGAAACTTCTTTGTGATGTTTGCATTCAACTCACAGAGTTGAATCTATCTTTTGATGGAGCAGTTTAGAATCTCTCTTTTTGTAGAATCTGCAAGTGGATATTTGGAGCACTTTGTGCCCTGTGATGGAAAAGGAAATAACTTCAAATAAAAACTACACAGAAGCATTCTCAGAAACTTCTTTGAAATGTGTGCATTCAATTCACAGAGTTGCACTTATCTTCTCACTGAGCAGTTTTGAATCTCTCTTTTTGAAGGATCTACAAGTGGATATTTGGAGCCCTTTGCGACCTGTTGTGGAAAAGGAAATATCTTCAAATGAAAACTACTCAGAAGCATTCTAAGAAACTTTTCGTGATGTGTGCATTCAACTCAATGAGTTGTACCTACCTTTCTATTGAGCAGTTTGGATTTCTCTGTTCATAGAATCTGCAAGTGGATATTTGGAGCGCTGTGACTCCTACTGTGGAAAATAAAATACTTTCCAATAAAACCACACAGAAGCATTCTGAGAAACTTCTTTATGATGTGTGTATTCAACTCACAGAGTAGAACCAATCTTTTGATTGAGAAGTATTGAATCTCTCTTTTTGGAGAATCTGCAAGTGGATGTTTGGAGAGCTTTGAGGCTTTGTGGAAAAGGAAATATATTCACATAAAAACTACACAGAAACATTCTGAGAAACTTCTTTGCAAGGTGTACATTCAAATCACACAGTTGATCTTATCTTCCCATTGAGCAGTTTTGAATCTTTTTGGAGAATCTGCAAGTGGATATTTGGAGCCCTTTGTGCCGTATGGTGGAAAAGGAAATATCTTCAAATAAAAAGTACAGAAAATCATTCAGAGAAACTTCCTTGTGATGTATGCATTGAACTCTTAGAGCTGAACCTGTCTTTTGATTTAGCCATTTTGAATCACTCTTTTTGCAGAATCTGCAGGTGGATATTTGGAGACATTTGAGGCCTATTGTGGAAAAGCAAATATCTTCTCATAAAAACTACACAGAAGCATTCAGAAAAACTTCTTTGGGATGTGTGCAATCAATTCACAGAGTTGAACCTTTCTTTTGATTGAGCAGTTTTGAATCTCTCTTTTGCAGAATCTGCAAGAGGATATTTGGAGCCCTTTGCCGCCTATGGTGGAAATGGATATATCTTCAAATAAAAACTGCACAGAAACATTCTGAGAATCTTTTTGAGGAGTGCACTCATCTCACAGGGTTGAACTGATCTTATCATTGAGAAGTTTTGAAACACTCTTTTTGTAGAATCTGCAAGTGAATATTTGGAGCCCTTTGAGGCCTACCGTGGAAAACCAAATATCTTCAGATAAAAACGACACAGAAGCATTCTGAAAAACCACTTTGTGATGTGTGCATTCATCTCACTGAGTTGAAAGTTTGTTTTGATTGAGCAGTTTTGAAACAATCTTTTTCTAGAATCTGCAAGTGGATACTTTGAGCCCTATGAGGCCTATTGTGGAAAAGGAAATATCTTCAGATAAAAACTACTCAGAAGCATTCTAAGAAACTTCTTTGTGATGTGTGCATTTAACTCACAGAGTTGAATCTATCTTTTGATTGAGCATTTTAGAATCTCTTTTTTTTGTAGAATCTGCACGTGGATATTTGGAGCCCTTTGGACCCTATGGTGGAAAAGGAAATATCTTCAAATAAACGTTACACAGAAGCATGCAGAGAAACTTCTTTGTGATGTAAGCATTCAACTCACAGACTTGAATCTATCTTTTGATTGAGCAGTTTTGAAACTCTCTTTTTGCACAATCTGCAGGTGGATGTTTGGAGGGCTTTGAGGACTATTGTGGAAAAGGAAATATCTTCACATAAAAACTACACAGAAGCATTCTGAGAAACTTGTTTGTGAGGTGTGCATTCAACTCACACTGTTGAAGTTATCTTCTCATTGAGCAGCTTTGAATCTGTCTTTTTGCAGAATCTGTAGGTGGCTATTTGGAGCCCTTTGAGGCCTACTGTGGAAAAGCAAATATCTTCACATAAGAACTACACAGAAATATTTTGAGAAATTCTTTGGGATGTGTGCATTCAACTCACAGTGTTGAAACTATCTTTTGATAGAGTAGTTTTGAATCACTCTTTTTGCAGAATCTGCAAGTGGATATTTGGTGCCCTTTGAGGCCTACTGTGGAAAAGTAAATATATTCACATAAAAACTACACAGAAGCATTCTGAGAAACTTCTTTGTGATGTGTGCAGTCATTTCACATAGTTGAACCTTTCTTTTGTTAGAGCAGTTTTCATTCACTTTTTTTGTAGACTCTGCAAATGGATAATTGGAGTTCTTTGAGGTGTACTGTGGAAATAAAATCTTCACAAAAAAACTACACAGAAGGATTCTGGGAAACTTCTGTGGGATGGGTGCATTCAACACACATAGTTGAACCTATCTTTTGATTGAGCAGTTTTGAATCTCTCTTTTTGTAGAATCTGCAAGTGCATATTTGGAGTGCTGTGAGGTCTCCTTTGGGAAATCAAATATGCTCACATAAAAACTACACACAAGCATTCTGAGAAACTTCTTTGTGATGTGTGCATTCAACTCAAAGAGTTGAAACTACGTTTTGATTGAGCAGCTTTGAATTTCTCTTTTTGCAGAATCTGCAAGTGGATGTTTGGAGAGCTCCGAGGCCTGTTGTGGAAAAGGAAATATCTTCACATGAAAACTACACAGAATAATTCTGAGAAACTTCTTTGTGAGGTGTGCATTCAACTCACAGAGTTGAACTTATCTTCTCATTGAGCAGTTTTGAATCTATCTTGTTGTAAAATCTGCAAGTGAATATATTGAGCTCTTTGATCCCTGTGCTGGAAAAGGAAATATCTTCAAATAAAAACTACACAGAAGCATTCAGAGAAACTTTTTTGTGAGGTATGCATTCAACTCACAGTGTTGAACCTATCTTTTGATTGAGCAGTTGTGAATCTCTCTATTTGCAGAATCGGCAGGTGGATGTTTGGTGCCCTTTGAGGTCTACTGTGGAAAAGAAAATATCTTCAGATAAAAACTATACTGAAGCCTTCTGAGAAACTTCTTTGGGATGTATGCATTCAACTCACAGAGTTGAACGTTTCTTTTGATTGAGCAGTTTTGAATCTCCCTTTTTGCAGAATCGGCAAGTGGATATTTGGAGCCCTATGCGCCCTATGGTGGAAAAGGAAATATCTTCATATAAAAACTACACAGAGACAATCTGAGAAAGTTCTTTGTGATGTGTGCATTCATCTCACAGGGTTGCACCTATCTGATGATTGAGCAGCTTTGAAACACTCTTTTTGTGGAATCTGCAAATGAATATTTGGAGGGCTTTGAGGCCAACTGTGGAAAAGCAAATATCTTCAGATAAAAATTACACAGAAGCACTCTGAGAAACTTCTGTGTCATGTGTGCATTCAACTCACAGAGTTGAACATATCTTTTGATGGAGCTGTTTTGAATGTCTCTTTTTGCAGAATCTGCAAGTGGATGTTTCGAGAGCTTTGAGGATTGTGGTGGAAAAGGAAATATCTTCACGTAAAAACTACACAGAAGCATTCTGAGAAACTTCTTTGTGAGGTGTGCATTCAACTCACAGAGTTGAACTTATCTTCTAATTGAGCAGTTTTGCATCTCTCTTTTTGTAGAATCTGCATGTGGATATTTGGAGCCCATTGTGACCTATGGTGGAAAAGGAAATATGTTCAAATAAAAACTACACAGAAGAATTCAGAGAAAGTTCTTTGTTATGTAGGCATTCAACTAACAGGGCTGAACCCATTTTTTCATTGAGCAGTTTTGAATCTCTCTTTTTGTAGAATCGGCAAGTGGATTTTTGGAGACCTTGGCGCCCCATAGTGGAAAAGGAAATATCTTCAAATAAAAACTACACAGTACTATTTAGAGAAACTTCTTTGTGATGTATGCAATCAACTCTCAGAGTTGAACCTATCTTTTGATAGAGCAGTTTTGAGTCTCTCCTTTTGCAGAATATGCAGGTGGATATTTGGAGCCTTTTGAGGCCTACAGTAGAAAAACAAATCTCTTCACATAAAAACTACACAGAAGCATTCTGAGAAACTACTTTGGGAAGTGTGCATTCAGCTCACATAGTTGAACCTATCTTTTGATTGAACAGTTTTGAATCTCTCTATTTGCGGAATCTGGAAGAGGATATTTGGAGTCCATTGGGTCCCATGGTCGAAAAGAAAATATCTTCAATTAAAAACTACACAGAAACATTCAGAGAACCTTCTTTGTGATGTGTGCATTCATCTGATAGGGTTCAACCTATCTTATGATTGAGGAGTTTTGAAACACTCCTTTTACAGGATCTGCGAGTGGATATTTGGTGCACTTTCAGGCCTACCTTGGAAAAGCAAATATCTTCAGATAAAAACTACACAGAAGCATTCTGAGAAATTTCTTTGTGATGTGTGCATTCAACTCACAAAGTTGAACTTTTCTTTTGATTGAGGAGTTTTGAAACACTATTTTTGTAGAATCTGCAAGGGGATATTTGGAGCCCTTTGAGGTCTATTGTGGAAAAGGAAATATCTTCACATAAAAACTACACAGAAGCAGTCAGAGAAACTTATTTGTGATGTGTACATTCATCTCACAGAGTTGAACATTCCTTTTGAATCAGCTGTTTTGAAACACTCTTTTTGTAGAACCTACAAGTGGATAATTGGAGCCCTTTGCGCCCTATGGTGGAATAGGAAATATCTTCAAATAAACCCAGAAACTTTTTCGTGATGTGTGCATTCAACTCACAGAGTTGAACCTATCTTTTGATTGAACGGTTTTGAATCTCACTTTTTGTAGAATCTGCAAGTGCGTATTTGGATTCCTGTGAGCCCTATGGTGGGAAAGGAAATATCTTCAAATAAAAAGTACACAGAAGCATTTTCAGAAACTTTTTCTTGATGTGTGAATTCAACTCACAGAGTTGAACCTATCTTTTGATTGACCAGTTTTGAATCTCTCTTATTGTAGAAACTGCAAGTGGATATTTGGACCTCTGTGAGGCTTACGGTGGAAAATCAAATATGTTCACATAGAAAAGTCACCGAAGCATTCTGAGAAACTTCTTTGTGTTGTCTGCATTCAACTCACAGGATTGAACCATCTTTTGATTGAGCAGTTTTGAATCTCTCTTTTTGAAGAATCTGAAGAATCTGCAAGTGGATGTTTGCAGAGCTTTGAGGCCTATTATGGAAAAGGAAATATCTTCACATAAAAACTACACAGAAGCATTCTGAGAAACTTCTTTGTGACGTGTGCACTCTTCTCACAGAGTTGAGAATTTATTTTGATTGAGCAGTTTTGAAACACTCTTTTTGTAGAATCTGCAAGTGGATAATTTGAGCCCTTTGAGCTTTACTGTGGAAAAGCAAATATTTTCAAATTAAAACTAACCAGAAACATTCTGAGAATCTTCTTTAGGCTGTCTGCATTCAAATCACAGAGTTGAATCTATGCTTTGATTGAGCAGTTTTTAATCTCTCCTTTTGCAGAATCTGTTAGTGGATATTTGGAGCCCTTTGCAGCCTATGGTGGAAAAGGAAATATCTTCAAACAAAAACTACACAGAAATAGTCTCAGAAACTTCTTTGTGATGTGTGCATTCATCTCACAGGGCTGAACCTATCTTACGATTGAGCAGTTTTGAAACACTCAATCAAAAAGAAGGTTCGCAAGCATCACAAAGAAATTTCTCAAAAATCTTCTGTCTAGTTTTTATGTGAAGATATTTCCTATTTCACCATAGGTCTCAAAGGGCTCAGAAATATCCCTTTGCAGATTCTATGAAAAGACACTTTCCAAACTACTGAATGAAATGAAAGTTTCAAATCTGTGGGATGAATGCACGCATCACAGAGAAGTTTCCCAGAATGCTTCTGTCTGATTTTTATGTGAAGATATTTCTTTTTCACCATAGGCCTCAAACCACTCAGAAATATCCCTTTACAGATTGTGCAAAAAGACTGTTTCTAAACAGCTCAATGAAAAGGAAGATTCACCTCTGGGAGATGAATGCAAACATCACAAAGAAGTTTCTCAAAAAGCTTCTGTCTGGTTTTTATGTGAAGGTATTTCCTTTTTCACCATAGGCCTCAAACTGCTCACAAACATCCCTTTGCAGATTCCACAAAAAGACTGTTTCTAAACTGCAGAATGAAAATAAAGTTTAAACTCTGTGAGATGAAAGCACACATCACAAAGAAGATTCTCAGAATGCTTTTGTATAGTTTTATGTGAAGAAGTTTCCTTTTTCACCATAGCAATCAAAAGAACGGTTCAAATGTGTGGGGTGAATGCACACATCCCAAAGAAGTTTCTTAGAAAACTTCTGTTTAGTTTTTTGTGAAGATATTTCCTTTTTCACCATGGGCCTCAAAGCACTCCAAATATCCACTTGCAGATTCTACAAAAAGAGTGTTTCCAATCTGCTCAATCAAAAGAAAGGTTCAACTCTGTGAGGTGAAAGCAAACATCACAAAGAAGTTTCTTAGAAACCTTCTGTCTAGTTTATATGTGAAGATATTTCATATTTCAAAATAGGCCTCAAAGGGCTCAGAAGTATACCCTTGCAGATGCTACAAAAAAGAGTGTTTCCAAACAGCTCAATCAAAAGAAAGATTTAACTTGGTGAGATGAATGCACACATTACATAGAAGTCTCTCATAATGCTTCTGTCTAGTTTTTTTGAGAAGCCATTTCCTTTTTCACTATAGGCCTCAGTCTGCTCATTAATAGCCCTCTGCAGATACTAGAAAAAGAGTCTTTCCAAACTGCTCAATCAAAATAAAGGTTCAAATCTTTGAGATGAAAGCCCACGTCACAAAGAAGTTTCTCAGAAAGTTTCTGTCTAGTTTTTACGTGAAGATATTTCCTATTTCACCTTAGGCCTCAAAGGGATCACAACTATCCCTTTTCAGATTCTACAAAAAACTCTTTCCGAACTGCTTCATCAAAGGAAAGTTTCAATTCTGTGAGATGAATGCACACATAAAAAATTAGTTTCTCAGAATGCTTCTGTCTTGTTTTTGTGTGAAGTTATTACTTTTTCACCATAGGCCTCAAACTGCTCAGAAATATCCCTTTGCAGGTTGAACCAAAAGACTCTTTCCATACTGCTCAATGAAAAGAAAGATTCATCTGTGTGAGATGAATGCACACATAAAAAAAGTTTCTCAGAATGCTTCTGTCTAGTTTTTATGTGAAGATATTTCCTTTTTCACCATAGTCCTTACACCATTCACAAATATCCCTCTGCAGATACTACAAAAAGACTGTTTCCAAACTGCTCCATGAAAAGAAAGGTTCAACTCTGTGAGATGAATGCACACATCAGGAAGAAGTTTCTCAGAATGATTCTGTCTAGTTTTTATGTGAAGATAATTCTTTTTCACTACAGGCATCAAACGGCTCAGAAATATCCATTTGCAGATTGTACAAAAATACTGTTTCCAATCTGCTCAATCAAAAGAAAGGTTCTGCTCTGTGATATGAATCCAGGCATCACAAAGAAGATTCTCAGAAAGCTTCTTTTTAGTGTTTTTGTGAAAATATTTCCGTTTTCACCATAGGCCTAACAGCTCTACAAATATCCGTTTGTGGATTCTACAAAAAGACTGCTTTTAAACTGCTCAATCAAAAGAAAAGTTCAACTCTGTGAGATGAAAGCACACATTGCAAAGCATTTTCTAAGAAAGATTCTGTCTAGTTTTTATGTCAAGGTATTTCCTGTTTCATCATAGGCTGTGAAGGGCTCACAAATATCCATTTGCATATTTAAAAAAAAGACTGTTTCCAAACTGCTCAAACCAAAGAAAGGTTCAACTCTGTGAGATGAATGCACACATCACAAAGAACTTTCTCAGAATGCTTCTGTCTAGTTTTTATGTGAAGATATCTCTTTTTCACCTTAGGTCTCAAATGGCTAAGAAATATCCCTTTGCAGATTTTACAAAAAGACTGTTTCCAAACTGCTCAATAAAAAAAAGTTTCAACACTGTGAGATGAATACACACATCAAAAAGAAGTTTCTCAGAAAGCTTCTGTTTTCTTTCTATTTGAAAATATTTCCCTTTTAAACATAGGCCTCAATGGGCTCAGAAATATCTCTTTGCAGATTCTACAAAATGACTGTTTAGAAAACTGCTGGATCCAAATTACACCATTATGGCTCACACACTGCAGCCTCAACCTCCCCAGGGTTAGGCTATTCCTCAAGGGACCCTACAGCCTCGGCCTCCCAAAGTGTTGGGGTTAAAGGCGTGAGCTACCAGCACCCGGCCTGAGTTAATACATCTGGTCTCACTACGTCTTAACCACACACCCATGAAGAACTCAAGTCAAGAGAGAATTGGCAAGAGACTCTCAGCATTCTCTCCCGAAAGCAGTGAGGTGATGGCAGATGTGTGTCCCAAGCCCTGGGGTTTTAGGTGACCATGTGTAGAGGAGAGATTTCCAATGTTTCCCGAGAGGCTCGAGCCACAGTTATTCAGGGCATCCGAACACGAGATGGGGTTTCTGACAGCAACTTAAGGGCCAGGAAGGGCCAGAATCTGCCAAGGCCCATGTCCCAGGTTGGGGCCAATGGAACCCAAGGTAGAGGGAGTCAGCGGTCCTCACAGAGAGGACTCCAGCCCTAGGCCCTGCTGTGCAGACCAAATCAGATGGAAGAGAGTCCTTGGTCCTACATGCCGCAACCCTCCACTGAACTTGGGAGTGGATCTGTTTCCCAAACATGAGGTGACTTTCGCTTTGGAATGGATCACAAGAGGCCAGGCTTTCCAGAGTCGGCAGGATAAAGAAGTCATTCTGGCTCGGCCACCCCCATCCCCCGGTAACTGGTGAATTTAAATGAGCCTAGGCTATCAGGGCCGGAGCCGCTACAGGGGGGAGGGGTGTGGGTGGTGTGAGGGTTTCCGGAGGCACTGCAGAAATTGGGCCTTTGTCTCGAGGATGACAGTGCTGCAGGAACCCGTTCAGGCTGCTATATGGCAAGCACTAAACCACTATGCTTACCGAGATGGGGTTTTCCTCACAGAACGCCTTTATGCAGAAGTACACTCAGAAGAAGCTTTGTTTTTAATGGCGACCTGTTCTTACCTCCCAGGAAAGGCCTATAAAGCATATAGACTCTTGAATAGACATAGTTGTCCTACACCACAATGCAAATACCTGCTTGCAAAATGTTGTGTTGATCTCAGTAAGCTTGCAGACTGGGAACAAATCTTATCTGGTGGAGTGTTTAATAAGCAGAAAAGCCATGATGATATTGTTACTGAGTTTGGTGATTCAGTTTGCTTTCCCCTTCCATTGTCAGGACGTGTATATTGCAAGACAGATCGGCTTGCTAAAGGATAAGAATGTTACCAAAAGAGACTTAGTTTAAATCCTTTCCTCTGGTATCCCTTTGAATCGTTAGGTGAAATAGGTGAAAAGCCAGATCCTGGCCAAACATTTAAATTCACATCTTTACAGAACTTTAGCAACTGTCTGCCCAACTCTTGCACAACACAAGTACCTAATCACAGTTTATGTCACAGACAGCCTGAGACCATTCTTATGGAAACACCCCAGGACACAACTGAATTAAACAGAGTCAGTTTAGAATCTTCCAATTCAAAGTACTCCTTGAATACAGATTCCCCAGTGTCTTTTATTGATTCAGCTGTAATTTCACCTGAAACTATCCCACTGGGAACAGGAACTTCCATATTATCTAAACAGGTTCAAAATAAACCAAAAACTGGTCAAAGTTTATTAACAGGACCAGCAGCTCTTAGTCCATTTACCCCAAGTTTTGGGATTTTGCCATTAGAAACCCCAAGTCCTGGAGATGGATCTTATTTACAAAACTACACTAATACACCTTCTGTAATTGATGTGCCATCCACTGGAGCCCCTTCAAAAAAGTCTGTTGCCAGAATTGGCCAAACTGGAGCAAAGTCTGTCTTCTCACAGAGTGGAAATAGCCGAGAGGTAACTCCAATTCTTTCACTAACAGAAAGTTCTGGTCCATAAATAACTACAACACCTCAGGTAATGAGCCCCACTATCACATCTCCCCCAAATGCACGGCATCGAAGAAGTTCATGACTCTTTACTAGTGACAGTTCCACAACCAAGGAGAATAGGAAGAAATTAAAAATGAAGTTTCCACCTAAAATCCCAAACAGAAAAACAAAAAGTAAAACTAATAAAGGAGGAATAACTCAATCTAATATAAATGACAACCTGGAAATTACAAAATTGGACCCTTCCATCAATTCAGAAGAGGAAATATCCACAATCACACCTCAGATTCAGGCTTTTCATCTACAAAAAGCAGCAGCAGAAGGCTTGATGAGCCTTCTTCATGAAAGGGGGAAAGGTTATTTAGCTTTATGTTCATGCCACTGCAAAGAAGCTATAAATATTTTGAGCCATCTACCTTCTCACCACTTCAATACTGGTTGGGTACTTTGCCAAATTGGAAGGTCCTATTTTGAACTTTCAGAGTACATGCAAGCTGAAAGAATATTCTCAGAGGTTAGAAGGATTGAGAATTATAGAGTCGAAGGCATGGAAATCTACTCTACAACACTTTGGCATCTTCAAAAAGATGTCGCTCTTTCATTTCTGTCAAAAGACTTAACAGACACGGATAAAAATTCGCCAGAGGCCTGGTGTGCTGCAGGGAACTGTTTCAGTCTGCAACAGGAACACGATATTGCAATTAAATTCTTCCTGAGAGCTATCCAAGTGGATCCAAATTATGCTTATGCCTATACTTTATTAGGGCGAGAGTTTGTCTTAACTGAAGAATTGGACAAAGCATTAGCTTGTATTCGAAATGCTATCAGAGTCAGTCCTAGACATTACAATGCATGGTAAGTGGTAATGAATTGTAAAGACAAAGTCTTGTTGATGGTGCTGGTAGTCACTAATTTTTCATGTTAGATAGCTCTTTACTGTCATGAATTTGGTTACTAATACTTAGGAATGGTACATACTGGTCAATAACTTCAAACTAACTTTTTTTATGAAATGTATGTCTTTAACAAACTCTTCAGTTAATTAATGATAATAGAATACGAGATGCTTATACTCAACAGTTTCAGTCTTCTACAAAACTTTTGCAGATACTGTAGTTGTGTTTTGTTTGTTTGCTTGTTTAGTTTTGTTACTTGATTTGTTACTTTTTCTTCGAACACAAAAATGGTGATTGGGACAAAAAGTGCTTGGGAAATTGGAAAGGAATAGCATAATTCACTTATTGGATAATAGAAAAAAACACTGAAAAAGTTCACTAGCTGCTTTTTGACAATGTTCCGGTTTATTGAGTTACTATTAAGAACTTAATGTATCCTTTATTTAGCAGTATCTCTGTTTTACTTTTTTGTATTTGTGTATAAGTAGACACATAGGAAATTACTACCCAGGTCATATTGTTATCAACTGAATAACATATGAAAAAGTTTGTTCCTACTTCTGCCTCAACACCATACTTACTGTTGACATTTATTGTATTTCTCTGGACTGACTTAAAAGTTTAAATATCAAGAGAAGGCAAGGCATGGTGGTTCATGCCTGTCATCCCAGGACTTTGGGAGGCCAAGGCGGGCAGATCACAACGTCAAGATATCGAGACCATATTGTGAAACCCCGCCTATATTAAAAGTATAAAAATTAGTTGGGCATGGTGGCAGGCGCCTGTAGTCCCAGCTACTCAGGAGGCTGAGGAAGGATAATCGCTTGAACCTGGGAAGTGGAGATTGCAGTGAGCCAAGATTATGCCACTGCACTCCAGCCTGGGTGACAGAGTGAGATGCCGTCTCAAGAAAAAATAAAATAAAAATAAAATAAAATAAAATAAAAGTATTAAGAGAAAGTATAATTCTGAAGTAGTAACTCTGAGGAAGCTTTTTTGTCAGATACGGTTATCTTTGGGATTAGTTACTATAGCAGTTGAGTTTTAACACTTGATTTGCTTCTAAATCTGAAGCATTATATTACTAAAATATTTTTTGATTTGTGATTATGTTGTTTAAAGGATTATATATCATTTTGCAGTAGTAGTTGCAGTGCCTGAAAGATTGCCAAAAAAAAAGTGCTAGCTATTGCTGACCAATGTAACAATCAACTTGCCAATATTGCCATCTCTTCCAATAGCTGTGTTCTCCATAATATTTTAAGAACTCAGTTTTTCATAAGGCTTGTGTTGTTTTTGATTTTTTCCCAAGTCTGGTGGATCCTTGTGCTGTTCTTTTTAAATGTGTATTTTCTGTCCAGCTATTCCGCAGGAGACACATTCTTAAAAACCTTAACCATATCAAAAATTGTGTTTAAAGGAGGATTATTCAGACTGGCAAGCTTTTAGTAGGAGGAGTTTAAATGCTGACTTATTTAGGTAACTGTAAATACAGAGCAACTTTATTCTATCTACAAAATAGATAGCCTTGCTTTTCTTTTCACTTTCACTATAATTAGCACCATGTTTAATACCTTTTCTTCATCTATAACACAATTATAATGATATACAAACCACTCAAATAAAGCAGATATATTGTGCTTTAAAAAAAAGTCATTATATGGCACACAATGAGGTGTGACACAAATCTAGAATCTCCAGTGAAAACCAATGAAACAGGGTCAAATCCCGTGACTACTAAAAATAAAAAAATGAGCCAGGCGTGGTGGCGCTGAGGCAGGAGAATCACTCTAACCCAGGAGACAGAGGTTGCAGTGAGCTGAGATCACGCCACTGTACTCCAGCCATGGGGGGACAGAGCAAGACTCCATCTCAGAAGCAAACAAACACAGAAAGCCAATAAAGGTGTTTAACTCAACATGTCAGGCTCAGGTCTCTTGACAGGATACATCCAGCACCCGGGGAAATGTTGATGGGTGGGGTGGAATCTATTTTGTGGCCTCAAGGAAGGGTTTGAGAGACAGTCCCGCAAACGTGATGGCCTAATGAAGCCCCTCCACCCAAGAAGCGATATTCATTTGTATCCTGTAGCCACCCATGAGGGAGAATCGGGCTCTCTAAAGACACCCAAACCCCACCCCACCCCACCCCAATCCACCCCCCTGCTTCGTGAAATGAGCTCTCGCTCCGTTAGGCTCTATTCAGGCCGTGTGGTTTTGTAACTTCCAGCGTGTGTGCCTGGGTTGCAGGGTGGGGTTGGGGCGGCTGTGGATAGAGGAGGGGATAAAGCGGTGGTGTCCCGTGGGTGCCCAGTACGTGGGACGTGAGTGGGGTGGCCAGAGCCTAGGAAACTCATTGCCTGTCAGTACGTCTCCCCCCCGGTCCCCTCTCTGACCTACGCTCCACATCTTTGCAGTTCAGTGGGGATCTTGTGGGTGGAAGTCACCATCCCTTTGGACTTTAGCAGAGGAAGGCCGGGCTCCCAAGAGTCTCCCCGGAGTTGGGGCCTTGGGCAGGCTCACAAGGATGCTGAAGGTAATGGTTGGTGACAGTGATGTAAGTTGGAGGCCTCGGGCCAATGCAGAGGTATCCATTTGACCTCGGTGGGACAGGTCAGCTTTGTGGAGTCCCGTGCGTCCTTCCAGAGACTCATCCAGTGCTAGCAAGCATGGTCCCGAGGATCCCAGCTCCCAGCAGAAGCACTTTTGTTCACACAGAATCCTGGGCAGGAAAGTTCTCAGCAGGTTTAGACCTCCTAGCCAAAAAGCCAAAGCCACTTCTGGGATTTTTTTTCAAAGAGCCAGTGGTTCCACAATGGGCCGTGGGTAGTTGTGGAAATGGAGAGAAGTGTTTGCAGATACATATTTTAGACAGAACGGACAGGGCTGGGTCATAGGTCATGAAGGACATGAGCAGATGCACATTGAGAAAACCCTCCCAGCATCCTAGGTGAACAGAGGTATGATTTTTTGAGACAGTCGAGCTAGATGCAACCCCAGATTTTAGGGTTGGATCTTTATTAATATGTAGTATCTATGAGGTATCCAAGTCCAGAAATCAGCTCTCCAGTTCTGTACAGCATTTTGTAGGGAGATCAAATCCGGGATGTCTAAAGTTAATAATTCAGGCCGTGGTAATGGATTAGATTAGATGTACTTGAACTTATTTTGCCAAGAAAGAGAGGGCGGGAGATAGAGAGAGCCAGAGAGTGAGCAAGCAAGAGAGAGAGAGAGAGACACAGAGACAGAGACAGAGAGACAGACAGAGAGACACAAAGATACACAAAGAGAGAAAGACAGAGACAGAGAGATAAAGACACAGAGAAAGACAAAGATGGAAAGAGACAGAGAGAAACTGAAAGAGAGACAGAGACAGAAAGAGAGAGAGATAGACAGAGAGAGAGACAGACCGACAGGCAGACAGACAGGCAGAGAAAGAGAGTAAGACAGAAAGCAGACACACACACATACAGAGACAGAGACAGTTGGAGAGACAGAGAAAGAAAGAGAGGGACAGACAGAGGGAAAGAGACAGAGAGAGAAAGAGACAGACAGAGGGAGAGACAGAAACAGACGGAAAGAGAGACAGACAGAGACAGAGACAGAGAGAAACAGACAAGGAGAGAGAGACAGACAGACAGGAAGAGAAGCACAGTAAGACAGAAGACAGACACAGAGAGAGAGAGACAGAGAGACAGAGACAGAGAGACAGACAGGCAAAGCGAGAGAAAGAAACAGACAGACAGGGAGAGAGAGACAGACAGACAGGGAGAGAGAGAGAGACTGACAGACAGGCAGAGAAAGAGAATAAGACAGAAGACACACACAGTGAGAGAGACAGAGAGAGAGACAGAGACAGCGAGACAAAGAAAGAAAGAGAGATACAGACAGACAAAGAGACAGACAGAGAGAGACAGAGAGAGAGAAAGAGAGAGAGAGGCAGGCAGAGAAAGAAAGAAAGAAGACAGACACCGTGAGAGAGACAGGCAGAGAGAGAGACACACAGAGACAGAGAGACAGAGAGAAAGAAAGAGACAGACAGAGATAAAGACAGAGACGGACAGAGAGAAACAGACAGACAGGGAGAGAGAGAGACAGACAGACAGGCAGAGAGAGAGAGACAGAAAGGCAAAGAAAGGGAGTAAGACAGAAGACAGACACAGTGAGAGAAACAGGCAAAGAGAGAGAGAGAAAAATAGACAAACAGGCAGAGAGAGAGAGAGACAGAGAAAGAGAGACAGAGAGACAGAGAGAGGAGGAGGAATGGCGTGGTCAGGAAATAATTACACATATTTTATAACGCTTTTGATTCCATAAAGGGTGGCCGGGGTGTGCTTTGAAAACAAAAACAACAGCAACAAGAGCAGCAGCAGCAGCAGCAGCAAGAGCAGCAGCAGCATTTACTGATGGATTTCTAGAAAATAAGATGTTCTGAAGTAAACGTCAACCGGCTCTCACTACACGTTGAGAGATTCACAAAAGCGCTAGTTAACAACAGGAGAAAACAGCAGTTAACATGTCTTGGGGAAAAGATACGTCTTCCTGAAAATTGGGGATTTCTACTTCACCTGAAAAGAAATACATGTGAAAAGGGAAAAACACGAACAAAACAAAACAAAACAACAAACACAGGCCAAGGCACCGTCCCTGGAAATCTTAAGTGAGCAAAGTATTAGTTCTCAGAAAACGTTTCTATTATGGGCAAATACTAAGAACGCCGAGACTAGAGCTGTGACACCATTTCCATTGTGAAACTATACTGGCTGGAGGGCGGACAAACTAAAACATCATGATAAAAGGTGATGGAGACCCAGCCAGGGTGAGGCTTTCCTAGGAAGGGAGGCCTGAGGAGGGAAGTGGGGGGAAAAAAGCCCACAACAGCAGACCCGCCCACTTGCCCACGCGAGTCAAGGGCTATGCCATCGGCCCAAGCTGCCTCCAGGGAAGTGGGACCGTGCCACACCCATCTTCAAAAACGGTGGCCACTGAGTGAGGCCTGATGTCCACCGTTGCAAATGTCAGCCTGACGAGAATGAGATCGCCGGTAAGGGGTGGGGGAAGGAGAGAGAAGTCGGAGGCACACCAGGGTGGCTCCGGAAGGTTTCCAAGCAGGGTGTTGGGAGGCGGGAGGTGGGGGGGTTGGGGGGAACCCGCCTAACTGACTCACTAAATGAAGGTAAAGGGACGTGGGTAGTGGGGGGAGCCGGGGGGCGACTTGAAAATTAAAGTGACCCCTCCTAAAACCCAAGTAGAAGAGTCTATGCGCATGAAAGAAACCAACACACAAAGAAAACTAAAGCGCTGATCAAAGAAAAATATGGCCCCCGCCAGGGCAGAGGCTCCCTAGGCAACCAGGGAGAGAGGGAGGCACCTCCAGAAGGGAGAGAGAGAAACCCGTTGCCCAGGCTCAGTGAAGTAAGCAAGACCTCCCTCCATGTCACCTAGACTTTCAATAACAGTGGCCGCTAGATGATGCCTGAAGACAACCGATGCCTGCAAGTGTCAGTCAGCATGGAAAAGAATGCATTTATTTATTTATTTATTTATTTATTTATTTGTTTGTTTGTTTAGAGACAGAGTCCTACTCACTCTACAGCCCGGGCTGTAGTGCAGTGGCACGATCTCGGCTCACTGCAGTCTCTGCCTCCCAGGTTCAAGTGATTCTCCCACCTCAGCCTCCCGAGTAGCTGTCATTACAGGCGCATACCCCACCGTGCCCGACTCAGTTTAGTATTTCTTGTAGAGACGGGGTTTTACCATGGTGGCAAGGCTAGTCTCGAACTCCCAACCTCACGTGATCCCCCGCCTCAGCCTGCGGAAGTTCTGGGATGACAGACGTGAGCCACCACGCCCGGCCTTAACCATGTATTTTTGAGTTGAGGAGCTTATCAGGGAAATACGAGAAGTAGGGACGCCACACGTGACAGAGAGAAAAGTCTGAAAATGCCCCTTCCATCCAAGTGGGTACCCGGCCTCGACCTTCCAAAGTCATACACCGAGTGGTGAAGCGTAGCAAGGCCCGTCTGTCCGGATTCCTCTCGGCCTCCCTAAGCAGGCCCTTCTCACTTTCGTGGAAGGGGCAGGACCCTCTTCCTCATGGGGGTTCTGACAGACTGACAGAGAAAGAGACAGACATGGAAAGACAGAGATGGACAGAGAGAGACAGAGAGAAACAGACAGAAAGAGAGAGAGACAGAGACAGAGACAGAGAGAAACAGACAGACAGGGAGGGAGAGAGACAGAGAGAGAGACAGACAGACAGACAGAAACAGACGGAGAAGAAACAGAGAGAGAGACTGAGAAAGAGAGAAACAGACAGACACACAGAGACAGACAAAGAGAAACAGAAAGAGAGAGACAGAGAGAGAGAGAAAGGGAGGGAGAGAGAGACAGACAGACAGGCAGAGAAAGAGAGTAAGACAGAAGACAGACACAGTAAGAGAGACAGGCAGAGAGAGAGAGAAAGAGACAGAGAGAAAGAGAGAGACAGACAGAGAAAGAGACAGACAGAGAAAGACAGAGATGGACAGAGAGAAACAGAAAGAGAGAGACAGAGATAGAGACAGAGACAGAAACAGACAGACAGGGAGGGAGAGAGACAGAGACAGAGAGAAACAGACAGAGAGAGATGGAGAGAGTGAGAGATATATAGAGAGAAACAGAAAGGGGGGGAGAGAGAGACAGGCAGGCAGAGAAAGAGAGTAAGACAGAAGAGAGACATAGTGAGAGAGACAGGCAGAGGGAGAGAGAGACAGAGACAGAGAGAAAAAAAGAGAGAGACAGACAGAGAAAGAGACAGACAGAGACGGACATAGAGAAACAGCAAGAGAGAGAGACAGAGAGAGTGAGAGTGAGAGAGACAGAGAGAGAGAAACAGACAGGGAGGGGGAGAGACAGACAGAGAGAGAGAGACTGACAGGCAGAGAAGAGAGTAAGACAGAAGATAGGCACACAGAGAGAGAGAGAGGAAAGAAAGAAAGAGAGAGACAGGCCGGGTGCGGTGGCTCATTCCTGTCATCCCAGCACTTTGGGAGGCTGAGGCGGGTGGATCACGAGGTCAGGAGATCGAGACCATACTGGCTAACTCGGTGAAATCCCGTCTTTACTAAAAATACAAAAAAATTAGTCGGGCTTGGTGGCGGGCGCCTCTAGTCCCAGTTATTCGGGAGGCTGAGGCAGGAGAATGGCGTGAACCTGGGAGGTGGAGTTTGCAGTGAGCCGAGATGGTGCCACTGCACTCTAGCCTTGGCGACACAGTGAGACTCCATATGAAAAAAAAAGAGAGAGAGACAGACAGACAAAGAAAGAGACAGAGACAGACAGAGATCAACAGACAGAAAGAACAGATCGAGAGAGAACAGAAAGGCAGGCAGAGAGAGAGACAGGCAGAGAAAGAGAGCAAGACAGAAGACAGACACAGTGAGAGAGACAGGCAGAGAGAGACAGACAGAGACAGACAGAAAGAGAGACTGACAGAGATGAGACAGAGAGACAGAAACAGACAGAAAGAGAGACAGACAGACAGAGAGTGAGAGAGAGAGGGAGAGAGACAGACAGGGAGGAAGAGGGACAGACAGAGACAGATGGGTAGAGAAAGACAGTAAGACAAGATAGGCACAGAGAGAGAGAGAGTGAGAGAGACAGACAGAGAGACTCAGAAAAAGAAAGAGACAGACAGAGAAAAACAGAGACAGACAGAGAGAGACAGAGAGAAACAGAGACAGACAGAGACAGAGAGAAACAGACAGAAAGAGAGAGACAGAGAGAGAGAGAAACAGACAGGGAGGGAGACAGAGAGAGATAGACAGGCAGAGAAACAGAGTTAGACAGAAGACAGACACAGTGAGACAGGCAGAGAGAGAGAGACAGAGATAGAGAGAAAGAGACAGACAGACAGAGAAAGAGACAGATAGAGAAAGACAAAGACAGACAGAGAGAGACAGAGAGAAACACAGAAAGAGAGAAGGTCCTAGCCGAGTAGCGATATAGTGCCTTTTCTTTCATTTTCTCTTTCTTTTCTGGTTTTCTTTTCTTTTCTTTTTTTCTTTTCTTCTCTTCTCTTTTCTTTTCTTTCTTTTCTTTTCTTTCTTTCTTTCTATTTATTTATTTAGAGACCGAATCTCACTCTGTCGTCCAGGCTGTAGTGCAATGGCGCCATCCCGGGTCACTGCAACCTCTGCCTGCCAGGTTCAGGTAATTATCCTGCCTCAACCTCCCGAGTAGTTGGGATTACAGGTGCCTGCCCCACCGCGCCCAACTCAGTTTCGTATTTTCAGTACAGACGGGGTTTCACCATGTTGACTAGGCTGGTCTTGAACTCCTGACGTCGTGATCCACCCAACTCGGCCTCCCAAAGTGCTGGGATGACAGACGTGAGCCACTGCTTTCAGTGTACAGTGCCATTTATTAGAAATCACTCATGGGAACACACACTTATAGGTCATGTGTAGATGTTTTATTTATTTATTTATTTACTTATTTATTTATTTTTTGCACGGAAAGGTGGGGGGATGGAGTTTCGCTCTTGCTGCCCAGGCTAGAGTGCAATGGCATAGGGGACTCAAAGAGTCAACCTATGGCAGAGAGGACACGTCATTCTGAGTGTAAGGGCCGCAGTGAAAGGTGGCAGGGCCGGCACTTTTAAAGGCTGAAATTCCTCCGGCTCAGGCCTGTCGTCCCAGCACATTGGGAGGCCCAGTAGGGCAAATCACTTCAGGTCAGGAGTTCAATACCAACGCGGCCAACATGGAGAAACCCCATCTCCACTAAAAATAGAAAAATTAGCCGTCTGTTGTGGTGCGCATCTGTAATCCCAGCTACCGAAGAAGAATCACTGGAACCCGGAAAGCAGAGGTTTCAGTGAGCCAAGAGAGCGCCACTGCACCACAGCCTGGGTGACAGAGCGAGAGAGACTCAGTCCAAAAAAAAGAAACGAAGAAAAAAAGAAAGAACAGGCCCAAATACTACATTGTCGCTGAATGTTCCCCCAAAAGGCCGGAAACCCCCTGACTCAGGTCAAGGAGGTGGTGTTTTGTTTCTCTTCTCTCTATCTCTCTTTCCTTCTCTCCCTCTCTCTCTCTTTTTCCTCTAACTTTCATTTCTTGTTCAAGCATACATGTGCAAGATTGTTAAATAGGTTAGCTTCTGATGGGAGGTTCAGTGTGCAGATGATTTCATCACCCCGACACTGAGCGCGGTACTCGACAGTTTTCATGTTTCGATCTGTTTTGGTTTCTCCTGAAGCTGTCTCTCTTTCCAACCCTCCTCCCTCAAGTAGGCTCCCGCGTCTCTCGTGTCCCTCGTTCTGCCCACGCAGAACGCTCATCTATAAGTTCCCACTTATGGATGAGAACACGCGGTATTTAACTGATTGTTGCTTTCATCTTCGGTGGTGGCGGTGAAAGAGGCATGACACTAAATCGACCCTTAGGACGTTCCCCTCTGTCCCCACCCCACACCCCCTCCCCCTACACACCCTCATTCCTGCACACACTCCTCAAACGCAGGAAAGGAAGAAAGACAGAAATTAAAGTAAGAGGTCAGCCTCCAAGGTGGTGGAGGGAGGGGATCTCAAAGGGTGAGCAAGTGATGGGGGTCGGGGGTATCTTGGCTGAGCTTGCAACAATGGGTGAAAGAGTTTCCAGCCCCACCACATCCCATAATCCTCAGCCGTAGCCAACTTCTGGGTGGGGTTGTGCCTGTAAAAGCTTCTGAATGGAGAGAAACCCAAGGCAATGGAAGGCATCAGCTCCAAGTCCAGGAAGCGAATAGGGCTTTGTGCATTTGAAAGGGGCTTTAGAAGGCGGTGCTGCGGCTTCCAAAGCATTGCACCTCACCTCGCCTCACCTCGCCCAGAGCGAGACTCCATCTCAAAATCAATCAATCAATCAATAATAAAAAATAATCAAAGAAAGAAAGAAAGAAAGAAAGAAAGAAGAAAGAAAGAATCAGTACAGTGGTCGTAGTCGTGAATCATTCCCCAGAGTCCAGGCACAGTGGCTCATGCCTGTCACGCCAGCACTTTGAGGCACCGGGTCAGGAGGGTTGCAAAAAAATGATGAGACCCTATCTGTGGAAAAACATTGAAAAATGAAGGCCAGGCTCGGTGGCTCATGCCTGCCATCCCAGCACTTCGGGAGGCCGGGGAGGGTGGATCACCTGAGGTCGGGAGTTGAAGACCAGCCTGACCAACATGGGGAAGCCCCGTCTGCACTAAAAATACAAAATCAGCCAGACGTGGTGGCGCATGCCTGCAGTCCCAGCTGCTGGGGAGGCTGACGCAGGGGAATCGCTTGAACCCAGGAGGCAGAGGTTGTGGTGGGCCAAGATCGTGCCATTGCACTCCAGTCTGGGCAACCAGAGAGAAACTCTGTCTGGGGAAAAAATAAATAAATAAATAAATAAAAATTATCTGGGCACAGTGGCGTGTGCCTGTGGTCCCAGGTACTCTACTCTGGAGGCTGAGGTGGAAGGATCGCTTGAGTCCAGGAGCATCCACGCTGCAGTGAGTGAGTTATGATGGCACCACTGCCAGGGTGACAGAGTGAGACGCTGCATCTAAATCAGTTCATCAATCAATCAGATCACTAGAAGGCGCTGTCTGTGTCTTACTTTCAAAGGGTGTCTCTTTAGGCCAAGCAGGCATGGTGCCTCACGCCAGTAATCCCGGCACTTTGGGAGGCTGAGGCAGGAGGAAAGGAGGAAGGGAGAAAGGGAGGAAAGAAGAAAGGCAGGAAGGCAGTCAGCTAGGAAAGGAAGGAAGGAAGGAAGAAAGAAAGAAAGAAAGAAAGAAAGAAAGAAAGAAAGAAAGAGGGAGGGAGGGAGGGAGGGAGAAGAAGAGAGAAGAAAAGAGAAGAAAAAGAAAAGAAAAGAAAATGGGGAGGGGCATATCTCCTTGACTCTTGACTGCCCAGGATACAGCTGACTGAAGCCTCGACCTGTGGAGCCTCAAGTGTTCTTCTCCTTATCTCAGTCTCCCGAGTAGTTGCGACTACAGGCAGGTATTACCACGCAAAACTAATCTTATAATAATATTATAATTATTATTGAGACAGAGTCTCACTCTGTCTCAATAATTGCCAAGGCATGATCTCAGCTCACTGCAACCTCGGCCTCCCTAATTCAAGCAACTCTCCTGCCTCAGTCTCCTGAGTAGTTGTGATTACAAGCCTATACCACCAGAAATGGTAATTGTTCTATTTTTCATAGAGATGGGGTTTCACTATATTGGCCAGCCTGGTCTTGAATTCCTGGCCTCAAGTGATCAACCCACCTTGGCCTCCCAAAGTGCTGGAATGACAGGCGTGAGCCACTGTGCCCAGCCCAGATGATCTTTTTTATAAATTGTACAGAAGGAGTTTTGTCAACCGCCGGGTGGAGGATGGGGTGGGTTTTACTCAGACTGCGTACTGTGAAAATGGTAAATTAGTGTGGTTTGTGAACTAGATATGGAAATTGTGTGTGTGTGTGTGAGAGAGAGAGAGACCAATCCCACCATGAGGACGCGGAAATGGTGTTTGATTTGGGTACCTCTCTATTCACCTGTCTGTGTGTAGATGACTGAAGGTTCCACAAAGGAAGGTCAGCAGTATCTATTGAGCTGTTTCTCCCTCTCATGCGTCTCATGTGTGTGGTGGAGAAAGGAAAGAAAAGAGGTTCTGATGGGAAGTTGTCTTCAAGCCTGAGGAGGCTGAAGGCAGGCTGATGGGACGGAGGACATCCTATGTGACATTTCCATACCTGGACACCCTTTACAATGCTGGGGCTGCCAGTCCACCCTGTATGTCAACATACCCCCAAGAACAGCATGGTCCGGGGTGGTCCAGTCTCATCCCATCCAGCCCACCTGGGGTATCTGGTGGAAGTCTTCACTGGAGGATTTGACACCATGGAATACTATGCAGCCATAAAAAATGATGAGTTCATGTCCTTTTTAGGGACATGGATGAAACTGGAAACCATCATTCTCAGCAAACTATTGCAAGGACAAAAAACCAAACACCGCATATTCCCACTCATAGGTGGGAATTTAACAATGAGAACATATGGACACAGGAAGGGGAACATCACACACCAGGGACAGTTGTGAGGTGGGGGAAGGGGGGAAGGATAGCATTAGGAGATATACCTAATTCTAAATGACGAGTTAATGGGTGCAGAAAAACAACATGGCACACGTATACATATGTAACAAACCTGTACGTTGTGCACATGTACCCTAAAACTTAAAGTATAATAATAATAAAATTTAAAAAAAAGAAAAAAGAAAGCATCATCGCAGTTCCCTTGGGGTCACTAGGCAACAGCCAGCCGGGGGAGGGTAGTGGGACATGAAGGGGGCGGGGCATCAGCCTCAGAGCTCGCTGGAAGGTGGCAGGCAGCCGGTGGGGGACGCTGAGCCAGAGATGTATGGCAGGATATAGATCTGGAAGGTGCATCAGTCCTCTCCCATACCTCTCCCACGGAAAAATCCCACAGCGGCAGTGGGAGCCTTGGCTGGGGGAGAAGCAGGGAGAAGGGGGAGAGGGAAGGAAGCCCCCGGGAGGATTTAGCACAGAAAACCCACCCAGGCAAGCTCCCTCCCTCCTATCGGGTCCAAGGTACACCCTGGGAGGCGGCAACAGAAACGTTCACCCCATACTTTTTGTCTTTCTCTTTATTTTTTTTGTCTTTTCCATTTTACAAGAGATGATCATTTCAGCAACCAGGCGGTGGATGTGATGGGAGAAGTGTCAAGGCCAGGAGACCAACCTGATCAACTGAGCAACATAAGTAGGAGAGCCCAGCTGAAAAAATGAAAAAAAAGGGGGAGGAGGAGGAAAGAAAAGAAAAGAAAAAAGAAAAACAATCACCAAGAAAGTTAAAATTCTCTAATGGTGTAGGCACAAAAAAGAGTGATTTCACGTCTTTTCCCACAACATGGATACAGCTGGAAGCAAGTATATACCCAGTCAACTGCCTTCTGCTTAAAAGTGGGACGTAAACAGTGGGTACGCACACGGTTATCAAGATGGAAATAACAGACACTCCAAAAGGGAGGAGGAGGACATCAGGGGGACGAGGGATGAATAAATCACCCGTCAGAGACAACGTTCGCCACGTGGATATCAGATACATTGGAGGTCCACTTCTACATCCGGAGGCAGTAGTATGCTGATCTGACAAACAAGCAGTTACACCCCCTAAGTCTGTAAAATACCAAAACAACGACGACAGCACCAGCAGCAACAGCAGCAACAACAACAACAACAGAACAGAAGCTGGAACACAAAACCACCACCACCACCACAATCACCAGTTGGGGGTTGGGGGAGGGTGGCCGCGCTCCAGGCCTTCAGGCTCAGTCCCCTCGTGTTTAAAAAAGAAAACAGCAGACTCATTCCTGCCTGTAGGCAGGAAAAATCCAATCAAAGTTCTCCATTGCTAGAAAGGGAAGTAGAATAAGGAGAAGGGCTTATTGATCTTGTGATCGATTGCGGCCATACATGTAGGAAAAAATTAAATACAGACAGCAACACTTTCTACACTGTTCAAAAACATCGTAGATCAGACGCACCACACTCCATGGGGCTTGTGCCACTAGAAAGAAAAGACAGGCCGGGCGCGGTGGCTCATTCCTGTCATCCCAGCACTTTGGGAGGCTGAGGCGGGTGGATCACGAGGTCAGGAGATCGAGACCATCCTGGCTAACACGGTGAAACCCCATCTCTACTAAAAATACAGAAAATTAGCTGGGCCTGCTGTGGGCACCTGTAGTCCCTGCTACTCGGGAGGCTGAGGCAGGAGGATGGTATGAACCCAGGAAGCAAAGCTTGCAGTGAGCCGAGATAGAGCCACTACATTCTGGTCTGGGCTAAAGAGCGAGACTGCGTCTCAAAAAAAAAAAAAATATCCAAACATAGTGCTGCATGCCTGTAGTCCCAGCTACTCAGGAGGCTGTGGTAGAACAATCACTTCACCCAGCAGTTTGAGGCTGCAGTGCGCTATGATCATGCCACTGCACTCTGGCCTGGGTGACAGAGCGAAACCCCTTCTCAAAACAAAGAACAACCAAAAACTTTCAAGAATACTCAGAGATAGTGTAGGTTTGGTTCCAGACAACCACAATAAGGCAAATGTTACAATCAAATTAGTCACATAAACATTTTGTTTCCCAGTACTTATAAAAGTTATGCTTAAACTGTGTTGTAGTCTAATGAGTATTTAATAATTATTAATTAATGAATTAGTAATCACATAATGTCTAAAAATCCATGTACATACCTTAACTTAAAATACCTCATTGCTGAAAAATACTAATGAATATCTGAACCTTACCAAGTCATAATCTTTTTGCTGGTGAGTGAAGGGGTGGCCTGCTCCTCCACACTTGTGGATATTTCTATTCAAGTGGGATGAGAGACTGAGAAAATAAGTAAGACACAGAGACAAAGTATAGAGAAGCAATAGTAGGCCCAGGGGACCGGCACTCAGCATACCAAGGACCTGCACAGGCACCGGTCTCTGAGTTCCCTCAGTTTTTATTGCTTATTATTTTCATTATTTGAGCAAAAAGGGATGTAGTAGGAGAGCAGGGTGATAATAAGGAGAAGTTTTTATTGCTTATTATTTTCATTATTTCAGCAAAAAGGAATGTAGTAGGAGAGCAGGGTGATAATAAGGAGAAGGTCAGCAAAAAACATGTGAGCAAAATAATCTATGTCAATTAAGTTCAAGGGAAGGTACTATGACTGGACATGCACGTAAGCCAGATTTATGTTTCTCTCCACCCAAATATCTCAGTGGAGTAAAGAATAACAAAGCAGCATTACTGCAAACATGTCTGCCCTCCCATCATAGGGCGGATTTTCTCCTATCTCAGAATTGAACAAATGTACAATCGGGTTTTATACTGAGACATTCAGTTCCCAGGGGCAGGCAGGAGAGTGGCCTTCCTCTATCTCAACTGCAAGAGGCTTTCCTCTTTTACTAATCCACCTCAGCACAGACCCTTAACGGGTGTCGGTCTGGGAGACAGTCACATCTTTCTCATCCCATGAGGCCATATTTCAGACTTTCACATGGGGAGAAACCTTGGACAATATCCCGCTTTCAAGGGCAGAGGTCCCTGCGGCTTTCTGCAGTGCATTTTGCCCCTCGTTTATTAAGATTAGAGAATGGCGATGACTTTTACCAAGTATACTGCTTGTAAACATTTTGTTAACAAGGCACATCCCGCACTGCCCTAGATCCCTTAAACCTTGATTTCATACAACACATGTTTTTGTGAGCTCGAGGTTGGGTCTGAGTGGCTGGGGCAAAGTGGCTGGGGCAAAGCTACAAATTAACAACATCTCACCAAAGCAATTGTTTAAAGTACAAGACTTTTTCAAAATGGAGTCTCTTATGTCTTTTCTTAATATACAGACACAGTAACAGTCTGATCTCTCTTTCTTTTCTCTACAGTGAGGGTCTTGCCTCTATGTTGATGGCTGCTGACTGATCAGTATGGGGGCTGCTGACGTTTTGGTACCTGTGTCAATTTCTTAAAACAATGAAGTTTGTTCCTTTCACAAAAGATTTCCCTGTAGCATGTGATGCTGTTTGATAACATTTTATCCACAGTAGAACTTCCTTCAAAATTGGAGTAAACCCTCTCAAACCATGCTGCTGCTTTATCCACTAGGTTTATGGAATATTCTAAATCCTTTGTTGTTATTTCAACAATGTTCATAGCATCTCCACCTGGAGTAGATTCCATCTCAAGAAAATATTTTCTTTGCTCATCCATAAGAAGCAACTCCCCACTTGTTCAAGTTTCATCATGAGTTTACAGCAATTTAATCTCATCTTAAGGCCCTAATTCCAATTCTGATTATCGTGCAATTTCTACCACATCTGTAGGGACTTCCTCCACTGACATCCTGAGCCCTCAAAGTCATCCATGAGGGCTGGAATCAACTTCTTCCAAACTCCTGTTAATGTTGATATTTCAACCTCCTCCCGTGAAACACAAATGTTCTTAATGGCGTTTGCTATTAAGGACATTTGTGATTCATGGGAGGAGTTTGAAATATCATGAAGGGATTAATGGTGAAACCTTTCCAAAAGGTTTTCAATTCAGTTTATCCAGACTCATCAAAGAAATTACTATCTATGACAGCTATACCTTTACAAAATGCATTTATTATTTAATAAAAACACTTGAAAGTCAAAACCACTCTTTGATCCACAGGCTGAAGGTTAGATATTGTATTAGCAGCCATGAACATAACATTAATTTCCAAGTACATCTCCATCTAAGCTTCTGGGTAGCTAGGAGAATTATTAATAAGCAGCAATCTTTTTTCCTTTTTTCTTTTCTTTCCTTTTTTTTTTTTTTCCTCTCCTTTATATAGTTTCCCTCTTGTTGCCCAGGATGGAGCGCAGTGGCGTGGTCTTGGCTCACTGCAACTTCCGCCTCCAGGGTCCAAGCCATTCTTCTGTGTCAGCCTCCCAAGTAGCTGAAATTACAAGTACCACCTCCATGCCCGGCTAATTTTTTTGTATTTTTATTAGACATGGGGTTTCATAATTTTCGCCAAGCTGGTCTCCAACTTCTGACCTCAGGCGATCCAACCACCTCAGCCTCCCAAAGTGCAGGGATTATAGGTGTGAGCCACTGCACCAGGCCAGGCAGCAATCCCTTTAAAGGACTCGTTTTTTTTTGTTTATTTTTCTGAGCAGTAGGTCTCAACAGTGGGATTAAAATATTCAGTAAACCATACTGTTAACAGTTGTTTTGTCACTTAGACAGTGATATTCCATTTCTAGAGCACAGAAAGAATAGATTTTGAATAATTCTTAAGAGCTTTGAGATTTTCAGAGTGGTCAATGAGCATTGGCTGTAACTTAAAGTCACCAACTGCAGTGGTCCTCAAAGACAGTCAGCCCATCCTTTGAAGTTTTGAAGCCAAGTGTTGACGTCTCTCTAGCGATGAAAATTTTACATCTTCAGTAAGCTTAATCATTTCTAGCTCTTTACTTAAAGTGAGAGACGTGCAATTCTTCCTTCCATTTGAGCTCTTTGAGACCACTGTGGTTACTAATTAACACCCCTAGTGGGTGTCATCCTCCTCCCTCCTCAATCGAGTTCACCCATATCTCTGCATGGGGAACGGGGCTTTCTGCACCACACACGCCCTGCATGCCTGGGGCTCTCCCACAGGGGGCTTTCATGAGCCAGGGAGCAAGGGCCGTCCCCCCGCTTCAGCCCAGCAAGGCTGTGCAGGCAGAAGGAATCTCTCAACCTGCCATTGCACGTGGGAATTTTTGTGTTCACTGCCCTGGCTCCTCTGGAAGTAGGACTGTCCCACCCTCAGACACCTCGGTGGACTCCACACCCCAAAAAATGCCAGAAGGACAAGGATCCACAGCATGGCAGCCTGCTGGGCGCATGCTCAGTGGGACAGCTTGGGCCCCCTCAAGCTGAGTCACAGGGGTAAGGTGTGTTTGCACCACCCTTGACCCACCAGAGTCCGCGGTGGGTCTGGAGCCCCAGGTCCCCAGGGCAGTGTGGGAAACCAAAGATGGGGCACGTCCACTTCCGAAGCTAGCTACCCCGGAGGCCTCCGCATCAAGCACAGATGCAAGCCATCCAGGCACCTCTCAACCGCTCCAGGAGCCGGGGTGCTCTTCTACACTCACCTCCAGCCTGTTAGATGAGCTCGTGTCAACCCCAGAGTTTCAGCAAAAGGCACAACATTTCCTAGATCCGGCGCCACTGGGGAAGCTGAAGGAAGTGGAAGAGCCCGCTCCACTGGAACCACTCCTCAGTCAGGAAGAACACCGGGCTCTGCTGGAGAAGCTTTAGGAAGCGGTGTTGGGGCGGGGTGGGGGCAGGGCGGCGGCCTCTCTTTCGCGGTGAACCTCTGACTCGGTATGGAGAGGCGTGTCCTCCCTTCCAGCTGACCTGCCTAGGATCTCTGAGTTCCAGGTCCCATGAGAGACTCCACTCAGAGGAGGGCTGTCATTCTTTCCTGAGCATCCCGGGGATCCCAGGGCCCGTCCAGGTACCGGTAGGTGGAGTGTCTACTGCTCATGCGCGGGTTAGCAGGCAGCAGCCTAGGTTTTCTAACCAGCTCAGGAGGAGCTCTCATCCCTTCCCTCTTGCGCCCCCGCCGCTTTCTTCAGTGGGGCGGGCGGAGACCTCTATCCCGGGAAACACTGGCCTGGGCAGGTGCCAAAACTACTATTTTTTTCGCATCTCGCCACCTCTGTCTCCCCGCCCCACCGTCATTCGCCTACCCTTGCCCAGCCAGCTTCCTCGGCATCACCGTGGAGTGCCTGACAGCTAAATGCAGACCCGAGACCCCGCGCAAACCGGGTTGCTGCCCTTTATACGCGGGAGGGAACTCAGGCAGAGATGGGGAGAGGAACGGAGACAGAGAGGGAGGGAGCGATGGAGGGAGAAAAGAACGGATGGACCCAGGGACCTTGGAAGGTTTGGAGGGATAGGAGGGAGAGAGGGAAGGAGGGAGGGAGGGAGGAAGGGAGGAACTGAGGGAGGGACGGAGGGAAAGAGGGAGGGAGGGTGGGAGCAAGAAACAAAGAGAGGAAGGCAGAGAGAAAAGCGGTCTTCTTCCTCCAGGTCCAGAAGGATCTTGCACTCCGGGAAAATGTTGGGTGCCCAAGGCAGGCTGAGTGCTCAGCCCACAGCCGCGTCGGCCTGCGGGGCTCTCACCGGCCCTGTGGATCGCCAGCCTGGGTTAATTCATCTGGGAGCGATTCAGACGAATTTCGTCTCCAAAGGAATAAGCGAATTACCCAGAGAGCAATGAGCCGAGACTCGGGTGATTGTCCATTTTTCATCCACATGGTTCACATATGAGATAGCCCCACGTTGAGCCTGTAACGGAGCGCGAGGTGGATAGTCCCGCCCACACAGGAGTCACACTCAGGCCGACGGAAGCATGGTTTCGGGTTCCACGTTCCTTTGTCTTCTGCAAGCGGGCCTGTTGCTCATGTGTCTCTAGTTCCCGAAAGCGTGACAATTTTGACTGTTTCCCGAGCTCTGTGGGGACACAGAAACCTCCAGAGAATAGTGGAAAAGCAGCATTGTGTTTTCGCTCTCCTTTCCAGTTTCCTCTTTGGAAACAGGTCATAGTGGAGACTCCCCATGTCTTAGGAAACAGGAAACCATCGTCAGGCTGTGATGCACCAGGCGTTTCTTTTCTCTGTAGATTCGCTCTCATTTTCTACATGAAAATGAACGAGATTCGTAAGGAATCAGAAAAGAATTTATGGTACACAAGTCTTGACTACTGTTGCATTCCACTTTGAAATCACTTTGAGCTAAAACAACAGTTTTCCAAGATTTAAAGAAAAATAGATTTTATAAAAGGGATTCTTTTATTCACTCAATACCTAATTTTAGTTACTGAGAGCAACAAGTGATATTTTTTCCACTATAATTTGCTCTGATGAAAGAAATAATTCTTTTAACTCCTCACAAATGCTACATTTTCAGGACTAAAGGAATTATCAGCAGGCATTCTTTCTTCTTGATCTAAGTTATTTGTCTCTAAAATATGTCAAGTAAGCTTTTAAAGATTCAGGGAGGGGCAGTTTCATGTTTTTTTCTCTCAGTAAATTTTGAGGTTACTCCTCTGGCTTCATTGCTTCACTCTGATCTTTTTCTTCCTCTTCTTTGCTATCTTCTTCCATTTTTTCATCCTCACTGTCTAGAGGCTGAGGAATAAGCTGATTACCCACAAATACGTAAGTGGTAATTCTCTGTTTAACTCTCTTTCCTTTCCTTTTGGGTGGAGCCCTTTGAGGAATCCCCTTGGCCTGCATCTCATCATTTATGAAATTTCTAAGTGTGGGTCGAATGTAAATACGAGCCAAGTCTGTAGATTCCTGACAGTGATTCGTTACAGATTTGCAGTTTTGAGGGTTAGATTAAATTTTATATAAGGTTTAAATGATAGTTAAACTTATGTAACCTGATCTGAATTTGCATTGCCTCTATGAAAACTTCATTTATCTAATAAGGAAATCAAATGATTGTAGACCTATTTACCTTAATTTTGTTGCAATCACTGTTGCTGGGTTGCTGTATATATATTCCGGGCAATATATGACTGTAATGACAATACAAAATACTGAATAATTTAGCTTGTAAAAATCCCACAAATTTTATGAAATTTCACAGCACAGCTACTTTTGCTTTTGAATCTCTTTCCAAAAGACATGAGTAAAATATCAACTTCTCTCATAGAGATTTTAAGAGCAAAGCAAGTGAATTATTAAAATAGGAAGTATGTACTTAGCACAACTTTTTATATGCACCCTTTACATTTTCAGTATTTTAAAAAATGAGGTTATCTTAACTCTCTAGAATTTTTTTATTATTATTATACTTTAAGTTTTAGGGTACATGTGCAAAATGTGCAGGTTAGTTACATATGTATACATGTGTCATGCTGGTGTGCTGCACCCATTTAGCACTCGACATTTAGCATTAGGTATATCTTCTAAAGTTATCCCTCCACCCTCGGCCCACCCGATGACATTCCCCAGAGTGTGATGTTCACCTTCCTGTGTCCCTGTGTTCACATTGTTCAATTCCCACCTATGAGTGAGAACATGCAGTGTTTGGTTTTTTGTCCTTGGGATAGTTTACTGAGAATGATGATTTCCAATTTCATCCATGTCCCTACAAAGGACATAAACTCATTATTTTTTATGGCTGCATAGTATTCCATGGTGTATATGTGCCACGTTTTCTTAATCCAATGTTGGACATTTGGGTTGGTTCCAAGTCTTTGCTATTGTGAATAGTGTCTCAATAAACATACTTGTGCATGTGTCTTTATAGCAGCATGATTTATAGTCCTTTGGGTATATACCCAGTAATGGGATGGCTGGGTCAAATGGTATTTCTAGTTCTACATCCTTGAGGAATCACCACACCGACTTCCAAAATGGTTGAACTAGTTTACAATCCCACCAACAGTGTAAAAGTTTTCCTATTTCTCCGCATCCTCTCCAGCACGTGTTGTTTCCTGACTTTTTAATGATCGCCATTCTAACTGGTGTGAGATGGTATCTCATTGTGTTTTTGATTTGCATTTCTCTGATGGCCAGTGATGGTGAGCATTTTTTCATGTGATTTTTGGCTGCATAAATGTTTTCTTTTGAGAAGTGTCTGCTCATGTCCTTCGCCCACTTTTTGATGAGGTGGTTTTTTTTTTCTTGAAAATTTGTTTGAGTTCATCGTAGATGCTGGATGTTAGCCCTTTGTCAGATGAGTAGGTTGCGAAAATTTTCTCCCATTTTGTAGGTTGCCTGTTCACTCTGATGGTAGTTTATTTTGCTGTACAGAAGCTCTTTAGTTTAATTAGGTCCGATTTGTCAATTTTGCCTTTTGTTTCCATTGCTTTTGGTGTTTTAGACATGAAGTCCTTGCCCATGCCTGTGTCCTGAATTGTAATGCCTAGGTTTTCTTCTGGGGTTTTTATGGTTTTAGGTCTAATGTTTAAGTTTTTAATCCATATTGAATTATTTTTTGTATAAGGTGAAATGAAGGGATCCAGTTTCAGCTTTCTACATATGGCTGGCCAGTTTTCCCAGAACCATTTATTAAATACGGAATCCTTTCCCCATTACTTGTTTTTCTCAGGTTTGTCAAAGACCAGATAGCAGTATATATGCGGCATTATTTCTGAGGGCTCTGTTATGTTCCACTGATCTATGACTCTGTTTTGATAGCAGTACCATGCTGTTTTGGTTACTGTAGCCTTGTAGTATAGTTTTAAGTCAGGTAGCGTGATGCCTCCAGGGTTGCTCTTTTGGCTTAGGATTGACTTGGCGATGAGGGCTCTTTTTTGGTTCCATATGAACTTTAAAGTAGTTTTTTCCAATTCTGTGAAGAAAGTCATTGGTAGCTTAATGGGGATGGCATTGAATCTATAAATTACCTTGGGCAGAATGGCCATTTTCACGATATGTTTCTTCCTACCCATGAGCTTGGAATGTTCTTCCATTTGTTTGTATCCTCTTTTAATTCAATGAGCAGTGGTTTGTAGTTCTCCTTGAAGAGGAATTTCATGTCCCTTGTAAGTTGGATTCCTAGATATTTTATTCTCTTTGAAGCAATTGTGAATGGGAGTTCACTCATGATTTGGCTCTGTTAGTCTGTTATTTGTGTATAAGAATGCTTGTGATTTTTGTACATTGATTTTGTATCCTGAGACTTTGCGGAAGTTTCTTATCAGCTTAAGGAGATTTTGGGCTGAGATGATGGGGTTTTCTAGATATACAATCGTGTCATCTGCAAACAGGGACAATTTGACTTCCTTTTTTCCTAATTGAATACCCTTTATATCCTTCTCCTGCCTAATTGCCCTGGCCAGATCTTCCATCTCTATGTTGAATAGGAGTGGTGAGAGAGGGCATCCCTGTCTTGTGCCAGTTTTCAAAGGGAATGCTTCCAGTTTTTGCCCATTCAGTATGATATTGGCTGTGGGTTTGTCATAGATAGCTCTTATTATTTTGAGATACGTCCCATCAATACCTAATTTATTGAGAGTTTTTAGCATGGAGGGTTGTTGAATTTTGTCAAAGGACTCTTCTGTGTCTATTGAGATAATCATGTGGTTTTTGTCTTTCATTGTGTTTATATGCTGGATTATATTTATTGATTTTTGTATACTGAACCAGGCTTGCATCCCAGGGATGAAGCCCACTTGATCACGGTGGATAAGCTTTTTGATGTGCTGCTTTATTTGGTTTGCCAGTATTTTATTGAGGATTTTTGCATCAATGTTCATCAGAGATATTGGTCTAAAATTCTGTTTTTTGGTTGTGTCTCTGCCCAGCTTTGGTATCACGATGATGCAGGCCTCATAAAATGAGTTAGGGAGGATTCCCTCTTTTTCTATTGATTGGAATAGTTTCAGAAGGAATGGTGCCAGTTCCTCCTTGTACCTCTGTTAGAATTCAGCTGTGAATCCATCTGGTCCTGGACTTTTTTTGGTTGGTAAGCTATTGATTATTGCCTTAATTTCAGAGCCTGTTATTTGTCTATTCTGAGATTCAACTTCTTCCTGGTTTACTCTTTGGAGGGTGTATGTGTCGAGGAATTTATCCATTTCTTCTACAGTTTCTAGATTATTTGCATAGAGGTGTTTGTAGTATTCCCTGATGGTAGTTTGTATTTCTGTGGGATTGAAGATTGTATCCCCTTTATCATTTTTTATTGCATCTATTTGATTCTTCTCTCTTTTTTTCTTTATTAGTCTTGCTAGTGGTCTATCAATTTTGTTGGTCCTTTCAAAAAACCAGCTCCTGGATTCATTAATTTTTTGAAGGGTTTTTTGTGTCTCTATTTCCTTCAGTTCTGCTCTGATTTTAGTTATTTCTTGCCTTCTGCTAACTTTTGAATGTGTTTGCTCTTGCTTTACTAGCTCTTTTAATTCTGATGTTAGGGTGTCAATTTTCGATCTTTTCTGCTTCCTCCAGTGGGCATTTAGTGCTATAAATTTCCCTCTACACTGCTTTAAATGTGTTCCAGAGATTCTGGTATATTGTGCATTTGTTGTCATTGGTTTCATAGAACATCTTTATTTCTGCCTTCATTTCGTTATGTACCCAGTAGTCATTCAGGAGCAGGTTGTTCAGTTTCCATGTAGTTGAGCAGTTTTGAGTGAGTTTCTTCATCCTGAGTTCTAGTTTGATTGCACCGTGGTCTGAGAAACAGTTTGTTACGATTTCTGTTCTTTTACATTTGCTGAGGAGAGCTTTACTTCCAACTATGTGGTCAATTTTCGAGTAGGTTTGGTGTTGAAAAAAATGTATATTCTGTTGATTTGGAGTGGAGACTTCTGTACATGTCTATTAGGTCCACTTGGTGCAGAGCTGAGTTCAATTCCTGGGTATCCTTGTTAACTTTCTGTTTCGTTGATCTGTCTAATGTTGACAGTGTGGTGTTAAAGTCTCCCATTATTATTGTGTTGGAGTCTAAGTCTCTTTGTAGGTCACTCAGGACTTGCTTTATGAATCTGGATGCTCCTGTATTGGGTGCATATATATTTAGGATAGTTAGCTCTTCTTGTTGAATTGATCCCTTTACCATTAGGTAATGGCCTTCTTTGTTTCTTTTGATCTTTTTTGGTTTAAAGTCTGTTTTATCAGAGACTAGGATTGCAACCCCTGCCTTTTCTTGTTTTCCATTTGCTTGGTAGATCTTCCTCCATCCTTTTATTTTGAGCTTATGTGTGTCTCTGCACGTGAGATGGGTTTCCTGAATACAGCATACTGATGGGTCTTCACTCTTTATCCAGTTTGCCAGTCTGTGTCTTTTAATTGGAGCATTTAGTCCGTTTACATTAAAAGTTAATATTGTTATGTGTGAATTTGATCCTGTCATTATGATGTTAGCTGGTTATTTTGCTCGTTAGTTGATGCAGTGTCTTCCTAGCCTCGATGGTCTTTACAATTTGGCATGATTTTGCAGTTGCTGGTACCAGTTGTCCCTTTCCATGTTTAGTGCTTCCTTCAAGATCTCTTTTAGGGAAGGTCTGGTGGTGACAAAATCTCTCAGCATTTCCTTGTCTGTAAAGTATTTTGTTTCTCCTTCACTTATGAAGCTTAGTTTGGCTGGATATGACATTCTGGGTTGAAAATTCTTTTCTTTAAGAATGTTGAATATTGGCCCCCACTCTCTTCTGGCTTGTAGAGTTTCTGCTGAGAGATCCACTGTTAGTCTGATGGACTACCCTTTGTGCATAACCCGACCTTTCTCTCTGGCTGCCCTTAACATTTTTTCCTTCATTTCAACTTTGGTGAATCTGACAATTATGTGTCTTGGACTTGCTGTTCTCGAGGAGTATCTTTGTGGTGTTCTCTGTATTTCCTGAATCTGAATGTTGGCCTGCCTTGCTAGATTGGGGAAGTTCTCTTGGATAATATCCTGCAGAGTGTTTTCCAACTTGGTTCCATTCTCCCCGTCACTTTCAGGTACACCAATCAGACGTAGATTTGGTCTTTCCACATAGTCCCATATTTCTTGGAGGGTTTGTTTGTTTCTTTTTATTCTTTTTTCTCTAAACTTCCCTTCTCGCTTCATTTCATTAATTTCATCTTCCATCACTGATACCCTTTCTTCCAGTTGATTGCATTGGCTCCTGGGACTTCTGCACTCTTCACGTAATTCTCAAGCCTTGGATTTCAGCTCCATCAGCTCCTTTAAGCACTTCTCTGTATTGTTTATTCTAGTTATACATTGGTCTAATTTTTTTTCAAAGTTTTTTAACTTCTTTGCCTTTGGTTTGAATTTCTTCCTGTAGCTCGTAGTAGTTTGATCATCTGAAGACTTCTCTCAACTCGTCAAAATCATTCTCCCTCCAGCTTTGCTCCATTGTTGATGAGGAATTGCATTCCTTTGGAGGAGGAGAGGCACTCTGCTTTTTAGAGTTTCCAGTTTTTCTGCTCTGTTTTTTCCCCATCTTTGTGGTTTTATCTCCTTTTAGTCTTTGATGATGGTGATGTACAGATGGGTTTTTGGTGTGGATGTCCTTTCTGTTTGTTAGTTTCCTTCTAACAGACAGTATCCTCAGCTGCAGGTGTGTTGGAGTTTGCTAGAGGTCCACTCCAGACGCTGTTTGCCTTTGTAACAGCAGCGGTGGCTGCAGAACAGCAGATTTCCATGAACCACAAATGCTGCTGTCTGATCATTCCTCTGGAAGTTTTGACTCAGAGGAGTACTCGGCCGTGTGAGGTATCAGCCTGCCCCTCCTGGGAGGTGCCTCCCACTTAGGCTGCTTGGAGTTCATGGATCAGGAACCCACTTAAGGAGGCAGTCTGCCCGTTCTCAGATCTCCAGCTGCGGGCTGGGAGAACCATTGCTCTCTTCAAAGCTGTCAGACAGGGACATTTAAGTCTGCAGAGGTTACTGCTGTCTTTTTGTTTGTCTGTGCCCTGCCCCCATAGGTGGAGCTTATAGAGGCAGCAGGCCTCCTTGAGTTGTGGTGGGCTCCACCCTGTTCGAAGATCCCGGCTGCTTTGTTTACCTACGCAAGCCTGGACAAAGGCAGCGCCCCTCCCCTAGCCTCGCTGCCACCTTGCAGTTTGATCTCAGACTGCTGTGCTAGCAATCAGTGAGACTCCGTTGGTGTAGGACACTCCGAGCCAGGTGCGGGATATAATCTCCTGGTGTGCCGTTTTTTAAGCCCGTCAGAAAAGTGCAGTATTAGGGTGGGAGTGACCCGATTTTCCAGGTCCATCTGTCACTCATTTCTTTGACTAGGAAAGGGAACTCCCTGACCCCTTGCACTTTCTGAGTGAGGCAATGCCTAGCCCTGCTTCAGCTTGCACACGGTGCGCTACACTCACTCTCCTGCACCCACTGTCTGGCACTCCCCAGTGAGATGAACCCAGTACCTCAGCTGGAAATTCAGAAATCACCCATCTTCTGCCTCAGTCACGCTGGAGCTGTAGACTTCAGCTGTTCCTATTCGGCTGTCTTGGCTGCGCCCACTCTCTAGAATTTTTAAATTATATTTAGAATTGTTTTTTCTATAGTTCACTGTATAAAGTATTTGCTTTTTTTAAAAAAAGCAAAATCATCGTTATGTGTGACCCTTGATAGGCCACAGAACAAGTGAATGTGCATGAGTGAGGCCACTTTCTTAGATGTCTGTAAGTAGCAGGGCCATGGTAGACCTGGTCAGTGGATGCACTTTACTAGATGGAACTTCTAGTTTACCTGAATATTTATCCTTGACAAGGTAGGGCTGAGCCTACACTTGCTTTGGATCTTTCTAGTACAAGAAATATTCACAGAAATTGTATCTAGATACCTTTTGTTTGGAAAATCCTGTTCAGAATCATAGTGTAATCTTTGGGACTCATGCTATGCTCATTTGACTTCTTCCCATGTTTTTTTATGTTTCTTTTGGCAAAACTATAATGGTTTTCATTTTTTACTTAATATCACACAATTAAACTGTCCTTATTTGATCTTTATTGTAGCTTATCAGTGATAAAAAACAGGTAGTAATTGCCATTGTTTGCTTGTTTGTTTTCCTAATAAGGCCTGGAAACAGCCATTCCTTATTAAGAAAGTGTGCAATGTAACATATTTGCTAGAGTTACATGGATTATATATTTCTTAAAGGGAAAAATTTGAGAGTATCATGGATTACCACCAGGATTATTATTACAGTAGTTGCTCAGATTTGGTTAAGGAAGCCCAATCAAAGTATAGTGAAAGGATTATTATCTCTCTGCTAAGATTAAGATATTGTTTCAAAAATCTCAGCCCCAATAATTCCACAACATCTGAAAACAAGTGTTTGTGATCATGTGTAAACATGAAATTGTTCCAAGTAAGTGAGGATATTTTAGTTATGTGAAAGACAGTATCAATTGAAGGTTTTTTTTTTTATATCAGTGGCTAGGATGGTGGAATTGGGGTTATTTCTACAGTTATTCTTAGATGATTACTAAACTGCTAAGAAATGCCCCATATGATTTGTATCTAGGAAAGAAAAAAATCAGTATCATACTGTTGTCATCTGTCAGAAATGTTCATTTTATTATGAATTAAATGTGGCTTTTGAAGTTACCTTGAATTCCTGGTGACCACATGTTTTTAACTGGAAAACCTGGGGAGAGTTGTCTGTCCCATCTACGCTGCAGTTTTTTTTTTTTTTTTCTATGTTGGAACTGCTGTTTAGATGATGCTTTTACTATGCAGGAGAGAGTTTTTGTTAAGGATATATTTGAAGATTGGGTTTTCCGTAATGTCTTTCATTCTTTGACTTTGGCAAAGTGTACAGTAGATTTTCATGATCATTGCATACTTCTTGTCATTGAAATGTATTTTTATGTTTTTAAATGCATTCATTTTACACTTATGACTTTATTATTGACTTTAAGAGGCAGAAATAAAAAAATAAAATTAAAAAAAAAGAAAATGAATGCGATCCACACACCTGCGTGTGTGAGACTATCACGGCAACAGCGACACCCACAGGCATTGCCGCCTTCACGGAGAGGGCATGGAAAACTCAAGACTATCATGGATGTTCAGTTCTACACTCCACCCTTCCAAGGTGGTTTCTCCCTGAAATCGTGTGTGAGCCCAGAGAGAAACTTCCAGTTTCCGTAGAATTCTGGAGAACTCAGAGAGACAGCCCCGGAAGCCCCCCCTTCCTGGCCGATCTGGCCCAACCTTCACCTACCACACATGGCCCTGTGTTTGTGGTCTCTGGCTTCAGAGGGCGGATTATCCAGGGCCCTTGGGTACTCATGCATACTCGTGAAGGGGTGAAGCTGGTGGGTCTTTATACGTGCCACTGGCGGGGTCGGACTCCTGACTGGACCTGCATGAAGCACAAAGGCCAACAGAGGTGCACGGGAGCTGCCAGCCACTCTCTGCCCTTGTCTCTCTGTGAAATTCTGGCCAGGTGCCCCCGTGATGGCTCTCCCGACACCTTCTGACAGCCCCTTCCCTTCGGAAGCCTGAGGATGAGGACGGCAAAGGGACTCGTTTGTAACCTGAACGAAAAAGATGCCCTGCCAGTGTGTTTTGAGTGGAACCCTTACCTGAACTGGCCAGAGAGACCTGCCTTTTAGAGTCCAGGATTCAGATTTCATGTCAGAATCGAAGGTTCAGGCATCCAGGCCAGGGTGGCAGGGAACCCACGCACACAGACGGCCTGTGCAATGCGGCCCACAAGGGTGCCACCCTCCCTCCTTGATCGCCTTCACCCCCACCAGGGCGTGGGGTACAGGGGGCTTTCGTTAGCCAGGCAGCAATGGTCACCCCTCTGCTATAGCTCAGAGAGGCTTCTCAGGCAGAAAGTATCTCGCAACCTGCCGTGGAACACGGGGATTTTGTGTTTGCTGTCCTGGCTCCTTCGGAAGTGGCGCTGACCCACCCTCAGACACCTGGGTGACCTCAGCACCCAAAGAGATGGCAGGGGGACCAGGATCCACACTGTGGTGGCCTTCTGGGTGTGTGCTCAATGGGACAGCTTGGGCCGCTCATGCTGAGTCAAACAGATGGCAGGGGGACCAGGACCCACAGCAAGGCGGCCTTCTGGGTACCTGCTCAGTGGGACAACTTGAGCCGCTCAGGCTGAGTCACAGGAGCAAGGTGTGCTTGCACCGCACATGTCCCACATGAGTCCGTATTGGGGCTGGAGCCAGGGTCTCCAAGTCACCAGGGCACGTGGGGACGCTAAGCTGAGGCACATCTACCTCCGCAGCTCACGCCCATGGAGGCCTCTGCGTGTCAGAAGCAGATGTAAGCCATCCAGACACCCTCCCAACCGCTCCAGGAGCTGGAGCGTTCATCTGCACTCGTATCCACCCTGCTATATGAACTCCTGTCGACCCCAGAATTTCAGCCAAAGCCACATCCTTTCCTAGCAATGGAGCCACTGGGGGAGTTGAAGGACGTGGAAGAGCCCACTTTTCTGGAACCACTCCTCAGCCAGGAAGAACACTGGGCTCAGTTGGAGGAGCTTTAGGACGCAGGGTTGGGAAAGGATAGGGACAGGGGGGTGGCCCTTCATTCGCGGTGAACCTCTGGCTCGGTATGGAGACCTGTGTCTTCCCTTCCAGCTGACCTGTCTAGGATTCCTGAGTCCACGTCCGGCAAGAGACTCCACAGAAAGGAGGGCTGTCATTCTTTTCTGAGCATCTCAGGGATTTCAGAGCCAGCACAGGTACTCAGAGATGGGCCGTCTACTGCCCATGCGCAGGTCCGTGGGCAGCCAGCTAGGGTTTGGGACCAGCCCAGGCAGGGCTCTCATCCCTTCCCCAACCCCCCTACGCCTTGTACCCCCCCGGCCCCGCATTCTTCAGTGGTGCAGGCGGAGACCTCCACCCCGGGAAACACCGGCCCGGGCAGTGGCCAGGCCTGCTCTCTTTTCTGTGGCTCAACTCCACTGCCCCCCGGCTCCACCATCACTCAGGCACCCGTGCCCTGCCATACTCCCTGGCATCACGTGGAGTGCCGGGCAACTAAATTTAGACCCCGAGATCTCTCACAAACTGTGGTTCTGCTCTTTCTAGGCGGGTGGGAAGCCAGGCAGAGATGGGGAAAGGAACGGAGACAAAGTGAGAAGGAGTGAAAGAGGGAGGAAAGGACGGATGAACGGAGGGAACTTGGAAGGGAGGGAGGGAGGGAGGGAAATAAAAAGAGACGAATGGAGGGAGGGAAGGAGGGAGAAATGGAGGTATGGATGGAGGGAGAGTGGGAAGGAGAGAAGAACAGAGGGAGGGAGAGAGGGAGAGAAGGAAGAATAGAGGGAAGGATGTACAGAGGGAGAAAAGGAGCAAGAAACAGAGAAGGGAAGGCAAAGAGAAAAGCTGTCTTCTGCCTCCAGGACCAGCAGGACCTCGAACTCTGGGAAAATGTTGGGTGCCCAGTGCAGGCTGAGTGCTTGGCCAAAGGCCGTGTAGGCCGAAGGTGCCCTCACCGGCCCTCGGGATTGTCAGCCTGGGTTACTTCATCTGGGAGCGATTCAGACGAATTCTACCTCCCAAGGAATGAGCGAATTCCCCAAAGAGCAGAGCCGAGACTCGAATGGTTGTCTGTTTTTCATCCACATGGTTCACAGATGGCCTATCCCCACGCTAAGCCTGCAACAGAGCACGAGGCAGATACTCCCATCCACAAAGGAGTCACACTCAAGCCGAGTGAACCATGATTCTGGATTCCACGTTCCTTTGCCCTCTGCAAGGTGGCCTGTTGATCACTGGTCTCTGGCCCCTGAAAGCGTGACCATGTGGACTGCTTGTTTCGCGAGCTCTGTGGGGACACAGAAACCTCCAGCGAAGCATGGAAAAGCGGCATTGTGTCTTCACTCTCCTTTGCAGTTTCCAAACAGGCTATTTTGGAGACTCCCCATGTTGCAGGAAACAGGAATGCATCATCAGGCTGTGATGCCTCAGTCCCCTGCCCTGGCTCCAGGCCCACCAGGAGGCCTCCCTTTCGCTGACACTCCAGGCCTTCCCCCAGCTCATGAGCTCCCGAGCTTCCAACACATTGCGCCGTCTCAGGACAGGGTGTGCTCGGAGACGTCAGGGCCCGGGGCCCACAGTTCTGGGATCCCCTCCAGTCCTCTGCCTTACCGCAGAAAAATTGTTTTGGATCCCTCGCTGCCCCTCCTGCAAGGCCCCCTCTTGCCCCACACACCCAGAGACGCCAGGGCTGCCCAGGGGCAAACAGCCTGCCCAGTACTTTTTCTCACAATGCCCACACAGTCGTCGCTTGTCCCGACGAGTAACCGCCCATGGCCAACGGGAAAGGGAGGCCCTGATTTGACCCACGCTGGCACTAGAGCCCCGGCAGCCTGATCCCGGGAAAGAGGGGCTGACGGACATCCAGACACAGCACACCAACACCACGAGCAAGCCCACCCCGACACAAACACAGATACACACGGGTGCAGGCACACAGGCACACAAGCACACACACGGACACACACACAAGGACATACAGGCAAAGACACAGACACAGCTTGAAAGAGAGCTGGGGAGACTGGGATGGAGAGATAGAAATGTAGGGAGAGAGAGAAAGGTGGAGGAGGAGAGAGACAGAAGGTGACAGAAGAGCGAGAGGTGGAGGGGGAAATAGAGAAAGGGAGAAGGCGAGGGAGTTGTAGAGCAAGAGAGACAGAACCTTGGAGAAGGAGGCTCTGCTCAGGTAGACAGGGCAACTTTGAACAGGCCAGGGTGAGGTGGAGGGTGCTTGGGCAAGGCTAGAACAGGTGGTCACGACCGCCCAAGTGGGAAAACCAACGGAGCCCTGAGACGTGTTTTGTTTTGTTTTTTTTTTCTTGGATTGGTTGGTTGCTTTGGGGGTGCGTTTCATAGGGTCCTTCTGTCTCCTAGGTGTGGACGTCCCTGAGATTTGTAGAGTGCACCAGTCCATCAGGTGGAAGCCATGGCACCAAGCGTGTCCACGGGGCCAGGCCTAGGTCTCTCTTGTGTCCTCAGGACTTGAGTTTACACGAAGTCAGTGGCAATGGGAAACAGGGTGCACAGAGATGGATTTATTCGTGGCTGGCAAAAACAACGTCCTTCCCCTGGGGAAAGCAGCCCACGTGTTCTGGAGCGGAGGTCTTGGCTGGCAACTATGGGACCTGCTGCCCCAGCTTGGACATTTGCAGTGGCACTTGATGAATGAATTGAATTGCCTGGGGTCCGGGGAGTGGGAAGACACCCCGGAGGGCAGGAAACCCTAGCCTGCGCCTTTGGGGTCTAGTACCTGCCACAGCGCCCCAGCTGGAGCTAAGCTTCTGGTGGGGCTGCAACCAGGCAGAAGAGGTGGGATGCTGCCGCCTGGCGGTATTGCAGCTGCGGACCCCCACGAGAAGGTTTCATCTCGACATAAATGTTTTTCTTTCTTCAGCTGATATGTATCCTTAATTTTAGATTAGTGGTAACTCCACAAACTTAGACGTACAAAATATGATTGCCCACACCTTATAATCGCATTACCACCTCCCCTTACCATCACCTTTCCCCCTCCTCACCACCCTCAACCCGTAGACTAGGTCTCGCCATGTTGCCCAGGCTTGTCTCAAACTCCCGGGCTTAAGTGATATGCCTGGTTTGGCCTCTCAAAGTGCTGGGATCAGCGGTGTGAGTCACCATGCCCAGCCAACCACCACCAAGTTTTGATTCAGCAGCAATGGGTCGTGAAGCTAAGGACCCACAAATTTAGAAAAGTTTTTAAATATCATAACGTTTCTGTGAGGAAATAGTATTTGTTATTACATTTTTAGACTCTTTTATAATGTTCTTTTTTTTTTCCACTGAACACAGTACTAAGTAGTAATTGGAAAATCACAGCATAAGTCATACTACTTTTTCTAATACAGACTCCTTGGCTATTCTCTAAGCTAAACCTGATCACCTACATTGAGAAAAAGAAAAAGCCCCAGAGTGTGAGGAGACAGGAGATAGTAGCCGAACATCCAAAGAGGTGGGAGTGAATAAGGCAGATGACACAGATGAGATTTCCAAAGGTCAAGGAGAAAGCCAGATCTTAAAGTGTGGTTTGCGAAGCTATACACCAATGGAAATCTTTTCTGAGAAGACCTGGTTTCTTTCTTTTGCTTTTATTAGAGACCAACATCTTCTGCCCCATGCTCTTCAGTTTTCTAGGACTGGACTTCCCCTTCAACGATCATTCATCTAAGTTACAAAGAAAATCAAACCCTTTGCATGGCTTGCAAGGGACGGGAGGACCTGGCTGCTTGCTCTTTTATTGCTTTTGAGGACATGGGACTGTCTGTGATTTTTAAGGAACTCTATGTTAAACATTTTCTAATTTCCATTTTGAGTCTTGTCTAAAATGTGTGAGTAGTGGAGATATTGGGATTTGGTTTAGAAATCGCAGAAACACCACATCCAGATGTCGTATGTTTTCTGCTTTATAATTTCATATCCTGTGAAGGTTTGAAATGTGATTCTACAGAAATTCATACTCAATAATTTTATCAGAACACTAAGCCTCTGCCCCATATAATAAAACCTAATGTTATTTTACTTCAAAATTTAAGTTTTTGGTATGCATTGACGCTAAAGCTGTAAACATTCTGTGCCATAATTCCTAAACTGTAATATGGTTTAATGTATCTACTTTCTACATTTAAAACATGTACTTTGCCATTGAGTAACTTAGAATATTGCTGAGCATGTATTAAATACCCATTTGTTTCCTGATTTTTAAATAGTTATCATTTTATAATTTTCTCTTGTTTAGTTTGAAGCTTACTAGGATTTTGTCATTGATATGTATGTGTGTATATATATATATACACACACAAGTATATATATAACAACATATGTAATTGATATATATCTATATGTTTTATATATGTGTATATACACAATTATGTGAATATATGCATGTGTACATAACATTAATTTTTTGACCAATAAAAATTGGATAATTATGCATGTCTACATTATAATAATTTCATAGATATATATTGTAAAATGTTTAATACAATTAAGTTGATGAACATTTATATCACCTCACAGGGTTATGATTTTGTAGTGAGAGCATTTGAGGTCTCCTATTGTTGTAGCAAATTTTAAGCATACAAAACACTGTTATTAACTACATTTTAAAGCTATACATTAGACCCCCAAAATTTATTTATCTTATAACTGAAAGTTTGTACTCTTTGAACACCTTATCATTTTTTCTACCTCCAGGCTTGGTCATTACCATTGTACTCTCTGCTTCTGTGTGTTTAGGCTTTTTAAATTTTCAATTTAAGTGAAAAAATACAGTGTTTGTTTTTCTGTGCCCAGCTTATTTTGCATAGCATAATGTACCCAGGTCTATTCATGTTGTTGAAATAGCAGAATTTCATTCTTTTTATGGGTGAATAATATTCAGTTGTCTATTTTACCACATTTTCCTTATCCATTCAGCATCTACAGATAAGTCATGTTTTTAAAATAGTACTCTTGACAGTTGTGAATAATGCTGCATTGAATACGGGGGTGCAGATTATTTTTGAGATGATGATTTTATTTTGTTTATAGACAGAAGTGGAATTTCGGGACTGTACGATAGTTCAATTTTTTAAAAATAACCTGCATACTAATTCTCATAATGACTCTTCCAGTTTACAACTCATTAAGACTGTACAGAAATATTTTGTCACATCTTTGTTAACAGTTGTCATATCTCTTTTTTTTTGATATTAGCCATTCCAACTGCTGTAAAGTGGTATCTTTTCATTTGCAATTTTCTCATGAATGGTAATGTTTAGCATCTTTCTACACACCTGTTGGATATTTGAATATGTTTGTAAAAAATATTTAGTGTTGGTCGTTGGAGCCAAGATGGCCGAATAGGAATAGCTCCAGTCTACAAATCTCAGCTTGAGTGACGAAGATGGGTGATTTATGCATTTCCAACTAAGGTACCAGGCTCATCTCACTGGGGAGTGCCTGTCAGTGGGTACCAGACAGTGGGTACAGCGCACCACACATAAGCCAAAGCAGGGCGAGGCATCGCCTCACTGGGGAACTGCAAGGGGTCAGGGAATTCCCTTTCCTAGTCAAAGAAAGGGGTGACAGATGGCACCTGGAAAATCGGATCACTCCCAGCCTAATACTGCACTTTTCCAATGGGCTTCACAAATAGCACACCAGGAGATTATATCCTGCACCTGGCTCAGAGGTACTTATGCCCATGGAACCTCACTCACTGCTAGCACAGCAGTCTGAGATCAAACTGCAAGGTGGCAGTGAGGCTGGGGGAGGTGCGCCTGCCATTGCTCAGGCTTCAGTACGTAAACAAAGTGGCTGGGAAGCTCGAACTCGGTGGAGCCCATCACAGCTCAAGGAAGTCTGCCTGCCTCTGTAGGCTCCCCCTCTGGAGACAGGGCACAGACAAACAAAAGACAGCAATAACCTCTACAGATATAAATGTCCCTGTTCCACAGCTTTGAAGAGAGTAGTGGTTCTCCCAGCATGCAGCTGGAGATCTGAGAATGGGAAGACTGCCTCCTCAAGTGGGACCCTGAACCCCAAGTAGCCTAACTAGGAGGCACCCCACAGTAGGGTTGGACTGACACCTCACAAGGCTGGGTACTCCTCTGAGACAAAACTTCCAGAGGAACGATCAGGCAGCAGCATTTTTGGTTCAACAATATCCACTGTTCTGCAAACACCGCTGCTGATACCCAGGCAAACAGGATCTGGAGTGGACGTCTAGCAAACTCCAACAGACCTGCAGCTGAGGATCCTGACTGTTAGAAGGAAAACTAACAAACAGAAAGGACATCCACCCCAAAAACCCATCTGTACATCACCATCATCAAAGACCAAAGGTAGATAAAACCACAAAGATGGGGAGAAACGGAGCAGAAAAACCGGAAACTCTAAAAATCATAGCACCTCTCCTCCTCCAAAGGAACGCAGCTCTTCACCAGCAATGGAACAAAGCTAGACAGAGAATGACTTTGATGAGTTGAGAGAGGAAGACTTCAGAAGATCAAACTACTCCAAGCTAAAGGAGGAAGTTCAAACCAATGGCAAAGAAGTTAAAAATCTTGAAAATAATTAGACAAATGGATAACTAGAATAATCAATGCAGAGAAGTCCTTAAAGGACCTGATGGAGCTGAAAACCATGACACCAGAACTACGTGATGAATAAACAAGCCTCAGTAACCAACGCGAACAACTGGAAGAAATGGTATCAGCGATGGAAGATGAAATGAATGGAATGAAGTGTGAAGAGAAGTTTAGAGAAAAAAGAATAAAAAGAAACGAATAAAGCCTCCAAGAAATACGGGACTATGTGTAAAGACCAAATCTACGTCTAATTGGTGGACCTGAAAGTGACGGGGAGAATTGAACCAAGTTGCAAAACAATCAGCAGGATATTATCAAGGAGAAATTCCCAAATCAAGCAAGGCAGGCCAACATTCAAATTCAGGAAATACAGAGAACACCACAAAGATACTCCTCGAGAAGAGCAACTCTAAGACACAACATTGTCACATTTACCAAAGTTGAAATGAAGGAAAAAATGTTAAGGGCAGCCAGAGATAAAGGTCGGGTTACCCACAAAGGGAAGCTCATCAGACTAACAGCAGATCTCTTAGCGGAAACTCTACAAGGAAGAAGAGAGTGGAGGCCAATATTCAACATTCTTAAAGAAAAGAATTTGGACCCAGAATGTCATCCAGCCAAACTAAGCTTCATAAGTGAAGGAGAAATAAAATCCTTTACAGACAAACAAATGCTGAGAGATTTTGTCACCACCAGAAATGCCCTAAAGGAGTTCCTGAAGAAAGCACTAAACATGGAAAGGAACAACCAGTAACAGTCACTGCAAAAACTTGCCAAATTGTAAAGACCATCAAGGCTAGGAAGAAACTGCATCAAATAACGAGCAAAATAACCAGCTAACATCATAATGATAGGGTCAAATTCACACTTAAAAATACTAACCTTAAATGTAAATGGGCTAAATGCTCGAATTAAATGGCACAGACTGGCAAATTGGAAAAGAGTGAAGACCCATCAGTGTGCTGTATTCAGGAAACCCATCTCACGTGCAGAGACACACATAGGCTCAAAATAAAGGGATGGAGGAAGATCTACCAAACAAATGGAAAAAAAAAGGCAGAGGTTGCAATCCTAGTCTCTGATAAAACAGACTTTAAACCAACAAAGATCAAAAGAGACAAAGAAGGCCATTACATAATGGTAAAGGGATGAATTCAACAAGAAGAGCTAACTGTCCTAAATGTATATGAACCCAATACAGGAGCACCCAGATTCATAAAGCAAGTCCTTCGTGACCTACAAAGAGACTTACACTCTCACACAGAAATAATGGGAGAGTTTAACACCTCATTGTCAACATTAGACAGATCAACGAGACAGAAAGTTAACAATGATATCCAGGAATTAAACCCAGCTCTGCACCAAGCGGACCTAATAGGCAACTACAGAACTCGCCACCACAAATCAATAGAATATACATTATTTCCAGCACCACACCACACATATTCCAAAATTGACCACATACTTGGAAGTAAAGCACTCCTCAGCAAATGTAAAAGAACAGAAATCATAACAAACTGTCTCTCAGACCACAGTGCAATCAAACTAGAACTCAGGATTAAGAAACTCACTCAAAACCGCTCAACTACATGGAAGCTGAACAACCTGCTCCTGAATGACTACTGGGTACATAACGAAATGAAGGCAGAAATAAAGATGTTCTTTGAAACCAACGAGAACAAAGACACAACATACCGGAATCTCTGGGACACATTCAAAGCAGTGTGTAGAGGGAAATTTATAGCATTAAATGCCCACAAGAGAAAGCAGGAAAGATCCAAAATTGACACCCTAACATCCCAATTAAAAGAACAAGAGAAGCAAGAGCAAGCACATTCAGAAGCGGTTAGAAGGCAAGAGATAACTAAAATCAGAGCAGAACTGAAGGAAATAGAGACACAAAAAAACCCTTCAAAAAATCAATGAATCCAGGGGCTGGTTTTGTGAAAAGATCAACAAAATTGATAGACCACTAACAAGACTAATAAAGAAGAAAAGACAGAAGAATCAAATAGACGCAAAAAAAAAAAAAATGACAAAGGGGATATCACCACGGATCCCACAGAAATACAAAGTACCATCAGAGAATACTATAAACACCTCTATATAGGTAAACTAGAAAATGTAGAAGAAATGGATAAATTCATTGACACATACACCGTCCCAAGACTAAACCAGGAAGAAGTTGAATCTCTGAACAGACCAATAACAGGTTCTGAAGTTGAGGCAATAATTAATAGCTTACCAATCAAAAAAAGTCCAGCACCAGATGGATTCACAGCCGAATTCTACCAGAGGTACAAGGAGGAGCTGGTACCATTCCTTCTGAAACTATTCCAATCAATAGAAAAAGAGGAAATCCTCCCTAACTCATTTTATGAGGCCAGCATCATCCTGATACCAAAGCCGGACAGAGACACAACCAAAAAAGAGAATTTTAGACCAATATCCTTGATTAACATTGATGCAAAAATTCTCAATAAAATACTGGCAAACCGAATCCAGCAGCACATCAAAAAGCTTACCCACCATGGTCAAGTGGGCTTCATCCTTGGGGATACAAGGCTGGTTCAACATACGAAAATCAATAAACGTAATCTAGCATGTAAACAGAATGAAAGACAAAAACCACATGATTAACTCAATAGATGCAGAAAAGACCTTTGACAAAATTCAACATTTCATGCTAAAAACTCTTAATAAATTAGGTATTGATGGGACGTATCTCAAAATAATAAGAGCTATCTATGACAAACCTACAGCCAATGTCATACTGAGTGGACAAAAACTGGAAGCATTCCCTTTGAAAACTGACACAAGAAAGGGATGCCCTCTCTCACCACTCCTATTCAACATAGTGTTGGAAGTTCTGGCCAGGGCAATTAGGCAGAAGAAGGGAATAAAGAGCATTCAATTAGGAAAAGAGGAAGTCACACTGTCCCTGTTTGTGATGACACGACTGTATATCCAGAAAACCCCATCATCTCAGCCCACAACCTCCTTAAGCTGATAAGAAACTTCAGCAAAGTCTCAGGATAAAAAATCGATGTGCAAAAATCACAAGCATTCTTATACACCAATAATAGACGGAGAGCCAAATCATGAGTGAACTCCCATTCACAATTGCTTCAAAGAGAATAAAATACCTAGGAATCCAACTTACAGGAGATGGGAAGGACCTCTTCAAGGAGAACTAAAAACCACTGCTCAATGAAATAAAATAGGATCCAAACAAATGGAAGAACATTCCATGCTCATGGGTAGGAAGAATAAATATTGTGAAAATTGCCATACTGCCCAAGGTACTTTATAGATTCAATTCCATCCCCATCAAGCTAACAATGACTTTCTTCACAGAATTGAAAAAAACTACTTTAAAGTTCATATGTAACCAAAAATGAGCCCACATCACCAAGTCAATCCTAAGCCAAAAGAACAAAGCTACAGGCATCACGCTACCTGACTTCAAACTATACTACAAGGCTACAGCCACCAAAACAGCATGGTACTGGCACCAAAACAGAGATATAGACCAATGGAACAGAATATAGCCCTCAGAAATAGTGCCGCAGTTCTACAATTATCTGATCTTTGATAAACCTGAGAAAAACAAGCAATGGGGAAAGGATTCTCTATTTAATAAATGGTGCTGGGAAAACTAGCTAGACATATGTAGAAAGCTGAAACTGGATCACTTCTTTACACCTTATGCAAAAATTAATTCAAGATGGATTAAAGACTTACATGTTATACCTAAAACCATAATAACACTAGAAGAAAACCTAGCCAATACCATTCAGGACATAGGCATGGGCAAGGACCTCATGTATAAAACACCAAAAGCAATGGCAACAGAGGCCAAAATTGGCAAATGGGATCTAATTAAACCAAAGAGTTTCTGCACAGCAAAAGAAACCACCATCAGAGTGAACAGGCAACCTACAGAATGGGAGAAAATTTTTGCAATCTACTCATCTGACAAAGGGTTAATATCCACAATCTACAATGAACCCAAACAAGTTTACAAGAAAAAAGCAAACAACCCCATCAAAAAGTGGGCAAAGGATATGAACAGACACTTCTCAAAAGAAGACATTTATGCAGCCAAAAAACAGATAAAAAAATGGTCATCATCACTGGCCATCAGAGAAATGCAAATCAAAACCACAATGAGATACCATCTCACACCAGTTAAAATGGCAATCATTAAAAAGTCAGGAAACCACAGGTGCTGGAGAGGGTGTGGAGAAATAGGAACACTTTTACACTGTTGGTAGGACAGTAAACTAGTTCAACTATTGTGGAAGTCGGTGTGGCATTTCCTCAGGGATCTAGAACTAGAAATACCATTTGACCCAGCCATCCCATTACTGGGTATATACTCAAAGGATTGTAAATCATGCTGCTATAAAGACAGATGCACACATAAGTTTATTGTGGCACTATTCACAATAGCAAAGACTTGGAACCAACCCAAATGTCCAACAACGATAGACTGGATTAAGAAAATGTGGCACATATACCCCATGGAGTACTATGCAGCCATGAAAAATGATGAGTTCATGTCCTTTGTAGGGACATGGATGAAGCTGGAAACCATCATTCTCAGCAAACTATCTCAAGGACAAAAAACCAAACACCACATGTTCTCTCTCATAGATGGGAATTGAACAATGAGAACACATAGACACAGGAAGGGGAACATCACACACCAGGGACTGTTGTGGGGTGGGGGCAGGGGGGAGGGATAGCATTAGGAGATATACCTAATGCTAAATGACGAGTTAGTGAGTGCAGCACAACAACATGGCACATGTATACATATGTAACAAACTTGCACATTGTGCACATGTACCCTAAAAGTTAAAGTATAATAATATTAAAAAATAATGTTTAGTCTTTTGCCTATTTTTTAGTTGGGTATTATAATTATTATTGTTTAGCTTCTGATTTGTATGAGTTTCTGCTATATTTTGAATACTATCGTTTTATCATATATGATTTGCAAATATTTTATCCCATCTTAAATGTTTTCTTATTTTTTGCTGTCCACAATAGTTTAATACACCACAACTTTATGTCTGGTTTTATTGCTATACTTTTGATATTATATTTAAAAAAAATTGCCAAGGCCAGTATCATGGAGGCTTTTCCTACGCTTTTTAAAATACTTTCTTTTAAGAATTTATGTATTAAATTTGTCTTAAGTCAATTTTTGTGTCTGGCATAAGAAATATGATCAAGTTTTATTATTGTGCTTGTGAGTATCCAGTTTTCCCAGCACTAAGTATTGAAAAGGCTACACTTTTTGTATTGTGTATTCATACTGCCCTTGTCAAAGATTAACTTTAGATGCATAGTTTTACTTCTGGGCTCTGTATTCTGTTACATTGGTTTTTGTGTGGGTTCCTATAAACGTACCATTCTATTATGTTTACTGTAGTCTTGAAATGTAGTTTTAAATAATAAAGTATAATGTCCCCAGATTTCGTTTTATTCCTCATGATTGCTTTTGCCTTTCAATATTTCTTATAGTTTTATATACATTGCAGAATTTATTTTCTATTACTGTAAAATGTGGCACAGGAATTTTGATAGGAAGTTGAATTAATATACAGATTGCTTTGGATAATATGGCTTTTAGACAATATTCTTCTAATCCATAAACATATAATATGTTTACATTTATTTGTATTTTTTTAAAATTTTTTAAAATTTTATTTTTTATTGTAAAGATCTTTCACCACATTGGTTAAATTTATTGCTAAGAAATCTATTAGATTGTTGCTATTGTAAATGAGATTTTTTTTTCTTTTTTATTGGTTTGTTGCTAGCATACAGAAACAAAACTGATATTTGTATGTTAATTGTATATTCTGCTTCTTTACTGAGTGCATTTATTAGATGCACTATTTATATATAGATGAATTAAATGCACTATTTAAATGTATTATTTATGTTTTTATATATAATATGTCATCTACAAACAGTGACGTTATTTCTTCTTTTCAATTTGGATCTTTTAGCTCCTCTTGCTTAATTTTTTGACGTAGGACTTAATTATTCTATGTAGGACTTCCAGTTCTATGTTAAAATAGAACCGTTAGAATGGGCATAATATAGACTTGCATTGGTGTTTGTGCATTTGAAGGAGCAAACACCTCTTTTCTTTTTTTTTTTTTTTGTTGTTGTTGTTTTGTTTTTGAGATGGAATCTCGCTTTGTCACCCAGGCTGGAGTGCTGTGGCACGACCTTGGCTCACTGCAACCTTCACCTCCTGGGTTCAAGCAATTCTCTGCCTCAGCATCCCGAGTAGCTGGGATTACAGGCGCCAACAACCATGCCCGGCTAATTTTCGTATTTTTAGTAGGGACAGTGTTTCACTATATTGTCCAGGCTGGTCTTGAACGCCTGACCTCGGCCTCCCAAAATGCTGGGATTACAGGTTTGGGACACCGTGCCCAGCCATCTCTTTTCATTTTTATAAACTGGTTTTAGTAGGTAAAGATCTTCACCTTTTGGGTCTCAAGACTGATGAGATCTTTACTGGGTTTGCAGTAAAAAGGCTTGTAGCTGCATCACAAGGTCGCTGCCAAATCTGGAGTGAGTTTTACCTTTAGTGGGCTTGTTGCCAGGAGCACGTGTGGTTGTGAGTTCCGTCATGTTTTTCGGCAGGCTGGATTGTCTTCAGGGCTTTGTTCTGTGGAGCAGGCACTAGGGAAGGTTCTGCTATATGCTGGGCCTAATAGCAGATGTGTGGGCGAGTGTGGCTTCCACTGAGTACCTAGCAGGGTGCCCCCAGTTTATCTACAAACAGTGACTTTTGAACTGTTTTGTGTGAGTCACGAGTATGATGTCCCCAGCTTTTTTCTTATTAATCATGATTGGTTTTGCCATTCAGCCTACATTGTAGGCTTACATTTTCTATTACTATAAAAATTGGGACAGGGATTTTGATAGGGATTTGAGTTAACTTACAGATTGCTTTGGATAATATGACCCCTTATTAACCAAAGGGCCTGCCTTCTCAAAATGACCCTTTTCGATCTTGGGTTTTAGCGAGGTTTCATAAGGCCCTGTATCCCAAAGCTCACTATATTGCCCAGGCTGTTCTTGAACTCCTGGCCTGGCAGTCCTCCTGCCTCAGGCTCTTAAATGGAGGAGATTACTGTTATGAGCCACTGTGCCTGGATCTCTCATAAATTTATTTTTGTTGACGGATGACTGACTAGTTTTTATTGCTGCAGGGCAATACAAAAGTAGGGACCCCCTATTCCACCACTTTGATAATGTCACTGTCTCCATACATTTCTTCCTTATTTTGTTCTCTTGTATGTTTGTGTGTTATTTTATGTTCAAATATTAAGACCAATAGGCTAGGATTTATACATTGTGTGAAAAGTAAATTAGATAGCCAGCAGGAAACCTATATATATTATAATGTTCTCCTATAAGATTAAGTTTAGTGCAGGCAAAAAGGGCTCATTAAAATTTTCATCCACTTTTTTAAACCTCTGTCCAAACTATAATTTGTGCCCCAATTTTTATTTTATCAATTACTTTTAACGATATTTCATAAAATTTATCTTTTTTCTTTATTTAGAAAGGTAAGGCTATTATTTGCTTTTAAAGGCTGTAATACAGCTTTTTTATTTTGTGAAATAATAGCACCAATATTACAAATATTTATAGTGTAGATACTTATTCACTTAAATCTTCCCATTAGAGAATTTCATTAATTATTGTATTGTATTTCTGTAAAATTGTACTGCCACACACTACAAGGCAATGATTCAAAATGCCTGGTCTTCGCAGATGCACAGTCACAGTTGAACATAGTAGTTATTTAGAAAAATTATTTTCTAGTGTTATATCAATGTTCCAAACAAGATTTTACGGGTAAATATTTCTCCCATTCTGGTTTTGCAATTCCATGTTAATTGTATTTTTATTTTAGGGTAGGTTCCTTGACATTGGTTTATAGTATTTTTGGTTTTACCTAAGTATTATTTTGGATGACAATCGGCAGCAACTTTTAATGTACAGTTTATGTCAATGTGCAGTTTAATTACAATATGAATCAGCCATAAATTTATTCACAATTCAAGTTTAACAAACTTAATGAAAACTAAGCAAACTAACATTACATGATAAAGCCCCAATCAGCTATCTTATACTTAAGCAAATACACCAAAAAATAGTTAGTAGCTTTATTGCTGCTTTTGTTCAAACTATGGTTTATATTCCCTATGACCAAAGAAATTTCTGATATTTTCCTACCACGCTAAAGAAACAGACAAAAAGACAGTGATTATACTTTCAAGTAGCAGTTTGTTTAGAGCCCCAGATATTCCATCTGCAGACCACTATGCTCATATTTCTTTGTTTTAATAAGGCTGTAGCCCAAAACCTTACATTTTTGTGGAAATTAAAGCTTTTCATTTCCATACTAAAGACAGGACAGTCCCATGATCTAAATCCAAGGGTGATGGCTTAGAGTGAGGACCATTTCTTGTTGACATGGAGATGGTTGAGTTGGTCTACAATAAATCTATGGGAGAGGCAGGTTGTGGTCAGTTGGAAGTGTTGGCTGCCTTCATGGTCTCAAAGTTCTCTGTCAAGTTCACCTCAGCACTGCTGTACTCCTGTTCTGCTCTCAGGTTTGGAATGCTTGGCCAGTAGTGGTTCTCCACATGGTTCTCAACTGCCAGTGCTTTCCTGATCCACTGCCTGCCAGAAATGCAATTGTAGCAGAGGAGACTGGTAAGGGGACAGAAGCCAGAGATGGTAGCAGGCTGCTGCCTGGTGGGGGAAGAGAGCAGTGGGCTCTCAATCCTAGCTCACATGCCAAGTGCCATTCTCATCGCAGCACCCAGTGGTGTCCCCCATAATGTGCACTGCTGGGCCTGAGGTAAATGGAGAGCCCAGCTAAGGCATAAAGTTGAAAAGGGGCTTTCCAGAGTCCCAAGTGTGCTAGACATCTCAACAGCCATGGAAAGAGTGTTTGTCCTTGTGGCCACTGATAGACAATGATGGGAGCCTGCCTACATTTCAGGGCCTTCTGGAGTCTTCACTTGAGAGTTCAGCTCTGGCAACAGAGGACACTTCTGGTGTCCAGAGATTCTCAGTGACTGGCGGATGTAAAACCAATTGATGGCATCTGCTGGTTTTCTGGGAGCACTGTTTGGCCATCCTTATCTGTGGGCCCCAGCCAAGGCACTGCAGAAAGCTTGGTCTCTGGCTAGCATTCTGGACTGTGAGACAGCGTGGCTGCAGCTAGCACTGGATGGAGAGAGTACAGTGTGGTGAAGTGGGGTAGTGCACATTCTGCCACATGGCCTAGAGTTTCTCGTGACTCTGGGCTGCCAAGGTGTGGTGAACAGAAAGGAATCAGGGAGAGGAGACCATTTCTAGGCCACAGCTCAGGGATGGAGAACACAGGCTGAGCCTGGTGATTGTCCTGTGTTGAGTAGATGAAGCTGGAGTCCGGGGAGACCAAAGAAGCTCAGATAAACTCTGCAGGGCAGAGTATTCAGGTCATGAAAAGGACAAAGTCACAAAACAAAAACTCTCCAGTCTTCAGTTAAATACTGATCAGCACATGTATGTGTGTAAACTACAAGTCTGGGGGAAAAAATACCTGAAGGAAACAGAAAGAACAATGCTTGAACCTCCCACAGAACCAGGCATATTTGGTGTTCCCACCAGCAACAGTGGACAAATCCTATACTTTCCAGACGATTGGATGGAACACTCAGAAAAGAATTGCCTCAGCAGTGCGGAAGATTAGATCTAGGCCGAGGCTGCTAAGGTCCTAATTAACAAGACCTCAAAGAAAACCCTCAAAGAACCAAAATCTTTCCAGATAATTTAACTGCATCCTAGAACATAGCTCAATAATATTATAGGAACCCAACAATATCCAACACACAATAAGATATATTTCATGTTGTCTGCCATCCAGCTGAAAATTACCAGGCATGTGAAGAAAAAGGAAATGTCTCAATAATGAGAAGAAAACTTGATCAATAGATGCAGAAATGGCAAATAAGATGGAATTAGTAAGCAATGATATTAAAATAGTTATTGTAATGATAACATTCCACAAGAAGAAAGTAAAGGGAAGCTAGAACATGGAAGTAGAGACATGGAAGACCCAGCTTGAAATTTTAGAGATGAAAAATACAATGTCTGAGATGAAAAATATACTAAATGGCATTTAAAATAGAGTAGATGTTATACAAAAGAGGATTAGTCAACCTGAAGATGTAGCAGTAGAAACTATCAAAAATGGAACATGGAGAAAATAATGGAAAAAATTGAACAGAAAATCAGCACCAACAGGACTAATATATGTTTAATTGGAGTTCCTGAAGAAGGTGGGGAGGAGTAGAAGAAAAAATATTTAAAAAAACTGTGGCTGAAAGAATTTAAATTTGAGAAAAACTGTAATCCCAGAGATCTAAGAACCAAGGAACCCTTAGCACAAGAGACATAAGGATGACGCACTGAAGCACATCATAATCCAATCGCCCCAAACCAGTGACAAAGAGAAAATCTGAAAAGTTACCAAAGGGAAAAGGACAGTATACAGAGAGGAACAAAGATGAAAATGGGCTTAGCATGGTGGCTCACACCTGTAATCCCAGCACTTTGGGAGGCTGAGGCAGGATGATCACTTGAGCCCAGGAGTTCAAGACCAGCATGGGCAACATGGCAAAACCCCGTCTCTACTAAAAACACAAAAATTAGCAGGGCATGGTGACACGCATCTGTAACCCCAGCTACTCAGGAGGCTGAGGCAGGGAGAATCGCTTGACCCCGGGAGGTGGAGGTTGCAGTGAGCTGAGATGGTGCCATTGCACTCCAGCCTGGGCAACAGAGTGAGACTCTGTCTCAAAAAAAAAGATGGCAGACATCTGGTTAGAAACAATGCAAGGCCAGATGTAATGGCACATGCCTGTTATCCCAGCACTTTGGGAGGCTAAGGCAGGATGATCACTTGAGCCCAGGAGTTCTAGAACAGCCTGGACAATATGGCAAAACCTGGCCTCTACATAAAATGCGAAAATTAGCTGGGTGTGGTGGCGCATGCCTGTAGTCCCAGCTACTTGGGAGGCTGGGGCGAGAGGATTTCTTGAACCAAAGAAGTAAAGGTTTCAGTGAGCTGAAATCATGCCACTGCACTGCAGACTGGGTGACAGAGCAAGACCCTGTCTCAAAAAAAAAAAAAAAAAAACAGAAACAATGCATACCAGAGGATAGTAAGAGTGACTTCTATAAAATACTTAAGGATGAAACGATTGTCAGTCTAGAATTCTACATCCAGCAAAAATATCTTTCAAAGATGATAGTGCAATAAAGACTTTCAGACATTGAAAAGTTGAGGAATACATTACCAGCAAGTCCTCACTACAAGGTATATTAAAGGAAATCCTTCAGGCAGAGGGAAAGTGAAACCAGATGGAAGTCCAGATGTAAACAAAAGAATCTAGAGCACCAGAGATGGCAAATGTGTGAGCAAAAATACAACATTAAAAAGCATTTTTAAAAGATAATTGACAGTCTAAGGCAAAAAATGATAACAATTTAATGTGAGTTTACAGCACTTATAGAAGTAAAATGCATGAAAACAACAACACAAAACCCAAAAGGAGGGAAATGAATGGACACTGTTTTAAGGTTCTTATCCTCTATGTGAAGTCGTATAATGTTGATGGCAGCCAATGCTAAGTTAAATACATATACTGTATTAGTCTGTTCTTGTACTGTTATAAAGAAATGTCTGACACTTCTCAAAATAAGACATTTATGCAGCCAAAAAACACATGAAAAAATGCTCATCATCACTGGCCATCAGAGAAATGTGAATCAAAACCACAATATCATCACTGGCCATCAGAGAAATGCAAATCAAAACCACAATGAGATACCATCTCACACCAGTTAGAATGGAGACCATTAAAATGTCAGGAAACAACAGGTGCTGGAGAGGATGCAGAGAAATAGGAACACTTTTACACTGTTGGTGGGACTGTAAACTAGCTCAACCATTGTGGAAGTCAGTGTGGCGATTCTTCTAGAAATACCATTTGACCCAGCCATCCCATCACTGGGTATATACCCAAATTATTATAAATCATGCTGCTATAAAGACACATGCACACATATGTTTATGCGGCACTATTCACAATAGCAAAGACTTGGAGTCAACACAACTGTCCAACAATGATAGACTGGATTAAGAAAATGTGGCACATATACACCATGGAATAGTATGCAGCCATAAAAATTGATGAGTTCATGTCCTTTATAGAGACATGGATGAAGCTGGAAACAATCATTCTCAGCAAACTACCGCAAGGACAGAAAACGAAACTCCTCCTCTTCTCACTCATAGGTGGGAATTGAACAATGAGAACACATGGACACAGGAAGGGGGACATCACACACCAGGGACAGTTGTGGATTGGGGGGAGGGGGTAGTGATAGTATTAGGAAACATACCTAATGCTAAATGACGAGTTAATGGGTGCAGCACACCAACATGACACATGTATTCATATGTAACAAACTTGCACATTGTGCACATGTACCCTAAAACTTAAAGTACAATAATAATAATTTAAAAATAATAATAAATAAATTAAAAAAAAGAAATGTCTGAGACTGGGGCTGGGCATGGTGGCTTACGCCTGTAATCCCAGCACTTTGGGAGGCTGAGGCGGGTGGATTATGAGTTCAAGCAATTGGGACCATCCTGTCCAATATGGTGAAAACCTGTCTCTACTAAAAATACAAAAAAAAATTAGGTGGGCTTGGTGGCATATGCCTGTAGTCCCAGCTAAGCTACTTGGGAGGATGAGGCAGCAGAATCACTTGAACCAGGGAGGCGGAAGTTGCAGTGAGCTGAGACTGCACCACTGCACTGCAGCCTGGGAGACAGAGTGAGGCTACGTCTCAAAAAAAAAAAAAATGTCTGAGACTGGGGAATTTATGATGAAAAGAGGTTTAATTGGCTCACAGTTCTGCAGGCTGCACAGGAAACGTGATTCTGTCATCTGCTCGGCTTCTGGGGAGGCCTCAGGGAGCTTACAATCATGACAGAAGGCAAAGGGGAAGCAGGCGCATCTTATGTGACTGGAGCAAGAGGAAGAGAGAGGGGGGGAGTTGCCACACACTATTAAACAACCAGATCTTGTGAGAACTCACTCGCTATGTGGTACCAAGCGAGGATGATGTTAAACCATGAGAAACTGGCTCCATGATCCAATCACATCCCTCCAGGCCCCACGTTTGGCATTGGGAATTACATTTCCACATGAGATTTGGGTAGGGACACAGATCCAAACCATATGATATACCATAAACCATAAAGCAATGATTAAAACTGAAAACCAAATGAAGCAAAAATAGTTAGACGTAAAAGGCCAAAAAACAAGATTAAATGAAATAAAAATACTCAACAAATTCAAAAGAAGTCAGAGAAAGAAGAAAAGGAGAAGAAACTACAGATGGGACAAATAGAAAGCAAACAGGAAGATGACCAATTAAAACCAAACTCTCCGGCATTCCACCAGTTGCGTGTGATTATTTAGCAACTCTCTGCCTCTGACAATACCTGTCACACAGGTTTGTCATCAGAGATTGTCACATGTGATATGGAAAGCCTGCTGTTTGCAGACCTGCAATCATTATACATTAGCTTGTATTGTTCGTAGCAGAGACCCAGGTCTCTGTGTTGGTTATGCTGAGAGCTCCCTTCTCATTGCTCGGTTTTCCTCCTCCTTTGATCCCTTTCTGTACTTCCACGCCCCACACCATCTGGTTGGAGAAGATTCTCAGCCTCTCGGTCTGCAAATGTTCAAAGTCCGTGTATCAAATAGCCAACAAATGTATTTCAGTACGTTTATCTGCTACCCAGTGATCCAGGAGAAATGCTTTCCTTTCTGCAAGAAGTCCGTGGCTGCTGATGCCAACAATGTGTTCTGTCTGTCCTCTTCTCTTTTCTGATCTGCATATTCTCAACTGCCCTGCACTTCTGGGAAGACTTTACACAGGGACAACTATGAGTTTTTGTAAGAAGATGAGAAGTCACCACTTTGGTAACCATCCATTAGACATTCCAATATTGCTGCAGACATGGACTCTAGCATGTTCTCTTCTTCTCTGACACCCACCCCTTCCCCCATTGGCCACAGCAACTTGGGTTTGCTCTTCAGCTATTGCAGGGCCTACCTCTGGGGAACTGTGACTTGCTTTATACCCTATCCAATAACACAGTGTGTCCTTATACACAGCAGGTGTTCAATATACATCTGTTGAAGGGATTTCATCACAGTTAAATCTGTGGAGAGTTCAGCAGATAAGTGAGTTGCTCAAGATGGTCAGAGGCTGTTTTATTCCATTTTGGCTACCGTAACAAAATACCTTAGCCTAGGGGGCTTATAAGCAGCAGAAATTTATGTCTCATAGGTCTGGATGCTGGCAAGTGGAAGGTCAAGGTAGTGTCTGTTGAGGGCCTGTTCCTTATAGAAGGCACCTCCTAGCTGTGTCCTCACATGGTGGAAGGGGAGAACAAGCTCCCTTGGCTCCCTTTTACAAGGCCACTTATCCCATTAATGGGGTCTTTGCTTTCATGATGAAATCACTTCCTAAAGTCTTTGCCTCCTCCTAATTCAAACCTAACCTATCAGGGGTTAGGTTTCAACACACGGATTTTAGGGGCACAAAAACATTGACTATAGCAGAGACATAGCTGTACCTGGGTCTGGGACCTTCTGGGTCCAGCTCCATTATGACAACCACACTGCCCATGGTCTCCCACATGATGTAATTCTGTTCTGTGACATTGTGCCCACGAGGCAGGGATGCAGTAGAGGCCTCTTCAGACATGGCTTGTTCTTGGTATGTCCGCATGGCTTTGTGATGCAGACCTGGAAGAATCCACCAGCTGCCCACTCTCATGCCTGACTCAGGTTCGTGGGTCCCTCCAGGCCCATGTCAGCCCGTCAATGTTTTCCTTGCCTCACCTCCCTGGATTCCCTTCTGAACTCAGGGAACATGGAGGGAGCCGGGAGTCTCTGTTTTTAGTTCATGCTCTTGTCTCCTATTTGCGAACAATGCCCAGGCAAGGGAATCTCTTTCCTACTGTTTTCTAAGAACATCAGGGACTTCCTTCAAACTCTTCACCTACTCCCTCCACTAATCCCTTCTCCCTCAGGGACACAGGGCAAAAGCCCACTTCCTGTGTGAAGATCCTTCCACAGTGTGGCTCTTTGGTTTTCTGCGGGTATCCAGAAAAAAGCTAAAGGTGAATGCACTCCGGAATCCAGAAGCACTGGCGATTTTCTCACCTTAGCTCAGAGAGCATCCCCACGGACACCCCTCGCCCCACCCCGGGCCCCCTGAATCCATACCATAAAATGTATCTCAGTTTGTTCAACTAGGGAGCCCGTTGAATATTTAATCCCTATTTAAAGATGGTGTTTATTTTATTTTTGAGTTTAAATTAGTCAGCCTCAGGATACAGAATTAGATAAGGCCGGGATTTAGCTCCCCTGGAATGATTCATTTCACATCAAGCCTTCTTAACTCTTTGGCTGCAGAGGGGAAGTGCCTGTGTCTTTCTCTGCAGAGTTGCCTAGGGCTGGCCAGGTGAATAGACATGCTCCCTCCTCCCCATCCTGCCAGCCAGGGCACGGTGTGTGCTTATGATGCATGGAGTTAGAATACTAGCCTTTTCAACACAACAGTCTTAAATCCTCACACAGGGAAATAGAGATAATATACAAGCAGGAAAAAAAGAAAAAGAAGCAGTCTTGAATTCTGCTACCTAAAGATAACCATTGTTACCATGTAGGCAAGCTTCCTTTCATGCTGTGTCAAGTGTTTAAAAAATATGGCTCAATATTACAAACACACAGGACTTTGTAGGGGATAATGACATCAAACTTTCATGTACCTCCCAGTTAAAATTCAAACGTGGTAGCTTTTGGATGCATTTGCTCTGGAGTTTAAGGGAAGAAAACTACGGATTCAGCCATAATGTTCACGCTGACACTCGAGTTATATATCCCTTTTCCAGTCCAGCTACCGCCTCCCTCCCCACCATTCTGAAGTCAATATGTGTCTTCCCATCCATGATTAATACCTAGTGTGCCTGTCCATGAAGAATGGATAGTGCTCTTTGGTCTGTTTTTTGCAATTTTATACAAATATCAGTCTGTACATACTCTCCTGAAAGTTGCTTTTTCCTTGAACAATATCTTCCAGATGAATCTAGAATCCTGCATTTCTGGTGAGCAGAGGATGCGCAACGCCCCCTTCAACCCCCACCCCAAGGTGATGCTGATGTTCTGGTCCAAGGCCTGCTCATAGCCTGGTGAGGCTTGGGGTCTTGGGACAGGTCTGTTGTCAGCCCTTCCTTCCTAGGAAGCACAGCCAGATGACCTTGGGGCTGGAGACCTCACTAGGCCCCTCGCCAGCAGTGCCCACATCCATCTTCATTCATCTTCATCAATATTTGTTATCACACTTTCTGATATTGTTCCTAGATATTGCTGTGCAGCTGAATGCGTGCCTTGTGTTTCCCAGGCCTTCGGGTCTCCTCCTCTGTGAATAGCTCCTGGCCCATATGTCTGTTGGGTCTTTGGTTTCTCCTTGCTGACTTGTAAGTGTTTTATTTTATTTTTTTTTTTGATGGAGTTTTGCACTTAATGACTACGTGGGAGTGCAATGGCATGATAGCAGCTCACCACAACTTCTGTCTCCTGGGTTCAAGCGATTCTCCTGCCTAAGCCTCCTGAGTAGATGGGATTACAGGTAAGTGCCACGACGTCCGGCTAATTTTGTACTTTTAGTAGAGACAGGGTTTCTCCATGTTGGTCAGACTGGTCTCGAACTCCCGACCTCAGGTGATCCACCCATCTCAGCTTCCCAAAGTGCTGGGATTACAGGCATGAGCCACCACTTCTGGCCAATTTTGATTTTAATGATCTGGATATCAATGATTTTTTGGCCAAATACCTTAAAAATATGTTTTCCCTAGTGGTGCACTGTATTAGTCCATTTTCACACTGCCGATAAAGACATACCACAGACTGGGAAGAAAAAGAAGTTTAACTGGACTTGCAGTTCCACATGACTGAAGAGGCCTCAGAATCATAAAGGGAGGTGAAAGGCACTTCTTACATGGCAGTGGCCAGAGAAAAATGAGGACGATGCAGAAGTGGAACCCCCTGATAAAACCGTCAGATTTCGTGAGACTTATTCACTACCAGGAGAACAGTATGGGGGAACCGCCCACATGATTTCAATTATCTCCCACCAGGTCCCTCCCATGACACAGGAGAATTATGGGAGGACAATTCTAGATGAGATTTGGGTGGGGACACACAGCCAAACCATATCATGCACTGTCTTTGTCTTTTAACTTTATTCATTGCCTTTTTTTTGTCAGATCAAAGCTTCTACATTTAATAAGATTGAATTTATCAGTAATTTCTTTTATGGTGTCTGTGTTTTGTGTCATATTAAAAAAAGTTTTTCTTTGCTTAGTGTCATAAAATCTGTCCTTTGTTTTCTTCTAAAAATTGGAAATCTGTTTCTCACATTCTGTTTTATTTCCTTTGTTCTTTGATTCGTAGGGATGTGAGGTAGAAATCTCTATCAGTTAACTCTTGCTTGGTAACAAGTAACCCCACACCTCAGAGGCCAACGACCATAGGCCACCATTTCTCACTCCTGAGCATGGGTTGCTTGGGAGGTTTCAGCTCAAACTGTGGTGGCTGAGCTGGATCTACTCCAAGTGTCTCTGATCCTCCTGGGTTTGGGGCCTGCCAGGGTGCCTTCTTCTCATAACAATGGCAGGAGTGCAAAGAACAAAGGGAAATGTGAAGGTCTCTTATCTTACTACACAGGCTGAGAATGGGCAGACTATCACTTTACCACATCCATTGGCAAAAGTGAGACACGTGGCCAAACCAGAAGTCAAGGGCAGGAAGTTTAAGTATGAATCCCATCTCCACATGCTATGATTTCCTGGGCTTTCAACTTCTTAAGGCTGAATTGTTTTATTCTCACCTCCCCAGACTGCAGAAAACACATTTTCTCCAGGACTCGTTGAACCATAGGGCAGAATGATTGTAGTTCACAAATACTAGATGGAAGGTGCCATTTGGCCACTGAGGCCACTTCCTTCCCCTTGTCCCCATCTACGGCCTCTGTTCTGCTCCCTGTCCGTCTGCCCAGGCCTTCCAGGCATCAGCCTCTTAATAGTTCCTGGCTTCGTTCCCTCTCTTCACTTCTATTATGTGAGGGTTTCCATCCTTATTTGGTGTAGGAGGACTGGACAGAGTCAACACAGCCTGTCACGTCCCCACTCTCAGCACCTGGGTACCCCTGAGTGCTCAGCATGAGTGGGGTCCCCCAGTGTCTCCCTCCATGGCACGTTCTGAAGGCATAGGAGCTGGACTGACATTTGGGACACCTAAACCTTTGTTCCACTTCTGCCAGGACAACTTCCTTGGTCCAGGCAAATCATGGCAGCTCTCTATGCCTCATTTTTTTATTCCTCACACAATGGAATAACATAACCCTCAGTACTTACCTAAGGGAAGAGAAATGATTCCCCTGCCTTCTCCCCATTTCTGCATTAGCTGGAGCATCAGATTTTTATGTCTGGCCAAGAATATAGGGAAGGAAGAGCAGGTAAGCTTTGGGCCGAAAGAGGGCATTTAGGGGTTTCACTTAAGGAAAGAAAGCCAGGGGGCAGAGAGGGGTGGTGGAGCATGATCTTGGGCCAATGGTGAAGAACTAATGAAGTGCAATGTGCATAGGTTAAGTTGTGTAGCAGCCTGGGTCCCATCAAGAGATAGATAGAAACCACATAGTGGGTCTAACGGGGAAGTGTAGTATAAAGGATTGCAACTATGATAAAAGAGTCACTGTAAGACATAAAGCAATTCTGCCTGGTGTCCTAGTGCAGAGGGAGGTACCCAAGGAAGCACAGATTTGAAAGGTGTTCGGATGTCATAAAATGTGGTTCAGCCACCGCATAAGAGACGTTTGTGGATTTGGGCAGGCTGGAGCTCGTCAGCAGCTTTTGCACAAGCACTAGGCCACCCACTGGAGTGCAGGTGAGGGAGCCGGATGAGCCACTGGAATGCAGGGGAGGGAGACGGCCATGAGCCGCTGGTGTGCAGGGGAGGGAGCAGGCCGTGAGCTGTTGGGGCAGGTGAGGGAGCTGGCCATGAGCCACTGGAGTGCAGGTGAGGGAGCTGGCCGTAAGCCGTTGGTGCAGGGATGCATGGCGGGAGTCTGGCTGCCTTTGTAGGGCAGGAAGTCTCCAGAATGCTTGAGTCCCGCAGGGTCTGGCAGAAGGAATGGCAGCTCTGTGCGGACCCTCTAGAATACAGGTCACTGTGTTCAGGTTGTACAAGGGGTACAAGAGGAGTTCTGGGAAACTTTTCAGGAACTTCCAGACCACATGGGCCCTGCTACGTTTTGGTTTCCATGTCAAGATGCTGCAATCCAAGGCTACAAGGTGGCTGAGGGACCAGGCCTAGGTCTGTGGTTGGGGCTTGAACATGATCAAGGCCCAGGCAGAGAGCTCGTGCCCCCTGCAGTCTCTCCATCCTCTACCTAGATGCCTGCAGAATGTTCACTTCCAGAGGGTATATTGAACAGTATTTCCCAGTTTATCACAGTGCACGTATTGAAAGGTGCACTAGGAGCTGGGAGGCAACAGACTGAAAACTGACACTGGAGATCCTGGCTCATAGCAACGAAGAGAAGCTGAAAAGGAGTGGGAAAGAACTAACTGTAATTTTACATCACCAATCTGCATCTTTGTTTCAATGGTTTGTGGCAACAAAAATGACTATTTTTTCTACCCTCCTAGTTCAGACATAGCCTGAGACTTTCTCTTTTTTTTTTAGATGAGGTCTTACTCTGTCACTCAGGCTGGGGTGCAGTGGCCTGGTCTCGGCTCATCGCAATCTCCACCTCCCGGATTCAAGTGATTCTTCTGCCTCAGCTTCCAGAGTAGCTGGGGCTAACAGGCACTCGCCACCACGACTGGAAAATTTTCGTATTATTAATAGAGATAGGGTTTATCCATGTTGGTCAGACTGGTCTTGAACTCCTGACCTCAGGTGATCTGCCCACCTCTGCCACCCAAAATGCTGAGATTACAGATGTGAGCCACTGTGCCCGGCCACCTGAGACATTTTGGGCAACAGGTGTGACAGAAGAAATGTGTATCCCTTCCGGGCAGGGGATTTAAGAAGTGGCTCATGGCTGATTGAGTTTTCTTTGTTCTGTTTCTGGAGCTGTGGGAGCATCTTCTGGGATACGGGTCTATCTTTTTGAGTCTCTGAATGACTACGACCACTAGAGGCCTCTTGTTTACCCGTGATGGATGTGAAATCAATTGAGAAGTCAAGGCTGGGTGCGGTAGCTCACGCCTGTAATCCCAGCACTTTGGGAGACTGAGGCAGGCAGATCATGAAGTCAGGTAATCAACACCATCCTGACAAATACGGTGAAATAAAGTCTCTACTAAAAATACAAAAAATTAGCCAGGTGTGGTGGCAGGCGCCTGTAGTCCAAGCTACTCAGGAGGCTGAGGCAGGAGAATCTCTTGAACTCAGGAGGCGGAGGTTGCAGTGAGCTGAGATTGCACCACTGCACTCCAGCCTGGGCCACAGAGTGACACTCCATCCACTGCACCCCATGCCCTGAAAAAAAAAGAAAAGAAAAGAAAAGAATTCAACTTTCCTGTTGAAGCCACTGAGGTTTGGGGACTTTTTTGTCACACTGCATCACCTGTCCTGACCAATGCATGACTCATCTCATCCTTGGCACAGCCCCTGAGAGAAGGGGCTTCATCCTCATTTCACAAATGAAGAGTCAAGTCTCAGAGAGTTTAGCAGCATGAGCAAGGTCACACAGCGAGGGGTGGAGCTTGGATTTGAATCCAGGTCTGTCTAACCTCAAAGACTGAAGTGGGGATGAAAATTAGTTGCTGTTGTTGTTTGCCTGTCACCCAGGTGATGTAACACTTGTCTAGGCTCTGTCTACTGGGGCTTTGTGACATATCTCTGCACTGATCACCCAGGTGATGAGACTCTTGTCTAGGTTCTCCTATCCTTGGATTGTAACTTAGCAGGATCTTGGACTCATATCCTTTTAGGGATCATAGAAGTGAACACATCAAAGCTGCCAAGATAAAGTGGAAAAGTGGGCAATATTGCCAAATGCAAAATATCTGGGCTATATTTTGGTCTGAGATCACCATTTGAGATTCCTGGAAGTTAGGAAATATGGAGGCCAACTCCTGTAGGGATGTTGTATAAGACTCCACTTTCTAAGTCAATGATCTCAACCCTGTGGATCAGCACTCTCCATGTAATGGGACATCTTAACCCATTTTGTGCTGCTATAACAGAATACCAAAGACTAGGGAATCTATAAATAAAGGAAATGTATTTCTTAGAGTTCTGGAAGCTAGGAAGTCCAAGGATTAGGGGTCTGCATCTGGTGAGGGCCTTCTTGCTGTGTTATCTCATGGCTGAAGGCAGCAGAGCAAGACTTTGAGAAAGAAAGAGAGCAAAAGGGGCTGAACTTTCTTTTAATACAAGCCCACTCCTAAGATAACTAACCCACCACCAAGATAACTAGCCTATTCCTGAGACAGTGACATTAATCCATGCATGGGGGCAGAATCTCATAACCCAATCACTCTTATTAGGCCCCACCTCTCAACACTGTCACATAGAGGATTAAGTTTCCAACACTTGAGCTCTGGGGGACACATGCAGACCATACATGGGGGATTGATGAGTATATGGGAGTGGCCAGTCATGAATATTTCAGCTGAGAGTTGTGTTTGGGAGCTGAAGCCATGCACCATCATGGCAGGGCACACATAAACCTTTGAATGCTCTGAGGAATGAATATTGAACATTGTAACTCATGGCAGAAGGTGGAATATTTAAAAGGCAGAACTGCCTGGGTAAACTAAAAGAGTGAACAAACAGCATGTAGCCTGTGGCTGGCTCCTCTTCTTTTCCCATCCCTACCTTTCACCTTTCTCTCTTTCTTTCCCTCCCTCTCTCTCCTTTCCATCCCTCCTTCCTTCCTTCATTTCTTCCTTCCTTCCTCTACCTTATTCTTTCTCTCCCTCCCTGCTTCCTTGTTTCTTTCCTTCTTTCTCTTTCCCTCTTTCTCTCCCTCCTTCCTTCTTTCTCTCTCTCATCTCCTTCTCTCTTTCTCTCTCTCTCCAACTTTCTCTCCCTCCATCTTTCCTTCTCTCATTCTTTCCTTTCTTCTCTCTTTCCTTCTTTGTCCCCTTCCTTCATTCCTCCCTCCCTCCATCCTGCCTTCCTTTCTTCTCTCTTTCTTTGACTGATGTCTTCTGAGCCCAAGCACCCTGTGGGGTACTAAGTGGTACCAAAATTGACTCAAGAATCAAGAAGAAATAGAAAACCTAAGAAGTACTATAACATGAATGACATAAAACCTCTAGTAAAATAAAATCTCTCACAGAGGAAGGACTAGGCCCAGATGGTTGTATGAGCAAATTTTATAGACTTTCAAAGAATGGATCATTCTAGTTATGTCCCAAACAACTATAGCTATGAATATTAATGCTTGATTTTCCAAGAGCTTCATTTCCTAAAATCTGTAGGTTCAAAGGTAGATTGGCATGTGTTGGAAATCCTCAAATGTTGTGCAGTTCCTTGGAGTTTTAGCATTAAAAAAGAAAGGCCTTGCTTGCATTAACTTTGAATTTTGTAAGAGTTACCAGTTAATAGAGATACTCTATGCATTTATATACACTCTGATTTTATAGGAATGGAGGCATATCAGACAATTGGCTCTGCACCCAGGTTTTTTACTTTGTAACATATTTTGGACATCATTTTTTAGTATCCTTTTAAAATTTATTTTTTTAATTAGCTGCATAGTGTTCTATCATATGAATAATGATAATTTCAATAAACGGTAAGGTGATAATCATTAACGTGATTGATAAACATTAAGGTGATTTCTAGACTTTTTTTAATTAAAAAGATGGTATAATACTTCCTCCCATTCATACATAATTCCAGGCATCATGAGTATGTCTGTAGGGTAAATTTCTGAAAATGAAATTGCTGAATCAGAGAGTATTTTCATTTATAATTTTGGTATATATTGTTTATCACAATTGATATAGTTTGTACTAATTTATAATCCCAGTAACAAGACGTCAGTAACACTTCAAACTCCACAACTTCACTGGCAGTGCTTGAACTCATGATGCATATTGCCAGCCTCCCTTCAAGGAAAGTTCTATTAACTCTACAAAAATTTTATAAATGGCAGACGTTACATTTCCAGATAGCTTTGTGGTAACCAAAAAAATAACTGATTTATAAGCAATTTGTATATCACGTTGAGACAAAATATATTTGTGATAAATATCATTATTGTTAGGTATTTAAAACATCTCATGTATCAAGAAATCATACTTTAGATGGGGCCAAACTGGCCGATTAGAAGCAGCTGTGGCCCGTGGCTCTCACAGAGAGCAATGAAAACTGCGAGTGAATTCTGCACCTTCAATGGATGTATTCAGGTTCCTGCATTGGGACTGACTAGGCAGACAGCTCGACCCACAGAGAGTCAGGACAAGCAAGTGGGTCAGTGACCCACCCAGGTGTGGCACGGAGCTAGCCAAGTCCCCACTTGCAGACAAGGGAGGCTATGAGTGAATTTGCGACCCTGCCCGGGAAACCATGCTTCTCTGATGGATCTTTCAACCTGCAAATCAGGAGGTACCTTCATGAGCTCAGCAACCACAGCCTCAGGTTTGAAGCACAGAGCTGTGTGGAGTCTCAGCACAGTGATTGCTGGCTTACTGCAGCATGCATAGAAACCCAGGAATTTTGCATACTCTGCCCTGAGAATTCCAGCAAACCGGGAGATACATCTGTGCATTCCCTTTGGAAGGGGGCTGAATACAGGGAGCCAAGTGACGTCATTCTGAGACCCCACTCCCACAGCACCTCACAAGACCCATTGGCTTGGAATTCCAGCTGGCCAGTGACAGCAGGCTGGAGAAAGCTGGAGGTGGACCGAGTTCCCAGGGGGAGGGGCAGCCACTCTATCTGTGGTTTGAGTTTGCTGCTCTAGACTGCTGGCACCAGGGATCAGGAGGAGTCCCCTATAACACAGTACAGCTGTTGTGACTGATCATGGCCAGGCTGCTTCTTTAAGAGAGACTGAAATCCATCCTTCCTCACTGGACAGGGCCTCCCCATCAAAATTTTAGCAACTCCATCCAGAGTTCTATGGACAGAACTCTGATTTCTCCCTGGGATGAAGTCCCCAGGGAGAGAAGTAGCTACTGTCTCCCCAGTTCAGCCAACTGAAACTTTCCAGCCTGCTGGCTCTGAAGACTCCTGGGGGTCAGAACAACACAACTGCTCTGCCAAAGGGCAGCCAGACTGCTTCTTTAAGCAGTCCCTGATCCTGTTCCTCCTGACTCGGTGAGACCTCCCAACAGGGGTCTCCAGACATCTCCTACAGGAGCGTTCCAGCTGGCATCAAGTCTGTACCCTCTTGGACTTGTGCTCCCAGAGGAAGGATCAGGTTGCCATCTTTGCTGTTTTGCAGCCTTCACTGGTGAGACCTCCAGGTGCAGGAGAGACTGATGTGACTAGGGTCTAGAGTGGACCCCCAAAAACCACAGCAGCCCTAGCCCTAGGGAAGAGTGGTCTGACTGTTAAAAACAAACAGAAAGCAACAACAACAACATCAACAAAAAGACCCCATGAAAAACTCCGTTCAAATGTCAGCAACATCAAAGGCAGATAAGCCCACAAAGATGAGAAAGTATCAACACCAAAACGCTGAAAACTCAAAAAGGCAGAGTGCCTCTTCTCCTCTAAATGACAACAACACCTCCCAAGCAAAGGCATAGAACTGACCCGAGGCTGAGATGGCTGAATTGACAAAACTAGGCTTTAGGAGGTGGGCAATAACAAACTTCTCTGAGCTGAAGGAGCACGTTCTAACAATGCAAGAAACTAAAAATCATAAAAGAACACAGTAGCTGATAACCAGAATATTCAGTTTAGAGAGGAACATAACTGACATGATGGAGCTGAAAAACACAACATGAGAACTTCACAACACAACCACAACTATCACTCACAGAATAGGCCAAGTGGAGGAAAGAATCTCAGAGCTTCAAAACTATCTGTCTGATATAAGACAGGAAGAGAAGAATAGAGAAAGAAGAATAAAAAAGAAAGAACAACAAAACCTTCAAGAATTATGGGATTATGTAAAAAGACTGAACTTAAGACTGATAAGGGTGCCTTGACCCACCACGATCAAGATGGCTTCATCCCTGGGATACAAGGTTGGTTCAACACAGGCAAATCTATAAATGTAATTCATCACATAAACAGAACTAAACACAAAAACAACACGATTATCTCAATAGATGCAGAAAAGGCCTTCAATAAAATCCAACATCCCTTCATGTTAAAAACTCTCAATAAGCTAGGTATTGAAAGATCACACCTCAAAATAATATGAGCCGTATATGACAAACCCACAGCCAATATCATACTGAGTGAGAAAAAGCTGGAAGCATTCCCCTTGAAAACTGGCACAACAAAAGGATGGCCTCTCTCACCGCTCCTATTCAACGTAGTACTGGAATTTCTGGCCAGGACAATCAGGTAGAAAAAAGAAATAAAGATATTTAAATAGGAAGAGGTGAAGTCAAATTATCTTTGTTTGCAGATGACATAATCCTGTATCTAGAAAACCCCATCATCTCAGCCCAAGAGCTTCTTAAGCTGATAAACCACATCAACAGAATCTCAGGATACAAAATCAGTGTGCAAAAATTGCTAGTATTCCTATACACAAACAACAGGCAAGTGGAGAGCCAAATCGTGAATGAACTTCATTCACAATTGCTACAAAGAGAACAAAATACATAGGAATACAGCTAACAAGAGAAGTGAAGAACCTCTTCAAGGAGGAATACAAACCACTGCTCAGAGAAATCAGATAGGACACAGACAAATGGAGAAGCACTCCATGCTCATGGATAGGGAAGAATTCATTCCTGAAAATGTCCATACTGCCCAAAGTAATTTATAAAAGAATTCAATGTTATTTCCATTAAACTACCAATGACATTCTTCACAGAATTAGAAGAAAGTATTTTAAAATTCTCGTGAACCAAAAAAGAGCCCAAATAGCCAAGGCAATTCTAAGCAAAAAGAACAAAGCTGGAGGCATCACACTACAAAACTTCTAACTATGATATAATGCTACAGTAACCAAAACAGCATGGTACAGGTACAAAAACAACAAATGAAACATAACAGAGAACTCTAAAATAAGACCACACACATACAACCATCTGATCTTTGACAAACTTGACAAACACAAGCAATGGGGAAACGATTCCTTATTTAATAAATCATGTTGGGAAAACTGGCTAGCCATATGCAGAAACTGAAACTGGACATCTTCCTTAAACCTTATACAAAAAATAACTCAAGATGGAATAAAGACTTAAACATAAGACCTAAAACCATAAAAACCGTTGAAGAAAACCTAGGCAATACCATTCAGGACATAGGCATGGGCAAAGACTTTGTGAATAAAACACCAAAAGCAATGGCAACAAAAGCCCAAATAGACAAATGGGATCAGACAAAACTAAAGAGCTTTTGCACAGCAAAATAAACTATCATCAGAGTGAACAGACCACCTACAGATTGGGAGAAAATTTTTGCAATCTATCTGTCTGACAGATGGCTAATATCCATAAACTACAAAGAACTTAAACAAATTTACAAGAAAAAATCAGCCCAATCAAAAAGTGGACAAAGGAAACGAGCAGACACTTCTCAAAGAAGACATTTACGTGGCCAACAAACATGAAGAAAAGCTCATCATCACTGGTCATTAGATGAATGCAAATCAAAACCACAATGAGATAGGATCTCACGCCAGTTAGAATGGCGATTATTAAAAAATCAGGAAACAGCAGATGCTGATGAGGCTGTGGAGAAATAGGCGTGCTTTTACACTGTTGGTAGGAGTGTAAATTAGTTCAGGCATTGTGGAAGACAGTATGAAAATTCCTCAAAGATATAGAACCAGAAATACCATTTGACCCAGCAATCCCATTATAGGGTATATACCCAAAGCATTATAAATTATTATACTATAAAGACACATGCACTGTATGTTTATTTCAGCACTGCATGTTTATTTCAGCACTTTTCACAATAGCAAAGTCTTGGAACCAACACAAATGCCCATTAATGATAAACTGGATAAAGAGAATGTGGCACATATACACCATGGAATACTATGCGTTTATGTCCTTTCCAGGGACATGGATGAAGCTGGAAATCATCATTCTCTGCAAACTAACACAAGAAAAGAAAACCAGGCTAGGAGCAGTGACTCATGCCTGTAGTCTCAGAACTTTGGGAGGCTGAGGTGGGGAGTTTGAGATCAGCCTGACCAACATGGAGAAACCCCGTCTCTACTAAAAATACAAACAATTAGCCAGGAATGTTGGCACATACCTGTAATCATAGCTACTTGGGAGGCTGAGGCAGGAGAATCGCTTGAACCCAGAAGGCAGAGATTGTGTTGAGCCGAGATCACGCCATTACACTCCAACCTGGACAGCAAGAGTGAAATTTTGTCCAAAAAAAAAGAGAGAGAAAGAAAATGAAAAAAGAAAAGAAAACCAAACACTGCATGTTCCTACTCATAAGTGGGAATTGAACAATGAGGACACATCGACACAGGGAGGGGAACACCACACACTGGGGCCTGTCATGTGGTGGGAGGCTAGGGGAGGAATAGCGTTAGGAGAAATACCTATGTAGATGACGGTTTGACGGGTGCAGCAAACCACCATGGTACGTGTATAACTATGTAACAAACCTGCATGCTCTGCCCATTTATCACAGAACTTAAAGTACAGCAAAGAAAACTTTACATAAATGCATAAGGTCTAGAAAAGCTAATACATTATAATGAAAAGTCAACTATAATCTCAGCTCAAAGAGAACACCATGAAATTATGAAGAGCTCTCCACAAATCTCTAAATTTATGTCCTCATAAGATTACATTTCTATTTCTTCTTGAATAATTTCCTCATTTTAGCTATGATTTAGTGATAGTAAGAAGGTAATTATGAGGAGAAAATTCTCCTAACACTCCATTGAGAAAATTCTGCCCCATTTCACCATACACCTGAGTCTTAAGCAGTCACTTCTAATGTAGCTGAATAATAGATCCTCACCCAGCTGAGTCTATGAGTTGAATCCATGTATGTGAGATAAGTCCCCCAAGGAGAGGTAATAAGCTGGGAATACCATCAGCTCATCTTTCTTCAGGCCTATATTTGTCATTGTCACTTGTAGAAGCAGGGCAGCCCTGGCATTGGGATTGGCAGTAACAGAGAGTATCAAAGGGAAAACTAAAGTTCCCTAATTTTTGGAAAAAAGCAGATTGGAAACAGACGGGCTCCAGCGTTTTCCATGTGTGAGGTCATTGCCCCAGGAAGTCTTGCTCAGGACATTTCTTGTCAGCAAAGCAGAAGTCAAACGATATTCCTACCTTCCAAGACAATAGAACATAATGTCAGATTTTGTCATGGATTCCCACAAGTTCAAGAAACTTTCATGGCCTTATTTAACTGCTTAAGCATTTCTACTAAAAAATTATTTGGCTTTCAAATACACAGGAATCTGTTTGGAAAAATTTTAACCAGAAAAATTTGGAATTCTAAAGTAAAAAATGCATAAGGCCATAAAAATTTTTTACATCTTTTAATTTATATGTCAACTGGGGAAAGAGAAACGTTCTCTGAAGTTTCCTTTTATACCATTAAAGACTTATTCTTTATTGCCAGCAATACAGGGTGACTTATTCAGGTTGAATCTTGAAGGTAAACTTTAACTGAATTTTAAGTTTTGGCTAATTTTTAAGCATTTCTCAGTCACCTACCATGATTTCATCTCAGAAACCAAAATCTCAGTTTCATTTAGATTTTTGAAATATTAAAACAGAAGATTAAATGCTTCAAAATAATACTTATGTAGAGACTTATATGTGTGGACCAGAAATCTCCAGGTATTACAAAGTTTATGAGAACATAATAAATGTTGATACACACATTTAATTCTGAAATAAAAACTTACAACAAATAAAACTAACAAATCAAGAAAATTTTGTAGGTTATACATTTTATGTCTAAAAATATAGGTATGAAACACTCAAGGATAGACAAAAGAAGAAATCACAAGAGGAAATAGAAAATATGTAGAGACAAATTAAAAACATGAAATACCAAAAGTTAAGAGATACATCAAAAACAGTACCATAAGGGAAAAATTTATAGCTATAAGTGATTATAAAAAATAAGATACCGAATCAACAACTTTACTCCTAAGGAACTAAAAACAGAGGGAAAAAGAGGGACTACTAAAGAGGAACAACTAAAACTAGCAAAATTGAAAAAATGATAAAGATAACAGTGGAAATAACTGAAATAGAGAATAGAAAAACAATATCAAAAATCAACAAAGCCTAATTTGTTCCCTGAAAAAGATCAAAACTGACAAAATTTTATCTAGATTGACTAAGAAAAAAAGTGAATATTCAAATTACTAAACTCAAAAATAAAATGGGTACATTACTAACACATTTTTGGAGTAAAAAAGGGATGTAGGAGAGTAACATAAGGAAGTATACACTAAAAAATTGAATAGCCTAAATAAATTGAACAAATTCCTAGAAACAAAAAACCTACTAAGACTGAATCAGAAAAGTTGAATAAACCTATTCAGCAAGGAGATTCAGCAGGAAGATTGCATCAGTAATCAAAAACCCAGCAACAAAGAAAAGCCTGGACCAGATGGCTTCACTGTTGAATTCTACCCAATGTTTAAAGCAGAATTAAAACCACTTTTTCTCATACTTTTTCAAAATATTGAAGACGCAGTAATTTTTTCTAACTTATTCTATGAGTCCAGTATGACCCTGACACCAAGCCAGACAAAGGCACCATAAGGAAACTGCAAAAAAAAATCCCTTATAAATGCTGAAGCAAAAATCCTCAACAAAATACCAGCAACTCAAACTTAGCAGTACTTTAAAAGGATTATACACTATGAATGAGTATAATTGACTCCTGAAATAAAAGTATGTTCCAACACATGAAAATCAGCATAATATCACATTAACATAAAGAAGGAAAAAACCCTCATGTGATCATATTAATCAAAGAAGAAAAAGCGTTTGTCCAAATTTAACCCACATTCATGATAAAATATAGTTAGTAAACTATAAAAAGAAAGAAAACACCTTAACATAATGCTATACAAAAAAATAAAACAAAACAAAACAAAAAAACACAGCTAACATGGTGAAAGACTGAAAGCTTTTACCCTAAGAGCAAAAACAAGGATGCTTTCTTTTACTACTTCTATTTAATATAGTACTGAAGGTTCTGGTTAGTTAAAACAATAAGGTGAGTAAAAGAATTAAAGATATTCCAATTCTTTAAAAAGTAAAATTATCTGTTTGCAGATGACATAAACTTATATATTAAAAATATTTTAGTTTCTGTGAAATAAACTGTCAGATGCAATAAACACAATTCATCAAAGCTGCATGAAACAAAATAATACACAAAAATCGTTGTATTTCTACAATAACAATAAACTATCTGAAGAAGAAATCAAGACAACAAGGTCATGTATGATAGCATCAAAATAATAAAATACTTACGAACCCACTTAACCAAGGAAATGAAAAACCTGTAGAGCAAAAACTATAAACATGGCATGAAAGTATTAAAGATGACACAAATAAATGAAAAGACATCATGTGTTTATGGACTGGAAGACAAAATCTTGTCAAGGTGCCATTGTTATCTATAGTCTTCCACAGATTAAATAAAATCACTACAAAAATTCCAATATTTGCAAAAATAGAAAAACCTATTCTAAAATTCAGATGAAATCTCAAAAAAACCCAAGCACCCAAATCAATCTTAAAAACTAACAAAGTTAGAGGACTAACACCTCCTGGTTTCAAACTTCAGTATGCAAAACAATGCTGTACCAGCATAGAGACAGACGCAAAGACTAATGCAATAGAAATAAAGAACCAAAAAATATGGTCATGATTTTTAACAAGGGCGTCAAGACTGTTCAATGGGGAAAGGACGATATTTTTTAAAATGGTGTTAAAAACGGATATTTACATCTTTCATCTATCTATCTATCTATCTATCTATCTATCTATCTATCTATCTATATCCCAAATTAGCTTTTTGTCTGTCATGTATGTTGCAGATCTATTTCCCCAGTCTTTTGACTTTTGACTTTGAGGCATTTTTCTCTTATACAAAATTTTAATTTTTATGGAGTCAAATACAACCTTGGCGCCGATCTGGTTCCCGTACTGCCCGGCCTGCGTGAGCACGATTTCCTTCATGGCCAAGGCGTTATTTCAGCGGCAGTAGAAACGCGAGAAGGAGAAGCAGACGCATAGCTACCCAGCCCGCCCTCCACCGACGCTGAAATCGCCCCGCGTCCACCTCCCTCAGCCTCGGATTAGGCTCCCAGAATAAGCAACAGCTTTACTTCCACACAGGTGTACCCACCTGTGAATCCCTTGCCGTTGAACGTTTGTTGGAAAACTCAGGTGTCCTTGCTGTGGTCCTTTCCACGTTGGGGAAAGCTGGTCAGCTGGAGAACTTCCTCCCACATCTTTAGTAAGACTAAATCCCTAGCTGAGCTGAAACTGAATTTTCCTCCCATGTGGGAGGGGAAGACTCTTGTTTCCATATTCACAGAGTGCCTTTGCACCTGTCCTAGATTGATAACATATTGTTGTAATTGATGAGTCTTTTCATCTATTAGGAGACCTGTGCTTAGGAAAGGTCTTCCGAAAGTTAACTCAACAGGATTTAATTATAAGTTTTACTTTGGAACAGTTCAAACCCACAGTAAGCTATGGGTGTTAGAGATAGTCAGGCGTCTGATTTAGCTACAGTCTTCTTTAGAGTAGGATTAGCCCTTTCACCTTTCTAGAGGACTGCGGTCTGCACACAGAGTGAATGTAATATTGGATTCTTAAAGCTGAGGATAGGTGTTGGGATACACCTGCTGTGAAAGACGGGCCATGGCCACTTTGCAGGCTTTTAGATTACCCAAACTGAGGAGATATTTCTTCTGGTAAAGATTTTTCAGATGGGGTGGGGAATACCTCGATCTAACCAGTGAAGATATCAGTAAGCGTTAGCAAATATTTGAATCTCCTGCAGAAAGGTATCTGAGTAAATTAGAGTTGCCAGTTCTCACCTGGATAGGGTCCTGAATTTTGGACAGGTTTACCTCAAGAAGGAGAAAATTGCTGGCCATTTGGGTCATGTCAGGCAAAGAGCTCACAGGGCTGAGTCACCTGTTTTGGTGTCTTGAAAAGATTTACCCCTATAAACAAATGAGACATTAACAGAAACCAAGAATCCTTTCTAGGGTGAAAAGAATAATGAAAGTGCTGAATTATATTCCTATGATTGGTACTTGGCATTAGTAATTTATTACCATCATTCGGCCAGCCAGAGGGGCCCTGGACTGAAATGCAGACCCTGGCTCATTTTTGTTCTTCTTCAGAGTGTTCTGGCCCAGTTCTAAGTATGCTGTCCAGCACGCCCATAAGCTTCATTGGCCCTTTCAGTGCAGGGGCCTTGGCTGTGGCATCTACAACGGCATTTCCTTTTACATGGTCAGTCTCTCTTTTGATGTCCTCTGCAATTAATTATAGTCACTTTTTGGCAGCAAAGCGGCATTCTAACAAGCTCAAAATTTGAATAATGTTGTATGGAAAAGCCCTTGGGGGTCAGGAGTCCCTACCCATTCCAAATTACAGCATAAGCATGAAGCACTGAAAAGTCATACTTGGAATCAGTGTAAATGTTAACTTTTAAATCCTTCCTCAATTGCAGGAGCTGAGTAAGTTCAATTAACTCAGCTTTTTGAGCTGAGGTCGAGGCCAGCAAGACTTGTGCCTACTACTAATAGCATACCTACCCTTCTTGTTTTCTTGATGCATAAAACAACTTACATCTGTTAACCAATCTTCCTTGGGATGGTCAAGGGGCTCATCCTTCTTAAGTCTGGCCTGCTAGAATAAATTTGTTACATAACCTGTGACATGCTTTGGCTGTGTCCCCAGTCAAATCTTATCTTGAATTGTAGCTCCCATAATTCCTATATTTCGTGGGAGGGACCCAGTGGGAGGCAATTGAATCGGGGGATGAGTCTTTCCCATGCTGTTTTCGTGACAGGGAATAAGCCTCATGAGATCTGATGGTTTATTTATTAATTTATTTTTGAGACATAGTCTTGCTCTATTGCTCAGGCTGGAGTGCATTATCAGGACCTTGGCTCACTGCAACCTCTGACTCCTGGGTTCAAGCGATTCTCCTGTCTCAGCCTACCGAGTAGCTGGGATTATAGGCGCCTACCACCATGCCTGTCTAATTTTTGTACTTTTAGTATAGACGGGGTTTCACCATGTTGACCAGGCTGGCCTCGATCTCCTCACCTCAGGTCATTCACTGCCTTGGCCTCCCAAAGTGCTGGGATTACAGCTGATGGGTTTATAAAGGGGAGTTTCCCTACACAAGATCTTTTGCCTGCTGCCATGTAAGAGATGTGACTTTGCTCCTCATTTGCCTTCTGCCATGAGTGTGAGGCTTCCCTGACCATGTGGAACTGTAAGTCAATTAAACCTCTTTTCTTTATAAATTACCCAGCCTCAGATATGTCTTTATTAGCAGCATGAGAACAGACTAATACTACTAGTATGCCAGAAAGGCTAGAAGCACCTGTGGACTCTGGCAGATAAGTAGCTGGGTTTATGGTTTGGCAGGCTTTAAGGGTTATGTCTGGAGTGTCTAGCAATAAGCCCTGATACTTTCATAAATGTTCTCTTATTATTCACTGCTGCCCTTTATCTTCTAGGACCACCTTCCCTTGGTATGGGGTCAAAAACCTGTAGGTGCTGTTCTAATGTTAGTTTATTAGCTTTGCCTGCTAGAAAAGTGGTAGCGGCAGTAGCTCTAAGACAACAAGGCACCCTGAGGCCACCTGGTCAATCTGCTTAGAAAATTAGGCTGCTGGCCTTGGAATGTCCCCCAGTTTTGGGACAAGATTACCTAAGGCCTATGCCTTGCTTTTTGGTCACATAAAGAAAAAATGGTTCATCCAACTTGGGGATTCCCATGGCTGCAGCAGAGCCCAATTTCTCCTTGAGAGTATTGAAGGTTTGCTTGCAGTTCTCATTACATCCTAGGAGCTCTAAATCTTTCCCTTTAGTGTATCATATAAAGGCTTGGCTACATGCCCAAATCTGGGCACCCATAAGCAGCAGTACCCAGCCATCTCTTAAAAAAGCCCACAGTCATTTTTTGGACAGGGACTGTTGGGTGACTAAAATAACTTTTTTATCTTCTAGGGAGGTTGATCAGTTCCAGAGGTTAAAACAGATTCCAAATATTTAAGTCTTTCAGTCAAAATCTGAGCTCTGTGTGGTGATGCCCTATATCTGCAAGTTCCCAGGAAATTTACCAACTTAACATTATTATTATGAGTCTTCTTTATTTGGGTTAGCAATGAGCAAGTCACCTACATACTGAGTAATTGTGTCCCTTTCCAATTATAGATTTGTTAAGTCCTTAGCTAGAGTATTTTCAAATAAGTGGGGGCTATCCCAGAACCCTTCAGAGATGACTGTCCAGGTTAGTTTTGTGGCTGAATGCATATCTGGATCAGTCCATTCAAAGGCAAACATATTATGAATCTGGATGCATTGAGATCCAGAAAAGTGCATCTTTCAGATTTAAGAATGTAAACCAGCTTGCATCCCCTGGGACATGGTAAGTATTGGGTACAATGAGGTGTATGGAGACAACTTCATTTCTTAATGCTCCAAGGGTTCTGACAAATCTGTACTTGCCATTAGGCTTTTTATCTGGTAACATGCGAGTATTGTAAGGAGACTCTCAGGGGCTTCATAACTCATATGGCAAGAATTTGGCAATAAGGGGTTGAATTTCCCCTCATGCTTCTTGCCTTAAAATATATTGTCTCTTCTGAGGTCGAGGAGTACTAGGCTGAAGTTGGATTTCAATGGGGGAGGTGTTTAGTACGTTTCCCAGAGCCTGTGTGGCCCAATCCTCAAGATTTACTTAAGACAACACCTCAGGTGGTAAATGTGACAGCTCATTCTTAACTTCTTTTTTCCCCTGATGGGTCAGGAACAAAAGTAACAGTTTCTATGCTTTATGATCTGTGAAGGTGACCATGACTTGGTCTCCTCAGTCAATAAACCTCTCCCCAGTAAGAGGTCAGGCAATCAGACAGTACTAAAAAGGCAGGCGAGAAACCTAGAGGCTCTGGAGGACAACTTAGAAGATACAAAAAGGAGTGTTTTGAGGCTTGTCCATCATGAGAAGACAGGAGACCATTGAATTAAATCAGTACAGAGTAATCTGCTCCCACACCTAATACGAAGTTAATACTCCTACCTGCTATTTCAAGAGTCACCTGAGGTTCCTCCATCTCTCGATAGCTAGTAGTCCAATGGGAGTGGAGGTAGGAAGTATCAGGCCCCGCCACTTTTGTGTCTGCTGGGCTCTGATAATGGCTCCCTTGGAAGCACAGTGCATTTCCTTCGGCAGAGGCTTACCTTCCTACAGAAGGCACACAGATTTATACCCAAGGCGCAGTGGCCCAGAGGCACAGACTGCGATTTTCACTTTCTCACTTCCTCTGTGAAGTCCAGGGGTGAAGGGGCGTCCTCTGAAGTGGTGGAGAGCACAAGGCTGCAGCTAGAAGCTGGGCCTCTTGGAAGATTTGCTTTATTTTATGTTTTCTCTGCTCAATTCCTGTGATGGAAAACTGCAAAATCCAAGTCTAAAATCTGATCCATGGGAGTCTGGAAGCCTAAGGCTGCTTTTGGCAGCTTCCTGCAGATATAAGAAGGAGACCGTGCTATAAATTAAACTCCTAGAAATGCCTGTCCCTTTTTGGAGTCAGGGTCAGTGTTAGTGTATTTCCTCAAGGTCTAAATTATCCACCCTTGTAATAAGGCTAGGTTTTCATCTTTTCCCTGAGTAATTTTCCAGACTTTATAAAAATTAAAAAGCTGTACCACACTTTTTTTTTTATTCCTTCACGGAGTCAATCATAATTTTTTCTCTCTATATCCTACTTTCTTCCTAATTCATTTGTTTTTTCTAGATTCTAGTTCTTTTGGGTCCTAGTCAGGCACTGCTGTGCCTCCTACTTGATAGGTGTCATGCCCCTGGTTGCAGGTTGCCACCCTATTAGCATGTGCTCTAGCCACTCCCATAATGCACTGCTTTTCTACCATGCAGCAGGCGAACATAAATATATGCAAATACTGCCTGGTCAGATCATACGTCAAGGTTAGCCTTTTAAATTTGTCTATGAATTTTCCCGGAACCTCTGAAAACTGTTTTAGTTTTTCCTTGCATATGGCTAATTCAGATATAGAAAAGTGTACATTTACCTATATAGTATGGGGAAAAGAAAGAGAGATCAGACTGTTACTATGTCTATGTAGAAAGAAGTAGACATAAGACACTCCATTTTATTCTGTACTAAGAAAAATTCTTCTGCCTTGAGATGCTGTTAATCTGTAGCCCTAGCCTCAACCCTGTGTCACAGAAACATGTGCTGTGACGACTCTAGGTTTAATGGATTTAGGGATATGAAGGATGTGCTTTGTTAAACAAATGCTTGAAGGCAGCATGCTTGTTAAAAGTCATCAGCACTCCCTATTCTCATGTACCCAGGGATGCAAAACACTGTGGAAGGCCACAGGGACAACTGCCTAGGAAAGCCAGGTATTGTCCAAGGTTTCTTCCCATGTGATAGTCTGAAATATGGCCTCATGGGAAGGGAAGGACCTGACCATCCACCAGCCCGACACCTGTAAACGGTCTGTGCTGAGGAGGATTAGTAAAAGAGGAAAGCCTCTTTGCAGTTGAGGTAAGACAAAACCATCTGTCTCCTGCTCGTCCCTGGGCAACGGAATGTCTCAGTGTAAAACCCGATTGTATATTCCATCTACTGAGATAGGAGAAAACTGCCTTAGGGCTGGAGGTGAGACATGCTGGAGGCAATACTGCTCTTTAAGTAATTGAGATATTTATGTATATACACATCAAAAGCACAGCACTTTTTTCTTTACCTTGTTTGTGTTGCAGAGACATTTGTTCACATGTTTTCCTGCTGGCCCTCTCTCCACTGTTACCCTATTGTCCTGCTACATCCCCCTCTCCGAGAAATGCCCGATAATGATCAATAAATACTAAGGAAACTCAGAGACTGGTGTTGGCGCTGGTCCTCCGTATGCTGAGCTCTTGTCCCCTGGGCCCACTTTTTCCCTATACTTTGTCTCTGCATCTCTTTTCACAAGCCTCTAGTTCTACCTGACGAGAAATTCTCACAGGTGCGGAGGGACAGGCGACTCCTTCAATATAGTGTCCCTATTATCATCTGTCACTTCCCAGAGAGGGCAAATATTCAACTTTGCCAGCTGATAAGAGGCCCCACTACATGTTGTTCTGGTGAAGCTCGGGTGTTTCGAGAGTGGGGTATGTACGTAAGACAGGACTCGAAGGGCAGGGAGAAGATGATGAGCGGGCACTACATAACCCTGGAAAACTAGAAGAAATTAATAATACGTTGCACACCTCACTAGAACTGGAAGGAATCTGATTGTGTTCTTATGGTGAGCTCGGACTGGCAGGGGGAGTTCAGTCCAAGCTAAGAAAAGCCTAATATTAAGAGTAACTAGCATTAAAAGGGTAATCAATTATGTGCCATCCCTGTTTTGTCTTTTCCTCCATCAAACATATAGAAGCCCATTTTAAATTTTTATCCTGACCAAGCATCAGAGAAGCCTGTATATAATGTATTTCCTCCCTCTTAGTTTCTCTTCTATAAAACAAATGAAGCTGCAAAATAGGAGTCAGATCAAACAGGGGAAATAGGAAAGAAGTAACTTGTATATTGTAATGTATTAGTCCATTTTCTTTTATATATATATATATACTTTAAGATTTAGGGTACATGTGCACAATGTGCAGGTTAGTTACATCCGTATACATGTGCCATGCTGGCGTGCTGCACCCATTAACTCGTCATTTAGCATTAGATATATCTCCTAATGCTATCCCTCCCCCCAGCCCCACACCACAACAGTCCCCAGAGTGTGATGTTCCCCTTTCTGTGTCCATGTGTTCTCATTGTTCAATTCCCAGTTATGAGTGAGAACATGCGGTGTTTGGTTTTTTGTCCTTGCGATAGTTTACTGAGAATGATGATTTCCAGTTTCATCCATGTCCCTACAAAGGACATGAACTCATCATTTTTTATGGCTGCATAGTATTCGATGGTGTATATGTGCCACATTTTCTTAATCCAGTCTATCATTGTTGGACATTTGGGTTGGTTCCAAGTCTTTGCTATTGTGAATAGTGCCCCAATAAACACACGTGTGCATGTGTCTTTAAAGCAGCATGATTTATAGTCCTTTGGGTATATACCCAGTAATGGGATGGCTGGGTCAAATGGTATTTCTAGTTCTAGATCCCTGAGGAATCTCTACACTGACTTCCACAAGGGTTGAACTAGTTTACAGTCCCACCAACAGTGTATAAGTGTTCCTATTTCTCCACATCCTCTCCAGCACCTGTTGTCTCCTGACTTTTTAATGATCTCCATTCTAACTGGTGTGAGATGGTATCTCATTGTGGTTTTGATTTGCATTTCTCTGATGACCTGTGATGATGAGAATATTTTCATGTGTCTTTTGGCTGCATAAATGTCTTCTTTTGAGAAGTGTCTGTTCATATCCTTTGCCCAGTTTTTGGTGGGGTTGTTTGTTTTTTTCTTGTAAATTTGTTTGAGTTCATTGTAGATTCTGGATATTAGCCATTTGTCAGATGACTAGGTTGCGAAAATTTTCTCCCATTTTGTAGGTTGCCTGTTCACTCTGATGGTATTAGTCCATTTTCACACTGCTACGACAAATCTGACAAAACTCTCTCAGGAAAAAGTGACCTGCTGGGTTAAGAAAGCAGGGTCCAGCTGCCCTATACCAGCTCATCAAAGATGAGAGAAATGGTTAAGAAATGAGAGAAAACTGTTAAGAAAAAGTCTCATGTTCTCCATCTTGAGGGTAATTGTTTGCAAAGGGTTGTCATAAAAGAGGCTGTCACTAAACGGGCATATCTGATCTTATCATGTAGAGCTCTTAAATACCACATTTCAACTTCAATCATGATGGCGAGGTTACTGCTGATCTTTTCTGATAATTACAGTAAAAAAATTCTAGGTTCCAAGACAATTCTTTTTTTAGTGTTACTTGGACAAGTGGCAAATTAAACAAGCAGTCAGTTCAGAGTCAGAGAATCGCTGAGGAAAGTAAAAGCTAAACTGTTTGGGGCCTCTGTCCTGGGGCAGCCTCCAGGCTACTGCAAAACAGATGCGATGAGCAGAAAGGTGACAAGATGTAGAGCACTCAGTTGAGGGACTGAAAGCACAAGGTGGACAGTCCAAAAAGAGAAAGTGGCAAACATCTTGTTTAGCCAAATCCATTCTTCTCAATATTCCCCAGGGCCTCTAACCCTGTGGGCTTGGCCTCTAATCTGAGTATGATAATAGTGGATAATCATTCTTGCCCACCAGATTGGCTTCACGACTCTAAAAGACAGCCCACTTGCCAGGTGTCAGCTGATTGATTCTGTGTGGATTGTTTTCCTTGGAGTGGGGGTCTTGTCTTGTTGTCCATTCATGGTGTTGCTGAAAGATGTTGCTGGAAAAGAGGGTCCTGATACAGACCACAAAGTAGGATTCCTAGATCTTCTGCAGGAAAAAATTTGAGGTGAGTTAGAGAGCACAGTGAAAGAAGCAAGTTTATTAGAAATTACTCCATTACAGAGTTGGACATCCTCAGAAAACAAGAGCAGGAATGCATTGTCTTTTGTTAGTGTCTCTACTTATAAGTAACTATAAAGATAAAGAGTTATAATTAAACTTGGAAGGTGCAGATGTAGTCACTAAAGTCGTGGCTATTCGTTTTAACAATAACCATTGACCCATTGACCTAAGCTAGCTCATTAATAATATCCTTACAAAAAATGCTGCACTCCTAGGACATTTATACATTTTTCAGGCTTGGTGGAAGATGTCTTGTATGACCACAAATATTCTGCAATTGTAATTTGTGGCCAGTTAAAAAATGTGACTATTTTCAGACCATGAACATTAATCTTCTAGATGCCCTGTGAGTACCTAGCTACTCATATTAAGATAGAATATTCTAGTCATGTTTATTAAACTAGAAGCTAGGTAACCATGAGTTCCCCTAACACAGCAAGTCTACTCCTCAAGGAGAAAATGTATTTCTCAGGGATTTTGTGCATTTTGTTTAATGGCATTTGGTATGTTTACCAAAATGGCAGAAAAGAGTGAAATTACTCCTCAAAAATTTCTCAAGATTGGATATCAAATAAACAAAATGATTACAGTTAATATGCAATTTGATACAGTTGATATTCAGAAGAAATTTTGTTTGAAACAAAATGAGATTTTTATTGTTACTTATTTATTATTATTATTATTATTATTATTATTATTATTATTATTATTATTATTTTGAGACAGAGTCTTGCTCTGTTGCCCAGGCTGCAATGCAGTGCACTATCTTGACTCACTGAAACCTGTGCCTCCCTGGTTCAAGCAATTCTTCTGCCTCAGCCTCCCAAGTAGCTGGGATTACAGGCATGAATCACCACATCCAGCTAATATTTGTATCTTTAGTAGAGATGGGGTTTTCCTCTTTTGGCCAGGCTGGTCTCAAACCCCTGACAACAAGCGATCTGCCCACCTTGGCCTCCCAAATAGCTGGGATTACAGGCGAGAGCCACCACTCCCAGCCACAATGAGGTTTTTAAATAATTCTGATTTCCTGCTGTTGAGCAGGGAGCTGAGAAAATTCAACAGATCATGGGCCTATACTAGGGGAAGACTGAGGACAAACTCTAGAACACATATGATTAAATTAATTACAATGGAAACCAAATCAAATTTAGTAAGGCCACACCTCTTAGTTGCAAGATGTTTCCCCACATTTTGAAATGCGATGTTATTCCATGGAAAAGAAAACTAGTGTTTATCTCCAGAGTAAAGAACAGAGTTCCCTGCAATGATTGATTGACTGAGAACTATGGCTCAAGATTTAAAATCCTTTTTCCCATTTATAAACTAAAAATAAATTTCTAATCCCCTGTTGATTAAATGGACCTCTCTTCTTGGATAAGGACTTTCCAAAGTTAACCTGAAAAGCTAGTTCAAGCCATGGGTCACACATGCCTCATTATACTCTCCTCCCTTTTGTTTTAATTTTAATTTCAATTTCAATTTTTAATTTACATTTGTGGGTACATAGTTGGTGTATATATTCATGGGGGTACATGACACACTTTGATGCAGTCATGCAATGAGTAATAGCTTGTGTTAGAAACAATCCAATTATACTCTTTTAGTTTTTTTAAATGTGGAATTAAATTTTGTTTAATATAATCACCGTGTTGTGCTATCAAATGCTGTCTTATTCATTCTTTCTAACAATTGTTTTTTTTACCCATTTAGCATCCCCACTATCCCCTTGTTCCCTCCCTGCCCTTCCCAGCCTCTGGTAACCATCCTTATACTCTCTAACTCTATGACACCAATTGTTTTGAATTTTAGCACCCATAAATAGTGAGAACATGTGACATTTGTCTTTCTGTGTCTGACATTTCACTTAACATAAAGACTTTCAGTTCCATTTATGTTATTGCAAATGGAAGGCTCTCATTATTTCTTACAGCTGAATAGTACTCCATTGTGTATATGTACCACATTTTCTCTATCCAGTCATCTGTTGATGGACATTTAGGTTCCTTCCAAATCTTGGCTATTATAAACCTTGCTGTAGCAAACATGAGAGTGCCAATAGGTCTTTGATTTACTAATTTTTTTTCTTGTAGGCATATAATGAGCAGTGGGATAGCTGGACCATATAGTAGCTCTAGTTTTCGTTATATCGGGAACATCCAAACTGTCCTTAAATGTGCTCCCAACAGCAGTGTACAAGGGTTCCTTCACTCGACATACTCACCAGCATTTGTTTTTGACTGACTTCTGGATAAAAGCCACCTTAACTGGGGTGAAATGATATCTCATTTTGGGTTTGATTTGCATTTCCATGATGATCAGTAATCTGGAGCACCTTTTCATTTGCCTGTTTCACATTTGTATGTCTTCTTTTCATAAATGTCTATTTAAATTTTTTGTCCACTCTTTATTTGGGTTATTATTTTTTCTATGGAATTTTTTGAACTCAATATATTGTAGTGTATTAGTCTGTTCCTGCACTGCTATAAAAAAATACCTGAGACTGTGTTATCTATTTATTTACTGAGATGTAGTCTTGATCTGTTGCCCAGACTGAAGTGCAGTGGTGCAATCTCGGCTCACTGCAACCTCCACCTTCTGATTAAGCAATTCTCTGCCTCAGCTCCTGAATAGCTGGGATTACTGGCACCTGCCACCATGTCTGGCTAATTTTTGTATTTTTAGTGGAGACAGGGTTTCACCATCTTGGCCAGGCTGGTCTTGAACTCCTGACATCGTGATCCACCCTCCTCAGCCTCCTAAAGTGGTGAGATTACAGGCATGAGCCATGGCACCTGGCAAGACTGGGTAATTTATAAAGGAAATGGGTTTAATTGACTCACAGTTCCACATGGCCGGGGAGTACTCAGGAAACTTCCAATAATGGCAGATGGGGAAGCAGGCACCTCTTACATGACAGCAGGAGAGAGAGCATGTATGTGAAGCAAAAGGGGAAGAGTCCCTTATAAAACCATCAGATTTCCTGAGAAATCACTCATTATCAGAATAACAGCATGGGGGTAACCACCCCCATGATCCAATGGCCTTCTACCAACCTCTCCCTCAACATCTGGGGATTACAATTCAATATGAGATTTGGGTGGGGACATAAATCCTAACCATATCATGTAGCTGTTAATTGATTTTCAGATGGATAATTTTCAAATATTTTCTCCCATTCTGTGGATTTTCTCTTCACTTTCTTTCCTGTTTCTTTCAATTTGAAAAGGCTTTCTGACTTTCTGTAATCCGATTTGTCCATGTTTGTTTTAGTTGTCTGTGCTTCTGGGGCATTATTTAAGGAATTTTTGCCCAAACCAATGCCCTAAAGAGTTTCCCAATTGTTTTCTTGTAAAAGTTTGATGGTTTGAGGCGTTAGGTTTAAGTCTTTAATTCATTTTAATTTGATTTTCGTAAGTGGCAAGAAATAGGGTTCTAGTTTTATTCTTCTGCCTATGGCTTGCCAGTTTTCCCAGCCCTATTTATTACAAAAGCTGTCTCATTTTTTATTGTATATTCTTTCCACTTTTGTTGAAATTTAATTTAGCTGCCCCTCCCATAGGATTCCAGAACACTGCTATGAGGGTCTGAATGTTTGTCCCTCGCATAGGATTCCAGAACACTGCTGCTGGGTTCCAAACGTTTGTCACATAAGATTCCAGAACACTGCACGAGGGTCTGAATGTTTGTTCCTCACAGGGGATTCCAGAACACTCCTGCTGTGGTCTGAATGTTTGTCCCTCACATAGGATGCCAGAACACTGCTATGAGCGTCTGAATGTTGGTCCCTCACACAGAATGCCAGTTTTACCAGATATATTTATTACAAAAACTGTCTTATTTTTTATTGTATGTTCTTGGCACTTTTGTTGAAAATTAATTTAGCTGTATGAGTTTGTTTCTCAGGTCTCTATTTCGTTCCATCTGTCTTTATGTCTGTTTTTATGCTAGTGTCATGTTGTTTTAATTACTACAACTTAGTAGTATAATTTAAAACCAGGTAATGAAATTCCTCCAGTTTTGTTTTATATACTCAGCATAGCTTTGACAATTATGGTGTTTTGTGTTGTTTCCATATAAATTTCAGAATTTTTTTTCTATATCTGTGAGGAATGTCTTCTTCTTTTTTTTTTTTTTTTTTTTTTGGTGGCGTCTTGCTCTGTCACCTAGACTGGAGTACAGTGATGTGATCTGGGCACAGTGCAACCTCCACCTCCTGGGTCCAAGCAATTCTTTGCCTCAGCCTCCTGAATAGCTGGGATTACAGGCACCCGCCACCATACCTGGCTAATTTTTTGTATTATTAGTAGAGGTGGGGTTTCACCAAGTTGGCCAGGCTGGTCTTGAACTCCTGACCTCATGATCCACCAACTTCGGCCTCCCAAAGTGCTGGGATTACAGGCATGAGCCACTGCCCCTGGCCTGTTATTTTGATAGAGATGGCATGAAATGTATAGATTGCTATGGATAGTACGGACATTTTTTAAAAAATACTGATTCTTCCAATCTGTGAAAATAAAAATATCTTTCCAATTTTTGGGTCCTTTTTCATTTCTTTTATCAGTGTTTTACAGTTTTAATTGTTAAGAACTTTTATTTCTTTGGTAAATTCCCACATATTTTGTTTTATTTGTGGCTACTGCAAATAGTATTACATTTTTGAATTCCTTTTCAGTTTGTTGACTGTTGGCATATAGAAACCCTACTGATTTGTATGTGTTGATTTCGTATTCTGCAAATTTACTCAAGTTATTACCTCTAATAGATTTTGGTGGATGTATTAGGCCATTCTCATATTGCTATAAAAAGTAATCAGTGACTGGTTAATTTATAAAGAAAATAGGTTTAATTGGTTCATGTTTCTACAGGCTGTACAGAAAGCATAGCACTGGCTTCTGCTTCTGGGGAAGCCTCTGACAACTGACAAGGTGAAAAATAAATCCAGTGCTTGCACATCACATGGTAAGTGCGAGGGCAGGGGGGAAGTGTTACACACACTTATAGATAACCAGCTCTGATAAAAACTTACTATTGTGGGAACGGCACCAAAGGAAATGATGCCAAACTGTCCGTGGTAATCTTGCCCTCATAATTCAATCACCTCCCCTCTAGGCCCACTTCCAACATTGAGGATTATATTTCAATATAAGATTTTGGTGGGAATACACATCCAAACTGTATCATTTTGCCCTTGGCTGTTCCAAATCTCAAATCCTTCTCATATGTCAAAATACAGTCATGACTTCCCAATAATCCCCAAAGTCTTAACTAATTTCAGCCTTAACTCAAAAGTCAAAAGTCTCATCTAAGACAAAGCTAATTTCTTCCTCCTATAAGCCTGTAACATAAAGAAACAAATTAGGTTCTTCCAAGATACAAATGAGGCAGAGACATTGAGTAAATACTCCTATTCTAAAAGGAAGAAATCAGCCAAAAGAAAGCGGTCACAGGATCTATGAAAGTCTGAAACCCAGAAGGGCAGTTATTGAATTGTAAGGCTCCAAAATAATTATTTTTGACTCTGTGTCCCATTTCCAGGGCATGCTAATGCCTTGGGAAGGTTCTATCTTGTGACTTTGCATGGTTCAGCCCCCACAGCTGCTCTCATGGGCTGGCATACTATGCCTCTGGCTTTTCAAGGTGCAAGGTGTAGGCTGTAGCTAGATCTACCATTCTGGGGTCTGAGGTCTGGAGGACAGTGATCCTCTCTTCACAGATCTACTAGGCCATGACCCAGTGGGGAGCCTTCCTGGGGACTGTCACTGCACATTTCTTTCTCCATCGTTTTAGTAGAGAATCCCCATGAGCGCTCCACACCTGCAACATGCTTCTGCCTGCACACCCTGTCTTTTTCATACATCCTTTGAAATAAAGGTGGAGACACCCAAGTCTCAACTACTCGCATTTGGTAAACCCACAGGCCTAACCCCACATGGACGCTACCAAGGTTATGGCTTGCACCCTCTGAAGCAGTGACTGGAGTTGTAACTGGGTCAATATGAGCTACACCTGGAGCTGAAGCAGTGGCAAGGATGCAGTGAGCCTTGTTCCAAAGCTACCCAAGGCAGCAGGTCCTAGACCTGATCCCAGAAACTATTCTCTTCTTTTAGGCCTCAGGGCCTGTGATGGGTTGCTGCCTTTCAGATTTCTAAAATGCCTTCAATTCCTCTTTCCCATTGTCTTGGCTATCAACACTTGCTTTTTTTTAGATTATACAAATATCTCTAACAAGTGGTTGACCCATATGCTGCTTGAGTTCCTCTCTTATAAAAGCTTTTTATATTTCAGCCACACGACTAGGCTGCAAAGTTTTCAAGCTTTTACAGTATGCTTCTTTTGTAAGTATAAGTTACTACTTATTTTATTTTTATTTTTTTGCTAGAACATGTGAGCACAGGTTGTTAGAGGCAGCCAGGTCACATCGCAAATGCTTTGCTGCTTAGACATTTTTCCAACAGAAACCCTAAATCATCAATTTCAAATTCAAACTTTTTTATATCCCTAGTGCATGACAGAAATTCAGCCAACCACTTTGCTAAGACAACATGCATGACCTTTGTTTCAGTCCCAATATGTTTCTAGTTTTCATCTGAGACCTTCTCAGCCCGGCCTTCACTGTCCAGATCACTATCAGCATTTTGGTCACAGACATTCAACCAGTCTCTAAGAAAATCTCAACTTTCCCTCATTTTTCTGTTTTCTGAATCCCACAAATTCTTCCAACTTCTGCCTGTTTACCCAGTTACAAAGCTGATTCCACATTGTGGGGTATTCTTATAACTACTTTCCATTCCTTGGTGCCAATTTTTGTATTAAACTATTTTTGCAACACTATGAGAGTGGGACTGGATAATTAATTTTTTACAAAGTAGGTTTAAGTGGCTTATGATTCTACAGGCTGTAGAGAAAACATAGTACTGGTATATGCTTCTGGGGAGCTCTCTGGAAGTTTACAGTCATGGCAGAAGTTGAAGCAGAATCTTGCACATCACAGGGCAAAAAGCAGAAGCAAAAAACAGAGTGGCGAGTTGTTACACAGTTTTAAATAACCAGATTTTATGGGAACTCACTCACTATCATGAGGATAGCACCAAATGTGATGGTGCTAAGCCATTTATAGTAATCTACCCCAATGGTTAAATCACCTTTCAACAGGCACATCTCCAACATTGAGAATTACATTTAAATATGAGATTCGGGAGGGAACACACATTCAAACCCTATCAGAGGAGTATTTATGCCTTTTCCAATATAACATTATAACATTGGCAAAAAAAAAAAAAAAAGGTAATTTGACTTCTTTTCCAATTGGGATGCGTTTTATTGCTTTCTCCTGTCTGATTGCTCCAGATAGGACTTTCAGCATTATGTTGAATAACAGTGGTAAAAGTGGATATTCTTGTCGTCTTCCAGATTTTAGAGAAAAGGCTTTTAGTTTTTCCCCACTTAGTGTGATACTAGCTGTGGGTCTGTCATATATGACTTTATTATGTTGAGGTATGTTCATTCCATACCCAGTTTTCAAAGGGCTTTTTATTATTAAAGAATATTAAATTTTATCAAAATTTTTTAGCATAATTGAAATGATTATATGGATTTTGTCCTTGTTTTTTTTTTTTTTTTTTTTTTTGAGATGTAGTCTCCCTCTGTCACCAAGGCTGGAGTGTAATGGCATGATCTCAGCTCAATGCAACCTCTGCCTCCCAGGTTCAAGTGATTCTCCTTCTTCAGCCTCCTGAGTAGCTGGGATTACAGGTGCTCACCACCATGCCTGGCTAATTTTTGTATTTTTAGTAGAGACGTAGCTTCGCCATGTTGGCTAGACTGGTTTCAAACTCCTGACCTCAGGTGATCCACCCACCGCGGCTTCACAAATTGCTGGCATTACAGGTGTGAACCACTGTTCCTGGCCCCTTCATTCTGTTTATGTGATCTATCACATTCATTGATTTGCATGTTGAACTATGCTTGCATCCCTGGAATAAATCCCACTTAGTCATTATGAATTACCTATTTATGTATTGTTTAATTCAGTTTGCTAGGCGTTTTGCGAATTTTTGCACCAATATTCTCCACTCCACTCTACTTCACTCTACTATTCCACTACATTCCAGTCCATTCCTTCCCACTCCACTCTACTCCACTCCACTCCATTCCATTAAACTCCAACCCTTTCCAATCCACTCCATTCCACCCCATTCCACTCCATTCCATTCCACTCCATTTCATTTCATTGCACTCCACTCCACTCCATTCCACTCAACTCCATTCCATTACACTCAATTCCACTCCACTCCACTCCATTCCTCTCCACTGCATTCCATTGCACTCCACTCCATTCCATTCCACTCCACTCTACTCCATTCCATTCCACTCCATTACATTCCACTCCACTCCACTCCATTCCCCTCCGGTACATTCCTTTTCACTCCACCCCATTCCATTCCACTCAACTCTGCTCCATTTCCCTCCACTCCACACCCTTCCACTCCATTCCATTTCACTCCATTCCAATTCAATCCATTCCATTACACTCCACTCCATTCCATTACACTCCACTCCACTCCATTCCATGCGGCACCACTCCACTCCACTCCACTCCACTCTGCTCCATTCCATTCCATTTCATTCCACTCCACTCCTTTCCACTCCATTCAATTCCATTCCTCTACAATCCATTCCACTGCACTTCACTCTACTCCATTCTCCTCCACTCCACTCTATTCTGCTCCAGTACAATTCATTCCACTCTACTCCATAACATTCCACTCCATTCCACTCCATTTCATTTTATTCCATTCCACTCCACTCAACTTTTCTGCACTTCATTGTATTCCACTCCATTATATTCCATTCCACACCAATCCATTCCATTCCACTCCACTCCACTCCATTCCACTCCACTCCACTCCATTCCACTCCACTCCACTCCATTCCACTCCATTCTCTTCCATTCCACTCCACTCCATCCGACTCCACTCCGTTCCATTCCAGGCAATTCAACTCCACTCCACTCCATTCCACGCCTGTCCATTCCATTCCACTCTGCTCCATTCCACTCCATTCCACTCCATTCTATTCCATTACATTCCACTCCACTCCATTCAACTCCACTCCATTCCACTCCAATCTACTCAATTCCATTCCACTCTTCCTCATTCCATTCCACTCCACCCCACGCCACCACATTCCAATTCATACCAATCCTCTCCACTCCAGTCCACTCCATTCCACTTAACTCCATTCCATTCCACTCCAATCCATTCCACTCCAATCTACTCCTCTCCACCGCACTCTAATCTGTTCCATTCTATTCCATTCCTTTCCATTCCACTACACTCCATTCCACTCCATTCTATTCCATTCCTTTCCTCTCCACTCCATTCCAATCCAGTCCATTCGATTCCACTCAATTCCACTGAACTCCACTCCATTCCACAGCACTCCATTCCATTCCACTCCACTCCATTCCATTCCAATAAATTTCACTACATTTTATTCAACTCCATTCCATTCCACTCCACTCCACTCCATTCACCTCCACTCCATAGCATTCCACTCCACTCCATTACATTACACTCAACTCCATTCCATGCCCCTCCACTCCATTCCATTCCACTCCACTCCATTCCATTCCACTCCACTCCATTCCACTCCAATCCACTCTGTTCCACACCACTCCATTCCACTATAATCCATTCCTTTCTACTCAACTCCATTCCATACGGTTCCATTCCACTGCACTCCACTCAACTCCATTCCACTCCATTCTACTCCATTCCACTCCATTCTATTCTATTCCACTCGAATTCACTCCATTCCACTCCACTCCATACGATTCCACCCAATTCCACTCTGCTCCACTCCATTCCACTCCACTCCATTCCATTCCATTCCATTCCATCATTTTCCATTCCACTCCACTCCATTCCATTCCTCTGCACTCCACTCCTTTCCACTCCACTCCATTCCACTCCACTCCATTCCATTCCATTCCACTCCACTCCACTCCACTTCCATTCCACTCCACTCCACTTCATTACACTCCACTCCATTCCATTCCAATCCACTCCATTCCATTCTACTGCATTCCATTCCACTCCACTCCATTCCATTCCACTCCAATCCTTTCCACTCCACTCCATTCCACTCCATTCCATTCCATTTCACTCCACTCCTTTCCAGTCCACTCTACTCCACTCCACTCAATTCCACTCCATTGCACACCATTCCTCTTGACCCTGTCCCATTCCACTCAACTTCCCTTTATTCTTCTCCACTCCATTCCACTCCACTCAACTCCATTCCACTCTATTCTATTTCATTCCACTCCACTCCACTCCATTCAATTCCAGTCAATTCCACTCCGCTCCTCTTCATTACACTCCACTCCATTCCATTCCAGCCCACTCCACTCCACCACACTCCAATCCATTCCACTCTTCTGCCCTCCACTCCACTCCATTCCATTCCATTCAATTCCATTCCACTCCACCACATTCCACTCCATTCTCTTCCATTCCTCTCCACTCCATTCCAATCCACTTCACTCCACTCCATTCCCCTCTACTCCACTCCACTCCACTCAACTCCACTCCACTCCATTCAATTCCACTCCACTCCATTCCACTCCATTCTATTCCGTTGCACTCCACTGCATTCAAATCCACTTCACTTCACTCCATTCCACTCTGTTCTATTCCGTTCCACTCCACTTCATTCCATTCCAAACCACTCCATTCAATTCCACTCAATTCCACTGCACTCCACTCCATACCACTCCACTTCATTCCATTCCAAACCACTCCATTCAATTCCACTCAATTCCACTGCACTCCACTCCATACCACTCCACTGCATTCCATTCCACTCCACTCCACTCCATTCCAAAACACTTCACTCCATTCCCTTCCCCTCCATTGCACTGCACTCCACTCCACTCCTCTCCATTCCACTCCATTCCCTATCATTCCACTCCACGCCATTCCATTCCACTCCACTTCACTCCACTCCTTTCCACTATATTCTATTCAGTTCCACTCCACTACAATCCATTCCACTGCACTCCATTCCATTACACTTAATTCCACTATGCTCCACTCCATTCCGCTAGGCTCCAGTCCATTCCACTATGCTCCACTCCATTCCCCTCCACTCCTTTCCATTCCCCTCCATTCCATTCCAATTCTCTCCACTCTAATTCCATTCCATTCCAATCCATTCCATTCCACTCCACTCCATTCAACTCCTGTAAATTCCATTCCACTCCACTCCATTCCTTTCCACTCCACTCCATTCCATTCCACACCACTCTGTTCCATTCCATTCCACTCCTTTCCATTACACTCCACTCCACTCCAATCCATTTCACTGCTGTCCACTCCTTTCCACTTCACTCCATTACATTCCACTCAACTCCACTTCATTAGACTGCACTCCACTCCACTCCATTCCACTTAACTCCATTCCTTTCCACTCCAATCCATTCCACTCCAATCCACTCCTCTCCACTGCACTCCACTCTGTTCCATTCTATTCCATTCCTTTCCATTCCACTACACTTCATTCCACTCCATTCTATTCCATTCCATTCCACTCCACTCCATTCCAATCCAGTCCATTCGATGCCACTCAATTCCACTGCACTCCACGCCATTCCACTGCACTCCATTCCATTCCACTCCACTACATTCCATTCCAATAAATTTCACTACATTTTATTCAACTCCATTCCATTCCACTGCATTCCACTCCATTGCCCTCCATTCCATAGCATTCCACTCCACTCCATTACATTACACTCAACTCCATTCCATGCCCCTCCACTCCATTCCATTCCACTCCTCTCTATTCCATTCCACTCCACTCCATTCCACTCCAATCCACTCTGTTCCACTTCACTCCATTCCACTACAATCCATTCCATTCTACTCCACTCCATTCCATACAGTTCCATTCCACTGCACTCCACTCAACTCCATTCCACTCCGTTCTGTTCCATTCCACTCGAACCCACTCCATTCCACTCCACTCCGTTCGATTCCACACAATTCCACTCTGCTCCACTCCATTCCACTCCACTCCATTCCATTTCATTACATTCCATAATTTTCCATTCCACTCCACTCCATTCCATTCCCCTGCACTCCACTCCACTCCTTTCCACTCCACTCCATTCCACTCCACTCCCTTCCATTCCACTACACTCCACTCCAATCCACTACACTCCATTCCATTCCAATCCATTCCATTCCACTCCACTCCACTCCACTTCCATTCCACTCCACTCCACTTCATTACACTCCACTCCATTCCATTCCAATCCACTCCATTCCATTTCACTCCACTCCATTCCACTCCACTCCAATCCGTTCCACTCCACTCCATTCCACTCCATTCCATTCCACTCCACTCCTTTCCAGTCCACTCCACTCCACTCAATTCCACTCCATTGCACACCATTCCTCTTGACCCTATCCCATTCCACTCAACTTCCATTTATTCTTCTCCACTCCATTCCACTCCACTCCACTCCATTCCACTCTATTCTATTCCATTCCACTCCACTCCACTCCATTCGATTCCAGTCAATTCCACTCCGCTCCTGTTCATTACACTCCACTCCATTCCATTCCAGTCACTCCACTCCACCACACTCCACTCCATTTCACTCCTCTGCCCTCCACTCCACTTTATTCCATTCCATTCAATTCCATTCCACTCCACTACATTCCACTCCATTCTCTTCCATTCCACTCCACTGCATTCCACTCCACTTCACTCCACTCCATTCCCCTCCACTCCACTCCACTCAACTCCACTCCACTCCATTCAATTCCACTCCACTCCATTCCACTCCATTCTATTCCATTGCACTCCACTCCATTCAACTCCACTTCACTTCACTCCATTCCACTCCATTCTATTCCGTTCCACTCCACTTCATTCCATTCCAATCCACTCTATTCAATTCCACTCAATTCCACTGCACTCCACTCCATTCCACTCCACTGCATTCCATTCCACTCCGCTCCACTCCATTCCGAAACACTTCACTCCATTCCCTTCCCCTCCATTGCACTGCACTCCACTCCACTCCTCTCCATTCCACTCCATTCCCTACCATTCCACTCCACTCCATTCCATTCCACTCCACTTCACTCCACTGCTTTCCACTATATTCTATTCCGTTCCACTCCACTCCAATCCATTCCACTGCACTCCATTCCATTACACTTAATTCCACTACACTCCACTCCATTCCCCTCCACTCCTTTCCATTCCCCTCCACTCCATTCCATTTTTATCCACTCTATTCCATTCCATTCCAATCCATTCCATTCCACTCCACTCCACTCCTCTCCATTCCACTCCTGTCCATTCCATTCCATTCCGCTACATTCCTTTCCACTCCACTCCATTCCATTCCACAGCATTCTGTTCCATTCCATTACACTGCCTTCCACTCCAATCCATTTCACTGCTGTCCACTCCTTTCCACTCCACTCCATTCCATTCCACTCAACTCCACTCCATTAGACTGCACTCCACTCCACTCCATTCCACTTAACTCCATTCCATTCCACTCCAATCCATTCCACTCCAATCTACTCCACTCCATTCCAATCCACTCCTCTCCACTGCACTCCACTCTGTTCCATTCTGTTCCATTCCTTTCCATTCCACTATACTCCATTCCACTCCATTCTATTCCATTCCATTCCTCTCCACTCCATTCCAATCCAGTCCTTTCGATTCCACTCAATTCCACTGCACCCCACTCCATTCCATTCCACTCCATTCCATTCCACTCCACTCCATTCCATTCCAATAAATTTCACTACATTTCATTCAACTCCATTCCATTCCACTCCACTCCACTCCATTCCCCTCCATTCCATAGCATTCCACTCCACTCCATTACATTACACTCAACTCCATTCCATGCCCCTCCACTCCATTCCATTCCACTCCACTCCATTCCATTCCACTCCACTCCATTCCATTCCACTCCACTCCATTCCACTCCAATCCACTCTGTTCCCCTCCACTGCATTCCACTACAATCCATTCCATTCTACTCCACTCCATTCCACTCCAATCCACTCTGTTCCACTCCACTCCATTCCACTACAATCCATTCCATTCTACTCCACTCCATTCCATACAGCTCCATTCCACTGCACTCCACTCAACTCCATTCCACTCCATTCTATTCCATTCCACTCCATTCTATTCCATTCCACTCCATTCTATTCCATTCCACTCGATTCCACTCCATTCCACTCCACTCTATTCCATTCCATTCCATCATATTCAATTCCACTCCACTCCACTTCCATTCCACTCCACTCCACTTCATTACACTCCACTCCATTCCATTCCAATCCACTTCATTCCATTCTACTGCATTCCAATCCACTCCACTCCATTCCATTCCACTCCAATCCGTTGCACTCCACTCCATTCCACTCCACTCCATTCCATTTCACTCCACTCCTTTCCAGTCTAATCTACTCCACTCCACTCAATTCTACTCCATTCCACACCATTCCTCTTGACCCCATCCCATTCCACTCAACTTCCCTTTATTCTTCTCCACTCCATTCCACTCCACTCCTTTATATTCCACTCCACTCCATGCCACTCCACTGCGTTCTATTCTGCTCCACTGCTTTCCACTCCTCACCACTCAACTCCAATCCACCCCACTCCATTCCACTCCTTTTCATACCATTCCACTCCACTCCATTCAATTCCACTCCACTCCATTTCATTCCACTCCACTCCAGTCGTTTCCACTCCACTGCATATCACTCCACTCCATTCCATTCCACTCCACTCCTTTCCATTCCATGCCACTCCATTCCTTTCCATTCCAATCCACTCCATTCCACTCCCCTCCATTCCTCTTCAGTACATTCCACTCCATTTCATTCCATTCCACTCCATTCCGTTCCATTACTTTCTTTTGACAAGATCTCACTCTGTCACCCATGCTGGTGTGGAGTTATACAATCTCAGCTAACATTTCATTTCACCATTCCATTTCATTCCATTCCACTGCACTCCTCTCCACTCCACTCAATTCCACTCTACTCCACTCCAATCCATTCCATCCCGTACCTTTCCAGTCTCTCCCATTACACACCTTTCTTTGACAAGACCTCCCTCTGTCACACAGGCTGAAACGCAGTGGCACAATCTCAGCACAAATTTCTTCCTTCCATTCCATTCCATTTCGTTCCACTCCACTCAACTCCACTCAAGTCCACTCCACTCCACTCCATGACACTCCAGTCCTCTCCATTCCAATCCATTCCATTGCACTCCACTCCACTCCACTCCATTCCATTCCACTCCACTCCATTCCATTCATCTCCATTCCATTCCATTCCACTTCACTCCATTCCATTTCACTCCACTCCATTCCACTCCACTCCATTCCATTTCACTCCACTCCATTCCACTCCACTCCTTTCCATTCCAATCCAATCCAATCCATTCCAATCCAATCTAATCCATTCCACTCCACTCCACTCCATTCCACTAAATTCCATTCCACTCCACTCCACTCCATGCTATTCCATTCCACTCCCTTCCACTTCATTCCATTCCATTCCAATGCATTCCATTCCAATCCACTCCATTTCATTCCACTCCTTTCCATTCGATACCACTCCATTCCATTCCTCTACACTCCATTCCACTCCACTCCATTCCATTCCAATCCACTCCACTCCACTCCACTCCAATGCGTTCCATTTCACTGCATTCCATTCCATTCCTTTCTTTCGAGAGTATCTCTCTCTGTCACCCAGCCTGGAGTGCAGTGGCACAATCTCATCTCACATTCCATTCCGTTCCATTCCACTCCACTCCACTCTGCTCCATTCGCTCCATTCCATTCATTTCCATTCCATTTCATTCCACTGAATTCCACTTCGTTCCACTACAATCCATTCCATTCCCCTCCACTAGTTTCTTTCGACAGGATCTCCTTCTATCACACAGGCTGTAGCTCAGTGGCAAAATCCCAACGCAGATTTCTCCATTTCGTTTCGGTCAATTCCGTTCAATTCTTTTCCATTCCATTCCGTTCCTCTGCGTTCCACTCCACTCCACTCCACTCACTTCATTCCATAACATCCGATTCCGTTTATCTACGTTCAACTCCTCTCCACTCCACTGCACTCCACTCCACTCCATTCCACTCTATCCCATTCCATTCTGCTCCATTGCACTGCATGCCACTCCACCCCACTCCATTCCACTTCATTCCATTTCAGGCCATCCAATTCCATAGCATTCCATTCCTCTCCATTCCACTCCACTGCACTTCACTCCACTCCACTCCAGTCCACTCCGTTTCATTGCATTCCACTGCATTCCATTCCAAACCTTTCTTTCTAGACTGTCTCACTCTGTCACCCAGCCTGGAGTGCAGTGGCACAATTAAAGCTCACATTTCATTATTCCACTCCATTCAGATGCTTTCCACTCCACTCCACTCCACTCCACTCCACTCCACTCCACTCCATTCCACTCCACTCCACTCCACTCCATTCCACTCCACTCCATGCCTCACTACTCAACTCCATTACACTGAACTCCACTCCATGCCACTAAACTACATTCCATTCCACTCCACTCCATTTCATTCCATTCCACTCCATTCCATTCCACTCTTTTCCATTCCATTCCAGTCCACTCCACTCCACTCCGTCCCACTCCATTCCATTCCATTCCACTCCACTCCACTTCATTCTGTTTCACTCCCTCTTCTCCACTCCATTCCAATCCACTCCACTCTTTTCCATTGCATTGCATTCCATTAAATTCCACTCCACTCCATTGCATTCCACTGCACTCCATTTCATACCACTACACTCCACTCCGCTCCATTCCACTCCATTACATTCCACTACATTCCAGTCCATTCCTTCTCACTCCTCTAAATTCAATTCCACTCCACTCCTTTCCACTCCACCTTACTCCACTCCATTTCATTCCATGTCACTCCATTCCATTCCATGCCACTCCATTCCATTCCATTCCTTTCTTTTGACAGGATCTCTCTCTGTCACCCATCCTGGTGTGCAGTGGCACAATTTCAGCTCACATTTCATTTCACCATTCCATTCCATTCCATTTCATTCCACTGCACTCCTCTCCACTCCATTCAATTCCACTCCACTCCTCTCCAATCTGTTCCATTCCATTCCATTCCAATCTCTTCTATTCCACTCTTTTCTTTCTACAGGATCTCATTCTGTCACACAGGTGTAAGCGCGGTAGCACAATCTCAGCACACATTTCTTCTTTCAATTCGACTCCATTCCATTTCCTTCCACTTCACTCCACTCCATTCCACCCACTCCACTCCACTCCATTCCAGTCCACTCCAGTCCATTCCACTGAACTCCATTGCACTCCATTCCACTCCATTCCATTCCACTCCACTCCATTCCTTTCCACTCCACCACACAACAAACCATACCATTCCATTCCATCCCATTACACTTCACTTCACTCTATTCCATTCCTTTCCACTCCGCTCCATTCCACTCCATTAAACTCCACTCCACTCCAATCCACTCCACTGTACTTCAATCCAGTCAATTCCATTCCATTCCATTCTATTCCATTCCATTCCATTAAATTTCTCTTCCCTCCATTCCATTCCATTCCACTCCACTGCATTCCACTCCATTCCACTTCACTCCATTCCTGTCTACTCCACTCCACTCCATTCCATTATACTCCACTCTATTCCATTCCACTCCATTCGAATCCATTCCATTTTATTCCACTCCACTCATCTCCACTCCACTCCACTCCATTGCATTCCACTCCATTCCATTCCATTCCACTCCACTTCATTCCATTCCATTCCACTACACCCCATTCCACTCCATTCCACTTCACTCCATTCCCCTCTACTCCACTCCACTCCATTCCATTCCACTCCACTCTATTCCATTCCACTCCATAAGAATCCATTCCATTTTATTCCACTCCACTCCATAAGAATCCATTCCATTTTATTCCACTCAACTCATCTCCACTCCACTCCACTCCACTCCATTGCATTCCACTCCATTCCATTCCATTCCACTCCACTTCATTCCATTCCACTTCCCTACACCCCATTCCACTCCATTCCACTCCATTCCACTTCACTCCATTCCCCTCTACTCCACTCCACTCCATTCCATTCCACTCCACTCTATTCCATTCCACTCCATTCGAATCCATTCCATTTTATTCCACTCCACTCATCTCCACTCCACTCCACTCCACTGCGTTGCATTCCACTCCATTCCATTCCATTCCACTCCACATCATTCCATTCCACTCCCCTACACCCCATTCCACTCCATTCCACTCCACTCCGCTCCATTCCACTCCATTGTATTCCATTCCATTCGGCTCCATTCAATTCCACTCATTTCCAATCCACTACACTCCATTCCACTCCACTCCTTTCCATTCCTCTCCACTCCATTCCATTCGACTACACTCCATTCCATTGCAATCCACTGCACTCTTCTCCACTCTACTCCATTCCACTCCTCTCCACTCCATTCCATTCCACTCCATTCCATTCCACTCCACTCCACTCCATTCCACTCCACTCCATTCCATTACTCACCAATCCATTCAATTCCTCTCCATTCCACTCAATTCCTCTGCACTCCACTCCATTCCACTCCAGTCCATTCCAGTCCATTCCACTCCATTCCATTGCACTCCACTCCATTCCACTCCACTCCACTCCATTCCACTCCACTCCATTCCATTCCACGCCACTCCTTTGCACTCCACTCTACTCCACTCCACTCCACTCTATTCCACTCCATTCCATACCATTTCACTCCACTCAATTCCAGTCCACTCAACTCCACTTCATTCCTCAACACTCCATTACACTCCATTCCATTGCATTGCACTCTACCCACTCCAGTCCAATCCACTCCACTACATACAGCTCCAGTCCAATGCACTCCACTCCACTTAACTCCATTCCATTCCACTCCACTACATTCCAGTCCACTCCACTCCATTCCATTCCATTGCAGTCCACTCCACTCCATTCCATTCCATTGCAGTCCACTCCACTCCACTCCATTCCACTCCACTCCATTCCATTCCACTCCATTCTATGTCATTCCATTCCTCTCCACTCCAATCTACTACATTCTAATCCATTCCATTCCACTCTGTTCCTTTCCACTCCACTCCACTCCACTCCATGGCACTCCACTCCACTCCATTCCACTCCACTCCACTTCACTCAATTCCATTCCACTCTACTCCATTGTATTCCTTTCCATTCCACTCCACTCCATTTCATTCCACTCCATTCCATTCCATTGCACTCCACTCCTCTCCACTCCATACCACTCCTGTCCAATCCACTCCACTCTGCGTAACTCCATTCCATTCCGCTCAACTGCATTCCACTCCACTCCTCTTCATTCCATTCCGTTCCACTACACTCGACTCCATTCTACTCCACTCCATTCCATTCCGTTCCATTCCACTGCACTGCAGTCCATTCCATTCCACTCCACTCCATTCCGTTCAACTCCACTTCTTTGCACGCCACTGCACTCCATTCCACTCCATTTCAATCCATTCCACTCCATTCCATTCCATTCCTTTATTTAGACATGGTCTCACTCTGTCACCCATGCTGGTGTGTATTGGCACGATCTCAGTTCACATTCCATTTCACCATACCATTCCATTCCATTCCATTACACTGCACTCCACTCCAATCCACTGAATTCCATTCCACCCAAATCCATTCCATGCCATTGCATTCCAAATCCCTTCCATTCCACTCCATTCTTTCTACATCTTCTCCCTCTGTCACACAGGCTGTAGAGCAGTGGCACAATATCAGCAAATATTTCTTCATTCCGTTGCATTCCATTCCATTCCATTCCATTCAACTTCACTCCTCTCCACTCCACTCCACTCAATTCCGCTTCACTCCACTCAATTCCACTCCATTTCATTCTAGTCCACTCCACTGCACTCCATTCCATTTCACTATGCTCCATTCCATTCCACTCCACTCCACTCCTTTCCATAAAGCTCCATTCCATTCCATTCCACTCCACTTCATTCCATTCCTTTCCACTGCACTCCATTCCATTCCCTCCACTCCACTCCATTACATTCCAGTCCATTCCACTCCATTCCATTCCAGTCCACTCCATTCCATTCCACTCCACTCCACTCCAGCCCACTCCACTCCATTCCACTTCAGTCCAATCCACTCCAATCCACTTCACTCCATTCCATTCCACTCCCCTGCATTTCACTCCACTCCACTCCATTCCATTCCACTACACTCCATTCCATTCCACTCCACTCAATTCCATTCCACTCCACTCAATTCCATTCCATTCCAATCCATTCCAGTCTTTTCCATTTCACTCTACTCCATTCCATTCCAATCCAGTCGGCTCCATTCCATTCTACTCTACTCCCTTCCTTCCCACTCCACTCCACTACTCTCCACTCCACTCCAATCCTTTCCATTCCATTCCACCCCATTCCGTTCCATTCTTTTCTTTGCACAGGATCTCATTCTGGCACAAAGGCAGCAGTGCAATGGCACAATCTCATCCTACATTTCTTTTCACCATTCCATTGCAATCCATTTCATCCCATTCCATTCCATTCTATTTCACTCCACTCCATTCCACTCCGTTCCAATCAATTGAATTCCATTACACTCCATTCCATTCCATTCCTCTCCACTCCATTACTTTCCACTCCATTCCATTCTACTGCACTCCTTTCCATTCCACTCCACTCCACTCCATTCCACTCTACTCCACTCAATTCCATTCCACTCCACTCCACTCCATTCCATTCCATTCCATTCCACTCCACTCCATTCCACTCCACTCCCCTCCATTCCATTCAACTCCACTTCACTCCACTCAATTCTACACCTTTCCATTCCACTCCACTCCAGTCCATTTCATTCCACTGCAGTCCAAACCATGCAACTCCACTCCTTTGCACTCCACTCCACTACTTTCCATTTCATTCCATTCCACTCCATTGTGTTCCATTCCTTTCTTTGGACAGGATCTCACTCTGTAACCAACCCTGGTGTGCAGTGGCACAATCTCAGCTTACATTTCATTTCACCATTCCATTGCAGTCCATTCTATTCGATTCCATTCCACTGCAAACCACTCCACTCCACTCAATTCCAATCCACTCCACACTCATCCATTCCATGCCATTCCATTTTAATCCCTTCCATTCGACTCCTTTCTTTCAACAGGATCTTCCTCTGTCGCAAAGGCTGAAAAGCAGTGTCAAAATCGAAGCACACATTTCTTCATTCCATTCCATTCCGTTCCATTCTAATCCACTACACTCCACCCAACTCCACACCATTCCATTCCACTCGACTCCATTCCACTCCACTCCACTCCATTCCATTCCACTCCACTCATTTCCATTCCACTCCACTCCATTCAATTCCACTCCACTCCTCTCCATTCAATTCCTTTCAACTCCACTGCATTCCATTCCATTCCACTCCACTCCACTCCACTCCATTCCCTTCCACTCCACTCCGTTCCATTCCACTCCACTCCACTCCATTCCATTCCTTTCCACTCCACTGCATTCCATTGCACTGCACTCCTCTCCATTCGATTCCATTCCAGTCCATTCCACTCCATTCCATTCCACTACACTGCATTCCATTCCACTCCACTCCACTCCTTTCCATAGAGCCCCATTCCATTCCGTTACAATCCACTCCATTCCATTCCCTTCCACTGCATTCCATTCCATTCCCTCCACTCCATTCCATTCCATTCCATTGCAGTGTATTCCACTCCATTCCATTCCACTCCACTCCATTACATTCCACTCCATTCCACTCCTTTCCATTACATTCCACTCCATTCCAGCCCACTCCACTCCATTCCACTTCAGTCCAATCCACTCCACTCCACTCCATTCCATTGCACTCCACTGCATTTCACTCCACTCCATTGCATTACATTCCACTAAACTCCATTCCATTCCACTCCACTCAATTCCATTCCACTCCACTCCATTCCATTCAACTCCACTCCACTCCATTCCATTCCATACCAATCCATTCCACTCCTTTCCATTCTACTCCACCCCTTCCACTCCACTCCATTCCATTCCATTCCACTCCGCTCCACTCGACTCCATTCCACTCAACAACATTCCTCTCCATTCTGTTCCACTCCATTCTATTCCACTCCACTCAAATCCACTCCACTCCAATCTACTCCACTCCTTTTCAATCCACTTCATTCCACTCCACTCCACTCCATTCCAATCCACTCCACTCCGCTCAATTCCATTCCACTCCACTCCATTCCATTCCATTCCATTCCACTCCATTCCATTCCATTCCATTCCACTCCTCACCATTTCATTGCACTCCACTAAATTCCAGTCCTTTCCATTCCAATCTGCTCCATTCCATTCCACTCCACTCCATTCCATTCCACTCCACTACACTCCATTCCACTCTACTCCATTCCATTACATTCCTTTCTTTCCACAGGACCTCAGTCTGTCACAAAGGCTGGAGTGCAGTGGCACAGTCTCAGCCCACATTTGTATTCACCATTCTATTGCAATCCATTCCATCCAATTCCATTCCATTCTATTTCTCTCCACTCCATTCCCTTCAAGTTCATTCCATTCCATTCCACTCCACTGAACTCCACTCCACTCCATTCCAGTCCACTCCAATCCTTTCTATTCCATCTGATTCCATTCCATTTCACTCCACTCTTTTCCACCCCACTCCTCTCAATTCTACTCCACTCCACTCCACTCCTCTCCACTTCATTCCATTCCATTGCACTCAACTCCACTCCATTCCACTCGTCTCCACTTCATTCCATTCCATTGCACTCAACTCCACTCCATTCCACTCCACTTCATTCGATTCTACTCCATTTCATTGCATTCCTCTCTATTGCAGTTCATTACTTTCTTTCCACAGGATCTCCTCTGTCACAAATGCTGGAATGCAATGAAACTGTCTCAGCTCTCATTTCTTTTCACCATTCCATTGCATTCCATTCCATCCATTCTATTCCATTCTATTGCACTCCACTACACTCCACTCCATTCCATTCCACTCCATCCCATTCCATTCGACTCCATTCCAGTTCACTCCAATTCCCTCCACTCCAATCCACCCCAATTCATTCCATTCTATTCCTATCCATTTCACTCCATTCCATTCCACTGTACTGCATTCCATTCCACTTCATTCCACTCCACTCTATTCCACTCAGTTCCATTCCATTCCACTCTGTTACATTCCATTCCACTGCACTCCACTCCAATCCACTCCACTCCACTTAATTCCACTCCATTCCATTGCACTCCATTCCATTCCACTCCACCCCATTCAACTCCACTCCATTCCACTGCACTCCATTCCATTCCACTAGACTCCATTCCATTCCTTTCCACTCCACTCCATTCCATTGAACTCCATTCCAATCCATTTCAGTCTTCACTCCATTCCAGTCCACTCCACTCCTTTCCATTCCATCTCATTCCATTCCATTTCACTCCACTCTTTTCCACTCCACGCCAATCAATTCCACTCCACTCCACTCCATTCCCCTCCACTCCACTCCATTCCACTCCACCCCACTACCAGCCACTCCATTACATTCCATTCCACTCCACTTCATTCTTTTCCACTCCAGTCAATTCCATTCCACTCCACTCCACTCCACTCCATTCCACTCCATTCCATTGCACTCCACTCCTGTCCATTCCATTCCACGCCACTCCATTCTATTCCACTCCATTCTTTTCCACTCCACTCCACTCCAATCCATTTCAATCCATTCCACTACATTCCATTCCATTCCGTACTTTTTACAGGATCTCCCTCTTTCACCCAGGATTGTGTGAAGTGGCAGAATCTCAGGTCACATTTCTTTTCACCATTCCATTCTATTCCATTCCTTTCCATTCCATTCCATTCCATTCCATTTTATTCCACTGCACTCCACTCCACTCCTATCCATTTTTTGCCATGCTTTTCCAATCCCTTCTAGTCCACTCCTTTCTTTCAACAGGATCTCCATCTGTCACACAAGCTGCAGCACAGTGGAAAAATCTAAGCGCACATTTCTTCATTCCATTCCATTCAATTCCATTTCACTCCACTCCACTCCACTCCAATCCATTCCACTCAACTCCGCTCCACTCTATTCCATTCCACTCCACTCCTTTCCACTCCACTCCACTTCATTTCTTTCTGCTTGAATCCATTCCAGTTCACTCCACTCCACTGCATTCCATTCCACTCCATTCCATTCCAATCAATTCCACACCACTCCATTCCATTCCTTTTCACTCCATTCCATTCCCTTCCACTCGACTCCATTCCATTCTACTCCAGTCCATTTCACTCCATTCCATTCCACTCCACTCCATTCCACTCTACTTCATTCGACTACATTCCATTCCACTCCACTCCATTCCAATGAACTCCATTCCAGTCCACTCAACTATATTCCGTTCCATTCCACTCCACTCCATTCCACTAAAATCCACTCCATTCCATTCTTCTCCATTCCATACCATTCTACTCCACACCACTCCATTCCATTCCTTTCCACTCCACTGCACTCCACTCCACTCCTCTCCAACCCATTCTTTTCCATTCCAGCCCAATTCATTCCTTTCCACTCTACTCCATTCCCTTCCAGTCCACTCCTATCCATTCCACGCCATACCATTCCATTTCACTCGTCTCCACTCCACTCCACGACACTCCATTCCATTCCACTCCACTCGATTCCACTCCACTTCTCTCTATTCCACTCCACTCTTCTCCACTCCACTCCATTCCACTCCATTCCATTCCACTCCACTCTAGTGCATTCCATTCCACTCCACTCTATTCCATTCCATTCCTCTCCATTCCACTCGACTGCACTCCATTCCATTTCACCCCACTCCACTCCATTTCCTTCCACTCCACTCCACTCCATTCAATTCTGCTCTCTTACGTTACATTCCATTCCACACCACTCCATTCCATTCCTTTCCTCTCCACTCCGTTTCATTGAAGTTCACTCCATTCCATTCCACTCCACTACATTCCATTCCATTCTATTCCAGTCCATTGCACTACACTCCATCCCACTCCACTCCATTCCATTCCAATCCATTCCACTCCATTACATTCCACTCCATTCCATTCCACTCCAATCCATTCCATTCCACTCCACTCCATAGATCTCCAATCCATTCCATTGCATTCCATTCCATTTAACTCCAATCCCCTCCATTACACTCCACTCCATTCCATTCCACTCCAACCCATTCCAATCCACTCCACTCCCGTCCATACCTCTCCACTCCATTCCATTCCACTCCAACCCATTCCATTCTACTCTACTACAGTTCATTCCACTCCACTCCATTCCATTCCACTCTACTCCATTCCATTCCAATCCGTTCGATTCCACTCCACTCCATTCCATTCCATTCCGTTCCATTCCACTCCACTCCTTTCCACTGCACTGCATTCCATTCCACTCAACTCCTTTCCACTCCACTACACTCCACTACACTCCATCCCACTCCACTCTATTCCATTCCACTCCATTCCATTCCATTCCACTTCCTCCACTGCATTTCACTCCACTCCACTGCGTTCCACTTCACTCCATTCCATTCCACTCCATTGCATTCCACTCCACCCCATTCCATTCCACTCCACTCCACTCCATTTCACTCCAATCCACTCCGTTCAACTCCACTCAATTCCATTCCATTCCATTCCATTCCACTCCACTCCATTGCATTCCAATCCACTCCATTCCTTTCAATTCCACTCCACTCCATTCCACTCCACTCCGTTCCACTCCCCTCAATTCCACTCCACTCACTTCATTCCACTCTACTCCACTCCACTTCGTTCCATTTCATTCCAATCCATTCCTTTCCATTCCTTTTTTGCACAGCATCTCACTCTAACAATGGCTGAAGTGCAGTGTCACAATCTCAGCTCACAGTTCTTTTCACCATTCCATTGCATTCCATTCCACACCATTCCATTCCTTTCTATTTCACTCCACTTCACTGCACTCCACTCCATTCCATTCCACCCCATTGCACTCCATTCGACTCCATTCCACTCCATCCCACTCCACTCCACTCTACTCAACTCCACTCCACTCCAGTGCAATCCATTCCATTTCACTCCATTGTGTTCCATTCCTTTCTTTCAACAGGATATCACTGTGTCACCCAGGCTGGAGTTTTGTGGCACAATCTCAGCTAACATTGGATGTCAACTTTCCATTGCATTGCATTGTATTCTATTGCCAGCCATTGCATTTCATTCCAATAAATTACATTTCATTTCATTCCATTCCATTCCGTTCTATTCCATTATATTTCATTCGATTCCATTCCATTGAAACCCATTCCGTTCCACTCCACTCCCCTCCACTGCACTATATTCCATTACATCCGATTCCACTCCACTCCATTCCACTCCTCCAGACACCACCACACTCCACTCCTCTCCATTCAACTCCAAACCATTCCATTACGCTCCATTACACGGCACTCCACTGCACCCCACTCCACTTCACTTCATTCCATTCCGTTCCATCCCATTCCATTCCTCTCCACTCCACTCTACTCCACTCCAGTCCACTCAACACCAGTCCACTCCATTCTATTCCATTCCATTCCACTACGTTCCATTCCATTCCTTTCCTTGGAGAGTATCTCACTCTCTCACACAGCCTGGAGCACAATGGCACAATCTTAGCTCACATTCCATTCCATTCCATTCCATTCTGCTTCACTCCACTCCCCTCCAATCCTCTCCATTCCATTCCTTTCCATTCCATTCCATTCCATTCCATTCCATTCCATTCCACTCCTTTCCATTCCATTCCATTCCATTCCACTGAATTTCACTTCACTCCACACCAATGCATTCCATTCCAATCCTCTCTTTTCTTTCAACAGGATCTCCTTCTGTCACACAGCTTATAGTGCAGTGGCACAACCTGCACACACATTTCGCCATTCCATTCCATTCCGTTCCATTCTGTTCCATTCTGTTCGAATCCATTCCATTCCGTTGTGCTCCATACCAGTCCACTAAAATGCATTCCATTACATCTGATTCCACTCCCCTCCATTCCATTCCTCTAGACTCCACTGAACTCCACTGCACTCAGTACAACTCCATACCATTCCATTCCACTCCATTCCACCGCATTCCAACCCACCCCACTCTACTCCACTTCATTCCCTTCCATTGCATTCCATTCCATTCCTCTCCATTTCACTCCATTCCACTTCACTCCAATCCACTCCACTGCAGTCCACTCCATTCCATTCCATTCTACTGCATTCCATTCTATTCTTTTCTTTCGAGTGTGTCTCACTCTTTCAGCCAGCATGGAGTACAGTGGCACAATCTCAGCTCACATTTCATTATTCCACTCCATTCCCCTCAATTCCACTTCATTTAACTCCACTCCACTCCTCTCCATTCTACTCTATATAATTCCATTCCATTCCATTCCTCTGAATTCCACTCTGCTCCACTCCATTCCACTCCACTCCAATTCATTCCACTCCACTCCATTCCATTCCACTCCACTCGACTCCATTCTGCTCCACTCCACTCCATTCCACTCCACTCCATTCCATTCCGCTCCACTCCATTCCGTTCCACTCCACTCCATTCCATTCCACTCCACACGATTGCATTCAATTCCACTCCATTCCATTCCACTACACTCCATTCCATTCCACTCCATTCCATTCCACTGCACTCCATTCCATTTCATTCCACTCTATTCCACTCCACTAAATTCTACTCGACCCCACCCACTCCATTCCACTCCACTCCATTCTATTCCACAACACCCATTCCATTCCACTCCACTCCATTCCATTCCACTCCACTTCACTCCACTCCAATCCTTTCCATTCCACTCCACAACATTCCATTCCGTTCCACTCCATTCCATTGCCCACCATTCCATTCCTTTCCAATCCACTCCACTCTACTTCATTCCATTCCATTCCATTCCACTCCACTACAATCCACTCCACTCCACTCCAATCAATTCCACTCCCTCTACTCCACTCCATTCCTGTACACGCCACTCCTTTCCATTCATCCCATTCCATTCCATTCCACTCCACTCCATTCCATTCCAATCCACTGCATTCCATTACACTCCACTCAATTCCATTGTAATCCACTCCACTAGACTCCATTCCATCCTTTCCTTTCCACTCCACTGTAGTCCATTCCATTGCACTCCAGTCTATTCTTTTCAACTCCACTCCTTTGCACTCCACTCTACTCCACTCCACTCCATTTCACTCCCTTTGACTCCATTCCATTCCATTCCTTTCCTTTTTCTGACAGGATCACACTCTGATACCCCTCCTGGTGTGCAGTGGCACAATCTCAGCTCACTTTTCATTTCAACATTCCATTCCATTCCATTGCATTCCATTCCATTCCACTTAGCTCCACTCCATTCCACTCAATTCCACTCCACTCCTCTCCAATCCATTGCATGCTATTCCATTCCAATCCCTTCCATTCAACACCTTTCTTTCGACAGAATCTCCCTCTGTCACACAGGCTCAAGAGAAGTGTCACAATCTCAGCACACATTTCTTCATTCCATTCCATTCCATTCTGTTCCACTCCACTCCACTCCACACCACACCACTAAATTCCATTTCACTCCACTCCAATCCACTCCATACTGCTCCATTCCATTCCACTCCACTCCTTTCCACTCCATTCCATTCCATTCCACTAAACTCCATTCCATTCCACTCCTCTCCACTCCATTCCACTCCACTCCAGTCCATTCGATTCCACTCCATTCCACTGAATTCCACTCCACCGCACTCCACTCCATTCCATTCCACTCTACTGCAATTCATTCCATTCCATTCCACTCCACTCCATTCCATTCCACTTTATTCCATTCCATTCCACTCCATTGCATTCCAGTCCACACTATTCCATTCCATTCCACTCTATTCCATTCTACTCCACTCCATTCCATTCCACTCCACTCAATTCCACTCTACTCCACTCCATTCCACTGCGCTCCATTCCACTGCACTCCATTCCTTTCCTCTCCACTCCATTCCATTCCATTCCACTAAATTCCTTTCCACTCCATTCCACTCCATTCCACTCCACTCCACACCATTCCCTTCCATTCTATTCCATTCCACTCCACTCCACTCCAATCAATTCCACTCCCTCAACTCCACTCCATTCCAGTTCACTCCAGTCCTTTCCATTCCATCCCATTCCATTCAATTACACTGCACTCCATTCCATTCCACTCCACTCCATTCCATTGCACTCCACTACACTCAACTGCATTCCAATCCTCTCTGTTCCACTCCACTGCAGTCCATTCCATTCCAATCCCCTCCATTCCATTCAACTCCACTCCTTTGCACTCCACTCCACTCCACTCCAATCCATTTCATTCCATTCCACTCCCTTCTATTGCATTCCTTTCTTTTGACGGGATCTCACTCTGTCACCCATCCTGGTGTGCATTGGCACAATCAGCTCAATTTTCATTTCACCATTCCAATCCATTTCATTCCATTGCCCTCCTCTCCAATCCACTCAATTCCATTCCACTCCATTCCTTTCCATTCCTTTCTTTCCACAGGATCTCACTCTGTCACAAAGGCCGTACTGCAGTGGCACAAACTCAGCCCACATTTCTTTTCACCATTCTATTGCAACCATTCCATCCCATTCCATTCCATTCTATTTCACTCCACTCCACTCCACTACACTGCATTCCATTCCACTCCATCGCAATCCATTCGACTCCATTCCACTCCACTCCACTCCATTGCATTCCATTCCATTCCATTTCATTCCATTGCATTCCATTCCTTTATTTCAACAGGTTATCACTCTGAGACCTGGGCTGGAGTACAGTGGCCCAATTTCAGCCCAAATTACATGACAACGTTTCATTGCATTCTATCCGTTCCATTGCATTCCATTGCATTCCATTCCATTGTATTCCATTCCATTCCAATCCACTCCGTTCCACTCCACTCCACTCCACTCCATTAAATCCGATTCTATTCCACTCCACTTCAACCCACTCCACTCCACTTCATTCGATTACATTCCATCCCATTCCATTCCTCTCCATTCCACTCCATTTCACTCCCTTCCACTACACTCCACTCCATTATATTCCATTCCTTTCCAATGCATTCCATTCCATTCCTTTTTTTCGAGAGTATCTCACTCTGTCACCAAGTATGTAGCACAGTGGCAAAATCTCATCTCACATTCCATTCCGTTACATAACATTCCATTCCGTTCTGATCTGCTCTCCTTGTTTTCGAGAGTATCTCACTCTGTCACCAAGTATGTAGCACAGTGGCAATATCTCATCTCACATTCCATTCTGTTACATAACATTCCATTCCTTTCTGATCTGCTCTCCTCCAATCCACTCCATTCCGTTCCATTCCATTCCATTCCATTCCACTCAATTCCACTCCGCTACTTTCCAATCCATTCCATTCCACTTCTTTCTTTCGACAGGATCACCCTATGTCATACAATCTGTAGCTCAGTGGCACAATCTCAGCACACATTTCTCTGTTCTGTCCCATTCCGTGGCTTTCTGTCTCGTTCCGTTCCTTTCCATTCCACTCCACTCCACTACATTCCATTACATCCAATTCCATTCTTCTCCATAACACTCCTCTCCACTCCACACCACTCCACTTCACTCCATCCTATTCCATTCCGCACCATTTCACTGAAGTCCACTCCACCCAAATCTACTCCACTTCATTCCATTCCATTCCATCCCATTTCTTTCCTCTGCATTCCACTCCATTCCACTTCACTCTACTTCACTCCAGTCCACTCCATTCCATTCCATTCCATTTCATTCCACTGCATTCCATTCCATTCCTTACATTCGAGAGTATCTCACTCTGACACCCAGCCTGGAGCGCAGTTGCACAATTTCAGCTCACATTTCTTTATTCCATTCCATTCCATTCCATTGCATTCCATTCCATTGCGTTCCATTCCTTTCCATTGCCTTCCATTGCATACCATTCCATTCCATTCCACTCCTTTCCATTCCATTCCACTCCTCTCCATTATGTTCCACTCCACTTAATTACGTTCTTAGCCACCCCACTCCGTTCCTCTCCACTCCACTCCATTCCACTCCACTCTACTCAATTCCACTCCACTCCATTCCACTCCACTCCACTCTGTTCCACTCCTCTCCACTCCACTTCACTCCGTTTCACTCCACTCCACTCCATTCCAATCCAATCCATTCGATTCTGATCCATTTCATTCCACTCCACTCCACTCCACTCCATTACACCCCATTCTACTCCATTCCATACCATTCCACTCCACTCCATTGCATTCCATTCCACTCCACTCTTTTCCACTCCACTCCATTCCATTCCACTCCATTCCATTACACTACACTCCATTCCAAACCATTCCATTCCACTCCGTTAGGTTCCACTTCACTCCATCCCATTCCACTGCACTCCAATTCCTTCCAATCCACTCCAATCCATTCCACTACACTCCATTCTCTTCCACTCCATTCCACTCCACTCCACTGCACTGCATTCCATTCCACCCCTCTCCACTCCTTTAAACACCAATCCATTCCATTTCACTCCAGTACATTCCATTCCACTCCACTCCGTTCCATTCCATTACACTCCATTCCATTCCACTCCACTCCCTTCCATTGTTCTGCATTTAACTGCATTCCATTTCATTTCACTCCACTCCACTCCACTGCATTCCACTCCATTCTATTCAACCCCATTCCATTCCAATCCACTCCACTCCTATCCACTCCACTCCATTCCACTCCACTCCTCTCCACTCCACTCTACTTCACCCCATTCCATTACATTCCATTCCATTCCCATGCAGTCCATTACATTCCACCCCATTCTACCCCATTCCATTCCTTTCCATTCCACTCCACGCCAGTGTATTCCACTCCACTCCATTCCAACCCATTCCATTCCACTCCACTCCACTCCATTCCACTCCATTCCATTCCACTTCATTCCATTCCACTCAACTCCACTCTGCTCCACTCCATTCCAGTCCACTACATTCCATTCCACTACATTCCATTCCATTCCTCTCCATTCCATTCCACTCCACACCATTCCATTCCATTCCACTCTACTTCATTCCACTCCACTCCACCCGACTCCATTACATTCCAATCCATTCCACTACACTCGTTTCCACTCAATTTCATTCCATTCAACTCCACTCCATTCCACTCCACTCCATTCCATTCAACTCCACTCCATTCCACTCCACACCACTACACTCCATTCCACTCCACTCGAATCCACTCCACTCCAATCCACTCCACTCCATTCCATTCCATTCCATTCCATTCCTTTCCACTCCACATCATTCCACTCCATTTCATTCCATTCCATTCCACTCCTCTCCATTTCATTCCATTCCATTCCATCCCACTCCACTTCATTCCACTCCACTCCTTTCCTCTCCATTCTATTCCTTTCGACTCCACTCCACGCCATTCCACTCCACTCCATTCTACTCCATTCCATTCCACTCCATTCCACTCCACTCTACTCCGCTTCACGCCATTCTACTCCACTGCATTACATTCCACTCCATTCCATTCCGTTCCACTCCTCTCCAATCCATTATTCTCTATTCCATCCCATTCCACTCCATTCATATCAATTCCACTAAACTCCATTCCGTTCCACTGTACTCCACTCTACTCCATTCCATTCCATTCCAATCCATTCCATTCCACTCCACTCTATTCCATTCTACTCCATTCCACTTCATTCCATTCCATTCCTCGCTACTCCACTCTGTTCCACTCCACTCCATACCACTCTATTGCATTCCATTCCATTCCATTTCCCTAAAATCCACTCCACTCCACTCCATTTCGCTCGCCTCCTTTCCACTCCAGTCCAATCCCCTCCACTCCCCTCCCTTCCGCTCACCTCGATTACACTGCACTCCACTAAACTCCATTCCATTCCAATCCACTCCAATCCATTCCACTCCATTCCTTTCAATTCCATATCACTCCTCTCCATTCCATTCCATTCTCTTCCATTCCACTCCTTGCCATTCCATTCCACTCCAATCCACTCCATGCCATTCCATTCCACTCCACTCCACCCGAATCCACTCAACTCCATTCCACTCCATTCCATTAGACTCCATTCCAATCCACTCCACTCCACTCCACTCTAATGCACTCCACTCCACTCCATTCCATTCCACTCCACTTCACTCCACTGATTCCATTCCATCCCATTGCTCTCCATTCCATTCCACTCCACTTCACTCCACTCCTTACTTTCAGTTGTACTCCACTCCATTGCATTCCACTGCACTCAACTCCATTCCATTACATTACATGCCATTCCACTCCTCTCCACTCCATTCCACTCCGCTCCACTTCACTCCCCTCCATTCCATTGCATTCCACTCCACTCCATTCCCCTACACTCCATTCCTTTCCACTCCACTTTACATCACTCCCCTCCACTCCATTGCATAACATTCCATTCCATTTCACTCCATTGCATTCCATTCCTTTCTTTCGACAGGATATCACTGTCACCCAAGCTGGAGTTCAGTGACACAATCTCAGCTCACATTACATGTAAACTTTCCATTGCATTGCATTCTATTCCCTTGCATTCCATTGCATTCCATTGCATTCCATTCCATTCCATTCTACCCTACTCCAATACATTCCACTCCACTCCATTGCATTCCACTCCACTTCATTCTCTTCCACTCCATTCCACTCACATTAAACTCCATTTCACTTCACTCCACTCCACTCCGTTTCACTACATTCCAATCCACTCCACGCCATGCCACTCCATTGCATTCCACTCCTCTTCAGTCCAATACACTCCACTCCATTCCAATCCATTCCACTCCACTCCATTCCATTCCACTCCACTCCAATCTATTACTTTACAATCCACTGCATTCTGTTCCACTCTGCTTCATTCCACTGCACTCCACTACACTCCATTCCATTCCAGTCCATTCCACTCCATTCCATTCCACTCCATTCCATTCCACTCCACTCCACTGCACTCCAATCAACTCCACTCCACTCCATTCCATTCCACTCCATACCATTCCTTTCCACTCTACTCCATTCCATTCCATTAAACTCCTCTTCATTCCATTGCACTCCACTCCATCCCATTCCATAGCATTCCACTCCTCTCCATTCCATTCCACTCCACTCTACTCCATCCCACTTCACTCCATTCCATTCTATTCCATTCCACTCAGCTCCTCTGCTTTCCACTCTGCTCCATTCCATTCCACTCCACTCCATTCCATTCCACTCCATTCCACTCTACTCCACTCCATTACACTCCACTCCACTCCACTCTATTCCACTCCACTCCACTCCATTACTCTCCACTCCTGTCCATTCCACTTCATTCCACTCCACTCCATTCCATTCCACTCCATTGAGTTACTCTCCATTCCATTCCATTGCACTCTATTCCATTCCAATTCATTCCAATCCACTCCATTCAATTCCATTCCACTCCATTCCATTCCACTCCATTCCAATCCATTCCACTCTATTCCACTCCACTGTGATCTATTCCATTCCATTCCATTCCATTCCACTCCACTCCTTTCCATTCCACTCCATTCCATTACACTCCATTCCACTCCATTGCACTCTTTTACACTCCATTCCATTCCAATCTACTCCATTCTACTCCACTCCACTCCCCTCCAATCCACTCCAATACAATCCATTCCACTCCGCTCCACTCCACTCCACTCGATTCCACTGCATTCCACTCCATTGCATTCCACTCCATTCCATTGCATTCCACTCCACACCCTTACATTCAATTCCACTGCATTTCATTCCATTCCATGCATTTCCATTCTGTTCTATTCCACTCAATTCCACTCCACTCCACTTCAGTCCATTCCATTCCATTTCACTCCTTTCTTTCGACAGGATCTGCGTCTGTCACATGGCTGTAGCTCAGTGGCACAATCTCAGCACACATTTCTCCATTCCGTTCCGCTCTGTTCTGTTCCATTCCGTTCTGTTCCATTCCTGTCCATTCCCCTCCAGTCTGCTCCACTCCACTACATTCCATTATATCCGACTCTGTTCCACTCCATTCCAATCCCCTCAACTCCACTGCACTCCACTCCACTCCATTCCACTCCACTCTATTCCATTCCTCTCCATTCCATTCCATTCCATTCCACTCCTCTAGATTCCATTCCAGTCCACTCCATTCCATTCCCTCCCATTCCATGCCTTTCCATTCCATTCCACTCCACTCCATTCCACTCTGCTTCACTCAATTCCTTTCCACTCAACTCCACTCCATTCCACTCCACTCTGTTCCATTCTTCTCCATCTCCTTCCACTCCATTCCCTTCCACTCCACACCTCTCCATTCCACTCCACTCCACTCCACCCCATTCCATTCAACTCCACTCCATTGCATTCCACTCCACTCCATTCCATTCCATCCCTTTCCACACTTCTCCATTCCATTCCACTCCATTCCATTGCATTCCACTCCACTCCATTCCCTTCTACTCAATTCCACTCCAGTCCACTCCACTACATTCCATTCCATGCCACTGCATTCCATTCCACTCCAGTCAACTCCTTTCCACTCCACACCAATCCCTTCCACTCCACGACATTCTGCTCCACTCCATTCCATTGCACTCAACTCCACTCCATTCCACTCCACTATATTCCATTCCCCTCCATTCCATTGCATTAAACTCCATTCCATTCCATTCCTTTCTCTCCAAAGGATCTCACTCTCTCACAAATGCTGGAGTTCAGTGACACAGTCTCAGCTCACCTTTCTATTCACCATTCCATTGCAATCCGTTCCATCCAATTCCATTCCATTCTATTTCACTCCACTACACTCCAATCCATTCCATTCCACTCCATCCCACTCCATTCGACTCCATTCCACTCCACTTCAATACACTCAACTCCACTCCACTCCACTCCATTCCATTCCTATACATTCCACTCCATTCCATTCCACTCACCTCCATTCCATTCCACTCCATTTCATTCCTATCCATTCCATTCCATTCCATTCCACTACACTCCATTCCATTCCTTTCCAATCCACTCCATTCTATTCAACTTCACTCCATTCCCTTCCACTCCTCTCGATTCCAACCCACTCAACTCCATTTCATTCCTTTCTTTCCACACGACATCACAGTGTCACTCAGTCTGGAGTGGAGTGGCATAATCTCAGCTCACATTACACGTCAACTTTCCATTGCATTGCATGCTATTCCGTTGCATTCTGTTGAATTCCATTGCATTTCATTTCATTCCATTTAATACCATTCCATTCCACCTCGTACCGCTCCACACCACTCCACTCCATTACATTCCATTACATCCGATTACATTCCACTCCTTTCCACTCCTGACCCCTCCAATACACTCCACTTCTATCCATTCCACTCCATTCCTTTCCAATACGATCCATTCCACCGCACACCACACCACCACACTCCACTCCACTTCATTCCATTCCATTCCATCCCATTCCATTCCTCTCCATTACACTCCACTCCACTTCATTCCACTCCACTCAAGTCCACTCCATTCCAATACATGCCACTGCATTCCATTGCATTCCTTTCTTTATAGATTATCTCACTCTGTCACCCAGCCTGGAGCACAGTAGCACAATCTCAGCTCATATTTCACTATTCCATTCTCTTCCATTCCATACCATTCCATCACATTCCACCCCAGTTCATTCCATTCCATTCCATTACAGTCCACTCCACTCCACTCCACTTCAGTACTTTCCATTCCAGTTCACTTCACTCCACTGCACTCCATTCCACTCCACACCACTCCAATCTATTCAATTCAACTTCACTCCACTCCACTCCATTCCATCCCACTCCATTCCACTCCACTCCGTTCCATTCCACTCCATTCAACTCCACGCCACTCCGTTCCATTCCACTCCATTCCACTCCACTCCGCTCGACAGCACTCCACTCCACTCGACAGCACTCCACTCCACTTCACTCCACTCCACTCCACTGCACTCCACTCCACTCCATTCCAGTCAACTCCACTCCATTCCACTCCACTCCACTTCACTCCTCTCCACTCGATTCCACTCCATTCAATTCCATTCCATTCCCGTCCATTCATTTCCACTCCACTCCATTCCATTCCACTGCATTCCATTCCATTCCATTCCACTGCATTCCATTCCATTCCATTCCACTGCTTTTCATTCCATTCCACACCACTCCTTTCCATTCCACTCCACTCCATTACACTCCACTCCATTCCATTCCACTTCACTCCAATCCACTCCACTCCATTCCATTCCACTCCATTCCATTACACTCCATTCCAATCAGTTGCACTCCATTCCACTCCATTGCATTTCAGTCCACTCCGTTCAATTCCATTACACTCCACTCCATTCCACTCCCCTCCACTCCACTCCAGTCCACTCCAATCCAATCCATTCCACTTCACTCCACTCCACTCAATTACGTTGCATTCCACTCCATTGCTTTCTACTCCATTCCATGACATTCAACTCCATACCCTTCCATTCCATTCCATTCCATGTCATTCCAATCGATTCCATTCCACTCAATTCCACTACGCTCCACTCCAATCCATTCCATTCCATTTCACTCCTTTCTTTCAACACGATCTCCATCTGTCACAAGGCTGTAGTGCAGTGGCACAATCTCAGCACATATTTCTCCGTTCTGTTCTGCTCCATTCTGTTCCATTCCATTCCATTCCATTCCAATCCATTCCACTCCACTCTACTCCAACCCACTACTTCTATTTCATCCGATTCCGTTCCACTCCATACCACTCCCCTCCACACCAGTATACTCCATTCCACTCCACTCCATTCCATTCCACTCAATTCCATTCCATTCCATTCCATTCCATTCCACTCCTCTAGATTTCATGCCGCTCCACTCCATTCCATTCCATCCCTTTCCATGCCTCTCCATTCCATTCCACTCCAGTCCATTCCTTTCTTCTCCACTCAATTCCATTCCACTCAACTCCACGCCATTCCACTCCACTCCATTCCATTCCATCCCATTCCATGCCTCTCCATTCCATTCCACTCCACTCCATTCCTTTCTGCTCCACTCAATTCCATTCCACTCAACTCCACGCCATTCCACTCCACTCCATTCCATTCCATATCATTTCATTCCATTCCATTCCACTCCACTCCATTCCATTCAACTCCACTCCATTCCATTGCACTCCACTCCATTCCATACCATCCCTTTCCACTCCTCTCCATTCCATTCCGCTCCACTCCATTGCATTCCACTCCATTCCATTCTACTCAACTCCACTCCAGTCCACTCCACTCCATTCCATTCCACGCCACTCCATTTCATTACACTCCTGTCAACTCCATTCCACTCCACACCAATCCATTCCACTCCACGACATTCTGCTCCACTCCATTCCATTGCACACAACTCCACTCCATTCCAGTCTCTTCCATTCCATTGCATTCCACTCCATTCCCTTCCATTCCTTTCTTTCCAAAGAATGTCACTCTGTCACAAATGCTGGAATGCAGTGACACAGTCTCAGCTCACCTTTCTTTTCATCATTCCATTGCATTCCATTCCATCCAGTTCTGTTCCATTCTATTTCACTCCATTACACTCCACTCCATTCCATTTCACTCCACTCCATTCCATTCGACTCCATTCCACTCCACTTCAATCCACTCCACTACACTCCACTTAACTCCATCCCATTCCATTCGACCCCATTCCACTCCATTCCATTCCACTCCACTCTATTCCATTCCACTCCATTCCATTCCTGTCCATTCCACTCCATTCCATTCCACTCCACTCCATTTCATTCCATTCCATTCCACTCCAATCCATTCCATTCCTCTGCATTCCACTCCATTCCATTTCATTCCTCTCCACTCCAATCTGCTACACTCCACTCCATTCCACTCCATTCTATTCCACTCCATTCCATTCCAATCCACTCCACTCCACTCCACTCCACTCCACTGCATTCCTCTCCACTCCATTATATTCCACTCTATTCCACTCCAATAAACTCCACTCCACTCCATTCCATTCCACTACACTCCATTACATTCCACTCCATTCCACTCCATTAAATTCCATTCCTCTCCATTCCACTATGCTCCACTCCATTAGACTCCATTCCAATCCACTCCATGCCACGCCACTCCATTCCTTTCCACTCCTCTCCATTCCAATACACTCTACTCCATTCCATTCCATTTCACTCCACTCCATTCCATTCCTTTCCAATCCACTCCATTCTATTCTACTCCACTCCGTTCTCTTCCACTCCTCTATATTCCAATCCACTCCATTCTATTCTACTCCACTCCATTCTCTTCCACTCCTCTATATTCCAATCCACTCTACCCCATTCCATTCCTTTCTTTCTACATGATATCACTGTGTCACCCAGGCTGAAGTGGGGTGGCACAATCTCAGCGCACATTACACGTCAACTTTCCATTATATTTCATGCTATTCCATTGCATTCCATTGCATTCCCTTTCATTCCATTCCATTCCATTCCATTCCACTTAATTCCATTCCATTCCACTCCGTAGAAATCCACACCACTCCAGTCCACTACATTCCATTACTTCCGATTCCATTCCACTCAATTCCACTCCTCTCCTCTCCAACGCACTCCAGTATTATCCATTCCACTCCATCCCATTCCAATCTGCTCCATTCCACTGGACACCACACCAACACACTCCACTCCACTTCATTCCATTCCATTCCAACCCATTCCATTTCTCTAAATTCCACTCTACTCCACTTCACTCCACTCCATTCCAGTCCACTCCATTTGATTCCATTCTATTCCATGCCACTGCATGCCATTCCATTCCTTTCTTTATAGAGAATCTCTCTCTGTCACCCAGCCTGGAGTGCAGTGGCACAATCTCAGCTCACATTTCATTTTTCCATTCCTTTCCATTCCATTCCATTCCAGTCCACTCCACTCCATTGAATACCACTCCACTCCACTCCACTCCACTGCACTCCATTCCACTCCAGTCCACTCCACTCCATTCCATTCAACTCCACTCCACTCCTTTCCACCACATTCCATTCCACTCCACTCTGCTACATTCCACTCCATTCCACTCCACTGCACTCGACTGCACTCCACTCCACTTCACTCCACTCCACCCAACTGCACTCCACTCCACTCCTTTCCACTCCACCCCACTGCACTCCACTCGATTCCACTCCATTCCATTCCATTCCATTCCACTCCCCTCCATTCAATTCCACTCTACTCCATTCCATTCCACTGCATTCCATTTCATTCCATTCCATTCCACTCCACTGCATTGCATTCCACTCCACTCCATTCCATCACATTCCACTCCACTCCATTCCATTCCACTCCATTCCACCCCATTCCATTCTGTTCCACTCCACTCCACTCCATTCCAATCCACTCCACTACATTCAATTCCACTTCACTCCATTCCATTCCACTGCATTCAATTCCACTGTATTCCATTCCATTCCATTCCACTGCATTCCTTTCCATTCCATTCAGCTCTATTCCATTCCATTCCATTCAATTCTATTCCATTCCATTCCACTTCACTCCATTCCATTCCACTCCATTCCATTCCATCCCACTCCTCTTCATTCCATTTCACTCCAATCCATCCCATTCCATAGCATTCCAGTCCTTTCCATTCAATTCCACTCAACTCAATTCCCTTCCATTCCACTCCACTGCATTTCACTCACTCCACTCCATTCCACCCCACTCCATTCCACTCTACTTCTCTCCACTGCATTTCATTACACTCCACTCCACTCCACTGAACTCCACTCTACTCCACACCACTCCATTCCATTCCACTCCACTCCACTCCACTGAACTCCACTGTACTCCACACCACTCCATTCCATTCCATTCCATTCCACTCAATTCCATTCCATTCCTTTCTTTCAACAGAATCTCACACTGTCACAAAGGCTGGAGTGCATTAGCACCATCTCAGCTGAACTTTCTTTTCATCATACCATTGCATACCATTCCATCCCATTGCATTCTATTCTATTTCACTCCACTCCACTGAACTCATCACAATTCCATTCCACTCCATCTCATTCCATTCGAGTCCATTCCACTCCACTCTACTCCACTCTACTCCACTCCAGTCCACTCCATTCTACTCCATTCCGTTCAATTCCGCTTCACTCCATTGCATTCCATTCCTTTCTTTCCAATGGATATCACTGTGTCAGCCAGGCTGTAGTGCAGTGGCACAATTGCAGCTCACATTACAAGACAACTTTCCGTTACATTGCATTCTATTCCATTACATTCTATTGCATTCCATTCCATTCCATTCCATTACATTCAAATCCATTCCATTCCACTCCGTTCCACTCCACTCCACTCCACTCCACAACACTCCACTCCACTCCAGTCCACTCCATTATATTACATTCCATTGCATTTTACTCCGTTGCATTCCATTCATTTATTTCGACAGTATGTCACTGTGTCACCCTGGCTTGAGTGCAGTGGCACAATCTCAACTCTCATTACATGTCAACTTTCCATTGCATTGCATTCTATTCCATTGCATTCAGTTGCATTAAATTCCTTTCCATTCCATTCCATTTCATTCCATTTCAGTCCATTGCATTCATTTCCATTCCATTCCACTCTGTTCCACTCCACTCAACTCCACTACATTCCATTATATCCGACTCCATTCCATTTCTTTCCTCTCCTCTCCACTCCAATGGACTCCACTCCACTCCATTCGACTCCATCACATTCCATTTTGCTCCATTCCACTGCACTCCACTCCAACCTAATCCACTCCCCTTCATTCCATTTCATTCAATTCCATTCCCTTCCTATCCACTTCACTCCAATCCACCTCAATCCGCTCAACTCCAGTACACTCCATTCCTTTCCACTCCAATCCATTACACTCCGTTACATCCCATTTCTTTCTTTTGAGACTATCTCACTATGTCTCCCAGCCTGGAGTGCAGTGGCATTATGTCAGCTCACATTTCATTATTCCATTCCGTTCTATTCCACTCCATTCCATTCCTTTCCACTCCATTCCATTCCATTCCATTGCACTCCATTCCACTCCCCTCCAACCCACTTCACTCTACTCCATTCCACTCCATTCCGTTTCATTCCATTCTAATATGTTCCATCCCACTATGTTCCATTCCTTTCCTTTCCATTCCATTCCATCCCACTCCACTCCATTCCACTCCCTTCCATTCCACTCCTATGCACTCCACTCCACTCCTCTCCACTCCACATCACACAAACTCATTCCACTCCATTCCATTCCATTGCACTCCATTTCACTACACTCCACTCCATTCTATTCCACTAAACTCCATTGCAATCGACTACACTACACTACATTCCATTAAACTCCACTTCGTTCCACTGCACTCCTATCTACTCCACTCCATTCCATTCCATTCCAATCCAATCCATTCCCTTCCACTCCATTTATTCCAATCCATTCCAGTTCTTTCCAATCCAATCCATTCTTTTCCACTCCACTTCATTCCAGTCCACTCCACTCCACTCTACTCCACTCCATTCTCCTCCACTCCATTCCATTCCACACCGCACTATTCCATTCTGTTCCATTTCACTCCTTTCCAGTCAAATTCACTCCAATCCATTCCGTCGTTTTCCATTACACTCCTCTGCAACCAATCCATTCAACTCCAATGCATACCACTCTACTCCTCTCCATTCCACTCCACTTCATCCCATTCCTCTCTAACACAATTCATTCCACTCCACATTCCATTCCACTCCATTCCACTCCATTCCATTACACATTCCTTTCTTCTTCCCATTCAATTTCACATTCCATTCCATTCCATTCCACTCCATTCCACATTCCATTACATTCCATTCCACTCCATTCCACATTCCATCCATTCCATTCCATCACACATTCCATTCCATTCCACATTCCATTCCATTCCATTCCACATTCCATTCCATTCCATTCCACATTCCATTCATTTCTATTCCATATTCCATTCCATTCCATTCCAAATTCCATTCCATCCCATTCCATTCCACATTTCTTTCCACATTCACTTCCATTCCATTCCATTCCATTCCATGTTCCATTCCATTACATTACACATTCGATTCCTTCCATTCCACATAACATTCCATTCCACTCCATTCCACATTCCATTCCATTCCATTCGACATTCCATTCCACATTACATTCGACATTCCACTCCATTCCATTCCACATTCCATTTTATTCCATTCCATTCCACTTTCCATTCCATTCCATTCCATTCCACATTCCATTTCATTCTATTCCATATTCAATTCCATTACAATCCACATTCCATTCCATTCCATTCCATTCCACATTCCATTTCATTCTATTCCATATTCAATTCCATTTCAATCCACATTCCATTCCATTCCATTCCACATTTCTTTCCACATTCCATTCCATTCCATTCCTCATTCCAGTCCATTCCATTCCACGTTCCATTCCATTCCATTACACATTACATTCCCTTATATTCCACATAACATTCCATTCCACACCATACCATTCCACATTCCATTCCATTCCATTCCACTTTCCATTCCACATTCCATTCGACATTCCATTCCATTCCATTCCACATTCCATTCCACTCCATTTCATTCCACATTCCATTTCACATTCCATTCCACATTCCATTCCATTCCATTCCACATTCAGTTCCAATCCTCTTCACATTTCACATTCCATTCCATTCCATTCCATTCCACATTCCATTCCTTTCCTTTCCATTCCACATTCCATTCCACATTCCATTCCATTCCACTTTCCATTTCATTCCATTCCACATTCCATTCCATTCCATTCCACATTCCTTTTCACATTCCATTCCACATTACATTCCATTACCTTCCACATTCAATTCCAGATTCCATGCCACATTGCATTCCATTCCATTCCACTTTCCACTCCACATTCCATTCCACATTCCATTCCGCATTCCATTCCATTCCATTCCACATTCCATTCCACATTCCATTCAATTCCTTTCCACATTAAATTCCACATTCCATTCCACATTCCATTCCATTATACGATCCATTCCACGTTGCATTCCACTTTCCATTCCACGTTCCATTCCACGTTCCATTCCATTCCATTCCACATTCCATTCCACATTCCATTCCACATTCCATTAAATTCCATTCCACTTTCTATTCAAAATTCCATTCCATTCTATTCCACATTCCATTCCACCTTCCATTCCATTTGATTAAAATCCACATTAAATTCTATTCCTTTCTATTCCACATTCCATTCCATTTCATTGCATTCCAAAATCCGTTCCTCTCCATTCAACATTCCATTCTTTTCCATCCCACATTCCTTTCCATTACATTCCGCATTCGTTTCGATTCCATTCCAAATTCCATTCCTCTCCATTCCACATTCAATTCCACATTACATTCCATTCCATTCCGCATTCCATTCCATTCCATTCCACATTCCATTCCATTCCATTCCTTTATAATTTCCATTCCATTCCATTCCACATTCCATTCCATTCCATTCCACATTCCATTCCATTCCATTCCACATTCCAATTCACATTCCATTCCAACTTCCATTCCATTCAATTCCATATTCTATTCCACTTTCCATTCCACATTCTAATCCACATTCCATTCTACATTCCATTCCATTCCATTCCAGATTCCATTCCATTCCATTCCGTTCCACATTCCATTCCTTTCATTCCACATTCCATTCCATTCAATTCCGCATTCCATTTCACATTCCATTCCACATTGTATGCCACATTCCATTCTAGATTCCATGCCACATTCCATTTCATTCCATTAAACATACCATTCAACATTCCATTCCACATTCCATTCCACATTCCATTCCACATTCCATTCCATTCCATTCCATATTCCATTCCACATTCCATTCCAAACAATTGCAGTCCATTCTATACCATTTGACATTACATTCCACATTCCATTCCACATTCTATTCCAAACAATTGCACTCCATTCTATTCCATTCCACATTACATTCCACATTCCATTCCAATCCATTCCACATTCCATTCCACATTCCATTCCATTTCATTCCACATTACATTCCATACAATTCCATTCCATACCACATTCCTTTCAAATCAAGCCAACATTCCATTCCACATTTCATTCCATTCCTTTTTACATTCCCATCCATTCCATTACTTATTATATTCCATTCCATTCCACAATCCATTCCACATTCCATTCCATTTCATTCCACATTAAATTCCATTCCATTCCACATACCATTCCATTCCATTCTCCATTGCATTCCGTTCCCTTCCACATTGCATTCCATTCCATATTTCTTTCAATTCCATTCCATTTCATTCCAAATTCCATTCTATTCCATTCCGTTCCACTCCACATTTCATTCCACATTCCATTAAACATTTCATTCCGCATTACATTCCATTTCATTCCACATTCCATTCCCTTCCATTCCTTTCCACATTCCATTCCATTGCATTCCGTATTCCATTCCATTCCATTCTGCATTCCATTCTATTACAATCCGCATTCCATTCCATTCCATTCCGTATTCCATTACATTCCATTCCTTTCCACTCCATTCTACATTGCAATCATTTCCATTACGTTCCGCATTCCATTCCATTCCATTCCATGTTCCATTACATTCCATTCCACATTCCATTAAATTCCATTCCACATTCCATTCCACTCCATTCCGCATTCCGTTACATTCCATTCCGTATTCCCTTACATTTCATTCCATTCCATTCCATTCCTTTCAACATTGCATTCCACCCCATTCCATTCCACATTCCATTCCATTCCATTCCTTTCCATTTCACATTGCATTCCATGTTCCATTCCACTTTCCATTCCACGTTCCATTCCACGTTCCATTTGACGTTCCATTCCACACCTTTCCACTTTCCACTCCTTTCCATTCCACGTTTCACTTCATTACATTCCACATTCCATTCCCCATTCCATTTCACACTACATTCTGTATTCCATTTCGCATTCCATTCCATTCCATTCGACATTCCATTCCACATTCCATTCGACATTCCTTTCCATTCCATTCCACATTACATTCCATTCCATTCCACATTCCATTTCATTCAATTCTATATCTCATTCCATTCCATTCCACATTCAAATCCATTCCATTCCTTTCCACATTCCATTCCACATTCCATTCCACATTCCATTAAATTCCATTCCAATTTCTATTCAAAATTCCATTCCATTCTATTCCACATTCCATTCCACCTTCCATTCCATTTGATTAAATTCCACATTAAATCCTATTCCTTTCTATTCCACATTCCACTCCATTTCATTGCATTCCACATTCCTTTCTCCGCCATTCAACATTCCATTCTTTTCCATCCCCCATTCCTTTCCATTACATTCCACATTCCTTTTGATTCCATTCCAAGTTCCATTTCTATCCATTCCACATTCAATTCCACATTCCATTCCATTCCACATTCCATTCCATTCCATTCCACATTCCATTCCATTCCATTCCACATTCCATTCCATTCCATTCCTTTACACATTCCATTCCATTCCATTCCACATTCCATTCCTTTCCATTCCACATTCCAATTCACATTCCATTCCAAATTCCATTCCATTCAATTCCACATTCTTTTCCACTTTCCTTTCCACATTCTAATCCACATTCCATTCTATATTCCATTCCATTGCATAGCAGATTCCATTCCATTGCATTCCGTTCCACATTCCATTCCTTTCATTCCACATTCCATTCCATTCAATTCCGCAATCCATTACACATTCCATTCCACATTCAATGCCACATTCCATTCTAGATTCCATGCAACATTCCATTTCATTCCATTAAACATACCATTACACATTCCATTCCACATTCCATTCCACATTCCATTCCATTCCATTCCACATTCCATTCCACATTCCATTCCAAACCATTGCACTCCATTCCATTCCATTCCACATTACATTCCACATTCCATTCCAATCCATTCCGCATTCCATTCCATGCCATTCCAAATTCCATTCCATACAATTCCATTCCGTTTAACCTTCCCATCCATTCCTTTACTTATTCCATTCCATTCCATTCCACATTCTATTCCATTTCATTCCACATTCCATTCCATTCAAATCCACATTCCATTCCATTCCACAATCCATTCCACATTCCATTCCATTTCATTACACGTTCCATTCCATTCCATTCCACATTCCATTCCATTCCATTCTTCATTGCATTCCGTTCCATTCCACATTGCATTCCATTCCATATTCCTTTCAATTCCATTCCCTTTCATTCCAAATTCCATTCCATACCATTCCGTACCACTCCACATTTCATTCCATATTCCATTAAACATTTCATTCCGCATTCCATTCCATTCCTTTCCACATTGCATTCCCTTCAATTCCATTCCACATTCCATTCCATTCCATTCCGTATTACTTTCCATTCCATTCTGCATTCCATTCCATTCCAATCCACATTCCTTTCCATTCCATTCCGCATTCCACTCCATTCCAATCCACATTCCATTCCATTCCATTCCGCATTCCATTCCATTCCATTCCGCATTCCATTCCATTCCATTCCATTCCGTTCCACTCCATTCCACATTGCAATCATTTCCATTACTTTCCGCATTCCATTCCATTCCATTCCATGTTCCATTCCATTCCATGTTCCATTCCATTCCATTCCACATTCCATTAAATTCCCTTCCACATTCAGTTCCACTCCATTCCGCATTCCGTTACATTCCATTCCCTATTCCCTTACATTTCATTCCATTCCATTCCATTCCATTCCACATTGCATTCACCCCATTCCATTCCACATTCCATTCCATTGCATTCCCTTCAATTTCACATTTTATTCCATGTTCCATTCCGTTTTACATTCCACGTTCCATTCCACGTTCCATTTGACGTTCCATTCCACTCCTTTCCCCTTTCCACTCCATTCCATTCCACGTTCCATTTCATTACATTCCACATTCCATTCCCCATTCCATTTCACATTACATTCTGTATTCCATTTCGCATTCCATTCCATTCCATTCGACATTCCATTCCACATTCCATTCGACATTCCTTTCCATTCCATTCCACATTCCATTCCATTCCACTCCACATTCCATTTCATGCTATTCCATATTCCATTCTATTCCATTCCACATTCCATTCCATTCCATTACATTCCACATTCCATTTCATTCCATTCCATATTCCATTCCATTCCATTCCTCATTCCATTCCATTCCATTCCACGTTCCATTCCATTCCATTACACATTACATTCCCTTCCATTCCACATAACATTCCATTCCACTCCATACCATTCCACATTCCATTCCATTCCGTTCCACATTCCATTCCATTCCATTCGACATTCCATTCCACATTCCATTCCATTCCATTCCACATTATATTTCATTCTTTTCCATATTCCATTCCATTCCATTCCACATTCCATTCCATTCAATTCCACATTTCATTTCACATTCCATTCACATTCCATTCCATTCCATTCCATTCCACATTCTATTCCATTCCATTCCATTCCACTCCACATTCCATTCCCTTCCTTTCCACATTCCATTCCATTCAATTCCACATTCCATTTCACATTCCATTCCACATTCCATTCCCCATTCCATTCCAGAATCCGTCCCATATTCCATTCCATTCCATTCCACATTCCATTCCATTCCATTCCACATTCCATTTCACATTCCATTCAATTCTTTTCCACTTTACATTCCACATTCCATTGCATTCCATTCCACGCTCCATTTCACGTTCCATTCCAATCCACATTCCATTCCATGCCATTCAGTATTCCATTCCACGTTCCATTCCATTCCATTCCACATTCCATTAAATTCCATTCCACCTTCTCTTCCACGTTCCCTTCCATTCCATTCCAAATTCCATTCCAACTTCCATTCCATTCGATTCCATTTCACATTCCATTCCATTCCATTCTATTCCACATTCAATTCAATATCATTCCATTTCACATTCCATTCCATTCCATTCAACATTCCATTCGTTTCCATCCCACATTCCATTCCATTATATTCCACATTCCTTCCGATTCCATTCCACCTTCCATTCCACTCCATTCCACATTCAATTCCACATTCCATTCCATTCCACATTCCATTCGATTCTATTCCACTTTCCATTCCACATACTATTCCACATTCGATTCCACATTTCATTCCATTCCATTCCACATTCCATTCCATTCCATTCCACTTTCCATTCCACATTCCATTCCACATTCCATTCGATTCCATTCCAATTTCCATTCCACATACTATTCCACATTCCATTCCACATTCCATTCCAAATTCCAGTCCACATTCTATTCCATTCCAGTCCACAATACATTCCACTCCATTCTGCATTCCATTCAACATTCCATTCCTTTCCATACCACATTCCATTCCATTCCATTCATCATTCCTTTCCATTCCATTTCACATTCCTTTCGTTTCCTTTCCCTTCCATATTCCATTCCATTCCACTCCACGTTCCACTCCTTTCCATTCCACATTGCTTTCATTTCCATTCCACATTCCACTCCATTCCATTCCATTCCGCATTCCATTCAACATTCCATTCCACATTCCATTCCATTCCACTCCACAATCCTATCCATTCAATTCCATTCCATTCCATTCCACATTCCTTTCCATTCCAGTCCATTCCACATTCCATTCCGCATTCCAATCCATTCCATTCCAAATTCCATTCAATTCCATTCCACATTCCATTCCACATTTCATTCCATTCCATTCCACATTCCATTCCATTCCATTCCACATTCCATTCCTTCCCATTCCACATTATATTCAATTTCATTCCATACCCCATTCCATTCCATTCCACATTCAATACCACATTCCATTCCGTTCTTTTCCAGATTCCATTCAACATTCCATTCCATTCCATTCCACTTTCCATTCCATTAAATTCCACATTCCATTCCTTTCCATTCCACATGCAATTGCACTTTGCATTCCATTGAATTCCACATTCCATTCCATTCCTTTCCATTCCACATTCCTTTCCAATCCTTTCCACATTCCATTCAATTTCATTCCACACTTGATTCCATTACATTCCATTCCATTCAGCATTCCAATCCACATTCCTTCAATTCCATTCCACACTCCATTCAAAACAATTCCATTCCATTCCATTCCACATTCCATTCAACATTCCATTTCACATTCCATTCCATTCCATTCCACATTCCTTTCCATTCAATTCAATTCAATTTGATTCCACCTTCCATTCCTTTCCATTCCATTCCATATTCCATTCCATTCCATTCCACTTTCCATTCCATTCCATTCCACATTCCATTCCATTAAGCATTCCATTATGTTCCTTTCCATATTCCATTGCATTCCATTAGTCATTCCATTCCATTCCACGTTGCATTCCATTACACTTGATTTTCCATTCCATTCCATTCCATTCGATATTCCTTTCCATTCCATTCCACATTCCATTCCATTACATTCCACATTGCATTACATTCAAAACAATTCCATTCCATTCCATTCCACATTCAGCTCCAGTCCTCTTCACATTTCACATTCCATTCCATACCATTCCATTCCACATTCCATTCCATTCCTTTCCATTCCACACTCCATTCCATTCCACTTTCCATTCCATTCCGTTCCACATTCCATTGCATTCCATTCCATTCCACATTCCATTTCAATCTTTTCCATATTCCATTCCATTCCATTCCACTTTCCATTCCATTCAATTCCACATTCCATTTCACATTCCATTCATGTTCCATTCCATTCCATTCCACATTCAATTCCACATTCCATTCCACATTCCATTCCATTCCATTCCCCATTCCATTCCATTCCATTCCCCATTCCATTCCATTCCATTCCATTCCACATTCCATTCCATTCCATTCCATTCCACTCCACATTCCATTCGCTTCCTTTCCACATTCCATTCCATTCAATTCCACATTCCATTTCACATTCCATTCCACATTCCATTCCATTCCATTCCACATTCTATTCCTCATTCCATTCCAGAATCCATCCCATATTCCATTCCGTTCCATTCCACATTCCATTCCACATTCCATTCCATTCCATTCCACATTCCATTCAATTCCTTTCCACATTACATTCCAGATTCCATTGCATTCCATTCCACGTTCCATTTCACGTTCCTTTCCAATCCACATTCCATTCCATTCCATTCAGTATTCCATTCCACGTTCCATTCCATTCCATTCAACATTCCATTCCACATTCCATTAAATTCCATTCCACCTTCTCTTCCACATTCCATTCCATTGCATTCCAAATTCCATTCCAACTTCCATTCCATTCGATTCCATTCCACATTCCATTCCATTCCATTCTATTCCACATTGAATTCAATATCATTCCATTTCACATTCCATTCCATTCCATTCAACATTCCATTCGTTTCAATCCCACATTCCATTCCATTATATTCCACATTCCTTTCAATTCCATTCCACCTTCCATTCCACTCCATTCCACATTCAATTCCACATTCCATTCCATTCCACATTCCATTCCACATTCCATTCCACATTCCATTCGATTCTATTCCACTTTCCATTCCACATACTATTCCACATAAGATTCCACATTCCATTCCATTCCATTTCACATTCCATTCCTTTCCATTCCACTTTCTATTCCACATTCCATTCGATTCCATTCCAATTTCCATTCCACATATTATTCCACATTCCATTCCACATTCCAGTCCACATTCTATTCCATTCCAGTCCACAATACATTCCACTCCATTCTACATTCCATTCAACATTCCATTCCTTTCCATACCAGATTCCATTCCATTCCATTCATCATTCCTTTCCATTCCATTTCTCATTACTTTCCTTTCCATTCCATTCCATATTCCATTCGATTCCACTCCACATTCCCTTCCTTTCCATTGCACATTGCATTCGTTTCCATTCCACATTCCACTCCATTCCATTCCATTCTGCATTTCATTCAACATTCCATTCCACATTCCATTCCATTCCACTCCACATTCCTATCCATTCAATTGCATTCCATTCCTTTCCGCATTCCTTTCCATTCCAGTCCATTCTACATTCCATTCCACATTCCAATCCATTCCCTTCCAAATTCCATTCCACTCCATTCCACATTCCATTCCACATTTCATTCCATTCCATTGCACACTCCATTCCATTCCATTCCACGTTCCATTCCATCCCATTCCACATTATACTCAATTCCATTATACTCTCCATTCCATTCCATTCCATTCCATTCCATTCCACATTCAATACCATATTCCATTCCTTTCCATTCCACATTCCATTCAACATTCCATTCCATTCCATTCCACATTCCATTCCATTAAATTCCACATTCCATTCCATTCCATTCCACGTTCAATTGCACATTGCATTCCATTGAATTTCACATTCAATTCCATTCCATTCCTTTCCTATCCACATTCCTTTCCAATCCTTTCCACATTCCATTCAATTTCATTCCACACTTGATTCCATACCATTTCATTCTATTCAGCATTCCAATCCACATGCTTTCAATTCCATTCCACACTCCATTCGAAACCATTCCATTCCATTCCATTCCACATTCCATTCAACATTCCATTTCACATTCCATTCCATTCCATTCCACATTCCTTTAAATTCAATTCAATTCAGTTCGATTCCACCTTCCATTTGCTTTCATTCCATTCCATATTCCATTCCATTCCATTCCACTTTCCATTCCATTCCATTCCACATTCCATTTCATTCCATTACGCATTCCATTCTGTTCCATTCCATATTACATTGCATTCCATTAGTCATTCCATTCCATTCCACATTGCATTTGATTCCACTTCATTTTCCATTCCATTCCATTCCATTAGATATTCCATTCCATTCCATTCCACATTCCATTCCATTACATTCCACATTGCATTACATTCAGAACAATTCCATTCCATTCCATTCCACATTCAGTTGCAATCCTCTTCACATTTCACATTCCATTCCATTCCATTCCTTTCCGCATTCCATTCCATTCCTTCCCATTCCACATTCCATTCCATTCCACTTTCCATTTCATTCCATTCCACATTCCATTCCATTCCATTTCATATTCCATTTCACATTCCATTCCACATTACATTCCATTACATTCAACATTCTATTCCACATTCAATTCCAGATTCCATGCCACATTGCATTCCATTCCATTCCAGTTTCCATTCCACATTCCATTCCACATTCCATTCCAAATTCCTTTGCATTCCATTCTACATTCCATTCCACATTCCATTCAATTCCTTTCCACAATACATTCCACATTCCTTTCCATTATACGTTCAATTCCACATTGCTTTCTACGTTCCAATCCACGTTTCATTCCATTCCACATTCCATTCCATTCCATTCCACATTTCATTCCATTCCACATTCCATTCCATTCCATTCCACTTTCCATTCCACATTCCATTCCACTTTCTATTCCAAATTCCATTACATTCTATTCCACATTCCATTACACCTTCCATTCCATTTGATTAAATTCCACATTAAATTCTATTCCTTTCTATACCACATTCCATTCCATTTCATTGCATTCCACATTCCGTTACTTTCCATTCAACATTCCATTCTTTTCCATCCCACATTCCTTTCCATTACATTCCACATTCCTTTGGATTCCATTACAAATTCCATTCCTCTCCTTTCCACATTCAATTCCACATTCCATTGCATTCCATTCCACAATCCATTCCATTCCATTCCTTTATACATTCCATTCCACACCATTCCACATTCCATTCCATTACATTCCACATTCCATTGCATTTCATTCCACACTCCAATTCACATTCCACTCCAAATTCCATTCTATTACATTCCACATTCTATTCCACTTTACATTCCACATTCTATTCCACATTCCATTCCACATTCCATTCCATTCCATTCCACATTCCATTCCAAACCATTGCACTCCATTCCATTCCATTCCACATTACATTCCACTTTCCATTCCAATCCATTCCAAATTCCATTCCACATTCCATTCCATTCCATTGCACATTTCATTCCATTCCACATTCCATTCCATTCCATTCCATTCCACATTCCATTCCATTCCATTCCATTCCATTCCATTCCATTCCACATTCCTTTCAAATACAGCCAACATTCCTTTCCACATTTCATTCCATTCCATTTTACATTCCTATCCGTTCCATTACTTATTCCATTCCATTCCATTCCATTCCACTTTCTGTTCCATTTCATTCCACATTCCATTCCATTCCAATCCTCATTCCATTCCATTCCACAGTCCATTCCACAGTCCATTCCATTTCATTCCACATTCCATTCCTTTCCATTCCACATTCCATTCCAATCCATTCCACATTCCATTCCATTCCATTCCACATTCCATTCCATTCCATTCTACATTGCATTCCATTCCATTCCACATTCTATACAATTCCATATTCCTTTCAATTCCATTCCATTTCATTCCAAATTCCATTCCATTCCATTCCGTTCCATTCCACATTTCATTCCACATTCCATTCCACATTCCATTCCACATTCCATTCCACATTCCATTCCTTTCCATTCCATTCCACTCCATTCCACATTCCATTCCATTGCATTCCACATTCCATTCCATTCCATTCCACATTCCATTCCATTCCATTCCGCGTTCCATTCCATTCCAATCCGCATTCCATTCCATTCTCTTCCGCATTCCATTCCATTTCATTCCGTACCAATCCATTCCACATTGCAATCATTTCCATTACGTTCCGCATTCCATTCCATTCCATTCCTTGTTCCATTCCATTCCATTCCATGTTGCATTCCATTCCATTCCAGGTTCCATTACTTTCCATTCCAAGTTCCCTTCCATTCCATTCCACATTCCATTAAATTCCATTCCATATTCCATTGCAATCCATTCCGCCTTCCGTTACATTCCATTCTGTATTCCCTTACATTTCATTCCATTCTGTTCCATTCCATTCCACATTGCATTCCACTCCATTCCATTCCACATTCCATTCCATTCCATTCCTTTCCATTTCAAATTCCATTCCATGTTCCATTCCACTTTCTATTCCACGTTCCATTTCACGTTCCATCTGACGTTCCATTCCACCCTTTTCCACTTTCCACTCCATTGCATTCCACGTTCCATTTCATTCCATTCCACATTCCATTCACCATTCCATTTCACATTCCATTCTGCATTCCATTTCGCATTCCGTTCCTTTCCATTCCTTTCCATTCCACATTATATTCCATTCCAAACCATATTCCATTCCATTCTATTCCACTTTTCATTCCATTCCACATTCCATTCCATTCAACTTCCCATTCCATTCCAATCCACATTCCACTACACTTAATTCCACATTCCATTCCACATTCCATTCATTTCCATTCAACATTCCATTCCACATTCCATTCCACATTAAATTCCGTTCAATTCCACATTCGATTCCATTCCATTCCACATGGCATTCCAAATTCCATTCCATTCCATTCAGATTCCATTCCACGATCCACTCCATTCCGCATTTCATTCCACATTCCATTCCATTCCACATTCCATTCCACATTCCATTCTTTCCATTCAACATTCCATTCCACATTCCATTCCACATTAAATTCCGTTCAATTCCACATTCCATTCCATTCCATTCCACATGGCATTCGAAATTCCCTTGCATTCCATTCAGATTCCATTCCACTATCCACTCCATTCCGCATTTCATTCCACATTCCGTTCCATTCCATTCCACATTCCTTTCCACATTTCAATCTATTCCATTTCACATTTCATTCTATTCCATTCCACATTCAATTGCATTCCGTTCCATTCCACATTCCATTCCACATTCCATTCTATTCCATTCCACATTCCATTCCATTCCATTCCATATTCCATTCCATTTAATTCTATTCAATTCCACATTCCGTTCCACATTCCATTCCATTCCATTACACATTCAATTCAATTCCTTTTCACATTGCATTCCAGTCCATTCCACATTGCATTCCATTCCATTCCATTTCACAGTCCATTCCATTCCATTCCAGATTCAATTCCATTCCATTCCACATTTCATTCCATTCCATTCCATTCCAAATTCCATTCCATTCCATTCCACATTGCATTCCTTTCAATTCCATTCCATTTCACATTCCATTCCGTTCCATTTCACATTCCATTCCATGTTCCATTCCACTTTCCATTCCACTTTGAATTCCACGTTGCATTTGACGTTCCATTCCACTCCTTTCCACTTTCCACTCCATTCCCCTGCACGTTCCATTTCATTCCATTCCACATTCCATTCCCCATTCCATTTTACATTCCATTCCGCATTCCATTTCGCATTCCATTCCATTCTATTCCTTTCCATTCCACATTATATTCCATTCCAAACCATATTCCATTCCATTCTATTCCACGTTTCATTCCATTCCACATTCCATTCCATTCCACTTCCCATTCCATTCCACTCCACATTCCATTACATTAGATTCCACATTCCATTCCACTTTCCTTTCAATTCCATTCCAGTTTCCCTTCCACATTCCATTCAACATTCCATTCTATTCCATTCCACATTGCATTCCATTCCATTCCATATTGCATTCCAAATTCCATTCCATTCCATTCACATTCCATTCCACGATCCACACGATTCCACATTTCCTTCCACATTCCATTCCATTCCATTTCACATTCTTTCCACATTCCATTCTCTTGTATTCCACATTCAATTGCATTCTGTTCCATTCCACATTCCATTCCACATTCCATTCAATTCCATTCCACATTCCATTCCATTCCATTCCATTCCATTCCATTCCATTACATATTCCATTCCACATTCCATTCCATTACATATTCCATTCCACATTCCATTCCATTCCATGCCACTTTCCATTCCATTCCATTCCGCATAAAATTCCATTCCATTCCACACTGCATTCCGTTCCATTCCTTTTCACATTCCATTCCATTCCATTCTACATTCAATTCCATTTCATTCCACATTCCATTGTTTTCCATTCCACATTGCGTTCCATTCCATTCCATTCCACATTCCATTCCATTCCATTTGACAACCCATTCCACATTGCATTCAATTGCATTCCACATTCCTTTCCATTCCATTGCATATTCCATTCTACTTTCCATTCCATTCCATTCCGAATTCCATCCCATTCCAATCCATTCCGTTCCTGATTCTTTTCCATTCTGTTACACATCCTATTCCACATTCCATTCCATTCAATTCCACATTCCATTCCACTTTCCATTCCATTCCATTCCACGTTCCATTCCATTCTGTTCCATTCTACGTTCCATTCCACGTTCCATTTCACATTCCATTCCACTTTCCATTCCAGGTTCCATTCCACGTTCAATTCCAAGTTCCATTCCACGTTCCATTCCTTTCCATTCCGCGTTCCATTCCACATTGCATTCCTCTTTCCATTCCATATTCCCTTCCACATTCCATTCAACATTCCTTTCCACATTCCACTCTGTTCCATTCCACATTCTTTTCCACATTGTATTCCTTATTCCATTCCGCATTCCATTCCATTCCATTCTATGTTCCATTCTACATTCCATTCCATCGAATTCCACTTTCCATTGACTTCCAATCAACGTTCCATTCCACATTACATTCCACATTCGATTCCACAGTCAGTTCCATTCCATTCCATTCCATTCCATTCCATTCCACGTTCCATTCAACATTCCATACCACATTCCATTCCATTCCATTCCACAATGCATTCCACATTCCTTTCCACATTCCATTCCACATTCCATTCCATTCCATTCCATTCCATTCCATTCCACATTCCAATCCACATTCCATTCCACATTCCATTCCATTCCATTCCATTCCATTCCACATTCCAATCCACATTCCATTCCACATTCCATTCCATTCCATTCCAGGTTCCATTCCACATTCCATTCCTCATTCCATTCCATGTCCCTTTCCATTCCATTCCACGTTTCCTTCCACTTTCCATTCCATTCCATTCCAAGTTCCATTCCACATTCCATTGCAGTTTCCATTCCATGTTCCATTCCACATTTCATTCCACGTTCCATTACACGTTCCATTCAACGTTCCATTCCATTCCATTCCACGATCCATTCCACATTGCATTCCATTCCATTCCAGTTTCCTTTCCAGATTCCATTCCACCTTCCATTCCACGTTCCATTCCACATTGCCTTCCATTCCACGTTCCATTTCACGTTCCATTGCAAATTCCATTCCACATTGCACTGCGTTCCATTACACGTGCCACTCCACATTGCATTCCACATTCCATTCCACATTCCATTCTATTCCACATTTCATTGAATTCCATTCCACATTCCATTCCGCATTCCATTCCATTCCATTCCACGTTATATTCCATGTTACATTCCGTTCCATTCCACATTCCATTCCACATTCCAAACCATTCCATTACATATTCCAATCCATTCCATTCCACATTCCATTCTCATTCCATTCCACGTTCAATTCTGTTTCATTCCACGCTCCATTCCTCCTTCCATTCCGTGTTCCATTCCAAGTTCCATTCCACGATCCATTCCATTCCATTCCACGTTCCATTCCACGTTCCACTCCATATTTCATTCCCCATTACATTAAACATTCCATTCCACATTCCATTCCATTCCATTCAACATTGCATTGCTTTGTAGTCCACATTAGTTTCCACATTCCATTCAATTCCATTTAAACATTCCCTTCCATTCCATTCCACATTCCATTCCACCTTCCATTCCTTTCAACATTCCATTCCACATTCCATTCCATACTCCAGTCCATACCATGGCACATTCCATTCCACATTCCGTTATACTCCATTTCACATTCCATTCCACATTCCATTCCATTCCCAATTCCATTCCACATTCCATTCCATTCCATTCCTTTCAAAATTCTATTCCACATTCCATTCCATTGCATTCCACATTCCATTCCTCATTATATTCCACTTTCCTTTCCACATTCCATTCCACATTGCATTCCATTCCTGTCCACGTTCCATTCCACATTGCATTCCACATACCATTCAAAGTTTCCATTCCATTGCATTCCACGTTCCATTCCACTTTCCATTCCATTCCATTCCACGTTCCTGTCCACATTCAATTGTGCATTCCATACCAAGTTATATTCCACATTCCCTTCCACGTTCCATTCCACGTTCCATTGCAAGTTCCATTCCATTAAAGTTCCATTACACTTTTCTTTCCATTCCATTTCACGTTCCATTCCACATTACATTCAACACTCTATTCCACGTTCCATTCCACATTTCATTGAACATTCCATTCCACGTTCCATTACAAATTCCTTTCGACATACCATTCCACGTTCCATTCCATGTCCCATTCACGTTCCATTCCATGTTCCATTCCACCTTCCATTCCATACCATTCCACAATCCATTCCACATTCCATTCCACGTTCCGTTCCATTGCTTTCCACATTCCATTCTAATATATTCCACATTCCATTCCACATTCCATTCCATTCCATTCCACATTACATTCCACATTCGATTCCACATTCCATTCCATTCCGTTCCACGTTCCATTCTACATTCCAATAGTGGTTCCATTCCATGTACCATTACACGTTCCATTCCACGTTCCATTTCATTCCATTCCACATTACATTCCATATTCCATTCCATTCCATTCCACATTCCATTCCACATTCCATTCCATTGCATTCCACATTCCACTCCACATTCCATTCCACATTCCATTCCACATTCCATTCCACATTCCATTGCATTGCATTCCACCTTCCATTCCACATTCCATTCCATTTCATTCCACATTCTATTCCACATTCCATTCCACATTCCATTCCATTCCATTCCACATTCCATTCCACATTGCATTCCATTGCATTCCACATTAAATTCCACATTCCAGTCCATTTCATTCCACATTCCATTCCGCATTTCATTCCACATTGTATTCCAAATTCCCATTCACATTCCATTCCTTTCCATTCCACGTCCCATTCCACATTCCTTTCCATTCCATTACACATCCAATACCACATTCCATTCCACATTCCATTCCATTCCATTCCACATTGCATACCACATTCGATTCCGTTCCATTCCATTTTCCATTCCATTCCATTCCACATCCGATTCCACATTCCATTCCACGTTCCATTCCATTCCATTCCACATTCCATTCCAGTTTCCATTCCACATTCCATTCCATTTCATTCCACGTTCCATTTCACATTCCATTCCTTCTTCCATTCCAAGTTCCATTCCACATTCCATACCACGTTCCATTCCTTTCCTTTCCACGATAAATTCCACTTTACTTTCATCATTCCATTCTATTTCATTCCACCTCCCATTCCACATTTCATTCCAATCCATTATACGTTAAATTCCATTCCATTCCAAGTTCCATTCCACATTCCTTTCCACATTCCATTCCATTCCATTTCACTTTCCATTATACATTCCATTCAATTCCATTCCATTCCACATTCCATTCCATATTCCATTCCATTCCATTCCACATTCCATTCCATGTTCCATTCAATTCCATTCCTCTCTCCATTCCAACTTCCATTCCATAATCCATTCCAAGTTCCATTCCATTCCATTCAACGTTCCATTAAATGTTTCACTCCTCATTTCATTCCACATTCCATTAAACATTCAATTCCACATTCCCTTACCTTCCATTCCACTTTGCATTCCATTGCAGTCCACATTCCATTACACATTCCATTCCACTCCATTTTAACATTCCATTCCATGCCATTCCACCTCCTATTACACATTCCATTCCATTCCACTTTCCATTCAACATTCCATTCCAAACTCAAATCCACACTATTCGACATTCCATTCCACATTCCTTTACATTGCATTGCACATTCCATTCCACTTTCTATTCCACCTTCAATTCCACATTCTATTTCACAAATCAGTGCATTCAATTCCATTCCAAATTCCATTCCACCTAGCATTCCATTGCATTCCACATTCCATTCCACATTCAATTCCACATTCCCTTCCAAATTCCATTCCATTCCATTCTACGTTCCATTCCACGATCCATTCCACATTCCATTCAACATTCCATTCAACATACCATACCATTCCATTCCAAGTTCCATTCCTCTTTCCATTGCATTACATTTCACTTTCCATTCCACTTTACATTGCATTCCATTCCACGTTCCATTCCACATTACATTCCACATTCCATTCCATTTCATTCCACATTCCATTCCACATTTCATTCCACATTGCATTCCACATTCCATTTCACATTCCATTCCATTCTTTTCCACATTTCATTCCTTTCCATTCCACATCCCATCCACATTCCATTCCACATTCCATTCCATTCCATTCCACATTACATACCACATTCCATTCCATTCCATTTGACGTTCCATTCCATTACATTCCACAATCCATTCCATATTCCATTCCATGTTCCATTTCATTCCATTCCACGTTCCATTCCACTTTCCTTTCCACAATCCATTCCACTTTCCATTCGACGTTCCATTCCATTAAATTCCAGGTTCCATTCCAACTTCCATTCCATTCCATTTCACACTCCATTCCATTCCATTCAACATTCCAGTCCAGTACATTCCACGTTGCTTTCCACGTTCCATTCCACGTTCCATTCCATGTTCCATTTTATTCCATTCCACGTTGCATTCCATTCCATAGCACGTTCCATTTCATTCCATTCCACTTTCCATTCCACATTCCCTTTCACATTCCATTCCACATTCCCTTCCATTAAATTCCATTCCATTCCTCATTCAATTCCGTTCCATTCCACGTTCCATATCATTCCATTCCATGCCACATTCCATTCCACATTCCATTCCACATTCCTTTCCCTTCCATTCCACATTCCATTCCATTCAATTCCATTCAATTCCATTCCACATTCCATTCCACATTCCATTCCCTTCCACTCCATATTCCATTCCATTCCATTCCATATTCCATTCCACTTTCCATTCCACTTTCCATTCCATTACACTCCATTCCATTCCATTCCAATCTGTTCTGGATTCCTTTCCATTCCATTCCAAATTATATTCGACTTTCCTTTCCATTCCATTCCACATTCCATTCCTTTCCATTGCACATTATATTCCACTTTCCATTCCACGTTGCATTCCTCAATCCATTCCATGTTCCTATTCTACATTCCATTCCATGATCTATTCTACGTTCCATTCCATTCCATTTAACTTTCCATTCCATTCCATTCAACGTTCCATTCCATTCCGTTCCACATTGCATTCCATTCCATTCCTTTCCATTCCACATTACATTCGACTTTCCATTCCATTTTCCATTCCACATTCGATTCCACCTTCTATTGTACGTTCCATTCCACGTTCCATTCTGCGTTCCATTCCATTCCATTACACGTTCCATTCCACGTTCCATTCCACATTCCATTACATATTCCATTCCACTTTTCATTCCACATTCCATTCCATTACACTCCATTCCATTCCATTTCAATCCATTCTGGATTCCTTTCCATTCCATTCCAAATTATTTTCGACATTCTTTTACATTCCATTCCACATTCCATTCCTTTCTATTCCACATTCAAATCCATTTCATTTCATTAACATTCCATTCCTTTCCATTCCACATCATATTCCACTGTCCATTCCACCTTCCATTCCACATTCCATTCCACGTTCCTATTCTACTTTCCATTCAATGTTCCATTTTACATTCCATTCCATTCCATTCCACTTTCCTTTCCATTCCACATTCCACTCCATTCCATTCCACATTCTTTTCCATTCCATTCCAGATTCCATTCCTTTCTATTCCACATTACTTTCGACTTTCTATTCCATGTTCCATTGCACATTCTATTCCTCATTCTCTTCTACGTTCCCTTCCACGTTCCATTCTGGTTTCCACTCCATTCCATTACACGTTCCATTGAACGTTACATTCTACATTCCGTTCCACGTTACACTCCACATTCCATTCCATTCCATTCCACGGTCCATTCCGCTTTCCATTCCATGTTCCTTTCCACGTTCCATTCCACCTAACGTTCCATTCCATTCTATATTCCATTCCATTCCATTCCACATTCTTTTGCATTCCATTCCCCATTCCATTCCATTTCATTCCACTTTCCATTCCATTTAATTCCACATTGCATTCCATTCCATTCCATTCCACATTCCTTTCCATTCCATTCCATATTCCATTCAATTCCATTCCACATTCCATTCCATTCCATTGCACTTTCCATTCCACTTTCCATTACCTTCCATTCCACATTCTTTTCCATTCCATTCCACATTCCATTACACGTTCCATTCCACGTTACATTTTGAAATCCATTCCATTCCATTCCATCCTGGATTCCATTCCATTCCATTCCACATTCTATTCCACATTCCATTCCATTCCATTCCACATTCCATTCAACATTCCATTGCATTCCACTCCATATTCTACTCCGTTCCATTCCACATTCCCTTCTTTTCCATTCCACGTTATATTCCACATTCCATTCCAACTTCCATTCCACATTCCATTCAATTTGATTCCAAATTCCATTCCATTCCATTGCACATTTCATTCCACTTTCCATTCCATTATATTCCACGTTCCATTCCACATTCCATTTCCCATGTCATTCAACTTTCCATGCCCCTTGCCATTTCCATTTCCATGTTCCATTCCATTCAATTCCCCTTTCCATTCCACGTTCAATTCCACGTTCCATTCCTTTCCATTCCTCATTCCTTTCCATTCCATTTCACATTCCATTCCATTCCATTCGACATTCCATTCCACGTTCCATTCCACATTCCATTGCACGTTCAATTCCATGTTCCATTCCACAGTCCATACCACGTTCCATTCCATTACATTCCATGTTCCATTCTGTTCCATTCCACGTTCCATTCAACATTCCATTCCATTCCATTCCACTTTCCTTTCAACATTCCATTCCAGATTCCATTGCACGTTCCATTCCACTTTCCATTCCATTCCATTCCAGGTTCCATTTCACTTTTCATTCCATTCCACGTAGCATTTCACATTACATTCCACATTACACTCCATTCCATTCCAAGTGCCACTCCACATTCCATTCCACTTTCCATTCCATATTCCATTCCATTCCATTCCACATTCCATTCCATTCCATTCCACATTCCATTCCATTCCATTCCACATTCCTTTACATTCCATCCCAGATTCCATTCCGCATTCCATTCCATTCCATTCCACATTCCATTCAATGTTTAATTCCACGTTCCATTCCATTCCATTCAAAGATCTATTACACCTCCCATTTCACTTTCCAATCCATGTTCCATTCCACTCAATTCCACATTGCCTTGCTTTCCATTCCACATTCCCTTCCACATTCCATTCCACATTCCATTACAATCCATTCCACATTCCATTTCACATGCCATTTCACAGTCAATTCCACATTCCGTTAAACGTTCAATTCCATTCCATTCCACGTTCCATTACATTCCATTCCACATTCCATTCCATTCTACATTCCATTACACATTGCCTTGCATTCCATTCCGCATTCCATGCCACATTCCATTACACATTCCTTTCCAATCCATTCCATATTCCATTTCACGTTCCATTCCACAGTCCATTCCACATTCCATTAAACGTTCCATTCCATTCCATTCCACGTTTCACTCCAGTTTACATTCCTTTTAATTCCACGTTCCATTCCCCTTTCCATTTCACAAGCCATTCCAAGATGCATTCTACTTTCCATTCCACGTTCCATGCCATGTACTATTCGAAGATCCATTCCATTCCATTCCACGTTACATTCAACATTCTATTCCATCCCATTCCACGTTCCATTCCATTCCATTCCATGTTCCATTTCACATTCCTTTCCACATTCCATTCCGTTCAATTCCACATTCCTTTCCACATTCCTTTCCACATTCCACTCCATTTCATTCCATTCCACATTCCATTTCACGCTCCATTCCACTTTCCATTGCATTCTATTCCACATTCCATTCCACATTAAATTCAATTCCATTCCACGTTTCATTCCACATTCCATGCCACATTCCATTTCATTCCTTTCCAGTTTCCATTACACTATCCATTCCATTCGATTCCAAGTGCAATTCCACGTTCCATTCCACGTTCCATTCCACTTTCCATTCCATTCCATTAAACGTTCCATTCGACATTCCATTGCACAATCCATTCCACGTTCCATTTCATTGCATTCCACGTTCCATTCCACATTCCATTGTATTTTACATTCCAAGTTCCATTCCACATTACTTTCCACGTTCCATTCCAATTTCCTTTCCATTCCATTCCGTGTTCCATTCCACATTCCATTGCACATTCCACTCCACCTCACATTCCACATTCCATTCCACGTTCCATTCCACATTCCTTTCCATGATCCATTCCAATCCATTACACGTTCCATTCCACATTCTATTCCATTCAATTCCGAGATCCAATCCACATTTCATTCCACATTAGATTCCAGATTCCATTCCACATTCTCTTCCACTTTCCATCCCATATTGCATTCCACATTCCCTCTCACATTCCATTCCGTTTCATTCCAGTTTCCATTCCATATTCCATTGCATTCCATTCCACATCCCATACCACATTGCATTCCATATTCCATAACAGTACATTCAACATTCCATGCCGCATTACATTACATTCCATTCCACGTTCCATTCCATTACATTTCACATTCCATTCCACATTCAATTACACGTCCCATTCTACGTTACATTAGAGGTTCCATTACACGTTACATTCCACGTTCCTTTCCATTCCATTCCACGTTACATTTCATATTCCCTTCCATTCCTTTCCGTGGAAGGAAAAGTGGAATACAATGTGGAATGGGATGGAATAGAATGTGGAATGGAATGGGATGGAATATGGAATGAAATCGAATGTGGAATGGAATGGAATGGAATGTGGAATGCAATAGAATGGAATGTGCTGTGGGGTGGAATGGAATGTGGAATGGAATGGAATGGAAAGGAAAGGAATGTGGAATGGAATGGAATGGAATGCAATGTGGAATTAAATGGAATGGAAAGTGGAATGAAATGGAATGGAATGGGGAATGGAATGCAAAAGAATGTGGAATGGAATGGAGTGGAATATAGAATGGAATGGAACGTTAGGTGGAATGGTATGTGGAATGGAATGCAATAGAATATGGAACAGAATGGAATCGAATGTGCAATTGAATGGAATGGAATGAGATATGGAATGTGGATGGGAATGTGGAATGGAATGCAATGGAATGTGGAATGGTATGTGCAATGGAATGGAATGGAATGTGCAATGGAATGGAATGGAATGTGGAATGGAATGGAATGGAATGTGGAATGTAATGTGGAATTTAATGGAATGGAATGTGGAATGGAATGGAATGGAATTTCGAATGTAACGTGGAATTTAATGGAATCAAATGAGGAATGGAATGTGATATGGAATGGAATGCGGAATGGAATGGAATGCGGAATGGAATGGAATGGAATGGAATGGAATGGAATGGAATGGAATGAGGAGTGGAGTGGAATGGAATGGAATGGAATGCGGATTGGAACTTAAAATGGAAAGCAATTGATTGTGGAATGGAATGGAATGGAATGGAATGTGGAATGGAGTGGAAAGGAATGGACTGGAATTTGGAGTGGAATGGAATGGAATGAAGAATGCAATGTGGAATGCAATGGAATGGAATGGAATGGAATCTGGAATGGAATGTGTAATGGAATGTGAAATGGAGTGGAATGGAATGTGGAATGGAATGGAATGGAACGTGGAATGGAATGGAATGGAACATGGAATGGAATGTGGAAAGGAATTTGCAATGGAATGCAATGAGTAATGGAATGGGATGGAATCTGGAATGAAATGTGGAATGGAATGGAATGGAGTGTAATATGGAATGGAATGTTGAATGGAATGGAATGGAATGGAATGTGGACTCGTATGGAAGTGAATGGACTGGACTGTGGAATGGAACGGAATGGAATGTGAAATGGCATCGAATGGAATATGGAATGGAACGTGGAATGGAATGGAATGGAATCTGGAATGGAATGTGGAATGGAATGGAATGGAATGTGGAAGGGAATGTGGAATGGAATGGAATGGAATGTGAAATGGAATGGAATGGCATGGAATGTAGAATGGAATGTGCAATGAAATGGCATGGAATGTGGAATGGAAAGGAATTGAATGTGGAATGGAATGGAATAGGATGTGGAATGGAATGTGGAATGGAATGTGGAATGGAATGGAATGAAACGTGGAATTGAATGGAATTCGGAATGGAATGGAATGGAATGTGGAATGGAATAAAATGGAATGTGGAATGGAATGGAATTGAATGTGAAATGGAATGGAATGGAAAGTGGAATGGGACATGGAAAGGAACGTGAAATGGTATATGCAATGGAATGTGGAATGGAATGCAATGGAATGTGGAATGGTATACACAATGCAATATAATGGAATGGAACGTGAAACGGAATGCAATGGAATGTGGAATACAATAGAAAGGAATGTGGAATGGAATGTGGAATGGAATGGAATGTAGAATGGATAGGAATGTGGAAAGGAATGGAAGAGAAAGGGGAATGGAATAGAATGGAATGTGGAATGGGATGTGGAATGGAAGGAAATGGAAAGTGGAATGGAATGGGATGGAATGTGGAATGGAATGTGGACTGGAATGTAGAATGAAAGGAATGGAAAGTGGAATGGAAGGGAATGGAATGTGGAATCGAATGGAATGGAATGTGGAATGGAATGTGAAATGGATTGAGGAATGGAAAGTGGAAAGTAACGTTGAATGGAATGTGGAAAGGAACTTGGAATGCAACGTGGAATGGAACGTGGAATGGAACATGGAATGGAATGTGAAATGGAATTTGGAATGGAATGTGGAATGCAATGGAATGGAATGGAATGGATCGCTATGTGAAATGGAAAGGAATGGAATGTGGATTATAATGGAATGGAATGTGGAAAGGAATGGAATGAAATGCGGAATTTAATGGAATGGAATTTGAAATGGAATGGAACGTGGAATGGAATGGAATGGCATGGAATGGAATTTGAAATGGAATGGAACGTGAAATGGAATGGAATGGAATGGAATGGAATGTGGAAAGGAATGGAATGGAAGGTGGAATTGAATGGAATCGAAATTGGAAAGGAATGGACTGGAATGATATGTGGAATGCAAAGGAATGTAAAATGCAATGGAATGTGGAAAGGAATGCAATGGTATGTGGAATGGAATAAGGAATGGAATGGAACAGAATGGACTGGAATGTGGAATGGAATGGAATGTGAATTGGAATGGAACTGATTGTGGATTGGAACGTGGAAAGGAATGTGGAATGAAATGGAATGGAATGTGAAATGGAATGAGGTACGGAACGTGGAATGGAATGGAATGGAACGTGGAATGGAACGTGGAATGGAACGTGGAGAGAAAAGTGCAATGGAACATGGAATGGAATGGAAAGGAACATGGAATGGAACGTGGAATGCAATGGAATGGAATGTGGAATGGAATGGATTGGAATGGAATGGAATGGAATATGAAATGGAATGGAATTGAATGTGGATTGGAATGGAATGGAATGTGGAATGAAATGGAATGGAATGTGGATGGAAAGTGAAATGGAATGGAACGGAATGTGGAATGGAATATTAACTGGAATGGAATGGAACATGGAATGGAAATTGGAATGGAATGTGGAATGGAAGTTGAAATGGAACTTGGAAAGGAATACAATGCAATGTGGAATGGAATGGAATGGAATTTAGAATGGAATGTGGAATGCAATGGAATGGAATGTGGAATGGAATGGAAAGGAATTTGAAAGGGAATGGGGAATGGAATTGAATGTAAAGTGGAAAGGAATGGAATGTGTAACGGAAAGAAATGGAATTTTTAGTGGAACGTGGAATGGAATGGAATGGAATGCGGAATGGAATGTGGAATGGAATGGAATGAAATTTGAAATGGAATTTGGAATGGAATGGAATGGAATGTGGAATAGAATGTGGAATGGAATGGAATGGAAAGTGGAATGGAATGTGGAATGGAATGGAAAGGAATGGAATGTGGAATGGAATGTGGAATGGAGTGGAAGGTAATGTGGAATGGAAAGGAATGAAACGTGAAATGGAATGGAATGGAATGTGGAATGGAAAGTTTAATGGAATGGAATGGAAGGTGGAATAGAATGGAATAGAAGGTGGAATGAAATGCAATGCAATGTGGAATGGAATGGAATGGAATGCAATGGAACGTGGAATGGAATGGAATGGAATTTGAAATGGAATGGAATTGAATGTGGATTGGAATGGAATGGAATGTGGAATGAAATGGAATGGAATGTGGATGGAAAGTGGAATGGAATGGAAATGAATGTGGAATGGAATATTAACTGGAATGGAATGGAACATGAAATGGAAATTGGAATGGAATGTGGAATGGAAGGTGAAATGGAACTTGGAAAGGAATACAATGCAATGTGGAATGGAATGGAATGGAATTTAGAATGGAATGTGGAATGCAATGGAATGGAATGTGGAATGGAATGCAAAGGAATTTGAAACGGAATGGGGAATGGAATTGAATGTAAAGTGGAAAGGAATGGAATGTGTAACGGAATGAAATGGAATTTTTAGTGGAACGTGGAATGGAATGGAATGGAATGCGGAATGGAATGTGGAATGGAATGGAATGAAATTTGAAATGGAATTTGGAATGGAATGGAATGGAATGTGGAATAGAATGTGGAATGGAATGGAATGGAAAGTGGAATGGAATGTGGAATGGAATGGAAAGGAATGGAATGTGGAATGGAATGTGGAATGGAGTGGAAGGTAATGTGGAATGGAAAGGAATGAAACGTGAAATGGAATGGAATGGAATGTGGAATGGAATGTTTAATGGAATGGAATGGAAGGTGGAATAGAATGGAATAGAAGGTGGAATGAAATGCAATGCAATGTGGAATGGAATGGAATGGAATGCAATGGAACATGGAATGGAATGGAATGGAATTTGTAATGGAATGAAGAATGGAATGGAATAGAATGCAATTGAATGTGGAATGAAATAAAATGGAATGTGTAATTGAATGGAATTTAATGTGGAATGGAATGTGGAATGGAATGTGGAATGGAAAGGAAAGTGTAATGGAATTGAATACAAAGTGGAAAGGAATGTGGAATGGAATGTGGAATGCAGTGGAATGGAATGTTTAATGGAACGTGGAATGGAATGGAATGTGGAAAGGAAAGGAGTAGAATGTGTAATAGAATGTGGAATGGAAGGTGGAATGGAATGGAATGGAGTGTGGAATGGAATCTGGAATGGAATGTGGAATGGAATGGAATGTGGAATGGAATGGAATGAAATGCAATGGAATGTGGAATGAAATGTAGAATGGAAAGGGGAATGGAATGAAATGGAGTGTGGAATCGAATGTGGAGTGGAATGGAATGGAATTTGGAAAGGAAAATAATGGAATGTGGAATATTTTGGAATGTGGAATGGAATGAAATGTGGAATGGAATGAAATGGAATGTGGAATGGCATGCAATGGAAAGAAATTTGAAATGAAATGGAATGAAATTTGGAATGGAATGTAGAATAGAAGGTGGAATGGAAAGTGGAATGGATCACGGAAGAGAATGTGCAATTGAATGTGGAATGGAATGAGGAATGGAATGGAAAGGAATGTGGAATGGAAGGGAATGGAATGTGGAAAGGAAGGGAATGGAATGGGATGCAATGTGGAATGAAATGGAATGGAACCTGAAATGGAATATGGAAAGGAATGGAAAGGAATGTGTAATGCAATGGAATGGAATATGGAATGGAATATGGAATGGAATGGAACAGAACGTGGAATGGAACTTGAAATGGAATGGACTGGAATGGAAAGTGGAATGGAAGATAATGGAATGTGGAATGGATCTTGGAATGGAATAGAATGGAACGTGGAATGGAAAGGAACGGAATGTGAAATGCAACGTGGAATGGAATGGAATGGAAAGTGCAATAGAATGGAATGGAACGTGAAGTGGAATTGAATGGAATTTGGAATGTAATGGAATTGAAGTGGAATTCAATGGAATGTAATGTGGAATGGAATGGAATGGAATGGAATCTGGAATGGAACGGAATGGAATGTGGAATGGAATGTGGAATGGAATGTGGAATGGGACATGGTATGGAACGTGGAACGGAATGGAATGGAACGTAGAATGGATTGTGGTATGGACGGAATGGAATGTGGAATGGAATGATTAATGCAATGGAATGGAATGTTGAATGGAATGGAAAGTTTAATGGAATGGAATGGAATGTGGAATGGAATGGAATGGAATGTTGAATGGAATGTGGAATGTATTGTGGAATGGAAAGTGAAATGGAATGGAATGGAATGTGTAATGCAACGTGCAATGGAATGTGGAATGTAACATGGAATGGAAAATGGAATGGAACGTGGAATGGAATGGAATGGAAAGTGGAAAGGAACGTGGAATGGAATTTGTAATGGAATTGAATGCATTGTGGAATGTAATGCAATGGAAAGTGGAATAGAATGGAATAGAACGTGGAATGGAACGTGGATTGGAAAATGGAATGGAACATGGAATGTAATGTGTAATGGAAAGGAATGGAATGTAGAGTCGAATTGAATGGAAAGGAAAGTGCAATGGAAAGCGAAAGGAAATGGAATGGAATGTGGAATCAAATGGAATTGATTGTGGAAGGGAACGTGGAATGGAATGGAATGGAACGTAGAATGGAACATGGAATGGAATGTGGAATGGGACGTGGAATGGAATGGAATGTGGAATGGAATGTGTAACGGAATGGAATGGAATGTAGAATTTAACGTGGAATGGAATTTAATGGAATGTGGAATGAAATGTGGAATGGAATGAAGAATGGAAAGTGCAGTGGAATGCTGAAAGCAATGTGGAATGGAATGGAATGGAACGCGGAATGAAATGTGGAATGAACTCTGGAATGGAACGTGAAATGGTGTGTGTAATAGATTGGAATGGAATGTGCAACGGAATGTGCCATGGAATGTGGAATGTAATGCAAGGAAATGTGCAATGGAATGTGGAAAGGTATGGAATGGAATGTGCAATGGAATGTAATGGAATGTGTAGTGGAATGTGGCATGGACTGTAATGGATTGTGGAATACAACGGAATGGAATGTGGATGGAATATGGAATAGAAAGTGGAATGGAATGGAATGGAATGTGCAATGGAATGTGGAATGAATTGAATGGAACATGGAATGGAACTTGGAATGGAACGTGGAAAGGAACGTGGAATGGAACTTGGAATGGAACATGGAATGGAACATGGAATGGAACATGGAATGGAATGTGGAATGCAGCGTGAAATGGAATGAAAAATGGAAAGTGGAACGGAACGTGGAATGTAATGGAACAGAACCTGGAATGGGATAGAATGGAGTGCAGCGTGGAATGGAATGGAATGGAACATGAAACGGAACATGGAATGTAACGAGGAATGGAATGTGGAATGGAACGTGGAATGGAATGTTGAATGTAACGTGGAATGGAATGTGCAGTGGAATGTGGAACCGAACGTGGTAAGGAAAGAAATGGAAAGTGGAGTGGAACTTGGAATGGAATGGAATGGAACGTGGAATGGATTGTGCAATGGACAGTGGAATGGAAAGTGAATCGGAAGGTGGAATGGATGGGAATGGAATATGGAATGGAAAGTGGAAAGGAATGTGGAATGGAAAGAAAGGCCATGTGGAATGGAAAGTAGAATGGAATGAAATGCTACGTGGAGTGGAATGGAATGGAACGTGGAATGAAATGGAATGGAACGTGTAATGGAAAGTGAAATGGAATGGAATGGAACGTGTAATGGAGAGTGGATTGGAAAACGGTATGCAACGTGGAAAGGAAAGTGGAATGGAATGGAATGCAATGTTGAATGGAATGCAATGGAATGTGGAATGGAATGGAATGGAATATAGAATGCAACGTGGAAGGGAATGGAATGGAATGTGGAATGGAACGTGGAATGGAACCGCTAATGGAACGGAGAATGGAACATGGAATGGAATGGAACGTGTAATGCAAAGCAGAATGGAAAGTGAAATGGAATGGAACGTAACGTGGAATGCAACCTGGAAAGGAATGTGGAATGGAATGGAAAGGAATATGGAATGGAATGGAATGGAAAGAGGAATTGAATAGAATGGAAAGGATTGGAATGAGGAATGGAATGGAATGGAATGTAGAATGGAAAGGAATGGAATGTGGAGTGGAATGCAATTGTATGGATGCTGGAATGGAACAGAAAGTAATGTGGAATAGAATGGAATTTTATGTATTGTGGAATGGAATGGAATGCAACGAAATGGATTGTGAAAAGAATTGGCATGGAGTGAGGAATGAAATGGAATGGTATATGGAATTTAATGGAATGGAATGGAATGTGGAATGGAATGGAAAGTAATGGAAGGCTTAAAAGAATGGAATTGAATATGGAAAGGAAGGGAATGGAATGGAAACGAATATGGAATTGAATGGAATTGTATGTGGAGTGCAATGCAATGGAAAGTGGAATGGAATGTGGAATGGAATGCAATGTGAAATGGAATGTGGAATGGAATGGAAAGAAATGTGGAATGGAAAGGAATGGAATGGAGAATGGAAGGGAATGGAATTTGGAATGGAATGGAATGGTATGGAATGTGGAATGGAAAGGAATGGAATGTGGAATGTCATGTAATGTAATCTGGAATTTAATGGAATGCAATGGAATGTGGAATGCATTGGAATGGAAAGGAATGTGCAAAGTTATTGAATGGAATGTGGAATGGAATGGAATTGAATGGAATGCTATGGAATGTGGAATGGAAAGGAATGGAATGTGGAAAGATGGAATGGTATGGAATGTGGAATGGAATGGAATGGAATGGAATTTGGAATGGAATGCAATGGAATGTGGAAAGGAAGGGAATGGAATGTGGAATTTAATGGAATGGAATGGAATGTGGAAGGGAATGGAATGGAATGGAACGCGGAATGGAATGGAACGGAATCTGGAAAGAAAAGGAATTGAATGTGGAATTTAATGGAATGGAATGGATTGTGCAATGGAATGGAATGGAATTGAATGCAGAATGGAATGGAATGGAATGTGGAATGCAATGGAATGGAATGGAATGGAATTTGAAATGGAAAGGAATTGATTGTGTAATGGAATGTGGAATGGAATGTGGAATGCAATGTGCAATTGAATGTGGAAAGGAAAGTGGAATTGAAAGGAAAGGAAAGTAGAGTGCAATTTGGAATGAAACGGAATGGAACGTGGAATGGAATGTGCAATGGACGGCGGAATGGAACGTGAAATGGAAAGTGGAATGGATTGGCATGGAAAGTGGAATGGAATGTGGAATGGATGGTGGAATGGAATGCAAGGTAATGTAGAATGGAATGTGATAAGGAGTGTAATGGAATTTGGAATGGAATGTGGAATTGAATGTAATGGAATGAGGAATGGAATGTATTGGAATGTGGAATGGAATGTAATGGAATGTGGAATGGAAAGGAAGGGAATATGGAATGCAATGTGGAATGGAATCTGGAATAGAAAGTGGAATGGAACGGAATTGTTTCTGCAATGGAACGTGGAAGGGAATGGAAGGTAATGTGGAATGGAACTTGGGATGCAACGTGGAATGGAACGTGGAATGGAATATGGAATGTAGCATGGATTGGAATGTATAAGAGAATGTGGAATGGAATGTGAACTGGAATGGAATGGGACGTGAAATGGAATCTGTAATGGAATGTGAAATGGAATGGAATGGAAGGTGGAATGGAAGGGATTGGAACGTGGAGTGGAATGTGGAAACGAATGGAATGGAATGGGAATGGAAAGTGGAATGGAATGTAGAATGGAATTAGGACTGGAATGGAATGGAATGTGGAATGGAATGGAATGTGGAATGGATTTTGGAATGGAATGTTTTGTGGCACGTGGAATGGAACGCAGTGCAATGTGGAATGGAATGTGGAATGGAATGTGAAATAGAAAATGGAACAGAATGCAATGTGGAATCAAACATGGAATGAAATGGAATGGAGCGTGGAATGCATCATGGAATGCAACGTGGAATGGAATGTGGAAAGGAAAGTGGAATGGAATGGAATGAAATGTGGAAAGGAAAGCGGAATGGAATGAAATGTGGAAAGGAAAGCGGAATGGAATGGAATGGAACGTGGAATGGAATGTGCAATGGAATGTGGAATGGAACGTGGAGTGGAATGGAATGGAAAGTGGAATGAGATGTGGAATGGAATGGAATGGGATGTGGAATCTAATGTGGAATGGAACGTGGAAAGGAATGGAATGGAACATGGAATGGAATGTGGAATGGAAAGGAATGGAATGTGGAATGGAATGTGGAATGCAAAGCGGAATGAAATGAAAAGGAATGTGGAATGAAACATGGAAAGGAATGGAACGGAATGTGGAATGGCATGAGGAATGGAAAGTGGAATTTAATGTGGAAAGGAATGTGGAATGGAATGGAAAGGAATGTGGAATTTAATGTGGAACGGAATGTGGAATGGAATGTGGAATAGAATGGAATGGAATGTGAAATGGAATCGAATGGAATGTGGAATGGAAGGGAATGGAATGCCATGGAATGTGGAATTGAATGGAATGGTATAAGGAATGGAATGGATAGTGGAATGGAATGTGGAATGGAATGAAATGTGAAATGGAATGAGTAATGGATTTTAAAGGAATGTGAAATGGAAGGGAATGTAATGTGGAATGGCATGGAATGGAATGGATTGGAAAGTGTAATGGAAATGAATGGAATGTAGAATGGAAAAGAATGGAATGTGGAATGGAATGGAATGGTATGGAAAGTGGAATGGAAAGGAATGGAATGTGGGATGCAATGGTATGGAATCTGGAATGCAAAGGAATAGAATGTGGAAGGCAATGGAGTGGAATGTGGAATGGAATGGAATGCAATCTGGAATGGAAGGTGGAACGGAATGGAATGGAATGTGAAATAGAATGTGGAATGGAAAGGAATGCAATCTGGAAGGGAATGGAAAGGAATGGAGTGGAATGGAACGTGAAATGCAACGTGGAATAGAAAGTGGAATGGAATGAGGAATGAAATCAAAATGAATGCGAAATGGAGGGTAATGGAATGTGGAATTGATTGTGGAATGGAATGCAAAGGAATGTGGAATGGAATGGAAAGTATGTGGAATGGAAGGTAGTGGAAAGTGGAATGGAATGTGGAATGGAAGGGAATGGAATGCAAAGGAATGTGGAATGATATGGAAAGGAAACTGGAATGGAACATGCAATGGAATGGAATGGAACATGGAATGGAAAGTGGAAAGGAACGAGGAAGGGAATGGAAAGGAACGGGAATGGAACGTGAAATGGAATGTGGAATGTAAGGTGGAATGCAACGTGGAATCGAATGTAATCGAATGTGGAATGGAATGCAATGCATTGTGCAATAGAATGGAAAGGAATGTTGAATATAATGTGGAATGGAATGGAAAGGAATCCAGAATGGAGTGGAATGGGATGGAATGGAGTGGAATGCAATGGAAAGTGGAATGGAACGTGGAATGCAAAGTGGAATGGAATGTGGAATGGAAAGGAATCGAATGTGGAGTGGAAGGGAATGGAATGAGGAATGGAATGTGTAATGGAATGGAATGGAAAGTGGAATGGAATGTAACGGAATGTGGAATGGAATGTGGAATGGAATGGAATGGTGTGGAAAGTGGAAAGGAATAGAATGCAATAGAATGATATGTGGAAAGGAATGGAATGGAATGGAAAGAGGAACTGAATGCAATGGAAAGTGGAATGGAATGTAATGGAATGCGGAATATAATGGAATGGAAGTTGGAATGGAATGGATGGTGGCATGCAATGGAATGGAACCTGGAATAGAATGGAATGTAACGTGGAATGGAATGGAATGGAATGTGGAAAGGAATGGAATGGATTGTGGAATGGAATGAAATGGAATGTGAAATGGAATGTGGAATAGAATTGAATGGAATGAGGAATGGAATGTGGAATGGAATGGAATGTGGAATGGAAAGCTATGGAATGCAATGTGTGATGGAAGGGAGTTGAATTGAATGGAATTTGAAGTGGAATGTGGAATGGAATGGAGTGGAATATGTAATGGAATGTGGAATGGAATGGAATGGACTGTGGAATGGAATGTGAAATGGAATGGAATGGATTGTGGAAGGCAACGTGGAATGGAAAGTGGACTAGAACGTGGAATGGAATGTGGAATGGAATGGAATCGAAGGGAATGTGGAATGGAAAGTGGAACGGAATGGAGTGTAATGATAAATGGAATGTGGAATAGAATGGAATGTGGAAAGGAGTGGAATGGAATGTAGAATGGAATGGAATGGAATGGAATGTGGAACTGAATGTGGAATGGAATGGAATGGAATGTGGAATGCAATTTGCAATGGAATGGAAATGAAAGTGGAAAGGAATAGAATGGAATGTGGAATGGAATGGAATGGATCATGGAATGGAACGTGGAAAGGAACGTGGAATGGAATGTAAGTGAATGTGTAATGGAAAGTGGAATGGAATTGAACGAAATGTGGAATGCAAAGTGGAATGGAATGGAATGGAATCTGGAAAGGGATGGAATCGAATGTGGAATGGAATGTGGATTGGAACGTGGAATGGATTGAAATGGAATGTGGCATGGAATTTGGAATGGAATATGAAATAGAACGTGGAATGGAAAGTAATGTGGAATGGTATGTGAAATTGAATGTGTAATGGAAAGGAAAGAAATATGGAATGGAATGGAATGGAATGGAATGGAATGGAATGAGATATGGAATGGAATGGAATATGGAATGGAATGGAATGGAATGGAATGTGGAATGCAATGGAATGGAATCTGCAATGGAATGGAATGGAATGTGGAATAGAATGGAAAGAAATGGAATAGAATGTGGAATGGAAAGGAATGTGTAATGGAATGTGGAATGGATCTTGGAATGAAACCTGGAATGGAACGTGGAATGGAATTTTGAATGGAATGTGGACTGGAAAGGAATGGAATGTGGAATGAAATGTAGAATGGAATGGAAAGGAATGTGGAATGGAATGGAATGGAATGTGGAATTGATTGTGGAATGGAATGGAATGGAATGAGAATAGAATATGGAATGGAATGTAACGGAATGCGGAAGGGAACAGAAGAGAAACTTATGGAATGTGGAATGGAGTGGAACGCAATGTACAATTTAATGGAATGGAACGTGGAATGTAACGTGGAATGGAATGTGGAATGGAATGGAAAGGAATGTGGAATGGAAGGGAATAGAAAGTGGAATGGTATAGAATGGATAGGATTGGAATCTGGAATGGAATGGAATGGAATGTAGAATGGAAAGTAATGGAATGTGGAATGGAATGGTATTGTCTGGAAAGCGTAATGGAAAGTAATGGAATGTGGAAAAGAATGGAATCTTATGTAATGTGGAATGGAATGGAATGGAATGGAATGTGGAATGGAATGTAGAATGGAATGTAGAATGGAATGTGGAATGGAATGCAAAGGAATGTGGAATGGAATTGAAAGGATGTGGAAAGGTAGGTGAAGGAAAGTGGCGTGGAATGGAACAGAATGGAATGGAATGGAATGGAATGGAAAGGAATGGTATGTGGAATGTTATGGAAAGGAACGTGGAAAGGAACGTGGAATGGAATGGAATGGAACATCGAATGGAAAGTGGGAAGGAACGTGGAAGGGAATGGAACGGAACCTGGAATGGAATGTGGAATATAACGTGGAATGGAACTTGGAATGGAATGTAAAGAAACATAGAATGGAACGTGGAATGGAAAGTGGAATGGAATGCGGAAAGGAAAGGAATGGAATGTGGAATGGAATGGAATATAATGTGGAATTGAGTGGAATGCAATGTGCAATGGAATGGAATGGAATTTCGAATATAATGTGGAATGGAATAGAAGGGAATCCAGAATGGAGTGGAATGGAAAGGAATGGAATGGTATTGAATGGAAAGTGGAATGGACCATGGAATGCAAAGTGGAATGGAATGTGGAATGGAAAGGAATCGAATGTGGAATGGAAGGGAATGGAATGTGCAATGGAATGTGTAATGGAATGGAATGGAATGCAATGGAATGTGGAATGGAATGTAATGGAATGTCGAATGGAATGTAATGGTATGGAATGTAGAAAGGAATGGAATGGAATAGAATGCAATGTGGAAAGGAACGGAATGAAATGTGGAATGGAATGGAATCGAATGTGTAATGGAATGGAATGAAATGGAATGTGGAATTTTATGGAATAGAATGCGGAATGGTAAGGAATGGAATGTGGAATGGAATGGAATGGTATGGAATGGAATCGAATGCAATGTGGAATTCAGTTGAATGGAAAGTGTAATTTAATGGAATGGAATGTGGAATGGAATGGAATGGAATGGAATGGAAGGTGTAATGGAATGTGGATTGGAATGTGGAATGGAATATGGAATGGAATGAAATGGACCGTGGAATGGAATGGAATGGAAAGTGGAATGGAATGCGAAATGGAACGTGGAATGAAACGTTGACTGGAACGTGGAATGGAATGGAATGCTGAATGGAATTGAATGGAAGTGGAATGGAATGGAATGGAATATGGAATGTAACGTGGAATGGAAAGAAATGGAAGGTGGAATGGAACGTCGAATGGAAAAACTAAAGGAACGTAGAATGGAACGTGGAATGGAATGGAATGGAACATAAAATGGAAAGTAGAATGGAACGTGGAATGGAATCGAATGGAATGTGGTAAGGAATGTGGAAAGGAATGGAAAGGAATGTGGAATGGAAGGTTGTATCGGATGTGGAATGGAATTTAATGGAATGTGGAATGGAATGTGGAATGGAATGGAATATGAAAGGGAATGTGGAAAGAAATCTGGAATGGAATGTGGAAAGAAATCTGGAATGTAATGTGGAAAGAAATGTGGAGTGAAATGTAATTGAATGTGGAATGGAACGTGGAAAGGAATGTGGAAAGGAATGTCGAATGTAATGGAACGGAAGTTTGAAAGGAATGGAATGAAATGTGGTATGTAATGGGGAAAGGAATGGAATGGATTGTGGAATGGAATGTGATATGGGATGTGGAATGAAACGCAATTGAACGTAGAATTAAATGTGGAAAGAAATGGAATGGAATGTATAATGGACTGCGGAATGGAATGTGAAAGGTAATGTGGAATGCAAAGTGGAATGGAATGTGAAATGGAATCGAATGTAACGTGAAATGGAATGTGCAATGGAATGGAATGCGGAATGGAATGGAATGGATTGTGGAATGGAATGGAATGGAATGTGGAATGGAATGTGGAATGCAATGCAATGGAATGTGGAACGCAATGTGGAATGGAATGAGGAATGGAATGTGGAAAGGAAACTGGAATGGAACGTGAAAAAGAATGGAATGGAATGGAATGTGGAATGAGAAGTGGAATGGAAGATGTAATGGAATGTGGAATGGGACGTGGAATGTAACGTGCAATGGAATGTGGAATGGAACGTAGAATGGAACATGGAATGGAAAGTGGAATGGAATGTGCAATGGAATGTGGAATGGAAAGTGGAATGGAAAGGAAAGGAACGTGGACTGGAACGTGGAATGGAATGGAATGGAACATGGAATCGAATATGGAATGGAACGTGAAATGGAACGTTGAATGGACTGGATTGGAATGTGGAATGGAATGTGGAATGTAATGCAAGGCAGTGTGGAATGGAAAGTGGGTGGAATGGAAAGGAATTTCGAATGGAATGTGAAATGGAATGGAATGGAATGTGGAATGGTATGTGTAATGCAATGAAATGGAACGTGGAATGGAACGGAATGGAATGTGGAATGGAAGGTGGAATAGAAATTGGAATGGAATGGAATGGAATGTGCAACGGAACGTGGAATGGTATGGAATGGAACATGGAATGGAAATTTGAATGGAAATTGGAATGGAACGTGGAATGGAATGTGGAATGCAACCTGGAATGAAATGTGGAATGGATAGTGGAATGGAATGGAACGGAATGTGGAATGGAATGAAATTTTATGAGGAGTGGAATGTGGAATGGAATGGAATGGTATGTGGAATAGAATGTGGAAGGGAACGGAATGGAACGGAGTGGATTTTGGAATGGAATGTGGAATAGAACTTGGAATGGAATGTGTAATGGAAGGTGGAAAGGAATGTGGAATGTAACGTGGAATAGAAAGGAATGCTATGTTTAATTGAATGTAGTGCAATGTGCAAAGGAATGGAATGGAACGTGGAATGGAACGTGGAATGGAATGTGGAATGGAAAGTGGAATGTTATGTGTAAGGTAATGGAATGGAATGTGGAATGGAAAGAAATGGAATGTGGAGTGGAATGAGTAATGGAAGGGAATGGAATGGAATGGAACGTAGAATGAAATGGAATGGAAAGGGGAATGGAATGGAATGGAATATGGAATGGAAAGAATGGTCTGAAATGTGGAATGGAATGGAATGGAATAGAATGGAATGGAATGAAATGGAACGTGGAATGGAAGGTGGAATGGAATGTGGTATGGAATGTGGAATGGAATGGAATGGAATGTGGAATGGAAAGGAAAGGAACGTGGAATGGAATGTGTAATGGAAAGGAACGGAGTGGAATGTGGAATGGAATGGAATGGAATGGAATGGAATGGAATGGAATGGACCGTGGAATGGAATGGAACAGAACGTGGAACGTGGAATAGAATGGAATGCAATGTGGAATGTAAAGGAATATGGAATAGTATGCGGAATGCATTGTGGAATGGAATGGAAAGGACTGAAATGAGGAATGGATTTGAATGGAATGTGGAATGGAATGGAATCGAGGGTGGAATGGAATGGAATGGAATGGAATCCGGAATGGTAAGGTATGGAAGGTGGAATGGAATGGAATGGAATGGAACGTGGAATGGAACGTGGAATGGAACAGGGAATCAAACTTTAAATGGAATGGAATGGAACGTGGAATGGAACGGGGAATCAAACTTGAAATTGAATGGAATGGAATGTTGAATGGAATGCAATGGAATTTGGAATGGAATGGAATGGAATATGGAATGTAACGTGCAATGGAATGGAATGGAACGTGGAATGGAACGACGAATGCTACCTCTAATGTAACGAAGAATGGAATGTGGAATGGAATAGAATGGAATGCCTCATGGAACGTAGAATGCAACGTGCAATGGAATGAAAAGGGACGTGTAATTGAAAGTGGAATGGAATGTGAAAATAATGGAATGGAACGTTGAATGGAATTGAGTGGAATGTGGTATGGGATGAGGAATTGAATGGAACGGAATGTGGAATGAAATGTGGAATGGAACAGAATGGAATGTGAAAGGGAATGTGGAATGCAATATGGAGTGGAAAGTGGAAGAGAATGTGGAATGGAATCTGGAATGGAATGTGGAATGGAATGTGGAATGGGTCTTGGAATGGAATGGAATAGAATGTGGAGTAGAATGTGTAATGGAATGGAATGGAACATGGAATGGAACGTGGAATGGAACGTGGAATGGAATGTGGAATGGAATCTGGAATGGAATGTGCAATGGAAAGTGGGATGGAACGTGTAATGGAATGTGGAATGCAATGTGGAATGGAACGTGGAATGGAATTGAATGGAATGTGCAACGGAACTTAGAATGGAATGGAAAGGAAATTGGAATGGAACTTGGAAAGTGATGTGGAATGGAACTTGGAATGAAAAGTACAACGGAATGTGGAATGGAATGTGGAATGCAATGGAATGGAATTTGGAATGGAATGTGCAATGGAATGTCAAATGGAACGTTTAACGGAATGGAAAGGAAAGTGGACTGGAAACTGGAATGGAACGTGGAGTGGAACGTGGAATCGAATGGAATGGAAAGTTGAATGGAAACTGGAATGGAATGAAATAGAATGTGGCATGGAATGTGAAATGAAACGTGGAATGGAATGGAATGGAATGTGGAATCTAGTGGAATGGAATGTGGAATGAAATGGAATGGAACAGAACGTGGAATTGAATGGAATGGAATGGAAAGTTGAATGCAATGGAATGGAATAGAACGTGGAATTGAATGGAATTGAACAGGGAAAGGAAAGTGGAATGGAAAGTGGAATGGAATGTGGAATGGAATGGAAAGGAATGTGGAATGGAATGGAATGGAATGTGGAATAGAATAGAATGGAATGGAATGTGCAATGGAATGTGGAATGGAATGTGGAATGCAATGGAATGGAATGTGGAAAGGAATTGAATGTGGAATGGAAAGGAATGGAATGTAAAGGGGAATCATACGGAATGGAATTGAACGGAATGTAGAAAGGAATGGAATGGAATGTGGGAAGGAATAGAACGTGGAATGCAATGAAGTGGAATGGAATGCGGAATGGAATGGAATGGAAGGGAAGGTGGAATGGAATTGAATGAAACTGAATGGAATGTGGAAAGGAATGCAGTGAAATGTGGAATGGAAGGGTATGTGGAATGGAATTGAATGAAACTGAATGGAATGTGGAATGGAATGCAGTGAAATGTGGAATGGAAGAGAATGTGGAATGGAATGAAATGGAATGGATTGTGGAATGGAATAGAATGTGGAATGGAATGAATTGGAATGCAAAGTTTAACGGAATGGAATGGAATATGGAATGGAATGGAATGGAACTGAATGGAATGTGGAATGGAATGGAGTGCAAATTGGAATGGAATTTTTAACGGAATGGAATGGAATGAAATGTGGAACGGAATGGAATGGAACTGAATGGAATGTGGAATGGAATGGAGTGGAAAGTGGAATGGAATAGAATATGGAATGGGAAGAAATGGAATGGAATGTGGAATGGAATGGAATGGAATGGAACGGGAAATGGAATGGAATGGAATATGGAAAGGAATGTAAAGGAATGGAATCTGGAATGGAATGTGAAAAGCAATAGGATGGAATGGAATGGAAAGTGGAATGGAATGGAATCTAACCTGGACAGGAATGTAGAATGCAATGTGGACTGCAATGTGGAATGGAATGGAATGGAATGTGGAATGGAATGGAAGGGAATGTGGAATGGAATTTGGAATGGAATTTAACGGCATGTGAAATGGCATGTGAAATGGAAATTGGAATGGAACGTTGAATGGAACATGGAAAAGAACATCGAATGGATTAAAATGGAATGAGAAACGCAAGGGAAAGCAATATAGAATGGAATGGAAAGGAATGTCCAATGGAAAGCGGAATGGACTGGAATTGAATGCGGCATAGAATGTGGAATGGAATGGAAAGGAATGTGAAATGGAAAGAAATGGAATGTGGAATGGAATGTTGACTGGAAAGGAATGGAATTGAATATGAAATGGAATGGAATGGAATATGGAATGGAATGTGCAAAGGAATGGAATGGAGTGGAATGTGGATTGGAACGTGGAATGGAATGGAATGAAATGTGGAAAGGAATGGAATGGAATGGGGAATTTAATGGGTTGCAATATGGAATGGAATGTGGAATGGAATGGAATGGAATTGAAAGAAGAATGGAATGGAAAGGAATGTTGAATGGAATGGGAATGGAATGAAATGGATTGTGGAATGGAATGGAACGGAATGCGGAATGGAATTGACTGGAACGTGGAATTGAATGGAATGGAATGAGGAATGGAAGAGTATGGAATTTCAAATAGAATGGAATGGAATGGAATGTGCAATGGAATCTGGAACGGAATGTGGTACGCAATGGAATGGAATGTGGAACGGAATTGAACTTGGAATGCAATGGAATGGAACGTGGATTGGAAAGGAATGGAAAGGAATGTGGAATGGAATGGAATGGAATGGAAAGTGAAATGGAATTTGGAATGGAATGTGGAATGGAATGTGGAGTGGAATGTGGAATGGAAAGTGGAATGGAATATGGAAATTAATGTAGTTTGGAATGTGGAAAGGAATGGGAAGGAATGTCCAATGGAATGTGGAATGGGATGCATTTTAATGCGGAGTGGAATGTGGAATGGGATGCAATTTAATGCGGAATGGAATGTGGAATGGAATGGAAAGGAATGTGAAATGGAAAGAAATGGAATGTGGAAAGGAATGTGAAACGCAATGAAATGAAATTGAAAGTGAAATGGAATGGAAAAGAATGTGGAATGGAACATGCAAGGGAAAGGAATGGACTGGAAGGTGGATTGGAATGTAGAACGGAATGGAATGGATTGTGGAACGGAATGGAATGCTATGTGGAATATAATGGAAAGAAATTTGGAATGGAATATCAGATGGAATGGAATGCAAAGTTGAATGCAACGGAACGGAATGTGGAATGGAATTTGGAATGGAATGGAATAGAATGTGAAACGGAATGTGCTAAGGAATGTGGAATGAAATGGAATGGAATGTAGAATGGAATGTGGAATGGCATGTGGAATGGAATTGAATGTAATATGGAACGGAATGTGGAATGAATGTAGAATGCAATGGAATGAAATGTGCAATGGAATGCGGATAGGAATTGAATGGAATGTGGAATAGAATCGAATGGAATGTGGAATGCAATGTGGACTGGAACGTGGAACGGAATGTGGAATGGAATGTCGACAGCAATGCAATGGAATGTGGAACAGAATGAGGAATGGAATGGAATGGAATGTGGAATGGAATGGAATGGAATGTGGAATGGAATCGAATGGAATGGAATGTGGAACGGAGTGCAATGGAATAGAATGAAAGGTAAGGTAATGTGGAAAGGACCATGGAACGAAAGGTGGAATGGAATGGCATGGATTGTGGAATGGAATGGAATGTAACGTAGAATGGAAAGGAATGGAATGTGTAATGGAAACGAATGTAATATGGAATGCAATGTAATGGTAAGGAATGAGGAATGGAATAGAATGGAATGGAATGGAATGTGCAATGAAATGGATTGGAATGTGGAATGGAATAGAACAGAATGTGGAGTGGTATGGAATGGAATGTGGAGAGGATTGGAATGTATTGGAATGTTGAATGGAATGCAATGGAATAGAATGAAATGGAATGCAATGTGGAATCGAATGTGGAATGGAATGGAATGCAATGGAATGTGGAAGGGAAAGGAATGTGGAATGGAAAGTGAAATGGAATATGGAATGGAATGTGGAATGGATTGTGGAATAGAATGGAATGCAATGGAATAGAATGAAATGGAATGCAATGTGGAATGGAATGTGGAATGGAATGGAATGCAATGGAATGTGGAATGGGATGGAACGTGGAATGGAACGTGGAATGGAGTGGAATGGAAGGTAGACTGGAATGAAGTGGAAAGTTGAATGGAATGCGGAATGGAATGGAATTGAATGTGGAATGTAATGGAATGGAATGTGGAATGTAATGGAATGGAATGTGGAATGCAATGTTGAATGGAATGTGGAAAGGAATGGAATGGAATGTGGAATGGGATGGAATGGAAATTGGAATGGAAAGGAAAGAAACGTGGAATGGAATGGAATGGAACATGGTATGTAATGTGGAATGAAACGTGGACAAGAACATGGAATGTAATGTGGAATGTAATGGAATGGAATGTGGAATGGAATGGAATGTGGAAAGGAAAGTGGAATAGAATGGAATGGAATGTGGAATGGCATGGAACGGGATGTGGAATGGAATGTGGAATGCAATCTGGAAAGTTATGTGGAATGGAATGGAATGGAATGTGGAATGGAGTGTGCAACTGAATGTGGAATGTAATGAGGAATGGAATGTGAAATGGAATCTGGAATGGAATGGAATGGAACGTGGAATGGAATGGAATAGAAGTTGGAATGGGATGTGGAATGGAATCTGGAAAGGAATGTGGAATGGAACGGAATGGAAAGTGCAATGAAATGTGGAATGGAGTGTGGAATGGAATGTGGAATGCAACGGAATGGAATGTGGAATGGAATGTGGAACTGAGTGTGGAATGAAATGTGGAAAGGATGGAAAGGAAAGTGGAATAGAATGTGGAATGGAATGTAGCATGGAACGTGAAATGGAAAGGAATTGACTGTGTAATTGAACGTGGAATGAAACGGAATTGGACGTGGAAAGGAACGTGGAATGGAACGTGGAATTTAGAGGAATGGAACGTTTAACGGAATGTGGAATGGAATGTGGAAATGAATGGAATGGAATGTGGAATAGAATGTGAAAAGGAATGTGGAATGCCATGGAATGGAATGCAATGTGGAACGGAACGGAAAGGAATGTGGAATGGAATGTGGAATTGAATGTGGAATGAAAGTGGAATGGAACGGAATGGAATGTGAAATGGACTGTGGAATGGAATGGAATCGAATGTGGAATGGAATGAGAAACGGAATGTGGAAAGGAATGTGGAATGGAATGTGGAAAGGAATGTGGAATAGAAAGGAATAGAAGGTGAAAGGCAATGGAATGGAATGTGGAATGGAATGGAATGGAATGTGGAATGGAATGTGGCATGGAATGTGGAAAGGAATGGGGAATGGTACGGGATGGAATGTGGAATGGAATGTGGAAGAGAATGTGTAATGGAATGTCAAATATAATGCAACGGAATGTGGAATATAACGTGGAATGGAATGGAATGTAACTTGGAATTGAATGTTGGATGGAATGTGGAATGGAATGTGAAGTGGAATGGAATGTGAAACGGAATAGAAAGGAATGTGCAATGGAATATGGAGTGTAAAGTAGAATTGAATGCAAAATGGAACGCAATGGATTGTGGAATGGAATGTGGAATGGAATGTTGAACAGGATGAAATGGAAAGTAGAATTGAATGGAATGGAAAGTGGAATGGAATGGAATGGAACGTGGAATGGAACATGGAATGGAATGTGGAATTAAAGGTGGAGTGGAATGTGGAATGGAATGGATTGGAATGTGCAATGGAACGTGGAATGCAATGGAAAGGAATGTGCCAAGGAATATGGAATGGAATGTGGAATGCAATGTGGAATGGGACGCAATGGAATGTGGAGTGGAACGTGGAATGGACTGTGGAAATGAAAGTGGAATGAAAAGAGGAATGGAATAGAATGGAAAGCAGAATGGAATGTGGAATGGACCGTGGAAAGAAAAGTAGAACGGAAAGGATCGAAAGTGGAATGTAGTGTGAAATGGAATGGAAAGAATGTGGAAAGGAATGTTGAAAGCAAAATGGAATGGAATGGAATGGAATGGAATGGAATGTGAAATGGAATGTGGAATGGAATGTAAAATGGAATATGGAATGGAAGGCGAAATGGAATGTGGAATGGAATGTGAAATGGAATGTGGAATGCAATGTGGAAAGGAATGAAATGGAATGTGTAATGGAACGTGGATTGGAATGTGGAAGCGAATGGAATGGAATGTGGAATGGAATGTGGAATGTAATGGAAAGGAATGTGCAACGGAATGTGCAATGGAATGGAATGGAATGTGCAAAGGAATGTGGAATGGAATGTGGAAGTGAATGCAATGGTATGTCAAATGGAATGTAGAATGGAATGTGAAATGGAATATGGAAAGAAATGTCGAATGGAATGGAATGGAACGTGGAATGGAATGGAATGGAATGTGGAATACAACATGGCATGGAACGTGGAAAGGAAATTGGAATGGAATGGAATGTAACGAGGAATGGAATGATGAACGGATTGTGGAATGGAATGGAATGGAATGGAATGTGGAATGGAATGTGGAAAGGAAAGTGGAATAGAACGTGGAATGGAATGGGATGGAACGTGGAAGGGAACGTGGAATGGTAAATTGGAATGGAACTTGGAATGGAAGGAGGAATGGAATGGAAAGGAATGTGTAATGGAATGTGAAATGCAATGTGGAATCGAACGGAATGGAATGTGGAACGGTACGTGGAATTGAATGGAGTGGAACGTGGAATGGAACATGGAATGGAATAGAATGAAACATGGAATGGAACGTGGAATGGAGTGTGGAATGGAATGTGGAATGCAATGAGGAATGCAATGTGGAATGGAATGTGAAATGGAATGGAATGGAATGTGGAATGGAATGGAATGGAATGTGGAATGGAATCTGGAAGGGAATGTGGAACGTACTGTGGAATGGAATGTGGAAAGGAATGTGGAATGGAAAAGAAGGGAATGTGAAACGGAATGGAATGGAATGTGGGATGGAATGTGAATGGAATGTAATGTGTAATGGAATATAGAAAGGAAAGTGGAATGCTATGGAATGGAATGTGAAATAGACTGTGCAATGGATTGTAGAACGTAATGAGGAATGGAATATTGAATGAAATGCGGAAAGGAATGTCGAAAAGAATGTGGAATGGAACGGATTGGAATTTGGAATGGAACATGGAATGCGACGTGGAATGGAATGTGGAATGGAATGGAAACGACGTGTAATGGAATGAGAAATGGAAAGCAATGGAATGGAAAGGAATGGAATGTGTAATGGAATGTGGAATGGAATTGAATCGACCTTGGAATGGAACGTAAAATGGAACGTGGAATGGAATGTAATGTAATGAGGAATGGAGTGGAATGTGGCATGGAATGTAAGAGAAAGTGGAATGGAATGTTGAGTGGAATAGAATGGAATGCGGAATGGAATGGAATAGAATGTGAAATGGAATGTTGAACGGAATGTGAAATGGAATGTGGAATGGAGTGGAATGGAATGTGGAACGGAGTTTTGAACGGAATGTGGAATGGAATGTGTAATGGAATGTGGAAAGGAATGTGTAATGGAACGGAATGAAATGTGAAATGGAATATGGAATGGAATGGAATGGAATGTGGAATGGAATGGAATGTGGAATGGAATGGAATGGAATGTGGAAAGGAATGGCATGGAGTGTGGAAAGGAATGTGGAACGGATTGTGGAATTGAATGTGCAATGGAATGTGGAAAGGAATCTGTAATTTAACGGAATGGAATGTGAAATGGAATGGAATGGAATGTTTAATTGAATGTGCAATCAAATGGAATGGAATGTGGATTGGAATGAGGAAAGGAATGTTGAATGGAACGGAATGGAATGTGGAATGGGATGCGGAATGAAAGGTGGAATGGAATGTGGAATAGACTGTGGAATGGAATGCGGGATGGAAAGTGCAATGGAATGCGGAATGGCGTGGGAAATGTAATGTGGAATACAACGGAATGTAACATGTAATGGAATGTGGAATGGAACTCAATGGAATGTGAAATGGAATTTGGAATGGAATGTCTAATTTAATGGAAAGGAATGTGGAATTGAATGTGGTATGGAAAGGAATGGAACGTGGAATGGAATGTGGCATGGAATGGAATGGAATGTGGAATGGATGGCGGAATGGAATGTGGAAGGTATTGTGGAGAGGAATTTGGAATGGAATGTGGAATGGAATGTGGATTGGAATGTGGAATGGAAAGTGGAATGTAATGTGGAATGTAGCGTGGAATGTAATGGAATGGAACGTGTATTTGAATGTGGAATAGAATGGAATGTGGAATGAAATGTGGAATGGAAAGTGGAATGAAATGTGGAAAGGAAAGGAATGGAATTTGGAATGGAATGTGCAATGTATTGGAATGGAATGTGGAATGGAATGGAATGCAATGAGGAACGGCATGTGGAATGGCATGTGGAATGCAACGAAATATAATGTGGAATGGAATGGGGATTGGAATGTTAAAAGGGAAGTGGAAATGAATGGAATGGAATTTGGAAAGGATCGTGAAAGGATATCGAATATAAACTGGAATAGAACGTTGAACACAATGTGGAAAGGAATGTGGAATGGAATGCAATGGAAAGCGGAATGGAATTTAATGGAATGTGGAATGGAATGTGGAATGGAATGCGGAATGAAATGTGGAAATGAATATGGAATGCAATGGAATGGAATGTTGAATGGAATGTGGAATGGAGTGTGGAAAGGAAGGTGTAACGGAACAGAATGGAAGGTGAAACGGAACGTGGAATGGAAAGTGGAATAGAAAGTCAAATATAATTTAATGGAATGTTTAATTGAACTTGGAATTGAATGGATTGGAACGTGGAATTGAAAGTGGGATGGAATCTAATGACTGTGGAATGGCTTGTGGAATGCAATGTAGTGGAATGTGCAAAGCAATGTGAAATAGAGTGTAATGGAATGTGAAATGGAGTTTTGATTGCAATGGGGAATTGGACATGGAATGGAATGGAGTGGAACGTGTAATGGAATGTGGAATGGAACGGAATGGAATGTGGAATGCAATGGAATGGAATGAAGAATGGAATGTGGAAAGGAACGTGGAATGGAATGGAGTGGAATGGGGAATGGAACGTGGAATTTAATTGAATGGACCTTGGAATGGAACTTAGAATGGAACGTTGAATGGAATGTGGAATGGAATGGAATAGAATGTGGAATTGAATGGAATGGAATGTGGAATGGAATGGAATGCAATGTGGAATGGAATGGAGTTGAATGTTGAATGCAATGAGGAATGGAATGTGGATTGGAATGTGGAAAGGAAATAAATGGAATGGAACGTGGAATGGAACGTGGAATGGAACATGGAATAGAAAGTGGAGTATATCGTGGAATGGATCGTGGAATGGAATGAAATGGAAAGTGGAATGTAACGGAATGGAATGTGTAATGGTATGAAATGGAATGTGGAATGCAATGGAATGCAATGTGGAATGGAATTTAATGTAATGGAAAGTGGACTGGAATGAAATGGAATGCAAAGGAATGTGGAATGGAAAGGAATGGAATGTGGAATTGAAGTGCATGGATTGTGGAATGTAATGAGGAATGGAAAGTGGAATGGAATGGAATGGAACGTGGAATTGAACGTGGAATGAAATGTGGAATATGGAATGAAATGGAATGGAATGGAATGTGGAGTGGAATGGAATTGATTGTGGCGTTGAATGGAATGGAATGTGGAATGGAATGGAATGGAAAGTGGAATGGAATGCGGAATGGAAAGGAATGCGGAATGGAATATGGAAAGCAATGGAATGGAATGTGGAAAGGAATGGAATGGGATGTGGAATGGAATGTGGAAGAGGATTTAGTGGAAAGTGGAATGGAACATGGAATGGAATGGAATGGAATGGAAATTGGAATGGAATGTAGAATGGAATGTGGAATAAAAAGTGGTATGCAATGTGGAATGGAATGGATTGAAATGTGGAATGGAATGTTGATTGGAATGGAATGGAATGTGGAATGGAATGGAATGGACTACAGATGGAATGTGGGATGGAATGTGGAATGGAATGTGGAATATAGTGCAATGGAACTTGGAATACAAGGTGGAATGGCATGTGAATTTGAATGCATTGGAATGTGGAATGGAATGTGCAATGAAATAAAATGGAATGAGCGTGGAATGTGGAATGGAATATTGAATGGAATGTGGAGTGGACTGCGGAATGGAACATGGCATGGAATATGGAATGGAATGGAATTGAATGGAATCTGGAATGGAATGTGAATTGGAATGCAATGGAATGTGGAATGGAATATGGAATGAAATGCAATGGTATGAGAATGGAATGTGGAATGGAATGTGGAACGGGATGGAATGGAATGAGGAATGGAATGTGGAATGGAATGAAACGGACTACAGATGGAAAGTGGAATGGAATGTGGAATGTAGTGTGGAATATAATGGAATGGAACTTGGAATAGAAGGTGGAATGGCATGTGAATTTGAATGCATTGGAATGTGGAATGGAATGTGCAATGAAATAAAATGGAATGAGCATGGAATGTGGAATGGAATATGGAATGGAATGTGGAGGGGACTGAAGAATGGAATGGGCCATGGTATGTGGAATGGAATGGAATTGAATGGAACGTGGAATGGAATTTGAATTGGAATAAAATGGAATGTGGAATGGAATATGGAATGAATTGCAATACTATGAGAATGGAATGTGGAATGGAATGTGGAACGTGTTGGAAGAGAATGAGGAATGGAATGTGGAATATAAAGTGTAATGGAATGAAATGTAATGTGGCATGCAATGTGAAATGGAATATGTAATGGAAAGGAATGGAATGTGGAAAGAAATATGAAATGGATTGTTTAATGGAATGGAATGGAATGTGAAATAGAATGGAATGGAATGGAATATGGAACGGAATGGAACGGAAAGTGAAATAGAATGTGGAACGGAATGTGAAATGGAATGTGGAATGGAATGTGGAACGGAAAGTAATGGAAGGTTGAATGGAATGGAAAGAAACGTGGAATGGAATGGAATGGAATGTGGAATGGAACTTGGAATGGAATGTGGAATGGATCATGGAACAGAAAGTGGAATGGAATGTGAAATGGAATGTGGAATGCAATGGAATGGAATGCGGTATGAAATGTGAAATGGAATGGAATGGATTGTGGAATGGAATGTGGAATGTAAGGCCAAGGAATGAGAATGGAATGTGGAATGGAATGAAATGGAATATGGAATGGAATGTGCAATGGAATGGATTGGAAAGTGGAATGCAATGTGGAATGGAATGTGGAATGGAAAGGAATGGAATGTGGAATTCAATGTGGAATGGAATGTGGAATGAAACGTGGAATGGAACGTGGAATTGAATGGAATGAAACTTGGAATAGACTGTGGCATGTAGTGGAATGGAATTTGGAATGAATTGTGGAGTGTAATCAAATGGAATGTGCAACGGAATGGAATGGAATCTGGAAAGGAATGTAGAAAGGAAAGGAATGTAATGTGGAATGGACTTTAATGGAATGTGGAATGGAAAGTGGAAAGGAATACGTAATGGATTGTGGAATGGAATGTGGAATGGAACAGAAAGGAAAGTGGAATGGAATGTGGAATGGAGAGTGGAATGGAACTTGAAAAGGAATGCAATGGAAAGTCGAATGGAACGAGGAATGGAATGGAATGGAACGTGGAATTGAACGTGGAATGGAAAGTGGAATGAAATGGAATGGAATGTGGAATGGAACATGGAATGGAACGTGGAAAAGAATGTTGAATTGAACGTTGCATGGAATGTGGAATGGCATGGAATGTGGAATGGAATTGAATGCAATGTGGAATGGAATGTGGACTGGAATGGAATACAATGTGGAATAGAATGTAGAATGGAATGCAATGGATTATGGAATTCAATCCGGAATGGAATGTGGAGTGGAATGTAATGGAATGTGGAATGGAATGTGGAGTGGAAACTGGAGTGGAATATGGAATGGAAAGGAATGGAATGTGGAAAGATATGTGGAATGGAATGTGGAAAGAAAAGTGAAAAGGAATGGAATGCAATGTGAAATGGAACATGAAATGGAATGGAATGGAACGTGGAATGAAACTTGGAATAGAACATGGAATGGAACGTGGAATGCAATGTGGAATGGAGCATGGAATGGAATGTGAAATGGAATGTGGAATGGAACGTGGAATGGAATGGAATGGAATGTGGAATGGAACTTGGAATGGGATGTGTAATGAAATTTGTAACTGAATGGAATGGAATGTGGAGTGGAAAGGAATGGAATGTCCAATGAAATTCGGATTGGAATAGAATGGAATGTAGAATGAAATGGAAAGTGGAATGGAACGTGGAATGGAATATGAAATCGTATGTCCAATGGAATGTAATGGAATGGAAGGTGGAATGGAATGAAATTGAATAGAATGGAATGTTGAATGGAATGGAATGGAATGGAATGTAGAATGGAATGTGGAATGGAATGGGATGGAAAGTAGAATGGAATGTGGAATGGAATGGGATGGAATATGGGATGGAATATGGATGTAATGGAATGGAATGGAATGTGGAATAGAATGGAATGGAATGGAATGGAATGTGTGACGGATTGGAATGGAATGTGGAACGGAATGTAATGGAATGTGGAGTGTAATAGAATGTGGAATGGAATGGAATGGAATGTGGAATGGAAGGTGGAATGGAATGGAATGGAGTGGAATGTGGAATGCAATGGAATGGAATGGAATGCAATGTGGAATGCAATGGATTGGAATGTGTAATGGAATGGAATGGAATGGAATGGAAAGGAATGTGGAATGGAATGGAATGGAACGGAATGTGCAATTGAATGGAATGGAATGTGAACGGAATGGAACAGAATGTGGAATGGAATGGAATGGAATGTGAAATGGAATCGAATGTGGAATGGAATGGAATGGAATGTGGAATGGAATGTCGAATGGATGGAATGAAACGGAATTTGGAATGGAATGGAACGGAATGTGTAATCGAATGGTATGTGGAATGGAATGAATGTAATGTGGAATAGAATGGACTTAAATGTGGAAAAGAATGTAATGGAATGTGGAAAGGAATGGAATGTGGAATGGAATGGAAGGGAATGTGGAATGGAAAGAATGGATTGTGTCCTGGAATGGAATGGAATGTGAAATGGAATGGAGTGGAATCTGGCATGGAACGGAAAGGATTGTGGAATTTAATGCAATGGAATGTGGAATGGATTTTGGAATTGAAGTTGGAACGGAATGGAATGGAATGTGAAATGTAGTGGAATGGAACGTGGAAAGGAATGGAATGGAATGTGGAATGGAATGGAATGGAAGGGAATGTGGAGTGGAAAGTGGAGTGGAATGTGGAATGGAATAGAATGGAATGTGGAATGGAATGGAATGGAATGAGGAATGAAATCGAATCTGGAATTGACTGCAATGGAAATTGGAATGGATAGGAATAGAATGAGGAATGGAACAAGTTATGGAATGGAATGGAATGTGGAATGGCATGTGGAATGGATTGGAATGGAAGGTGGAATGGATCGTGGAAAGGATCTTGCAATGAAAAGTGGAAAGGAACGTAGAATGTACTATCGAAATTACCATGAAATGGAATCTGTATTGTAATGGAATTGAATCGAATGGAATGTGGAAAGCAATGGAATGCAATGTTGAATGGAATTTCCAATGGAATGTGGAATGGAATGGAAGGGAATGTGAAATGTAATGTGGAATGGAATGGAATTGAATTTGCAAAGGCATGTGTAATGGAATGGAATGCAACGTGGAATGGAATGAAATGAAACGTGGAATAGAATGGAAGGCAATGTGGATTGTAATGGAATGGAATTTGCGATGGAAGGGAATGGAAAATGGAATGGAATGGAATGGAATGGAATGTGGAAAGAAAATTAATGGAATTTAGAATGGAATGTAATGGAGTGGAAAGTGGAATGGAATGGAATGGAATTTGGAATGGAAAGGAATGTAATGTGGAATGGAAAGGAATGGAATGTGGAATGGAAAGTGTAATGGAAAGGAATGGAATGGAATGGAATGTGGAATGGAATTGAATAGAGTGGAACGTGTAACGGAATTGAATGTAATGTGGAATGGAATGGAAAGGAGTGGAATGTGGAATGGAATGGAATGGAATGTGGACTTTAATAAAATGGAATGTGGAATGGAATGCAGAATGGAATATAGAATGGAATGTGGTATGGAATGTGGAATGGAATGGAATGAAATGCGCAACATAATGGAATGGAAAGTGGACTGGAATTGAATGGCATGTGGAATGGAATTCAATTAAATTTGGAATGGAATGGAGTGAAATGTGGAAAGGAATGGAAAGAAATGTGGAATGGAAAGTGGAATGAAATGGAAAGGAAAGTGGAATGGTATGTAAAGGATTACAGAACGGAATGGAAGGGAATGGAATGTGGAATGGAATGTGGAATGGAATGGAATGCAAAATGCAATGGAATGGAATTGAATGTTTCATGGAATGAAATGAAAAGTGGAATGGAATGTGGAATGGAATGGAAAGTAATGTCGAATGGAATGTGCAATGGAATGGAATGGAATGTGGAATGGAATGGAATGGAAAGTGGAATGGAATGGATTGGAATGGAATGTGGAATGGAAGTTTGAATGGAATGGAATGGAATGTGGAATGGAATGTGGAATGTAATGGAGTGGAATGTGGAATGTAATAGATTAGAATGTGGAATGTAATGGCATGGAATGTGGAATTGAAAGAGAAATGGAATTGAATGGAATGAGTAATGGAATGGAATGGAATGTGGAATGGAACGGAATGGAATGTGGAATGGAATGGAATGGAATGTGGAATGGAATGGAATCGAATGTGGAATGGAATGCAACGTGGATTGGAATTTAATGGAATGTGAAATGGAGGAATGGAGTGAATGGAAAGTGGAATGGAATGGAATGTAGAATGGAATGGAATGGAATGTGTAATGGAATGTGGAATGGAATGGAATTCAATTTGGAAGGGAATGGAATGGAACATGGAATGGAATGGAATGCAGTGTGGAATGGAATGGAATGGATTGTTGAATGGAATTAAATTGAATGGAATGTGGAATGGAATGTGTAATGGAATGTGGAATGGAATGTGGAATGGAATGGATTGGAATGTGGAATTTAATGTGGAACGTAATGGAATGGAATCTGTAATGGAATGTGGAAATGAATGGAATGTAATGTGCAATGGAATGGAATGGATTGTGGATTGGAATGGACAGGAATGCGAAATGGGGAAATAGATTGGAATAAAATCTAGAAAGGAAGGGAGTGGAATGTGTAATGGAATGGAATGCCATTGAATGTGGAATGGAATGTGGAATAGAATGGAATGGAACGTGGAATAGAAAGTGAAATGGAATGGAATGGAACGTAGAATGGAACATGTAATGGAATGCAATGGAATGTAGAATGGAATGGAATGGAATGGAATGAGGAATGGAATGGAATGGAATGGAACGGAATGGAATGGTATGGAATCTGGATTAGAATGGAATGGAATATTGAATGGAATGGAATGGAATATGCAACGGAATGTGGAATGGAATGGAATGTGGATTGGAACATGTAATGAGATGGAAAGGAATGTGGCAAGGAATGGAATGCATTTTGGAATGGAATGGAATAGAATATAACGTAAAGGAATGTGGAAAGTAATTGAAAGTTGAATGGAATGGAATGCAATGCAATTGGGAATGGAATGGAATGGAAAGGAATTTAATGTGGAATGGAATGGAAGGGAATAAGGAATGGAATGTGGAATGGAATGGAAAGGAATGTGAAATTGAATGGAATGGAATGGAAACTGGAATGGTATGGAATGGTATGGAATGGTATGGAATGGTATGGAATGTAATGGAATGAAATGGAATGGAGTGGAATGGAATGGAATGTGCAATGGAATGGAAAGAAATGTTGAATGCAATGTAGAATAGAATGTGAAATGCAACAGAATGGAAAGTGGAATGGAATGGAAAGGATTGTGGAACGGAATGATGAATGGAATGGAATGGAACGAGCAATGGAAAGTAGAATGGAATGTGAAATGGAACTTGGAAAGGAACGTGGAATGGAACGTGGAATGGAACGTGGAATGGAATGTGGAGTGGAATGGAATCGAAAGTGAAATGGAATGAAAAGAAATGTGGAATGGGATGGAATGGAATGGGAAAGGAAAGTAGAATGGAATGTGAAATGAAATGTGGAATGGAATGGAATGGAATGTGGATGTAATGTGGAATGGAATGGAATGGAATGGAATGTGGAATGGAAGGTGAAATGGAAAGGAATTGAATGCAATGTTGAATGGAATGGAATGGAATAGAATGGAATGAAATGGAATATTCAATGGAATGGAATGGAATGTGGAATGGAACATGTAATGTAGTGGAATGGAATGTGGAATGGAATGGAATGTGGAATGGAAGGCAATGTAATGGAATGGAAGGTGGAATGAAATGGAATGGAATGTGCAATGGAATGGAATGGAATGGAACCGAATGGAACATGGAATGGAAAGTAGAATGGAACGGAATCGAACTTGTAATGGTCCGGAATGGAATGCAGTGAGATATGGAATGCAAAGTGGAATGCAATGGAATGGAATGGAATGTGGAATGGAGTGGAATGGAAAGGAAAGTGGAATGGAATGTAAAGTGGAATAGAATGCAATTGAATGTGGAATGTAACGTGGAATGAAATGGAAAGGAAACTGGAATGGAATGGAATGCTTGTGGAATGGAATACAATAGAATAGAATGGAAAAGAATGTGGAAAGTAATTGAATGGAAGGTGGAGTGGAATGGAATGGAATGCAATGTGGAATATAATGTGGAATGGAATGTGAAATGCAAAGGAATGGAAAGTGGAATGGAGTGGAATGGAATGGAATGAGGAATGGAATGTGAAATGGAACATGGAGAGGAATATGCAATGGAACGTAGAATGGAAAATGCAATGGAATGTGGAATTGATTTGGAGTGGAATGGAATGGAATGTGGAATTAAATGGAATGGAATGTGGAATGGAATGGAAAGGAATGTGGAAAGGAATGTGGAATGGAATGTGGAATGGAATGGAATGGAATATGGAATGGAATGTGGAATGGAATGGAATGGAATGGAATGTGGAATAGAATGAAATGGAATGGAATGTTGAATGGAATGGAATTGAATGGAATGTGGAATGCAACGTGGAATGTAATGGAGTGGAATGGAATGTGGAATGGAATGTAGTGGCATGTGGATTGGAAGGGAATGGAATAGAATGAAATGAGGAATGGAACGTGGAACGGAAAGGAATGGAAGTTGGAATGGAATGTGGAATGGAAAATGGAATGGAACGGAAAGGAACGTGGAAAGGACTGGAAGGGAAAATGAAATGAAATGAAATGAAATGGAACGTGGAAAGGAATTGGATGGAACGTCGAAAGGAATGGAATGTGGAATGGAATGAAATAGAATGAAAAGTGGAATGGAATGCAATGGAACGGAATGAAATGGAATGTGGAATGGAATGGAATTGAATGTGGAAAGTAAATTGGAATGGAATGGAAAGGAAAGTGGAATGGAATGGAATGGAATCGAATGTGGAATGGAATGGAATGGAATGTGGAATGGAAGGGAATGGAATGGAAATGAATTTGGAATGGAATGTGAAATGGAATGGAATGGAATTCAAAGTGGAATGGAATGGAATGGAATGGAATGGAATGTGGAATGGAATGGAATTGAATGGAATGGAATGCAATGTGGAATGGAATGGAAAGGAATGGAATGTGGAATATAATGAAATGGAATGGAATCGAATGTGGAATAGAATGTGGAATGGAATGGAATGTAATGCAATGGAATGTGGAATGGAAAGTGGAATGGAATGGAATGGAATGTGAAATGGAATGCAATTCAATGTGGAATGGAAATCAAGGAAAAGTGGAATGGAAAGTGGAATGGAATGGAAAGGAATGTCGAATGGAATATGGAATAGAATTGAATGGAATGTGGAACGCAGTGGAATGGAATGGAATATAAAATGGAGTGGAATGGAATTGAATGTGGAATGGAATGTGGAATGGAATGTGGAATGGAATGGAATGGAATATGCTACGGAATGTGGAATGGAATGGAATGGAATGTGGAATGGAATGGCATGGCATGTGGAACGGAATGTTGAATGGAATGGAATGGAATGTGGAATGGAATGGAATGGAATGCAGAATGGAATGGAATGGAATGTGAAATGGAGGAATGGAAAAGATTGGAAAGTGGAATGGAACGGAATGTGCAATATAATCGAATGGAATGTGTAATGGAAAGTGGAATGGAATGGAATGCAATGTGGATTGGAATGGATTGGAACATGGAATGGAATGGAATGCAAAGTGGAATGGAATGGAGTTCAACATGGAATGAAATGGAATGGAATCTGGAATGGAATGGAGTAGAATGGAATGCGGAAGGGAATGTGTAGTGGAATGTGTAATGGAAAGTGGAGTGGAATGGAATGGAATATGCAAGGGATTGTGGAAAGGAATGTAATGGAATGTGCAAAGTAATGGAATGGAGTGTGGAATGGAATGGAATTGAACGCAAAATTGAGGAATGGAATGGAATGCAAAGTGGAATGGAAAAGAATGGATAATGGAATGGGATGTGGAATGCAATGTGGAATGATAAGGAATGGAATGGAATCCGGAATGGAATTGAATGGAATGTGTAATGGAATGGAATGGAATGTAGAACAGAATGTGGAACGGAATTTGGAATAGAATGGAATGGAATGCAGAATGGAACGTGGGATGGAATGGAATGGAATGTGGAATGGAACGTGGCACGGAATGGAATGGAATGTGGAAAGGAAGGTGGAATGGAATGGAATGGACTGTTGAATGGAATGGAATGGAATGAGGAATGGAATGGAATGGAATGGCATGGAATGGACTGGAATCTCATGGGATGTAATCTGGATTAGAATGGAATGGAATGTGGAAGGCAATCGAATGGAATATGTAATATAATGTGGAAAAGAATAGAATGTGGAATAGAAAGTGGAATGAAATGGAAAGGAAAGTGGCATGGAATGGAATGCATTGTAGAATGGAATGGAATAGAATGGAATGGAAAGGAATGTGGCATGGAATCGAATGGAATGTGTAATGGAATGGAATTCAATGGAATGTGGATTGGAATAGAATTGAATGTGTAATGTAATGGAAGGGAATATGGAATGCAATGTAGAATGGAATGGAATGGAATGTGGAATGCAATGGAATGAGGAATAGAATGGAATTGAATGGCGTGGAATGGAATGCAATGGAATGTGGATTTGAATGGAATGGTATGTGGAATGGAATGGAATGGTATATGCAATGGAATATGAAATGAAATGGAATGTGGAATGGAACGTGGAATGAAATGGAAAGGAATGTGGCATGGAATGGAATGCATTGTGGAATGGAGTGGAATAGAATGGAATCGAAAGGCATGTGGAATGGAATCGAATGGAATGTGGAATGGAATGGAATGCTTTGCAATGTTGGATGTAATGGGCTGGAATGGAATTGAACGAGGAATGGAATGGAAGGGAACATAGAATGGAATGTGGAATGGAATGGAATGGAATAGAAAGCGAAATAGAATGGAATAGAATGGAACGCCATGGAATGGAGTGGACTGCAATGGAATGTGGAGTGGAATGGACTGCTATGTTGAATGGAATGTGAAATGGAACGTGAAATGTAATGTAATGGAAAGTGGAATGGAATGGAATGTGGAATGGAACATGGAATCGAAAGTGAAATGAAACGTGGAAAGTAACGTGGAATGGAACATGGGATGCAACGTGGAATGGAATGTGGAATGGAATGTGGAGTGGAATGTGGAATAGAATGTAATGGAATGTGTAATGGAATGGAATGCATTGCAATGTGGACTGGAATGGAATGGAGTGGAATGGAATGTGGAATGGAATGGAAGGGAATATGGAATCGAATTTGGAATGGAATGAAAAGGAATGTTGAAAGGAATGGAAACGAGTGGAATGGAATGTGGAATTGAATGCAAGGGAATATGGAATCGAATGTGGAATGGAATGGAAAGGAATGCAGAATGGAATGGAATGGAATGGACTGTGGAATAGAATGGAATGGAATGGAATGCAATGGAATGGAAAGGAATGGAATGGAATGTGGAATGGAATGGAATGCAATGTGGAATGGATTGTGGAATGGAAAGTGAAGTGCAATGGAATGGAAAGTGGAATGCAATGGAATGGAATAAAGAATGGAATGGAATGGAACTTTGTGGAATGGAACATGGAATGGAACATGGAATGGAATGTGAAATGGAACGTGTAAAGGAAAGTGGAATGGAACATGGAATGGAATGCGGAATCAGATGTGAGGTAGAATGGAATGGAATGTGGAATGGAATGGAATGGAATGTCCAATGGAATGGAATAGAAGTGGAAAGGAATGTGGATTGGAATGTGGAATGGAATGTGGAATGGAATGCAATGGAATGTGGAATGGAATGTGGAATGCACCGGAATTTAATGGAATGTGGAATGGAATGGAATGTTGAATGAAATAGAATGGAATGGAATGTGGAATGGAACGTTGAATGGAATGGAATGGTATGTGGAATGGAATGGAATGCAATGTGGAATGGAAGGGAATGGAATGGAATGTAATGTGGAATGGAATGGAATGGAGGGTGAAATGGAGGAATGGAATGGAATGTTAAGTGGAATGCAAAGGAATGTTGAATGGAATGGAACGTAATGTGGAAAGGAAAGTGGATTGGATAGAAAGTGGATAGAATGTGGAATCAAATGGAATGGAATATGGAATGGAATGTGGAATAGAAGGGAATTGAATGTGGAATGGAACATGGAATGGAATGGAATGGAATATGGAATGGAAGGTAGAATGGAACGGAATGGAAATTGGAATGGAATGGAATGCAATGTGGAATGGAATATGGAATGGAAAGGAATGGAATGTGGAATGGAATGAAATGGAATGCGGAATGGAATGGAATGGAATGTGAAACGGAGGAATGGAAAATAAGAGAAAGTGGAATGGAAAGGAATGTGGAATGGAATGGAATGGAATGTGTAATGGAATGCGGAACGGAATGGAATGCAATATGGAATGGAATGGAATGAGGAATGGAATGGAATAGAATGGAATGTGGGAATCAATGTATAATGGAATGTGTAATGGAACGTGGAATGGAATGGAAAGGAATGTGGAATGGAAAGTGGAATGGAATGGAATTGAATGTGGAATGGAATGGCATGGAAAGTGGAAAGGAATGTGGAAAGGAATGTAATGGAATGTGGAATGGGAAGGAACGGAAAGGAAGTAAATGGAACAATGGAATGGAATGGAATTTGAAGTGGAACATAATGTAATTAGGAATGGAATGTAATGGAATGTGTAATGGAACGTGGAATGGAAGGGAACGGAATATGGAATGAAATGCAATGGAATGTGGAATTTAATGTGAAATTGAATGAAATCGAACGTGGAAAGGCACGTAATGGAATGTGGTGGGGAATGGAATGGAATGTGGAAAGGAAAGTGCAATGGAATGGAGTGGAATGTTGAATGGAATGGAATGGAATGTGGCATGGAAATTTGAATGGAATGTGGAATGCAATGTAACAAAATGTGGAATGCAATGTGGAATGGAATGGAATGGAATGGAATCTGGAATGAAATGGAGTGGAATGTGGAATTTAATTTGGTATTGAATGGAATGGAAGGTAGCATGGAATATGCAATGGAATGGAATGGATTGTGGAATGGAATGTTGAATGGAAAGTGGATTGCCATGTGGAATGGAATGGAATGGTATGTGGAATGGAATGGAAAAGAATTTGGAAAAGAATGGAATGGAAAGGAATGGAATTTAATGGAAGTTGGAAGGAGGAATGCAATGTAATGGAATGTGGAATGAAATGAAATGGAATGTGGAATGGAATGTGGATGAAATGGAATGGAATGTTGAATGAAATAGAATGGAAAGTGGAAGGGTATGTGGAATGGAATGGAAATGGAATGGACTTCAATGAGAAATGGAATTTAATGTAATGTGGAATGGAATGGAATGGAATATAGAAAGGAATGTGGAATGGAATGGAATGCATTGTGGAATCGAATGGAATAGTATGTGGAATGCAATGTGGAATTCAATGTGGAATGCAACGGAGTGAAATGGGGAATGGAATGTGGAATGGAATGGAAAGCAACGAGGAATGGAATGGAATGGAATGTGGAATCGAATGGAACATAATTTGGAATGGAATGGAAAGTGGAAAGGAATGCAATGAAATGGATTGGAATGTAAAATGGAATGCAATGTAACGTGGAATGGAATGGCATGCAACGTGGAATGGAATGGAATGAAACATGGAATGGAATATATTGGAAAGTCGAATACAATGGAATGGAACGTGGAATGGAATGGAATGAAACATGGAATGGATTGGAATGGACTCGAATGTGGAATGCAATTGAACTTAAGGTGGAATGTAATAGAGTTGAACGCAGAATGGAATGGAATGGAACGTGGAATGGAATGGAGTGTGGAATGGAAGGGAATGTCATGTGGAATGGAATGGAATGGAATGGACTGTGGAATGGAATGAAATGGAATGTGGAATGAAATGGAATGCCATGGAATGTTGAAAGGAATGCAGAATGGAATGTGGAGTGGAATTGAATGGAAAGTGGAATTGAATGGAATGGAATGTGCAATGGAATGGAATAAAATATGTAATGGAATGGAACGTGAAATGGAATCGAATGGAATGTGGAGTATGAAATGTAATGTGGAATGGAATGTGAACTTGAATGTGGAATGGAATGTGGAATGGAAAGTGGAATGCAATGTGGAATGTAATGAAATGGAATGTGGAATGGAATGGAATGGAATGTGGAATGGAATTTTGATTTCAAAGGAAAGGAAAGGAAAGGAATGTATAATGGAAAGGAAAGGAATGGGGAATGGAATGGAATTGAACATGGAATGGAATTAAACGCAATGTGGAATTGAATGTAATGGAATTTGAAATGGAATGTGGAATGGAATGGAATCGAATGGAATGGAATATGGAATGGAATGGAAGGGAATGCAATGCGGAACGGAATGCAATGGAATATGGATAGGAAAAGAAGGGAATGTAAAGTGGAATGGAATGGAATGGATTGTGGAATGGAACGGAATGTAAAGTGGAATGGAATGCAATGGAATGGAATGGAATGTGGAATGGAATGTGGAATGGAATTGAATGGAATGTAGATTGGAATGGAATGGAATGTGAAAAGGAATGGAGTGGGATGTGGAATGGAATAGAACTTGAAATGGAATGGAATTGAATGTGGAATATGAAATGGAATGTGGAATGGAATGTGGAATGGAAAGTGAAATGGAATATGTAGTAGATTGTGGAATGGAATGTGGAATAGAACGAGAAATGGAATGAAGTGTAACGTGGAATAGAATGAAATGGAACGAGGCATGGAATGGAATGGAAGGTGGAATGAAATGGAATGGAATGTGGAATGGAATGGAATGCAATCTGGAATGGAATGGAGCGCTTAATGAAATGGAAAGGAAATTGGAATGGAAGGAATGGAATGTGAAACGGAAGGGACTGGAATGCGGAAGGGAATGTGGAATGGAATATGGAATGGAATGTGGAATGGAATGTGGAATGGTATGGAATGGACCGTGGAATGGAATGGAATGGAACGTGGAAAGGAATGGAATGGAATGTGGAGTGTAATGGAATGAAACGGTATGTGTAATGGAATGGAATGGAAAGTGGAAATGAATGCAATTGACTAGAATGGAATGGAATGGAATGTGGAATGGAATGGAAAGGAATGTGAAATGGAATGGAATGGAATGGAATGTGTAATGGAATGTGGAATGGAATGTGGAATGGAATGGAATGCGGAATGAAATGGACTGTAATATGGATGGAATGGAATGGAATGTGGATTGGAATGTAATGTGGAATGGAATGGAATGGAATGTGGAATGGAATGGAATGGAATGGAATGTGAAAATGAATGTGGAATGGAATGAGAAATGGAATGTGGAATGGAATGTGGAATGGAATGAAATGGAACCTCGAATGGAATGGAATGGAATGTGGAATGGAATGGAATGGTACATTGAAGGGAACATGGAATGTAACTTGGAATGCAATGGAATGGAATGTGGAATGGAATCGAATGGAATATGGAATGGAATGGAATTGAATGGAATGGAATGTGGAATGGAATGTGGAATGGAACGTTATGGAATGTGGAATGGTATCTGGAACGGAATGTGGAAAGGAATGGAATGGAACATGAAATGGAATGACGAATGCAACCTGGAATGGAATGCAATCGACCATGGAATGGAACACTGAATATAACGTGGAATGGAACGTGGAATGGAACGTGGAATGGAATGGAATGGAACGTGGAATGGAAAGAGGAATGGAATGTGGAATGGAACTTAGTGGAACTTGGAATGGAAAGAGGGAAGGAAAGTGTAATGGAATTGAATGGAACGTGTAATGGAACGTGGAATGGAACGTGGAAAGGAATGTGGAATGGAATGGAATGGAATGTAGAATAGAATATGCAACAGAACGGAATGGAATGTGGAATGAAATGTGCAATGGAATGTGGAATGGAACGTGGAATGGGTTCGAATGAAATGTGGAATGAAATGTGGAAAGGAATGGGAAATGAAAAGTGGAATCGAATGTGGAAAGGAATGTGACATGGAATGGAATGTAATCGACTGTGGAATGGAGTGGAATGGAACGTGGAATGTAACGTGAAAATGAAAGTGGAATGGAATTGAATGGAATGTTGAATGGAATGGAATGTGGAATGGAATGGAATGGAATGTCGAATGGACTGTGGAATGGAATGAGGATTGGAATAGAATGGAATGTGGTATGGAATTTGGAATGGAATATGGAATAGAATGTGGAGTGCAATTGAATGGAATGTATAATGGGACGTGAAATAAAAAGTTTAACGGAATTGAATGGAATATGGAATTGAATGGAATGGAATGTGGAATGGAATGTGGAATGGAATGGAATGGAATGTGGAATGGAATTGAAAGGAATGTGGAATGCAATATGGAATGTAATGGAATGGAATGCGGAATGGAGTGGAATGGAATGAGGAATGGAAAGGAATGGAATGGAATGGAAAGTGGAAAGGAATTGAATGGAATGGAAAGTGGAATGGAATGGAATGGAATGTAGAATGGAATGCAATGGAATATGGAATGGAATGTAGAATGGAATGTGGAATGGAATGTGGAATGGAATGGAATGAAATGCGGAATGGAATGTGGAATGGAATGGAATGGAATGGAATGTGTAATGGAAAGGAGTGGACTGTGGAATGGATCTGAATGGAACGTGTAATGTAATGGAGTGGAATGTGGAATGCAATGGAATAGAGAGGAATGGAATGTGGAATGGAATATGGTATGGAAAGTGCAATGGAACGAAATGGAATGTGGAATGCAATGGGATGGGATGTGGAATGGAATGTGGAATGGATTGCAATTGAATGGAAAATGGAATGGAAAGTGCAATGGAGTGGAATGGAATGTGGAATGGAATGGAATGGAACATGAAACGGCATGGAATGGAATGGAAAGGAAAGTGGAATGGAATGGAATGGAATGTGGAATGGAATAGATTTTGTATTTGAATGGAATGGAATGTAGAATGGAAAGCAATGGAATATGGAATGGAATGGAAGGGAATGTGGAATGGAATGGAATGGAATGTGGAATGCAATGGGATGCAAGGTGGAATAGAATGTGGAATGGAATGGAATTGAATGGAATGTGGAATGGAATCTAATTAATGGAATATGGAATGGAATGCAATTGAATGTGGAACGGATTGGAATGGAATGTGTAATGGATTCTAGAAGGTAACGGAATGGAATGTGCAATGGAATTTGGAATGGAAAGGAATGGAATGCGGAATGGAATTGAATGGAATGTGGAGTGGAATATGGAATGTGGAGTGGAATGTGGAATGGAATGGTATGGAAAGTGGAAGGGAATTGAAAGGAATGTGGAATGGAATGGAGTGGAATGTGGAATGCAATGGAATGGAATGGAATCGAATGACGACTGGAATTTAAAGGAATGTGGAATGAAATTGAATTGAATGGAATGGCATGTGGAATGGAATGTGGAATGGAATGGAAAGGAATGTGGAATGGATTGTGGAATGGAATGTGGAATGGAATGGAATGGAATGTGGAAAGGAATGGAATGGAATTAAATGTGGAATGGAATTTAAAGGAATGTGGAAAGAAATTGAATTGAATGTAATGGAACGTGGAATGGAATGTGGAAAGAAATGGAACGGAATGTGTGATGGATTTTGGAATGGAATGTGGAATGGAATGCTTGGAATGTGTAATGGTATGTAATGGAATGTGGAATGGGATGGAAAGAACGTGCAATGGAATGGAATGGAATTGAATGGAATGTGGAATTGAATGGAACGGAATGTGGAATGGAATGGAATGGAGTGTGGAATGGAATGGAATGGAATACGGAATGGAATGGAATGGAATGTGGAAAGGAATAGAATGGATTGGAATGTAATGGAAAGTGGAAAAGAATGGCATGCGAAAAGGAATGGAATAGAACGGAATGTGAAATAAAATGGAAGGGAATGTCGAAAGGAATGGAATAGAATGTGGAATGGAATGGAATGTGGAATGTAATCGAATGGAATGTGAAACGGAATGGAATGGAATGTGGAATGGAATGGAAAGGAATACTGAATGGAAAGGGATGGAAGGTGGAAAGGAATGTGGAATGGAATGGAATGCAATGTGGAATGGAATGTGGAATGCAATTTACCGGAAAGTGGAATGGAACGTGGAACGGAATGGTGTGTAATGGAATGTGCAATGGTAGGGAATTGAATGTGGAATTGAATATGGATAGGAATGTGGAATTTAATGTGTAGTGGAATGTGGAATGGAATGGACCGGAAAGTGGAATGGAAAGCAATGGATTTGTAAGGAATGTGGAATGGAAAGAATGGAATGTGGAATGGAATGTAATTGAATTTGGAATGGAATGTGGAATGGTATGTGGAAACTAATGTGGAATGCAATGGAATGGAATGTGGAATGGATTGAAAAAGAATGGAATGGAATGCGGAATGGAATGTAATGGATTGTGGAATGGAATGTGAAATGGAATGGAATGGAACGTGGAATGGAAAGTGCCATGGAACGTGGAATGGAAAGTGGTATGGAACGTACAATGGAATGTGCAATGGAAAGTGGAATGGAATGAGGAATGGAATGGAATGTTTTGTGGAATGGAATGGAATGGAAAGCGGAAAGTAATGGAATGGAAGGGAATCTGAAATGGAATGCGGAATGGAACTGAATGGAATGTAGATTGGAATTGAATGGAATGTGGAAAGGAATGGAGTGGAATGTTGAATGGAATGGAAACTGAAATGGAATGGAATGCAATGTGGAATGTGAAATGGAATGTGAAATGTAATGTTGAATGAAATGTGAAATGGAATATGGAATGGATTGTGGAATTTAATGTGGAATACAATGTAAAATGGAATGAAGTGAAACGTGGAATGGAATGAAATAGAACGCGGAATGGAATGGAATGGAACGTGAAATTAAAGTGGAATGAAATGGAAAGGAATGTCGAATGGAATGGAATGGAAAGTGGAATGGATTGGAATGGAACGTGGAAAGCAATGGAATGGAATGTGGAAAGTAATGTGGAATGGGATGTGCAATGGAGTGTGGAATGTAACGTGGAATGGAACGACGAATGGAATGGAATGGAACATGTAATGGAATGTGGAATGGAATGAAATGGAATATGCTTTGGAATGTGGAATGGAATGTGGAATGTAATGGAATGCAATGTTGAATGTAATGGAATGGAAGGTGGAATGGGATGCAATAGAATATGGAATATAACTTGGAATGGAACGTCCGATGGAAAAGAATGGAACGTATAATGGGATGTTGAATGAAACGGAATGAAATGTGGAATGTAATGTGTCGTGAAACGTGCAATGAAATGGAATGGAATGTAGAATTGAATGTGGAATGGAATGGAATGAAATATGGAATGGAATGTGGAATGGAGTTTAAAGGAATGTGGAATGGAATTTTGAATGGAAGGTGGAATGGAATGTGGAATGGAACGCGGAATGGAGTGTCAAATGGATTGTGGAATGGAACGGAATGTAATGTGGAATGGAATGTGGAATGGATTCTGGAATGGAATGTGCAAAGGAAAAGAATTTAATGTGGAATGAAATGTGGAATGGAATGGAATGGATTGTGGAATGGAATGGAATGGAATGGTATGGAATCTGGCATGGACTGTGGATTAGAATGGAATGACATGGTAAGGAATATGGAATGGAATGGATGGGAATGTGGAATTGAGCGAGGAAAGGAACGGGGAGTGGAACATGGAATGTAACGTGGAATGGAAGGCGGAATAGATTGGAATGGAACGTGGAATGGAATGTGAAATGGAATGGAATGGTAAGTGTAATGCAATGTGAGATGGAATGGAATGGAATGCGGAATGGAATATGAAATGGAAAGTGGAATAGAATATGGAATGCTAAGTGGAATGGAATGTGGAATGTAATTGAATGAAATGTGGAATGGAATGGAATAGAATGTGGAATAGAATGGAATGGAATGGAATGTGGGATAGAATGGAATAGAATGGAATGGAATGTTGAATAGAATGGAATGGAATGGAATGGAATGCGGAATGGAATGGAATGGAATGTGAAATGCAATGTAATGGAATGGAATGTGAAATTGAATTGAATGTAATATGAATTGGAATGAAATGGAAAGTGGAATGGAATGGAATGGGGAATGGAATGGAATAGAATGCAGAATGGAATGGAATAGAACGTGGAATGGATGGGAAATGGAATGCAATGGAATGCGGAATGGAATGGAATAGAACGTGGAATGGAATGTGGAATGGAATATGCAATGGAATGGAATGGAATGTGGAATGGAATGAAATGAATGTCGAATGGAATGGAATGGAATGGAATGTGCAATGTAATGGAACGGAATGTGGAATGGAATGGAATGGAATGTGGAAAGGAATGGAATGGAATGTGGATCAGAATGGAATGTGGAATGGAATGGAGAGAAGGTGGATTTGAATGGAATGGAATACGTAATGGAATGGACTGCAATGGAATGGAAAGTGAGATGGAATGTTTAATGGAATGTGAAATGGAAGGTGGAATGGAATGTTGAATTTAAAGCCGAATGCAATGAAATGGAACGTGGAATGGAAAGGAATGGATGGTGCAATGGAATGTAATGGTACTTGGAATGGAAGGTGGAATGGAACGTGGAATGAAACGTGGAAAGGAATGTGGAATTGAGTGGAGTGGAATGTGGAATGGAATGTGGAATGGAATCGAATCGAATTTGGAATGGAATGAGGAATTAAATGGAATGGAATATCGTTGGAATGTGGAATGGAATATGGAATGCATTGTGGAATAAAATGTGGAATGCAATGTGTAATGGAACGGAATGGAATGTGGAATGTAATGTAGAATGGAATGTGGAAGGGAATGCGGAATGGAACTTGGAATAGAATGTATAATGTAATGTGGAATGGAAAGTGGAATAGAAGGTGGAATGGAATGGAATGGAACATGGAATGGAAAGTGGAATAGAAGGTGGAATGGAATGGAATGGAACATGGAATGGAATTTGTAATGGAAAGGAATGGAATGTGGAACGGAATGTGCAATGGAAGGTGGAATGGAATGGAATGAAATGTCGAACGGAATGTGGAGTGGAAAGGAATGGAATGTGGAATGGAATGCAATTGCAAGTGTAATGGAATGTTGAGTGCAATGTGGAATTGAATGTGGATTTGAATGGAATGGAATGTGGAATATTATGTGGAATGGAAAGGAATGCACTGTCGAATGTAATGAGGAATGGAATGTGGAACGGAAAGTGGAATGAAAAGGAATGGAATGCGGAATGGAACGTGGAATGGAATGCAATGCAACGTGGAGTGGAACGTGGAATGCATCGTGGATGGGAACGTGGAATTGAATGAAATATGGAATGGAATGGAATGGAAAGTGGAATGGAATGTGAGATGGAATGTGGAATGGAATGCTGAATGGATTGTGGAATGGAATGGAATGGTATAGAATATGGAATGGAATGGAATGGAATGTGGAATAGAATGTGGAAAAGAACGTGGAACGGAACGTGGAATGTAATGGAATGGAAAGTGGAATGGAATGTGAAATGGAATGGAATGGTACGTGCAACGAAATGTGGGATAGAATGGAATGGAATGTGGAATGGAATGTCTCATGGAATGTGGAATGGTATGTTGAATGGAAAGTGGAATGGAATGGAATGGAATGTGGAATGGAATGGAATGGAAAGTGAAATGGAATGTAGAATGGAATGTGGAACAGAATGTGGAATGGAAAGTAGAACGGAAATTCGAATGGAATGGAATGGATCAAGTAATGTAATGTGGAAAGGAATGAAATGGAATGTGCAAAGGTATGTGTAATGGAATGTGGAATGCAATGGAATGGAATGTGGAATGTAATGTAGAATGGAATGGAATGGAAAATCGAATGGAACGTGGAATGGAAACTCGAATGGAAGTTGGACTGGAACGTGGAATGGAATGTGTAATGAAATGGAAAGGAATTTGGAATGCAATGTGCAATTGAATGTGGAATGTAATGGAATGGAATGTGGAATGTGGAATAGAATGTGGAATGGAATGGAATGGAATATGGAATGGAATGTGGAATGGACTGGAATGGAATGTGGAACCGAATTTTGACTGTAACGTGGAGTGGAAAGTGGAATGCAATGGAATGGAATGTGGAATGGAAAGGAATAGAATGAGGAATGGAATATTTAATGGAATGTGCAATGGAATGGAGTGGATTGTGGAATGGAAAGGAAAGGAATGGTAAGGAATAAGGCTGGATTGTGGATTGGAATGGAATGGAATGGTATGGAATATGGAATGGAATGGAATGGAATGTGGAATGGAACGTGGAAAGGAACGGGGAAGGGAACTTGCAATGGAATATTGAATGCAAGGTGGAATGGAATGGAATAGAAGGTGGAATGCAATGTGGAATGAAATGGAATGGAAAGTGTAAAGGAATGTGGAATGGAATGGAATGTGGAACGGAATGTGGAAAGGAAAGTGGAATAGAATTTGGAATGGTACTTGTAATGGAATATGGAATGTAATTGAATGGAATGTGGAATGGATTGGAATGGAATGAGGAATAGAATCGAATGGAATTGAAAGTGGAATAGAATGGAATGGAATGCAGAATGGGATGGAATGGAATGTGGAGTGGAATGTGGTATGGAATGGAATGGAATGTGGAATGGAATGTGAAACAGAATGTGGAATGCAACGTGGAAAGGAATGGTAAATAGAATATGGAATGGAACGGAAGGCAATGTGGAATGGAATGTGGAATGGAATGTGAAATGGAATGAAATGGAAGGTGGAATGAAATGGAATGGAATGAGGAATGGAATGTGAAATGGAATATGATATGGAATGTGGAATGGAATGGAATGGAATATGAATGGAATGTGGAAAGCAGTGTGGTATCGAACGCAATGGAATGGAATGTGGAATGGAAATGAATGTGGAATGGAAAGTGGACTGGAATGGAATGGAATGGAAGGTGGAATGGAATGGAATGGAAGGTGGAATGGAATGGAATGGAATGTGGAATAGAATGTGGAGTGGAATGCAATGGAAAGTGGAATGGAACGGAAAGGAATGTTTAATGCAATGGAATGGAATGTGGAATGGAATGGAATGGATTGTGGAATGGAATGGTATGGAATATGGAATGGAATGTGGAATGAAATGGAAAGGAATGCAATGTGAAATGGAGTGTGAAATTGACGGAATGGAATGTGAAATGGAAAGGAATGGAATGCGCAATGAAATGTGCAATGGAATGAAGTTGAACGTAATGTGGAAAGGAATGTGGAAAGGAAAGGAGTGCAATGTGGAATTGAATGTGGAATGGAAAGGAAAAGAATGTGGAATGGAATACGGAATGGAATGGAATGGAAAGGGATGTGGAAAGGAAAGTGGAATGGAATGGAATCAAATATGGAATGGAATGTGGAATAGAATGGAATGGAATGCGGAATGGAATAGAACAGAAGATGGAATGGAATATGGAATGGAATGTGGAATGGAATGGAATGGAATGTTGACTGAATTAGAATGGAATGTGGAATGGAATAGAATGGAATGTGCAATGAAATGGAATGGAATGGAACGTGGAATTGAATGCAACTTAACGGGGAAAGGAATGTGGAATGGAAAGTGGAATGGAAGGTGGAATGGAATGGAATGTAATGCGAAATGGAATGGAATGGAAAGTGGAATGGAATGTGGAATGGAATGTGGAATGGAACGTGGAATGGAATGGAACAAAATGTGGAATGGAATGTTGATTGGAATGGAATGGAATTTGGAATGGAATGGAATGGACTGCAGAATGGAATGTGGAATGGAATCTAGAATGGAATGTGGAATGGAATGGAATGGAATGGAATGTGGAATGGCAAGTGAATTGGAATTCAATGGAAAGTGGAATGGAAAGAGAAAAGAAATGCAATGGAATAAGAATGGAATGTGGATGTGAATGTGCAATGCATTTTGGAATGGACTGCGGAATGGAATGTGGAATGGAATGTGGTATGGAATGTGGAATGCAATGTAATGGAATGGAAAGTGAATTGGAATGCAATGGTGTGGAATGGAATGTGGAATGAAGTGCAATGGAATGAGAATGGAATGTGAAATGGAATGTGGAATGTAATGGAATGGAATGTGGAATGGAATGTGGAATGGAATGTGGAATGGAAAGTGGAATGGAATGGAATGGAATGTGGAATGGAATGGAATGGAATGTGGAATGGAATGTGGAATGGAACGGAATATGATGTGGAATGTTATGTGGAATGCAATGTGGAAGGGAAAGTGGAATGGAATGGAATGCAATGTGGAATAGAACGTGGAATGGAAGATGGAATGGAAAGTGGAATGGAAAGTTCAATGGAATATGGAATGGAAAGTTGAACGGAATGGAATGGAACGTTGAATTGAACGTGGAAAGGAATGGAATGGAATGTGGAATGGAACGTAGAATACAACGCAGAAAGGAATGTGAAATGGAACGTGGAATGGAATGTGGAACGGAATGTGGAAGGGAATGTGGAATAGAATGGAATGGAATGGAATGGAAAGTGGAATGGAACGTGCATTGTATCGTGGAATTCAATGTGGAATGGATCATGGAATGGAATATGGAATGGAATTGAATGGAATGTGGAATGAAATGGAAGGGAATGTGCAATGAAATTGAAAGGAATGGAATGGAATGTGGAATGGGATGTGGAATTGAATGTGGAATGGAATGTGGAATGGATTGTGTAATGGAATGGAATGGAATGTGGCATGGAATGTGGAATGGAATGGAATGGAATGTGGAATGGAATGTGGAATGGTATGAAATGGAATGAGGATAGCAATGTGGAATGGAATGTGGAATGGAACGGAATGTAATGTGGAATGGACTGTGAAATGGAATGTGGAAATGTAAGTGGAATGGAATGCAAGGGAACGTGGAATGGAATGTGACATCGAATGTGGAATGGAACGTGGAATGGAATGGAAAGTAATGTGGAATGTACTTTGGAACAGGACGTGGAATGGAAATGAATGTAATGCGTTGGAAAGTGCAATGGAATGGAATGGAAAGGAATGTGGAATGGAATTGAATGGAATGGAATGGAATGTGGAAAGGAATGCGTAATGAAATAGAATTGAATGAGGAATGGAATGTGGAATGGAATGAAATGAAATGTGTAATGGAATGTAATGGATCGTGGAATGGAATGTGGAAAGCAATGTGGAATGAAAGGGAATGGAATGTGGAATGGAATGAGGAATAGCACGTGTAATGGAATGGAATAGACATGGAATGGAACATGGAATGGAACGCGGAGTGGAACGTGGAATAGAACGCAGAATCGAATGGAATCTAACGTGGAATGGAATGGAATGTGGAATTGAATGGAATGGAACGTGGAATGGAAGGGAATGGAACGTTGAATGGAACGGAATGGAAAGTGGAATGAAATGGAACGTGGAATGGAGTGGAATGGAACGTGCAATTGAATGCCGAATGGAATGGAATGGAATGTGGAATGGAATGGAGTGGAATGTGGAATGGAATGTGGAATGGAATGCAATGGAAGGTGGAATGGAATGAGGAATAGAAAACAAAATGGAATGGATTGGAACGTGGAATGTAACGTGTAATGGAAACTGAATGGAAGGTGCAATGTAACGTGGGATGGAATGGAACGTGGAATGTATTGGAATGGATCGAGGAATGCCATGTGGAATGCAATGGAATGGAATGTTGAAAGGAATGGAAAGGAATGTGAAATGGAATGTGGAATGGAATCTGGAATGGAATGTGGAATGGAATGGAATGGAATAGAACTTAATGTGGAATGGAATGGAATGTTGAAGGGAATGGAATGGAACGGAATGGATTGTGGAATGGAATGGAATGTGGAATCGATTGGAATGGAAGGTGCAATGGAATGGAAGGGGATGTGGAATGGAATGGAATGGAAAGGAATGTGGAAAGGAATGAAATATGGAATGGATTGGAATGGAATATGGAATCGATTCGAATTGAATATGGAATGTAATGGGATTGAATGTGGAATGGAATGGAATGTGTAAAGGAATGCAATGAAATACGTAAAGAAATGTGGAATGAAATGGAACGTTAGTGAATGGAATGTGGAAAGTAATGGACTGGAATGTGGAAACGAATGGAATGGAATGTAATGAGAAATGGAAATAGAATGGAATATGGAATGGAAAGCAATGGAATGTGAAGTGGTATGGAATAGAATGTGGAATGGCATGGAATGGAAGGTGGAATGTAATGGAATGGAATGGAACGTGAAATGCAATTGAATGGAATGGAATGGAAGGTGGAATGGTATGGAATGGAAGGTGGAATATAATGGAATCGAATGTGAAATGGAATGTGGAATGGAATGGAATGGAATGTGGAATTGAATGGAATGGAATGTAGAATCGAATGTGGAATGGAATGCAGTGGAATTGAATGGAATGCGGAATGGAATGGAATGGAATGCGGAATGCAATGGAATTGAATGGAGCATGAAATGGAATGGAAACGAATGTGGAATGGAATGGAATGCAGCGTGGTATGTAAAGTAATGGAATGTGGAATGGAATGTGGAATGCAATGTGCAATGGTATGGAAAGGAATATGGAATGGAATGGAATGGAATGTGAAATGCAATGTGTTAAGGAATGGAATGGAACATGGAACGGAACGTGGAAGGGAATGGAATGTAATCTGGAATGGAATGAAATGGAATGGAATGTGGAACGGAACGGAATGGAATGGAACGCAATGTGGAATGGAACAGAATCGAATGGAATGTGGAACGAAATGAAATGGAATGTGGAATGGTATGGAATGGAATGTGGAAAGCAATGTATTGGAATGTGGAACGCAATATGGAATGGAATGGAATGGAATGTGTAATGGAATGTGGAATTGAATGGAATGTGGAATGGAATGGAATGGAATGGAACAGAATGTAGAATGGAGAGGAATGGAATTGAATATGAAATGGAAATAGAATGGATTGTTTAATGGCATGGAATGGAAATTGGAAAGGAATGGAATGGAATGTGGAATGGAATGGAATGCGTAATGGAATGTGGAATAGAATGTGGAATGGAAAGAATGTAATTTGGAATGGATTGGAATGGAATGTGGAATGGAATGTGGAATGGAATGGAATGGAATGTTGAAGGGAACGGAATGGAATGGAATGTGAAATGGAATGTGGAATGGAATGTGGAATGGATTTGAATGAAATAGAACGTAATGAGGTATGGAATGGAATGGAATGGAATCTGGAATGGAATGGAATGGAACGGAACAGATTGTGGAATGGAATGGAATGTGGAATGGATTGGAGTGGTATGGTTTGGAATTGAATGTGGAATGGAATGCAATGGGAAGTAGAAGGGAATGGAAACGAATATGGAATGGAATGGAATACAGAATGGATTGGAATGGAATATGGAATGAAATGTGATGGAATGTGCAATGCAATGGAATCTCCAGAGGAATGCAATGAAATACATAAAGAAATGTGGAATGGAATGGAATGTGTAATTGAATGGAATGGCATGTGGAAAGGAATGGAATGGAATGTAAAGTGAAATGGAAATAGAATGGAATGTGGAATTGAATGAAATGGAATGTGGAATGAAATGGAATGGAATGTGGAATGGAATGCGGAATGGCATGGAATGGAATGTGGAATGGAATGCAATGGAATGTGGAAGGGAATGGAATGGAATGGAATGTGAAATGCAACTGAATGGAATCGAAATGAAGGTGGAATAGAACGGAAGGGAAGGTGGAATATAATGGAGTCGAATATGGAAAGAACTGTGGAATGGAATGGAATGGAATGTGGAAAGGAATTGAATGGAAAGTAGAATGCAATGTGGAATGGAATATTGAATGGAATGCAGTGGAATTTAATGGAATGTGGAATGGAATGGAAAGCAATGTGGAATGCAATGGAATTGAATTGAGTGTGTAATGGAATGGAAAGGAATGTGGAATTGAAAGGAATGCAACGCAGAATGTCATGTAATGGAATGTTGAATGCAATAGAATTGAATGGAGTGTGAAATGGAATGGAAAGCAATGTGGAATGGAATGGAATTGAATTGAGTGTGTAATGGAATGGAAAGGAATGTGGAATTGAAAGGAATGCAACGCAGAATGTCATGTAATGGAATGTTGAATGCAATAGAATTGAATGGAGTGTGAAATGGAATGGAAAGCAATGTGGAATGGAATGGAATGCAACGTAGAATGTAATGTAATTGAAAGTGGAATGCAATGTGGAATGGTATGGAAAGGAATGTGGGATGGAATGGAATGGAATGTGCAATGCAATGTGGAAAGGAATGGAATGGAATATGGAAAGGAATGTGGAAGGGAATGGAATGGAATGTGGAATGCACTGAAATTTAATGGAATGTGGAATGTAATGGAATGGAATGGAACAGAATGTGCAATGGAATGGAAAGGAATGGAAGGTGGAATGAAATGAAATGGAATGTGGAATGAAATGGAATGGAATGTGGAAAGCAATCGATTGGAATGTGGAACTCAATGTGGATTGGAATGGAATGGAATGTGGAATGGAATGTGGAATAGGCTGGAATGTGGAATGGAATGGGATGGAATGGAATGTGGAATGGAGAGCAATGTAATTTAATATGAAATGGAAATAGAAAGGAATGTTTAATGGAATGGAATGGAAAGTGGAATGGAATGGAATGGAATGTGGAATGGAATGGAAGGCAGAATTGACTGTGGAATGCAATGTGGAATGGAAAGGATTGGAATTAGCAATGGATTGGAATGGAATGGAAGCGAATGGGAAATGGAATGGAATGGAATGTGAAATGGAATGGAATGGAATGTGCGATGGAATGCGGAATGGAATGGAATGGAAAGGAGTGGAATGTGGAATGCAATGGATTGTAATGGAATGTGAAATGGAAATAGAATGGAATGTTTAATGGAAAGTGGAATGGAATGGAATGGAATGTGGAATGGAATGGAATGGAATATGGAATGGAATGTACAATGGAATGGAACGGAATGTGATTGGAATGAAATGGAATGTGGAATTGAATGAAATGTAATGGAATGCGGAATGCAATGAAATTGAATGGAATGGAATGGGGAAAGGAATGGAAGGGAATGTGCAATTGAATGTGGAATGGAATGGAATGGAATGGAATGTGGAATGGAAAGTGGAATTCAAAGTGGAAAGTAAAAGAGTGGAATGGAATGTCGAATGGAATACAATGGAATGGAATGTGGAATAGAATGGAATGTAATGGAATATGGACTTCAATGGAATGGAATGGAATGTGGAATGGAATGTGGAATGAAATTGAATGGAATGTTAAATGGAACGTGGAATGGAATGGAATGGAACGTGGAATGGAATGGAATGGAATGTGAAATGGAAAGTGGATTGGAATGTTAAGGAACACGAAATGGAATGAAATGGAACTTGGATTGGATAGGAACGGAACGTGGAATAGAATGGAATGGAATGTGGAATGGAATGGAATTGAAACTGGAACGCAATTGAATGGAATGTGCCATGCAATATAATGGCACAGAATCTGGAATGGAATGTGGAATGAAATGGCATGGAATGTGCTATGAAATGTGGAAAGGAATGGAATGCAATGTGGAATAGAAGGTGTCAGAGAAGAGAACGGAAAGTGGAATGCAATGAAATGCAATGGAATGTGGAATGGAATCGAGTGGAATGGAATGGAATGTGGAATGGAATGAAATGAAATTGAATGTGGAATGCATTAGAATGGAATGTGGTATGCAATGGAATGGAATGTGGAATGGAATGGAAGGGAATGGAGTCAGATAGACAATGGAATGGAATGTAATGGAATGCAAAACGAAAATAAAATGGAGTATTTAGTAGAATGGAATTGAATGTTTACTAGAATGGAATGGAATGGAATGTTTATTAGAATGTAAGGGAATGTGGAATGGAATGCAATGGAACTTTGTATTCAATGTGGAATGGAATGGAAAGGAATGTGGAATGGAATGGAATGTGGAGTGTTATTGAATGGAATGGAATGGAATGTGGAATGCAATGGAATGGAATGGAATGGAATGTGGAATGGAATGGAATGGAATGTGGAATGGAATGGAATGCAACGTGGAATGGAATGGAATGGAATGGAATGTGGAAGGGAATACAAAGAATGGAAAGTGGAATAGAATGGAATGTAATGGCATATGGAACGGAATGGAATGTGGAATGGAATGTGGAAAGCAATATAATGGAATGTGGAATGGAACATGGAATGGAATGTAACGCAACGTCGAATGGAATGGAATGGAAGGTGAAATTGAACGTGGAATGTAATGCAATGGAACGTGGAATGGAATGGAATGGAACGGGAAATGGAATGGAATCGAACTTGGAATGGAATGGAAGGGAATGTGGAACGTAAGGGAATTTAAACTGGAATGCAATGGAATGGAATGTGGAATGGAATAGAACGGCATGGAACATGCAATGGAATGTGGAATGGAATGGCATGGAATGTGGAATGGAATGGAATCTAATGTGGAATGGAAGGGGATGGAATGTGGAATGGAATGTGGAATGGAATGGTATGGAATGTGGAATGGAAAGGAATGGAATGTGGAATGGAATGGAACAGAGTGTGGTATGGAATGTGGAATGGAATGGAATGGAATGAAATGGAATGTAGAATGGAATGTGGAATGGAATGGAATGAAATGTGGAATGGAATGTGGAATGGAATGGAATGGAATGGAATGTGGAATGGAATGGAACGGATTTTAATGATATGGGGAATGGAATGGAACGGAATGTGGTATGCAATGCAATGGAAAGTGGAATGGAATGCATTGGAATATGGAATATATTCTGGAATGGAATGGAATAGAATGTGGAATGTAATGAGGAATGGAATGGAATGGGATGGAAAGGAATGTGTAATGGATTGTGGAATGGAATGGAAAGAAATGTGAAATGGTAAATTTAATGGAATGTATTGGAATGGAATGGAATGTGGAATGGAATGGAATGTGGAGAGTAATGGAAAGGAATTTGGAATGGAATGGAATGGAAAGTGGAATGGAATGGAATGGAACGTAGAATAGAATGGAATACAATGTGGAATGGAATGTGCAAAGGAGTGGAATGGAATGTGGAATGGAATGTGGAATTGAACGGAATGGTATGTGGAATGGAATGTGGAATAGAATAGAATGGAATGTGTAATGCAACGTGTAATGGATAGGAAACGTATGTGGAATGGAACGTGTAATGGAATGTGGAATGGAAAGTGGAAAGAAATGGATTGTGGAATGGAATGTGGAATGGAACTTTGAATGGAATGGAATGTGTAATGGAACGTTGAATGGAATGGAATGTGTAATGGATTTTTCAATGGAATGTGGAATGCAATGTTGAATGGAATGGAAAGGAATGTGGAATGGAATGTGGAATGGAATGGAATGCAATGTGTAATGGAATGGGGAATGGAATGTAATGGAATGAAAAGGAATGTGGAATGGAAAGGAATGGAAAGTGGAATGGAATGGAATGTGGAATCGAATTTAATGCAATTGAATGGAATGGAATGGAAGGCAAAGTGCATTGGAAAATAAAGGAACGTGGAATGGAATTGAATGGAATTTGGTATGAAATGTGCAATGGAATTGAATGCAATGGGGAATGGAATGTGCAACGGAATAAAATGGAATGTGGAATGGAATGTAGAATGAAATGGAATGCAGAGTGGAATGGAATGTGGAATGGAAAGGAATGGAAAACGGAATGGAATGTGGAATGGAACGTGGAATGGAATGGAATGGAATGTGGAATATATTCGAGTGAATTGGAATGTGGATTTCATTGCAATAGAATGTGGAATGGAATGGAATGGAACGGAATGGAATGGAATGGAATTTGGAATGGAACGGAATAGAATTTGAAATGAATTGGAATGGAATGTGGAATGGAATGGAATGGAATGTGGAATGGAATGGAGTGGAATGTGGATTGGAATGGAATGGAAAGTCGAATGGAATGGAATGGAATTCAATGTGGAATGGAATGGAATGCTATGTGGTATTGAACAGAATGGAATGGAATGGAACGTGGAATAGAACGTTGAACGGAATGGAATGGAACTTGGAACGGAATGTGTAATGGAATGGAATGGAAAGTGGAATGGAACGTGGAAAGAATGGAATGAAACATGGAATAGAAAGTGTAATGGAATGGAATGGAATGTGGAATGGTGCATAGAATATAATGTAGAATCAAACGTGGAATGGAAAGCAGAATGGTATGTGGAATGTGGAATAGAATGGAATGGAATGTGTTATGCAATGGAATGGAATGTGGAATCGAAAGTGGAATGGAATGGAATGCAATGTGGAAAGGAATGTGGAACGAAATTGAATGGAATGTGGAAGGAATTCGAATGGAACGTGGAATGGAATATGGAATGGAATGTTTAATGCAATGGAATGGAATGCAATGTGGAATGGAATGGAATGGAATGTGGAATGGAATGGATAGGAAAGTAGAATGGAATGGAATGCTATGTGGAAAGCAATGTGGAACGGAGTGGAATGGAAAGTGGAACGGAATATGGAATGGAACATTGAATGGAATGATATGCAATGTGAAATGGAATGTGGAATGAATTGGAATAAAATGTGGAATGGAATGGAATGGAATGTGGAATAGAATGGAATGAAATTGAATGTAATATGGAATGGAATGGAATGGAATGTGGAATGGAATGTGGAATGAAATGGAATGGAAAGTGAAATGGAAGGTGGAATGCCATGGAATGGAATGTGGAATGGAATGTGGGATGTAATGGAAAGGAATATGGATTGCAATATGGAATGGAATGGAATGTGGCATGGAAAGTGTAATGGAATGCAGAGGAATGTGGAAAGGAATGTGGAATGAAATGGAACATTGAATGGAATGTGGAATGGAATGTGGAAAGAAATGTAACGGAAGGTCGAATGGAATGTGGAAAGGAACGGGAAATAGAACGTGGAATGGAAAGTGGAATGCAATGTACAATCAAACGTGGAATAAAAGGAGGAATGCAATGTGGAAATTGGAATGGAATGGAATGGAATGTGGTATGGAATGGAATGGAATGTGGAATAGAATGTGCAATGGAATGGATTGCACTGTGGAAAAGAATGTGGAATGGAATTGAATGAAATGTGGAATGAAATCGAATGGAAAGTGGAATGGAAATTGGAATGCAATATGGAATGGTATGGAACGGAATGTGAAATGGAATGTGGAATGAACTGGAATAAAATGTGGAAAGGAATGGAATGGAATGTGGAATGAAATTGAATGGAATGTGGAATGGAACGAAATGCAATGTGGAATGGAATGGAATGGTACGTGGAATGGAAAGTGGAATGGAATGGAAGGTAGCATACAATGTGGAATGGAATGGAATGGAATGTGGAATGAAATGCAGAATGGAAAACAAAGGAATGTGGAATGGAATGTGGAAAGGAATGTAATGGAACGTGGAATGAAATGGAAAGTGGAATGAAACGGAACGTGGAATGGAATGGAATGGAATATGGAATGGAAAGTGGAATGGAAGGTGGCATGAAACATGGAATGGAACTTGGAAGGGCATAGAATGGAACATGGAATTGAATGGAACAGAACGTGGAGTGGAAAGAAATGGAACATGGAATGGAATGGAATGAAATGCAGAATGGAATGGAATGCAACGGAATGTGTACTGGAATGGAATGGAAGGTAATGGAATGTGGATTGGAGAGGAATGGAATCTAGAATGGAATGTGGAATGGAATGGAATCAGATGTGGAATGGAATTTTGAATGGAATAGAATGGAAAGTGGACTGGAATATGCAACGACAGGGAATGGAATGTAGAACGAAATGGAATGGAACGTGGAATGGAAAGTAGAATGGAAAGGAATGGAATGTGGAATGGAGTGGAATGTAACGCAGAATAGAATGGAAGCGAACGTGGAATGGAATGGAATGCAATGCAGAATGCAATGAAAAGGAATGGAAGGGAACGTGGAATGGACTGGAATGGAACGTGGAATGGAATGTGGAACGTTTAATGGAATGGAACGTGGAATGGAATGCAATGGAATGTGAAATGGAACGTGGAATGGAATGGAATGCTACGTGGAAAGGAATGTGGAATGTAATGGAATGGAATGGAACGTAGAATGGAATGGAATGCAGTGTCGAATGGAATGGAATGTAAAGGAATGTGGAATGGAATGGAACGGATTGTGGAATGGAATAGAATGGAATGTTTTATGGAATGTAATGTAAAGTGGAATGGAATGGAATATGGAATGGAATGGAAAGGAATGAGGAGTGGAGAGGAATGGAAAATGGAATGGAATGTGGAATGGATTGGATGGGAAGAGGAATGGAACGTGGAATGGAACCAGGAATGGAATCTGGAATGTGGAATGGCATGGAATGCTGTGTGTAATGGAAAGGAATGGAATGTGGAATGGAATAGAATGGAATGTGGAATGGAATGGAATGGAATATGGAAAAGAATGGAATGGAATGTGGAATGGAATGGAATAGAATGAGAAATGAAATGTGGAATGGAAAGGAAATGAAAGGGGAATGGAATGTGGAATGGAATGGAACGGAATGTGGAATGCCATGGAATGGAATCAAATGGATTGTGGAATGAAATGCAATGTATTGTGGAATGAAATTTGGAATGGCAAAGAATAGAATGTGGAATGGTATGGACTGGACTGTGGAATGGAATGCAGTGGAATGAGTAATGGAATAGAATGGAATGTGGAATAGAATGGTATGGAATGGAATGTGGAATGGAATGGAATGGATTGCGGAATGGAATGGAATGGAATGCGGAATGGAATGGAATGGAATGCAGAAGGGAATGGAATGGAAGGGAATGTGGAATGGAATGCAATGGAATGGAATGCAATTTGGAATGGAATGTGGAAGGGAATGGAATGTAACGTTGAGTGCAAGGTAGAATGGAATGGAATGGAATGTGGAATAGAATTTGGAATGGAATGGAATTGAATGTGGTGTATAATGGAATGGAATTTGGAATGGAATGTAACGGAAATTGGAATGGAATGGAATGGAACGTAGAATGGAATGGAATACAATCGTATTGAATGCAATGGAATAAGAAATGGTATGGAATGTGGAATGGAATTTGAAATGGAATGGAATGGAATGTGGAAAGGAATGGAATGCAATCTGGATTGGAAATGAAATGTTGAATCAAATGTGCAATGGAAAGGAACAGAATGAGGAAGGGAATGGAATGGAGTGTGGAAAGGCATGGAATGGAATGGGGAATGGATTGTGGAATGTAATGGAATGGAATGTAGAATGGAAAGTGGAATGGAAAGGAATGGAATGTGGTATGGAATGGAATGGAATCGAATGGAATGTGGAAGGAAATGGAATGGAATGTACAATGAAACGTGGAATGGCATGGAATAGAATGTGGAATGGTATGGAATGGATTATGGAAAGGAGTGGAATGGAATGTGGAATGGAATCGATTGGAATGTGGAATAGAATGGAAAAGAATGTGGAATGGACTGGAATGTGGAATGGAACGGAATGGAATGGAATGTGGATTGGAATGTGGAATGGAATGGGAATGGAATGGAATGGAATGTGGAATGGAATGGAAAGGAATGGAATGTGGAGTGCAATGGAATGGAATGGAATGTGGATTGCAATGGAATGGAATGGAATGTGGACTGGAATGCAATGGAATGGAATGGATTGTGGAATGGTATATGGAAAGGAATGGAATGGACAGGGGAATGTAATGTAGAAAGGAATGTGGAATGGAGTGTGTAATGGAATGGAATGGAATGTGGAATGGAATGGAATGCAACTTATAATAGAATGGAATGGAACGTGGAATGGAATGGAATGGAACGTGGAATGGAATGGAATGGAACGTGGAATGGAATGGAATTTAATGGCATGGATTGGAATGGAATGAAGAATGGAATGGAATGTGCAATGCAATGGAATGGAATGTGGACTGGAAAGGAATGGAATGTGGAATCAAATGGAATGCCATCTGGAATGGAGTGGAATGTGTAATGGAAAGGTATGGAAACTGGAATGGAATGGAATGGATTGCAAACACGTATGTGATAGAATGAAATGGAATGTTGAAAGGAATGGAAAGGAAAGTGGAATGTAATGTGGTATGGAATGGAAGGGAACGGAAAGTGGAATGGAATGTGGAATGCAAAGGAATGGAAAGTGCAATTGAATGTGGAATGGAATGGAATGGAATGTGGAATGAAATGTGGAATGGAAGGGAATGGAATGTGGAATGGTATGGAATGGAATGTGGAATAGAATGGAATGGAATGTAGAATGGAATGGAAAGTATAATGGAATGGAATGGAATAAGGAATGAAATCTGGAATCGAATCGGAAGGAATGTTGAATGAAATTTGGAATGGAATGTAATGGACGGTGGAATGGAATGGAATGGAACCGAAAGGAATGTGGAATGTAATGGAATGTAACGTGGAATGAAATGGGGAATGGCATGGAATAGAATGTGGAATGGTTTGGAATAGAATGTGGAATGGAATGGAACAGAATATAGAATGGAACCGAATGCAAAGAGGAATGGAATGGAATGGAATGGAAGGTAGAATGGAATGGAATGGAATGCGGAATGGAATGGAATCGAATGGAATGTGGAATGAAGTGGAAAGGAATGTGGAATGAAACGTGGAATGGCATGGAATAGAATGTGGAATGGTATGGAATGGATTGTGGAATGTAATGGAATGGAATGTGGAATGAAATCGGATGGAATGTAGAATGGAATGGAAGAGAAAGGAATGTGTAAAGGAATGGAATGGAATGCGGAATGGAATAGAAAAGAATGGAATGTGGAATGGAATGCAATGGAATGGAACGGAAAGTGGAATTGAAAGTGGAATGCAATGGCATGGGAAGTGGAATGGAATATAGAATCGAATGGAAAGGAATGTGGAATGGAATGTGGAGTGGAATGGAAGTGAATGTGGAATCGAATGGAATGGAACATGGAATGAAATAAAATTGAACATTGAATGGAATGGAAAGCAAACTGGAATGGAATGGAATGTGGAATGGAACATGGTATGGAAAAGAATGGAATGAGGGATGGAATGGAATGTAGAATGGAATTTGGAATAGAATGGAATGTGGAATTGAAAGGAATGCAATCTGGATTGGAATGGAATGTAGAACGGAAAGGAATGGAATGTGGAATGGAATGGAATGGATTGTGTAAGGGAACGCAATGTAACGTGCAATGGAATACAATGGAATGTTGAATGGAATCCAATGGAATGTGCACTGCAATGGAATGGAATATGCAATGGAATGGAATGGATTGTGGACTGAAATGGATTGGAATGGAATGGAATGTGAAATGGAATGGAATGGAATGTGGAAAGAAATGTGGAATGGCATGGAATGGAATGGAATGTGGAATGAAATGTAACGGAAAGTGGAATGAAATGGAAGTGAATACGGAATTGAATAAAATGTAATGTGGAATGGAATGGAATGGAATGGAATGTGGAATGGAATGGAATGGAATGGAGTGTGGACTGGAATGCAATGCTATGGAAAGGAATGGAATGTGGAATGTAATGTGGAAGGGAATGGAATGGAATGGAAGGGAAGGTGAAATGGAATGGTAAGGATTGGAATGCAATGTGGAATTGAATGGCAAGGAATGCGAAATGGAATGGAATGGAATGTGGATTTAAATGGAATGGAATCTAGAATGCAATGTGGCATGGAATGGAAAGGACTGGAATGTAATGTGGAATGGAATGGAATGGAAAGTGGAATGGAATGGAATGGAATGTCTAATGGAATGGAATGGAATATGGAATGGAATGGAATGTGGAAAGGAATGTGTAATGGAATGGAATGGAACGTGTAATGGAATGTGGAATGGAAAGAAATGGAATGGGGAATGGAAAGTGGAATGGGATGGAAGGGAATGTGGAATGGAATGTAATGTGGAATGGAATGGAATGTGAAATGGAATTTAATGGATTGTTGAATGGAATGTGGATTGGAATGGAATGGAATATGGAATGGAATGTGAAATGTAATGTGGAATGCAATGTGAAACGGAATGTGGAATGGAATGTGGAATGGAATGTGGAACGGAATGTGCAGTGGAATGGAATGTGGAACGGTATGTGCAATGGAATGGAATGGAATGTGGAAATGAATGTGGAATGGAATGTGGAATTGAATGCAATGGAATATGAAATGGAATGTAATGGAATGGGGAAAGCAATATAGAATGGAAAGGAATATGGAATGGAATGTGAAATGGAATGGAATGGAAAGTGGAATGGAATGGAATGGAATGTGGAATAGAATGTGGAAAGGAGCAGAATGGATCGTGCAATGGAATGTGGAATCTACTGTGGAAAGGAACGTGGAATGGAACGTAACGGAAAGAGGAATTTAACGTGCAATGGAATGAACTGGAATGTGTAATGGAATGGAATGGAAAGTAGATTAGAATGGAATGGAATATAATGTGGAATGGAATGTGGAATGGAATGGAAAGGAATGTGGAATGGAATGGAATGAAATCTGGAATGAAATGGAGTGGAATGTGGAATGGAATGGAACGTGGAATGTAGTTGAATGAAATTTGGATTTTAATGGAATGGAATGTGGAGTGGAATGGAATGGAATGGAAAGGATTGCGAAATAGAATGTGGAATGGAATGTGAAATGCAAAGTGAAACGCAACGTGGAATGGATTTAAATGGAACTCAGAATGGAATGCAATGGAATGTGGAGTGGAATGCAATGGAACATGGAATGGAATGTGGAATGGAAACTGCAATGCAAGGTGGAATGGAATTGAATGGAATGTGGTTCGGAAAGGAATGGTTCATGGAATGGAACGTGGAATGGAACGTGGAATGGAACGTGGGATGGTATGTGGAAATTAATGTGGAAAAGAATGGAATGGAATGTGGAAAGAAATGGAATGGAACGTGCAATGTAAAGGAATGGAATAAGTAATGGAAAAGAATGCAAAGTGGAATGCAATGGAATAGTATGGAATGTGGAATGGAATGGAAAGGAATGGAATGGAACGTGGAATGGAATGGTAGGGAATGTGGAATGGAACGGAATGGAATGTTGAATAGAACGGAATGGAATGGAAGGAGTGTGCAATGGAATGCAATGCAATGGAATGGAATGGAATGGAATGTGGAATGGAACGTGTCATGGAACGTGGAATGGAACATGGTATGGAACGTGCAATGGAACGTGGAATGGAAAGTGGAATTGAATGAGGAATGGAATTGTATGTAATGTGGAATGGAAAGGAATGGAATATGGAATGGAACGTGGAAAGGAATGGAATGGAAGGTAATGGAATGTGGAATGTATGGAATGGAACGTGGAATGGAATGGAAAGGCATGTGCAATGGAATAGAATGGAATGGAATGAGGAATGCAAGGGAATGCAATGTGGAATGGAAAGTGTAATGGAATGGAATGGAATGGAATGGAATGGAATGTGGAATGGAATGGAACGGAAAGTGGAATGGAATGCAATGGACTGGAATACGGAATGGAATGTAGAATGGAATTGAATGGAATGTAGAATGGAATGGAATGGAATGGGGAAAGGAATTTAGTGGAATGTGGAATGGAATGGAACCTGAAATGAAATGGAATGGAAAGTGGAATATGAAATGGAATGTGGAATGGAATGTGGAATGGAATGTGAAATGGAATATGGAATGGATTTTGGAATGCAATATGGAATAGAATGTGAAATGGAATGTGGAATGGAATGAAGTGGAACGTGAAATGCAATGAAATGGAACATGCAATGGAATGGAATGGAACGTGAAATGGAATGTGGAATGGAATGGATTGGAATGTGGAATGGAATTAAATGGAATGTGGAAAGGAATGGAATGGAAAGTGGAAATAAATGGAATGGAATAGAAAGGAATGGAACAGAAAGTGGAATGGAATGTAAAGGAATGGAACGGAATGTGGAATGTAAAGGAATGGAATTTAATGTGGAATGGAATGGAATGGAATGAGGAATGTAAAGTAAAGGAATGGAATGTGTAATAGACTGTGGAATGGAATGTTGAATGGAACGGATTGTGGAATGCAATGAACTATAATGTGGATGGAATGGAATGGAATATGGAATGGAAAGGAATGAAATTGAATGAGGAATGGTATGTAGAACGGAATGGAATGGAATGTGGATAGGAATGTGAAATGGAATGTGCATTGGAATGTGGAATGGAATGAAATGGAACGTGGAATGGAATGGAATGGAGTGTTGAATGCAATGGAATAGAACATGGAATGGAACATGGAATGTAATGTGGAAGGAATTCAATGGAATATGGAATGGAATGGAATGGAATACGGAATGAAATGGAAAGGAATGTGGAATGGAAACAAATTGAATGTGGAATGTAATTTGGAATGGAATGTGGAATGGAATGGAATGGAATGGAACATGGAATGGAATGGAATGTGGAATGGAATGGAAAGGAATATGGAATGGAATTGAGTGGAGTGGAACGTTGAAGAGAATGGAATGTAACGTAGAATGGAATGGAATTCAGAATAGAATGGAATGGAATCTGGAATTCAATGGAATGTATCCTGGAATGGAACGTGGAATGGAACGTGGAAGGTAATTGAATGGAACGGTGAATGGAACGTGGAATGGAATGGAATGGAATGGAATGGAATGGAATTGGGAAAGGAATGGAAATCAATGTGGATTGGAATGGTAAGTAATGTGGAAAGCGATTTTGAATGGAATGGAATGGAACGGAATGGAATGGAATGTGGAATGGAATGGAATCTGGAATGTAATTGAAAGAAATCTGGATTGGAATGGAATGGAATGTGGAGTGGAATGGAATGGAATGGAAATGATTGAGAAATGGAATGTGGAATGGAATGTGAAATGGAATGTGAAATGGAACGTGGAATGGATTGAAAAGGAACGTGCAATGGAATGTGTTGTGGAATGCAATGGAAATTGGAATGGAACGTGGAATGGAACGTGGAATAGAATGTGCAATGAAACGTGGAATGGAAAGGAATGGAATGTGGAATGGAATATGGAGTGGAATGGAATGTGGAATGGAATGCAATGGAACGTGCAAATGAATGTGGAATGGAAAGTGTAATGGAATATGGAAAGCAAAAGAACGGATTGTGGAATGGAATGGAATGTGAAATGGTATGCTGAAAGGAATGTGGAATGGAATGTGGAATGGAATGTAGAATGGAATAGAATGGAAAGTGTATTGTAATGTGCAATGGAAAGTGGAATGGAACGAGGAATGAAACGTCGAATGGAATGGAATGGAATGTGGTATGTAATGGAAAGGAATGTGGAATGGAATGTGGAATGGAATGGAATGGAATGGAATGTGGATGGAACATGGAATGGATTCTGGAATGGAATGTGGAATGGAATGTGGAATGGAATGGAATGGAATGGAATGTGGATGGAACGTGGAATGGATTCTGGAATGGAATGTGGAATAGAATGTAATGGAATGGAATTTAATGTGGAATGGAATGTGGAAAGGAATGAGGAATGGAACGGAATGGAATGTGGAATTTCAGGTGGAATGGAATGTGGAATGGGACGTTTAATGGAAAGTAATGGAATGTGGAATGGAACTTGGAATGGTATGGAATACATCGCGCAATGGAACGTGGAAGGGAAATTGGAATGGAACGTCGAATGGAACGTGGAATGGAACGTGTAAAGGAATGTGGAACGGAATGTGGAATGGAAACTGGAATGGAATGGAATGGAACATGGAATGGAACGTGTAATGCAATTGAATGCAACGTGGAATGGAATGTGGAATTGAGTATTGAATGGAATTGAATGGAAAGTGGAATGAAATGGAAAGACACGTGGAATGGAACGTGGAACGAAATGGAATGCAACATGGAATGGAATGCGCAATAGAATGTGGAATGGAATGGAATGTGGAATTGAATGGAATGAAACGTGGAATGGAACATGGAATGTAACGAGGAATGGAACGTGGAATGGAAAGTGCAATGGAGGGTAGAATGGAATGGAATGGAATGTGCAATGGAATGGAATGTATCGTGGAATTTAACTTGTAATGGAACGTGAAATGGAACGTGGAATGGGATGTGGAATGGAATGGAAAGGAATGTGGAATGGAATGGAACGGAACGTGCAATGTAAAGGAATGGAAAGTGTAATGGAAATGAAAGGAATGTGGAATGCAATGGAATACTATGGAATATGAAATGGATTGGAATGCAATGGAATGGAGTGTGGAATCGAATGGGATGGAATGTGGAATGGAAAAGAATGGAATGTGGAGTGGAATGGAAAGGAATGTGGAATGCAATGCCATGGAACATGGAATAGAACGTGGAACGGAATGTGGAATGGAAGTTGGAATGGAGTGGAATGGAATGTGTAATGTAATGGAATGGAATACGGAATAGAATGGAATGGAATGGAAAGCGAAATGCAATGGAATGGAAAGTGCAATGCAATGGAATGGAAAAGAATGTGGAATTGAATGGAATAGAATGTGGTATGAAAAGGAAGAGTAAATGGAATGGAATGGAATGCAAAGGAACGTGGAAGAGAATGTGGAATGGCATGTGCAATGGAATGTAGAATTTAATTGAATGGAGTGTTCAATGGAATGGAATGGAATGTGGAATAAATGGAATGGAATTGAATGGAATGCGGAACGGAATTGAATAGATTGTGGATTGGAAGGGAATGGAAAGGTATGGAATGGGGAATGGAAAGGTATGGAATGTGGAATGGAATGGAATGGAATGTGGAATAAATGGAATGGAATTGAATGGAATGCGGAACGGAATTGAATAGATTGTGGATTGGAAGGGAATGGAAAGGTATGGAATGTGGAATGGAATGGAATGGAATGTGGAATGGAATGGAAGGGAATTTGGAATGGAAAGTGGAACGGAATGGAATGGAATCTGGAATGGAATGGAATGTTATGGTATGGAAAGTGGAAATGAATGGAATGGAATGTGGAATGGAATGTGGAATGGAATGGAATGTAGAATGGAATGAAATGAAAAGGTATCGAATGTGAAATGGAATGGAATGGAATGTGGAGTGGGATGTGGAATGTAATGGAATGGAACGTGGAATGGATAGTGGAATGGAATGGACTGGAAAGTGAAACGGAATGTGGAATTGGTCGTGGAATGGAATGTGGAATGGAATGTGGAATTGAATGTGGAATGGAATGGAATGGAATGTGGAATGGAATGTACAAAGGAATCGAACGGAATGTGGAACAGAATGTGGGTTGGAATGGAGTGGAATGTGGAATGGAATGGAAAGTGGAATAGAATGTTGACAGGAATGCAATGAAATTTTGAATGGAATGTGGATTGGAATGGAATGTGGAATGTAATGTGTAATCGAAAGTTGAATGGAATGGAATGGAAAGTGGAATGGAATGTGGAATGGAATGGAATGGTATGTAGAATGGAATGTGGAATGGAAAGTGGAATGTAAATTGGAATGGAATGGAATGGAATGGATTGGAATGTGGAGTGCAATGTGGAGTGCAATGTGGAATGGAATGGAATGGAATGTGGAATGGAATGTGGAATGGAATGTGGAACGGAATGTAAAGTGGAATGGAATGTGGAATGGAATGGAAAGGAATGTGGAATATAACAGAATAGAATGAGGAATGGAATGGAATGGAATGTGGAATGGAACGTGGAATGGAATGGAGTGGAATGTAGATTGGAATTGAATGCAATGTGGAATAGAATGGAATGGAATGGAATTTGAAATGAAATGTGTAACGGAATGCAGAAACGAATGTGGAATGGAATGTATTGGAACATGGAATGGAGTGTAGTGGAACGAGGAATGGAATGCAATGGAACGTGGTTAGGAAGGTGGAATTGAATGTGGAATAGAATGTGGAATGGAATCTAATGGAAACTGAAATGGAATGTGGAGTGGAATGGAATGGAATGTCGAATGGAAAGTGCAATGGAATGGAAAGCAATGTGGAATGGAATGTGGAATGAAATGGAATAGAACTTGGAATGGAACGTGGAATGGAATGGAATGAAACTTGGAATGGAATGTGGAATGGAACGTGGAGTGCAATGTGGAATGGAATATTGTATGGAGTGGAATTGAATGTGGGATGGAATGTGGAAGGAAATGGAATGGAATGTGGAAGGGAATGGAATGAAATGTGGAATAAAATGGAATGGAATGGAATGTGGAATGCAATGGAATGGAATGAAACGGAAATTGGAATGGAATGGAAGGGAATGTGGAATATAATGGAATGGAATGTGGAATGGAATTGAACGGTATGTGGAATGGAATGTTGAAAGGAGTTGAATGGAACAGAATGAAATGAAATGGCATGAGAAATGGAATGTGGAATGGAATGTGAAGTGCAATGTGGAGAAGAATGTGGGATGGAATGAAGTGGAAAGTGGAATGGTACGGAATGGAACGTGAAATTGAATGGAATGGAATGTGGAATGAATCATGGAATGGAACGTGGAATGGAACGTAGAATGGAACGTGGAAAGGAATGGAATGGAAAGGGGAATGGAATGGAATGGAATGTGGAATGGAAAGTGGAATTGAATGCAATGAAATGTGGAATGGAAAGTGGAATGGAATGGAATGGAATGTGGAAAGGAATAGAATGGAATATGGAATGCAATGTGGGATGGAATGGAATGGAATGTGGAAAAGAATGTGGAATACAATGTAATGTGGAACGGAATGTGAAATGCAATGTGGAATCGAATGGATTGGAATGTGGAATGGAATGTGGAATGGAATGTAATTGAATGTGGAATGGAATGGAAATCGTTTGTGCGGAATGTGCAATGGAATGGAATTGAATGTGGAATGGAATGTGGAATGGAATGGAATGGAACGTCAAAAGGAACGTGGAATGGAACATGGAAGGGAACGTGGAATGAAATATGGAAGGGAATGTGGAATGTAAAGGAATGGAATGTGGATTGGAATGGAATGGAATGTGGTTCGGAAAGGAATGGAAACTGAAATGGAATGTAGAATGCAATGTGGAATTGAATGAAATGGAAAGTGGAATGGAATGGAATGGAACATGGAAAGGAATGAAATGGGATGTGGAACAGAATGTGGAATGGAACGTGGAATGGAATGTGTAATGCAATGCAGAATGGAATGAGGAATGAAACGTGGAATGGAATGACAAATAAAATGGAATGGAATGTGGAATGGAATGGAATTCAATGGAATGTGGAATGGAATGGAATTTAATGGAATGTGGAATGGAATGTGGAATGGAATGCGTAATGGAATGTACGGGAAAGTGGAATAGAATGGAATGGAATGCGGAATGGAATGGAATGTGCAATTGAAAGGATTGGAATGTGGAATTGAATGGAATGTAATGTGGAATGGAAAGGAATGGAATATGGAATGGAATGGAACGGAATGTGCAATAGAATAGAACTGAATGAGGAATGTAATGAAATGGAACGTGGAATGGAACGGAATGGAATAGAATGTGGAGTGGAATGGAATGGAATGGAATGGAAAGTGTAATGGAATGTGGAATGGAATGGAATGGTATGGTTTGTGGAATAGAATGGAATGGAATGTGGAATGGAATATGGAATCGAATGTGGAATGGTATGAGGAATGGAATGTAATGGGACGTGCAATGGATTGGATTGGAATGTGGAATGGAATGGAATGGAATTGAATGTGGACTGGAATGGAATGGAATGGAACAGAATTTGGATTGGAATGGAATCCAGTGTGAAATAGAATGTGGGATGAAATGGAAAGGAATGTGGAATGGAATGGAATGGAATGTGGAATGGAAAGGAATGGAATGTGAATGGAATGGAATGGAATATGGAATGGAATTGAATGGATTGTGGAATGGAATGTGGAATGGAATGTAATATAATGTGGAATGGAAGGTGGAATGGAAGGTGGAATATTATGGAATGGAATGTGGAATGGAATGTGGAATGGAAGGGAATGGAATGCGGAAAGGAATGTTGAACAGAATGTGGAATGGAATGGGGCATGGAATGCAATGGAAAGTGGAAAAAAATGTGGAATGGAATGTGAAATGTCATGGAATGGAATGTGGAATGGAAAGTGGAATGGAATGTGCAATGGAATGTGGAATTGAACGGAATGGAAAGTGGAATTTAATGTGGAATGGAATGTCGTTGAATGTGGAATGAAATCGTATGGAATGTGGAACGGAATGTGGAATGCAATGGAATGCAATGTGATGTGGAATGTGGAATGGAATGTGGAACAGAATGGAACATGGAATGGAATGGAATGGAAGGTGGAATGGAATGGAATGGAATGCAATGTGGAATGCAAAGGAATGGAATTGAATTTGAAATGGAATGCGGAATGGAATGGAATGTAATGTGGAATGGAATGTAGAATTTAATGGATTGGAATGTGGATAGGAATTTTGAATGGAATGGAATGTGAAATGCAATGGAATGGAAATTGGAATTCAATTTATCAGAAAGGAATGTGGAATGGAATGGTATACAATGTGGTATGTAATTTTTAATAGAATTCAAAGGAATGGGATGTGGAATGGAATGTAATGGAATGTGGAATTCAATGGAATGGAATGGAATGTTGAAAGGAATGGAATAGAATGCCAAGGAATGTAATGTGCAATGGAATGGAATAGAATGTGGAAAGTATATGGAATGGAAATTGATGCCATGTGGAATGGAAAGTGGAATAGAATGGAATGGAATGTGAAATGGAATGGAATTTAATGCAATGTGCAATGTAATGTGGAGTGGAATGTGGAACGGAATTGAATGTAATGATTAATGGAAAGGAATGAAATGTGGAATGGAATGCAATGGAATGTGAAATGAAATGGAACGTGAAATGGAACGGAATTAAACATGGAATGTGAAATGGAATGTGGAATGGAATGTGAAATGGAATGTGGAATGGAATGTGGAATGGAATGCGAAATGGAATGGGGAATGTTATCTGAAATGGAATGTGGAATGTAATGTGGAATGGAATGAAATTGAGCGTTGAATGGAATGGAATAGAATCTGGAATTTAGTGGAATGGAATGTGGAATGGAAGGGAATGGAATGTCGAAAGGAATGGAATTGAATGCGGAATGGAATGGAATGAAATGTTGAATGGAATGGAATGGAAAGTGGAATGGAATGTGGAATGGAATGCAATGGAATGTTGAATGGAATATACGGAATGTGGAATGGAATAGAATGGAATGGAATGTGGAATGGAATAGAGTGGAATGGAATAGAATTGAATGGAATGTGGAATGGAATGTGGTATGGAATGGAATGGAACATGGAATGGAACGTGGAATGAAACCTGTAATGGAAAATGCAACGGAACGTGGAATTTGAAGTGGAATGGATTGCCTAATGGAATGGAATCGAAAGTCAAATGGAAGGGAATGGAATGTGGAATGGAATATGGAAAGGAATGTGGAATATAATGGAATGGAAAGTGGAAATGAATGTAATGCAATGGAATGTGGAATGGAATGGAATGGAATGTGGAATGGAATGGAATGGAATCTGCAATTGAATGGAATGGAATGGAATGGAATGGAATGGAATGTGGAACAGAATGGAATGGAATGTGGAATGAAATGGAACGGAATGTGGAATTGAATGGAATGGAAGGCGGAATAGAAAGGAATGGATAGTGGAATGGAATGGAAAGGAACGTGCAATGGATTGGAATAGAATGGTACTTAATGTGGCATGGAATTGAAGGGAGTGAGCTATGGAATGGAAAGGAATGTGGAATGGAATGAAATGGAATTGTATGCAATGAGAAATGGAATGGAATGGAAAGTGGAATGGAATGTGGAATGGAAGGTGGAATGGAATGGAATGGAATGTGGAAAGGAATGGAAAGGTATGTAGAATGCAAGGTGGGATGGAATGGAAGGGAATATGGAAAGGAAAGTGGAAGGCAATGAAATGTGGAATGGAATGTGGAATGCAATGTGGAATGGAATGGATTGGAAAGTGGAAGGGAATGTGGAATGGAATGGAATGGAATGTGGAATTGAATGGAGTTGGTTTGTATGGAATGTGGAATGCAATGGAACTGAATGTGGAAGGGAATGTGGATTGGAATTTAATGCAATCAGGAATGCAATGGAATGGAATGGAATGTGAAATGTAATGTGGAATGGAATGTGAAATGGAATGTAGAATGGAATGTGGAATGGAATGAAATGGAAGGTTGAATGCAATGGAATGGAAAGTGGAATGGAATAAAATGGGAGGTGGAATGGAAGGTGGAATGGAACGTGGAATGGAATGTCCAATGGAAGGTGGAATGGAACCTGGAATGGAATGTGCAATGGAATGCGGAATGCAACATGGAATGGAATGGAATGGAACGTGGAATGGATCGTGGAATGGAATGGACTGGAAAGTGTAACGGAATGTGGAATTGGTCGTGGAATGGAAAGTGGAATGGAATGGAATGTGAAATTGAATGTGGAATGGAATGGAATGGAATGAGGAAAGGAATGTGCAAAGGAATTGAACGGAATGTGGAACGGAATGAGGGTTGGAATGGAGTGGAATGTGGAATGGAATGGAGTGGAATGTGGAATGGAATGGAATGGAAAGTGGAATGGAATGTTGACAGGAATGCAATGGAATTTTGAATGGAATGAGGAATGCAATGGAATGTGGAATGTAAAATATAATCGAAAGTGGAATGGAATGGAATGGGACATAGAATGAAATGTGGAATGGAACGGAATGGTATGTCGAATGGAATGTGGAATGCAAAGTGGAATGTAAATTGGAATGGAATGGAATGGAGAGGAATGTGGAGTGCAATGTGGAATGGAATGTGGAATGAAGTGGAATGGAATGTGGAATGGAATGTGGAATGGAATGTGGAACGGAATGTAAAGTGGAATGGAATGTGGAATGGAATGGAAAGGAATGTGGAATGTAACGGAATAGAATGAGGAATGGGATGGAATGGAATGTGGAATGGAACGTGGAATGGAATTGAGTGGAATGTGGATTGGAATTGAATGCAATGTGGAATAGAATGGAATGGAATGGAATGTCAAAATGGAATGTGTAATGGAATGCGGAAAGGAATGTGGCATGGAATGAATTGGAATGTGGAATGGAGTGTAGTGGAACAAGGAATGGAATGCAATGGAACTTGGTTAGGAAGGTGGAATTGAATGTGGAATGGAATGTGGAATGGAATCTAATGGAAAGTGAAATGGAAAGTGGAGTGGAATGGAATGGAATGTCAAATGCAAAGTGCAATGGAATGGAATGGAATGTGGAATGGAATGTGGAATGGAATGGAATAGAACATGGAATGCAACGTGGAATGGAATGGAATGGAACGTGGAATGGAAAGGAATGAAATGTGGAATGGAATGTGGAATGGAACGTGGACTGCAATGTGGAATGGAATGTTGTACGGAGTGGAATTGAATGTGGGATGGAATGTGGAATGGAATGTGGAACAGAATGGAATGAAATGTGGAATAGAATGGAATGGAATGGAACGCGGAATGGAATGGAATGGAATGGAACGGAATTTGGAATGGAATGGAAGGGAATGTGGAATATAATGGAATGGAATGTGGAATGGAATTGAACGGAATGTGGAATGGAATGTTGAATGGAGTTGAATGGAATAGAATGAAATGAAATGGCATGAGAAATGGAATGTGGAATGGAATGTGAAATTGAATGTGGAGAAGAATGTGGAATGGAATGAAGTGGAACGTGGAATGGTATGGAATGGAATGTGAAATTGCATGGAATGGAATGTGGAATGAAACGTGGAATGGAACGTGGAATGGAACGTTGAATGGAACTTGGAAAGGAATTTAAAGTAAAGAGGAATGGAATGGAATGGAATGTGGTATGGAAAGTGGAATGTAATGCAATGGAATGTGGAATGGAAAGTGGAATGGAATGGAATATGGAATGCAATGTGGGATGGAATGGAATGGAATGTGGAAAAGAATGTGGAATACAAAGTAATGTGGAAAGAAATGTGAAATGCAATGTGGAATCGAATGGAATGCAATGTGGAATGGAATGTCGAATGGAATGTAATCGAATGTGGAATGGAATGGAATTCGTTGGTGTGGAATGTGCAATGGAATGGAATTGAATGTGGAATGGAAAGTGGAATGGAATGGAATGTGGAAAAGAATGTGGAATACAAAGTAATGTGGAAAGAAATGTGAAATGCAATGTGGAATCGAATGGAATGCAATGTGGAATGGAATGTCGAATGGAATGTAATCGAATGTGGAATGGAATGGAATTCGTTGGTGTGGAATATGCAATGGAATGGAATGGAATGTGGAATGGAATGTGGAATGGAATGGAATGGAAAGTCAAATGGAACGTGCAATGGAACGTGGAAGGGAACGTGGAATGGAACATGGAATGTAATGTGGAAAGTAATGGAAGGGAATGTGGATTGGAATGGAATGGATTGTGGTTCGGAATGAAATGGAATGGAATGGAATGTGAAATGGAACGTAGAATGGAATGTGGAATTGAATGAAATGGAAAGTGTAATGTAATGGAATGGAACGTGGAAAGGAATGAAATGGGACGTGGAACGGAATGTGGAATGGAACGTGGAATGGAATGTGTAATGCAATGTGGAATGGAACGTGGAATGGAATGGAATGCAACATGAAATGGATACTGGAATGGAGTGGAATGGAAAGTGTAATGTAATGTGGAATTTCTCGTGGAATGGAACGTGGAATGGAACATGTAATGGAACGAGCAATGGAAAGTAGAATGGAACGTGGAATGGAATGACAAATGAAATGCAATGGAATGTGGAATGGAATGGAATTTAAGGGAATGTGGAATGGATTGTGGAATAGAATGTGGAATGGAATGTGGAATGGAATTGAAGGGAAAGGAATGTGGAACGGAATGCGTAATGGAACGTGGAATGGAATCAAATGCAATGTGTAATGGAATGCAACGTGAAATGGAATTGAATGGAATGTGGAATTTGAAACGGAATGTGCAACGGAATATGGAATGGAATGTGAAATGGAACGTAGAATGGAATGTGAAAGGGAATGTGGAATGGAAAGTGAATTGGAATGAAATGGAACTAGGATTGGAATGGAATGGAACATGGAATTCAATGGAATGGAACGTTGAATGGAACATGGAATGGAATGAAACGGAATGTGGAATGCAATGGAAAGGAATGTGGAATGGAATGGAATGGAATGTGGAATGCAATGGAATGGAATGGTATGGAATGAGGAATTGAATGGAATGGAATACGCAATGGAAAGTGGAATGGAATGGAATGAAACGTGGAACAGAACTTGGAATGGAACTTGTAGTGTAACGTGCAATGGAACGTGGAATGGAACGTGTAATGAAACGTGCAATGGAACGTGAAATGGAACGTGGAATGGAATGAGTAATTGAATGGAATGGAGTGTGGAATGGAAGGGAATGGAATCCGGAATAGAATGTGGAATGGAATGTGGAATGGAACGTGGAATGGAATGGACTGGGACGTGTAATGGAAAGCAACGGAAAGTGAAATGTATTGGAAAGGAATGGAATGTGGAATGGAATGGAATAGAATGTGGAATGTGAAATGGAATGAGGAATGAAATGTGAAATGGAATGTGAAATGCAATGTGGAATGGAATGTGAAATGGATTGTGGAATGGAAACTGGAATGGAATGAAATGGAATGGAACGTGGTATGGAATGGAATGGAACGTGGAATTTAATGGAATAGAATGTGGAATGGGATGTGGAATGAAATGGAATGGAATGGAATGTGAAATGGAATGTGGAATGGAATGTGGAATGTAATGTGGAATGGAATGTGGAATGCAATGGAATGGAATGTGGATAGAATGAAATAGAATGCTATGGAATGAGGAATGGAATGGAATGGAATGGAAATCAGAATGGAATGTGGAATGTAATGGAATGGAACGTGGAATGGAACATATAATGGAAAGTGCAATGGAACTTGCAATGGAAAGTGGAATGGAACGAGTAATGGAATGGAATGGAATGTGGAATGGAATGTGGAAAGGAATAGACTGTAACGTGGAATGGATTGGGATGGAATGTGGAATGGAATTGAATGGAACGGAATGTGGAATGGAATATAAATGTATGAAATGTGGAATGGAATGGCATGGAATGTGGAAGGGAAAGTGGAATGGAGTTTAATGGAATGTGGAATGGAATGTGGAATGGAATGTGGAGTGAAATGGAAAGTGGAATGGACGGTGGAATGGAATCTATTGCAATGTGGAATTGAATGTGCAATGCTAAGGGATAGAATGTGGAAAAGAATGTGGAAAGCAATAGCATGAAATATGGATTGGAATGTGGAATCGAATGCAATGAAATGTGGAATGGAATGGGAAATGGAAAGTGGAACGGAATGGAATTGAATGGAATGGAATGTGGAATGCAATGTGGAATGGAATGGGATGCAATTTGGAATGGAACGGAATGGAATGGAACAGAATAGAATGGAATGTGTAATGGAATGGAATGGAATGTGGAATGGAATCTAGAATGGGATGGAATGGAATGTGGAATGGAATGGAAAGGAATGGAATGTGGAAAGAAATGGAATGGAAAGGAAAGTGGATTGGAATGGAATGGAAAGGAATGGAATGTGGAATGGAATGGAATGGAATGGAATGGAAAGGAATGGAATGTGGAATGGAACGGAATGGAATGGAAGGGAATGGAATGGAATGGATTGGAATGGAATGGAATGGAATGGATTGGAGTGGAATGGAATGGAATGGAATGGACTGGAATGTGGAATAGAATTGAATGGAACGTGGAATGGAAAGTGGAATGGAATGGGATGGAATGTGGAATGGAACTTAGAATGGAATGGAATATAATGGGCAATGGAATGGGGAATTTAATATCTAATGGAATGCGGAATGGAATGTAACGGAATGTGTAATGGAATGGAATGGAATTGTATTGAATGTGGAATGGAATGGAATGGAGCATGGAATGGAATGAAATTCAATGTTGAATGGAATGTATAACGGAATGTGGAATGGAATGGAATGGAATATGGAATGGATTGGAATGGAATGGTATGGAATTTGGCATGGAATGGAATGGAAGGTGGAATGGAATGTGGAATGGAATGGAATGGAAAGTGGAATGGAATGTGGAATGGAATAGAATGGAATGTGGAATGCATTGGAATGGAATGGGGAATGGAAGGAGGAATGGATGAGAATGGAACGTGAAATGAAACATGACATGGAACTTGGAATGCAACGTGGAATGGAACGGGCAATGGAACGTGGAATGGAAGATGGAATGGAATGAGGAATGGAATGGAATGAAATGTGGAATGGAAAGAATGGAATGTGGAATGGAACGGAATTGAATGCAATGGAATGTGGAATGTAATGGAATTGAACGCAGAATGGGAATGAATGGAATGTGGAATGGAACGGAATGGAATGGTATGTGGAATGGAATGGGGAATGGAAGGGAATGGAATGTGGAATGGAATGTGGAATGGAACAGAATGGATTGGAATCGAATGTGGAATGGTATGGAATGGAATGTGGAATGCAATGGAATGGAATGTTCATTGTAATGTGGAGTGGAATGAGGAACGGAATTGAATGGAAAGTTTAATGGAAAGGAATGGAATGTGGAATTGAATGCAATGGAATGTGAAATGAAATGGAACGTGAAATGGAATGGAATGGAATATGGACTGTGAAATGGAATGTGGAATGGAATGTGAAATGGAATGTGGAATGGAATGCGAAATGGAATGCGGAATGTTTTGTGAAATGGAATGTAGAATGGAATGTGGAATGGAATGAAATTGAGCGTGGAATGGAATGGAATTGAATGTGGAATTTAATGGAATGGAATGTGGAATGGAATGGAATGGAATGTCGAAAGGAATGGAATATAATGCGGAATGGAATGGAATGGAATATTGAATGGATTGGAATGGAAAGTGCAATGGAATGTGGAATGGAATGCAATGGAATGCGGAATGGAATGATATGGAATCTGGAATGGAATAGAATGGAATGGAATGTGGAATGGAATGTGGAATGGAATGGAATGGGTCACGGAACGAAACGTGGAAAGAAACGTGTAACGGAAAGTGCAACGGAACGTGGAATTTGAAGTGGAATGGATTGCCTAATGGAATTGAATCGAATGTGAAATGGAAGGGAATGGAATGCGGAATGGAATGTGTAAAGGAATGTGGAATATAATGGAATGGAAAGTGGAAATGAATGTAATGCAAAGGAATGTGGAACGGAATGGAATGGAATGTGGAATGGACTGGAATGTGCAAATGAATGGAATGGAATGTGGAACAGAATGGAATGTAATGTGGAATGAAATGGAACCGAATGTGGAATTGAATGGAATTTACTGCGGAATAGAATGGAATGGAAAGTGGAATGGAATGGAATGGAATGTGGAATGGATTGGAATAGAATGGTACGGAATGTGGCATGGAATGGAATGGAATGAGCAATGTAATAGAATGGAATGTAATGGAATTGTATGAAATGAGGAATGGAATGGAATGGAAAGTGGAATGGAATGTGGAATGGAAAGTGGAATGGAATGGAATGGAATGTGGAAAGGAATGGAAAGGTATGTGGAATGCAAGGTGGGATGGAATGGAATGGAATGTGGAAAAGAAAGTGGAAAGTAATGAAATGTGAAAAGGAATGTGGAATGCAATGTGGAATGGAATGGAATAGAAAGTGGAATGGAATGTGGAATGGAATGGAACAGAATGTGGAATGGAATGGAATTGCTTTGTATGGAATGTGGAATGGAATGGAACTGAATGTGCAAGGGAATGTGGATTGGAATGTAATGCAATCTGGAATGGAATGGAATGGAATGGAATGGAATGGAATGTGAAATGGAATGTGGAATGGAATGTGAAATGGAATGTAGAATGGAATGTGGAATGTAATGTAATGGAATGTGGAATGCAATGGAATGGAAAGTGGAATGGAATAAAATGGGAAGTGGAATGGAAGGTGGAATGGAACGTGGAATGGAATGTGCAATGGAAGGTGGAATGGAACGTGGAATGGAATGTGCAATGGAATGCGGGATGCAACATGGAATGGAATGGAATGGAACGTGGAATGGATCGTGGAATGGAAGGGACTGGAAAGTGTAATGGAATGTGGAATTGGTCTTGGAATGGAACGTGGAATGGAATGGAATGGAATGTGGAATTGAATGTGGAGTGGAGTGGAATGGAATGTGGAATGGAACGTGCAAAGGAATCGAACAGTATATGGAATGGAATGTGGGTTGGAATGGAGTGGAATGGTGAATGGAATGCAATGGAAAGTGGAATGGAACGTTGACAGGAATGCAATGGAATTTTGAATGGAATGTGGAATGGAATGGAATGTGGACTGTAATGTGTAATCGAAAATGGAATGGAATGGAATGGGTCGCAGAATGTAATGTGGAATGGAACGGAATGGTATGTAGAATGGAAAGTGGAATGGAAAGTTGAATGTAAATTGGAATGCAATGGAATGGAATGGAGTGGAATGTGGAGTGCAATGTGGAATGGCATGAAACGGAATGTGGAATGGAATGTGGAATGCAATGTGGAATGGAATGAAGTTGAATGTGGAGTGAAATTTGGAATGGAATGTGGAATGGAATGGAGTTGAAAGTGGAATGGAATGAAATGCAGTGGAATGTGGAATGGAATGGAATGGAATGTAGAATGGAAAGTGGAATGGAATGTTGAATGGAATTCAATAGAAAGTGGAATGGAATGGAATTGAATGTGGAATGGAATGGAATGTAGAATGGAATGTGGAATGGAATGGAATGGAATGTGGAATGGAATGTTTTATGGTATGGAATGGTATGTTGAATGGAATGGAATGGAATGGAATTGAAAGGAAAGCGCAGTGGAATGTGGAATGGAATGGAAAAGAATGTGGAATGGCATGGAATGTGGAATGGAAGAGAATGGAATGTGGAATGGAATGGAATGGAATGTGAAAAGGAATGGAATGGAATGTGAAATGGAAAGGAATAGAATGAGGAATGAAACGTGGAATGCAAAGGGAATGAAAAGAGGAATTGAACGTGGATTTGAAAGTGGAATGGAATGGAATGGAATGTGGAGTGGAAACTGCAATGGAACGTGGAATGGAACGTTTAATGGAATGAAATGTAAGGTGGAGTGGAAAGTGGAATGGAACGTGTAATGAAACGTGGAATGGACCGTGGAATGGAAGGTGGAATGGAATGGAATGCAATGTGGAATGCAATGGAAAGGAAAGTGGAATGGAATGGAGTGGCATGTGGAATGGAATGGAATATAATGGAATGGAATGTGGACTGGAACGTACAATGGAATGAAATGGAAGGTGGCATGGAATGCAACGGAATGTGGAATTGAATGGAATGGAATGGAATGGAATGGAATGTGGAAAGGAAAGTAATGTAATGCAATTGAATGGAAAGAAATGTGAAATGGAACGGAATGGAATCTTTAATGGAAGGGAATGGAATGTGTACTTGAAGGAATGGAACGTGGAATGAAATGTGGAAAGGAGTGTGGAATGGAATGGAATGAAATGTGGAATGCAAAGGAATCGAAAGAGGAATGGAATCGAATGGAATATGGAATGGAATGGAAAGTAATGGAATGTGGAATGGAATGGAATGGCATGTAAGGTGGAAAGGAATGTAATGTAATGGAATGGAATGGAATGTGCAATGGAATGAAATGGAATGTGGAATGGAATATGAAATTGAAAGGAATGGAATGGAATGTGAAATGGAATGGAATGCAATGGAATGTTGAATGAAATGGAATAGAATGTGGAATGGAAAGTCGAATGGAACGTGGAATGGAATGGAATGGAATGTAGAGTGGAAAGTGGAATGGAACGTCGAGTGGAACTTTTAATGGATTGGAATGCAATGTGGAATGGAACGAAATGGAAGGTGGAATGTAATGGAATGGAATTTGGAATGGAATGGAACGGAATTGAATTGAATTGAAAGTTGGATTTCATGGAATGGAATGTGTAATGGAAGGGAATGGAATTTGGAAAGGAATGTGGAATGGAATGGAATAGAATGTGGAATGGAATGTGGAAAGGAAAGGAATGGAACATGTAATGGAATGTGGAACGGAATGTGGAATGGAATGTGGAATGGAATGTGGAATGGAATGGAATGGAATGTGGAATGGAATGGAATGGAATGGAATATGGAATGGAAAGGAATGGAGTGCAATGTGGAATGGCATGAAACGGAATGTGGAATGGAATGTGGAATGGAATGAAGTGGAATGTGGAGTGAAATGTGGAATGGAATGTGGAACGGAACGGAGTGGAATGTGGAATGGAATGAAATGGAGTGGAATGTGGAATGGAATGGAATGGAATATAGAATGGAATGTGGAATGGAATGAAACGGAATGTGGAACGGAATATGAAATGGAATGGATTGGAATGTGGAATGGAATGGAATGGAACGTGGAATGGAATGTGGAATCGAATGTGGAATGGAACGTGGAATGGAATGAAGTAGAACGTTGAAAAGAATGGAGTGGAATGTGGAATGGAATGGAATGGGGTGTAATGTGGAATGGCATGGAATGTATTGTGAAAAGGAATGTGGAATGGAACGTGGAATGGAATGGAATATAATGTGGAATGGAATGGAATGGAGTGCAATGTGGAATGGCAAGGAGTGGAATGTGGAATAGAATGGAATGGGGTGCAATGTGGAATGGCATGGAATGAAATGTGGAATGGAATGTGGAATGGAAAGTGGAATGGAATGGAATGGAATGTGGAATGGAATGGAATGGATTGCAATGTGGAATGGCATGGAATTGAATGTGGAATGGAACGTGGAATGCAATGGAATGGTTTGTGGAATGGAATGAGGAATGGAAAGGAATGGAATGTGGAATGGAATGGAATGGAATGTGTATTGGAATGGAATGGAATGCAATTTGTATTGGAATGGAATGGAGTGGAATGTGGAAAGAATGAAGAATGGAATGTGGAATGCAATGTGGAATGGTATGGAATGAGGAAAGGAATGTGGAATGGAATGTGGAATGGAATGGAATGGAATGGAATGGAATGGATTGTGGAGTAGAATGGAATTGAAAGGACGGGAATGTGCAATGGAATGAAATGGAATGTGGAAAGGAATGGAATGTAATGGAATGTGGTATGGAATGGAATGCAATGGAATGGAATACGGATTGGAATGAAAGGCAATGCAATTGAATGTGGAATTGAATGGAATGGAATGTGGATAGTAACCTTAAATGGCATTGAATGGAATGTGGATTGGAATATGCAATGGAAAGGAATTAAATATTTAATGGCATGTGGCATGGAAAGTGGAATCGAATGTGGAAAGGAATGGAATGTAGAATGGAATGCAATCGAATGTGGAATGGAATGGAGTGCAATGCGGAATGGAATGTGGAATGGAATGGAGTGCAGTGAGGAATGGAATGGAAAGGAATGTGGAATAGAATGTGGAAAGGAATGAAATGCAATGTTGAATGGAATGTAGAATGGAATGCAATGGAATATGGAATGGAACTGAGAGGAATGCAGAATGGAATGTGGAATGGAATGGAGTGGAGTGAGGAATGGAATGGAATAGAACGTGGAATGGAATGTGGAATGGAATGGAATGTGAAATGGAATGGAATGGAACGTCGAATACAATGGAATGGAATGTGGAATGCAATGGAATGAAATGTGGAATGGAACGTCGAATGGAATGGAATGGAACGTGGAATGGAATGGAAGGGAATGTTGAATGGAATGGAATGGAAAGTGGAATGGAATGGAATGGAATGTAGAATGGAAAATAATGGAATGTGGAATGGAATGTGGAATGAAGTGGAATGGAATGTGGAATGGAATGGAATGTAAGGTGGAATGAAATTTAATGTAATGTGGAATGGAACGGAATGGAATGGAATGTACAATTGAATTGGATGGAATGTGGTATGGAATGTGGAATGGAATGAAAGGGAATGTGGAATAGAATGCAATGGAATGCGGATTGGAATTTAGTGGAATGTGGAATGGAAAGTGAAATGGAATGGAATGGGATGTGGATTGGAATGAAATGGAATGCGGAATGGAATGGAGTGGAATGAGGAATGGAACGTGGAATGGAATGGAATGGATTGTGGAATGGAATGGAATGGAATGGAAAGTGAAACGGAAGGGAATGGAATGTGGAATGGAATTGAATGGAAAGTGCAAAGCAATGGAATGGAATGTAGAATGGAATGTGAAATGGAATGTGGAATGGAATTGAATGGAAAGTGGAATGGAATGGAATGGAATGTAGAATGGAATATGTAATGGAATGGACTGGAATGTGGAATGAAATGACGTATGGAATGGAATGGAATGTGGAATGGAATGGAATGGATTGTACAATGGGGTGGAACGTTATGGAATAGAATATGGAATGCAATGGAATGGAATGGAATGTGCATTCCACATTCCATTCCATCCCTTTCCATTTTCCATACCATTCCATTCCTCGTTCCATTCCATTCCACATTCCATTCCACATTCCATTCCAAATTCCGTTCCTCATTGCATTCACTTCCATTCCACATTCCATTCCATTCCATTACTGTTTCCATTCCACGTTCCATTCCATTCCATTCCACATTGCTTTCAACGTTCCATTCCACGTTCCATTCCACATTTCATTCCACATTTTTTTCCACCTTCCATTCCAACCCTTCCACGTTCCGTTCCACCTTCCATTCCCCATTCCATTCAACTTTCCGTTCCATTCCAATCCATTACACATACAATTGCATTCCATTCCAATCCATATTCCATTCGAGTCCACAATCCATTCCATTCCATTCCATTCCCCATTCCATTCCATTCCATTCTTTCCATTCCACATTCCATTCCACATTCTACTCCATTCCAAATTACATTCAATGCCACATTCCATTCCATTCCATTCCACATTCCGTTCCAAAATCCATTCCATTCCAATCCACATTCCATTCCATTCCATTCCACATTTCACTCCATTGCATTCCACATTCCATTCAATTCCGTTCCACGTTATATTCCATTTTCCATTCAACGTACCTTTCCAATCCATTCCACGTTCCATTGTATTCCATTCCACGCTTCATTTCATTCAATTCCACATTCCATTCCACATTCCATTTCACATTGCATTCCACCTTACATTTCAAATTCCATTCCTTTCCGCTTTCCATGCCATTCCATCGAGATTCCATTCCATTGCATTCCACATTCCATTCCATTCCGCATTCCATTCCACATTCCATTCCATTCCATCTCATTCCACCTTCCATTCCTTTACATTCCACATTGCATTCCAAATTTCAGTCCACATTCCATTCCACATTCCATTCCACATTCCATTCCACGTTCCATTCCATTCCATTCCACCTTCCTTTCCATTCCATTCCACATTCAATTCCATTCCATTCCAAATTCCATTCCATCCCATTTCACATTCAATTCCATTCCATTGCATTCCACATTCCATTCCATTCCACATTCCATTCCACATTCCATTCCACATTCCATTCCATTCCATCTCATTCCACCTTCCATTCCTTGACATTCCACATTGCATTCCAAATTCCAGTCCACATTCCGTTCCACATTCCATTCCACATTCCATTCCACGTTCCATTCCATTCCGTTCCACCTTCCTTTCCATTCCATTCCACATTCAATTCCATTCCATTCCAAATTCCATTCCATCCCATTTCACATTCCATTCCATTCCATTGCATTCCACATTCCATTTCATTCCACATTCCATTCCACATGCCATTCTTCATTCCATTCCATTCCATTCCATTCCACTTTCCATTCCATTCCATTCCATTACACATTCCATTCCACATTCCTTTAAACCTGCCATTCTATGTTCCATTCCATTCCATTCCACATTCAATTCCATTCAATTCCACATTCCATTCCATTCCATTCCACATTCCATTCCATTCCACTACAAATTCCAATCCATTCCATTCCATTCCATTCCAAATTTCATTCCATTCCATTCCACATTTCATTACATTCCATACCTCATTCCATTCCATTCCATTCGACATTCCATTCCATTCCATTACACGTTCCATTCCAGTACATACCACGTTCCATTCCATTCATTCCACATTCCATTCCACATTCCATTCCGTATTTCATTCCCTTCCATTCCACATTCCATTGCATGCTCCATTCCACGTTCCATGGCACTTTCCATTCCATATAATTCCACATTCCATTCCACGTTGCATTTTACGTTCCATTCCATTCCATTCCACATTCAATTCCATTATATTCTACATTCCATTCCATTCCATTCCACATTCCATTCCATTCCATTCCACATTCCTTTCCATTCCACTCCAAATTCCAATCCATTCCATTCCATTCCATTCCACATTTCATTCCGTTCCATACCTCTTTCCATTCCATTCGATTCAACATTCGATTCCATTCCATGTTCCATTCCAGTACATACCACGTTTCATTCCATTCCTTTCCACATTCCATTCCACATTCCATTCCGTATTTCATTCCCTTCCATTCCAGATTCCATTCCATGTTCCATTGCACTTTCCAGTCCATTTAATCCCGCATTCCATTCCACGTTGCATTTTCCATTCCATTCCATTTCATTCCACATTCAATTCCACATTCCATTCCATTCCATTCTACTTTCCACATAATTCCTTTCCATTCCATTCCACATTCCATTCCATTGCATTTCACTTTCGATTCCACATTTCATTCCATTCCGCTGCACATTACATTCTATTCCTTTGCACATTCCATTTCATTCCATTCCACACTCTATTCCACATTTCATTCCACATTCCATTTCACATTCCCTTCCACATTACATTTCACATTCCACATTCCACATTCCATTCCATTCCATTTCACGTTCCATTCCTTTCCACATTCCATTCCACATTCACATCCATCCATTCCACATTCCATTTCTTTCCATTCCATTCCATTCACCACTCCATTCCATTCCATTCAATTCCACGTTTCATTGCAGTCCATTCCACATTCCATTCCATTCGTTTCCATTCCATTCCCTTCCACATTCCATTCCATTCCATTCCATTCCTCAATCAATTCCATTCCACTCCACATTCCATTGCATTCCATTCCACTTTCTATTCCACATTCTTTTCCATTCCATTCCACATTCCATTCCATTCCATTCCACATTCCATTCCATTCCAATCCATTCCAAATTAGATTAAATTTCATTCCACTTTCCATTCCATTCCATTTCACGTTCAATTCCATTCCATTCCATTCCATTCCAAATTAGATTAAATTTCATTCCACTTTCCATTCCATTCCATTTCACGTTCCATTCCATTCCATTCCATTCCAGGCCACATTCCAACCCATTACATTACTAATTCCATTCTATTACTTGCCACATTCCATTCCACGTTCCATTCCACATTCCATTCTTCATTCCATTCCACATTCCACTCTATTCCATTCCTTTCCTCATTCCTTTCCTTTCCATTCCACTTTCCATTCCATTCCATGCCACATTCCATTCCACATTCCATTCCATTCCAATCCACATTCCATTCCACGTTCCATTCCATGTTACATTCCACATACCTTTCCACTTTCAATTCCACGTTCTCTTCCATTGTCCATTACACGTTCCATTCCATACCATTCCACATTCCATTCCATTCCTTTGCGCATTCCATTCCACATTCCATTGCATTCCATTCCACATTCCATTCCTTTCCATTCCATTCTACATTCCTTTCCCATCCATTCTACCTTTCATTCCGCTTTCCCTTCCATTCCATTCCCTTCCATTCGATTCCAATCCATTTCATTCCACATTCCATTCCATTCCATTCAATTCCATATTCCATTCCAGTCCATTCCATTCCATATTCCATTCCATTCCATTCCACATTCCATTCCGTTCCATACCACATTCCACTCCACATTCGATTCCATTCCACATTCCATTCCATTCCTTTCCATTCCAGTCCAAACTCCATTCAAATCCATTCCACATTCCATTCCATTCCATTCCACATTCCATTCCATTCCATTCCACATTCCAGTCCATTCCATTCCACATTCCTTTCCACATTCCATTCCATTCCATTGCACAATCCATTTCATTCCATTCCGCATTGTATTCCATTCCATTGCAGATTCCATTCTACTTTCCATTCCACATTCTATTCCATACGTTTCCACATTCGATTCCACATTCTATTCCACATTCCATTCCGAATTCCATTCCATTCCATTCTGCATTGCATTCCGCATTCCATTTTACACCGTTTTACATCTCATTCCACTTTAAAATCCATTCCATTACACATTTCATTTCATTCCATCCCGAATTTCATTCAATTCCTTTCCGCATTCCATTCTATTCCATTCCATATTCAATTTCATTCCATTCTGTTTTCCATTCCATTCCATTCTGCATTCCATTCCATTCAATTCCATTCCACATTCCATTCCATTCCATTTCTTTCAACTTTCCTTTTCATTTCATTACACATTCCAATCCTTTCCATTCCAATCCATTCCACATTCCATACCTTTCCATTCCTTTCCACATTCAATTCCATTACATTCCATTCCTCATTCCATTCCATTCCATTCCAATCCATTCCACAATCCATTCCACATTCCATTCCATTATATTCCATTCCGATCCACATTCCATTCCATATTCCATTCCATTCCACATTGCATTCCACATTCCATTCTTCCAACCATTCCACATTCCGGTACATTCCATTCCATTGAACAATCTATTCCATTCTATTCCACATTCCATTCCACATTCAATTCCACGTTGCATTCCACTTTGCATTCCATTCCTTTCCACATTCCTTTCCACATTCCATTCCATTCCATTCCACATTCCATTCCGCATTCCATTCCATTCCTTTCCACATTCCTCTGCATTCCATACCATTCCACATTCCACTCCATTCCATTCCACATTCCATACCACATTCCACTCCATTCCATTCCTCATTCCACTCCACATTCCAGTTCATTCCTTTCCACGTGCCATTCGACATTGCATTCCAATTTGCATTCCACATTCCATTCCTCTCCCTTCCACCTTCCATTCCATTCCATTGCATTCCACATTCCATTCCATTCCATTCCACATTCCATTCCATTCCATTTCAATTTCAATTTCATTTCGTTGCATTCCATTCCAATTTCCATTTCATACCATTCCTTTCCACTCCACATTCCGTTGCATTCCATTACACATTCCATTTCATTCCATTCCACGTTCAAGTCCATTACATTCCAAGTTCCATTCCACATTCCATTCCACTTTCCATTCCATTCCATGCCAAATTCCATTCCACTTTCCATTCCATTCCATTCCACATTCCTTTCCAAATCATTCCACATTCCATTCCACATTCCATTCCTTTCCACATTCCACTCCATTCCATTCCATTCCACATTCCACTCTATTTAATTCCACATTATATTCCCCATTCAACTCCACATTCCACTTCATTCAATTCCGCATTCCATTCCACATTCCATTCCACTTTCCATTCGATGTCATTCCACATTGCACTCCACTCCATTCCATTCCATTCCACATTCCCTTCCAAATTCCCTTCCATTCAATTCCACATTCCGTTCCTTTCCATTCCATTCCAATCCATTCCATATTCCACTCCATTCCTTTCAATTCCATTCCATTCCACATTCCATTCCACATTCCTGTCCATTTCTTTCCACATTGCATTCCTTTCTTTCCATTTCATTCCATTCCATATTCCATTCCATTCCACATTCAATTGCTTTCCATTCCATTGAACATTCGATTCCCTTCCATTCCATTCCAAATTCCATTCTATTCCATTCCACATTCCATTCCATTCCTTTCCACATTCCTTTCCACATTGCCTTCCATTCCATTCCACATTGCATTTCTTTCTATTCCATTCTATTCCGTATTCCATTCCATTCCATTCCACATTCCATTCCAATCCTTTTCACTCCATTATATTGCATTAGATTCCTTTCCACATTCCTTTCAACACCATTCCATTCCACATTGCATTCCATATCATTTCATTCCATATTCCATTCCATTCCATTCCATTCCACATTCCATTCCTTTCCATTCCACTTTCCATTCCTTACCATTCCTTTCCATTCCACATTCCTTTCCATTGCATTCCATTCCACATTCCATTCCACATTCACATCCATTCAATTCCACATTCCATTCCTTTCAATTCCATTCCATTCCACTTTCCATTCAATTCAATTCCGTTCCATTCCATATTCCATTGCATTCCATTACACATTCCATTTCTTTCGTTTCTATTCCATTCCCTTCCACATTCCATTCCATTCCATTACATTCTGCAATCAATTCCATTCCATTCCAAATTCCATTCCATTCCATTCCTCTTTCCATTCCACACTACTTTCAATTCCTTTCCACCTTCCATTCCATTACATTCCATATTGGATTCAATTTCATTCCACAGTCCATACCATTACATTTCCCTTTCCCTTCCATTCCATTCCACTCCACATAGCAACTCATTACGTTTCTAATTCCATTCCATTCCATTCCACATTCCATTCCACATTCCATTGCACATTCCATTCAACATTCCATTGCATTCCACATTCGACTCTCTTCCATTCCATTCCACATTCCATTCCTTTCTACTCCACTTTCCACTCTATTCTTTTCCACATTCCATTCCACATTGCATTCCATTCCATTCCACATTCCATTCCATTCCATTTCACATTCCATTCCATTCCATTCCACATTCCATTCCATTCCATTCCACATTCCATTCCACTTTCCTTTCCATTCCATTCCAAATTCCATTCCACATTCCTTTCTATTCCATTCCAAATTGCAGTCCACATTACTTTCCATTCCATTCCACTTACCATTCCATTAAATTCAAGTCCACATTCCATTCCTTTACATTCCACATTCCATTCCATTCCGTTCTACTTTCCACTCCATTCCATTCCACATTCCATTCCATTTCATTCCACTTTCCATTCCACATTCCTTTCCATTCCATTCCAAATTCCATTCCACATTCCTTTCCATTCCATCCCAAATTGTATTCCACATTCGTTTCCGTTCCATTCCCGATTCTATTCCATTAAATTCCAGTCCACATTCCATTCCTTTACATTCCACAATCCATTCCTTTCCATTCCACATTCCATTCCATTCCATTCGGCATTCCATTCCACATTCCATTCCATTCCATTCGACATTCCATTCTGTTCCACATTCCTTTCCACATTACATTCCATTAAATTCCACACTCCATTCCATTTCTTTCACATTCCATTCCATTCCATTCCACTTTCCATTCCATTGCATAACATTCCACATTTCATTCCATTCCATTCCATTCAAATTTCCCATCCATTTATTCCATTACATTCCACAATCCATTCCATTCCCATCCATATTCCATTCCATTCCATTCCACATTCCATTCCTTTCCATTCCACATTCCATTCTTCTTTCCATGCCATTCCATTCTACATTCCATTCAATTCCATTCAATATTCTGTTCCATTCCATTTCACATTCCATTAAAATCCATTCCATTCCTGTCTACAGTCCATTGAATTCCAAACCACATTCCATTCCATTCCATTCCACATCCCATTTCACATTCCATTCAAATCCATTGCGCTTTCCATTCCATTCCATTTCATTGCATTCTACATTCCATTGAATTCCATGCCTCATTCCATTCCATTCCATGTTCTATTCCACGTTCCATTCCACGTTCCATTTCACATTCCATTACAAATTCCTTTCCATTGCATTCCACACTGCATTCTACATCCCATTCCGCAGTTCATTCCAATCCATTCCACCTTCAATTCCAAATTCCATTCAATTCCATTCCATTCCACTTTCCACTCCATTCCAGTCCAAATTCTTTCCACATTCCATTCCACATTCCATTCCTGATTACTTTCCATTCCATTCCGCATTCCATTCCATTCCCTTTCAAATTCCGTCCATTCCATTCAATTCCATTCCACATTAAATTCAATTCCATGCCACATTCCATTCTATTCTATTCCATTCCACGTTCCATTCCATTATCCATCCTATTCCATTAGAAATTCCATTCCGCATTCCATTCCATTCCATTCCAGATTCCATTCCATTGCATTCCACATTCCATTCCAGATTCCACTCCATTCCATTCCACATTCAATTCCACATTCCATTTCATTCCATTCCACATTCCATTCAATTCCACTCCAAATTCCAATCCATTCCATTCCATTCCATTCCACATTCCATTCCACATTCCATTCCACGTTCCATTGCACTTTCCATTAAATTTAATTCCACATTCCATTCCGTGTTGCGTTTTACGTTCCATTCCATTCTATTCCACATTCAATTCCACATTCCGTTCCATTCCATACTACTTTCCATACAATTCCTTTCCATTCCCTTCCACATTCTATTCCATTGCATTTCACATTCGATTCCACATTTCATTCCATTGCATTGCACATTACATTACATTCCATTCCACATTCCATTTCATTGCATTGCACATTCTTTTACACATTCCATTCCACATTCCATTTCACATTCCCTTCCACATTCCATTTCACATTCCACATTCCATTCCATTCCATTTCACTTTCCCTTCCATTCCACATTCCATTCCACATTCACATCAATTCCATACCACATTCCATTCCTTTCCATTCCATTCCACATTCCATTCCTTTCCATTCCATTCCACATTCCATTCCATTCCATTCAATTCCACGTTTCATTGCATTCCATTCCGCATTCCATTCCATTCGTTTCCATTTCATTCCCTTCCACATTCCATTCCATTCCATTCCATTCTGCAATGAATTCCATTCCACTCCACATTCCATTCCATTCCATTCCACTTTCTATTCCACATTCTTTTCCATTCCATTCCACATTCCATTCCATTCCATTCCAAATAAGATTAAATTTCATTCCACTTTCCATTCCATTCCATTTCACGTTCCATTCCATTCCATTCCATTCCAGGCCACATTCCAACCCATTACATTCGTAATTCCATTCCATTACGTTCCACATTCCATTCCACATTCCATTCCACATTCCATTCTACATTCCATTCCACATTCCACTCTATTCCTTTCCTTTCCTCATTCCATTCCTTTCCATTCCACTTTCCATTCCATTCCATTCCACATTCCATTCCACATTCCATTTCATTGCATTCCACATTCCATTCCACGGTCCATTCCATGTTCCATTCCACATTCCTTTCCACTTTCCATTCCACGTTCTATTCCATGATCCATTACAAGTTGCATTCCATTCCATTCCACATTCCATTCCATTCCTTTGCACATTCCATTCCACATTCCATTACATTCCATTCCACATTCCATTCCTTTCCATTCCATTCCACATTCCTTTCCAATCCATTCCACCTTCCATTCCGCATTCCCTTCCATTCCATTCCATTCGATTCCGTTCCATTACAATCCATTGCATTCCACATTCCATTCCATTTCATTCCATTCCAAATTCCATTTCATTCCATTCCATTCCATTCCAGTCCATATTCCATTCCAATCCATTCCATTCCACATTCCATTCCGTTCCATACCACATTCCTCTCCAAATTCCATTCCATTGCACATTCCATTCCGTTCCTTTCCATTCCAGTCCAAGCTCCTTTCAAATCCATTCCACATTCCATTCCATCCCATTCCACATTCCAGGCCATTCCATTCCACATTCCTTTCCACATTGCATTCCATTCCATTGCACAATCCATTCCATTCCATTCCACATTGTATTCCATTCCTTTGCAGATTCCATTCTACTTTCCATTCCACATTCCATTCCATACGTCTCCACATTCAATTCCACATTCCATTCCACATTCCATTCCTCATTCCATTCCAAATTCAATTCCATTCCATTCCGCATTGCATTCCACATTGCATTTTTTACCATTTTACATCCCATTCCACTTTACAATCCATTCCGTTACACATTTCATTGCATTCCATCCCGAATTTCACTCCATTCTTTTCCGCATTCCATTCCATTTCATTCCATTCCATTCCATTCCATTCCACATTCCATTCCATTCCATTCCATTCCATTCCATTCCATTCCACATTCCATTGCATTCCGTTCCAAATTCAATTGCATTCCTTTCCGCATTCCATTCCATTCCATTCCACATTCCATTGTATTCCATTCCGCATTCAATTGCATTCCTTTCCACATTCCATTCCATTCCATTCCATTCAATTCCATTCCATATTCCATTCCATTCCATTCAATTCCATTCCACATTCCATTCCATTCCATTTATTTCCACTTTCCGTTTCATTTCATTACACATTACAATCCTTTCCATTCCATTCCATTCCACATTCCATTCCATTGCATTCCACATTCCATTCCACGGTCCATTCCATGTTCCATTCCACATTCCTTTCCACTTTCCATTCCACGTTCTATTCCATGATCCATTACAATTTGCATTCCATCCCATTCCACATTCCATTCCATTCCTTTGCACATTCCATTCCACATTCCATTGCATTCCAATCCACATTCCATTCCTTTCCATTCCATTCCACATTCCTTTCCAATCCATTCCACCTTCCATTCCGCATTCCCTTCCATTCCATTCCATTCGATTCCATTCCATTACAATCCATTGCATTCCACATTCCATTCCATTTCATTCCATTCCAAATTCCATTCCATTCCATTCCATTCCAGTCCATATTCCATTCCAATCCATTCCATTCCACATTCCATTCCGTTCCATACCACATTCCTCTCCAAATTCCATTCCATTGCACATTCCATTCCGTTCCTTTCCATTCCAGTCCAAGCTCCTTTCAAGTCCATTCCACATTCCATTCCATCCCATTCCACATTCCAGGCCATTCCATTCCACATTCCTTTCCACATTCCATTCCATTCCATTGCACAATCCATTCCATTCCATTCCACATTGTATTCCATTCCTTTGCAGATTCCATTCTACTTTCCATTCAACATTCCATTCCATACGTCTCCACATTAAATTCCACATTCTATTCCACATTCCAGTCCACATTCCATTCCAAATTCAATTCCATTCCATTCCCCATTGCATTCCGCATTCCATTTTTTACCTTTTTACATCCCATTCCACTTTACAATCCATTCCATTACACATTTCATTGCATTCCATCCCGAATTTCACTCCATTCCTTTCCGCATTCCATTCCATTCCATTCCATTCCATTCCACATTCCATTCCATTCCATTCTATTCCATTCCACATTCCATTGCATTCCATTCCAAATTCAATTGCATTCCTTTCCGCATTCCATTCCATTCCATTCCACATTCCATTGTATTCCATTCCACATTCAATTGCATTCCTTTCCACATTCCATTCCATTCCATTCCATTCAATTCCATTCCATATTCCATTCCATTCCATTCCATTCAATTCCATTCCACATTCCATTCCATTCCATTTCTTTCCACTTTCCGTTTCATTTCATTACACATTACAATCCTTTCCATTCCATTCCATTCCACATTCCATTCCATTCCATTCCATTCCATTCCACATTCCATTCCATTCCATTCCACTCCATTCCACAATACATTCCATATTCCATTCCATTATATTCCATTCTGATCCACATTCCATTCCATATTCCATTCCATTCCACATTGCATTCCACATTCCATTCTTCCATCCATTCCCCATTCCGCTACATTCCATTCCATTGAACATTCTATTTCATTTTATTCCACATTCCATTCCACATCCCATTCCACATTGCATTCCACATTCCATTCCATTCCTTTCCACATTCCATTCCACGTTCCATTCCATTCCATTTCACTTTCCATTCCGCAATTCCATTCCATTTCTTTCCACATTCCTCTGCATTCCATAACATTCCACATTCCACTCCTTTCCATTCCACATTCCATTCCACATTCCACTACATTCCATTCCACATTCCATTCCACATTCCAGTTCATTCCTTTCCACGTGTCATTCGACATTGCATTCCAATTTGCATTCCCCATTCCATTCCTCTCCATTCTACCTTCCATTCCACTCCATTGCATTCCGCATTCCATTCCATTCCACATTCCATTCCATTCCATTTCAATTTCTATTTCATTGCGTTACATTCCATTCCAATTTCAATTTCATATGATTCCATTCCACTCCACATTCCGTTTCATTCCATTACACATTCCATTCCATTCCATCCCACTTTCCTTTCCGTTACATTCCACGTTCCATTCCACATTCCATTCCAATTTCCTTTTCATTCCATTCCACATTCCATTCCACTTTCCATTCCATTCCATTGCACATTCCTTTCCAATCCATTCCACATTCCATTCCACATTCCATTTCACTCCATTCCACATTCCATTCCATTACACATTCCACTGCATTCCATTCCATTCCACATTCCACTCTATTTCATTCCACATTATATTCCCCATTCAACTCCACATTCCACTTCATTCAATTCCGCATTCCATTCCACATTCCATTCCATGACATTCCACATTGCACTCCATTCCATTCCATTCCATTCCACATTTCCTTCGAAATTCCCTTCCATTCAATTCCACATTCCGTTCCTTTCCATTGCATTCCATTCCATTCCATATTCCATTCCATTCCTTTCAATTCCGTTCCATTCCACATTCCATTCCACATTCCCATCCATTTCATTCCACATTCCATTCCTTTCCATTCCATTTCATTCCCTTCCTTATTCCATTCCATTCCACGTTCCATTGCATTCCATTCCATTGAACATTGCATTCCCTTCCATTCCGTTCCAAATTGCATTCCATTCCATTCCACATTCCATTCCCTTCCTTTCCAAATTCCTTTCCACATTGCCTTCCATTCCATTTAACATTGCATTTCTTTCTATTCCATTACATTCCATATTCCAATCCATTCCATTCCACATTCCATTCCAATCCATTTCACTCCTTTGTATTGCATTAGATTCCTTTCCACATTCCTTTCCACTCCATTCCATTCCACATTTCATTCCATACCATTTCATTCCATATTCCATTCCATTCCACTCCACATTCCATTCCTTTCCATACCACTTTCCATTCCTTTCCATTCTACA